>NC_030822.1:51173344-52423344 GCF_001704415.2 Capra hircus
GGATGGTGCCTCCCAAAGCAGTAGCTCCCCTACTGACTAGTGGCTTTGCCAGACTCAGGACCATCTGCCAGAGTCAAGGCTCAGCTGCAGGCTTGGGAGGAAGAGAGACAGATGAGGCCGATCTCTCAGTATGGTGACTGGCCGCAGTTTCACCCCTCCAGTCAAGAAGGAGGCAGGTTAAGAAGGCAGATCTCCTGTGAGTTAACCACTGAACAACATCCATCACAACTGTGTCTCTTGGCCTTAAGTCAGGGTCAGCCTATGGAAATCCAGGGAAGGGAGGGAGCGGAGGATTAATTACATTACATCATCTTTAACTTCATGACATCTTCATTTAACCTACCTTTAAAAGAGAGAGATAGTGGGACCAAACCCAGGGATTGCTGGGAGAACCAACACCATGGGTAAATCACTCAGCACGCTGCTGGATTCAGTAAGTACTCCACAAAGGCTATGTGGGGTCTGGGGTGAGGGGACCCTGTTGCAGAGGCTGCTACCAAAAGGCCATCAGATCCCACTGACATGAGTCACTGAGCCTCCCTTGCGTCAGCCTTGGGGTTCCTAAGAAGTGGCCCGAGTCCAGATCAGGAAGTGAGTAAACTGTATTCACGCATTCCCCTGACTCAGTGCACAATCGAACTAAATGCCAATTACATGCCAGGCACTGTATGCAGCCTAGAAATACAGCATGAGGGAGGCGGCGGGCCAGGAGAAAGGGACACCTGGGCATCAGGGAGCAAGGACTCATCACTAAAGATTCATCTGGAGCCGCCCATATCAGGCCACCAGGCTGATATGCGTGGCCAAAGGCTTGTTCTGGGTAGCACAGCAGAAGTCTGCTGATTTCATTCTATTTCTCTGGGGAAGACAAAGCCTGAGGCTATGAGGAAATGTGCTGCCCAGGCACAATGAACTGAGACATTGGGGTACAGGGAGGGCCAAGCTGAAAGGAAGCAGAGGAAGGGGTAAATGGCAGTGCTGGGGAGGGGCTGAATCACTGAGGAGAAAGAAGAAAAAACCAATGGGAATTAATGCTTCATGGATTAAAAAAAAAAAAAAAAAAAGCATTGAGACCTCCCAGACCCAGACCTTGACCTTCGAGATAGGTTATGTCCTTGAATGGGCAGGAGACATCAGTTAGAAACAGCAGAGTCCAGAGCTGACTCTGCCCCTCCTTTGCCGCAACCCTACAACCCTTACCTCCCTCTCAGGCCCCAGGGGTTTGGGCAGAATGTCCTTTGAGGCCCCTTCCTGCTCTGGTCTCTTGGAGTGATGGAAATGCCAACCACCAAGCAGGTTGTGTGCGCCTCCCTCCGGCCTTTTTGGCCATCAATACCTTTTAAATATATATTAAAAGAAACAAACACTCTGCCCTGGTGAGAATGGTTGTTATTGCGGATGAGGGGCAGGGCTGGATGTGGGGGAGGCTAGTGAGAGGCCCTAGGGGAGCCTCTGCAGGGAAGGTCATGTTTTGTTTTCTGAGGTCCCCCTGTGAGCCAGGGAGTGCAAACAGGGAGTGCTCCCAAAGCAAAGGGTATCAGGCTCAATGTCTTTGTGCATTTTTCATACCTCCTGAGCCCTGTCCTTCCGCATCTAATTCTAAAACTTGACCGGCAGCATGAGACACAGGCAGCCAGCACCGAGGAAGTTTCCGGGGCTGAGCCAAGCGGAGTTCCTGAGACCTTACCCTGGGCCAAAAGCCAGGGTACTGAGTCCACCCTAGAAACGTGGACTTTACACCATCCTTACTATTTAGATGGTAGCCTAGGTAGGATTTTGACCTCTTCTAGGAAGAAGCCAGGCACTACAACCCACATCCTGTCTGGGCAATGAGTTACAATTAGGGCAGTGTTTCTCAATCAAGAAATACAAATTCTTAAGCCTCTACTGAATCAGAAACTCTGGGGAGTGGCACCCAGCAATCTGTTTTCACAAAACTCCTCCAGGTGATATGGGTGCCTGGTAAAGTTTGAGAACCACTGAGATAATATAACAGGTAAGGGTCATCCTTGGGCCCAACACAAGCTGTTTTAAAAACTACTGTCTTCAACTTGGTGCCTTTATGTCACCAGCCAGCTGGGCTCCACACTGCATCCGACTTTATGATCCTTGGCAGAGAAGACAGTTCCACTCCAAGCAAAAGTTCCTGATCACCAAGGGTCACTGACAGATGAAGGGATAAATGAAATATGATCTATATATATGGGGGCTTCCCAGTGGCTGAGTAGTAAAGAATCTGCCTGAAAATGCAGGAGACACAGGTTTAATCTTTGGGATGGGAGGATCCCCTGGAGGAGAAAATGGCAACCCACTCCAGTATTCTTGTATGGAAAATGCCATGAACAGAGGAGTGAGGCTATAGTCCATGGGGGTCACAAAGAGTCAGACATGACTTAGCAAATGAGTATGTGTGCACGCATAGACACATGTGCACACACACACACACACACACACACACATATTTACAGTGATGTATTATTTAGCTTTAAAAAGAACAACAAAAAACCCTAACATTTATATGGGACCGCAAAAGATCCAGAATTGCCAAAGTAATATTTAGGAAAAACAAAGCTGAAGGCATAACCCTCCCAGACTTCAGGCAATACTACAAGGCTACAGTAAACAAAACAGCCTGGTACAAAAACGGATGTATGGATCAATAGAACAGAAGCCAAAGTCCAGAAATAAATCCACACAACTGTGGCCAATTAATCTTTCACAAAGGAGATAAGACTATGCAATGGAGAAAAGACAGTCTCTTCAGCAAGTAGTGCTGGGAAAGCTGAACAGCCACATGTAAATCAGTGAATTCAGGACACATACCCCATACCATACAAAAACAAACGCAAAATGACTTAAAGATTTAAATATAAGATATGATTGCATAAAATTCCTAGAAGAGAACACAGACAAAACATTCTCTGACATAAATCATATCAATATTTTCTTAGGTCATTCTCCCAAGGCAACAGAAATAAAAGCAAAAATAAACAAATGGGACATAATTAACCTTACAAGCTTTTGCACAGCAAAAGAAACATAAACAAAATGAAAAGACAACCTACAGTGTGGGGAAAATATTTGCAAATAATGCAACCAACAAGGGATTAATTTCCAGAAAATACAAACAGTTCACACAGCTTAATAACAACAACAAAACAAATGACTCTATCAAAAAAAAGCAGAAGACCTAAACAGAAAATTTTCCAAAGAAGACATCTAGCTTGCCAATAAGCACATGAAACGATGGTCAACGTTGTTAATTATTCAGTCAGTTCAGTTCAGTTCAGTCGCTCAGTCGTGTCTGACTCTTTGCGACCCCATGAATCGCAGCATGCCAGGCCTCCCTGTCCATCACCCACTCCCGGAGTTCACTCAGACTCAACGTCCATCGAGTCAGTGATGCCATCCAGCCATCTCATCCTCTGTCATCCCCTTCTCCTCCTGCCCCCAATCCCTCCCAGCATCAGTCTTTTCCAGTGAGTCAACTCTTCGCATGAGGTGGCCAAAGTATCGGAGTTTCAGCTTCAGCATCAGTCCTTCCAAAGAACACCCAGGACTGATCTCCTTTAGGTGGATCTCCTTGCAGTCAAGGGCCTCTCAAGAGTCTTCTCAGTCTTCACAGTCCAACTCTCGCATCCATACATGACCACTGGAAAAACCATAGCCTTGACTAGATGGACCTTTGCGGGCAAAGTAACGTGTCTGCTTTTCAATATGCTATCTAGGTTGGTCATAACTTTTAATTATTAGATAAATGCAAATCAAAACTACAATGAGGCATCACTTCACACTGGTCAGAAGGGCCATCATAAAGTCTACAAATAATAAATGCTGGAGAGGGTGTGGAGAAAAGGGAGCCCTTCTACCCTGTTGATGGGAATATAAATTGGTACAGCTACTTTGGAGAACAGTATGGAGGTTCCTCAAAAAACTAAAAATGGAGTTACCATATGATTCAGCAGTCCTACTCCTGGGAATACATCCAGAGAAAACAATAATTTGAAAAAATACATATACCCCAATGTTCCTGGCAGCACTATTTACAATAGCCAAGACATGAAAGCAACGTGAATGTCCATCGACAGATGAACGGATAAAGAATATGCACCACACACACACACACACACACACACACACGAATAAAACCACAAAAAAGATGAAATAATGCCATCTGCAGCATTATGGATGGACCTAGAGTTTATCACACAAGTAAAGTCAAAGACGAACCTATGATATCACTTGTATGTAGAATCTAAAAAATGATACAAATTAGCTTATTTACAAAACAAACACTCTCAGACATAGGAAACAAACTTATTTGTTACCAAAGGGGAAAGAGGAGAAAGATAAGATTAGGAGTTTGGTTTTAGCAGATACAAACTACTATATACAAAATAAACAACAAGGACCTACTGTATAGCACACTGAACTATTAATATATTCAATCTCCTATAACAAACTATAATAGAAAATAATCTGAAAAGAGTAAATTTATGTATAAATACATATAATTATATATATATAAGTGAATCACTTTGCTGTACACCAGAAACTAACATAACAATGTAAATTAACTATACTTAAATAAAAAATAAACAATATGGGGTAGCTAAAAAATAAATAACATTTTAAAATAAAATTAAGTTTAAAATGAAGACAGAACTTAAGACATTATGCTAAGTGAAGTAAGTTAGACACAAATAGACAAATACTGTATGATTACACTTACATGAGGTAGCTAGAGTAATCAAATTCACAGAGAGAGAAAGTAGAAATAGCTTTACAGAAAGTAAAGCTTTCCCAAATGGAAAGCAGCTTCCCAAATGGAAAGTCTGTATTCATGAAATACTGATTCCCCATCCTCCCCTGGTGACGGCTGCATAGCAATGTGAATTTTCTTAATGCTATTAAACAGCATACTTAAAAATGGTTACACTGGAAAATGCTAAATTTTAAGTTATGTATAGTTTACTGCAAAGCTCCTTGTGAGAGTTTGCTGATACCATCGCTTCTCTGAATCATCTGTTTAAAGAAGGCGCCTCCTTATTTCCAGAATGAAGTCCTCTTTTTCATCTTGCAAAGCAGAAACACTATACTCCTTAAAGAATTCTCTTTCGCCCCACCTCTCCCCAGGCCCTGACAACATCATTCTACTTGCTGTATCTATGAACTTGACTGTATACCTTATATAAGTGGAATCATACAATGTTTACTTTTCAATAAACTTACAGTGTTTACTTGGAAGTTTACAAGTAAAACTTACTCTTCAATATTTCACTTGGCTTAATGTCCTCAAGGTTCGTTTATGTTGTAGCATATGACAACATTTCCATCTTTTCTAAGGCTGAATGGTACTCCATCATACATACTATATACCATATTTTGTTTATCCAGTCATCCGTCAAGAGACATTTGGATTGCCTCCACCTCGTGGCTATTGTGAACAATGCTTCTGTGAACATGGGCGTGTGAATATCTCTTCAGACCCTGCTTGCAATTCTTTCTGGATATATACCCATAAGTGGGATTTCTGGATCATATGGTAGTTCTATTTTTAATTTTTTGAAGAACTGCCATACAGTTTTCCACGGCGGCTGTACCATTTTACATCGCCACCACCAGTGCACAAGGATTCCAACTTCGTATCCCTGCCAACACTTGTTGTTTCTATTTTTTGACAGCAGCCATCCTAATGGGTGTGAGGTGGCATCTCATGGTGGCTTTGATTTGCATTTCTCTATGATTAATGACATCAAGCATCTTTTCATATGCTTATTGGCACTTTGTACATATTTGGAGGAATGTCTATTGCCCATTTCTTAGTCGGGTAATTTGATTTTTTGTTGTTGAGTTGTAGTCCCAATTTTCTTAACATAAAACCCATAGCCCTTCCAAACTTGGCCCAGCCAACCTTCCCACCATAATCTCTGACCACCCCCTACGCCAGCCAGTGGTTCTCAGTGGGAGTGACTTTGCTTCCAGTTGTTTGGTGAGTCTAGAGGCATGTTTGGTTGTCACAACTCAGGGACTGGAGGGGATACTGCTTGTGTCCCGTGGGTAGAGACCAGGGATACTGCTAAAGATCCTACAATTCCACCACAGCCACCACAGCAAAGAATTATCTGACTTGAAATGTTAAGAACCCTATCCTACACTTTCCGAACAAAGGTCCGTACAGCCAAAGCTATGGTCTTTCCTGTACTCATGTACGAATGTGAGAGTTGGACCATAACGAAGACTGAGTGCTGAAGAACTGATGCTTTCGAACTGTGGTTCTGCAGAAGACTCTTGAGAGTCCCTTGAAGAGCAAGGAGATCAAACCAGTCCATCCTAAAGGAAATCAACCCTGAATATTCACTGGAAGGACTGATGCTGAAGCTCTAATACTTTGGCCACCTGATGCGAATTGACTCATTGGAAAAGACTCTGATGCTGGGAAAGATTGAGGCAGGAGAAGAAGGGGGTGACAGAAGATGAGATGGTTGGAAGGCATCACTGAGTCAATGGACGTGAGTCTGAGCAAACTCGGGGAGACAGTGAAGGACAGGGAAGCCTGGGGTGCTGCAGTCCATGGGGTCGCAAAGACTCAGAAACGACTGAGCAACTGAACAATAACAGTCCTATACTATTTCCTGACATCAAACTCTTGCACTCGTTATTCCAAACGCTTTGCCCTTAGCTTACATCACTTCACCTCCCAGAATGCCTCCCGGGCCCCCGGGCCCAGCTGAATCCTCCTGCAAACCCCACTTCTGCGGTGAGGCTTTCTCAACCAGTCTCGTTCACAGTAGTTCTCCTGCCCTCTGAACACCTAGATCAGCCAGTAAAGACTTTATGTTACATAATCTGCTGCCTCCACCTCCCAGAAACCCTGTGCTTGCACACAGTAAGGACCAGATGTGTGTGTGTTCATTAGTTGCCAGGCAGTAAGAAAGGGAGTTGACTGGCAGGGTGATCACCTCACCCTAATACTCCAACACCAAGAACACTATACTCCAAGGAGCTTCTGCCCCAACTGACCTCAAATCCAGGCACTGAGAAAGCTGAGGACCAGAGGCATGCCCAGCACCCCCACCTTAAGCTACTTCACCTTCCTCCAGTCTCTGGTATCCTCCAGAGCAGGCCGAGTCCAGTCACACATCAGCAGAGACAGGAGCTCTGGACTTCTGTGTTTGGCTCACCGCAGACTGCCCACCCTCCTGAGTCCACCGCAGCTCACAATCCAGGCCCATAATATTAAAAACATGGATACAGTCTGGCAAATCCCCTCAGAGACTGATGTAGGTTTTCACATTGAGCCCTGCAGGGCTGGAACAATTACACCGTTATCAGTTGGAATTAGAAAGATCTCAATAACGCAGCAAGTAGCTCTGAGAGGCAACCTTGTCCCACAAGGCTGAGCTCCTCCTCTTGATTCAAAGGGCAGCTCAGCAGTCTTCTGGTGCCCTGTTGTTGTTCAGTTGCCCAGTCGTGTCTGACTCTTTGTGACTCCATAGATGCAACACACCAGGCTTCCCTGTCCTTCAGTATCTCCTGGAGTTTGTTCAAAGTCACGCCCATTGAGTCAGTGATGCCATCCAACCATCTCATCCTCTGTTGTCCCCTTCTCCTCCTGCCCTCAATCTTTCCCAGCATCAGGGTCTTTTCCAATGAGTCAGTTTTTCACATCAGGTAGCCAAAGTACTGGAGTTTCAGCTTCAGCATCAGTCCTTCCAATGAATATTCAGGGTTGATTTCCTTTAGGATGGACCGGTTGGATCTCCTTGCTGTTCAAGGGACTCTCAAGAGTCTTCTCCAGCACCACAGTTTGAAAGCATCAATTCTTCGGGACTCAGCCTTCTTTATGGTCCAGTGCTCACATCCATACATGACTACTGTGCCTGCTCCCTCCCAGTGAAGACTTCCAGGTACCTGGCCAGGTAATCCAGCAGGCCTGAGACACTGAAACACTAGTATACCTGCCCATCTGAGCCTCAGCCCAGTCAGCCTCGGGAGAAGACGTTTTCTTCCTCCCTCCTAGCTTTTATCTGGTTGGTCTAAGAATTAAACGGACTTGTGACAGATTAATAGGAGAAAATCTAACAAAAGTTTAATAACATATAAACATAAGAGGGACCCAGAAAAACTGAAAAACTCGTCAAAATGGCTGAAACCGTCACTTTAAATGCTGTCTCCAGCTAAAAACAAAAGACAGGACTTCTCTAGTGGTCACGTAGCTAACTCGTCACATCCCAGTGCAGGGGGCCCATGTTCCATCCCTGGTTGGAGAACTAGACCCCACACGTGCAATCAGGTAAATAAATTAAATAATAAATACCTTTAAAAAAATCTACTCTGTTAAATAAATAAGTAATAAATAGATAAAGATAAAAGAGGATGTTGGGGGTAGTGGTTTGGGACTGCAAAGGGGAGGAAAGTAATTCTCTGAGACTTGGAAGAGTCAGTGTTTGGGAAATGTTTGGCAGAGACCGTAGGACACAGAGAGGAATTTTAACCAACAGACTGTGCTGGGTTCCCCTCTGTCTCCACTCCAGCTCAGACTACAGTGAGCTATGCTGACGGCTCCTGTCCTGGAACAAGTCTTTTAGGCAGTTGGGGAAAGATCAGAGGTTTCGCCTCAGTCTTTGGGGCCTTAGAAACATTCGGCCTAAATGAGTCTGCGTGCCAAAGAGACAATCAGGGTGCCAAATCTGCTCCCTGACACTTGCAAAGAGTGTCTGGGATGAATGGGTACGGCCTGAGAGTGAGTCCTGAAGAGCTCTTGACTTGCTCCCTTCACTAGTTCCCAGTCCAAGCTCCTTAGTACACCCATTCCTACCTAGAACACCTTTTTTTTTCTTGTATTCATTTCTTTGGCTATGCCAGGTCTAGTCACAGCATGCAGCATCTTTAGTTTTGGCAAGCAAACTCTTAAGCTGCACCATGTGAACTTCTAAGCTGTGGCATGTGGGATCTCGCTCCCTGAACACAGTTCGAACCCAGGCTCCCTTCACTGGGAGCGCACAGTCTTAGCCACTGGACCACTAGGGGAGTCCCTAGAACCTCGTGCTGGAACGATCAAGATAATAATAACTATGTATGTCTGATCCTGCCCTAGGCAATTCACATTTGCCTTCTCAGTAGACATCATTATCCCTTTTTTGGGTGTCAGAGACTTGAAGTAACTTCTCCCTGGTGACACAGGCAATAAATGGAAGAAAGTGAGGATTCAAACCTTGAGCCATGCACAGCCCCGGCTCTTCTCCCTACATGATCAGAATTATAAGTGACATTCTAAGAATCCTTTTTCCATATCAAAATGGCTGCACAGTTGGCTCCCTCCAGCTACCCACTCCCGGCCCGCCGCCGTCCCCCAGGGCCTCTCACCCCTGATTGCCAGTGTCGTTACATTAGGCTTCTTTTCAGTCCAATTCCCATTATATCATCTCAGCCTGGCATTATAAAGCAGCGCCATCATAAACATCAGCTTGATTACAAGCAGAGACTGTTGCCTCCAATAAATAAGCATGCGTAATGTATACAGAGGGAGAAAGAGACACCTCTATATTTTCAGTTTTGTAAAGACAAATCGCTTCGATTGTTTAATCAATAAAAATGCCTCTCTAACTCCTGCCGTTATTACGGAGCTATTTCAGACAGAGTGAAAAAGGAGCATCGAATCTATATTCCTGTCAGGACAGACAGGGTCTGATTAGGCAGACGGATGAAGGCTCAGACCTGATGCCAGTCCCCTGAAGTGTCTGGACCCCACTCGCCTACAAACCTGGGCAGGTGTCTTGATACCAACTGCATGTCAGGTCTGGGGGAGGCTGAAGCACAAAGAGACTCACCTCAATTGTGGGGCTTGATCTAATCAAGGGATCCCTGGGGACAAGCACACTCAACAGGTCACAGGAAGGGCAGCCTCGCTGGTGGGACCGAGGGATGGGAGACCAGGAGTAGAGGGAGCTCATTCTGAAGGTCACACCATGACCCCTGACTCTCCATCCCTCTAGCCGTTGCCAAGTTCAGACACAGCATCTCACAGTGAACACGCGCCTCCTCACTGACCTTCCTGCTTCCTGTCTCATGGCCTCTAATTCACACCGTGGCGCTGGTCCTTTACATAGAACAAACATCTGAGGGAGGATGGGATGATCCCCTCCCCCTACCACACACAGAAAGTTTGTGGTTCATTTACCCGATATCTACACAAGAAAAGCCAAATTGCTCTCTCTATGTAAAGTTCTTTCCGGCACTGGCCTTCCCTCCGTCCAGACTCCCCACCCACATTCCTATCCAGGCACCTTCTCTCTGACTGCTTCAAACTCTGAATTTTCCTGAACACCCTCCACTTCATGTTCCAAAGCCTGTGCACAACCTGATCCTTCCCCTGAAATTCCACTCCCAAGATCCTCTCTCGGCAAACTCCTACTCATCTGTTAAGACCCCCTGACTTGACCTCCTCTGGAGCCTTTCTCTGCTCCTCCCTGTACTCCCGCCGCAGGGCTCCGACACACTGAACACACACGCCTACCTCTGCATCCGGCGCACAGCACTCCAAGCACCAGCTTACCTGTCTGTTTCTAGTACCAGTGACCCGTAAAATGTGTGTCTCTAGCCCTCACCTCTGCCCTGAACTTCAGACACATATGTCTAGCTCTCCCCTTGCCAAATGATCTTAGAGGACTTCCAAAACATAACTCAAAAATTCCAAGTCCCCAAGTTGTTCTCTCTAAGGGCACCCCATCTAAGAAGGCAGCACCCTGATCCAACCAGTCACCTCAGCCAAAATTCACAGTTCAGTTCAGTTCAGTTCAGTCGCTCAGTCGTGTCCGACTCTTTGCGACCCCATGAATCGCAGCATGCCAGGCCACCCTGTTCATCACCATCTCCCGGAGTTCACTCAGACTCACATCCATCGAGTCAGTGATGCCACCCAGCCATCTCATCCTCTGTCGTCCCCTTCTCCTCCTGCCCTCAATCCCTCCCAGCATCAGAGTCTTTTCCAATGAGTCAACTCTTCTCATGAGGTGGCCAAAGTACTGGAGTTTCAGCTTCAGCATCATTCCTTCCAAAGAAATCCCAGGGCTGATCTCCTTCAGAATGGACTGGTTGGACCTCATTGCAGTCCAAGGGACTCTCAAGAGTCTTCTCCAACACCACAGTTCAAAAAGCATCAATTCTTCGGTGCTCAGCCTTCTTCACGGTCCAACTCTCACATCCATACATGACCGCAGGAAAAACCATAGCCTTGACTAGACGGACCTTAGTCGGCAAAGTAATGTCTCTGCTTTTGAATATGCTATCTAGGTTGGTCATAACTTTTCTTCCAAGGAGTAAACGTCTTTTAATTTCATGGCTGCAGTCACCATCTGCAGTGATCCTGGAGCCCAAAAAAATAAAGTCTGACACTGCTTCCACTGTTTCCCCATCTATTTCCCACGAAGTGATGGGACCGGATGCCATGATCTTCGTTTTCTGAATGTTGAGCTTTAGGCCAACTTTTTCGCTCCCTTCTTTCACTTTCATCAAGAGCAGTCACCCCTAATTCCTCCTTCTCCTCTAAGTTCCACATCCAAAGACATGTCTTGTCAATCCTATCTCAAAACATTTCTAATGCAATGAACTATGAGAAAGAGAAATGAAGAGAACAATTGTATCAAAAAGAATAAAATACCTAGAAATAAACCTACCTAAAGAGGTGTAAGACCTGTACTCAGAAAACCTGATGAAGACACAAACAGATGGAAAAATATAGAGTGTTCATGGATTGGAAAAATTAATATTGTTAAAATGGCCATGCTACCCAAGGCAATCTACAGATTCAGTGCAATCCCTATCAAAATACCAATGGCATTCGTCACAGAACTAGAAGAAATAATTTTTAAATTTGTTCAGTTCAGTTCAGTCGCTCAGTCGTGTCCAACCCTTTGCGACCCCATGAATCACAGCACGCCAGGCCTCCCTGTCCATTTGTACATAAACACAAATCCAAATAGTCAAAACAATCTTGAGAAAGAAAAACAGAGCTGAAAATATCAGCTTCCTGACTTCAGACTATACTACAAAGTTAATTAATCAAAACAGTATTTGGTACTGGCACAAAAACACATAGATCAATGGAATAAAATAGAGAGCTCTGAAATAAACCCACATACTTATGGTCACTAATCTACAGCAAAGGAGGTGAGAATATACAACAGAGAAAAGATAGTCTCTCCAATAAAGAGAGAAAACTGGACAGGGACATGTAAAATAATGAAATTAGAACATTTTCTCACACTATATAAAAAATTAACTCAAAATGGATTAAAGACCTAAATGTAAGACTAGAAACCGTAAAATTCCTAGAAGAAAGCACAGTCAGAACACTCTGATATAAATCGTAGCAGTCTTGTTTTGGATCTGTCTTCTAAGGCAAACGAAACAAAAATAAAAATAAACAAATGGGACCTAATTAAACTTAAAAGCTTTTGCACAGCAAAGGAATGTATCAACAAAATGAAAACAACATACTGGATGGGAAAAAATATTTGCAAATGATATGACTGATAAGGAGCTGATATTCAAAATATACAAACAGCTCCTACAACTCCACATCAAAAAGACAAGCAACAAGATACCAAAATACAAAAATTGATAAATTTTTAAATCAAAATTAAGAACTCCTGTCCCTCAAAAAGCACTGTCAACAGAATGAAAAGAACCCAAAAGAACTGAAAGCAGGGTCCCAAAGAAATAGTTTTAAACCCAATTTTACAGTAGCATTATTTACAATACACAAAAGGTGGACGCAGTGCCCAGGTCCATGCCCAGAAGAAAGGATAAATAAAATGTGGTCTTTGCATGTACATGGAATATTACTCAGCCTTGAAAAGGAAGGAAAGTCTGCTACATTCTACAACATAGATGAAACTTGGGAGCCTTATGCTAAGTGAAATAAGCCAGTTACCACAGGATAAATACTGTACAATTCCACTCAATGAGCAGTCAAATTCATAAGGAGAGAACGTAGAATGGTAGTTGACAGGCACTGGGGAGCTTCATTCAATGGACACAGAATTTCAGTTTTGAAAGATGGAAAGGGTTCTAGAGATTGGTTGCACAATAATGTGAATGTACTTAATGCTACTGTACCACACACTTTACAAAGACTAAGATGGTAAAAATTATGTATTTTACTACAACTTGAAAAAACAGAAACTATGAAACTTAGGCCATCAAGATAAGATCAAGATAAGATTCCCAACAAATCTTAAGAAGAAGCAGTCTTCTGGAACCATTCTTTGAATGACAACAGATTGGTGGTCTCTGAATTTTTTAATTATATATTTAGTCTTGGTTCTGTTTTCATAAATGTACTTAGTCTTGTGACTTAAAAGAGAAAGTGAGTGTGAGAGAGGGAGCGAGGAAAAGATGGGGAGAATCACAGACTGGGAGAAAATCCTTGCAAATTGCATATCTGAAAAAGGATGTATCCAGAATATACAAGAACTCTCAAAAAAAAAAAAAAACCAACAAGAATACAGAAATGTACAAAATACTTAAAAAAGTTATGTGAGCCAAAAAGATAAGGGGATTACAAACAAGTAGATGAAAAGATACTTATGTCATTAATCATTAGACAAATGAAAATTAAAACCACAATGAGATACCACTATATACCTATCAGAGTGGAGGAAGAAAAATGTAATGGACAATATTAAATGCCGGTGAGCATTCAGAGGAACTGGAACTCCCATACACTGCCAATGAGAATGCAACATGGTACAGCCATTCTGGAACACAGGTTGGCTGTTTCCTATAAAGTCAAACATTCACATAAACACGTGCATGCCAATGAGATTTATTGAAATTGAACTTTATTTGAAACTGCCCCAAACTGAAAACAACCCAAATGCCCTTCAAGTGGTGAACGAATATTGAAACTGGTATTTCCATAGAATGGAAAACCCAGCAGGAAAAAGGAGTGAACTTCTAATATATGAAGCAACATGGAAGATTCTTGAACACACGATGCTAAGCGAGAGGGCATTATACTGACTTCCTCTGCTATGTACCATACGATTTCACTTATGTGACTCTGTAGAAATGGCAAACCTACAGGACAAAAAAAAAAAGCAGATCAGCGGCAGCCAGGGATGGAAAACAGGGGAGAGGATGACCCAAGGGGCACAGGGGAGTCGGGGATAACCATAGTCACCGTACCCTGACTGTGGTGTGCTCACACAAAGACATTTGGCCATCAAAACGCATAGAACTTTACACTAGACAGGGTGAGTGTCATTGCATGTAAAGTGTACCTTCAGAAAAACAGCAGCACACATATCTGAAATCTGCCTAGCAGGCACCCGCTATCGCCAGGACCACTCTGTCCAAGCTTTCGTCTGCTCTTGCCCCGCCCTCCTCTCTTTCCCCTAACTTTCTTCTCTATGTCTGTTTTCTGAGACTATTTCTGCTTTGTAAATAAGTTCATTTGTACCACTGTTTTCAGATTCCACATGTAAGTGGTATCATATGATATCTGTCTTTGTGTGTCTCCCACTTCCAACCAATGAAGTTTCATTCAGAACAGCACTTCCCATGTCCCCACTTCCCTATAAAAGCAAGATGCCCTCCTTTATTATCTGGACATGCCAGTGGTTCCCCAAAGGTTGCAATTCTGAACTGCAATTCTTTGCTGTTGCCAAATAAACCCATTTTGCTGGTACTAATAAAATAACTTGCTTTTTTTTTTTTTTTTTTTGCCACACAGCATACAGGGTCTTAGTTTCCTGGCCAGGAATCAAACCCCTGCCCACTGCAGTGTAAGCTCAGAGTCTTAATACCACTGGACTGCCAAGGAATCCCCTGTTCTAATAATTTTAGATAAATAGAGTCCTTGTCTAGAGCTGGTTCCATTACATGCCTAGGGTCAACCCTACATCCATCCTCTCTTCAGATTCTTGGGGAGCATCAACACAGCACATTCTCAGTCTAAGAGTCAGGGAGCAGACAGAGAGCCCAGAGGATCCTGCTGCTGCTGTAACATCAGGCCTCCCCCTTGCTGCCCCTGGGCTGTGCCCACCTCTGTCCCTTCAGGATCTCATTGCCCATCTCTGGTGGGTGTAGACTCACAGCTAAGGGACCAAATGTCCCTGCCCCTGGGAAGGCAACTGTTGCCCTTCAATCTCCTTGCCCCCAGCCTGTGGTTCCCCTTCTCCTGCCCTCATCTCCGTCTACCCCATCTTTCTCCCTTTGTCTCTCTGTCCCTATATCTTTGCCCCATCCATGCGAACTCACACAAGCGTGCACACACATATACACACAAACACACTTGCATACTGTCAACACCCCTTTTCCAACTCACTCCCTTCAGCTCTTGAATTCACTCTGACTGGAGGACAGGACCACGACAGATTAAGGTGGTGGATAACCTGCTTCAAGGGATCCAAAGGATCAGAAGGATGTCCGGGCCATAGTTATGGTCCCCTGGGCTGCAGCTGAGATGTCTGTGTAGTGCACAGGGGCTCATGGCTTCCTGGACCCTGCTCCAGCATCACCCCTCCTCACGAAGCTCTCAGCCTTGCTACGTGCACACCAGTCCACCAGTCGGCCGTGGCTGCACACCTCATCGCCAGCGGGGAGGGGCTCTGTCCAGCAGGTGCTCTGGGCCAGCTCATCTGCAGCCCAGTGGTGCGGTTGGGGAAGGCTAGAGAGAGGAGGGCAGGGACTGGCATAATTTCATGTCTGGCCTTTCCTAACCGACAGGCAAAATGACTCTGTGATCCCTTAGCTCTCTAAATTAGTTGTATTTTATGATCCCCCTGTCTGGCGGGAAACATCCCATTAAATCTTAATGATCTGCCTTCCAAGAAACTCCCCAGGCCTTCTGTCCCCTGGAGGACACCGAGCCCTGGAAAAACAGGGTGGGGTGCTGGCTGGAGAAAGGGGGAGATGAACACCCAAGAGACGGTGTCTGGTAAGGGTAAGGGTTCCCACCCAACATCTTTCATTGGGCATTCGTCTTCAGAACCGGAACCAAGCAGGTCTTTCTAAACCAAGAGCTCTCCGTCTTCCCATTCTGTGCTTCTCAGGACCCAACCCTCCTCTCTGCTCAGACTGCAGCCTACACACCCACTCTGAAGCCCACTTGGCCCCCTCCAGCCCAGGTGCCCACTTCTGTCTCTAGGCTACAGAAATAAACTAGCATAAATGTGGGACAGAGGTGCGCCCTGCCCCACTTTCCATGCACACAGCCCAGGCCAGGGTAGAAATCTCTCTTTGAAAGAAAGATGCCACATGACCTTCAGGATTATTCAAATATTAACTACCTGGATAAACAGTTTCTCCTATATTCTCATTATCACCTCTCTTGCTGAAGCTAAAGTGCAATATTTCTCTTTTATATCCAGAGCAAAGATGTTTCTGGTGGCTCCTGGGGAGACAGGAAGGATGACAAGAAAGAGAAGGAGCGGGCAAGCATGGGGAGAGGGAGCAGGATCGCTCCAGCTCCCCCCACCCCCAACACAGGCCATCAGGACGCCCAGCAGGAACTCAGGGGAGACCTTGAGCGGAAGGCTGAAGGTCACCCACTCCAAACAACAGTCAGCCTCGTCCCTAACCCAGCACAGACTGGTGATCCCAGAGGGGTCTTGGGAACACAGGCTCACCAGACTCCATCCACCCACCTCTAAGAGCTCCCTGCATGAACTTGACCTTGTCACCACTTGGGCCTGCCTCAGGAGGCACCACCCCTGGGCCCTGGCCAGAGGGGCTGTCCATGACCCTCAGAGCTATAAGCAAGATACCTTCTTGAACTAAACACTTCATGCTCTTGGCTGGACCCTTTCTTGTCTCTCGTTATTCTCTTGTCTAATGGAACCATTGAACTTCCCTGGTGGTTCAGTGGTAAAGAATCTGCCTGCAATGCAGGAGACACTGGTTTGATCCCTGGGTCGGGAAGATCCCCTGAAGAAGGAAATGGCAACCCACTCCAGTATTCTTGCTTGGGAAATGCCCTGGACAGAGGAGTTTGGCAGGCTACAGTCCATGGGGTTTGCAAAAGAGTGGGATAAGACTTGGCAATGAAACAACAATATAACCTTTGGTCTCCACCTGGCCAGGTCATGAGAAAGCTAACGACGAGCGTGTGAGCCCTCCCTGCTTCACCAATCCAGCCACTCAAAACTCTCCCCAGGTCAGGAGCACCTGCTTCTCCACATTCCCACCTCTCCCTGGGAGCTGGGCAGAGAATGGAGGCCTCCGTCCTCCTGAAGTCCAGCTTCTCCCAGCAGAGAAGACAAATCCATTACAAACCCCCATTATCGCAGCCCATTTTAAAGTTATTATTGTGGATTCTTAAGATGTCAACAATGAGGAATCCTATTGTCCCACTAATTAATTCAGCCATCTCCCTGAAATAATAGGAGTTGTAATTGTAATTCCAAACTCACCCCTCGACCACTGGCATCAACTAATTAAACAACAATCAGCCAGCACCAGGCTTTCAAGGGGGAAGATGGACTATTCCTTTTTATAGCTGCAATTAGGAGACACATTCAATAATCAGAATGAAATACAAATTTACCCAGGAGCCCAGTAAATTATGGCCATTCATACTGTTTTCCTATGGTCGTCACCCAGAAAATGAAAAAGGGGTTGCATCTTCCAGCTGCAGCAGAATGCTGCCTGGACCGCCTCTGAGCTGCTCCTCAGGGTCCCACTCAACAGCTTTCTGCTGCTCGGTTCAGAAGCGCCAGAAGGGTGGAGGGAGCTGGATGCCCACGCCTGGATCTGCCAGCATCCTAGGGTGTCAGCGGGAGGTCAGAGTGGTTGGAGGTATCTGAAGGGAGAATCGTGGAGGCGAGAATAGGAGTCATACACACTGT
The DNA here is from genome assembly GCF_001704415.2 of Capra hircus. Taxonomy (NCBI): domain Eukaryota; kingdom Metazoa; phylum Chordata; class Mammalia; order Artiodactyla; family Bovidae; genus Capra; species Capra hircus. The sequence continues at coordinate 51,191,200 of NC_030822.1, forward strand.
TGAACCTGGGTGGGCGAGTGATACACAGGCCCCAAACACATGCTCAGGCTCTCAACAGCACAAGCCCTTCAGAAAATCCTTTGTATTTCCTGCAAAAATGCCCCAGAGGGGAGAAGAGCTTGGAAGATGGTGGAAAGACCCATAGGTCAGAGGGAAGAGGTGTAGAAGAGTTTCTCAAGGAGCCACTGAAAAAGGAGTGAAAATTAAATCAGGTAAAAGGCAGGGAGGGGCAGGAGAACTGTGAGACAATACATGGAAAAGATACCAGCACCAGGGCAGCACCCTCAGCCCACCCCGGGCTGAGCAGAAAGCTGGTACTCTTCAGAATTAGCAAAAACGCACACGTCCACAAACGGAGGGAATGATAGATCCCAGCATTAACATGCATAATTGAATTATCTCGGTTAGTCTGTCTGAGGGATGCTGGGTGTGGCAGGGCTCTCTGAAATGGAAAAGGCTGCTGAGCAAGATACCTATTTCCCCCTTCCCAGAACTTCTAGAGGGCAAAGCAGGAGTCACTGAGCAAAAACACAGGACAGCTTTAGGAGAAATTCAAATGAAGGGATTTCCTGGCAAGAGAAACTGGAAACTCCTTGAGGTCATGGGCCTCTTCTCTGCCACTTAGTATAGGACACATAGTAGGTGCTCAATAAACACAATAGATGGGGAAAAGTGTAAACAGTGGCAGATTTTATTTTCTTGGGCTACAAAATCACTGCAGATGGTGACTACAGTGATGAAATTAAAAGATGCTTGCTCCTTGGAAGGAAAGCTATGGTAAATCTAGATAGTGTATTAAAAAGCAGAGATATCACTTTGCCAACAAAGGCCCATATAGTCAAAGCTATGGTTTCCCCAGTAGTCATGTATGGATATGAGATTTGGACCATAAAGAAGGCTGAGCACCAAAGAATGTATACTTTCGAATTGTGGTGCTGGAGAAGACTCTTGAGAGTCCTTTGGACAGAAAGAAGATCAAACCAGTCAATCTTAAAATAAATCAACCCTGAATATTCATTGGAAGGACTGATGCTGAAGCTGAAGTTCCAATACTTTGGCCACTTGATGCAAAGAGCCAACTCATTGGAAAAGACCCTGATGCTGGGAAAGACTGAGGGCAAGAGGAGAAGGGGGTGACAGAAGACGAGATGGTTGGATGGCATCACTGACTCAATGGACAAGAATTTGAGCAAACTCAGGGAGATAGTGAAGGACAGGAAAGTCTGGCATGCTGCAGTTCGTGGGGTCACAAAGAGTCAGACGTGACTTAGCACAACAATAAACACATGTTAAATAGAGGGGCTGGTTTCTGGGACACCCCTCTGCTCAGTGGGCATTGCAGGGAGACCCAGAGGATAGAGCCCCCCTCTCTGCAGACTGATTGATGGACTTCTTCATGGACAGCAAGTGATGCTCTCAGAATGTGTCCGTTCATTCATTCAAAAACATTCCTTGAGTGTCTACTCCATACCACCTTTGTGCCAAGTACCAGGGGTTCCCTATGAGGAAAGCAGGCATAGCCCTGATGTGATAGAGCTCACTGTCCTAGGGAAGCAAACAGCCAAGAGGAGTGAGAAATGCCGTGAGAGGGAGGTAAAGTGCTACAGCCTCCCCCAGAGGAAGAGAATCAAACTGGGACCTGAGGAAAGCACAGCAGGAAGCAGGTGCCTCCACGTCCTCATCGGTAAAATGGGGATAATGAGAATGCCTGCTTCAGTCTTCCCTGGTGGTCCAGTGGCTAAGAATCACCTGCCAATGCAGGGGACACAGGTTCGATCCCTGTTCCGGGAAGATTCCACATGCTCGTAAGCCCATGTGCCACAGCTACTAAAACCCATGCTCTAGAGCCCACAGGCCACAGCTACTGAAGCCGTGTGTCTGGAGCCCCTGCTCCACAACAAGAGATGCTACTGCAGTGAGAAGCCCACTCACCACACATACAGAAAGTCTTCACACAGCACAGAAGACCCAGTGCAGTCAAAACTATTAGATTTTTTTTTTTAAGTGAAAAAAAAGAATGCCTGCCTCATAGGGTTGTTGTGAGAATTAAGTAAATAACGTACAAAGATGTTCTACCTGGTCCAGTGCCCGGTTATAAGTGTTTGCCATCATTACCATTACTACTTTAGTTCTTCTTTGCTTTCTGCCATTAAAGTGGTATCATCTGCATATCTGTGGTTACTGATATTTCTTCTAGCAGTCTTGATTCCAGCTTGTGAGTCATCCAGCCTAGCCAGTATTTTGCATGATGTATTCTGCATATACGTTAAATAACCAGGGTGACAACATACAGCCTTGAAAATACTCCATTCCCACTTTTGAACCAGTCCATTGTTCCATGTCTGGTTCTAACTGCTGCTTCTGTGAAGGACAGGGAAGCCTGGTGTGCTGAGTCTATGGGATCGCAAAGAGCTAGACGTGACTGAGCAACTGAACAACAACTATTACTACTACTATTTTTGTTGTTTTTTAAAAAATGTCTATTTCTTTTGTATCTTCCTTGCTGTATGCGGGCTTCCCTTTGCACTGGCTTCTCCTGCTGTGGAGCATGGGCTCTCGGGGCACTGCTCTGAAGCCCACTGCATGGGCTTACACACGTGGAATCTTCCCAGACCAGGGATCGAACCAGTGTCCTCTGCCTTGGCAGAAGGATTCTCAACTGCTGGACCGCCAGGGAAGTCCCTGCTACTACTATTATTATCATCCCTCCATCATTCCCTCTTTGGGAGAAGGCCTCTGCCACAGAGGTCCATCCTTCTGAGCAGCTTAGTCTTGGCTGCTGTTCCCAGCACTGTCCCCTGCCCATTCAGGGACAGTCGCACAGTGCGGCTACTGCTCAATTCACACAGCATTTATCGAGCCCCTACTGCACACTAGGTACATGCTGGGGCATGTTGTAGACTTGGGGCATGTTCATGTTCATGAAAAGCTTGTGATAAGCTGCAAAGACGATACCTCACATTCCCCAGTTGATCCCAGAGGCACCGGTGCTGCCCTGGAGGTGATAGGATTTGTTAAGAGATGTTCTCAGGGCTGTAAGGCCCTCCCAGGGCAGCAGCTCCCAGTCCATGAGCCAACAGAGATGAGTCAGCAGGAGTCCCAAGGCCTGGCCCTCAGCCACCTTCTGTCTGGGCCCCACAGAGGAGCCAGAGTGGGAATACAGGCTTAGCCATCTCCAGATATAAGGCGCTGGGAGAGGGTCCTGAGCCCCAGGCCCCAGGCCTCAGTGGTTGCCTGGCTCACAGTTCAGGTCCATCCACACACCATGTATGGTAGCAGGACCAGGGCCTACTGACTCCCCATGCAGCCTCACCCCACGCCTCTATCCTTTCCTGCTTTGTCCTCTTACATACTTGCTCATGATCATTCTTGGAGTCCCACAGGCTCCGATTCCAACTTTCCATCCCCATGTGCACCTCCTCCTCCTCCCAGAGAGAGAAGATTTGAGCTGGGCACCAAAGACCCACGAGGCAGAGCTGAGGAGCCCTGAGCTGGGGTCCAGGGTTCCCAGCAACTTCGGGATACTGGGGGGTAGGACACTGGACTAGCTCAGTGACTTCTTGTTTTCTGCTCAACTTCTCCCCAGCAATAAATTGCCAAGGCCTTTTTCATCAGGCCCAGCTCTTGCAAACCATAAAAAATCTGATTGAGCACTCTCAGAAGCACATTCAAGGGGAAACTCTCACACACATGAGTACAGATTTATTCCCTGATGACAATGGCAGTATTAGCTTTATTGATCAAGCACCAGTGTCGTCAACAACAAACATTTATGGAGCTATGGCTCCCAGCAGCTGCCTGTCCCTCGGCCCAAACCGTGAACCCAGGGGACCCCATATGGAATCGGCAAAACCAATCAAAGATTCACGACCGCAGGATAATTACAACTCACCAAAGGTCAGTTTGCTTTAAATACACTTTAAATACCTCAAATTGAAAGACACTGGGCTTTTATAATGCCAGAGTCTAGAGCTTTATTAGATGAATAAAAGATACTGAGTAAATTAATGAATGAGTAAACAGTCATCTTCCATGGGCTGTGAGTCTGATTATTTAATTATGGATGACTGAAGCCTCTTGCTTTTCCATCTTCTCACACAATATTTAATGGCCTTACTTGGGTCATTTCATTGCTAATTTGTACCTCATTCAGGAGCAGAAGGAGGGAGCAGAGGGGATGAAAAGAAGAAAGACACGGATCATTCAGTCTTGCTCCATGCAGGAGCTCTGGGAAAGGTTTGGTGGGTAAGAAAGATTGAAACTGATGGCTACAGCCAGGCTTCTTGGGAGTTATCTGTGGATTTTTATTTATGCAAGACTCCTGCCATGAACTGCCATCTTGCTTCCACTTAGCCTGGGAAATATCCCAAGAGAGGCACTGCAATAGGTGGGGATTGAAAGAGGGACAGAAGGGACTGGGGAAGGAGGAAGCCACTATCTTAAAGCAAGCCTGGCAAGTCCTCCCAGAGACAGCCTGCAAAGCAGACGGCCCTCCTGCCCTGTTCGCCATCTCAACACGCTCTTACCTACAGAGTTATAGTGCACTTCAGGAGAGCCTGACTCTCTCCCATGATCTCTGCTCCTTCACCTGCAGGATTCAGGCCTGAATTCTTCCAGGTAAAGGCTAGTAGACATGTTGTAGAGACTTCGCTGACTTCCTGCCAATTCAAAGGGGCACAAGCAAGGGGGAGGGATAAATTAGGAGTCTAGGATTAACAGATACACATCACTATATATAAAATAGATAAACAAGGATTTGCTGTATAGCACAAGGAACTACATCCAGTATCTTGTAATAGCCTATAATGAAAAATAATCTGAAGCTGCATACCTTGACAGTAATACAACATTTTGGATCAACTATAGCTAATTTTTTTTAAAGGGGGATGGGGTATGAGCAGAGTGAGTGTGCAACAAGCGAAGCAAGGGGGCAGTGATCCTTACAAACCATGTTCCCTGCCTCCAAGTAGCCTTGTTACCCAGAAAGGTATAAAATGTCCAGGTCACCACACAGACCCTGGGGTCCTCTAGGAGACCAGATCCTTGACAGAGTCTAAGCAAAGGTGTTCCAGAGACAGACACCAACAATGGGGCTGGCTAGGGAGGACGAGGAGGAGAGGCGAGGCTGCGAGTGAGGCCAGCTGAGGCCAGGGAGCACGGTTCTGGCCACGGTGGGAGGAGTGAGGATCCGCGCTCAGGGGAAGGCCACCGGATTCGAACCAGCAGATCCGGGTCCAAGTCACAGTGCTGCCACCTGCTAGTGTGACATATACGAGGGCCCCACCACCAACTGCCTGCCTAAGCTCAAAATCCTCCAGCAAGATGAAGGAGGATTACAGAAAACAGGAGGAAGAGGCGACTGCCACGCACCAGGAGCAGAAGGCCCCGGTCCAGGGGGCACGGCGCCACCCAGCAGACTGTCATCACCACACCCTTGGACACTGCATGTTTCAAACCTGAGAAAACTCCTGGAGAATGTGCTCCATCAAAACAATGGAGGAAAAAAAAAAAAACCAACGGAGCAAACCAAAAGAGAAGACGATGCAGATCCTAGAAACAGAGAATGCAAATCACGGAAAAGCAAAGGGAATTCTCAGGACCAGAGCAGAGGGAGGTCCCGGGATAACACGGCTGCAGGCCTGGGAACAAGCTGTCCCGACAGAACAGAGGTGTCCAGGAGCAAAGTTTCTGAGAAACCTGCTGAAACGGATGCCTTGCCTGATGAGAGTAATCTTGAGGAAAATCATTCTGAGAGGCTATTAGTAGAAACAAAGAAAATTAGAGCCACAAAGTTAAGCAAAACAAGGCAGCTACTAACTTCAGGCAGAAAAATGAAGCATAACCATAATAAAGCAGTCCGTTGTAAATATTATCCAAATAGGGGTACAGTGGAAGTGAGAAATAGATTTAAGGGACTAGATCTGATAGAGTGTCTGATGAACTATGGACGGAGGTTCCTGACATTGTACAGGAGACAGGGATCAAGACCATCCCCATGGAAAAGAAATGCAAAAAAGCAAAATGGCTGTCTGGGGCGGCCTTACAAATAGCTGTGAAAAGAAGAGAAGCGAAAAGCAAAGGAGTAAAGGAAAGATATAAGCATCTGAATGCAGAGTTTCAAAGAACAGCAAGGAGAGATAAGAAAGCCTTCCTCAGCGATCAGTGCCAAGAAATAGAGGCAAACAACAGAATGGGAAAGACTAGGGATCTCAAGAAAATTAGAGATAGCAAGGGAACATTTCATGCAAATTTGGGCTCGATAAAGGACAGAAATGGTATGGACCTAACAAAAGTAGAAGATATTAAGAAGAGGTGGCAAGAATACACAGAAGAACTGTACAAAATAGATCTTCATGACCAAGATAATCACGAAGGTGTGATTAGAGCCAGACATGCTGGAATGTGAAGTCAAGTGGGCCTTAGAAAGCATCACTACGAACAAAGCTAGTGGAGGTGATAGAATTCCAGTTGAGCTGTTTCAAATCCTAAAGATGATGCTGTGAAAGTGCTGCATTCAATATGGCAGCAAATTTGGAAAACTTACCAGTGGCCACAGGACTGGAAAAGGTCAGTTTTCATTCCAATCCCTAAGAAAGGCAATGCCAAAGAATGCTCAGACTACCACACAATTGGACTCATCTCACACGCTAGTAAAGTAATGCTCAAAATTCTCCAAGCCAGGCTTCAGCAATACGTGAGCCGTGAACTTCCAGATGTTCAAACTGGTTTTAGAAAAGGCAGAGGAACCAGAGATCAAATTTTCAACATCTGCTGGATCATAGGAAAAGGAAGAGAATTCCAGAAAAACATCTATTTCTGCTTTATTGACTATGCCTAAGCCTTTGACTGTGTAGATCACAATAAACAGTGGAAAAGTCTGAAAGAGATGGGAATACCAGACCACCTGACCTGCCTCTTGAGAAACCTATATGCAGGTCAAGAAGCAACAGTTAGAACTGGACATGGAAAAACAGACTGGTTCCAAATAGGAAAAGGAGTACATCAAGGCTATATATTGTCACCCTGCTTATCTAACTTATATGCAGAGTACATCATGAGAAACGCTGGGCTGGAAGAAGCACAAGCTGGAATCAAGATTGCCGGGAGAAATATCAATAACCTCAGATATGCAGATGACACCACCCTTATGGCAGAAAGTGAAGAGGAACTAAAAAGGCTCTTGATGAAAGTGAAAGAGGAGAGTGAAAAAGTTGGCTTAAAGCTCAATTCAGTTCAGTTCAGTTGCTCAGTCGTGTCCGACTCTTTGCGACCCCATGAATCGCAGCACACCAGGCCTCTCTGTCCATCACCATCTCCCAGAGTTCACTCAGACTCGCGTCCATCGAGTCCATGATGCCATCCAGCCATCTCATCCTCATCGTCCACTTCTTCTTCTTCCCCCAATCCTTCCCAGCATCAAAGTCTTTTCCAATGAGAAAACTAAGATCATGGCATCTGGTCCCATCACTTCATGGCAAATAGATGGGGAAACAGTGGAAACAGTGTCAGACTTTATTTTGGGGGGCTCCAAAATCACTGCAGATGGTGACTGCAGCCATGAAATTAAAAGATGCTTACTCCTTGGAAGGAAAGTTATGACCAACCTAGATACCATATTGAAAAGCAGAGACATTACTTTGCCAACAAAGGTCCGTCTAGTCAAGGCTGTGGTTTTTCCAGTGGTCATGTATGGATGTGAGAGTTGGACTGTGAAGAAAGCTGAGCGCCGAAGAATTTATGCTTTTGAACTGTGGTGTTGGAGAAGACTCTTGAGAGGCCCTTGGACTGCAAGGAGGTCCAACCAGTCCATTCTAAAGGAGATCAGTCCTGGGTGCTCTTTGCAAGGACTGATACTAAAGCTGAAACTCCAATACTTCAGCCACTTCATGTGAAGAGTTGACTCATTGGAAAAGACTCTGATGCTGGGAGGGATTGGGGGCAGGAGGAGAAGGGGACAACAGAGGATGAGATGGCTGGATGGCATCACCAACTCAATAGACATGAGTCTGAGTAAACTCCGGGCGTGGGTGATGGACAGGGACGTCCGGCGTGCTGCAATTCATGGGGTTGCAAAGAGTCAGACACGACTGAGCGACTGAACTGAACAATGTATCAATAAATCCCCAATACTGATTTAACTAAAATTCGAATACACTATATAAGGGTTAAGAATCAGAGGGGAAGGCAGTGTGAGAGAGCTAAATCCTCATTACCACAAATAGTCAATCGATAATACAATCAATGCATTAAACTTTAACAATACACATATATTATTTAGAACCATGAAGATACAAACGTCAGAAGAAACAAGTGAAAAGTTGAGAGCCATTACTTCTCAGAAGGGAAGCTATGGGACAAGGGAGATTAAGGGCAAAGAAGTAATATCTATTATCATAAGCCTTTTAATATTATTTGAGCTATAAACTATGAACAGTGATTACAATCAGTTATTTTTTATTTTTTTATTATGGTAAAATACACAAAACATCAACTTTACCATCTTAAGTGTTTATAAGCACACAGTCCAGTAGTGTTAAGTAAACTCACACTGTCGTGTACAATTAGTTTTTAAAATCCTCAAACCCTGACCCTCCAGTGCTGGCCATTCAGGGATGCTCTCCAGTGAGGCAAGGCAGCAGGCACCTTCTACCCTGACCCTTGTCACCCAAGCTTCATCTTGTCCTGAGGGGAAGGACTGTCTCACTTATGATGCTCACACCAAAAGGTGGTCAAATAATGCTTTGCTGTAGACACAGGTCCTTTGCCTTCCTCTCAAGAAACACAACTAATGAGACTGTAATTATTAAATAAGACTTTTCTAACAGGCTGGAAATACAAAGGGCAAAGGAACAAGGAACCTGGGTTTTATGGGTATGGTGGACTCTCTCTGGGGTTCCCCAGTTCACTCTTCCTACCTCGACCCTGCCTGCCCATGGGGAAACAGCACCTTTCCCATGCCCAGACTCCTCCCCTGAATGTATACTCACAAGAGTAGGGCCTAGAGCTTCTCCCCTGGTACCCTGGGGTCCTCCCAGCCACTCCTGTCTCCTGGCTAATGACCCTCCTCTTCTCTCAGTGACTGACACTCCGTAGCACGACCCTTTGGGGCAGCTCACACCCCTTCCCCCAAATCAGAACGCACCACGAAACCCCTGACATTTACAAGGGGGCACCCTACTTGAAGAATAGGAGAACAAGAGACGTGGAGTCTCTTAATGTTGAACAAAGCAGTAAACATCCCAAAGCCTCAGTTCCCTCATCTGTAAAATGGGGACTGCAGTGTCTGTTCCAATCCCAGGGTGCTGATAAGGATCAAGACAGAGATGAAGAGAAGGCAGCGCTGCAAAAACTTAGAAATGTGAATGATTACTATAAATACTAATTTTTTAAATGTCTTTTTTTATTGGAGTATAATTGCTTTACAGTGTTGTGTTACTTTCTGCTGTACAGTGAAGTGAATCAGCTCCTGTGCTTAGTCGCCCAGTTGTGTCTCTTTGCAACCCCACGGACTGTAGCCCATCACTCCTCTGTTCATGGGGATTCTCCAGGCAAAAATACTGAAGTGGGTTACCATGCCCTCTCCAGGGGAATCAGCTATATATATCATATATCCTCTTGCTCCTGAACTTCCTTCACACTCCCTCCATACGATTTTTTTTTTAATTAGCAGACGATACAGAGATCTTTAAAGATAGTGGCAGGAGATGAGTGCATGAAGTTAAAAGCCTCAACTTTGGGTAGCCCTTTCCCATGGTAACCATGGGGAGTTGCCTGGTAGGTCTCTCCTCCTCCCTGCAGTGGTGTGGGTTGTCCCACCTGGAGCTGCCGATGCCCTGGGCACAGATCTCCATGCCTCGGGCAAATGGTTCCAAACACCTGTGCCATTTCCCCTCCGTAAAATAAAACCGCTCACGAATGCGTTTCTGTTCCTCTCATACAAATGGCAACAGCCGTTGTTCTTATTGGATTGTAGATGAATCACTCAGAAAATATTTTTGGGCACATTATAGAGGCAATAACATAAAAGTACCTGGAAAATGGTTCTGTTTTGTTTTCCACTTTGCAAACCCAAACTGGAGCCTGGGGTTGTATTACATATTTTTGTCTCCTGTTTTTGAACAGAAGTGCTCTGCTCATTTCCACTGCACGCTGAGGAGGCGGACACGTCAATCACTCCTGAGTCGGGTGTGAACCCTTCCGAGGGTCCGGTTCGTCTTCGGTGGCAAGAACTTAAGTGAGAGGAGAGGTGAGACTGCAACGCCAGCCTTCACATCTAGGAAGAGTGATGTGGAAGATGGAGGTGTACATCTATCTCTTCTGAGGACAGAAGAGCGGGGAGAAGCAGCAGCGAGAAGTCAGGCTGAACCCCAGGAGGACCAGTCTCATGGCCCAGAAGTGAGCAACATCTGATCACATCTCCTAGAGAGTTTATGGGGCTGGACAACCATTTGTATGGCGTGTTTTGGGTTCATATCTGCCCTGTGGCAAATGGAGGGATAGATGACCCATGAAAAGCCCAACAGTGTGGCATACTAGGAAACTCCTCCTGTGACATCAGGTGACTATCTGGTACCAGGCACAAGGGGCTTGGAAGAGAATGCGGGCTTCTCTCTCTGTCCTGGAGACCCTCACATCATCAGTCTCTTCCTCTGCTAAAGAAGGGCTGGCCGGCTACTCCACAGCCTCTCATGCAGGCCTGGCAGGCAAGGCTTTCAATCATGTGTCCATGAGTCTGTTCCACACCCATAGCTCTACAGACTTCCACAGAAATGCCCTCTCAAGCCCCTCTCCCATCCTGTTGAGAGCTTTCTGAGTCTTAATTCCAACATCACACATCACAAACACTGAAGTGGGAAAGAAGAAGGACAAAGTCCTGATACATGCTCCCAGGAACTCCCTTCTAGTTGACACCAACCCAGTAACTTCTCAACTCTACCATCGCCCCATTCAGAAAACTGAACCTAAAAATGCAGAAGTATGGAGATGATGAAAAGATCCGTTTCTAGGGGTGGTGATGAGGGGAGAGATGAGTAGGCAGAGCACAGAGGATGTTCAGGGCAGTTAAAGTACTCTGCTTGATACTGTAGTGATGGATGTATGTCATTATACATTTGTCCAAACCCATTAACGTACACAACAAGAGGCAACCCTTAGGGAAACCATGCACCCGTGGGTAATTATAGCGTCAGTGTAGGTGCATGCTTGGTAACAACTGCGCCATTCCAGTGATGCTGATGGTAGTGATGCTGATAATGGGGGACACTATACATGTTTGGGAACAGGGGCTTTGTGGGAAATCTCTGTACCTCCCCTTCTAGTTTATTGTAAAAAATAAATCTTAAAAATCTTAAAAAAAAAAAAAAACTGAACCTAAAGTCAAAAAATAGTTTGCATGTTGTTGGAACAGTTTGTTCTACACACTCCAGGGGCATACACGCGCGCTCAGTCATGTCTGACTCCTTGCAACGCCCTGGACAAAGGCCTGCCATGGTCCTCTGTCCGTGGGATTTCTCAGGCAAGAATACTGGAATGGATTGCCATTTCCTACTTTAAGAGATCTTCCCAACCCAGGGATCAAACCCATGTCTCCTGCATTGGCAGGTGGATTCTTTACCACCGAGCCACCTGGGACACCCACATCCGTTCCAAGTACCTTCTTTATTCCAACTCTAGAAGGTCTAAAACCACATCATATGTTGGCCTGACCAGTCCACAAATTAGCTTGTGATTATCCCAAGTAGACTCTGTTTTAAGACAGCATGGATTTATCTGACATCCAAACGTTAGTTGGAAGGGATGTGAGGTCTGGTCTCCTCTCTCAGGCACTTCTTGGCTGGATCACCCTGCTTAACATCTCTGGGCCCCAGCGACTTCCTCTGAAAAACAGAGGAGACAATATCTCACCTTCATCAGAAAATCTCTCTAAACCCCTTAGAGCTCAAGGGCTACAATTCCTCACAAAACAGCCTCTACAAATGAAGAATATTTTTCCCTTCTCATTTGTCAACTAAAATCCAAGGCCTAGGGTAAAAGGCAAAGCATGGGCTTTGGAGGTAGAGAGATCAAAGTACAGATGCAGGCTATCATTCAGGAGATCCAGGACTTAACCTCTCCAAGCCTGGCTCAGATCTCTACCATCAAAACAATGACAGCTACCTGCATCACAGTCAATGCAGAGTAAACATAAGATCACCCCCTTCCTGCTTGGGCACCAAAGAGCTCTCCAAGCCCAGATTCGCCATGTGGCTCAGTTCTTTCTCTTAGATTTCCTGTCTCACCCTTTCCTCCCTTTAGGAAAACGTGGCTTTGTCCATTCCCTGCCAACTAATGTGCTATTAGATAAATTTTCTCTTGTGGCCAGATATTACCTCTGAATTATAAGTGAAAAGACAGGGACACAGGAAAAAAGGGGTGGGGGGAGTCATTCAGGAGACAAAGCCTTAGGCCAGACCCCATATTTCTGCTCATTAACCTGTGACTGCTGCCCTGGGCTGGAGACCCTCTTCCCCTGCCTGTCCCTGGGCATTGGGCTGTTCTCTGTTGTTCCCCTTACAATATTGGATCTGTTCAGTGCTTTATATTCGGTTTGCCAACGCAGGGATGATTCAGAGCAAGACTGGGTTATTACAAATTCAGGAGGCACTACACACACGCCTGTCATGTTCCAGTTACCCTTTCTCTCGGTTTAATAAAATTTGCCACACTAATACAAAGCCATCTTTTATCGTTTTTCCCTGCAGTTGTAACAACTTGTCCAGCTCCCTCCTGCTAATTAAAGGAGGAGGGGATGCAGCCCGCTTATTGGAAAGTGAGTTTCCAGGGAGGCTGTCAATATCTTTGCAGCCACTTAGCTCTGGTTCTTATGGACCTTTAATGGCCTGCGCCTCCATGATCGGAGCCCTAATGAGGTCAGCAGCTGCTGGCCAACGCGGCAGGCAAAGCCCTGCTTGGTGGCTGCCCGGGTGCCCGCAGGCAGGAGAGGAGCCCAGCACTCCTCCGGGGCTGGATGACGTGGGTTCCGCAGTCCATCCTCCCACGCCGCCCCAGCGTCACTGCCTCTGATGTGTGTGTGACAGTCTCCCTGGCATAGAGAACCCACCAGAGTAACCGCGATAGGGAAGGGGGTCGGTTTGACAGGAGCCATTCCCCCCTCTCCCGCCCTCCCCACTCCCGGCTTTTCGCCCCATCCCCGCCCCCGGGGTGGAGCAGACAACCGGAAAAGGGGAGGAGGTGGAAGAAAAGGAAATGGGAAGGGAAAGAGGAGCTGTAAACAAAGAGCTGCTCTTGTGTGAAGTCCTGAGATGGGTCCAAAGCCGCCCGCTTCCGGAAGGCCCACGCTTTGTTCGTCATCCCACTCCCGAGCCTTCGGGGAGCCAGACAGGGAGAGGGCGCCGGGCTTCACTGCGAACATCTACCTCCGCGCCGGTCCCCATCTGTCCAGCTAATTACCTGCTACGGCAGCCAGGACGCTGCCCTTTACAAATGAGGCGCGGGCGAGCGGCGCATTATCATTCCGGGCGCAGGCGGTCTGCCTCGGCCGGCTGGGCAGGCGCCGGCTGACTGTGGCTGCAGGAAGCCTCGGGACCCGGGCTAGGGCAACCTCAGGGCAGGGCGGGGACCGGCCCGGTCCCTATGCGGGACAGGGGTCCTTCCCCCAGGAGACACCTGTCTTCTCTCTGAATCCTAAGGCCCTTTCCATCCGTGCGCAACGATCCCCCTTATAGTGCCAAGTCGGGGAATCAAAGCAGGCCAGGCCAAGGTCAACGCTGGGGCGGGGGCGCTTGGGGCCAGGCGGCCCCGCCCGCCCCTCGGCTCAGCTCGCCCGGCTGATTAGCATGCGGCTGCCATCGCCCCTGCCGTCCCCCGGCGCGGCGGCCCGGATTCCCCGGCCCTCTCCCCGCGCGCGCACACTAATAAGTTTACAAATGGAAGCCGGTGGCGCCGGTTGCAATAAAAGGCAGAAGCTCCGCTCGGGCGCTTCAATGAGAGCATTTTCCCCCGCAACAAGGGGCTGGATTCAGCTGCCTGCTGCCGTCTGAGCGGGGCCAGTTGCCAGAGTAACGAAAGCCTAGCGCACACGTGGGGAGAGGGAGCGGGCGGGGGCTCCAGGGCTCGCCGCCGCCTTCCAGGACCCGCAGCCCTTTCTCGGGAGCACTGCCTCCGCGTCCCCATCTTTCCGCTCTGTAGGCGCTCTCAGGATCCTGCCCCCTCCCCACACCGCCGCCTTTTACAGGTACTCTGAGAGCTTGTATTACATTCAGGAGACACATCTGGAGCATCTAGTCCGAGATGGATAATATGCCAGGCCCAGGGAGTCAGTCTAGAGTCAAACTGGACTGTAGCTATGCTCATGGTGGGCCTGGCGACAGAACAGGACCCCAGGTGCGGCAGGAGCCAGAACTGGCTCAAACAGCCAGAGAGAAAGCAGATGGGGATTCAACTCTATGAACAACAGGTAGGCCTTTCTGAAGGGTGGAGAGGAATTCGGCACTGGAGAACGCAGACGCCCATGATGGCGCACTTGGATCAAAGGATAGAGTTCCAGAAGTGCTGGGGTCTGCTGAGCTGAGGGAGGAGGCCAGTTGGATGGCGACCAACTCTGCCCATCCCCCTTACAACTACAAGAGGGCTGCTGCTGCTCTGCCCCCCCAGCCCCTGGCCCATGCATGGCCAAGACTGGACCTAGCTTTTGGTCCTCAATTTTCAGAAGTTCGCATTTTACTCCAGAAAGTCAAGGTTGCCATCCATCCATCCCACTTCCCTTCTAGGGTCCTAAAAATATAAGGATTGTCTTATTTCCTTTTATAAGCTTCTCCTTGGGCACCGAGTCCTTTCCTGGTGGCTCAGAATCTGCCTGCGATGCAGGAGATCCAGGTTTAATCCCTGAGTCAGGAAGGATCCCCTGGAGAAGGGAATAGCAACCCACTCCAGTATTCTTGCCTGGGAAATCCCATGGACAGAGGAGCCTAGCAGGCTACAGTCCACAGGGTCGCAAAAGAGTAGGACGCGACTTAGCAACTAAACGACCTTGGACACAGAGTATACCCAGGACCCAGAAGTTGCTCCCTAGAGCCCAGAGAAGCTGGCACCTGGAAACATGACCTCCCCTCCACCCCATGATCTCACAGCTGCCGTCCCAAAGCTAGGCTAAGGGTTTCAGGGCAGCTGCCTTCCAAACAGCCATGTGCTAGTATCCTAGGGGAAAGTAGGGCCAAAAGAAAGCTTACTGGCCAAGCAATCCTTAGGCCACACAGGAAAAGAAGACAATAATAGACACCGTCCATATGTCCAATACACACAGAGTCGACTTCCTTTGTAACTGACAAAGAAGAGGTTGTGCCTAGGGGGAGGATGGGGTGGGGAGGCACACTTCCCTAGCTCAGTTCCTGGGAGCAGGGCCAGCTGGGTCCCTGCCTGCATGACTGACATCTCAATAGTCACAAGGATCCCCTAGCCCAGTGATCATAATACATCTACTTCGTCCACATGAACGGGCCTGGGTCCACAGTGAGGATCCCCACTGCCACCAAGCAGGCAGGCCACACAAATTTGGGGACTTGGCTACCCATTCTGTTCCCCTAGACCTGGCTCCTCCATTCTCCACAAATGACTAACCAGCACAGAGTCCTATTAATTCTCCTTTCTAGGTCCTTCAGATTTGTGTACTTCCAGACCTTAGTTTAAGACACACACGTTTCACACTAATGCCCACAGTGGCCTCATGGTTTCTCTGCCTCTTGTCCACCTGCTCAGTGGATCTCAACCTGTCCACTTTTGTAGAAATCCCCGCAGCGGCCTCCTGCTTCCTTTAGTCTGACGTACAAGGCTCTTCACAATCTGACCCCTGCCAACTCCCTGGCTTCTCCCCTTGTACCCTGGCTCCCGCTGCTTGCTATGACCTAAACACAAGTCCTCACTTCTGTGCATGTGTTGAAACTCTTCCCCAATCTCATGATAGCCTACCTCCCATTTTCCCCCAGCTGGCTCCTCTACATCCTGCTAGATTCAGCTTTTGCATCACCTCTTCCAGGAAGCCCTCCCTGGTTCTTTGTCATCCATCCAAGGCTGAGCTCCCCACTCAAATGTATTCACCTGCTCTCCAACTACACCCCAAGCTCCTCAGGGGTAAGGCTTGGCTCCCTCAACTTTTCAGCAAGGCCTTATTAGCAAGTGATTCAAAGTGACTGCAAGTCAGTTGAGGGTTTGATTCTCAGCTCTTCCATCTGTGAAGGTTGCTTAATTTCTCTGAATCACAGTTCTCTCACTTAAATGAATAATAGTAACATCTTAAGGTTCTTAGTGTTAAATGAATTATTGTGTTTACGGAATTTAGCACAATGTTTGACACAGAGAAGATGGACTCGTCTCTTTATTACTTGTTTCTCCTCAGCAACCAGTGCTTCTGGAACATTCTAGCCACCTACTCACAATGGCTGAATGAAACAAATGCCTGAAAGGAAGGACATGACATGGTTCTGAGTCTCCTCACCACCTAGCCAGACTTCCTTAGATAGGCTTTCGTTTCTTTGTAGCCCTTTTCAAGCGTGTCACAAAGAACTGGTAGCCAGTTGACATGCCCTCATCAGATTTAATGGGTTGGCCCAAAAATTTGTTCACGTCTTCCCATACGATGTGATGGAAAAATCCGAGTGAGTCTTTCTGCCAACATAATATATAGTGTAGTCATCAAGAGTCCAATCTGGATACATGAGTGGGTAAGAAGGCAGGAGAGAGACACACAGACAGGGCTGAAGGCGGGTGCCTATCTTTGGGTCATCTTGGGGCTTGAGGGAGGAGACAGGGAGTTGTTCATAATCTATATACACTTCACCCAAATCTCCTCTGATGTTTTCTGAGCCCTAGAGATACATATGGGCTTCCCCGGTGGCTCAGATGCCTGCAATGCAGGAGGGCTGGGTTCAATCCCTGGGTCGGAAAGATTCCCCGGAGAAAGGAATGGCAACCCACTCCAATATTCTTAAAGAAATCCATGGACAGAGGGGCCTGGCAGCCTATCTACTGCCTGCTCTGTGTAGTCTGGGATACCATTTCTATCCGTGAGACCCTCTCACGGGCTCCCCAGCTCCCCAAATGGCTCTCCAGCAGTGCCAGGAATTACTGGGACTGATGCTTCCTCTGAAGCAGGAGGAGGGAGGGAGGGTGCCCAGCAGGTGTGTGGGTGGATAGGCAGGAAAGCCAAAACAGACGGAAAGAAGAGAGAGAAATGCTTGAAGCCCGGTAGGGGCAGATCTAGAACACAGAGGGGGAAGCCTCCATCAAAACCTCCTGAACTTCAAAGTGCACCGAGCTGACGGCCTGCAGTGACCAGCCCTCTCCCGACTGCCCTCAGCCCAGGGTCTGCTCCCTGTCCTGGTCCAAAGCTGCTGCCTCTGGGAGCCCCTGCTCCACCCACCCTCACCCTGAGACCACACACCAGGGAACTGGACCGGCTGGCTCCCTCCCTGGCTGGTTGCAATTTTAATTTCTCACCTTCCTAAACAGCCAAGATTTATGGCACACTTGACAGAAATATTTAATTTTCCAAATGTCTATTATTCAAAGGCTGTGGAAATCTCCAGACCTAACATTTCTGCATTAACATCCATCTCACACCGAGGCCAAATAAAGATCTTCCCAGAGGCATGGAAGCAGGGAAACGAGGAGGGTTCAATCCAGGGCAGAAAGGAAGGGCCCCTAGACAGACCCCCAGGAAGCATACACCATCCCCACCAGATGCACCAAATCACACATCAAAGGTTTTTTTATTATCATTACTAACATCAGCAAATGCTTTATTACATGCCAGGTATTGAGCTAAGTAATTTTATTTTTTTAATATTTATTTTTATTTATATATTTATTTGGCTGTGCCAGGTCTTAGTTGCAGCATGTGGTATCCAGTTCCCTAACCTGGGATCAAACCCAGGGCCACCCTGCATTGGCAGTCTCAGCCACTCGACCACCAGGGAAGTCCGGTACTAAGCAATTTAAACAGCCAGGACCCCATTTATCTTTACAACCCTATGACGCAGCCACTATAATTATCCTATTTTTCAGGTGAGGAAAGTGAGGCATGGAGTAATCAAGATCACCCAACTAGAACCCCATCTCACTAACTCCTAGCCACTATCGGACTGCTTCTTCTATATACATGATGGAAATGCTCTCCTTCTTTCTAGTGGTGTAACTATTTCTATTTCCAATGGAACCAACTGTTCCACTTAGTTCTTTATCTCATTAAGTACTGGATTGGCCCAAATATTTGTTTGGGTGTTTTAATAACATCTTTTGGAAAATCTTAATGAACTTTTTGGCCAACCCAATAGATTCATTGATAAAGTCAAGGTGTACATTTGTGAAGGGACCCTGCTATCCATGGAGCACTGCTGCAGGGGAAACAAATGTAGTCAGGTCCCTCATGGACCACAGTCTGAAAATCTATCAGGAAAGCTGGGCACATGTGCAAACAATGCAACTTCCACACTGGCAGGACCATAATACCACCCAGCTAGGGGCCTCAACTCTACTGAGATAAAGGAGGAAACCAAAAGGACTCAGAGCAAACGAGAGAGACTCCTCCTGGCCCCACTCTAAGCTAATGCTGAAAGAGTTTATTCACAGTAAGTGCAGAAGAGGGAAGAGGGAAAGGGAGGCAGACAAGTGGGCAAGGGTAAGAAGAGGCAGCCGATGAAGTCGGAGAAAAGAGAAAAGTCAAGGAACCCAAGAAGGTCCACTGTGGGGGAAAAAACACTATCCCACCAGGCTTTGCTGTTTAGTCGCTAAGTCGTGTCTGACTCTGCAACCCCCTGGACTGCAGCCTGCCGGGCTGCTTCGTCCATGGGATTTCCCAGGCAAGAACACTGGAGTGGGCTGCTATGTCCTCCTCCAGGGGATCCTCCCCACCCAGGGATAGAATGCATATCTTCTGCATTGGCAGGAGGATTCTTTACCACTGAGCCACCTGGGAAGCCCATAGCACCCGGGGAGTAGCTAACATTTATGATCACAACCCTGAGAAATGAAAAAGCAATCCAACTGTATTCTGAGTACATTGGTTAAGAGAGCATGCCTGTGGCTGATTCAGGTTGATGTCTGATAGAAACCAACACAATACTGTAAAGCAATTATCCTTCAATTAAAAATAAATAATTTTTTTTAAAAAGCTCAGAATGAAACCTTAAAAAAAAAAAGCATGCATATTAGTCCTACTTTTCTTAAGTCCATTCAGATGGAAAGATTTCATTACAGCGGCCAAAATATCTTTTTAAGTTTTGGTTCTTAAAGAAGTAAGTTACGTTCTGTCACTGGTTCTGTAAGAACCACAGTCAGTCAGGACTGGGAGCTCCTGTTGGACAATAAGACTCTGCCTGGAGGGGAGGGCAGTTTGGGAGGAGAATGCATACATGTATATGTATGGCTGAGTCCCTTTGCTGTCCCCCTGAAACTATCACAACATTGTTAATTGGCTATACGCCAATACAAAATACAAAGTTTAATTAAAAAACAAAGATGAAGATTCTGTCTGGCCCTCTCTGCTCAGGGCTCAGGTAAGCACTCAATCAGATGAGAGTCCCATGGCTGCTGGGACTTCCTCCACACACGGCTGAGAAACTAGGGGAAGCTAGGGAGCCCCTCTCCCCCAAAGCCAGTCCTGAGGAGCTCGAGACCTCACTCCCCAGCTCCCTGGAGGCCACGCTCAGAGCACCTAACCCAAGGGGAGCTTTGCTGTCCCCCGAGGGCCACCACTCCCAGACTTCTCTAGAAGGAATCCTAATCAAAGCTGTCAGCACATAATGTGCGAGGTTTCTCTATCTTCTTAAACATGTGTACTCAGTCGGGTCTGATCCTTTGCAACCCGTGGACTTAGCCCGCCAGACTCCTCTGTCCATGGGATTCTCCAGACAAGAATACTGGAGTGGGGTGCCATTTCCTCCTCCAGGGGATCTTCCCGACCCAGGGATCACACCCAAGTCTCCTGCATTGTTATGTGGATTCTTTACCACTGAACCCCATGAAAAGCCCCCATCTCCCTATGCCTGGTCCTCAGTGGAAACGTAACAGCAGCAGTAAACGAAGCAAAAAGATGAGGCTCCATCACCACCACCATGGTTAGGCTTTACTAAGGATCTCAGAAACCTCTGTAAAACCAGACGCTCACAGATTGTGAGTCAGAACAAGACAGAAAGTACGACACAAAGAGAGACCAACCTATGAAACCCACTCCACATCTGATGGAGAAAACTTCTGTCCATTTTCTTTCTATGTGAACCTAAAATGTCCCCTGAATCCATCGCCCTCAGTCAGCTGAATTCATCCAACTGTTCCTTGTATATAATGTACTTGCCTGTTAATTTCCTAGTATTTATGTTGTGTGTAAATGCCGCTACATTGGCATAGCGGAACCAAAAACATCCATGAGGTTTTTAACTTACTTCTTACAGGGGGCGGGGGCAGAGGCAGGGAGGAACTACCATTTATAGAACATTTAGTATAATACAGACACTTCACATAGGTCTCCCTCATTTCACTTCATAACAGCCCTCTAAGAGGGCTATCATTCCCATTTTACATATAAGAAAACAGGCTCAGAGAGGTTAAGTAAGCCGTGCAAAATTGCACAGCTAGCAAGTGTCGAAGCAGAGATCTGTTTCAGGAGCATTTGACCCTGACTCTGATGCCACCAGTACCAATACCATCTTCTTGATGCTATCACCCACAAAAGAGCTAATCCGGGGACACGGAAAACTGCTTCTGACTTCAGACAAGAACGCTCTTCCCTTTTGCCCTAACCCTGGCTGGCATTTCAGGGGCTGCCTTACATGATGAATGGGCTCAGGGCTCACACGAAATGTAATATGTCTTGATTTAGTGGGGCGCTTGATGGGTCGTCTGATTAAATTCTACTTGCAAAATTAATTCAGATTGTCTTGGCTGGGTGCTCCTGTCGCCCAGACGGCAGAGAGGCTGGGAAACTGTAAACAAGTGCCCAAGAGAAGAAGCTGGTGATGGTGGGAGTGCGGCGCCAGGGGCAGGTGACTTCAACAGCAGGAGGTACCGTTTTCTTTCCACCAACGCAACCGAGCCTGCGGGAGCAGAGGGCAGGCAGCTGGGAGGGGCACTGTGTTGAATGAAGAGTCTCCATGGGAAGAGGGTTCTTTCTCCCATGGGGATGATCAGAAGGTGTTAGCCAAGGGCAGAGGCCAGGAAGGCAAAATGACCCCGGAGGGCTCCTTCCCATCCTTGAATCCTCTGTGGTCATAACACATGGCCCACACTGCTACAGCCAGAAAAGAAAGAGTCAGCCCGGACTCCTGAATGCTGTCAGCGGCAGCTCCAAGAACACGGCCGATGGCCTTGCAGTTGGGGTTGATTTACGCCTCAGACAGGCCACCTTGGCACAGCAGTAGTTGGAGGTCGGGGCCTCCTGAGAGCAGGCTGCTGTCTGCACCGGGTCGGCTCCAATGATGGAGTCAGCTCACACCAGGAAGAAAAGGTCCACTGGGAGGCGAGGTCCTCAGGACAGGGTCCCTGTGCCACCAGAGGGGATGGAGAGTGATGAATGAGCAGGAATCAGCGGCCCAGGGCAGAGTGGAGAGAAATTCACACAGGGCTGGGAACGTGACTGCTGGTCACCATTAATGGAGGAGCGCAGAGGAGATGAATTACTGTAATTATGAACCTATGGAGCACAGTTTTTTGTTTTTTTTTTTTAAGTGTCCTCTTATGTATGTACACACTAGGTGATGGGGGTGGGTTTTCCTCCTAAAGCAAAGGATAGGGGTTTAAGCCCCAGATACCGAGGATAAACGCAGAAACCTAGGGACTTTTAAAGTGTGAGTGAACCAAAAGGAAACTAGGAAACTCCCCAAAAGAAGCAGGCGCCGGATCCCCACCTCTTTGTGGAGCTGGCAGGTGAAGTGAAGTGAAGTGAAGTGACGTCGCTCAGTCGTGTCCGACTCTTTGCGACCCCGTGGACTGTAGCCCACCAGGCTCCTCTGTCCATGGGAGCTGGCAGAAGGTAAGTGGAATCTATTGGGGTGGGGGGCGGAGGAGAGGGAGGTGCTGCCTCCTGGATGCACTCTGCCTTAACCTTGTGAACTGACCTGATCTGACTCCCATTTTAAAGGTCTACTCTGCCAGCGATGTGAAGGACGGGCTGTGGGGAGGGGGCGGGGTAAGCAGGAACAGGGAGTTGAAGAGAGAGTGGTAGTTCCATCCAGGGTGATGGTGGCTAGCAGAAGGTGAAAGGTGATTCGATGTGGGGTCTGTTTTTCGGGTAGAACAAACAGGACTGTTGATGCATATGGACTGCGAGATAAAGAGCCATCAATGAATGTATAGCTCAGACTGGCTGTACTGTTATGTACACCAAATGGAATGACCTTTCATTCTCCGGGCTGACCCTGACTCCCCAGCAACCTCCCCTTCAATTTAAATCTTGACCTAGACCCACCCCTTTCAACTAGCTGATAATTTATTTTAATCCAAGTTAAATAGCCCTTTGTGTGCTGGCAGAGAAACTTAACCATCACCTGAAAATGTATTTCTATGAGAAAAACTGTTTTCAAGTAGCCAACAGCCAATTTATAAAAAAACTGCCAGAAATATGACCTGTATGTAAGTGGGAAGTGCCTGTATAAATGTTGTCATTGCCTTAACCGTCAAATTCAAGGCAAAGCAATTTCTGTTGCCTCTGAGATTAACGAGCCCAGCCAGGCTGTGAGACTGGGATTCTCGGTGGGTGGGGCCAGTTGTTGTTGCTGTTCACTAAGACATGTTCGACTCTCTGCGACTCCATGGACTGCAGCACGCCAGGCTCCTCTGTCCTTCACTGTCGCCCAGAGTTTGCTCAAATTGTGTCGATTGAGTCAGTGATACCATCCAACCATCTCATCCTCTGTCGTCCCCTTCTCCTCCTGCCTTCAATCTTTCCCAGCATCAGGGTCTTTTCCAATGAGTCAGCTCTTTGCATCAGGTGGCCAAAGTATTGGAGCTTCAGCTTCAGCATCAATCCTTCTAATGAACATTCAGGGTTGATTTCTTTTAGGATTGGTTTGATAGTGACAAATGTGGGAAGAAGGCCCCGAGGCCTCTCATGATGAGCCTCTGGGGACAGAGGTAAAAGGGACTTGCAGACTTGATGCCACTCACAGCTTTCCTGAGAGGTACAAAGAGCCAGGGATAAAGGGCAGATCTTCTCTCTGCATCCCCTGTGCCCTGCCCACCCCACCACCTAGACACTGGGTGCTGCTCAATTCTATTTGTCAAATAAAAAGCTACCCAGAAGGGAAAGGCAGGTGGACTGTGAGTGAGAAGGATGACTGCGGTGTGCCTCTCAGAGCAACCTCAGCCCCAACGTGAATTCCACTGATGGCAGAGAAGAAGGTCTGGGAGCCTTGGCTGGGCGTACGGAGGACGTGAGCAGACCTGGGTGGAAAGCTTTCTTAGCAACCTTGATGCAAATCAGAATTGGAGAAACACAAGCCAGACCCATGACTGCTGTGTCAGCTCCGGAGAGAAAGCCTTTCCAACCCTCATCTGGCCCGGCACCTCGCTGTGGCTTCTGGTTCACCACCCGGTAATGAGAGCGCCCAGACCTAATGAATAAGCAGGAAGCCGCACGACGGGCTCTGCATTCAGAATCCCCGCCAGTGAAAACCACCAGAAACTCAGGCTTTCTGAGGCTGGAAATGTCTCCATTTGTAGGAGTTAAGCGTGGAGTCATGGGAAAGATTGGGAGATAGCGCACGGTCATTGGCCACCTGCACTTTGACCCAAGTGTGCGTGGACTGGAGGACACGTGGGCTGCAGAGAACCTTCTCGGGCCCCCCAGGCGGCTGAAGCAAGCACCCCTTCCAGCGGACCTCCGTGGACACCCCCCTTCCTTCCACGACACTGGGTAGCAATGTGGCTGCAGTCTCCCTGCCGCACCCTCAAACCCAGCAGATATTCCTCATCTGAAAGGAGGGCGAAAGGGGCATGGGGCCATCTGAGCTCACTCGCAGGAGACTGGAAAGGAGAAGGAAGCCAGGCCTCCCCATGCCACTCAGCAGTTTGGGAAGTGGAGAAGTGAACCTGGGAGGAAAACAAAACCAAAGTGGAGACAGGATTTCTTGTAGGGGCCACAGGGGGAGATGCTGTGGTCCAGCCCTGACACCCGACCGCAACCCCAACACTGAAAGAGACAGCAGGACATGCTGTGAGACCGCAAAGGCCTTCATGGCAAGAATAATGAAGGAACTGCCCCTCTGATGAGCCAGGGCTCTTTCAGAGCATAAATTGTTTCTGCCAAGATATCCTGGGCTCCAAACCTCACACAGTTGACAGAGCCTTCTGCTAGTCCCACTGGGGCCTGACCCTAGGATTTTAATGTTAGATATTCATTCACTTTCCTTTTGTTCATGGCGCCTACAGATGCCTATGCTGCTAAGTCACGTCAGTCGTGTCCGACTCTGTGCGACCCCATGGACGGCAGCCCACCAGGCTCCCCCGTCCCTGGGATTCTCCAGGCAAGAACACTGGAGTGGGTTGCCATTTCCTTCTCCAATGGAAGAAAGTGAAAAGTGAAAGTGAAGTCACTCAGTCATGTCCGACCCTCAGCGACCCCATGGACTGCAGCCCACCAGGCTCCTCCATCCATGGGATTTTCCAGGCAAGAGTACTGGAGTGGGGTGCCACTGCCTTAGTTCAAGGCTATTCCAGGGACTCTGTGTGTGTGTGTGTGTGTGTGTGTGTGTGTGTGTGTGACCCCTAACATTCTCCCCAGTGTCAGTGTCCGCACGCACCCAGCCCTGTCACGTCTGGTTTCCCCCTCCAAGCTGGTTTCTCTGTGTGAAAGCCTGGCCTGGACACTGCGGCCTGGACCTTCCTCAGCCCTGTCCCTCCCACTCCACCCCTAACTCTGCCAGCTTTGGGAAAACATGGTCTGCTCCAGTACGAAAAGAGAAATATCCGGGCACAAGAGACACGTGGGCAAGCAATCTACACTCACTTGCTTGTTCAGATTCCACAGGACACAGTCCTCATGACATGCCCCCTACATCTGGTCCCTGACCCCTTTTCGCACCTCCTTCCTTCTCCAGGCACAAAGGGTCCTCTCTCTCACAGCTCCAGGCCCTGTGGGAGCCACGTGCTGTTTTCTGGTTCCGAACAGAACCCCCGAGTTCAGGTCCTCACTTCCTTTCTCTGTCGCCTCTTGGAAAATTAACCCACTTCTCATTTCTCCAGATCTGGGTCAAGTTGCCTCGCTTCTAATGCTGTTCATCCCTCTGACCCCACTCACCACCTCCACTCCCTCCCCTTCCATCTTCACCCCACGTAACCAGTGACATCCAAAGTAACAAATCCAGCCTCCCGGGAAGGTTGGTCACTCCAGCTCTTCCCTCCTTTGGTTTCCACGGCACCACCTCTCCTGCATTCCTCCCTTTCAGTCACCACCAAGGCTCCCTCACTGCCCCCTGGAACGCTGACTCCCCCGGTCTGATCGCTGGCCCTCTTCTCTCTCACGTCACACCCTCTTCTGGGCAATCTCATCTAAACCCTTCACCTGCTGCCCATTAGCTAATGATCCTAAATGTTTATCTCCAACATCTTTTCTATCTCGGACGTTCTTGGACACGCATAATTATGGCTCCGTATAGTCTCTCCCTTGCAGATGACCTCAGACTCTTTTCCCCTTCCACCCTCCTTCCATTCCCTGGGCTGAGTCCCCGGTCCACCTGAATCCAACTCTCCTCCTTCTCCACGTCTGCACCTCAGGCACCGAACGTTTCAGGAGGTGACCACAGAGCCAGGCTGACTGCTCGCACTTGAATTTTATAACCACAAGCTTCAGACAGGCACTCAGCATCACCCTGTACTCCTTCTACAGACCTCAGGTAAGGTTACCCTACCCCCTGCTCTCAGACTGCTGTCTTCTGCCCTTCCTCCTTCCTTAACAGCCCCTGGGATGCTCAGCTTCTTGCCTTACCCTGTAACCCACTGAGAAAACAAGGAAAGAGGAAACCCCTTAATTTCTCACCACCAAGTTGACAGCCTTACCTCCTGTTCTCAAATTCTCTGTCATCCCGCCACTTATCCCCCAAGAGAGGCCTGATCAGTTGATTTGAAGCCCTCCCTTTCATTCAGGAAGGGACTCCCCCTCTCTCTTGTATTATCAGTGTATCCCCCCACACACTAGATCATTTCCATCACTGTCCACACACTCCGCCATCTCCTGTCTTTAAATGTAAAATGCCCTCCTTGAACCCACATCCCCCTCCAACCACAGCTCCATCACCTGCTCCTGGTCACAGCTCACCTCAAAGAAGCTGCAGTGATCACACCCCTACCCCTCTCTTCCTGCTCACTCTTCAGTCACCCCAGTCTGGCTTATCGAGGTCACCGATGACTGCCATGTTGCCAAATCCCGCAGATGCTTCTGTGTTCTTCTTCGGTGTGACACCCCCAGCACCCTTGGATACAGCTGACCTCTCCCTCCGGGGTGCCGCGGCTCCACACTGCCTGGGCTCCTCTCCGTCTGGCCACTCTCTCTCCATTTCTGTCACTCTCTCTCCATCACTGGCTCCTCCATCTCTACCAGGCTCTAAGATTGGCAAACTCCAGGGCTCTGCCCTCAGCCCTCTTCTCCTCGATCTCTGTATTTTCTCCCTACATGACTTTTTTCTTAGCCACTGATGACGCCCAAATTAACCCTGACCCTTGGCTTGGGCAAGAGCCTGATATCCAACTGTTGACTTGTTATGGCTGCTTAGTTGTCTGATGAGCATCTTCAACAGAATCTGCTCAAAAGAGAAGTTCCAACACGTCCCACCCACCAACCCAACACTCCTGCAGCCCCGCTCCTCACCAGCATCACTAACAGCTCCGCCCTCCTCCAGTCACTCCGGTCCTTCCAGTCCACCCACAGCAGTCTTGTTGACCCTGCACCAGCTACCCCAGGACTCTGCTGGCATTATCTGCCCACTCTACCATGACCGCCCGAGTTTAAGCCACTCCTTCCCCACCTGAACGGCTACAACGGCCTCTCGAGGAGCCCCCTGCTTCCACTCATGCCACTCTAGAGCCCATTCTCCACCAGCAGCCAGAGGCATCTTTTCAACATGTAAATGAGATCATGTGCTCCTCAGCTCAAAATCCTTTAATAGCCTTTTATTGCACTTGGAACCAAATCCATTGCGAGTGACAGAGAACCCAACTCAAACTGGCTTAAATGATAAAGACTAAATTATTGATAGCAAAATGTCTGAAACTGTTGCAGACCTCATATCTTCACACCTCAATATCCAAGGGAGCGTTTTCTAAAGACCACGAAGGGCCCTGGAGGCCAGAAGCGGCCCTGACATCCGACTGGAGTTCTCAGACCCTGGGCATCTCTTCCTGTACAGGTTTCCCTGGTCTTCCCTCATTTCACGGCAGCTGCTTGTCCCAGGTCCTCCTCTGCACCCTAGCTCCACCGGCTGCCCACGGCCACCCTCCTCAGCCTCTGCACATTGCAGTCCCAGGCTTCTGCTCTGAGCCCACCAGCATCTTGTGGCAAATAACCTTTCCCAGGTGGCGCTAGTGGCAAAGAACCCGCCTGGCAATTCTGGAGACATAAGAGGTGCGGTTCCATCCCTGAGTCTTGAAGATCCCCTGGAAGAGGGCATGGCAACTCTTTCCAGTATTCTTGCCTGGAGAATCCCATGAACAGAGGGCCCTGGAGGGCTGCAGTCCATGGGGTCACAAGAGTCAGGACTGCATCGACAGCGTGCGCAACCTTTCCAGGCTTAGGGTGGTGGTCCCTGTGCCTCTCCCATCCTTTCTCTCACCGCAGGTCCTTTTTAAAGGAAAAAGACCTTTTTCATTTTTTAAAGATTATTTTATTTTTTAATTTTTATTTTTTGGCTACACCACACAGCATGTGGGATCCTAGTCCCCAGAACAGGGATCGAACCTGTGAGCCCTGCATTGGAAGCACAGAGTCTTAACCACTGGACCACCGTGGAAGTCCCAGAAAGCTTTAAAACATGGGCTGCTGCAGCTCCCGTGAAACTCCCTCTTTCTTGGGTCAACTTTGTGTCTGTCCACTGCTACCATCTAACAATATCTCATGGGTGGAGGTAGGGGGCATGTGTCTTCTAATAAGAAGCAGCCAAGAAAGACAGCATCCTTCGGAACGTCCCCCCTCCCCACAGCAGGGTCCAACAGCTGTCTAAGCTGAGCACTCACCCTTGCTTTTCCGACCAGCATCGTGTAGCCCCAGGTTCTGTGGCCTAGAATATTGGTTTGGAGTTGTGCTTCCACTCAGAAGGCCTGGCCTCAAAAGAAAAAGCTTGGTGCTGCGACTCAGAGGGCCCTGGGGCTGGGGGGCTGATGCCCAGGGACGCGCCTCTGCTCCAGGGCCGCACCCAGGTGGCAAGACTCCCTCTAACCCACAGCTGTGCATCCTCCACACTGCCATCAGCTCGTCCCAGAACGCCAACGGGATCACACTGTTCTTTCTCCTAGAACCCAGCAGCTGAGAAGAGAAAGTCTGAATCCCCTAGTAAGGCGATCAAGGAACCAGCTTGCTCCCAGCTCCTCTCCTGTAAGCCTGCCATCCACCCAAGCGAGACACGCTGTCTCCGACCACCTTCCCTTTCCCATGCCGCCCACCTTCACTGTCTCTGCCTGGAGTCCCCTTGTTTTTACACCGCATGTCTCCACCTTGTGCGATCCTCACCTCCAATGTCCTCCACATATCTGCTCATCGCCCCCCATAAGAACTAGGATCACTTGGGCATCCATATACTGGGTCCCCTTCTACACACCTGCCTTCTACAGACCAGCACTCACGACACGAGGCGTATTCTCACACAACAGGGAGAAGAACTCCTGGGTGCCAGGCAGGGCCTGGGAGTCTGGCAGCCTGAGCCAGCATCACGCTTCCAGCACCAGGTAACAGGCGATGACTCATGCAACGGCTTTGATCAGGACACCTGTGCGTCCACTGCCCCAGGGTCTGGCCCCCACCAGTGCCTTCCCACGGGGACGCTCTGGATTTACCCCAGCATAAGGCCAAGCAGCCCCACTCGCCCTGGCAGGCGCCCAGCAGAGGTAGGCTGCAGATTCCCCAAGCACCCAGCACATTTATCCCACTAATGAGAAGTTTCTTAAAGCTCTAACCAGGCTCTCTTCATCGAGCAGATTCAGCAACAGATTCTTATAAAAAATAAATTCAGCACATTAAACCCAGATTTCAGCACATTAATGGACCCATGGGAGGGGCCTGAATTTAACGAATATCAGGCAGTTGCTGTCTTTTAATTAAAAAATAATAATGATGAACTCTTGTAATTTTTGGTCTCTCCCTAAGAAAGATTTTCTGATTTCCCATGCAAGATACTTTGATGGAAAAACCATGTGTTTACGCTGGGACAAAACCCACACCTGAGTAGCTGGAAATGGGGCTAATGCTTCCCCGCTCGGTCTCACCAACTGCAACCGTCTTCTCCACCTATGTGATCACTGCCTTGAAAGTGTGTGTGAGACTGCGTGCCTGTTTAGGTGTCTGACTACCTCCAGCGATGCTGCCTGTGCCACGCCCCCACGTCGCCACAGTATTCATCCCTCTCTGTCCCTCCAGCCATCCGGCCACCTGCTGAGGTCACTGCTGCTAGAGGTCAGACACGCCTGAGGCAAGGTCACTGACCTCCAGAGCTCACAGTCTAAATGCAAAGAGAGATGTCAAGACAAACGGGCTCAGATGCTAAAGGCCACAGTGGACGCAAGCCTGCGGTGTCCTGGGGGCAAGAAGAGGGGACCCTTTCTAGTAAAGGCTTCCAGACGAGCCTTCATGGGGGACATGGACACTGAGCTGGCTCCTGAGGATGGGGGCAGGAGGGGGGCGAAGGGGACAGGTACTTCAAGTAGATGGCATGCCCATGCAAAGGGATGCGGCGAGCCACGCAGGAGCTCTGAGGGAATGGCGCAGAGCCCAGGGGGCAGGCTGCCAGGGGAAGGACGCAGGGCTCTGCATGCAAGAAGAGGCTTAAGCTGGATGGCTGGTCAGGCAATGCCAGTCGTCCCTCATTGTTCCAAAGGTGTGTTCAGGCCCGGAACCTAGTGGTATTAGGGGTTGAGGTCATATTTGGTTCCTCTAGCAAGATTCTGAATCATCTGCTGGTATTTCTGTTTCATACCCAGTTCATGGAAGCCTGAAGCACTGCCCCAATCCCATCCTTATTCATAATAACCTCAGAGTGGGAGGAGACTGGGAGAGTTGGCACCTGTGACTCAGAAAGGGGAGCGACACACTGGGTCAGGCATTCAGGGTTAATGGTTATTGGACCGGCAGGTGTGGAAGCTACGCACCTACAGCCTGGCAGGAAGCAGACACAGCCCCCAGAAAGTCCTCTGCCATCCCAGAAAGAACCACTCCAGACCACTTGGTCTGTTCTCACATGGCTCACCCTCTCCCTACTCCTTCGCCCTCCTTGAAAATAGCCCTGATCATTTCTCCGGGCCAGCTGCAGTCCTGAGAAATGCATGGGCAAACCCACGTCCACAGGGGATGAAGCCGCTGAACAGGAACGGTCGTGGGGATTCCATAAGGCATGGTTTTCAGAGGGGGGTACCGCCCGCAGACACCTCCCTTCTCCTCCACACCCTGGCTCCCTTGGGAGGATGACACCCCAAGGGACCCTGTTAGAAGCACAGGACGGGTCCGCCATGCCTCGGGGTCAACTCCTGGACCAACCCTCGAGGACTGAAGACTCTCAGTCACTGGCTACAGGGGCACTGAGAAGAGAAAGGGAGGGCGCCCAGGCCGTGAAGCGGGCACCAGACCACGAGCTCTGGGAGCTCGCCCAGAGCCACCACCCTTGGTGGAGGGAGACTGTCCCTGGTGCCCCCGTGTTCGCACAGCCTCAAACAAGTGGAAAGCTCAGGATGGAGCATGCCTCTGGCTTTCAGTAACTCCTTCTCTGTCTTCATAAAGCCTGAATTAAAGCACCATGAGGTGTTGTTATCGAAAGATTCCTGAAACTGGTGGTCCCCACCTGACCACTATAATCACAACTTCTCCAGTCCCGAGTAGGCAAAATCCAGTAAACAGCTTCAACACCTCCCTTTCCAATTCATTGCTGTTGCTATTTCACACAAGAAAGAGGAATTTAAGAACCCTGGAGCCACTCTGTGCATATTAAAATCCCATCAATTCCTGGCTGTGTGACCTTTGTCAAGTTACTTAACCTCTCTGAGTCTGTTTTCCTCACACACTAAAAAAAGGGTTAATGATAACAGTACCTCAAAGCCCTTAGTATAGTCCTTAATACATAGCATTCAACACATCAGTTATGGTTACTAACATTATTATACATCGTAGAATTATGGGTGATTCCCACTCTCTTACATTTGCCTCACTATATTTTAAACTTCTTCAATGAACATATATCATTTTATAATAAGAAAAAAATTATCTCAGGAAAAAAACTTCAATTAAATTAATTCAATATAGTTTCAGCCAAAAGAACATTCTAAAGACTAGAGATAAGGTGATTTGGAGTGAGCAAAGCTCCATTTCTGGTGTGACTATGTAACGCACAGACGTGCTCTCGGCCCCTTTTTCAAAATGACTCCCAAGTCTCCTCATGACCCCGGCTGAAGAATTCCACCCGGAGGTGAAGCAGGAGCCGCTGGGCCCCACCCCGGCCTCCGGCCAGGCTCAGACCCTCTCTGGTTCATTCACGCCCCTCTGGCTCGGAGGTGCATCCTCCAGCGGTGCCCAGACTTGCAGCTGGACGCCTGCAGCTGCGAGTTCTGACCCCGCCGCAGACATGCCATGTGGCCTCGGGCCAACGGTGCCACCTCCCTGGCCCAGATCCCCATCTACACACTAGAGAAAACAGGACCCTCCGGCAGAGGGCTGCTGTGCAGCTCCAGTGCGGCACACGGGCACCCCGCCTGGCACCGGGAGGGAGCCTGGGATGTGCTCACCATCGCAAGTCCCCTCTCCCGAGTGCTGCCTGGTGCCCTCTCCTTAGTCCATCTGTGAAATGGGCCACACGTGGTTCCTCCATGACATCCTAAGTCTCCATGTCCAGCCCTGACCCCTCTCCTCCTCTAGGACCAGAGCTCTGATGACCCACAGGATGACCTCCTTCCTTGTTTGCCCTCGTACATCAAACTCAGCCTGTTCCAAACCCAAGGAAATATCGGCAAGGAGGGACACAGCTTCCTCCTAACAGCTGTGCTGCGACTTTTCCAGTCTTCACGCTTAAAGGGCATTTTTCTCCATACCTACCCGGTTGCGGCCATTTGAGTTGAAAGGGCCTCACCAAATCAATTTAACACATTTTATTACAGGGTTACTCAAAAGGTCCATTCAGAAATGAAGAGGAGCTCACCTGCTGTCAAGAAATACTTAGGCTTGGGACTTCCCTGGACCAGAGGCTAAGACTCACGTTCCCAATTCCAGGGGCCCAGGTTCCATCCCTGGTCAGGGAACTAGATCCCACATGCCTCAACTAAAGATCCAGCATGCCGCAACTAAGACCTGGAGCTGACAGATAAACCAACAATAAATGTAATAAGTTTGTGTGTTTCTTCTTTTTAAGAGAAATACCTCGTCCTGGTGAAATAAACACAGGAATAAATGGTTTGAAAACACTGAGTGGTAGGAGCTCCAGTAAACCTGTTTAAAATTTGACACTGGCTCAAAACAGGGGGCACAGTGACAAAGAATCCATCCGCCTGCCAAAGCAGGAGACGCAAGAGATGCACATTCGATCCCTGGGTTGGCAAGATTCCCTGGAGAAGGAAACGGCAACCCATTCTAGTATTCTTGCATGGAAAATCCCATGGACAGAGAAGCCTGGTGGGCTGCAGTCCATGAGGTCACAAAGGGTTGGACGTGAATGACAGACTGAGCATGCATGTACACAAAAGAGGGGACAACTGGCTCTGTCCGTGGAGAGGGGATCAGCAAAAGCTTGACCTGGCTGTTGAAGGATGAATAGGAGTTTGGCAGATGGGCAAGGGGGCAAAGACAGACAGAACAGCCCCGGCAAAGGCCCTGAACCGTGAACTACCACAGCATGTTCAGAGAAGCTGCACCTGAATCTGGTGCCTGGTCCCCAGGTTTGGGGGGAGGTGATGCAACACGCTGGCAAGGGTCTCACAGCACACAAACAAGTGGTGCTTTGTATTTCTGAGACCGCAGCCCTCTTTGAGAATCTTATGGACACTATCAACTTTGTACCTCAAAGGGACAGATTCACTTGGGACTTGCCCAGTGGTCCAGTGGTTAAGACTCTGCGCTTCCACTGCAGCAGGCATGGGTTCAGTCCCTGGTCAGGGAATTAAAATCCTGATGCCACGTGTGTGCGTTCTAAATCACTTCAGTCATGTCCTACTCTCTGCAGCCCTGTGAACCGTAACCCATCGGGCTCCTCTGTCCATGGGATTCTCCAGGCAAGAATACCAGAGTGGGCTGCCATGCCTTCCTCCAGGGGATCTTCCTGACCCAGGGATTGAACCCATGTCTTAAGTGTCCTGCATTGGCAGGTGGGTTCTTTACCACTAGCGCCACCTGGGAAGTGCTACATCCCACCGAGTGCCACAAGATGTGGCCAAAAAATAAAAAATAAAATTAAAGGCATAGTCTCACAAACTTGCATCCAACTCCAGAGTCTTCCCAGCTTTGGACTCTATCCATGAGGCCTGCACATTTATGACATCCAGGTATTGAACCCTGGGTGAGCACCCTCAAGAAGAAACCTGGTAATAGGCACTCAGCCCTTGCACTCCAAGGTGTGGGTT
The DNA here is from genome assembly GCF_001704415.2 of Capra hircus. Classification (NCBI taxonomy): domain Eukaryota; kingdom Metazoa; phylum Chordata; class Mammalia; order Artiodactyla; family Bovidae; genus Capra; species Capra hircus. Next base: position 51,224,980 of record NC_030822.1, read on the forward strand.
ATTCTGCCCTAGAAGCATCCTGAGACACTTAACTTGCGTTAAAGCCACCCTGCTCTTTCCCGGACACCTGAATAGGTGGGCAAGACCTTCAGTGATCTGTGTCCAGAGGTCAGGAAGAGCCTCCAACAAGCCTGGGATTACCATCATTCCCAAAGGTACTCCCCACCCAGGAAACACTCCATTCCTTGCCCGTCCATCCCACCCCTTTCTGCTGCCAGCTTCCCCACCAGTGAGAGTCAGAGTCACAGCCCCACAGTAACTTGATTATTTAAAAACTGCTTTGGCAGGCAACCTTGAGAAGGAGTTCAGAAGCCAAGCAGGTTGGAGCTGCAGGTTCCTCTTTACCTGGCTGCCTCCTTTCCCATCAGGGAACCCACTCACCCTCCTGATGCAGAGACCCAATGTCGGGCTCCCAGTGGAGGCATCTGGTTGATGTGTCTGGTGACCCTGTTCAGCGGAGAAAAGCTGACATGGCTTTAAATATTTAACCACTTTAAATATGTGGTAATGATAATAACTTCACCGATGGCAGCTTGACTTAAGCTCCAGATCAAATAAGATCTGTTGAAGCCAAAGTACTTCCAATTCAGTCCCTGGCCAGCTTCCCTCACAGTTGAGAGCCACGAGGGACAGCTGTGTATCTCAGACAGAGCACTGGACTTGGGGTCCACCTGCAAAGAGGGGCAGATAGCACTCCTTCCCACTACACTGTTGTGAAAAGCATGAGATCATGTTTGCAAAAACGCTTCTTTTGGTGACCTATTATTCAGTGGAGATAAACACAAGGGATGACTATCACTGGGAATTTAAGATGCTCCCTACTCATTCGAAGGTTCCACCCTGTGATATGGCACGCCTCTCACCTGGTACCTCTTTAAGACAGTGGGAAGAGGGACTTCCCTGGTGGTCTGGTTAAGACTCTGCGCTCCTGATGCAGGAGGTACGGATTCCACCCCTAGTTGGGAAACTGAGATCCTGATGTTAGGATCTTAGCCAAAATTAGCATCACAGCCTAAAAATAAATAAAGAAAAGAAAAAGAAAAAAAGAGGGGGGAGGAAACAAACCAAAAAAGAAAGATAGCCAGAACACAGGCCAATGGGCCTGTCCCATGGGCCCCTGGATGCCACGCTGGCACTGGTAAAGAGGCTGGACTCTCCTCCCACAGGGACAGCTTCCTCAGGGCGCTATCCCCTAAGCAGAGTGTCCCGGGCACTACCTCTGACCTCAGGGAGTCCACCTCCACGGAGAAGCCTGGCTGAGCGCCTCTCACCTGCTCTGGACGTGGCTCTGGTATGGATGATCCCCGTGCTGCTTGCCTGCCCTTGAACAGAATTCCCCAGTCTGGGGAGTAAGGACAGAAGAAACCTCATCTGACTCGTGGACCGCTGAGGACGCTGGCCTCCTCTCCGATGCCTCCGTCGGGAGGACCCCAGCCCATCCTGGGATGTACTCAGAGCCCCAAGCTCTGGCTGGTATCATCAGAATTGTCCTGCAGACTTCCTGGGATTACCTTGACTCACAATTGGAGAAACTCAATCTCTTTTTCCTTCTGACTTCCTTCTCCTCTGGGGTGATCTAGGTGGTGGAGCAGGAGGGCTTGCCAGTTTAAAAGTCTCAGATAAGCAGCATACTCCAGCACCTGGCCCACCTCTTCACTTGAAGAGAAAAGACCCTAGGCAGTCAGCTCAGACAGCTCTAAGCGGCAAGGAAGCCAACAGTGATGGCTATTGCAATACACGCAATCTCATTACTAATGTGAAAATTGATGCCAACTCAGGGAGAAAGAAAAGGGAAACCTGCTTGGAATGTTAAGTCCCAAGGATCTGGAGTGGTTGGATGGGCCTGTCCTGAGAGAGTGGGCCTTTATAACATAGACTTCATGGGAAGGGAATCAGACAGACAGTTATCTGGTGGACCAGTCAGGTGGTGTTGGAGGTAGGGGGTGTCACCTGAACATTTTCTACTTCTCAGAATAAGCACCTACCTTAAGTAACTCCTGGGCCCCACCCCTTCTTATCAAGAGGAAACAAATCTCCAGAAACACACCCCCTCCCACTGGCCTGGTACCAAACCTGTCTGGAGAAGCAAAGGTGCTTAGAGACAGGCACGTGTCTGGAGGGATGTGTTGAAGCTTCTGAGACCATGAGTGGGATCGATACGCAGGCTTCTTCAAATCCTTGGGACTTCCCCGGTGGTCCAGGGGTTGAGAGTCCTGCCAGTGCAAGGGACACAGGTTTGATCTCTGGTCTGGGAAGACCCCACATGCCTGCCAGGCAACTAAGGCAGCGTGCCACAGCTACTGAGCCTGCATGCCCTAGAATCCTTGCTCCACAACAGGAGAAGCCCCAGACACAACTAGAGAAAGTCCATCTGCAGCAACAAAGATCCAGCACACTGAAAAATGATTTTTTTAATTTAAAAAAAGAAACCCTTCTGCGCTCCTTAGAGCTATGTGATATACGAACGTCTGTGGCTATGACCTCAGAACACACTTTTGTTTATCAAGGCTAAATAATTAAGACCACGTTTCTATCTAAATGTTGGCCTTGGCCATAAATCACGAGCTCCCTCTGTGGTTCTCCTCACTGGATGATGCATAGATACAGATCCCGGCCCTCCACCCTGGGTCCTTCCCCTTAACAAGGAAAACTCACTCAAAGGTTTGTTTTTGGTAAAGAACAAGTGAGTATGCATTCCAGCCCATACGCAGAAGAGCACATATTTATTCTACAGCAGATTCACTCATTCATTATTGAGCAGCTACTTTGTGTGTGGCACGGGGCCAGGACTGAGGCTATGAAGGAGTGCAGGCAGAGCCTCGGTGTGCTGGGGGACGGGGGACGAACGCCCATCCAGGGTGCAGCCGGAGCAGCGGCGCGCTGATGGAAGTAGGTTCCGCAGACTTGGAGACCAGAGAAGCAGCAGTGATTAACTCTGCCTCGGGCTTTGGCAGAAGGCATTTGCATTTGCTTCCTTCACTGTGAGTTTCCAGGTAGGACTCCCCCAGGCAGTACAGAAGCTTCTCTGCTGAGATCTCAGTCATCACATTTGTACACACTCAGCTGCCTTCTCTCCGTGTCCAATAAAGAGCAAGGCAGCAGTGCTAGTCAGGACGGTGACAGTTTATTTAGAGGCTTGCTGTGTGGCCGGGACTCATGAAGCATCTGGACATCTCCACCTAGGAGTCCCCTGCCTGATCACAACCCAAACGTCCTCCTGCCTCACAGTCTCTTGTTTCTAAAGAAACTGCTGGCCACGTAAAGAGGGGATGCTGAAACCGCAGAAAGGAAAAGGAAGGATCCCCTCTGTCTGGGGATGCGGCAAAGAATACGGGATAGTGACGCAGTTAAGTAAGGATCTTTCTTCTCGAACCACACTGCAGATGTTCCAGGGTCTGAAGCATTCACCCTGAATCTTCTCACCCACCTTCCTGCAGTCCCCTGGCCATCTCACCAGCTGGCTCCCAAAGGTACTGCGGTTTTAATCAACCTATCTTGGAGTGAGGCACTCAGTAATGAGCACAGGGTGCCCCCCTACCCGGCTCGAGCATGATCTACTTAGGGTGCAGGGTTTGGGCACATTCCCTTTGCCTGAACACACGGTCCTTTTCCTTAAATTGCACTGGGGCTACAAGCAGCTCGTGTCAGCCCCATCTCCAAGTCCTTTGTCCCTCACAAGGCCAACTCAGGTCTCCTCATTCTGTGTTCATGTAATTGATTTTTTAAAAAATCTGGATGTGAGACTTCGAGTAGTTAATTCCATGGGCTTGGCTTTGGCCCGTTGTTCTGCCCATCAGTCATCCCACATAGCGATTATGTCACCTAGTGGAGTGGCTCTTCTCCCTCCCAGCCTGGTAGCAGGTGTGCATCTGTCTTCTCTCTCCTCATCCAGGACATCCAGAGACATGCCACCCAGGACAGGCCCAAGGATGACACCCTTGGCACTAGAGACCTACAGGAAGGGCTCAGTTACTCTTCGTCATGAAAACACGTGGGGAACTGAATGGAAGCCCAAACAAAGGTGAGTTTTCTCTGCTCCACCTTAATTCTTTTTTTTTTTTTCCACCTTAATTCTTAATCAATGCTCTGGATTCAATTATTTAACCCGCTATGAATCTACCTGTCTGTACATCAGGCCTATAACAGCATTCCATCTTATTTGCCAAAGAAATGATGCTTTCAAACTATAGTGCTGGAGAAGACTCTTGAGAGTCCCTTGAACAGTAAGGAGATCAAACCAGTCGATTCTAAAGGAAATCAACCCTGAGTATTCATTGGAAGGACTGATGCTGAAGCTGAAGCTCCAATACTTTGGCTACCTAATGCAAAGAGCTGACTCACAGGAAAAGACACTGATGCAGGGAAAGACTGAAGGCAGGAGGATAAGGGGGTGACAGAGGATGAGATGGCTAGACAGCATCACCAACTCAATGGACATGAATCTGAGCCAACTCTGGGAGATAACGAAGGACAGAGGAGCCTGGCGTGCTGCAATCCATGGGGTCACAAAGAGTCAGACAGGACTTAGTGATTGAACAACAAGAGTCGTATTTCTAAAACACAGTCAAGACTTGGCTCAAAGCTCCCTGAAGTTAAGACACCGTGTCTAAGTTACTTAGACACAGTTAAGTTTTTGGAACAAAAAAAAAAAAAAAAAAAAAGAAAAGATGAGGTTGACTTGGCTTGCTCTTCACGAGCGCTGCCAGCCCCAGTGAACACCTCTGTTTTCCCAGAGCTCAAAAACCATCTGCTCCACATGCTCTTCCAAAATATTGGAGGAAAATGGCCTAACACTTATTGCTTCATAATATTCTTTAATCTACCTTTTTCTTCTTTGTGAAAACGTCTGCCTGTCTTCAGACTTCTGGCACCTCTGTGGCTCTCCAGGCAATTTCTCGGCATAATGCTTCTGAGAATCGCGTTGATAATCGTCTGCAGCTCCCCTAAGAATGACTCTGTGGTTACCTTTGTTTGTCATCATCTCAGATTGATCCCTAGCTTTGGCCCAAGAAGGTAGAAATGCAGCCCTTGGTCAGGAGCAGCCAGTCAAGCTTGCTAATACCGCATTCAAGTGCATTCATGCCTGCCGCCGAGAAATAAAAAGGATGCCCGCTGATTGGGGGTAGGTTATAGCATCAGTTTCATAACTTGAGGACTGCTCATTATGTGTGGCAGTGCAAACATGCATGGATATGTGTACCCAAAGCATTCAGCATTCATTGGGTTCCTGCTATAATAATAATAGTTAATGTTCATGTCACTTACTATGCTCAGGTACTAAGTGCTTTGTATATTTTACTCATTTAATCCTTGGTTCAGCCCTGTGAGGTGAATACTCTCATTATCTCCTCTTTACAGCAAACAGAAGCACACAGCTGCAAGTAGTACAGCAGGGATCGGAATCCAAGCAGCCTGGCCCCCGGGTTTGGGCTCTCAACTACTGTTCTCTCTTCTCAGGCATGTTTGCTCACATCAGTAAGATGTCATCCCCAGATTTCCACTTCATTCCCTTCAGTCTACGAGCACACCTCACAGTCCTCACATCTGGGTACTCCTCATCATTCCCTGCATGTTCCACGTGCCTTCATAGCACTCGTGCCTCTGTTCATGCTATTGGCTCTGCCTGGAATCTCCTTTCTCCTCTTCCCCACAGAGAAAACTCCTATTCATCCCTCAAAGCCCGGTTCAATGTCATCTGTTCAGTGAAGCATGTCCTATTCCCATCCTGGATCGAATGATTTATTCCCTCCCTTCCGATCCTATAGCAAGTTGTTTGTACTACACAATGTCTTAACTGGCTAGATCAGGCTTTATAAATAGTGCAAGATTCTGAAACAGGGATGTAGGGGCCAGGCAGCTGACAAAAAAAAACAGCAAGAAAAAAGCTTGCAGGTTATCTGGGGCTTAGTCATTCATTCAATAGATACTTATTTAATGCTAACTGTATACGAGGCACTACTTCAGATACTAGGGATTGAGCAGTGAACAAAACACAGAAATCCCTGTCCTCATAGAGCTCACATTCTAGGGGAGCCGGAAAATAACACAAATAAGTAAACATATTAGAAGCATTGTGTTACTCAGTCGTGTCTGACTCTTTGCGATCCCATGGGCTATAGCTCGCCAGGCTCCTGCGGCCATGGGATTCTCCAGGAATACTGGAGTAGGTTGCCATTCCTTTCTCCAGGGGATCGTCCCCACCCAGGGATCAAACCTAGGTCTTATGCATTGCAGGCAGATTCGTTACCATCTGAGCCACCAGGGAAGCCCCCAAACATATCAGAAGGTAGTAAGAAAGAGGTAGTAAGGAAAAAAGAGGGGCAGGGGCAGAGTGCACGGAAAGGACAGGAATGTGAAATCTTCATCTCTGAGACTTAATGCTTGGTTGCAACTAGACAGCACCAACGAGAACAGCATAGACAGTGTTCCTTTACCCATGGAACTTGGCTAGCGCTTCAGAGGAAAAGCAGGCCCCTCAGCTGCCTCACTCTTACCTCCAACAGTGGTGATAAGGAGCCAAGGAGCCAATAGGAGCCAAGACTATCCTATTGATCTGAGGAGGCTGACACAGATGAGAAGGACCAGCCAACGGAACCACTGGAGAGGACACACAGCCGCAGTGGTCACAGCTAACACTGACTACACACACAGGTACGCCACTCGACACGTCACGCGGAGCAGCCCACCGAGTCCTCCCAGGTTTATAAGGTGAGGGCTATTATCATCCCCCTTGTGCAGATGAGACCACTGAGGCTGGAGAGGTTAAGCATCCTGATCAACAACCCGTGGAGTCCACATGCCAGGACAGGGACTCAAACACACGTCTGTCTGACTTCAGAGCCACTAAACCCCACAAGTCATTAGTCTTGAGCTGCAGCAGCCAAGAGTTCTGTTCTCTGTCCCCAAAATATGCCTGAGAAGGGTGACAAAGCAGAGGAAGACTCTCAAAGCCGAGCCCTGCTCCAAAGATGGGCCTGGCTGGTCCTGCATGACAGCTGGGCTCCTGGACCAAATATTCAGTTCTGTGGCTAGAATGAGGGGCGTGATGGAGGGCAGGGGCTCCAGAACCGGACCTGACTGGATGCTTCCCTCCTGGGCTTCCCTCCAGACCTCTGTGAGCATGCCTCAGCCTTCCCTGCTGGGGAAGAGGGTTTTTCCACATCCCTTGTGGTACAGCCAGGTTACAGAACAGGTGTATTTACCCAAGTGTAGGTTTGGCTGCACACCTGTGGTCCCTCCCTCAAGTCACACCTGGCTCCACAGGGCCACACGGCTCCTGATCATTGTTTCAACTTTTCCCAAACCAGTACCAACTCCAGGACGTGCACCTCTGCCCTCCTCGCCTGCCTACTAATGTCCATCACTCCCTCAATTTCTGAACCTCTGAAAGCAGTGGTTCCCTCTCTGCCCTGACTGGCCTGAAACCCATGGCTAATTACTGCACTAATCGTGACCCTGAGCCCTCCTATTCCCCCGGCCTTGGATCACCCCTGTCCTACCAAACCCCAACCAGCCAGGTTCTTCCCTCTCGCCTCCACACTAGCTTCAACCCCGACCTGCGCTGCTCTGTGATCCTTGGAGCCCCGGTCCGCTCCCTCCCTCTTCTTTTCACAGGCTTTTCCAAACTCCCCAAGCCTCTGCTCCTAGCACCTACCCCTTCACATTCCAAAAGTGAGTCTGCCTGTCCTTCCCGGAAACCATCAAGGCCACGGAGTGGCAAGGCCCCAATGCCTCCTCCCTGCATCTAGTCCACCCTTGCCTCTTCCCACTGGTCCCCATGGACGGGAAGCCACTCCTGCCTCCAGGAGCCCTCCCTGGGCTCTCTCCCCACCGCACACCCCACCCTGGGAGCTGGAACTAGCCCAGATGGCTCACAGACTAGGCTGTGACCCCTCTTCCCAATTCTGTTCAGTGACATCATGTGGGTAGCTTCCATGGACCACAGCGAGAGTATTCACACCATGGGAACTGGCAAACTGCACAGCAGGCTTCCCCCACACGACCCCTTGTCCAGCACCAGCCAGCTCACCACGGGACTTTAGCTCTCCCAGAGCGACCTATCATCCCAGTTTGCCTGGGAGCATCCTAGGTTTAGTCCTGAGCCTGGGGAGATCCTGAGTTCTAAGCATACAGGACGGTTGGTCACCCTCCCCTCCCCTCTTCACTATAAACCGTGCTCAGGTCTCCTGAAGGCTGGAGAGGCTTCCCAGGGATCTCTGCCCCTGCCCAGGGCTCTCCTGGTCTCTCCTCCCCTCCCTAACAAAGCTACCAAAACCACCTGTTACAGGTCCTCTCTCATCCTGCCCAACATTCCTCCACGGCTGATCACCTCCACCCTGTGCCCCACCAAGACTTCTCCCTGCAAGGTCCCCAGGGAGCCCCAAGTTGCCAAATCGCTAAGCACAGCCTGCCGTTGCCTTGCTTACTGTACTTTTCTGTCACACTCCACCCTGGATCATTCCTCCCCTTCTACCGAGGTTTCTGCGACCCCTTTCTCTCTCTCTCCAGGCTGTCCTTCTAACTCTGGCTCCTTCCTCTGGTCCTTATCACGGACTCAGGCCCTCAGTGTGGGCAGGCTTCAGAACCCCGTCACCAGCCCTCCCCTCTTCTGACATTAAATGTTCAAGGAGAGCTCATCCAAATCCACGCACCGTCTATGTGCTCCAGTTCCAAAATCTGCATCTCCAGCCCTTGCCTCTCTCCTGGGCTCTGGGTTACATTCACCCACTCACTGGACATCATGCGGATATCCCTCAGTCACTTCAAATCAGCGAGTCTAAAACAGAACTGATTCCATCGCTTGAACTGCAATCTAGTCCTCCCCTGTTCATCCCGTCTCGTGAATGACTCCCAGCCACCCTGCACGAAGACTCTGAGATGACAAATGCTGGCAAGGATGCAGAGAAAGAAAAGGGAACCCTTGTGCACTGTTGGTGGAATTATAAATTGGTGCAGCCACTGTGGAAAACAGTATGGAGGTTCCTCAAAAAATTAAATATAGAATGACCATCTGATCCAGCAAATTCACTTCTGGGAATACATCCAAAGGAAATGAAAACACTATGTCAAAGCGATATCTGCACCCCCACGTCCACAGCGGCATTATTCACAAGAGCCAAGACATGGAAACGATCTTTAGTGTCCATCAGTGGATAAATAGATGAAGCATATGGATATGGCATGTATAATGCATGACTGAATCACTCTGCTGTGTACCCGAAACTAACGCAACATCGTAAATCGGCTATATTTCAGCAAAAAAGAGGCAGCGTGTGCAGACAGTGGAATATTATTCAGCCATAACAAAAACAACGGAGGAATCCTGCCACTTGTGACCACGCAGATGGACCCTGAGAGCATTTTACCAAGTGAACTGAGTCAGACAGAAAGAAACAAAAACTGTACTATCTCCCCTATACGTGGAATCTAAACAACAAACAAACAGAATTTAGAGAAAAAGAAGTCAGACTTGTGGTTACCAGAGGTGTGGGGCAGGGCGGAGAAGTGTTAGAAAAACATGGTCACAAGGTACAAACTTCCAGTTATAAGATAAACCAGCAGCGGGGTTTAGCATGATGACTAGCACAGCATGCTGACTAGCTAACACCACTGAATCAGATGCAGGCAAGTTGGTAAGAGTATACCCTCTGGATTTAAGTTAAAAAGTTCTGGATTTAAGGAAAAAATTTTTTTTCCATTTTTCCTTTTTCTTTTTATTGTATCTGTACGAGACTATGGATGCTAACTAAACTTGCTGCAGTAATCATCTCATAATATATGCATAATATATCCTTGGAAGAAAAGTTATGACCAACCTAGATACCATATTAAAAAGCAGAGACACTACTTCGCCAACAAAGGTCCATCTAGTTAAAGCTATGGTTTTTCCAGTAGTCATGTATGGATGTGAGAGTTGGACTATAAAGAAAGCTGAGGGCTGAAGAATTGATGCTTTTGAACTGTGCTGTTGGAGAAGACTCTTGAGAGTCCCTTGGACAGCAAGGAGATCCAACCAGTCAATCCTAAAGGAAATCAGTCCTGAATATTCATTGGAAGGACTGATGCTGAAGCTGAAATTCCAATACCTTGGCCACCTGATGCAAAGAACTGACTCATTGGAAAAGACCCTGATGCTGGGAAAAACTGAAGGCAGGAGAAGGGGACGACAGAGGATAAGATGGTGGATGGCATCACCGACTCAATGAACATGAGTTTGAGTGAACTCCAGGAGTTGGTGATGGACAGGGAAGCCTGGCGTGCTGCAGTCCATGGGGTTGCAAAGAGTCGGACACGACTAAGCAACTGAACTGAACTGAATATATGCAGATTAAACTGTTATGCTGTACTCCTTAAATGAACACAGTGACATATATCAATTATATCTCCATAAAACTGATAAAAGAAACCTCTTGTCTTATTGAAATAACTCCTATTAAGAATTCTGTACCCAATAAAACTTAGTTACATTTAGAAGGTATGAAGTACCTTTTAGTGAGTTTAGCTTTAGTGAGTTTAGTGAGTTTCAACACACATCTTCAGTGTTTTGGAAATTTTGCTATCAGAAAATTAATGCTAGTTAGCCAATGGTCTATCAACTGACAGTCTTCAAGATTCCTGCCACATTTGAGTCTTCTCATCAGCAGAATCAACTTGCTGCAGCTAGAAGGGATTCCTTTCTCGTTTCAGGGAATATGAGTCATTCTATGATAAAGATTTTTTTTTTTAATTTGGGAACTGTGATATTGCGATTTATAATAAGAAATATGTATTTGGTTTTCGTCTCCATTTCTGGCACAGAGCTCCTAAAACCCCTGGAATCTCCTAAGTGATGAGAGTGATAAAGTGTCTATTGTCTCGTTAATGACGTGACTTCTGGACCTCCCCTGGGGATGAGGGCTGGTTGCCAGGAGATCCAACCACTTGATTAGATGGTTCTGGGAGAGGAGAGAGACTGGCAGCTGAATCAATTGCCAATAGCCAAGGATTTAATCAATCAATCATGACTATGCAATATAATCTCCATAAAACCTGAAAGGATGGGATTCAGAGAGCTGCCGGGTTGGTGAACACGAGGAGACTTGTGGAGAGCAGCACCCCCGTAGAGGGCATGGGAACGCCCCACCCTTCCCTGGGACCTCGTCCTCCCCGTCTCTTCCATCTGGCTGCTCCCGAGTTATATTCTTTACCGGGTAATCTGGTAAGAAAAATGTTTCCTGAGTTCTGTGAGCCACTCTAGCAAAATCATCGACCCCAAGGAGGAGGTGGTGGGAACCTCTGATTTATAGACCATCAGCCATCCTGAGTTAGAGGCAGTGGTAGGACCCTCCATCCTTTAGCCAGTGGGTCAGAAGCACAGGTCATTACCTGGGTGTGATGCTGGCATCTGAAGTGGAGGATGCTCTTGGGGGATTGAGCCCTTCACCTGGGGAATCTGATTCTAGACCATGGTAGATGGTGTCAGGATTGAGCTGAATTCTTGAATACCCTTTTGATGTCTGAGAATTGCCTGGTGCTATGAGGGAAAACCCCTCCTGCACACATTGGCAATTGGCCTCGGAACACCAAAAGAGGAACTGTAATAGGTAATAATTTGACTTTCCTATTTTTTGGCCATGCCATGCGGCATGTGGGATCTAGTTCACCGACCAGGGATCAGACTCATACCCTCTGCACTGGAAGCGCGGAGTCTTAACCACTGGATCACCAGCGGAGTCCCAGTAATTTAACTTTCGGTGAGATTTTACAAAAATAAAATTTTGCAACCTTTGGTTAAAAAAAAAGAAAGGAATCTCAGAATCATCTAAACCCTGCCTTCAGCCACCATCCCTCGCCCTCATCCAAGCAACCCCTAGGCGTCCTGCAGATTCGGCCTCCTTGTGCTTCTGGAGCCCATGCTCATCTGTGCTCCCCGATTCCCCCGCCTGAGCCAGCCCTCAGCCCTCCTCGCAGGGTCACGGCCCCACTCAGCAACTGCTCTCCATGCCTGCACTCTGGATCAAGCCCCATGCATCCTCCACACAGCAGCCAGGGTGATAAATTCTAAAAACAAACCCAGTCCAGCTATTCCTCAGTTTAAAATTTCTCAGTGGCTCTCTGTAGCTTTCAGGATGAAGATAAAACTTTTCCATGTACTCACATAAGACCCTCCACAATCTGGTTCAGCAAGGACACCCCAAGGTTACTGACCCAACCTTTGGCATGACATCCCTGGGACAGACACAGAGGCAGCAAAATGCTGAAGGAGCCAGCAGCCCTGAATCAGATACCTGAGTCCACAGCTCGAGTTCCTTCACTAGCATAGGTGAGACCCGGGCTCCACACCTCAGTCATTAAAGGAGATGCCAATGGCATCTGCGTGCGGGGTTGTTATCAGAACTAAACTAGATAATCCAAGGAAAGCCCCTGGACACTGCCTGATGCTCAGTGAGTCTCAATATATTATCATCACTGTAATGATTATCAGTCCCTCTCAGCTACCTCTTTAGGAACCCTGCCGTTACCCACCGCTTCCTCAGCCTAGGGTGCCCTTTGCCAGCCTAACTCCTCCTTGTCTTCTGAATGAAGAGCTCAAGCTGCTTTGCAGGCACTGTTCCTCTTCCACGAAGCCTTTCCTGTTTCCCACATCTGATTTCAATGTCCTCTCAGTGTCCCCCTGGCCCCCTGCCTTGACCATCATGCTGCACTGGGTCAGCTGTTCACGTCTCTCCTACAGAGGGCTAAACGCAGGAACTCGTCCCCTGAGTGCCGATCACAGAGCCTGGCAGAGAGCTGGTGTCTCACTGAATGAATGAATGAGGCAAAACCGGGGCTCGTCCCCTAAGTCTCCCGGCCACTGCCCTTTCTACTCCCTTCCAGAAAACATCTCAAAGCACTTAAAGCCCCCAAAGAAACAGGCTGACTCTATGTCTCTCTTGAGTCTCCAATTAAGGAATGAGTCTTGGGAATCCACTTGGGAGGGACTAGGGGCCCCATGGAGGCCAAAGTCAGTGCCAGAAAACGGAAGATGCTCATTATGAAGCCAATGAGATGAAACTCAGGTTGTGATGCAGGGAAGGAGACCACATCAGAGAAAGAAAAATGAGCACAAGTCAAGCAAACTGTTTAAGCAGTGGGCCGAGGCTCAGGGGGGAAGGACAGATTAAATCAAACCTCTGACAGGCAGTCAATGGACATTCAATTAACAGCTACAATAATACTAATTTACACAAAATGTCTAAACAATACCCACTCCCCCCACTGCCAAGGTCTCGGATTCAAGGCCTCCCAGCTGTCAGGACTTCCCCTGCTAATATCACAGGGCCACCAGGCCACAGAGTCCATGCCTGGGGCAGACTCCATGGTACGGGATCAGCCAGCTCAAAAGACGCAGGGGGTGAAGGGTGGGCCTGCGTGGACACTCAGAGTCTGGCCTCAGGGCGGGGGAAAGGATGTTGAGAGCAGCAGGGCCAGGCCACTTCTGGAACTGGGAGGAGCCTCAAAGGACTCCCAGGGGTCAGAATCAGAATCAGGCAACCATCTCTGCATCTGCAGCCCAGGGTCCAAGCAGCCATGACCCCAGCCTGCCCTTTGGAAGTCTTGCTCCCTGGAGTTCACGGTACTCGGAAGGTAAAATACCTGCCAGGGACACTGAAGTCTTTCTTCATGCTCAGGGCATCCTGAGATGCTGGATGCTGGGGCAGGAGGAGAGTCTCCACTTGGGGGTAAAAGAGAGGAAGTGGGGATGGCAGCCACTCCACGGGGACACCCCGAGGTCACTGACCCCACCTTGGCGAGGCAGCGTGGGCCAGAACCTCGAAGCGGCAGGATGCTGAAGGAGCAGGCCGAGCTCAGATCTAACCATGACCTTGGGCGGCCCCCTCACTGCTCTGGGCCTCAGTTTCTTCCTGCTCCAGTAAAGTGGGTTAATACTGGTGCCCACCTCAAGGTCGGCTGAGAACTGGGGAGCAGTGTGCCGAGTGCTGAGTCCACAGCGCGGGCACTCTTGACGTCTCAGCGATCCTTCGGGCAGTGCCGCAGAGCTGACGCCCATGTGGGGACAGGGAGGGGGAAGGGGGCGGGGCAGGGAGGGCCATGCCTCTCCTTGTCCATCACGGCTGATGGATGAAATCTGAAAGGTGTTGCAGGTACTACCTAGACACGCAAATCCCAAATCCCCTCACATTCTCTAAGCCCTCCAAAGCCCAGCTTTAAGCAAAGCAATTTCTTGCGGGAAGCAGGAGCCTGTCTGCTAATGCCTGAAGGACTGTCATATCCCCCTGCTTACACAGTCCTGTTTTCCTTCTGGATCCTATGAAGCCAGCCCCGCAGTTCTCATCACTCGCTTTGTATGGATGAGGAAACTAAATTACCAAGAGGATAAATGACTTGCTCAAAGTCACACAGTAGCAGGTCCTATCTTTCTTAAACTATGCTTTTTACAGCACGTGATGCTCCTGAGGCACAGCGGAACCGATGAATCACAGGGACAGAGGTGCTATCTATTGTAGGGGAGGGGGGTGTGTCTGAATCCCCTCTCCCATTCCGGGGCCCCCTCTCTCTCTTCCTAATTCCCAGGCATCATGGAACCTATGATACGTCCCTACATTTTTCTTAGAACCTTCTTAGGTCTCTGCCCTGCCTGGCAGAACCTGACCAGCTCTATAACTTAGGTGTCAGAAACGGAGGCACGCTCTGGATGGCAGTCATGGGACCTTGTAGGAAGCAGCTTTCCAAATTACAGATTTTAAGCACAGATAACTGAAATAGACATTGGAGAGCTATTTCCCCAGCCAACAGCCACCTCCTCAGCCTGGAGACGCTGTCGCAGTTGGCAAATGTACTTTCAACAAATTTTAACATGCATATTAACGACTTCTCAAACTGGACCAGGAGTGGAGAGCTGTTCCCCAAAATAAGCCCTCCCACCCCCACCCCAGTAAGGAACCTGCCATGGCTTAGTCCCCCTGTCACATGTCTCCATGAAATATCCTTTCTGCATCTTCTCCCCACAGGCCATCGACCAATTCATTTGCTCACCATTATTTTTAAAACTCAAATTTTATTAGCAGTGGAGCATGAGGAATAAATACTAATACATGGTTTGCACTTGAATTAGCCCTGCCTGTCCTGGGACCACAGGGCTATTTGTCAAAGCCAGACTTCCTCCCCACTTGATCAGGACACGGACCTTCCAAGGTCATGGACTCTCAGGTGCCAAGCAAGGATGGGGGTGCTCTGAGGACTCACACTTTGGGGCTCCCTGGCTCCTGAGCAGGCACTGAGCCACCTAAGAGGAAGGAGAGCTGAGGGGCAGGGGGTAGGGTGGGGAGAGGCGCTGTATGCTGAAAGAGACAAACTGAATCCCAGCTCCGCTGCTTACCAGCTACATCACCTGGGCTGTGCCCACTTAACCACTTTGAACTTTCTTTTCCTTATCTGTAAAATGGGCCAATAACATGCTTCTCCCAGGGTTGCTGGAGGGAATAAATGAGAAACTGGATGCGAAACTCCTGTAAGCCATTTGCACACAATGGGGACAGTGGCTGAGGCCAGGTCATCTGAAACCACCTCCACCCAGTTCCCTAAAAGGATGAAGGATGGGCATCTCCTTTCCTGGTCACCCCCAATTCCCACAGGGGGCTGACACATTTGAATTTCCAGGCAAATCCATGGGACACTCAGATGCAGCACCTGTAGGCAGATGTCAGACGCTCAGCACTGAGCAAGACAGATGCAGCCACTGGTACCCACACTGGGCTCCAGGCTCCTGCTCTATAGCTGTCTGAGGTCTCAGACTCTGCTAGAGGGAGTCACAGCCACGGGCATTCCTTCCAGGGCAGCTGGGCGCCCAGAGAGCAGCTCTGGACTGACTCCTCTCTTCAGTGCTCAGCGGCCTCACTTCTTTCAATAAACATTCAGCAAGATCCTCTGAGTTATGGGCTATGGCACAGCAGTGGATGTGACAGCCCAATCCCATCCCTGGCTTCCCAGAGCTCAGTGCCCACCGTGAACAGGCAGTTACAGTGCCAGCTGGGGAGCGCTCCAGTGGCAAGGAGCATGGGAGGAGCCAGAGCAGCAAGAGGCGCCCCATTCAGGTTACAGCAAAGAGCTTCCCGGAAGAGGATGAAGAAGCAAAAGGAGAGGAGGTGGCGGAAGGGGTTCCAGGCAGCTAAACAGCACGTGCAAAGGTCCTGAGGCAGAGAGTCAACTCTGCACTGGGAAACTGCAGCCAGCACTGCAGACTGGCACTGGTTACGTGGATGGAATCTCTAAGGGAGGCCCAGGGGAAGGGTCCTCACAGTCCTGCCCTCAGCCAACCTCCAGTCAAATGGGAGTAACAGGATCAATGAACTGGAGACAGACTTTAGACATAAACCATCACAAAGAACCAGAACTCGCTACTGTGCTTACTCTAATCAGAGTATGTGCCTTCTTGCTAAGGGCTGGGCTGTAACCATCAAGAGCTGAAGGGGTTAATCAGGGCAGGCCTCCCAGAGGAGCTGAGGGGTTCTGCTGTCTGCTCTCCTCCGGCACACCTGAATGATGCCGGGAGCCCTCATTTTCCCATCTGATTGGAAATTTTGGACAACAATAAGGCTTTATCTACTTTGCCAGTTGCATATAAAGGCAAACACAATGGAATCTGTCTCCCTCTAGACAAGGCTGCAGGGCAGGGCCATTTAGTCTGAGTTGGGCTAAGAATAAAGGCAACAAATAAAGTGCCTGCAGTCATGCCCCAGGCTCCTCAGGGGAGCAGCGAGGCCCAGCGAAGATGCAAATCCCCCATCTGGGGCTCAAGAGGTGCTAAGGGGGTTTGCATTATGCAGAAAAGCTCCCCACTTCCCCTGGCTGCTGGGAGGAGAAATTCTCCAGCCATTCCCCTCTCACCTGGCAGGGATCTGCCCTGGAGGTTTCAAAGTGAGCTAGGCATCATTTGCCCTGTACAGCACCCTCCCCACCAGGACCCTCAGAGGCCGCCCACCCCACCCTGCCTGCGTGATCTTGCAGCTCTCCAGACAAGTGCTTCCATCTGGTTCCGGCTGCCCCCTTACTCCCATTCTGAGGGCATCTCCAGATTGGGACCAGCTTGGGAGCAGTGCCCTTCTGCATCTTCCACCACAAGCTACAAGCCAGCAGAACCCTGGCATCATCAGAGTCAAAAAAGACAACACAGACCCAGGAGCCACCCTCCAGCTAGCCGAGGAAGGGTCAGGGCAACACTTAGGTCCTTCATGCTTCACCAAGAGGGCAGCTCTGGAGTCACACCTGGCCTGTGCCCCCCTCTGCCCCAAGTTGGCTGTGTGACTTTGGGCAACTTACAGAACCTCTCTGAGGCTCCGTTTCCCTCCTTGTAAAACGTGGCTGTTAGAAGGATTAGGGGAGGAAGTGCATGTGAAACCAGTAACACACTGCCTGGAACATTCCACAGAAACCAGCCATTTCTACCAACAGCATTCCAGGCCTCCTCAAGGACACTCTGCCAAGTGTCTGGCCATTCTAACCACTTTTTTTTTTTTTTTCCTCTTCTTTTTTAAATGTTTGGTTGCACCACACAGTATATGAGTCTTAGTTCCCCAACCAGGGATTAAACTCATGCCCTCTGCATTGGAAGGCAGAATCTTAACCACTGGCCTGCTGGGGAAATCCCCTATAAGCCTTGGAGCCCCCCAAATTTTTTTCTTTTTTAAGAAAAAGTTTTAAAATCAAAGTGTAATGTTTATACAGAAAAGTGCACATTAAGTGTAGAGCTCCATGAATTTTCCAAGGTATCAGCTCTCAGATCAAGAGACAGCATTATTAGTATCGTAGAGCCCCCTGCACCCCCATGCCTCCTGCGAGGGTACTGTTATCCTGACTTGTTACCAGAGATTTATTTTCCTGTTCTCGAATCTTATATATAAAGTAGTATAGTACCTACTGAAAGCACCTTACTTAAGAAGCCCTTCCATAGATGTTATCCAATTTGCTCTTCCCCAAGGCTAAGGAGATTAGCTCTTTTATTACCCCCATTATATTGCTGAGCAAACAGAGGCATCAGACATGGTAACAAACTTGTCCAAGGCTGTAGATCCCCTGGAGGAGAGCTTGGTGACTCACTCTAGTATTCTTGCCTGGAGAATCCTATGGACAAAGGACCCTGGCCAGCTATTGCCTATGGGGTCACACAGAGTCAGACCTGACTGAAGCGACTTAGCACGCACGAACACACAGGAAGTGAAGAGGTGGGGTTGCCAACTCCAGGCTGGCCAAGGCCCTCTCCTGTCACTATTCCACCACACCAGGCTACATCCCACACATCACACTAGACCACACCCCCTAACAATGTGTGTGTGTGTGGGGGGGTGAACCCCTTCCTCTAGGAAGCCTCCTGGGATTGCCTGCCCCCTGCTGCCCATTGCAACCTGGACACTGGGGGTCTTACCATACTGCTGACTGAACACATCCCTGTCCCTGGGGGGTGTGTTTACTCACTCCTATGGGTTTGCACAAAATCTTTGCCTTCTCTTCTCCACACACCTCTTGGGGTCACAAGTCCCAGAGGGCAAGGCCTGCTCCAGGGCTCATTCCCTGCCTTGCCCAGGACACACAGGGTGGGCTAGCAGCTGGGAAGGTGGGAGTAGCCATGAATCGGGCCAGCCAGGAGGGGTCACTGAGCAGGGCGCTTGCTCCCCTGCTGTGAGAGGAGGCTCCTGGAGAGCCAGTTTAGTGAGAGCTGGGAGACAAGGAAGAACCAGGGGCCCCCAGTTCAAATCCTGATGCTGCAAGTCATGTGACCTCAGGCCAGCTTCTTCCTCTCTCTGGGTCTTGCTTTCCTCGACTGTAAAATGAGCAGACCGGGGACTTCCAGTGGCCTAGTGGTTAGGGGACATGGGTTCGAACCCTGGTCTGGGAGGATCCCACACACCACGGAGCAACTGAGTTCGTGGGCCTAGCGCCCGAGCTCCGTAAGAAGAGAAGCCACCACAGGGAGAAGCCCGAGCATCGCAACTAGAGAGAGCCCCCACTCACCACAACTGGAGAGAGCCCGCACAGCAACAAAGACCCGCGCAGCCAAAAATAAACGAAGAAGTAATTTTTAAAGATAAGGTAAAGTCTAGGAAAAAACAACGAGCTGATTGGACTAAATCCAACTGGACAAATTTACTGTACCCTGGGCCCCTGGCAGACATCCCAAGTCAACCCAAGTTCTGTCCCAGGGAGCCCACCCTTGGCCCCAGACCCCTCTCAACCCTACCCTGCAGGCACCACCGCCCATCAGCAGAAGTGGGCCAAGTAGCAGACCCAGCAGACACTGCTGAACACACTGGCACCAAGCAACAGGCGTCACTGGGACTCTGTATCCACGTTCAGTGCCAGACTGTGCCCTGAGATCCAGGGGCTGAAAGGGCAGACAGGGCCACAGCTCACGCCCCGAATCCTGGGGCTTCCATCCCCACAAAAGGCAGTCTTCTCCCAGGTTTTCTGCCCCCACAGTCCTTACACCCACCTGCCTGGCACCCTCCCACAAAAATTCTACCAGGAAGAAATGAAATTCTGGGGGCACACCATCCCCGGCTCATACCACGTGTGTGTAGGTTAGCACCCCTGGGGCTCGGGCCTCTGCTCCCCAGTCCCCTCCTGACTCACGGGAGTGAAGTCAGAGCTCTCACCGCACATGCCACCCCCACTCTCACCAGACACCCTCGACCAGTGCCCCTCGGCCCTTGATGCCAGGAGGGAGTGAGGCACCTAGGGATATGGTCCAGGTGGACCTTGGATCCACACGCTGTGAGCTGAAGCTGCCAATCCCATCTTTCCAGAGCCGAGGCTCATTGCTAGCCGCAGACTCTACCATCCAGGGCCTCTGCACATAAAGGGGCTCCCAGAAGAAGCTATTCTTTCAAACATATGTCTATTAGAAGCTGGTACCATCCAAGCTGTTGGGGACGCAATGCTGAGACACAGACCCAGCCCCTGTGCCACCGGAGCTCATCTCTTGGGGAGACAGATGATGACCTCTGCTGATCTTCCTGAAGCATCTGGCCACACAGTCTCCTGCCCTGGACCCTCTGCAACTGGTGGGCTGTTTAAGTTCCTCCCCTGCCAGGGCTGGAGGCTCAAGCAGAGACACCTACTGGGTCCTTGGAGAGGCACTGGCCACCATAAGAAGACACAGATACAGAGAAAAGGGGCGATGCCATGGTCCAGCTGTGTGGCTGCAGGTTACCCAGGAGTATCTGTAATCTCCTGGGTCAAATGGAACCAGTGAGCCCTATGGTGTAAGTTGCAAAGAGGATTTGCCGGAACATTTGAGGATGGACACTGGAGACGTGACAAGAGGGGCAACATTCCTGACCCAGGAACACGGGACAAAGGTCCACTCCAGCTTCTGAGGCCCAAGGTCAAGCCCCGAGCATCCCCCTCTGCTCACCACCTCCCCTGGGGAGGGGCTGAGGGGGAGAGCCAGCCTCGTGCTGATGGAAACGCACATCCTCAGCTGACTTTCCACGGCTCACCTGGTGCAATCGCCTTGTTTGCTTCCGGTCTGCACCCTACCTGGCACATCTCACGTTCCAGACTATTTACTCCGGACTCTGGCAAGACACCTAGTTTTCAAAGGAGAATGGTATGGTGCTGTTTTCATTCAGATCACCTGGGTGAGCGTTCTCCACCCAGCTGCTTACCCTGAGACTTGGGTCACCTGAACTTTCTGGCCTTCCCGGGGTGTCTGCAGCCTCACGTGGCCTCACAGAAGTTCACAAGAGCAGGCTGTCACCTCAGTCCTCAGGCCCTGGTCCCCAGGACCCAAAACTCTGACAGATTCAGAAGATATCTGTGCTCCCAGCCCCGGGGGCAGGGAAGCCCACCCTGTGGCCAGACCTGGAACCCAAGAGGCGCCTGAGAAGTGTGTGCTAGGAACGGACGTGACCAAGGATCGGGCGCCTACCTGCCCTCCAGGCCAGTGCCAGCCTTGTAGGCTTCTCAGAGCACCCCGCCCCCTCCACTCCAGGCCATCATCTTCCTGCTAGGCTACTCTAGTTTGAGGAAGAGCCTTTTTTTTTTTTTTTTTTTTTTTGGCCACGCCACACAGCATGTAGGATCTTAGTTCCCCGACCAGTGATCAAAGCCGTGCCCTCCTGCAGCAGAAGCTCGGAGTCTTAACCACTGGACTGCCAGGGAAGTCTCCGTGGGAAAGAGTCTTGAGCAGAAACCCAGGTAGGAGGAGGCTTTGCCTTTTGCTCATAAGGGTTCTTCATACCCCCAGGACTGGAAGGAGAAGAAGGGTAGAAGTACCTTACAGGGCTCCAAGGAGGGGTGCAGAACAAGGATTTGTGAGGAGTAGATTTGGCTCAGTATAAGGCAAAGTGTTCTGATACTTTTTAGGAGAGAATCGCTAGCATTTCCTGAGCACCTTCTGCATGCCAGGCAGTGTGCTGGGTGCTCCCACACGCTCCCTCGTTTACAGCTACCTGGCGAGGAGCAGCCTGCCTCATGAGAGGTCAAGGGCATGGGTGAGACTGCCAAGTTTATACCTTGCATAAGCTATGCAACCTCTTTGAGCCTCAGGTTACTCACTGATAAAATGAGACGACAGTCCCTACCTCTGAGGGTTGTTGTAAGATCAAAGTAATACTTCAAGAGCATCTACGGAACTCTCCCACACTGCTGGTGTGAATGGGAATTGGAAAAGTCACTAAGAAAAACACTATGGAGGTTCCTTAAAGCACTAAAAACAGAAGTACCATATGAGCCAGCAACCCTACTTCTGGGCATACATATGGAAAAGATGGAAGCTCTAATTTGAAAAGATACATGCACTTCAGTGTTCACGGCAGCATTATTTACAATAGCCAAGATATGGAAGCAACCTAAATGTCCATCGATAGATGAATGGATAAAGAGGATACAATGGAATATCACTTCACCATAAAAAAGAATGAAATAATGCCATTTGCAGCAATATTGATGGACTTAGAAATTATCACACTAAGTGAAATAAGTCAGACAAAGATAAATATCTGATGTCACTTATATACAGAACCTAAAAAATTGTACAAATGAACTTATTTACATAACAGAGTCATAGACACAGAAAACAAATGTATGGTTGAGAAAGGGGAAGAAGAGGGTTAAGTTGAGAACAGGAGATGAATAGATACAAACTACTAGATATAAAATAGATTAGCAAAAAGGACTGTTATTTATCTACTGGACTAAGGACTACTGTCTAAGGACTATTGTCTATCCTCTGTCCATGGGACTCTCCAGGCAAGCATACTGGAGTGAGTTGCCATTTCCTTCTCCAGGGGACCTTCGCCACCCAGGGATCAAACCGAGGTCTCCTGCATTGCAGGTGGATTCTTCACCAACTGAGCCAGCAGGGAAGCCACGATGACAGGGAATGACAGTCACTACCTTATAATAAACAATAGTAAACATACACAAAAGTATCTGTAACACAGTACGTGCTTAGTAAAGCTAGATTTCAGAAGGTGGGGAGGAAGAAGAGGAGGAGAAGAGGGAAGCAAGAGGGTGAGCTGAGGCTGGGAAATAGCCAGCAGAGATTCTGTCCACAAAATGGGATGTCCACAGGTAGGATGCTGACTGAAGGATCTCAAGTTCCTTCCAGGAATAAGATTCTGTGATTCATTTAACCTCCCTGTGTTTCAGTTTTCCCAGCAATAAAATAGGCATCATCATTCTTGGATAAATGCTGCTTTATTCAGTGCAATATTCTTAGCCTGGGGAAGAGCACTGCTTCCACCATCTGCAAAGGCTGCGGTGGCCTTCAATAGGTCTGAGGCACAGGACAGAGCCCCAGGCAAGGGGCAGCAGGCCTGGATCCTGATCCAACCTCTCAACCCATAAACTCTTGTTTTTGACTAGTTACTGAAATTCTGAAAGTGCGGGATGATAATTCCTACCTGTTGCATCTACCTTTCAGGTTTGAGGCCATGTGAGATACCTGGGAGAGAAGAAATCTCCAAGACATCACAAGCCTCTGAATATGTGATACACACCAGGAACTGGGCAGCCTCAGCGATGGGCTGGTTGTGCTGACTGATGGAAGCTTGGGGGTGGGGTGGGCTCGGTGACAAGCTTCACCCATAACCCCCCTAGGCAATGACTCCATGAGGGTCTTCTGGCCCTCCCTAAATCCACTTTAGTCCTCTCTACCTTTGAAAAAGTCTATGTTACCTCCAGAGAGAAATCCTGTCACCAGCCTTGCTGGGAACATTTTTCAGTAACCGTACAAACAGTACTAGATCAGGGAGGTGCTGTAAAGATTCCTAACAACCACACTGTAAGAGCAGGGCACCTCAGATTTCCTCCAGAGATGTCCTGTCATGCCTCTGAGAGTACAATATACCCCAGTTAGACCCGCTCCCCATACCCTGCAGCCATGCATGGCAGCTTGACCCCGGGCCCTGGGGGGATGGTGAACACACAGACCCTTGCTGGTCTGGGCCAAGTGGGATCCAGGACCTTGTGGGGCCCTGTCTCATCTGAGCTCAAAATTCTGGGTTCACGAGAGAGTCTGGCTAAGGCTTCATGTGGCTCCCTCCTCCAGCACCCAGGCCAGGTCCTCACTTGGACAGCCTCTGTGTTGGGTAAGACTGGCACACAATCAGCTACCCCTGCAGGAGCTCTGTTGGGGGTGGTCTTTGCTTCCCCAGCGCTGCCAGTGGCCTTTCACTCAGGGGTCAGAGAAATCAGGCTAAGGAAAGACAAGCACTGGAGTACATCAAGAGTTTGCCACCTCCTCCAAGCCTGGCCTTGCCCACAGGGGAGTGAGGGAGCCGGAGGGGAGTCTAGGAAATCAGGGGAGAGTCAGAGCATATTTCACGTACGTGTGCCTGTGTGCGTACATGTGTATGCATCCACACAGGCACACACAGAAACTTTACCCCCAGGGTGTGAAATCAGACTGCTTGGGTATAAATTCCAACTCTACCTCTTACTATGAAACTTTGGGCTAATTCATCACCTGATCTGAATCTCAGCCTTCTCATCTGTAAAATGGGTATAATAATACCTTAAAGTTATTAAGAGAATGAACTAAGATCCTATATGGAAAACACTTTGCATCATGCCTGGCACATAATAAGTACTCAGTGAACATTAGCTGTTATTATTGGCATTGGCATTGTCGTGAAGTCATCTGTCCATTTAACAAGTATTTATTGAGTACTTACTATGTGTCAGCTGAGTGCTAGAGTCAAAAATCTAAGGCCGTATCCCTGCCTTCAAGGAGTTCACAGACTGTGTTGCCTTAACGAATCAAGATCAGGCACGTCCCTGGAGGTTCAGTGGTTGAGACTCCATGCTTCCAAAGTAGGGGACGTTGGTTTGATCCCTGGTCAGGGAACTCAGATCTTGCATGCCTCGTGGTGCAGCCAAGAAAAAAAAAAAAAATTGTTTTAAATCAAGACCTTTCTCCTTTTTAGTTCTAATCTGATTTTGTTGGGATGCCTGGATGGGACCAAATGACTATGAGTCTCTCTCTCCCACCCTTCTCCCTCCCTCGTGGAGGCCACAAAAGGATGCCTCAGCGCGGTGGATTCCTGCCTTATAACTTGGACAACTAACCTAAGCTCCCTGGACCTCAGGGCCCTCCTCTGCTTTGGGCTGGGACTAAACTCCCTCTAGACTTCTCTGATGACTTAAGGAACACCCGTGCTGCCTCCCAATAAGGCTTACCCATTTCTCTCCAACCTGACTAGGGATGGTATTCCGTAACATCTTCGGAACTGAACAGGGCTGGAGAGACTCTGTAAAGAGGAAAATGTAATCATACTTCTAACAGGAACAACTGTGTCCATTTAGCAAGCACTTGGTGCACCTGCTGAGACTGTCACAGGTGGGTATCACGTTCCGCATGGGACTGGAAGAGCTGGGGTTGGAATCCCATGCAGTCTGATCCAGGAGCAGACCCTGCCGCCCCCCACAGCCTCTGGGAGGGAGACAGGGTGCCCTGCTCAGGCAGAGAGGAACAGACAGCAGACTCCAAGAGGTGGCAGCAGCCCTTCACCCCTCAACCCAGCCTGCCCACTCGGGAGCCCCGCCAGGCTGAGGGCAGAAGCCACCCCAGCATCCCTTCTCCTCGGCATCTCAAGCTTTTCTTTTTTTATTAAGTGTGCCTTGTAACCAGCCTCTCACTTATACTTAACATCCTCTGGGCTATTGATTTCTCATTTTATTAAATCCTCTGTTTTAACTCTGGCCCTTAAACTCCAATTCTAAATATGTGTTTACTTCACAATCATTCTTCTGTCCTGAGGGGGTCACACCCTTCTCAACTCCCTCCCCCAAGGAGCCTTCACATGATTATCTCACTGAATTGGGAGCCGTGAGGTCAACCTTATCATACGGCCCAGATGACAGAAAGGAAACTGAGGCAATCAGTAGCCTGGTTTTCCCGTTTCCAAGCTGGCTCTGTCCCGCGGGTCCACAGCATACGCCCCCACACACACAAAGATGTCCCCGCCAGACTGTGCACAGCCAGCCTTTCCTTGGCCAAAATACCCCCGGTGCACCCTGGCAGAAACTCCACCGCCACCTGGCTTTCCCTGCTTCCTCTGAAAACTGCCCCCTGAGAAACGCAGGAGAAGGCAGGAGGGGGTAAGCAGGACCCCTCCGGGGAGGGGCAGGCCAGTGTCAACCCCGGGACTGAGCAACAAAGGGTGGCCTACTGTCCTCCAGACCCCTGTTCCATCCCCGTATCCTGGGGAAAAGGAGGTCCAGGACCAAGTAGAGGCCAAGAAAGGGTAGGAAGAGTCACAGAGCTCGAGGCCCCGAGTGGTGGAGGAGCCCCAGCTCCCGGAGGCTGAAGGCCCACCCAGCCTTCCTTTGCCCTCCTCACCCACCATATTCCACAAACATGTCTCCGTGACAGACATTTGTTAAACACGAGTTGAGGCCACTTAAATAAGACAAATATTAATATTTATTTCAGAGCTGCTCTTTGCGAGGCATGGTCCCTAGGAGGTGACAGGCAGAAGGGGTGCTGGGCACAAGGGTCCCACTTTCAGGAGAGGAGGACCGAGAGGGTGCTCAGCAGGCTGGGGGGTGAAATTCAGGCATCAGAAATGCCTAGAAGCAGCCACCAGGGCATCAGGTGCCCTGAGGCATGCATCTTTGCAAAAGACTGCTCAGCTGCAAGCTAGGACCCCAGAGCCACCCGGGAGGACCCCTAAACGCCCCATCACTCTCCTCCCAGCATTTCTGGGCACACACTCCCCAGCCTCCTTCAGACCTGCCTACCTTCCTGGCTCCCTTGTTCCCGAAAGAAAACCAGGCTGGAAATCTCGAAGTTCCCTTCGACGCTTCCTGCTCCCTCATCTGTGTGCTCAAGCTGTCAGCACGTCTGCCGCTCCTTGGAAATGTCACTCAAGTGCACCCCCTTTCTGCCGTCACCCTCATCCCGGTCCCTCACCCCTTCTGGGCACCCGGTTGCCTCTGCCCAAGGATGCTGAACCTTTTCTCTTTGGCTCTCAGGGTTCTGCAGACTCCAGTTAGTTCTGCCCCAGCCCTGCCCGCCTTCCTCCCCACCGAGAGGACCCAGCCTCACCTGTCCCATCTCTTTCGCCATCACCCAGGTGCCAGGGCACCCCCGTCCCCACTCGGCCTGTGCATCCCTGTGCTCCAGCCCTGGGTGAACACTTGGCTCGGCCAGCGGCCACTGCAGGTTCATGCCCATGCTGCACATGCCAACCGCACCAACCACGCCATGTGCCCGCCTGTGCTCTCCACCTGCTCATAACCCTGCTGGAAGGGATCCTGCCTCCCCGAGGTGCTGGTAACCCCCCAATCCCTGCTGGGCTGCACAGAGGTGACAGAGACGCTCAGTTGCTGAAAGAAAACCTGCGATGTATCTTTTCATAAACAGCCTCTTCTTCCCCTTTTCTGGTCTCAGTCGAGGGGAAGGAAGTGGGGTTCTGGAGCGCTCCCTGAGCTGTAGGCTACCTCGCAGGGCCCTCTGTGGGCCCCCTTCCTCATCTGTAAGAGATGATCAGATCTAATTCACGGGGTCTCCGGGGTGACCGAGAGAAATGAACCAACTTTGCAGGCAATACATTAAATTGAGCCTCTACTTCCTCCCCACCATTTCTCTCAGCTGGTACTGTGGCTTAAAATGGTTTTTTCCTATTGGATTTGCTACAGGTAAGGCATACCCTACCCTATTTTATGTAACCATATATTATAATCAAGAAGCAACTATTTCTCACATTCCGGCTAGGGGCAGGGGCCAATTTCTGGGATGTTGAAGGACAGGGCTTGCTCCTTTGGAGTTGAGGATGTGCCAAGGCACCAAAGGCCTTGTTCCTTAGGGGACTGGCCATCCAGGTGGGAGACAAGCAGGGACAGCAGGCAGGTGCTGGGAGCTAAACCACAGAGGCTGTGTGGGAGGAGTCAACCTGGGGACACTCCCCGGGCACCTCCTAGGCTGACAAACCGCAGTCCCTTCTGCTCACATTCATGCCAACAACAAGCCTTTCAGGCAGAAAAGACTGCTCCCATTTTACAGGTGAGGCAAGTGAGGCTCAGAGAAGTTAAGCAATTTGTTCACACCCAGGGAGTGACACCAGAATATGAACCCCAGGTCTGCCCGACATGAGCTGCTGAAGCTGTCACACTTTGGGGATGGAAGGCCAAGGTGGGAGCAGGGAATTCCTTCCCAGCCTATACCTTGTGTGGCTCCAGAGGCATCCTGAAGGCTGGGGAGGGTGTGGGTGGGCAGAAAGGAGGAGGAAAGGACAAGGCAAAGCATCGAGTGCCTCGGGGGAGGGTAGGCAGATAGAGGGCAGAGGGTCAGGTCCAGAGGCACAGAGTTGGGACCAGCGTGTCGATGCCATAAACTCCAGGCCACAGTCTGGGAACTCCATCCAGGAACCCGAGGGGACCACTGATGCTCTGAAGACCCGATCACATGTTCCAAACACCATCCTTTGCCGGAAGGCAGGCGTGGAGGCCAGGTGCCTGCAGCCTGCCCAGGGAGGAGGCTACGTTACCATAACCCAAGGCTGGGCCGCTGAAGCCCCACGTGGGATAGTAGCCAGGGGAAAAGGTCATGCTGGGCACCAGCAGTGTCCCAGAGAACCAAGGCTCGAGAGACAAGGTGCAGGAGGGTGGGATGGGGGAGCTGAGGAATGCAAGGCCCCCAGGACGTGTGCCTGGGAGAACTGGGAACTCTGCAGGCGGGGGTCCACAGGAAGCCACGGGCTGGGGAGGTGGGGGGAGGACAGCCAGGGAGCCAGTGCAGCCAGTCTAGGGGCAGGGAGAATGCAGAACCCCGGACCAGCCAGGCTGCAGACCGGGGCAGGGGTGGGGAGCCAGCGCCCCCAGCAAGGAGGGGTGCTGAGCTGACACCGGCGAATGTGAGGGCTGAAGCCTGGGATGTGGAGAAGGAGGGCTGAACAGCAGCAAGAACTTAGAAAGCAACAAGTAGTTTCCCAGGTGGCACCAGTGGTACAGACCCCACCTACCAATACTAGAAAACAAAAGGGACTCAGGTTCGATCCCTGGGTCGGGAAGGTGTCACGGCAACCCACTCCAGTGTTCCTGCCTGAGAGATACCATGGCCAGAGGAGAGAGGCAGGCTACAGCCCACAGGGTCGCGCAGAGTCGGACACAGCTGCAGTCACTGAGCACAAGAGCTGGGCCGGGAGTCCGGAGGCTTCAGGTGTGGCTGCAGAGCCTCGGACGAGGCGTTTAACCTCTTCGAGCCTGTTTTCAGGGGATCAATAACACCTCCCCGAAGGGCACTGGTATAGACAAAACGCTTGTCTGGTTCAGATCGAGTAATTTTTCTAAAAAGCATTTGGAAAACTGCAGAACTCAATCACCACGTAAGGGATTCACCTTGTACTGTGCAGAAGCAGCAAGAGACGTTTGCTTCCCACACGCATTCTCTGCCTGCTGCCCACCCGCACCAGCCGCACGGCAACCAGCTTCACATTTGATGTTCCTCTTGTTTTCTGAGTAGTTTTTCTTATCTCCCAGGACAGGTCATCCTGCCCTTTTCCTTCCTTTCTTGCCTCTCAGTTGGGCTGAGACTCACACCAGGCACAGCTGAGGCCCACTGTCCAGGAGATCCTATGCTCCAGAAGCTGGGACCTTCTCCTCAGAGTCTCCACTTCTCTGCCACCAGGCAAAGTTCCCTCTCCATCCGCAGGGAAAACCACATTGGGAAGCCAGACCAAGCAGCAGAGCCAGTCTCTAGGAAGAACTTCAGGTGCTGGGGAAAATGCTAGCCAATGATCAAGATGCCTAGGAGGGTGGGCGGAGGGGGATGGGGAAACACAGAAAATCAGAACCTCCTCTCAACCCCCCTCCCCTAACCCCTGCCCTCCTCCACCAGGCTCTCCCAAGAACTCCAGGAGCCAGATTCATCTTTGGTCTCAGCTGGCAGGTCCAGAGGAGGATAGGGTTGGAGCTGGAGAGGCAGGCTGGAGGCTGATGGGCAAGCCCGGGCCGCAGCTCCATGGACGGCTCGCTCCAGGAGAAATGAACAAAATACGGAAAATTAAACAAACCCAGACACTGTAATGTGTGCGTATTAGATTAACTCTCCAAAGGGTCGTGACCTTGAGGAACACATCCAGCCAGTGAGGAAAATAATAAACCTGATTAATGAAGAGGCACAAGCTGCAGCTTCAGCAAATAGAGCCTGACGACGCCCAGCGGAGTTCCCGGGGTTCCTCCCGGAGTGGGACCAGAGCGCAGAAGACCTCTCCCCAGCCCTCGCCCATCACATAAGCACAGACACTCCGGGAGCAAACAGGACCAGAGTCCTCTCTCTGGCGGCCCACTGTCAACCCAGACAGCCTCTCTCCCAGGGGATACCACGCCCACCACTGGCAGGTGCTCCTGGAAGCACCCCATCACCCAGGTGACCCACAGGGAGCTTAGATGAAGGCAGTTCTCGTTGTCCCTGGCAAGGCTCCGGGCACTTGGTCAGTCCCGAGATGTCTCCGTCTGGTCCTTACTGGCGTCCACTGCCTGACTCCTGGGCCCAGCCAAGCCCAGGGGTCCCTCTGCTTTCCAGACAACCCAGGCCCTTGGGAGAACATGCCCAGGAGAGCCACTGGAGGGAGGCAGGGAGGTGGCACCTCGTGGCATCACCAGACAACAGCACCAGGAAGAAGATGGCAGCATGAAGTAGAGGTGCCAAGAGCTGTGCAGCCCGAGGTCCGGAGGGGGAGACGCTGGCCGCATTGCCCGGCCACTGCCAGCCCGGCAGCCCAGAGGGCCAAGGTCCTCCCGGCTGCGGGCCTTCCCAGCCCAAAGGCCCTCGCCAACTCTCCCTGGGCTCCAACTCCTCCCCCATCACTTTCCTCAGCTCAAGGGAGCCAGCGAAAGAGACACAGGTGCTTCCGGAGCCTAGAAACCCCTGTCCCAGCTGTCGCAAGCTGGCCCTCTCCTCCGGCCAGGTCTGAGCCGCTCACCGCTCGCCAGTCCTCACTAGAGAGGAGCTCGCTTTCAGCTCCCCTCCCCCCGCTCCGCCCCAGCCCCCTCCCCCATCACACGCCCAAATGCAGGTCTCTAGAGTTTCTCCCTCACTTCCCACTCGGGTGAACTAGGGTGGGATGGGTGGGAACCTCAGTAGTCCAGGGAAAAGAGGGTCGTTTCTGATACGACGCTATTCTCCCCGAGGCGAGACGGCGCGAAGGATTGGGGGGGGGGTTGGCCGGAGTCCTGGGCAGGGGCCGGGGGCAGTCGAGGCAGATGGCAGCGAGGACTGGAGGAGGGGGCTTCGTGGGCTCCGGGCTGGGATGGGGCACTGTAGCCGGGGACCGAGACGACCAGAGAAGCGGAGGGTGACGAGGTGCGGGGGAGAAGCGCCGGGGTGGGGAAGGGGCCGTCATCCCTGCAGGGGGCAGAGGCAGGGCTGGGAGTTGCCCGGGGGCAGAGGGAGGACCCGACCGGGAAGACGGTGAGCCCGGGGAAGGGATGCGGAGGGAGGGAAATGGGGATGGAGACCGGAGGAACTACGGGCGCAGAGCGATGGGGGTTCGGAGCCCGATCGGGAGACGCAGAGACCGGAGTGCAGGGGACAGGCTGGCTGAAGGCGGGAGACGGAGGGAAGGGCGCCGGGAAGGGGGTGGGGGCGGGGGCGGGGTGCGGGGCCGCGGCCCCGGAGGGCAGGAGAGGCAGAGACGTCAGAAGTAGGGAATCCGGGCGCGGGAGGGGGCGCGCGCGGGGCTCCGCGCGGATAGGACGCGGGGGGCGCGGGGGCAGCGCAGGTGCGGGCCGGGGGCGCCGCGGCGGGCCCTGCCCTTACCTGGGCGGCTCCGCACTCCGGGGGCTGAGCTCCGGCCGGGCGCTGCTCCGCCGGCCGCCGGGCTGTTGTTTTCCTTTTTTTTTTTTTTTTTTCCTTCTTCCGCAGCCGCCGCGGCGGCTCCAGCGCGATCCGCCGGCAGCTGAAGGCAGAGTCTGTGTCCGGCTGCTAGCGAGCGTGGAGCCGGCAGCGCGGGAGGAGCGCGGCCGAGGTGCGCGGCGCCGCCCGGCGGGCAGCGCGGGAACTACGGCGGCCCGCGCACGCCGGCTGGGGGGGGCGCCCCTTCGGGGCCCGAGCGCCGAGCCGCCCGCCCGCCCTCGTAGCCCTCTAGCCCGGCGCGCTCGGGGCCCAGGCGCCGGAGGAGAGCGGCGGCGAGGGGCCCGAGCGACCGTGAGCAAACTTGCCGCCGCCCCGGGGACCGAGGCCGAACGAGAGGCGCGGGGCCGGGGCCGCAGCTGCGGGCAGGGTCGCGGAGGACGCGCGCGACCAAGCGGCCGCAGGACGCGGTGCGGGCGCTGCGCTGGATCGACCTCCGGGGGACCCCGGGCGCAACCCGCACCCAGCACCGCCCTGCGCAAAGGGGTGCCCACTCCGGCCCGGAGGAGTTCGAGCCCGGCCCGCTTCGGCGGGCAAAGGGCGCCTCCTGGTGGGGCTCTCGGGGAACAGCGCAAGGGAAGAGCGTGCTGGTTTCTGGAGACTGTGGCCTCGGTGGTGGCTAGGCTGGAGAGGAGTGTGAAGTTGGCGAAGAGAAAAGAACAATTTGTTCCAGGAGGCTGGAGAGAGACGGCTTGCACTTAGTAGTTCCAGGGCACTATTTTATGAATACAAAAATCTTTGGAGGAGCCGTCATCCTCATGCCACGGATGAGGATCCCAGCCCAGGAGCCTTGGGCTCCAGGTAAACGAGGTAGTGAGCATCAGGACCAGGGGGGCAATAAAGCTTTCTGACATGCCGCCATGGCTCATTGTACTACATCACCGCTGTCCTCCGGAGGAGCTGGGGAATCGGGGATCCTGCGGAGGGAGATCCGAGGACATGTGACCTCCTCAGAGGGGGACTTCCTCCTTTCCCACCCACACGATCTCTATCTGGGACAAACAAGGCACTCATCCCAGAGTCTTGCCATCGTCAACGGCTTGAGCCGCCCGCACTCAACGCTCTGCCCACCCACAAGGTAGTCAGTTCTCAGAGAAGGGTTTGTTCCCAGATGTCCTGGGTTGGGTCTTGGGCATAAAAAGCTGAAACCTGGACGATGATGCTGCGTTCCCCAGGCTCACCACCCCACTCTTACCACTTCTCGGCCACCCAGGGCTGCAGGGATGAACAGGGGTCACAAGAGTGCTGGCTTCCCATGCCCACCTCCGCTAGCTGGGCATGGTGAATGCTCACTAGGGAAAACACCAGTACTGCTCAACAGGTGTGGTTTTCAGGAACCTTTGCATCAACTCTGCAAGGTATGTGTGAAGATGACCCTAATCACATTTCACATAAGAAAGCTGCTAAAGCTTAAGATACCCCCAGTAAACCAGCCACACCCGGGGAAGAATCAGCCACACCCCGGGATGAATCGGCCACACAGAACCATCTAATTCCAGCTCCTCTGTCTTCTCACGCAGGGCCTCATTTGCCAAGTGGACACATGGCTGCATGGACCAAGCAGACAGCACACTGGAGGCGTAAGGGGCATTCCTGGGATCCACTCCGGGCAGGGGACTTCACATCCCTCCCCTTCAGTGTTCACATCCCTAGACATGAGGGAAGCAGACTGAATAATCTCTGAAGGTACTTCAAACTCTGAAAGGCTGATCCTGGATCCTGGGCCTTTTCTTGGAGAGATGTGAGATGAGCAAGACCATAGAGGCTTAAGTGTTTGGGAGGAAAAGTACCATCTGTGTGAAATGTCTCATCTTATTCCTTTGTCTCCTGATAACTGGAGGCGGGGAGGGGGAGAAGTTGTTGGCGAGAGCAACGGAATTGCTGATGGGTCTTGACTGTGGTCTAATGAGGACCCCAGTTTCTCCCCTTCTTAAAAAGATGATTCTGACCTTCTTTCCCTTCCTTAAGGCCTCTGTCTCCTAAAGCACAAGGCCCGCTAGCAGTCAGAAGGTGAACAGTGATGCCAGAGAAGCCTGTCTACAGCCTCACACTGGCTGTCCCCCACCCACCTGCTGTCTCTTCCTTCTGCTGCTAACCTCAGAGTTATGAGTGATCGCTGCTTGCTGTCCTCTTTTTGCAGCAGTATGCAGAATCCCAGTTCTTTGACCAGGGATTGAACCCAAGACCCCTGAAGTGGAAGCGTGGAGTCCTAACCACTAGATGACCAGGGAAGATCGTGTCTACTTTCTTTACTCCTGAAAGTCAGTGTCACTTGTCAATCAAAGTTTAATTCCAGGCAAGCTAAGTTCCCAGGCCTGATTGTGGGTGGGAATGGGGTAGAGAGGCTGGTCCAGATAATCTTGGATCCTGCAGCAGGGCTATGTTGGAGGGGAATGAGGCTGGCTCAGCTGAACTATCTCCAAGGCTGCAGCCTTGAATGAGATAGGAGAAGGGTTGGAAATGGTGGTCCCTCCCCTGGAACCTCTCATCTGAAGCATCCCAGACAGCCAGCTGCTGGGCTGTGCTAGACAGACAGCGTTCCGTGTGCTAGGGCCTCATGGTTAAACCCAGTGGATTCAAGCGCTTTGGTGACTGAAGCCCGTGGAAAGGAATTTGTTCTCCTAGATTTATGTTAGCACCTCTTTCTTTGTATTTGCTTCAGGTATATCCCCAAAGAATTCCTGATCTTAAATTTACTAACCTGTCTTTTCCAAAGGTCCCTTTGAAGGTTCATCCCAAGTTCATAATGAACCCATTGCATAAGTGGGGCCAACTCGGGCACACGATGACTGTGTGACTTGTCACTTGCTTAGGTGTACATGCCATCTTCTATCACTGTCTCTTAGAAACTATTGCAACAGTCGTCTAACTGACCTCCCTGGCCCCCTCCAACACATCCACAAATGGCTGTCATTTCAGCTACTTCATCCCTAGCTTAAAATCCTTTTGTGACTCGAGATGCCCTCTAAGGTAAAACTGAGTCCCAAGCTTCTTAGCACAACATAAAAGCTCTCAGCTCACTTCTGTCCCACCGCCCAGTTTCCACCACCGCCCTTCTCAGACTTCATCAATACCAAATGCTTGTAGTTAGTTCTCCAGTCCTCTCATTAAAAAAAAAAAAAAAAAATTATATGTTTATTTGGCTTCGCCGGGTCTTAATTGTGGCACAGTCCAGTTCTTCAACCAGGGATCGAACCTGGGCCCCTTGCATTGAGAGCACAGAGTCCTAGCCCCTTGACCACCAGGGACGTCCTTGGTCCTCGGTCCTCCCATGCTACGCCTCTTTGCCCTTAACACATTGACTTTCGCCCAAAGCCCATTCCCGCATTCCCTCCCCTCAACCCCACACACAGCTAGACAAGTTCACATTTACCTTTCCAAATTCAGTTCAGGAATCTCTTTCTGCTAGAGGTTCTTCCTGACCTGCAGTCTAGTCCCTTCTCGAAGAATTAATTACTCCCTTTTTTGGACTTCGCTTGCGCTTATTGGAGCTTATGGCTACTCCCTTGTTTCATGTCTGCCTTCACTAAGAGGCTACGAATTTCACCCCCTGGATTTATTTTTAGCTTCTTCCTTTTTTGTATTTGCTTCAGGTATATCCACAAAGAGTATTTGATCTTAAGTTTACCTGCCATCTCTTTTCTAAGATCCTTTGAAAGCTCATCACCAGTTTCTGGTAAAACCGAGCTGTCTTAACAGCACAATGCCTGGGACGGTAGATGCAAGTAAATGTGTTCAATGAATGCACAGACATGGAGTAAGAGTTAGCGGGTCTGCAGTTCAGGCAAATCAAATTGCCTTCTGTGGTCAGTCCAAATGAGTCAGATAAAAAGACCTAACTGGCAATAGGAAGCCTTGGTCCCTGGTAAGTTGAAGCTTTTATAAACCTAATCTAAATTAGGGGTTCACATTTGGGGGAATGAAGTTGAAGGAAGCAACAGCCTGATTGAATAACCTTCTTGCCACACAGTAGTAAAATGCAGCCATCCCATCAGAGTACTGCACTCGAACTCGGGATTAAATGAAAGTGACCCTCTGTGTCTTCTTGCCACCTGTTTGGGGATAAAGGGTGATCTAACAGGACCAGTTTAAGAGCAAAATTGAAATTAGAGAGAGGACTGTTCTTGGACTTGACGTAGATATTTTCACTCATGCCTCGACGGATGCAGCAAGTAGTGCTTCCACCTGATAACATTATGGCCAAGCGCTGGCAGAGAACAAACACACACGCATGTGTGTTTAGATATACGTAGCCTCCTGGCCTCCTTGCAGCATGTTGTTCAGCCTACCTGGCTGCAAAGGCTACATCTAATGTTAAAAATCCACCTCCCCTCCTCAGGATTTCCCTGGCGGTCCAATGGCTAAGACTCTGTGCTTCCAATGCAGGGGGCCCAGGTTCAATTAGTGGTCAGGGAACTAGATCCTTCATGCTATAAGTAAAGATCCCGCATGCCGAAACTAAGACCCAGCTCAGCCAAATACATGCATAAATAAATAAACCTAAACGAGTTGGAATATGGAGGAAAACAAATAAATTTTTTCCCCCTTCTCTTGACAACTGCATGCTCACGCATCTCCCTTCCCCCAATGCCTCTTATCTCAATTTTTTAAGTCTGCTACTGCCAAGTCGCTTCAGTCGTGTCCAACTCTGTGCAACCCCATAGACGGCAGCCCACTAGGCTCCCCTGTCCCTGGGATTCTCCAGGCAAGAACACTGGAGTGGGTTGCCATTTCCTCCTCCAATGCATGAAAGTGAAAAGTGAAAGTAAAGTCGCTCAGTCGTGCCCGCAGAATACCACTCACACTGAAATTAAAATGAAAACTTGGGTCATCCCTGATCAGAACGCAACGTGCCTCTCATCCTGAGCCATGCTCTCTTCCTAATGGGAGACATCCCATTAGGATGGCAGTTCACATCCGCCAACTAAAGATCTCACGTGCAGCAACTACAGACCCCGCATGCCTCAACAGAGACTGAAGGTTCCACACACCGCAACTAACACCCAGCGCAGCCATTTACATAAATCAGTAATTTTAAAAAAATTTTTTAAACTTGGGACTTCAGGCATCAGGAAAGAAGCATGCCGCATGAACGATGCTGGTCAAAGGTCACTGTGAGAAGATGTTAAACATTTAAGCCAAATTGGGTAAACTGTTCAGCAAGGGCTAAAGCAGTTGCATTTTTTTTCACCATCTCATTATTCTCCTTCTCAGTCTCCAGTACCTAGGGCAGCTGAAGAAGCAAAACGATTGAACAGGAGGAAGAGGCAGGAAGATGAGGAGGGGGGTGACATATTCTACCCGGGAGCAAAGCAGAATCACTTTAGCAATGGAAAATAGGGGAAAAAGAGCTCTGCCTTCTCCATGCAGCAGCCTCGGGATGTAAAAATAAGATGACGCTTTTCATATTCCCCCAGGTGTTTGGGATTTATAGTTTATCCAGAGAACAGTTTTGTCTGAATAGTGGCATTAAGTCTTCCTATGAATTATTATAAAATGACTTCAGGATATTATAAATGTAATTGAAGGTTTAAAAAAAAAGGATATGTGTGTGTGCATATGTATGTGTATATGTGTCTCTCTGTACATATATGAATATATATGTATTTCACATATAGTATATATATACGTGTGTGTGTGTATATATATACATTTCCCTGATACATACATATTTCAACATAAGATTGAGCAGTTTTCTTTTTTCAGCTCAACAGAATAGCAATTCATCCAGCAGCTTCTTTCTGCCAGGTAGGATATTACGTACTATAGGGGACAGAAAGAAAAATTGAACAGAGTTTCTACTTTCAAAAAGTTTATATTTGGGTGCATTTAATTTTCCCTTCTAAAGGAAAACCTTTAAATTTTATCTCAGAGCAATTTTTTGGAGCTTGTGCTCTCTCAAGGAATTCCGAATAGCAACAGGAAGAAGATAGCAGGTTTTCTATTCACCAGGGACAGATTTCTTACTGTGCCTAGCTAAACAAGGCATGGGTTACATTCAGAAACTACTGCAGAGTACGCTCAGCCCAAGCTTGAAATACTAGAAGACATGCCTACCTGCTAGCTGCAATTACAACCGAAGTATTGTGATGGGTATTGCATGAGGTAACAATCATTTCATTCTTGCTCTTCCACATTTCAGAAAAAGGCTTAATTTAGAAGACTCTAGTCATCTTAATTTGAAAAGACTAAAGGAAGCTGTGGCAGCTGTCTTCAAATACTTAAGAGCTTTCCTATGTTGCTCCATAACCAGGACCAGTGGATAGAAGTTACAGGCTGATGTTAGCTCAAATAAGAAAGAATTTATGAGTTGCCTCAGGCGATAATGAGCTCCCCAGCATTGGAAGTATACAAGCAGATGGATGGCCATCTGCCAGGGTTGCATAGAAGGTATTCCAGCGTTGGATTAGAAGGTTGAATGAGCTACCTTCCATCTCTAAATTCTCGGTTCTCAGTCTGTCTCTTTGGCCCAAGGCTAAAAGGAAGTTTCAATCTTGGAGACATGTAACACTTATTGTTGGAAGTAAAAGCACGCTGCGTGTGTTTGAGCCTTTCTCTTTAGATGCATGGGCACTTTTCTTTCAATGCAGTGAAGACACTTAATACTAGAAAATGCAGTAATTACTTAAATGCTCTCTTGACAAAATTAATATTATTGACACACTCAAGTGTTACTAGGTAAATAGCACTAATGGCCTTGTTAAGAAAAGGGAATGAAAAGAAGATGGTTCCAAAATAAGACCAATCTGAATAGATGAACACTGTGCTTGGTTTTCAAATGACTTCTTATAATATACACACATAGGCATACACGTTCAAGAATGCAAACTGTGGAGTAAAAGTGAAAAAGTATCTCAATACATCAACTGCTTTCCAGCCTCCAAGCCAGGCTAGCTCCTGCTAGAGGAAGGATGGTTTTCTTCATGCATTTTCAAGCATGAAGCACTTGGGTGAAGCTCAGCATACACAGTAATACCTTGTTCTACCTTGTTCTACCAAATACAAATTGACTCCAAGTCACCCTTCCCCCAGTCTGATGGCTGCACTGCTTTTCAAATGCTAATTAATTAGGCCCTCCGTGGAGGTGATACAGTTGACTTAAAATCTGGATGGGAATGAGACTTCCCTGGTGGTCTGTTGGTTAAGGATCCTCCCTGCAATGCAGGGGACTCAGGTTTGAACTCTGGTTGGGGAACTAAGACCACGGAACTATAAATTCCGGGAACTATGCCACGGAACAACTTAGCTGGTGTGCCACAAGAGAGTCTATGTGCCCCAGTGAAAGAACCTGCATGATGCAACTAAGACCCGATGCAGCCAAATTAATTAATTAATTTAAAATTTTTGATAGGGAAAGAGGAATAGAGAAAGTAAATAGACCAAAAAAAAAAAAAAAAAAAAGTAGGCCCAAGCAGAAATGCTTAGGCAGAAATGCTTAGACAAAAATACTTGGACATTCAATAACCAAAGCAAGAGAGCAAGTCTCCCCAAAGCAGAGAGTAGGTCTTCCCTCTCCCAACTCCCAGGGATAAGATCTTTACTTTTCCAGTGCTATAAGGATCTGGTTTATGGTATTGTTGGATAAAGCAGTAGATGAAGCAGGTAGAAGAAAATTTATTAAGTAACAGATTACTGCTGAGGATGTGTTTTCAATCTTCAGCTGGGTTTGGTGGACTATTGCTCAGTGGTTACTAGGCGCCAGGCCCATCCCAGAGGCTGGGGACACACAAGTCTCACCTTCCAGGAGCTCCCTCAGCCCTGAGTCCAGAGGGTCGACCCACTCATTTTGGTCCTCTGCTCGACACTGCTGCCCTGGCACCTTCCTCATTAAAAGCAAAATAAATCTGAATGCAAGAGTAAGTGTGTTTGGATACATTTCTTGCACATAAGCATATACAAATAGACAGTAGGAGTTCTGAGGCTGAATGCTTCCCAATTCTGTCATCATCGAGGTACCCAGTCCCTCTCACCATCACTCTTCATAGCAACTAACGTTTGTATGGCACTTTCCTGTTTACGAGTGGTTTTCCTGGCCGATGTGACTTGGGTTCCTCATCTCAGCCCTGTGATGATGTTATCTCCATTTCAAAGATAGGAAAGGAACCCGCTTGGTAGCAAATCATGAGCCCCCAAGTTGTATTTTCTGATTTTAAACCAGAAAAATTTCCTTCTTACTGTAGTTTTAACTCCTTTCTGCCCTCATCGTGTAATACACCTGAACCTGGGGTATACAGAGTGTAAATGACAAAGCTGAGCCACTTCTTGGTTAAGTGAGCTACAATCCAAACTCCTGCTCCTTCAAGTTCCAGGGTTTTCCCTTGTTAACAGTGCCAAGCCACCAATTTTGCCTTGGGCCAGATGAAAAGATCAAAACACTCTTTGTGGAATGAAAAAAGTAGGTGAAACCAAAATAGCTGGAAAATGCAACCCATCACTTGAAATAAGAGCAAAAGTAAAATCTTTCTTTTAAATCAATCTTACTTTTAAAGCAAGTTCCCAGGGTATTTTATTTCTCTTTCTTATTTCATACCTTGATTTCTATATGTCATCCCCAGGGGGGCAGGGGTTAATGCTTATTAATATAATAGGGAATACTTGCAAAACCTTCCCTAAGATGACACAGATTGCCCACTACACATTTTTTTAAAAAATTTTTTGGCCATTAGGGCTAAAACTAAACTCACATGCACTCTAGATTCCTCATCCAGGCAAAAGAACTATGCTCTTCTTTGTGTTTAACAAACCATATGGTTGACATTTAATAAATGTTAGATAATAAAAATAGATGCAGTGCTTCAAAGTAACAGTATCTGAACATCTCGTTAAGCACCAAGTAAGGTAAATAAGCTGCCGTCACACATCTGGACTTGCACACATCCCTGGAGTGCTACCAAAGACACACAGCAGTTGGTGTTCCACCGGACGTGCTGGACAGCATTTTTCACCCATTTCCACAGTAAGAGAAAGAAAAAAACAGGCATCTTCCGTTCAGCTCTCTTTCCTAATTATACCTTGGATCCAAATAAAGAAAATACAGCACACATGATCAGAAATAATTGAGAAGTAAATGAAAAGCAACAGAGTAGAGGGTTTAATCACATTATCAGTACCAGGGTCAGAGGAAATGGACAGATGGGAGCGTCAAATTATCCACAACGGCATGAAACGGAGAAAGAGATTCAAAATAGAGGAGATGAGTCAAGAAATTAAGCTTGGTTTCCATGTTAATTCAAAACTGTTTGTGTGAGGGCTGAAGGCAGGAAGCAGCAGTGATAACTCCAGCAGGGGAACTGCTCATTAATATCCCAGCAAAACAATAACCTCAGATAATAGAAAATATTATGATGTCTCCAGAGAACAGAGAAAGATTCAAATTT
The DNA here is from genome assembly GCF_001704415.2 of Capra hircus. Taxonomy (NCBI): domain Eukaryota; kingdom Metazoa; phylum Chordata; class Mammalia; order Artiodactyla; family Bovidae; genus Capra; species Capra hircus. Next base: position 51,265,693 of record NC_030822.1, read on the forward strand.
ATTTTCCCATCCATGGAGTTCAGTTTAATAGAGGATATTCAACAGAGCTGAATAAATATCAACAAGAAGGTTAAAACATTGATTGGGACAGTGCTTCACACTCCTGACATCTGGAAACAAACAAACCAGTAAAAAACACACCAGGCAGGGACACTCCATTATGTACAATAGACGACTAAGAAGGACCTACTGTACAGTACAGAGAACTCTTAATACCCTGTAATGACTTATATGAGAAAAGAATCTTAAAATGAGTGGATATATGTATATATACAACTGATTTGCTGTGCTATACAGTGAAAATTAACACAATTTAAATCAACTATACTCTAATAAATTTTTTTTAGAAATCTTAAAAAAAAATCGTGTGGGGAAGATTTATTTGTCTGAAAGTAACACTGGCAATTGGCTATTCCAGCTGCCTTGTTGAGGGAGTGTAAAAGGGGTTGGGGAGTAGGAAGCAGAGAGAAGGAGAGGCGGGAAGTCATGCTCCCTTGGTGCAAAGCTATTGCAGCAGCTACTATTGGGTCTATTACAGTATTTTATGAAGCAATACAGGAGATGACCCAGACAGCTTCAGCTAGCACCCTAGACACGTAATATAACCACTTGTAAAAGGTTACCAAATCTTCTAGAGGATGGAACCAGCATAAATTTTCTCCTGTCTTGACTTTCGGTGTCCCATCATTTCAGAGCACTTGTCTAACCTTCGCCAAAACAAGGATAAGAAGGTTGAGGTTAGGACCAGGATCCAGGAGACAATTCCTTGTTGCTTTCACGCGCTTAACCAACTGTCTTTCTGTGTATGTCTTTTAGTTGCCAAAGCGCGTAGGGATATTGGGAAGGTCTGGGTCGGCTGCTTTATGTTAAAGAGCACTGCTGTCAGCTCCTTAGTGTTATTGGGTCTTTGGGGGAGAAATAAATGCAAGCTCCCCCGGCACCTTGTTGGGTCACCAAGCGGTTGTTTAGATCCCCAGATCCCTGAGATCTCTGGCCACCTTGTGCACGTGCTTCATGAGGGAAAAACAAAACTCCTGGCAAACTGACTCACTGACAGTAAAGTCGTTAGAAGAGCCTATCAAGTCTTAAAAAACAAAACTACCAATAAGCCATTTTCACAGCTTATTCCCACAGTGTCATGGCCTCTCGGGCTCTAGACTTTGGTGACCACCAAGTCTGTAAGTGTAGTCATTGAGCTCTTGCTAGGTGTTCAGTGCTGTAATGAAGGGCAGGTGAGAAATAACAAAAAGCTAAGTGTTACCAGTCAGCGAGGGCTGACTCTGCACCGGTGTCCTACACTGTCCCTGCATTGGGTCACTGCTTCCTCGTAACCCTGTGAAGCAGGCACTATCATTTTCCTTATCTTGCAGATGATGACATTGAGCCTCGGTGAAGTTAGCTAACTTGCCCAGTGCCACGCAAGTTAGTAAGTGGCAGAACCAGGACTGTCCAATATCCAGAGTCCGTGTTCCTTAGTCACTGTGTCACATACACCAGTTCAGCTCAGTCGCTCAGTCGTGTCCGACTCTCTGTGACCCCACGAATCGCAGCACGCCAGGCCTCCCTGTCCATCACCAACTCCCGGAGTTCACTCAGATTCATGTCCATCAAGTCAGTGATGCCATCCAGCCATCTCATCCTCTGTCGTCCCCTTCTCCTCCTGCCCCCAATCCCTCCCAGCATCAGAGTCTTTTCCAATGAGTCAACTCTTCGCATGAGGTGGCAAAAGTATTGGAGTTTCAGCTTCAGCATCATTCCTTCCAAAGAAATCCCAGGGCTGATCTCCTTCAGAATGGACTGGTTGGATCTCCTTGCAGTCCAAGGGACTCTCAAGAGTCTTCTCCAACACTACAGTTCAAAAGCATCAATTTTTTGGCACTCAGCTTTCTTCATAGTCCAACTCTCACATCCATACATGACCATAGGAAAAACCATAGCCTTGACTAGACGGACCTTAGTCAGCAAAGTAATGTCTCTGCTTTTGAATATGCTATCTAGGTTGGTCATAACTTTTCTTCCAAGGAGTAAGCGTCTTTTAATTTCATGGCTGCAGTCATCATCTGCAGTGATTTTGGAGCCCCCAAACGTAAAGTCTGACACTGTTTCTCCAAAAACACAGACTGAGCTACTTTGTGAGAAAGTTTCCGATGACAGGAGATGGTTAAGCATCTCCAGTACTGAATCACTCAGTGTGGAGACAGGGTACATGACCTCCAAGACACTTTTTTCCTTCCATTTTCTAAAAGAAGTAATTCACATGCCATAAAATTCACCCTCTAAAAGTGTACAATTCATAGCCAGGACATGGAAGCAACCTAAATGTCCATCCACAGAGGACTGGATAAAGACGATGTGGTGTATATGTACAATGGAACATTACTCAGCCAGTAAAAAGGAACAAAACTGTGCCGTTGGCAGAGACACAGATGGATCTAGAGACTGTTATACGGAGTGAAATAAGTCAGGAAGAGGAAAAACAAATATCGTGTACTAACACATGTATGTGGAATCCAGAAAAATGGTGCACGTGAACCCATTTGCAAAGCAGAAATAGAGACACGGAAGCAGAGAACAAACGTATGGACACCAAGGAGGAGAAAGAGGGGTGGGATGAACTGAGAGGCTGGGATTGACATATATACACTGCTATGCATCAAATAGATAACTAATGAGAACCTCTGCATAGCAAAGGGAACTGTGCTCAGTGCTCTGCGGTGACCTGAATGGGAAGCAAATCCAAAAAGGAGGGGAGACACACACACACACACACACACACACACACACACAGATATATACATAGAGCTGATTCACTTTGCTGTACAGTGGAAACTAATACACCACTGTAAAGCAACTCTACTCCAATAAAAATTTAAAAAAAATGAAGTGTATAATTCAATGGTTTTTCATATATTTGCAGGGTGTGTAACTATCACCACTATTTACTCCCAGAACATGTTCATCACCAGAAATGTAGAATATTTTAATCACTTCATACCCTTAGCATTATACCTACCCCTCAGCCTCTGGCAACCAGTTATCTACTTTCGATCTCCAGGGACTTACCTATTCTAGACATTTCATATAAATGAATCCTACAATATATGGTCCTTTGTAACTGATTTCTTCACTTAGCATAGTGTTTTCAAGTCTGTCATGTTGTAGCATGTATCAATACTTCATTTCTTTTTGTGGCTAAAGAACATTCCATCGTATGGATACGGCATTTTGTTTATCCATTCATCAGTTGACGGACTCAGTACTTTCCACTCTGAGAATTTATGAACACAAGGCTCCTGCCCTTAATCCAGCTGGGACAACTCACATGGATAACTCAATTCAGCTCTGGGACTGTATTTGCAGCTTCTTGGTGGACATCCCCTAGTTGATTTATTCCTGCCTAAAACTCAGTGCAGCCAAGTTAAACAAATTTTCCCCACAAAGCCAACCTCTCCTCCATGAGTCCTGACTTCTGTTGAGGGCAATACCAAGCTCGTAGGTCCATGAAACAGTCTTTTGAAAAAACTATTTACTTTTACTTATTTATTTGGCTACACCAGGTCTTAGTTGTGGCATGTTCCCAGACCAGGGATCGAACTTGGGCCCCCTGCATTGAAAGCAGAGAATCAGCCGCTGGACCACCAGGGAAGTCCCCAAACAATCTTTTTCTAATGTGTGTATTTAAATTTTATTTTGGCTATACTACACGGCACGCTGGATCTTAGTTCTGTGACTAGGGATTGAAACTGCGCCCCCTGCAGTGGAATCGTGGTCTTAACCCAGTGGATCACCAGAGAAGTTCCTTTTTTCTTTCTTTCAAAATTGAGGCATAGTTATTTACAATATTGTGTTAGATTCAGGTGTGCAGCACAATGATTCAGTTAGATTCTTGGCCCTTTTAGGTTATTACAAAATATTGAGTAGATTTTCCTTTATTAGACAGTAGTAGGTCCTCGCTGGTTGCATGCTTAGTTGCTCAGAAGTGTGACTCTTTGTGACCCCAAGGACTGTAGCCCACCAGGCTCCTCTGTCCATGGAATTTTCCAGGCAAGAATACTGGAGTGGGTTGCCATTTCCTGCTCCAGGGGATCTTCCTGACCCACGGATCGAACCCATGTCTGCTGTGTCTTCTGCCTTGGCAGGCAGATTCTTTACCATTGCGCCTTGTTGCTTACCTATTTTATATATAGTAATGCATATATGTTAATCCAAACCTTTTAACTTCTCCTTCTCCCTTCCCCCTTTGGTAACCATAAGTTTTCAAAACTGTCTTTTTTTTTTTTTTAAAGCTTCTCCCTCTCCTGTATGTTTCTTATTAATTTACATACCAACAGCTGTAAATTCTACCTTAACTATACCATTTTCTCCCCTTTCTTTCAGCTACCCAACTTGAAGTCTCTGTTGATATTGCAGTAGCCTTCCTCTAGTCTGACTCCTAACTCTCCCTTCTACTCGGTATTCCTCGGTGTAATTCAGTTGCTGAATTCATCTTTATGCTCAACTATGTCCAAACCACTGCCAAGATCAAACCACCTTAAATGACAAGCAAACTGCTACCTGTTAGTCCAATTTAAGTAACCACAATTTAGTAAGGGAGAAAGATAGAAAAGTGATATTCATGTATTTGTCTTTTCAGTGTTTTATTGTAAATTATTTCAAGGACAAAAGTTATTTCCACAGGGGGGTGATAAAGACAAGGTTTGGTGGAAGACAGATCTTGCCTTGAATTCTGGCTGTTCCTCTGGGAACATCACAATCAACTAGCTTCAGTTGTCTCACCTATTAAAGCAGGAGAGAAACACCTAGCTCTTGGAGTGCCTGTTAAGATTAGGGGTAACATACATAAAGCGTGTGGCACCTGATCCTGTGAGCACATGCATGTGCTTAATTGCTCAGCTGTGTTCCACTCTCTGCAGCTCTGTGACCTGTAGCCCAGCAGGCTCCTCTGTCCAGAGGATCTTCCTGAACCAGGGATTGAACTTGTGTCCCTGGCATCTCCTGCATTGGCAGGTGTATTCTTTATCACTAGTGCTACCTGGGAAGCCCACCTGATCCCATAGTTTGTACTAATAAACTGTAGCTACTCCTTTCACACTCATGGTGGAACCCTTATGTTTGTACATATGGCTCCTGAAAATACACATCCTCTAACTAGAAATGGGGGCAGGGGGCAGGTGGATACAAGGGAAAAACCACAACCTCAGGAAGAGTTAGGGGAAGGGGACGGTAACTAGCAGTTTCAGGAACTGAAAAGGGGGAACTGAAGATACAGACTGAGAGGAGGACCAGGTGCATTTCAGACGATGAAGCGAAGGCAGGACCGGGATGCCAGATGAGGAAGACAGGGAGGAGGCCAAGCTTCCTGGAGAAGCAGGTTTATTGCGGGCAGTAGAGGGGAATAAGGTTAGCTGGATAAACCATGGACATCTCAGATACTAAGCAGTTTAATTTCGGTACAGCAGTAATGGTAAAGCCATTGTAGTCTCTTGGGCAGGTTAAGTGTTGTGATGAGGGTAGTGGTGTTGGAAAACCACATGGGTAGCTGCATGTGGCAGATGGGAGGGCATGAGAAGGTGGTTCTCACAGTGTTTTTAGACACTCACACGCATGGCAAAGTGAGCTGGCCACAAGAGCAAGGGCTAAATCAAAGTGAGCTGGCCACAAGAGCAAGGGCTAAATCAAAGTGAGCTTGCGAGAAGAGCAAGGGCTAAATCAAAAAGACATTCTGAGGGACTTCCTCGGTGGTCCAGTGATTAAGAATCCATCTTGCACTGCAGGGAACATGGGCTCCATCCCTGGTGGGGGAATGGGGGAACTAGTATCCCACATGCTATGGAGCAACTGAACCCATGGGCTCTGGAGCCCATATGCCACAACTAAAGAGCATGTTCACAGTGGAGGATCCCATACAATGTAACAAATATCCTGTGTGCCACAACTAAGACCCAATGCAGCCAAATGAATCTTAAAAAAAAAAAAAAAAAGATATTTTGAAAGGAAAAAAATCACAGCCCCTCATAACAAATACCATAAATGAGCTTGATCCCTAACCTCCCTCCCCTAAGGCCTAGCTTTTTTTCCTGAAGCCATTTCAAACATTCTGCTCCTCCAAGTCTTTGTTTTCTGAAACAAAGCTGGGACTAAGTTCACCAATTAATCAATCAACTCTTTAGCTATTCTGGCTCAGGGTAGAAAGATTCCTGCTCAGATCTTCCCGAAAGAGGAAGAAGAAAGTTGGGACTATCAGTTAATCAATCACAACTCATGTTCGAAGATTCAGAGCCTTCCACACACTCCTCCTAGAATGCAGATACTTGTCCCCCTCCCGCTGCTCCCACAAGCAAACATCAGGCTCTATATGTGTTGCAGCTAAATGTCACTGACTGCCAAGCAGATTAGAATGTATCCCAAAGTATACAATTTCTAAAAGGTAAAAAAACCAGTCAAGACTATTTGAGTCTTTTAGTTTCAGTAGGTGGCATGGCATAGGAACAGTTTCGTCCTTGTTAGTTTATAAATATTAGATTGCATGAAAGCTTCCAAGTTCTCTGGGACTCATCATTGCTGGCTGGACCAGTTTTTCTGATAGTACATTTGCTTGCTGAATTACCAATCCAGCTAGCTCATGTTATGGGCACTCAACTTTTAAAAATTCTGTAAGTTTCATGAGCCTCCCAGAATAAGTCATAATGGCAACCCACTCCAGTACTCTTGCCTGGAAAATCCCATGGACAGAGGAGCCTGGTAGGCTGCAGTCCATGGGGTCACTAAGAGTTCGGCACTACTGAGCAACTTCACTTTCACTTTTCACTTTCACGCATTGGAGAAGGAAATGGCAACCCACTCCAGCGTTCTTGCCTGGAGAATCCCAGGGACGGGGGAGCCTGGTGGGCTACCGTCTATGGGGTCGCACAGAGTCGGACACGACTGAAGCGACCTAGCAGCAGCAGCAGCAGCAGGACATGAGCTGAGATGGAGATAAGATTTATCAGTCTCCCCTCAGCCTGCTTAGAAAGTCTCCTCTGAACCGGGAACGTCAGATCTTCTTTCAGAGAAAAGCCCCTAATTTATCATAAACTGGTAGCGAGATCCGGACAAAATAAAAATGATAACACTTCATCAGACTATAGGTAACACTGAACGAGAGGAAGCTATCAAAATAACAAGATAAATACTCCAAAGAACAGAAGAAAAAGTAACGTCCAGGGAGAGACTTCAGTGAATGATACTAAAATTATACTCTTATTTGGAACAACATGCAGCGGGGAAAGGATAGAGCTTCCCTGAGAATAGCTAGTAAGCAAGAGGCAAGCTGCCTCTATGTTTCAGTGTAATCCATTTCACAGACTTGCTCAGCGTAAGCTGAGAAAACAGAGGCCCAGATAAGGTATGGACTTATTCTAGCTTAGACAAACAGCTAATAGAGCAGGGAGTGGAGAGAACTCAAGTTTGCTGTAGTCCTGCTTCCTGGCCGTATGTATGGCCCTCTCCTTAAGGACAGAACGAAAGGTAGAGAGACATCTCAGAAACCTTGCCACACCATGGACTTGTGGCCATGATGTCTGGGTATAGGATCTGGGTTCTCCAGAAAGTTCGTCTCAAAGTACTATCATGATTTTCATGTGAAAATCATCCATGGTTTTTAGACATGGCCATCAGTGCGTTTTTTGACAAACAGAAGACTCTCATTCAATAACCACAATACAACTCAGTCTCTCATAAAAAAGAATAAAAGCAGCTCATATATTTTTAAGAGAATAAACATGTTTCAAAACCACCAAGATCTAGCTTTAACTGGAAGATAAACCCAAGTAGTAACCCTAACCCCAATCCTAGCACATTGCATATAGGAGATAAGATGAAAACCACTAATCCCACATGATTACTTAAGTTTGTGGAATACCACCACAATCCACCCCATTATAATAGGAGCATCAAAACAGTATAATATACAGGCTTCCAATAAATAGGTTTCTTTAAAACTGCAGTTTTTCTTTCTTTACATTTAGAACAATTAGATTAAACAAGTATATTATTATAGAGGTCAGCAACCAATTCTTTAAAAATAAACACACATACCACACACCTTAAGAACCTAGGGTTTAGACACACAAAACCATTATAAAACATGAAATATGGTTATATTGGTAGAATATATTTAATTTTCTAAATTTATCATTTTCTATCTTTCCAGCTTTAAGTACTAAATTCTACAATGAAAAAAAAAATTGGAGAGAGACCAATCACATATTTGATAATTTCTCATTTACCAATTCCTCCAACAACTCTCTGAGGATAAGTGTTGTATGTTAGTTGCTCAGTTTTGTCCGACTCTTTGTGATCCCATGGACTGTAGGACACTAGGCCGCTCTGTCCATGGAATTCTCCAGGCAAGAATACTGGAGTGGGCAGCCACTCCCTTCTCCAGTGGATCTTCCTGATCCAGGGATCCTACCTGGGTCTCCTGCATAGCAGGCAAGATTCTTTACCGTCTGAGCCACGAAAGCAGCCCAGGGTAAGTTTTACCCACCCCAATTTACAAAGTGGAAACTGAAAGAGTAATCTGATCATACCGCAAGTAAGAAGAGCTGGAAATGAACCCAGATCATCTACGTCCGGGCCCTTTTTACTGCATCAACAATTCTGCATGTATGGTCTGCAAGCCCTTAGGGGTTTCCAAGACCCTTTCACAGGGTCCAGGGAATCAAAATTGTTTTCATGAAACTACTAAGACACCATTTGCCTTTTCACTATGTTAACTTTGCACTCATGGTGCAAAAGCAATGGAGCATGAATCTGCTGGTGGTCTTAGCCTAAATCCAGGCAGTGACACTTGATTTTACTAAGAATCACTGCATTCCTGCCACTCATGTACAGTACTAACACTGCCAGTTTCTCTTTGGAATGCCCTTGATGAAGCAGTTAACAATTTTAAAACTTTATGAAATCGCAATCCTTGAGAAAACCTTGTGAAAACTCTGACAAATGAGAAAAATGCATAAAGCACCTCTGTCACACACAAAAGCACCACAACTGTGCCTGGAGAAGTATTAGGATTTGTGCAACTGTTTGAGTTGGATGCTAGATAAGCCATTTTTTTTTTTTTTCCAAATGGAAGACTATTTGAACTTGAAAAAATGACAGGTTGGCTATTTAGATTTGTGTATTTGGCAGGTATTTTCTCAAAAATGAAAATGTGAGCCTGTTATTGGGAGGAAAACAACTGTATTTGTTGCCAATGATAAATGTGAGCTTTCAAGCAAAAATAAAAACTTTGGAAACAGACTTTTCTGACGAGACTGGCTGTTAACAAATGTGATTGACATACAGAAAGAAAATGTGTTAACACTTGAAGACCTGAATAATGTGGTAAACCAATATTTTCCAAATGATCAATACAGGCTATTACAAAATCATGCATGGGAAAACATTCCATTCTTTACACATTTAAAGTATTATATGGATTGATGGATTTGAGCATAACAAAGTATAGCAATTTCATTGATAGGACTTCAGACTCCACACTGCAGCTGTTTAAAAAAGATCACTACTTATCAAATTTTAGTGTATTATCAAAAAAGAATATCTAAAATTATCTGAAAAAGCTATTCTTTTTCCCTTTTATATGTCTGGGTGGGGCTAGATTTTCCTCATCTACTTCAATGAAAACAATGTATTATACTAGACTGCACAGAGATCTAGATACTAGGATTCAGTTACCTTCTATTATGGCAGATCTTAGAGATTAAATGCTCTTACAATTTTATTATGGAAAATATAGGAATTCTTCATAAAAATATGTGATGGGTTTATCATTATTTTAAAATGAATTGTTCCTACTTTTCTCACTTCTTAGACATTTTCTCATTTTAATTGCTAATAAAGTAAATATTGATAGCTATAATAATCTACCTGAACCTAAGTTCCTCCATAAGGTCCTCAGTAATTTTTAAGCATATGAAGTGGTTCTGAGATCAAAAAGATTGCGAACTGCCACATTATATCCTGCTGCCTTCAATATTTAAAATAATAAGACAGCAGAAAAATTTCTCTGTATTGACATTTCTCTGAAATATTTAAAAAGATCACCAAGTGGGAGTTTGATGTATGACGCAGGGCGCCCAAAGCTGGTGTTCATGAAACCTGGAGGGATGGGGTGGGGAGGGAGGTGAGAAGGGGGCTCAGAATGGAAGGGACACATGTATGCCTATGGCTGATTCATGTTGATGTGTGGTAAAAACCATCATAATACTGCAATTATCCTTCAATTAACATAAATTTTAAAATATATAGAGAAAAAAGATCACCAATATGTACCCTAATTATTGTTATTGATCAGAATGTATTCAGGAAGCCCCATCCCGTGGTCACATATACAAAAACAGGGATCCCCTAAAATAAAATTCTGTAAAGGAAGTCTTATAGTTCCAATAGCACCCTAATCAAACGAGGGGGAAAGATTGGAACAGAAAGAGCTCTACCTACCTTAAGTAATTTCAAACCAAGACCTTGGCTGATGCCCAGAGGATGATGATGTCTCACTAGTAATAATAGGTGGCAAAACAATCATATTCCCTGACAGCTAAAATCAAGGAAGTGTTTTTAATTAGCCTCTAGAATTATACTTGACATTACAGAAAAAAAAAAAAAGGAAAACACCTACATCTAGCTAATTATCTGTAATGTTTCATGACTTTCGTCATAGCGGGAAGATATAAAGTTTTAATTGAAAAGTAAATTTTTTAAGAGGACAGATCCTCTTATCTTTCAAGCTGGCATTAAAACTTTGGTGAACCAGTCAAAAGTGCAGTCGCTCAGTCATGTCCGACTCATGGGATTCTCCAGGCAAGAGTACCTGAGTAGGTTGCCATTTCCTTCTCCAGCGGATCTTCCCAACCCAGGGATCAATCCCAGGTCTCCTACATTCCACGCAGACACTTTAACCTCTGAGCCATCAGGGAAGTCCGAGTCAAAAAGTGGAAGTAAATGCTCACATGCAAAGACAAGAATTTGACCTTCTCCATTCCTGTAAGATGGTATGGGGATCTATTTCTTCTATCAGCTATGTTTATAAACAGAGCTAAGAGTACAGACAGGTTAATTTCTGCAAAGTACATCTGACTTAATTTTTTTTTAAGGTTTAAGTAAAGGATCTACGAAACACCATTTTTATTTATTTATTTTTTGGCAGCATCACACGACTTGCACAATCACAAGTTTCCCAACCAGGTACTGAACCAGAACCCAGGACACTGCAGCGAGAGCCAGAATCCTAACCACTATGCCACCAAGAACTCCACTGAAGCATTTTTTAATTATTATTATGCTTATTAGATCTATCAAACACACGCTAAATGACTGGAAACTAAAATATCTCAAGAATAAGTCAAATTACACCTCTATGTCAAAATCAACATACCCAAAGCCTAAAACTTAAGGTTTTGAAATGGAAGAGTTGAAATGGGATCCATAAAAGCACAGAAATGGTTGGTAGTTTAGGAAGTCCAACACCGGGGATAAGAATGGTAATAAAGACATCTTACTTCATTTAGGGTAGCATTAAACCAAAGTTACCTTTAAGTAAGCCATAAAAGCTGCTCCATTTACGCCACTAATGTACATTTAAAGTTTTTACGTTATATATATTGTACTACCATTAAAAAATAATAATGTAATAGGCCCCCAAATCATTGTACAATGAGTAAATTGTACAGTAAGTGAATTATATCCCAATAAAATTGTTAAACAAACAAACAATGCTGCCCCAGATGCTGGGGCAATTCCAGCTCTGAGTGTCCCCATGGAAGTTTACATGTTACAGAGATCAACTGGCTGGTCTCACTAGTAAAGATGCTCTGACCAGCAGGAAGATGTTTGACAGTCACCACCAGTGAGATGAATTATGGCCTCCTTGGTGTCAAAACTTCTCTAAGATAACTTGAACAAGACAAATCAACAGGAATGTAAATAAAAAGTCACATACTTGGTTCCTTTAAGCATATTTAATATTTGAATTCTCATTCTTCTATTTTCCCAGACCCCAGAAAACAGTTTTTAGATGACCAATATTTTGTTCCAGAAACATACAGCCTTATCAGCTAATTCATAAAAGAGCTATTTTACAAAGGTACATCTGGATAATTAGAACAATAAAGTCTTTTAGGCATTTCAAAATGTGATCAGTAAAAATACATGATTATTAATAAAGTTTTTTTTTTTTAAGATAGTTCCAGATTTCTTTAAAAGTAATTTCTGTTAAAGAGTAGTACATGATTGTACGGTGAACAAGGAAAATAAAACGCTCTAGTAGGAAGAGGCTGATTAAGAGTGACCCACAGTGTGCACAAGTTACAGTTATGTTTGAGGCACACCTGCTTAGCCATTGGCACCTGGAAATGGCGGGCAGGGCTTCCTTCTAGGAGGTACACTTTTTTTTCCTACCAGTTTATTTTCAAAACCATCAGTACCAGTGGAGAAGAACAAGGCAAAGGAACTCTTTTCTTGAGGAAAGAATAATTATGCAGATCACTTTGAAAAGTGGTGGAGGAGTCAGAGGGGAAAAAAAAACCAACCATGATTTACAAAACAGGAACTGTAATTCTAGGGAATAAAAAGTTAGCCAGCAGAAAGATGACTGGAAGGTCCTGCTTAATTTTCTATCTTGAGGTCCTCTGTACACAGTTTTGAACCTTGCCCCCCGTGATATATAGGGAAGGAAAGACTGATCAAAGCTCTTGTAGCTCAAAATTACATTATATACCACCTTCAAAGAAGACAGCTTCCATTTTGAAATACAGAAGCTCCACATAATACACTGAATTTAATGATATCAGAAAGAAAAAAGTATGCGAGCGAAAGACAACTCACAGTAGGTGTAATTATTTTCTTTAGCTTCAAAAATAAGGGAACAGTGGGCTTTTCTCCTCTACTATCACACTAGCTCCCCACCCCCCTCCAAGGACAAAATTAACAAAAAATATTTTTGAAAGGGACTCATGCTTTCTAACGGTCGATCAAAGTTGTTTCAGGGAAAAGCAAGCAAAAAAGCACCTTTTTTTGGTAGCGTATTATAATAAATAGTTACAGTTTAGGTCCTAATAGCCAAAGAGAACCCAAGCAGTCAGTTATTCATAGCTGGCTTTAAAGTACACAAAATATACGACTTCTAGGGCAGTGACCATGATTTTAAATTACAGCACTTTGGGGTTTACTGATTTGCCTTGCTGAACTTTGTCCTCTGAAAACAAAAGAGACACCTCAAACGTAATGTGCCACTTAATAGCAAGGGAGCCCTTAGGGCCACTGGAAAGAGCACAGGGTCACGGCAGGTCACGATAGCTAAAACCAGCTCTCCTGCTCTGGGAAGGTGGCTCCGTCCACCGCCCTTGGATCTTTCCACATGAAGTTGATTCCAACTTCCAGTCACCAACTTCAAGAAAACAGCTTTGACAGTCATCAGTCTCACCCCAAAACAGAGATTACCTAATTCCATTGTCCCGAAAGGCAGGAATAGTATCAAAGGAGGATGGATGTGATTATAATGGACAAAAAGGAAAAAAAAAATAAAAGGAGAGCATGGGAGGCCAGGATGAGGAGGAGGAGGAAGACATGAGGCTGGTGAGATAAAAAAGAAAACTCAAAATCGTGGAATCTTTTCAGAATTGGATTTCATTTGGAGGCTTCATTTGAAGATCTAGATACGAATTTATTTGGAGGTACTAGAGCAACGGTCAAAATATTTTTCCAGTTAGCCCTGTTTTTGTTCCAAGGAGAGGTTAAACTTCAGGAAAAAGAAAAGCAAATAGTTGCTAAGGACAAGGGGTTGGCTGAACCAGAAGAGAAACTAAAACTCTGCTAACGCACAAATCTTCTTAAATAAATGAGTGCTAGGGAATTATTCAATGACCTTGTACTATCTGAAGTTAAGATGAAAGTTCTGTTTGTATTTACCTTTCTTCTGATGAACTGCCCACTGACGGTATTAATGTCAAGTAACTACAGGTACCCCTTTTAGTTGGGAGTGACTACATTATTTCCAGCAGCACAATGTAACCATTTGGTTTCTACTTGTTTCTCTTAAGAGATACAGAAAGTTCAAGTCCCAAGCTTTACTTATATATTAGCTTCTGCTTCTAAAATTTTTAACCCCATTTTAATTTATACTTGGGCTATAAATCAAAATAAAATTCTAATTTATAGATGAGGTCCAACGATCCAAGCTGGTCTATTTAAAAACACAGATCACTTTTGGAAAGACAGAAACAAGAATTTGGACACAGATGAGCTTTGCTAAGTTGTAGTGGTGTTTATAAATGCAGTTGGGAATCCTTACCACTTATGATGGGGGGGAAATTTATATATATAAATTTATATATATATAAATATAATTATATATATATAATTTTATATATATAAATTTGGGAAGATGGTGAGGGGATGGCAGGGGAGAGTAAAATTACATCCTAACTACCCACAGAGTTCAGAGGGTACTACTGAAAGACATGAGCAGTGGATCAACTCCTTGTGTATTAACAGAATTGTAATATTTGACAAATGATTTTGTTTTTGATTGGCAAAAATACTTCAAAACACATTAATATATACCTGATGCACAAAGAAAACCACAGAAAGCCAACAGAACTGAAGGGAGTTCTCAAGTTACAGTTCTGAAACATTTATCCTCTGGAGGGTGCTGCCAGGGCTACCATTCATTCTAGAGCAGGCAGTTCCCAACGCCTTGCCTGCAGTATCCAGTGTATGTTCTGGTCTGCAATTTTTAAGGTCAGTCACGCACCAGTGTGGAAAAAGCTCCAGCAGTGAAGTCTGAGGATGTGCTTCTGGAACTGGCTGGAGCAGCTCTGCCTTCTCCACCGCATCCTTCTCCACTCCACCCTTGGCTCTCTTTTCAAACTCCAAGAGCCCTTTGGCACCATCAGTGCAAAAATCAGAGTCAAACCTCCAGGTACTAAAATTTTACTGGCCTTATAATCAGCAGTACCCGTGGCTCATGAAAGCCATTGTTCAACTCAGTAGTGATTCAGTTACATAACCTTCCCACACTCTCACCCGCTCCCATCCCACCCTTCCTTAGCAGCCCCCACCCCTGCCACCACCTGAAGCATCTCTGTTTGTTTTCGCTTCCTGCTCAGCTGGCAGGGATTATTTTACACAAGTGCCAAGGTCTAATGTATAATTATAAAAATGAAATAATATCAAGGATAACAAATTTATAGTCAAGAAAATAAAATTTGCTTTCCTCTCCCTCCCAAATCCCAACCCTCAACAGAAAAGGAGACGATAGAAGAAAACACACCCATTTTCAAGTGCCTGCTATTTAGTACATTGAGGATTCCTGTTCATCAGGAGCGGATCCCAGCTACAGAGAAGAGGTGCTGGCCTCGGGTGGGAGGAAGCCCCCTACCTGGGAGCACAAAGCTCAAGTCCTCTGCTCGTAGGAGTCGTAGCAGAGGACTTTGGGGTACACTTTTGAGGGGACCCTCAGACAAGCAGCCTATGGGACAGCAGAGGGCACGGGACATCATCCAGTAGAGACCTCATGCTCCTCCCTCCTCTGCCCACTCCCTCCCCCTCTTCACCTCTCCAGCCACCTCCTGATACCCCATCCTGAACTCTTTGCTTCAGGAGCAGTCAATCCTTGGGTGTACTAAATACAAAGGGCTAAAACTCTCACTACTCAATTAAAACAAAACATGGCAAAATAAAAATTAAAATGTGCTTTCAAATACGGAATGAAGTCAAATAAATACATCTGATTTTCTCTTTTTCTTAAGTCTAAGTAAAATTTCATATTCTACACCCAAAGCTCTATACATTTGGTTTCTGTTCTGAATCAAAATGGATTTCTGAGAGTGAGAAGAGCAGGGCGAGAGCACGGATGTCCCCTCGCGGACAGACTTGTGCAGCTGCCAGGCTGTGAAGACCCAGTCCTGCTCTGGGCCCCAGGGGGCATGGCTCCCCCAGGGTGTTTGCAGGCAGATCCTCTGTCACACGTCACACTCTCTCTCAGCGTCCACACTGGAGCCAGGACATGGTGAGACAAGGCTGGTGCTCAAATCCAACAACCTGCAGTCACCTCCAGGACACGCGGCTCTAACTTTTATCTGGGAAGAACAAAGAGGTGTAGAGGTCAAATTAAGGAGAAAGAATGCGTTCAAATTAATACAGAGAGGGCCTCCTTGGTGGCTCAGTGGTAAAGAAATCGCCTGCCAATGCAGGAGACTCGGGTTCAATCCCTGATCTGGGAAGATCCCACATGCCGAGGAGCAACTAAGCCTGTGCACCACAGCCACTGAGCCTGTGCTCTAGACCCGCGCGCGGCATCTACCGAGCCCACACACCCCAGCAGCCATGCTCTGCAACGCGAGAAGGCACCACAGTGAGAAGCCCATGAGCTGCAACTAGAGAGTGGCCTCCGCTCACAGCACCTACAGAAAAGCCCTCGCAGCAATGAAGACCCAGCGCAGCCAAAAATACACACATGAATTTAAATAAAAATACAATTAACACAGAGAGTACATTTAAAATCTGTGAAGTGAAGTGAAGGGAAGGGAAGTGAAGTCGCTCAGTCGTGTCCGACTCTTTGCGACCCGGTGGACTGCAGCCCACCAGGCTCCTCCGTCCATGGGATTCTCCAGGCAAGAATATTGGAGTGGGTTGCCATTTCCTTCTCCAGGGGAATCTTCCCAACCCAGGGATCGAACCCGGGTCTGCCGCATTGCAGGCAGACGCTTTAACCTCTGAGCTACCAGGTGAAACCTGTGGACCTTGTTAACATCTTTGTTTCTGGATCGGAATAGCCTCATTCAAAAGAATGAAGGCAAGTGAGTACACACTGCTGCACTGAACACGGGAACCATCTGTGGTCCCCGGGAGACAGGAAAGCACAGCAGTACCCGAGCAGGGCCTGCTTCCACCGCTACGCGGCCTCGGTTTACTCCCCTCGCTGCAGCTCTGCCTTTTGCTTTTGCAAATGGGAAGAAAGACAGAACGCGGGTGCCGTGGGGACTGACAACTGCAGCTCTTCTTCGAGAGGAAGAGCCGAGTCAGCAGACGGTGGCCTCTGCTTGATGCATGATGTTCGGAAACAGGTGTCTTTTTTTTTTTTTTTTTTAGAGACAAGAGATGAAATAGAATCTCACAAGGTTTTCACTTTCATAAATCATTTCATTCAATGGACTGTTCAGGCAGGATGATTCTTGAGTCAGAAACCCACAGCATTCACACACCTGAGTGCTTGTCTGTGAGGGCTGATCCAGCCAGCCTTTGGCAAAGAATGGTGTAACTTTCCTCCACCTTCTGTAAAATAAAACCCACAGGTTTTTCATTCAAACATCATTAAAAAAAAACCTTTATTTTGAAAATAGGAACGAAGGCTTTTGTATATTACAGGTCTAAGCTGTCAAATTTAACATTAACATCCTTAAAATTTTTGTTAATGGGAAAAAAAAGAAGTAAATTTCATTTCTTTTTACCTGCTTCTCCCTTGAGTGAATACCTTAAAATGTTTCCATGCAGAAGAAAGTAGAGGAGAGAGCAACTATTAGAAGTGATTATTCCCTCCTGCCCTGGAGTCACCCTGAAAATGATCCCATATGTGGCATGAACTAAGTTAGAGCCAATGTGCCCTCGATGGCCTCTGAGAATCTTACCAGCCGCAGGACATCCCTATATGTAACCCTACAAAGGAATGGAAACCTATCACAGGAAGGTGAAAGAAAAACTAAGGGAGACCAATCTTTAGCTAAGAGACTAAGAACACTCTGAACTCTGCCCCCAAAACCTCTACTAAGTAATGTCATGACAAAACATCTGGCTCTGGTACCTATGCCTACGGATGGCAAACTTACAGAGTCCTGTTGTCAGAAAGGACCACACAGGTCAGTTCTGCAGTGATGGCTCACACAGTGACATCTTTAATTGCCCATTTACAGAACCCCTACTCATAGGCAGGTCTTTAGATTACCACTGGAGCCACTGGAGACAATGTCTCTCTGTCACAGCATCTGGGAAACTATCAACATCACGCTACAATTCACAGATAATTAAAAGGTGACAGCAAGTTAAGGCATTTCCCAGCCTAGATTCCTAACTACACAAACTCCACCTATCTCAGCTTATTGCTCACATTTTCTCATGGAGGTCAGCCAATCATCCCAAATGTATTCAGGTCCTTAAACTTTGAAAGCCATACACACACAGTTTATAGAGTACAACTTTTTCTGTTCTTGTGATGTGTAACCAGGTAAAACAATGCTGACCTTAGTTTTTCATCCAGGTCTACTCACAGACAATGGTCAGAGACAACACACAAACCTAGACCCTCAGCGAGGTTACTGACATCAGCATGCCGATCATTCTACACTTCCTCTCTGTTAAATGTGTTTCTTATATCCGACTCCTAAGGATGAAGTCCGAGGTACCTTTAAGTGTTCAAGGTCAGCCTCTATTTTACGAATGTACTCCATGATCTGGCTTTGTGAATCAGCACAAGCAGAGGGACTCTGGATCTCAAAACAGGAATCCTCCATAGTTCCCCAGCGCTGCTGGATCAGGAATTCTGAGGTGAGTGGTGAAACAGCCCCGTCAGAATGAGCATTCTGGGGAGAAGGCTGCTGCTGGTGTCCAGAGTCCAGAGAGGGGATGCCTGCCCCGGGCTGAAGGGGGAACGAGGAAGCAACCTCGTCGTCTGTGGAGCTCTCCTGCACCGGGTCATAGCCATCAAGGATCAGATAGGTTCCTACAGACAGAGACAGGACACGTTAAAGAGGTTAGTACCACCTCCAACACATCGGAAAATAATGTGGGGTAATGTGCTGACACCTTTAAAAGCTATTGAAAAGTGAAAGTCACTCAGTCGTGTCTGACTCATTGCAACCCCATGAACTATACAGTCCATAAAATTCTCCAGGTCAGAATACTGGAGTGGGTAGCCTTTTCCTTCTCCAGGGAGTCTTCCAAACCCAGGGATCGAACCTAGGTGGCCCGAATTGCAGGCAAATTCTTTACCAGCTGAGCCACTAGAGAAGCCCAAGAATACTGGAGTGGGTAGCCTATCTCTTCTCTAGCAGAGCTTTCTGACTCAGGAATCGAACTGGGGTCTCCTGCATTGCCAGAGGATTCTTTAACATCTGAAATAGCTTCAAAGCTATTAAAGAGGGGGAAAGGCCGTTAAGTTCCAAATTACAAGTTACATTTTCAGGACATCAGAATTTTCTTACTTCAGATTAAAGCTACACTTAGCAAACATTCCTGGTAATTCCGGAATAACTTCATGTTTGCTAGCATTTTACAAGTTAAAAGCTGAAAACTACCAAGTCCCTATATGATCTTATGACCACTTTCCCTGTCAAATACCTACCTGGCCTCATCTCTCACCATTTCCTCCCACAGCCTGTGCTCTTTAACCACAGAATGCCTGCTCTGGCCTTGCAGACTGTGTACTCACCTCCTCTGTTGGAACACTCTACTCCTGGACACCCACACAGCGTCTTCCTTCCCTTCCCTTCCCCTGGGTCTCTGCTCAAGTGCTACCTCATGAGAGGCCTTCTTCCCTGACCACCCTGTCCGTTATCCTTACTGTCTGCGCCCCTCAGTATGACTTATTTTTCTGTATCATCCTTACTATCTGACATCTATTTATTTGGTAACTTATTTACTGTTACTCTTTCCCCAAGTGGTGGTGAAGCTTCATGAGAAAAGTGGATTTTTCTGTGTTTTATTCACTGTTACATCTCCCGGGACCTAGGATGGGGTCCACCATAGAGTAGAGACAGTATTTACCGCATGAAAGAACAGACACTATACAGAGACACACAGACACACGCATGAGATAACGCTTGGATATCCAAGCAACATCGATTTCAGCACATAGGACAAATAACGACGATCGAAATCAAAGTTTAAATGTGAAAGGAACTTGCCTGAGATGCGCAAATTAACATCCTTCTCTTCCTTTTTAACTGCTCCATCACCTTCTGATGGATTATCATCACTATGTGCTTCACGGGCATCAAAAAAGTGCTCTCCACTCTCATCAAGACCCCCTTCTGGCTCTGAGGGAGGCATCTCTGGGGTCATAATCATGTGGTCCATTACTAAAATGTCACTTGCCTGGCTCTCTTGGAATGCCAGTACTACTGAATCCCGTGGAGCAGAAGATTCAGTTGAAGTCCGTGGACTGTAACAAGTTGAAATGTCACCAGTTCCAGTTCTAAAGGGCATCTGTGCTTCAACAGGATGACAGGCCTTAATATTTTCAGGGTTCTGGGTTCCACTGTCTGCCTGCACCCCCAGAGAGGCTGTCCTGCATCTTGGAAAATGTGGCCAGTCTTCCTGAGTGCTCTTCTCAGTCAAGCCCAGCTGGTGTACCAGCAGCTGCTTCAACAAACCCACTAGAAGATTTAGGAAGTGGGGAGAACACATGCATTCACATAACCTCAGACAGACAGAATTAAATTAGAGGAATTATAATTTCTCTCTTAAAGCCAGTACCTTTTTACTAACATACAATAGAAAACATTAATTTCACACAATCATTTTTTGTTTGGTTTGAAAAATGAAATAAAACACCATCTAGAGAAAATTTAAGATTAAATCAGACAAAAAAAACACAAAAAACTGAAGAATTCTCAATGGAGATTTTCCTATTATTCTCCTATTTAAAACTGTTACATAACCAATACCATGCCTGCCTCCTCTTTTTCTTCCATATAACTGGAATACCACCCCCAAGGTACTTCTTAAAGGGATGTAGAAAAGCTGTATTAACCTAAACAAAAGAATCTAAAAGTTCTGCTTTTTCCAGAAGCCCACACTATTTACATAGGCATTTTTTCTAATTTTATTAGAGACACAGAACATTTATTTTATCATCTATAATAACCCAAAGAATCTCCTTAAATGGTGACAAAGAAAACAAAGCTGGCCTGTAAATTTAATTCCAATGTTTGGTACCATGCATAATTTCAAAGGATAAGGAAATATTTATTCGTTTTTAAAAATGACCTAAGTAACACAGCTTCCTTAGGTTACTAAAAACAGAACCAATTTAATTTTAAATGGGCCAGTGTATGATGTGAGGCCACTCAATGAGAGGGTCAGTGGAGCACTGTTAGTGAAACCATCAGAAATCATTATAACTCAATGAGTCTAGAATAAAGTCTTAAATGACTGGATCAATTCCCTACTTTCAACTACCTTGATTTCTGTCTTCCCTTTAAATAAAGTCTCCACATGGGTTTGGGTCTTTGACCCTCTGTCTCTCTGTTCTGCAGTCACTCCCTGAGAGATGCTATGAATTCATATGGCTTTGACACTCAGAGCCATCTTTTTCCCCAACCTCCTCCAAAATTCCCGTCTTAAAATTCTAACCTCCTGCTCATCCTTCCTCTTAAATGGCTTGCCATTCATTACTTACATCTCAACATGTTTTAAAATTGAGCCCACAATCTATGGCAAAGGAAAGGAGGAGAAAATAAAGTGTCGCAGTGGGCAGTGGCAGTCCTTTCTAATTTTTATTTCTGACAAGAAAACTAAAATTATCTCTCAATATTCCCTTTCCTTTGTCCTCACATCCAAAGAAGTCAACTGTTTTAAGTATTTGTTGGTTCCTCACTTCATTTTTATTTCTCTAACATCATTCCACCATTCTAGTCCAAACCCATTTAGCCTCAAGCCCAGACCACACCAATCCTCTTTCCATTCAAATCCCTCTGCAGCTCTCGGCCAGAGTATTCTTTTTCATTACTAATACATATATATACTCCAGCTTAAAAACTTCAAATGTTTCTTTCTCTGCAGCAGCCTTTTTCCCTTCCTCCGGTACACCTGAGACATGTGATGCACTCCTGTCTGTACCAGTGGTTCTCAACCAGGCTGGAAAGGTGGGGGGATCGCTAAGAGAGTGGCAAGGGGCATCCAGTCATGCACGTGTGTGCATGTGTGTGCGTGTGTGTGAGAAGAATGGGCTGTGGTGAAGAACACTACAGTATCCACAAGAAAAACAGAAGAATTATCTGTAGCTTGAAACAGTCCTCAGAACCCTGTGGGGTGCCGCCCTTCAATCTAGTCTTCAGGGTCCACAACAGCTGGGCTCCACAAAGTGTCCCCCAGCTTTCTAACCTTGCCCCACAACTCCTTTACCTTGCGTGGTCTCCCACGCAGGCCAGCTGCCCTACCCACTGCGCTCTGAACACCCTCAGAGGTTTAGCCTTTTTGCTGTTGGTCCTACCATTCTTCTTATCTGAATGACTTCTATTTATTCTCCTATTAATAAATACCTATTTTGAGTCTTACCCATTCTTCAAGGCAGTAATCACAGCCCTCTTGTTTTCTAATGCCTCCCTTCCCTGGTCACTCAAACCAGATCAATTCTGACATACCTATAAAGCTTATCTACTTAAGAAGGTAGGGGAAAGTTTTCTGTCATCTTCCAAACTAGACTGTAAGATTCTTGAAGGGAAAATTCATAGTTTATACTTTCTTGACTCTCCCTAAATGGTTGCATAAGACATTATAGAACTCTGGTGTTTAATAAGTCTGTCTGTGTTAATGTATGAATAGAACTTACAATTCCTTAGTGCATCCAGTGCCCACCGTTCTTCTGAGACAGGCAAGTGTGGATCTGGGATTATGATTTGATAATTCACTCCAACTTCCTTTAGTGTCCCGTCTGCATGCTGCTCCTTTGCAAACTGTCTCTCAGCCACAAAGAGGTCATCTACTTCCGACTTCCCAGAGGTACCCAGCGAATGAGACTGAGGTTTTGATGACATTAAAGGAGACTCTAATCCCAAATCTCTGTCTGTTCAATGGAACAGAGAAAGCAGAATACATCTTAGCAAAACTTTTAATGTGAAGCACCCAGAAAAATATTTGGAAAAAAATAACCGCATGAGCTACAGAGATTGTCCACGAAGTAAAACGCATGCACTTAGTGTGGCATTATGATGGCACAGAGAAGATGCATGAGCTAAGTCTGTTAAAGTGAACAGCAGATGCCAGAACCTGCATAAACCAAAGCAGTTAAGAGTCTCTTCACATTTTATTAACTAACATGTAGACTACTTTCTTCCAGGTTAACTTTGCAAAACAGCTTACCTGGACTCTGCAGACCAGTGACTGAAATGTCATGATGCTCCACTTTTAATTTTGGAGGTTCTTCATCATTGTCTCCTCTACAGAAGAGAAAATAAATAAATAACCTTTTAGTCTCACAAGGTGCCTAAAGATCACTGCAACAAAATGTTAAGACTCATCCATCGTTTTTCGGATGCCACTCAGGAGCAGAGGCACACTCACTCGCACGGCGGCGGCTGGGGCAGTGGGATCGGCTTTGTGGACTGCTCCTTCACGGATGCGGCCATCCGACATATTAGGTCCTGCCAGCTGCACATTTGAAAACAGCACAAAATACACACAGCAGGGAAAGGAAAACGAAACACATTTTAAATATACTCAGACAGCAGAAATAAAAACAACGAACTATACCAGAAACCAAACCAAACCAACCAACAAAAAACCCTATTTCTGCCAGAGGTTATCTTTATTTTGGAGACATACTGTTAAGTAGAGATAATAAAAACTCTATACTTTAAAGAAAAACCTAACAACATTATGGATACACTACCCATTAAAAAAACTTCACTTGACACTTGTAGAATTTTTTCTTTAGAAAAGATACTTTTCCAAGTAAGAGACAAGAATACTGGAGTGGGCTGCCATGCCCTTCTCCAGGGGATCTCCCTCACGCAGGGATCAAACCTTTATCTCTTACAACTCCTGCATTGGTAGGTGGGTTCTTTACCACCAGCGCCACCTGGGAAGCCCAAGTAAGAGACATCTACCTAGAAGAACAAGTTCTTGAAAGAACACCTCTCAGAGAATACAGAGGAAGTATCTGTTTCCATTCAGTTTTTGGTTTTCAAAGTCCTATTACAAAAGCAAGGTTAAGATTGTGGAATATTATATTCAGAATGATAAGACACAATAGAGCAAGGTAGCTATGTCCAGTACATACACAGTCTTTTCAGAAACTGTCTGTGCCACCAGTTCATAAATTTGGGCTCCATTATCAGACATGGAGATGACGAATAAAGCTTTGTTATCTGAAAAAAAACAAGACAAATTTACTCTAATGATATGACCCACAGAGGCTGCAAAAGATGTTTCTAGTGTGCTGGTACTATTGTGCATCTTAATCTAAGTAAAGGTTACACATGATCACTCTGTAGACACTCATTCACTTAGTAAAAACTCATCAAATACAACTTGAAAATTCTGCAAATTACTTTATCTTACACTATATATATATTATACTTTAATAAGATAAAGATTATAAAAGCTAACACTAATTCCACAGTAATTTATTAAAAACAAAAAAGTATCTATTATCTAAATTATTGAACTAAACATTATTTTTGCATTTATTCCACATTGCCCTTTTGCTAAATGGCTAGTTGGTAATATTCAGTAGGTGTTGATGAAATGAGGTCATAAATGTATCTTAGCACCATGGAATTAAGAATTTTAAAAAGGGATCTTCTTTATTAGCACTGTTAATGTATAACTTTCTAACTTAAAGTGATTTTTTAAAAACCTAAACCATACCCACTTCTCCTGGTTTTGCTTTTTCCCCACCATATCAGAAGAGGAAAGCCCTGTCAATGGCTAAATTCAATATTTCTTTTGGTAAATGTCACAGTGCACTTGAGAATATGAGCATTATTTTCAAATATCTTCTGATATTGATTTCTAACATAATGCTACAGTGATAAGAAAACAGGCTCTGTATGATTCAGTATCTTTAGACCATATATTTTACACCCAGTTATATGTCTTTGGATATGCTCCAATATTTCCTGGTTTACAGTCTGTGGGAACTTGAATAGAATTTCTATCCTGTTGTTGTGTGCAAATTATATAAATCGTAATTATGTTGAACTGGGTCATAGTGCTTTTCCAGTCTGCTGTATCCTTCTACTTTTCTGTCTGTTCATCTATTAATTTTTCAGAGTTTGATAATGAAACTCCAACTAAAACCCTTATCTATTAACAAAAATAATCATAATATATGGTGGAACCATATGTAACTTTGTTTTGTATTTTCCAAGTCTCTGGTAAAGGTGTTATCATACTTTCATAATTTAAAATAAATAAATAAATATTTTATCTTCTCAAAAAAAATAAATAAAAATAATCTAAAAAAATAAGTCTGTCTGCTATATTAGATGCTGCCTAATCCAAATAAATTTTTGCCCAAATAAACTCTTGAAGTTTTTAAAGAAACTAACAAAATAATGAAAGCCTTTTCAATGGCATTAGCTCCAATTCACCATCTTCACTGATTTGAACATGAAATAAAGATCAGAGTAATATGCAGAAAAATTTTAAATGAGAAAAATTATTCAGAGAATCAAAGCATCCTAAATAATTTTGGGATATAAACTCGTAATTCACATTCTAGGCGGTAAATGCATTTCACTTTATCTGTTTAAGAATATAAAAGGAGCAGAACTCCACGTCAGCTGTGCAACTCAGACAACACTGAGTGTCTTATGCAATGTCATGATGCACCTGGAGATTAGTGTCACTCAGCGGACATACTCGCCTGTTGCCACTTGTCGAACCAACACCGTATTCAACTTGATGACAGGGCTAAATGTGTGTTTGCTGTCAGCTGTAGATGCCAGAATCTTACTGTGACACCTTAATACCAGCCTATCATCCTGCTTCTGTAACAATACAAGAATATCTTCCAGCAGCAATGTATATAGATCTAAAAATAAAAATGCAGGAAAAGGTGATTAGTATAGAAACTGAGAGGTGCTTTATAAATATTATAACAATTTGACATAGAAAACTGATTTCTGGTGAATCTAGTAAATATTAAAAATTGACTTGCTATTGTGTTTTTTAATTTCATTTTTAATAATTCGTTTTAAAGTATCACAACAAATAAAAAAACAATGGTTCTTCACCACAGATAGTTTGAGATAGAGAAGTTTAAAAGAAGCTTTGCCTGATCAGCATACAAAGATGGAGACAGGACTGGATAACGACAAAATTTTCTGCTTCACTCCTAAGTAAATATGTAACACATTTCACATGTAAAAAAATAACATAAGCAGATTTTCTGTAAATGTATAAATAACACAAAGTACCACTGCTAACTGCTGTAACTGAAAAATGTGAGTGGATGTCTTTTCTCTTTGGCATAAGGAAACTTTCCTATTCTTTCTCTTTCTCTGCTCTCCCCCAAATTGGCAGACAGTACACCTACCAATAGTTTTATCTCTATTCACCTTCCAAACCAATGGGCCTTCATGAATCATCTTCCTTTTTGTTAAATCCAAATTCTGCCAAAATAAGGAGAATTATATATAAATTATTTCCAAGCACTTAGATGATATTCCATAGTGTCTCCTTTCAAGAAATTCCTAATATAAAAGGCATCACTTACATTCACTATTATTGATATCTGTAAGCTATTGAGAATAGAATAAAAATCCAGTTAAAGTAAGCTACATAAAATATTCTAAAAAGGAAAATGCATCTTGTAGAAAAACACCCAAGAGTAAAATCTTCCCAATCTCACTCTAAACAGATGACAACAGCTAATAAAAATGAAGCAAACATTCAGTCCCTAGAGTCTCAACCCCTTTCCTTATTTTTTTCTATGCATAACTAACTAGATCATGGCTTATGCATATGAAGTCTCCAAGCTCTAGGCTCTCGTTCCAAAAAAAGCTCTAAGGACAGCATTCACAGAAGTCTAGGAAGTACTCAGGCTTGCTCTAAATATCAATAACTTGAGAGAATTATCTTTTAGTATAAGCAGCTCTAGAAAAATCTCAAGTCTCTGGAAGTCTTCCGGAAGGAAGCTCAGCATATCAGCATGTGTTTTGATAAGCTGTTATGTAGGACATAAAAGTCTATTTTAATAGTCACCAAATAAATCTGCCAAAAGAACCAGTGAAACAGTACAAGGAAGACTTAAAATCCACAGAAGTTAATTAATACAAAAACTCCATGTACTAGAAATAGCAATTCATAAATATTTTACTATCATTCCAGTAACGGTTTCAACTTTAATGCTTTGGAAGAGCTTCATAGAAAAATAATTGTATTACTTAACTAAAACATCTGGAAGGTTCCAACAGTAAACAGCCCTAGTCTTACTCAAACTGTAGAGTACAATAAAATTAAATTTAACATTAAGGAATGTTCCTTAGTCTCCTACAAATTCTTGTCACAAAAAGTTAGTTTCACACAAAACACTCCTCTGATGAAAGACTAAAGCAGTCTTTACACACAGACCAAGACACTTAAAAGGAAGAAAACAATCCTTAGTATAGACAATCTATGATGTAAGAACTCCTTCAGATCATGTATGTTCCCACTGGGATGTTAATCATCTGCCAGGTCTTCAGTAAATTTTATTTTTTAAGTAATGATTGGACCATCTCTTACCCTGAGCTCTTCAACATTTGGGTATTCTGACAACTTCAGATTAGAGGTATCAAGGCGACGCTGATAATCTTCCAAGCGCTGAAAATCAGAGAGGACGGAGCTAAGGTTACTCCTTTGGAGATCAATGACTTCCCTGTTTCTTAACCGAATGCAGACACTCCCCCTGCACTTACTGAGCGCTCTGCAACAACTCACTCTTTCTTAAAACACTCCCTTCTTTCCGCTGTGGTGACACTACCCTCTCCTGGTTTTCCTTCCACCTCTTCAGCGCTTCCAATCTTTTTTTCAAACTCTCTGGCCTCTATCTAGCTTGTATTTACTTTCTAAATAGCAAATCACGTACATGGTAGAAAATTCAGAAAGTAATATAAGGCACACAAAAAACAGTAAGTCTCCCTCTATGCTTGTCCACACTTTCCCCACCCCAAGTTTTCTCTTAAGAAGTAATCACCCATTTCTTGGGTAGCCTATGAGGAAAATTCTAAGCAAAAAATAACACATATGGATATAAGTTAGCTTGCCTCTCTGCATGCTGTGTGTAGTATACCCTTTTTAAAAGAAATATATGGTAACATAATATTTTCATATGTGTATCACTTATTCAAAAATAACAATACAGTCATATACACATTTCTGTGTGTGCATCATATCAATATATCTTGGTGATGGTTCCATTAGCAAATGGAGAGTGGGCTCATTTTTTCAGTGGCTGTGTGGTATTCAACTTTGTGAAAAAACTAGTTGAATTACATCTTACTAATGGACATGTATATTAGGATCCACTTTCAGAGGAAGAATGGTTGGATTAAAGGGTACATGCATTTTTCCCAAGATTATAAAATATTTTTGAATAGAAAGGTCAGCATGTATATAGTAAATGCCCATATACTCATCTACATTCCACAATTAACATCTGCTCTATCTGTTTTATCACATATCTGTCCATCTACTCACCCCTCTATCTGTTCATCAATCCATTTGATATTTTGGATGTATTTCAAAATAAGCTACAGATATAAGCACACTTTAAACATTTTATCATTAACAGAGCTAACAAGAGCTCAATATCATTAACGGGAGTTCAATATTTGTTTACAGTTTTTTTTTCAAAGTAAAATTTACATACAGCGAAACGTACACATTTTAAGTGTACCTTTCCATGAGCTTTTACCAATGCATATACTTATGCAATCAAACTCCTATCAAGATATGAAATATGGCCATCACTTCAGAAGGCCCTCTCATACTTCTTCCTAGCTAAGATCTGTCCCCACATCTTCAGTGACAAACCACTTCCCTGATTTTTTCCCACTGTAAATTAGTTTAGCTAGGTCTTATAAGTTCACTAAACAGAATATATGTATGTGTACTCTTTTGTGTCCAGTTTCTTTCACTCAGAATAATGTTTGTGAGATTCACCCATTATTGCTGGTATCACTTTAGCTTATGACTATACTACTTTTGGTTTATGTTACAAACATTCCGGTAGAAGTCTATGGGCATATATCTTCATTTCTCTTGGGTAGATCAGTAAGAAGAGAATGCTGGATCAAAAGATGAACATGTGAATATGTGTTCTGTAAATTTAGATATAAATTTCTAATTTTCCCTCTAGGGTTACAACAGTTTACATTACAAACAACAAAGTTCCTATTTTTCCAAAGTTTTACCAACAGACTGAATGAATGAGCAAACAAGCAGCTAGAGATGCTCAAGAGCCAAATACAACTCTGACATCCAACCACAAACTGCTCTGGACCCACCTACTACATGAACAGGTAACCCGGGTTCCGCCCTTCAATTATGTAATAACAGCTACAAGGGTTACTGAACAGGCTCTGGGTAAAACTAATTTAACATTCTTATTCTCATTGTCAACCTGTGTCTTCTTGCTTTTTCCTTCTTACCTGCTTGTTCTCTGCCTCCTTAACAGCCTGGTTCACATAATTTAAGATCTGACGACAGTGATCTGCAGCTTTCTTCACCTTCTCCCTTTCTGGTGGCCACTCTAAAAATGGCGAAAAAATCCAAAATGTAAAATGGAGGAAATCAGAAAAGAATATAAGCATATATATATATATATATATATATATATATATATAAAGGAGACAGCACTTTATTTCAACAGTATGAAAGCATACTAAGACCCTGAATATTTTTATACCAGGATAAAAAACCTACAGCAGAATCTCAATTTAGGTAGTCTTGGGACAGGTAAGACTT
Source organism: Capra hircus (assembly GCF_001704415.2). NCBI lineage: Eukaryota > Metazoa > Chordata > Mammalia > Artiodactyla > Bovidae > Capra > Capra hircus. Next base: position 51,295,402 of record NC_030822.1, read on the forward strand.
CTTATCACAGTCTTTAAGCATAAACACTAATTTTTAAAACGAAATCAAATGTGAGGAGTGATGCTTTATATCAAGTATCAAGCCCACCCCAAGAAGCGGGTTTCATCCACATTGTAAGCTTATATAAACGAGACTCCTTTCTCCTTGCAATTTCAAAGTGCACAGCCTACAAGATTATGTACAGCTGACTAGTTAGGCAACATTTTTGAGTGATAAAATAATTAAAAATAGCTCCAAAATAAGTTCCTTTAAATTTGGGATTAAAGAAAGAAAATAACTTACAATACTTGTTATCATTAAAAGAAGATGAAATTCACCAAAATGTATTGAGATTGTGTTGAAGTTATGTTTTGGTATACCAAATCAGAATACTTGAAATTATAATCCTCTAAACAATAGTTCAATTATACTGAATAAATATATTAAAGTACAAAAATTAATGTGTATGAATATTTTCAAATTCCCAGGCATAACAAATAGGCATTTAAATTGCACAGAAGTATTGAGAACTAAGTAAGTATAAGAACCTAAAGCTCAATTGAGAAACTCAGATTCACTTCATATTTAAAAAAAAAGAGTTGGAGTGATAATACACTGATTGGACTTAATGAAAGTACATGTCCATAGTTACAAAACATCTCTTCAACCTGGTATAGGCCTTCACCAAAGGAAATATGATCCACGCTAGAGGAAGTATTGGTAAACTTTTTCTGTATATTTTATAGGCCAAATGGTCTTTGCCACAACTATTTAACCCTGTTGTTGTACAGCAAAAGTAGTCAAGAGATAATATTTCAACAAGTGAGCATGACTTGCTGATTTATGTTCCAATAAAATTTTACTTACAAAAGTATGTGTGAGCCAGATTTAACCATGATCCATAGATTGCTTAAACCCTGTGCTTGAGCTACTAATGGAGCACATTAAATCAAACAGCCTGAAGACAACTGGAATCTTGCTAGAATATTTTGCCATACTACTTGGAAATTCAAAGTGCCAGACACCAGGATGCTGTGAGAGATTATTCAGCAAAATGTGTTTTTGTTGTTGTTGTTCTTAAGCTCTTTAATTTCAGTGAGAATATTGTACCTGTGTATTTGGCAATATTGTCCAAGAGAAGAGGGTACTTAGTAAGCCTCTGCATTTGAGTGGGAATGATATCCTTAAGCTGCAGACGACGACACAGTGGATTACTCTCAGCATCCTAAAATTAAAGGCAAATAAGTGAATCTGTAATTCTTATTAGGACTATAATTACCTAATACGCACCATATATTCATCATACAAATGTCTTCAGCATCACAGTTCTGGTTATTAAACCAAGACTTAAAACCTGCCAGGACATGTCACTGGCACACTCCACTTCTGTTTTCTCCTTTAATCATATAACGTAGCCTTTATCACTCAGCACATGGCTCTGTGCTATCTGTTTAAGCAAGGATTGAGAACACCATAATCATCTCTAAGAATTACTTTCTTGTGAAAGAAGTTTTATCTTTACATACTAAGAAAATCTAGTTATGTTTTCCAATGATTGACTTTCCTACCAAAAGCTAATCAATCAGTTAATCTGATATCTGCCACTCCAAGTAGGTACAGTAGATCATAAATATAGATATATCAGCTCAGCTGTAACAGAGGTCTGCAAACTTCTCAATAATATACCAACATGGCTTTGAATGTCATCAGAGTCTGTCACAACTATTCCATTCCGCTGTTTTAACACAAAAGCAGCCAGAGACAATACCTAAAGGAATGAACCTGGCTCTGTGCAGGAGAGTTCTAAGAAGGCCTCCAAGATTCCAATTTTCCGGTGTACAATCTCTATAACCCACGCCCTGCCCTTGAGTGTGGACAGAACCTATCAATATGATGGCTTCTGTGATTAGGTGACTATCAGTTAACTCTAAGTCAATCAAAAAGGAGATTGTTCTAGGTGAGGCTGACTTAATCAGAGGAGTCTTTAAAAGCAAGCTCCATCAGAGAGACACGTTCCTACTGGCCTGGAAGGGAAGAACACATCTTATAAACTGCCTACAGGGGCTATGTAGCAAAGAGATTTGGGCACTTGCTAGGAGCCCAGAGCAGTTGCTAGCCAACAACAGCAAGAAGACAGGGTTCTCGATTATACATTTACAAGGAAATGAATTCTGCTGACAACTAGTGAGCTTAAAAGAGTCCCAGATGAGAACTGCAGCTGCAAGTGATACACCGACTTCAGCCTGATGAAGCGATGAAGAAAGGACACAGATAAACAGTATTTGTACTCTTAAACTACAAAACTGTGACATGATACATCTGCATCAAGTTGCAACATTTGTGGTGATTTGTCTACAGCAATACAAAATAAACTGTGTTCCAATAAAACTACAAAAACAGGGAAGAGGCTGGATATGGCCCGTGGGCTCTAGTTTACTGATGGTAATCTATACCAATATAAAGCCCAGTAAGCATGACTGCTGTTTGACTCTTCTCTGGGCTGGCTATAAGGCCCTTCTCATGTTTTGACAGTATTATTTCAATAGTGTGCATGGCCATTTCCTGCCAATATCTCCAAGGCAATGTGAACTTCTATGTCAAATATTTTAATCCCATTATGTATTCTTTGTAATTCACCATTACAGTATCACCTTTATATCCTCCAGTAATTTAAGAGATTATGTATGGCTTTAAAAATGTAAACATAGATATAACCCTTATGCAAAATTTTAGTCTTAGAATCCCCCTGGTTCATTCCATAATTGATCCCAAAAAAAATTGCCCTTTTTTTTTTTTTTTGGTTATATGACTCACTCAACTCACTTGCACAAAAGTCTGGAATCGAGAATCCTTTTTCTGGCGAGACTTGATCATTTCCAGGGCAAAGGGTTGGTTACTGCAAAAGGTGGCAGCAGCATGTTTCAACTTTTCCTCCCCGGGTCCACTGAACTGTGCCAAGAACACAAAGAACACAATAGAGAACGGGATACTGAGCTTATACAAGGCTAGGCAAAATGAGAGACAGCCACAATCCTTCCAATATCCCAGTCAGAAGCAGCAGAAATCTACATATTTAATGTGGATTATCAAGGATTCTCCACTAAAACACTTCTGACTCTGATGTATCCAGATCTTTTTTGATCATTGTCTAGTATTTTCTTGTTCATAGCTTCCCACAACTTACTACCTTTTCAGTCTATCCCACTTCTAAATCTGACAGAAAGGTTGACACCTAGGGAATATGAGACACAAAATGCTTAAAGACTGAGATTAAAATTTGATTTTCTTAGAATCTGACACCTTCACAAAAATTACTGTCTTACTGCTGTAGGAAGAAAATCCTTGGGATTCGAGCTTACTTTCTTACTTATGAAATCCAGGGCAGGTCATAACTTCTCTGGGTCACAATAAAATTAATCACCTCTGCTTCACCTACGCAGAAGGTGGAGCTCCATCCCTTAAATTTCTCTTAGGGAAGATTCATGAGCCTATGAACCTCTTTCACTAAAAATTATACTTTTTACTGGCTTTCCGGGTGGTGCTACTGGTAAAGAACCCACCTGCCAATGCAGGAGATGTTAAGAGATGCAGGTTTGACCCCCTAAGTTAGGAAGATTCCCCCTGGAGAAGAGGATAGCAACCCACTCCAGTGTTCTGGCCTGGAGAATCCCCACGGACAGAGGAGCCTAGTGGGCTACAGTCCATGGGGTCGCAGAGTCGGACATGATTGAGTAACTAAGCACAGCACAGCACAGGGCATTTGTAGGTAAACGCTCAGTACTTTCCTCTTCAACTATGAAGCATACAAAGTGATGTTTTAATAGGTTGCTCCAATGCTGTATTTTTATTTTAAATATGACATTCAACATATTTAGAGATGAGACTGGCAGAATTTTTGGTATTTTAGTCAATCTAGGTACCAGGCAATTATTAACAGCAGCTGGGTTTACAAAAGAAAATAACGCCCCAGCCTCAAGCAGTTTTTACAGTGGTTTTACTAGTAGCAAAAGTACATATAAGGTGATCTCATGGGGCCAATAATGGAAAAATACTCTCCAAAACTACTTTTAAAAGATAAAATAAATCTAGACACCTATTCACGATTTCTGCTTTTAATATTTCTGGCCAATGCTTTGCCCTAAATTAACCCTCTGTACCTAGCAGCAACTAACCAAACTGGTTAGTCCATTTTGCTTTTTCTCAGTCTCTTACAGGCAAAACACACTGGTCAAGAATACAATTCTTTTTACATGCTCTAAAATAAATTTTCTGTCCCACTTTTAAGAGGTATCTTTATTTCACATGTAATATTTATATAGTCCAAAGGGCTATTATAAGAGGACCAACTGTACTTTTGTACTTTATTAATGATGAATCTCACTTGACACTTGGTATTAAACATTATTTATATGAGATGTAAATTAAACTGCTTCAGAATCAAGATTGGTATCTTAAGTCCATATGACTCACAACTTTTTAATCCAAATGGAGAAGAAAATTGATGCTACGCTATGTCATACTACAAATTTTCTATTTCAAGTTTGGTAGTGTGCTGCCAAGCCCACAGAACTCAGAGATCAAGAAACAAAATGAGTCACACGATCACAGAGTAGCCACAGAATAAGTTGAATTTTCAAGGAAGTTAAGTCTCCTTAAGAACAATAATGCCAGCATGGGTCTAAGGAGAAAATGCTCTGGAAAGTTCAGTAAACGCAAGGAGACTGGACTAGGATTTCCTGATCCTGTTTTACATGTCAAGTGGCTAATCATTAAGAAGAGATCTATTAATAGATTAGTAGATTCTGAGTCATGTTCTCACCATCAGTGAAGAGAGTAAGATGAAGATTGTTTTGGTCAACTTTCCAGTAAAAGTTATCATTGTAAAATTACCAAAATCTTTTGGCATTTCCTCAAGCAGTCTACATACTGAAATTAATATCTGTTGGCATATCTAAACAGTTCCTGTTCAACCAGTGTTAAAATTTTGGGAACCACATCACATGTTTTACTCATGTAAAGCACTCATAGGCTTAACTATAGGACTTTCTTTAAGCATCTAAATCAAACCCACTTTCCTGTAGGAAGATTTTCTGTATGCTCCAGTTTAGGTGTCCCTGCTATCTATTTCCAAAATAACCTGTATTCTCCCCTTTTTGTAACACTAGTCACACTTGAAATAATGACTATTCTTTTCCCCCTACTGATTATAAGTTCCACAAGGGCAGGAGCTTTATGTGTTCTGGCTGCCACTGTATCCCCAGCACCTAGAACAGTGAGTATATGCTGACAAAGAGTCACCAGAAAGATAAATGCAATCTGCCAAGCAGCTACCATTGTCTCTGAACTCTCTTTCCTTATACTGTAAATAAGGTTAAGTAATTTTTACTTTTCTGCTTTTGTGATGGTAGCTCTCAATCTGTAATTGTCCAGTGTTTTACAGTACATTTCTGAGATTTTGACAACAAAAGACAATTAAAATTCCACATCAGTTAAATTATTTTTATCAAGGTCCATTTTACTCTACATTCTTTAAAACACAAAGAACTACTATCTTTAATTTGATAAGAAAAGAGCATGCAGTTGAATAGGCACTTATTAGAAGACTAATTAAGAATACGCACTTGGACCCTTTTTATCTTTACATTAAAGAATGAGTTTGCATACTTGGGAAGGTTAGCAGTTTAACCTTAAATCTGATCAAATGCCTATGAAAATCTTTAAACGAAATCGCTGATGTCCTTACCCAGATCAGCAAATCTTCCCCAATCTGATCAATAACAGAGGTCTCATTCCTCTTCCGAATAGCCTTCATTTGCTCATTCAATCCAACTAAGGTGGGGAAAAAAACAATGAAAAAAAATTAAGCATACATTCATTTCAGGCTGAGATACTGGTAGTATCATGAATCTAAATTTTAAAAACAAAGGATTTTCAGAGTAGTATAGCTTCTTCCATCATAGTTTAGTCAGTAAAGAATCTGCCTGCAATGCAGGAATCTGCCTGCAATGCAGGAGATCCGGGTTCAATTTCTGGGTCCAGAAGATCCCCTGGAGAAGAAAATGGCAACCCACTCCAGTATTCTTGCCTAGAAAATCCCATGGACAGAGGAACCTGGCAGGCTACAGTCCATGGGGTTGCAAGAGTCGGACATGATTTAAGCCACATAGCTTCTAATTGCCTTAAATATAAATCTGGACATAATTCCTATACATCTACACATCTACATATTTTTAGTTCTATATGAAAACCTGTTGCCAAAGCATAAAATAATGTGGAAACTAGCACATTATATACGGTACGGGGGCATCAAATACGCATTTAACCTCAAGATTCCATCTGTAACCAGCCATGCTTGTAAGAAAACAAACTTCAACTGTACAAGTGACTCTGCCCACTCTTCCTCTCAAAACGTGTGTTCCCAGGCAATGGACATCATCATGCTCGAATGTGTCACACACACTGGTGAGACTCAGTATCACCCACACTGGAGCAAAAGGCAACTATTCGGTGGGTGGGTGTTGCTAGGCAGTGATGGCATCCTTAATGAAAGAAAGACTAAAAGTAAGGGTCCTGGAGAAACAGTGACTTAAAAAGAGAGGAACTGATACTACTGTCTCCAAAGCCCAAGACGACTACAACCAGGGACAGATTTTTAATGTATTCATTCAAGCATTCCAAGCAACAAAACCATAAAATAATTTAATTCCTGAATGTTTTGGATTCTATGTTATATATCGCTCCCTACAAAATATATTTATACATATATTATACAGAGTATATATTTTAAAAAACATATATAATGTAAGTAATCAGGGATTTCCAAGGGTAATTTTAACTATTTATGTTTTTTGTCTTAGGCATTGACTTTAGGCCCTAAATTCTGTGTTAATACTCTGAAAAAAAAAAGTTGATGTGGTGGAAGTAAGGAATTGGGGAGAAATTCAAAGATCCAATTATTTCTTCATCTTATGCTCATATATAATTATGGAATTTTCAGGAATGCCAACATGGATACATTTATTTATAAGATTTTACTGTTATGGTGCCTTTTTATACCAACAATCTTTTATCTATTGGAAATGTTATGAACAAAGATCAGAGTCAATTTATCTTACTGTGAAGTTGAAGAATATCTTCTAAGTTTGAAAAAATTTTCCGTAGTTCTGAAGGTGACAAAATTCCTTCTCTGGACACTCGCTGATAAAACACTTGATCTAGAACCTTCAATGTTCGAACATGAGCTCTTTCAGTGCAGAACAATTCTAAGTAGAAAAATGGGAAACATAAAATGTTACCTTACTTAGAATGAGATCAGACATAGGCTTTGGCTGAAATTAAGAACCAAATGAGTAATATAATCATTATTTATAGTTTTGATAGGATATGGTATCTCTGAAGTCACTTAATTCCATGAAACTCTACTATATACTAGCTCTAAGAGTTAAATACTGTTAAATGAAAAGTATCATTTAAAACTGTTTTCTACTTACAAGATAACAATGTACTCTGAAATCCATTGGTTGCCAGCACCAACCAATCAGAACAACATTAGAAAACTGTAAGTCCAAATATTACATAGTCTTTGAACTGAACCCTCTTCAGAAGTAACAGCATTCTATGTTATCTAACTTGCCTATTAACTCTCTTTAAGTAATTAAGCAGGCTGCACTGGGTGTCTGCTGCTGCCCGTGGGCCTTCTCTAGCTGCAGCAAGCAGGGGCTACTCTCTGGTTGCGGTGCATCGGCTTCTCACTGTGGTGGCTTCTTCTGTTGTAGAGCCCAGACTCTAGAGTGCAGGCTTCAGTAGTTGTGGCACACAGGCTTAGTTGCCCCACAGCGTGTGGGATCTTCTGGGACCAGGGACTGAACTCATGTCCCTTGCATTAGCAGGTGGATTCTTAACCACTGGACTACCAGGGAAGTCCTGCCTATAGACTCTCATTTCTGAGGCCAAACTTTTTAATTTCACCATGTCTCAATGTTGCTAGAGACAGGAAGTATATTTATTCAAATCACAACTTAAAAGATAGTAATAGGCACAGTTTCTATGTCATATACGCCAGGGTAAAATAAAGCACATTACACAAGGATAGAGGAAGACCTAGATTTTAGTTTTCTTCCCATCACTTACCAGCTGCATGATCTTGACTACAATTAGTCTGAGCCTTGGCTTTCTCATTTACAATCTATGCACAAAAAAATAACAGAGCCTGAAAGTAAAGTCAGGGCACAAGTGTTGTCTCAATGATTCTTCATGTTTAAGATCTACGATGATATGAATTTTAAATAACTTGAATGCTAAACACATTTTCCTTTTAAATTATCAATAAGAATCATACAATCGCTTGCATTTTTAAGTTGGAAAGTACAGGGATCATCCATTAATTTCCTCTCTGTTCAAAACAAACAGTGAGCATAAACTCTGAAGCAAACTCCAAGGTTTGGAGTTGGTTTAACTCTAATAAAACTCAATATATGTGAATAACAAAAATGAATTAAACTCACCATTAATTACTTCCTGTCTTTTGATCTCACAAGGCTTTAGTCCCAATAACACTTCTCGACTGACGAGCTGTTGCCAGTTGGGTGGGTCTGTCTCTAAGTCATTTTCAAACTGTTCATCCTCACTCTGACTTTCTCCAAAAGCTATGCTGTCAAACCTAATGAAGAACAAATAATGATTTCTATTTCAGGATACCACACGGACAATGGGAGACAGCACAAGCCTTTATGTTACAGTCAGTCAGTCAGATTTCTGAAGTATTACTTAGCAGAGCCTGAAACATCATCCTCCCTTACAAAATAGCTTGCATGTGTTATAAAAACCTCCATAAATATTTAAATAGTTGTGTTTATTAAGAAACTTCTTTTATACTATCTAACAGATTTGTGCATGGGGCTTTTTTTCCTTTAAAACTAGGACTTTAGGGAAAAAAGATATATTTCTTAAAATATACCCCACTGAAAGCTACTTTAGGCTTACTTACTTTCGAAAAGGCTTTGGTGTCCCATGTTCAGTCACTCTAAAACAATGGAGAATAGACAGTCAACATACAAATAAAATTGTGATGAAAAAATTGATGACAAAGATATTCAAAATTGTGTTAAACCACAGTGACTGATAAATAATTCTTCTGGATATTGCAATGACTTAAAATGAAATAAATTAAAAAATATTTTAGTACCTATCTAATATTTACTACCAATAAATTCTATTTCTTTCCCCCAAAAAAATGTAGAAAAAAACACTACTAAGTATAGGCATACTATACAGTGAGAAACTTTTAAGCAATGTCCTAAACACCCCTAAGACACCATGAATTACCTTTCCACTTCCCATTCCTCCTCCTGCACCTGGTCTAATGGAGGAGGTGGGAAATCAAAGATGGTGTTGGGAGTACGAGGAGTGCCATCCAAGGAGTCTCCAGATGCTGGCATTTCTCCAGCTTGTTTTGATCCTGAAAAGACAAAAGTCAGACATTCAGATGCTGTTAATAAGAACAATGATTAAAACAAAAAAATCAGTCCCCCAGAAAGCTTCAGCCTCACCCATGGTCATATTCTTACTTAAACAACTGCAGGTTAGCTAGAAATAAAATTCTAACATAAAATTTTAACATGCACTAAAAAATAAACTGGAATATCATTTTTCAGTTCAGTTCAATTCAGTTGCTCAGTCATGTCTGACTCTTTGTGACCCCAAAGACTGCAGCATGCCAGGCTTCCCTGTCCATCATTTTTATGCAGCTTTAAAAAAATCAACATAAGACATGGCAACCACTAGGAAGAGCACATGATATGGAGAAACACTCTCTATATCCTCTTTTACTCCAAGTACCAATCTTCTTCATTCAAATTTTAGTTATCATGATGGTCTACCTCCAAATAACTTCATATTTCTCACCTCTGAAGTTTGCTCACTTATTTGTCCCATTTTCACTTCCCTTTCTTTTTTTCTTCCCACTCTTATTATTATTCCTGCTGCTGCTAAGTCACTTCAGTTGTGCCCGACTTTGTGCGACCCCACAGACGGCAGCCCACCAGGCTCCCCAGTCCTTGGGATTCTCCAGGCCTAGTTATCTGTTATTCCCTAGGTTTAAATGATGGAATTACATATATATAATATATATATTTGTTCCAACAAGGCGTCAAGTGTCTTAACTTTCCTCTATGTCACATTAGGTATTTGTGTCCGTTTCCTTCTCTTTAATTGTATTTCTTTCCTTTTACCTTTCATGTCTTTCAGTTACATTTTTACTTGTATCCTTAAGAGGATTTTTTACATTTCCATTCTGATCTGCAGCCACAACTAAAAATATTCTATGCTTCGCCTAACAGTTTGATTCTAAGAGTCTGAAAAAAAAGTGTACTTACATTATTGTGACCTTACACATATTGTAATACAACATACCCTATACATATTATTCTTGCCAGATTAAGAGGCATCTTAGGTTACGATCATGTTTTCTTTTCTACTGGTCCAATGTTACAACTCCTAGGTCACTTGAAATTGAATGTTTATTACATTAAAGTCATACACTCCACCAGTCACTTTCAGATTATACCACTGTTTGCTTCATGTTTCAATCATGAAGTCTTCCTGTCACCAGCCACCTGTGGAAGCACAGAAGCAGGTCTCTTGGCCCTGTTAAGCTTTTAGATGGATGGCTGACATCCTGACTACAACTTTATGAGAGAGTCCAACCCAAAACTGCCTAGCTAAGCTGCTCCTGAGCTCCTCACGCACCAAAAATGTGAAGTAGTAAATATTTTTTTTGTGTTACGCCATTCAGTTTTGGGATAATTTGTCACCAAGCAATTGATAACTAATAAAACAGTTATTATATGTAACAGTTATATTAAGATGTCTTAGTCTCTGCTCCTTTTTCATAACATGCAATTCTTGCTTTAGATATAATAACCTCTTTAATTTCTTCAAGAATACTATCTAATTTGGAGGTATTTTTATAAGTTCTTACTTATTCCCTAAATTGTTTTCTGCTAGTGGCAGTTTTTCTGTTTCTTTTGTATTTTCTTCTTTATGCCCGAATAGATTTGGCGGTATGTATTATCTTAGGTCTTGACTCTAATAACTTCTGCCAAAAGTGAGTAACGCTGAACATTTGCAAGAATGCAAGACTTAGCAGCTGAACTGACTTTCCTGTTCTGCTATGTAGAAGAAGGGTCCTTTTCAGCTAGACGCTCCTCTGAGTGGCATAAGCCCCTGGCATGCTTACTGCCAGGCTTTAGGTCCCCTAAGGTGAGCTTCAGGGCACTAATACCATGGAGGACTTGAAAACTGTGTACTATGGCCCTACACAATTCACTTAGCTTATGCCAAGTCATGTCCAACTCTTTGTGACCCCATGGACTGCAGCATGCCAGGCTTCTCCATCCTTCACTGTCTTCTCGCATTCGCTCAAACTCTTGTCCACTGAGTTGGTGATGCCATCCAACCATCTCATCCTCTGTCTCTCCTTTCTCCCCCTGCCCTCAATCTTTCCCATCATCGGTGTCTTTTCCAATGAGTCAGCTCTTCGCATCAGGTGGCCAAGTATTGGAACTTCAGTTTCAGCATCAGTTCTTCCAGTAAATATTCAGGGTTGATTTCCTTTAGGATTGACTGGTTTGATGTCCTTGCTGTCCGATGGACTCTCAAGTCTTCTCCAGCACCACAATTTGAAAGCATCGGTCTTTCTTCAGCACTCAGTCTTCTTTATGGTCCAATTCTCACATCCGTAGATGACGATTGGAAAAACCATACCTTTAACTCTATGGATCTTTGTCGGCAAAGTGATGTCTCTGCTTTTTAATACACTGCCTAGCTTTGGCACAATTTTGCTTTCAAGGAGCAAACATCTTTTCATTTCATGGCTGCAGTCACTATCCACAGTGATTTTGGAGCCAAAGAATATAAAATCTGCCACTGTTTTCACTTTTCCCCCATCTATTTGCCATGAAGTGATGGGACCAGATCCCATGATCTTAGTTTTTTGAATGCTGAGTTTGAAGCCAGCTTTTTCACGTTCCTTTCCTCCTCATGAAGATGCTCTTTAGTTCCTCTTCACTTTCTGCCATCAGGGTAGTTACCTTCTGCATATATGACGATGCTGATATTTCTCCCAGCAATCTTGATTCTAGCTTGAGTCATCCAGTCCAGCATTTTGCATAAGGTACTCTGCATATAAGTTAAATAAGCAGCGTGACAATACACAGCCTTGATGTACTCCCTTCCCAAATTTTAGCCAGTCTGTTGTTTCATGTCTGGTTCTAACTGTTGCTTCTTGACCTGCATACAGCTTTTTCAGGTAAGGTGGTCTGATATTCCCATCTCTGTAAGAATTCTCCACAGTTTGTTGTGATCTACACAGTCAAAGGCTGTAGCATAGTCAATAAAGCAGATGTTTTTCTGGAATTCCCTTGCTTTTTCTATGATCCAATGGATGTTGGCAATTTGATCTCTGTTGGTTCCTCTGTCTTTTCTAAATTCAGCTTGTGTATCTGGAAGTTCTTGATTCAAATACTGTTGAAGCCTAGCTTGAAGGATTTTGAGCATTACCTTACTATCATATGAAATGAGCACAACTGTATGGTAGTTTGCACTTTTCTTTGGCATTGCCCTTCTTTGGGATTGGAATGAAGACTGACCTTTTCCAGACCTGTGGCCACTGTTGAGTTTTCCAAATTTGTTGGCATATTGAGGGCAGCACTTTCACAGCATCATCTTTTAGGATTTGAAAGATTTCAATTGGAATTCCATCACCTCCACTAGCTTTGTTCACAGTAATGCTTCCTAAGGCCCACTTGGCTTCACATTCCAGGATGTCTGGCTCTGGGTGAGTGATCACACCATCACAGTTATCTGGGTCATTAATAACTTTTTAATATAGTTCTTCTGTGTATTCTTGCCACTTCTTCTTAATAGCTTTTGCTTCTGTTAGGTCTCTGCTGTTTCTGTCCTTTATTGTGCCGATCTTTACATGAAATGTTCCCCTGGTATCATCAATTTTCTTGAAGAGCTCTCTAGACTTTCTCATTCTATTGTTTTCCCTCTATTTGTCTGCACTGTTCATTTAAGAAGGCTTTCTTATCTCTCCTTGCTATTCTCTGGAACTCTGCATTCAGTTGGGTATATCTTTTCCTTTCTACTTTGCCTTTCGCTTCTCTTCTTTGCTCAGCTATTTGTAAGGCCTCCTCAGACAATCACTTCGCCTTCTTGTATTTCTTTTCCTTTGGGATGGTTTTGGTCATCACCTCCTGTACAATGTTACGAACCTCTGTCCCTATTTCTTCAGGCACTCTGTCTACCAGATCTCATCCCTTGAACTGTTCATCACCTCCACTGTAAAACCATAAGGGATTTGATTTAGGTCATACATGAAGGACCTAGTGGTTTTCCCTACTTTCTTTAATTTAAGCCTGAATTTTGCAATGAGAAGCTCATGATCTGAGCCACAGCCCGCTTCAGGTCTTGTTTTTGCAGACTGTATAACCTTCTCCATCTCTGGCTGTAAAGAATATAATCAGTCTGATTTCAACTTCTGTAACAAAGGACTAAGGTCTATCTAGTCAAGGCTATGGTTTTTCCTGTGGTCACGTATGGATGTGAGAGTTGGACTGTGAAGAAGGCTGAGCGCCAAAGAATTGATGCCTTTGAACTGTGGTGTTGGAGAAGACTCTTGAGGGTCCCTTGGACTGCAAGGAGATCCAACCAGTCCATTCTGAAGGAGATCAACCCTGGGATTTCTTTGGAAGGAATGATGCTGAAGCTGAAACTCCAGTACTTTGGCCACCTCATGCGAAGGGTTGACTCATTGGAAAAGACTCTGATGCTGGGAGAGATTGGGGGCAGGAGAAGGGGACAACAGAGGATGAGATGGCTGGATGGCATCACGGACTCGATGGACGTGAGTCTGAGTGAACTCCAGGAGATGGTGATGGACAGGGAGGCCTGGCATGCTGCAATTCATGGGGTCGCAAAGAGTCGGACACGACTGAGCGACTGAACTGAACTGAACTGAACAAAGAACATATTCATTTTCTTCTGATACAAGAACGACTGCTTATATTCTGTAATATAAGAATCAGAAGTTGCTGACAGAACTGTTCTGATTACAGATCTTCTGTGAATTAATCATTTTCAGTTTTACTTTTTCCTTATGCACTCTGTGACTCATATGACAACCCTCTTTTGGGTTCCAATGGACAGACTGGCTCTCACCTTGGACTCCTTACACAAACTATGGGCTCCTACTTCCTTTATGTCCTTTCATACATCAAACCACTCGTGCCCATTAATCTCCCCCAAATTTGTGGAAATCTCTTATGAATAAGAATACCTTCTCTTCCTCAGCTTCTTTTCTCTTTTTGCTTGTTGTTTATTCATTACTACCATTCTTTTATTTCAGTGAGACACGACAGCCATGAATTAAGGCATTACTCAGTCCAACATCTTCAGAATTCCATGTAAGACTGAACCTCCAGGCTTTTCTACAAATATCACCGCTACTTCTTTGTCTTCTGCTTCAGATCCCTCAAATAGAGACTGATGTTTCTGCCATACACTATGTACTGCAGGGTGATGAGACAGCAACTCTTCTTTTTCCTAAGGACTACTTTTAGACTATTATCCTACTTTCTTACAAAAATCCCTTGCTCCACTGAGGCGCTCACTCTCTGAATAATGTCATGTTGTCATTACCAAGAGCCGTCTAGCAACACTGAAACTTTGGCTGCTGGCTCACAATTTTCCTCTCCATGCTATTATCAAACACAGCCACCACAAAATCTATGTCTATAAACATATCTAAACCTTTGGCTCCTTGGCGCCTCCCCTGCTTCATCACTAGGAACCCCCTCTATGCCACCCCAGTGACCACTCCCACGGATCCACTCTTGGTTTTGTCATACCAGAAATTGAACTGCTTCCAAAATCACCAATACAAACGGGTATTTCCCTCTCCAAATACAAGGACCTAATTCTCCCAGCTCACTTGCTTAAGAAACCAATTATAACAAGTATGAAGAAATACGGTAATAAGCTCTTTTCTCAATTACCTACAATTACTTCCTATCTTCCTTTACTCTTTAAATCCTCTTGACCTTCTCACTAAATCCTCACTCTCAGCTAATAACCTTGCCCTTCACATATACTCTGCATAGCATTGCTTCTCTCCTTCTCAAAACTTTTTTCTATTGGTCATATAGTCCATTTCCCACATTTTTAACCTCTTTCTTTCAATTGGCTTCCCCTTAGTATTAAAAAAAAAAACCCAGTATCTCAGATTTTTTAAAAGTCTTCTTTAGATGCGCCCTACATAAACATATCTGCCTCTAACTTACTTTTACTTTTCTTATTTTTTGTTGTTTTTATTCTATCAATTTTATATTGATAACATTCTTAAATACAGAATAATTTTTACTGATATACATACTACCATATATAAAATAGGGCTTTTGGTGACAGAGTGTGTGGCTCTAAACCACATGTTCCAGCTTTCTTGCGTGTTTAGCTTAGGTTTTGTGAGTGCATTGCTATTTACCACATGAAATCACGTGTACAATACTCTGCTTTGTAACTGGACTTGTATTATCTCTTTTTTCTGTTACCACCCATTTCATATTAGCTGCATGGTTAGTCAGCTTATAATTAAATTAACCGTGAATCATTTTAGCGGCCTGTGAAGTAACTAGTCCCTTTTGTGGTCTTTTGACACACTGTTTTTATAATTTGCATCACTGGCTAATTAGCTGATATTTAAAATTCTTTGACGATTTCTCTGTGGTTTCTTGCTTGATTTCTTTCCGAGTATTTGTGAAAGAACAGTTCTGTATGTTTTCCTTGCTGTTGGAGTGCTCTGGCGGTGTGTCTGCTTTCACCATTGGTTTTGATTTCCTGTCTCATCCTGTCGTCTGCTTAGTCGTCATCAATCCAGACCCCCCCACCCCCGCCCCCCGAGGCTGTAGTTTACCCATCCATCTTCCCTCCCTGGTCACCCCTCACTTGCTCTGGTCATAGCCGTGCTGTGGTCCACAGCATGTGTGCCCTTATTTGGGTTTGTGCTTTGTCTTCATGTCTCCTTAAATGGTATTTTTTCCCCATAGCAGTAAGTTGAATTGGTGTATCCCTATGCAGTTACAGGAAAAGGCAATGGCACCCCACTCCAGTACTCTTGCCTGGAAAATCCCATGGATGGAGGAGCCTGGTAGGCTGCAGTCCACGGGGTCGCACAGAGTCGGACACGACTGAAGCAACTTAGCAGCATATATAAAATAGATAAACAACAAGGACCTACCGTATATGCTTCTAACTTCTGACCAGTTCTCTCAACACTCCCCACAACTTGAATATTTTATTTATGATATTTATGACTACTTCCCCAGAAGGCTAAGCTGCATGCGGTAAAAATCTATGTATAATAATCACATGATAACATTTGCTACAGAGATAATGCCTGACAGAAAACTCCATAAATATTTTCTGACTGGATAATAACTCAAAATTACCATTCAGAGTAGATTTGTCACTGGTTATAGAATACTAAAATCTTTAAACTGTGACTCAGTCCTGATTCAAATAATCTGCCCTTCTATTTCTTAGTATAGTTGTTTTAAAATCCTGATGCTTAGCTAAGTTGAATGACAGCATTAGCTCACCCATATCATTCTCTTTCCCTGCTTCCTGGGAAAGAGTGGCCCCTGAAACCATGGAGGACGTGGAATTGGCTGGCAGGTAGCCAATGTCTGCTCCTTCGCTTGCTAATCCACCCTGGCGCAACTTTGCAGAATCCTGAGGTTCAGGACTCACAGATGAGGGCGTGGACAAGTGCTTAGGGTGGCGCTGCTTCTGTAGTTCCATGGCTCTGCCAACTGAACAGAAAGCAATGGTTAATAAATCATGTGGCAAAGCAGCTTTAAAAGAGATGATGAAAAGAGCTTAGAAAGAACATGGTGGGCCTTAGAAACATATAACATGAATTACACAGAGTGAGGAAGAGAGGGGAGATAGATAAAGATAGGAAGGAAGGGAGAAAAAAAGGAAGAAAGAAAGAGAAGGAAGGAGGTGGGGGGGGAGGGAGAGAGAGAGAGAGAAAGGCAGGGGAGGTTGAAAGAGGAGGAGGAGTAAAGGGTGGGAGATGGTAGAAGATGAGGGGGAGAGAGAAGAGGCAGAGGAAGAAGGGTCATGAGAAAAGGAGCTGAGAAGACCAGCAATGGGTGGCCTGGGGGGGAGGGGCGGGGAGGGGAGGGGCGGGGAGGGGATACAGACAGACGGAGATGGACACACCACAAAGCTGCATTCCCGTCAGAGTGAAGATGAAGCCCGCTGGCTCTGTGAACTCTTAGCAAGCCCCTAAGCCACTCCTCCCTAACACTCACAATTTCTCCATCATGACATGCCTCAGAGGCCATGCAGAATAATCCCCACCCTGCCTGTTATCAGTGTGTACATCAGTTACCGTGAGAAGCACCCCATAGCCGTGCACATCTTCACATAGCTGTATACATCTCCAATCCTAAAATTCTTCCTTCCCGAACTCCTACAATTCTTCCTCTGAATCCCTTTAACAGATGGTTAAATTTTCCATTCTCCTCAACCTCTTCTCTAAAGATTTCCTTCTTCTTCTCAGTGTTTCTCAACAAGGGGCACCACTGACATTTGAATGAGGATTCTTCACAGGGTGGGACACTCAGGTTTGCTGGATCACAACAGCCGCCCCCAACTCCAGCTGTGCCGGTATCTTCAAATGCGGTGCTGCCCAGTGTGAGGACCACTGCAGGACCTAATTTCTCTCCCACAGCACCACCTCTACTTCTCCTGTAGCCCTCTCCAGGAGAGCAACTCTCCATTAGGCCTGAGCGTGGAGGGACAGCAGGAAATAAAGCACAGTGGAGAAGTGGAGACCAGTTTAAGTATGGAGAAAATGACTCATACATATACAAAAAGACAAAGTATGAAGGTGAAGTTCATGTACATTTTGTTCTATAAATTTAACAATCAGAAAGTGAATGCAACGAAATCAGAAGAGGTGAGTAAATTATGTTATGAACAGCTGATGGGATGTTCTACTGCCATTAAACACTTATGACAACTGTGAAGTCTAACTGAACACCGGGGGTTCTGTTAGAAATGACACTGAATAGAAACAGTGGAGGTTCAGTGGAAACATTTCTAGAACATCCTTCTCCAGCAACCCAGCCTAGCTGAATGAGCCTCTGATAAGAAGACGGCACGGAATGGTGGGAATGCGGCATTTCAGACTTCAACATACTTGCACTGTTGTCGTGGCGGCTTGGTCTCCTAGGGGGTCCCAAGATGCTGGTGAATCCTCTTCGCTTCCCCTTTTCTTCGCCTTCTCTATCTTTCTTCATACTTTGCTAGAATCAAGGTACAAGGAGATAAGAGACACATAATTCTAATGGTCAAGTTGAAAGAAACTGGCCACATGTAAATGAAAGACACACAAAGGGCACTCATTGGAAGCTGGCACACAGCACTATGTACACATCAAACTCAAGACGCCTTTTCAAACCCTCCAGAGCTGACAATTTTGGAAAGTAAAAGGTATTTTTATAACACATTTACTGGGAGCTTGTTTTAAGTAACTCATTCATCTCTTGAATAATATTTGCTAAACGAATAATGTCTGAAGGCACTATGCTAAAAGATGGGGTACAACGAAGGAGGTCCTTATCTTCATCCAGCTCTACAATCTACCAACATAAACAATTATAAACACTGAGAGGAACCGTAAAAGCAAAGCACGGGGTCGAAACAAAGCTGAGGATAGCTCTCTGTGTAAACTCTTGTTTTCACTTTTCATATCATCTAACAGTTCGTACGTCTGGATTTCTCACTGGATTTTGAGTTTCTTGAGAACAGGGACCGTATCTCATTCCTGCTGGCATGCTTAGCACTAACTTGCTGAAAAAATCCACACTAAGAAGAAGGAAAGCCCTGCAGTCAGATATAAGAAGCATGGCGACCTGAACACACTATTATTATTCCAGTTTTACCTTGATTTTTGGAAGGAATCCAATGCGACCTCGCTTGTGCTCCAAATTTCGAGGTTCTTTCACTTTTACTCCCAAATGTTTCATGTACATGAGAATAACATATTGCATTGTCGAACTGGGGGAGAAAGGATTAAGTAAAATAAGACTTCTGGGAAGGGACAGTGGGTAAATAAAGATATCAAATGACTTCCAAAACCCCCATGCTGAAAGTCTTAGAATTTATCAAGTGAAAAATAAAGAGCTATCGATTTACTGTGACCAGTAAAGATTCTACTCAGATACTAGAATATTAGTCACATAAAATACAAGCCACTAGAAACAGTCTGTATTTTTAAGTTAATAGAAATAAATCTAAATTTAGGACAGGAGAAAAGACAGTTTCTTTTTTTTTTTTGTCCTTAAAATTCTAGGAAAAAATAGTTTCATTACCTCTTTTCTTCTTCTACAGCCTGAGCAGTCATCCTAAAAATAAAAGCATTTAAAATGAAATATTACAGTTTAATAAAAGAGTTGTTACTAAACTCAGATAACTGATCAACAAAACAGAGTCAAATCCATGGAATTCTCCAGGCAAGAATACTGCAGTGGATAGCCATTCCCTTCTCCAGGGGATCTTGCTGACCCAGGGATCAAACCCAGGTCTTCCACACTGCAGGCAGATTCTCTGCCATCTGAGCCCCCAGGGAAGCCCCTGTGGCACAGTCAATGTTTCAGGATCCACTCTAAGTCTCTGTCACCTGGAATGATGTATCAGAAAAATTGTGATCCCTGAGGGATCACTTTTTCATCACCAACTTGCTATAAATGTTTTATAGCAAGAAATATTTCCAAAGCCTGTGAATTAAAGCCAATGTAAGTATTCGATCTGTTTTTGATCAGTTAGAAATTCTACAGTTACTCATTTTAGCAATACCCAGAAAAAGAAATACAAGAATGTCATCTACGATATCAGCATAAAGTTTAGTATTATCACAAGGCAATCGGCTCTACATAAACAACCTGACACACCTTCTAAATTTGTTCAAATGTACTTTACACATAATTATCATCTCAGTAGAGAGGGCGTTTCTACATGTATTTCTATTACTTACAACACTTCTTCAATTTTGGCAACAATCTGTTCTGCACATGCCCGTTCTTTCTCCAAAGTTAACCGGTCCTTGTCTCGCTCTACATCAAGTTTAGTCAGTTCGCTTTCAGCCAAGGTCAGCCCCATGCTGCGCTTCTGCCTAAACGGAATAGGAGACATTTCCTGAGGTAGCCTAGAGGGTAATTTCCTGAGTTACCTAGAGGGTACTATCTCCCTCTGGAGATGCTTCATCAGAGTTTCCATAGTTATGAATTTCTAGCAACAGGTAAAATGTCACGGTTTTCTGTGTGGGGGCCCATGTCACCTGGGACACAGGAGGAAGAAAATTCTAGAGGAAGTCACTCAACAGAACACATATCTTGAAGGACACACTTGGCACAGACAGCTACTAAGCTCAATTCCTGCCAGCCATAAGGAAAGGGGACCATGCACTCTCAGTACCATGCCAACCTTCCGACGCTGGAAGTTCATTAGGTTTTAGTAACAATGATAGAGACCATATGTTATGCCAAGGAATGTATAACCTGTTCCCACCTAAAAAGAAAATTAATTCAGGACAACCATATCAGCTTCTGTCGACCACAAGGCTTACCGAAAATCTTCCAAGTGCCTCTGAACTTCTGGGTGGACTCTTTCTTGCATAGTTTGGATATAGTGGCGATGTAGATCCTCAGGAATAAGCTCTGGTCGTCTTTTTTCTGCATAAATACAAGAAATCACCTGATCTAAAGGCACATTTTGTGCATTGTAACTGGCACTACTTGGTGTGAACTTAACTTGAAGTAAGATAAAGAGATAATATATTTTAAGTATTTTAATCTTAGAACTCACATTTCGTTTACTCTTAAATGTATTATAGGCTCTTTTACTGTTGTGATTCATATGACCTACTAGTCACTGTGTAACAGATAAAACCTCTAGAGAAGAGCTGAGCTACCTATCTACAGAGATGTAATCCTCTAGCACATTGGTGCTCCAGACTTACCTAGATCTACTGATATTTCATCAGGAACAGAAACCTTCAGGTGCTAAAACAAAAATGCAAACAAAAAGTGAAATAGCACTAAGGGTCTTTCAGGATCCATATCAGTACTTACACAAAATAAAGAGAAAAAACTTGAATACCTATAAGTATATTCATGTATAAGCTCATTTTTGGGGGTACCACCCATCTAAATTTCCCAGCTTTGGAATACTCTATGGTTTGAACTTGAAAATCAGCCCACTCCCCAAGGATCATGTTATAAAGGAAATACCTAAAATCCGTTTTACTAGATGACTGAATGCTTTTGTGCCTTATTTATTCCTGTTGGCTTTGGCTTTCTAGAATGAATGAATATTGGTTTGGGCTTTCGAGAATCACTGGTTAAGATAATCGGTCACACACTGTTTGAATCAATATAGGTAAAAACCTAAACTATATGTAGATTACGATATGAAAAATTTACTCATGTATAACAATTTTATTCACTGTATTTGAGACACTCCCACTGAAGACCATGCTATTCCCAATCATATTGGTATATAAAGCTAAAGAACCCTCATAAGAAGTCATGTTCCCAACGAGAAAGTGCTGGATATCAATGTTGAAGCTCTGGAGCCTCAAATCTCTAGTTCTTACAAGTGCAGTTTTTACTACTGAAATAAGATGACCATGTCATAATTAACTTCTTCTTAGCTATGTTTTTTCACATGACAACTGCAGTCTGTGAGCCCATTACCAGATAATTTTCTCCTGTTAATCTGGGAAATGTCTCAGAAAAAATTATTTTGCATTTGGAGAAAGTATATTATCTTCTTCAAATTTACTCTGTATTATACACCCACTTAAGTCATATCCTTCCGGAATTTAAAAAAAAAATTAATGTAAGATCTGAAGTTTTACATCTGAAAATAAGTTACTGCTAAAAATTGAGAGCTCTAATATTTATTTGAAGAGCAGTTAAAATGGATTTCAAAGCTTTCTCTTTATCTGAGGTTGCCATAAAGTAGCTCAAGCCAACTTTCCAGAAATACTTCTAGCACAAATGTAAGAAAGTATATATGTGTTCATTTCTGTATGTGGGTATTTATATGAAATAATATCACCTGTGGCATAAAAGAGCCACGTGGCAGAGCTATTCTTCTGGGTTCCCTTACCCTACTGCTCTCCACCCGGGTGCCCTTTCCCAGTAAAATCTCTTGCTTTGTTAGCACATGTGTCTCCTCAGACAATTCATTTCCAAGTGTTAGACAAGAGCCCAGTTTCGGGCCCTGGAAGAGGTCCTCCTTCCTGCAACAAATGGCGACCCAGATGGGACTTTTCTTGGCTGAGACTGACATCCTGACCACTCGGGGTACTCAGGGGCCAGCTTGCCTGCCAGTGGACCAGACCCAGCGGCCACAACTGGGACCCTTTTGTTCCTGGTTTCCTCCTGACGAGGACAACTGGCCAGAGTGCCCCAACCGGTAAGGAACAAGAGACTTTACTGACCGCTCTCCCCTTCCCTCTCCCTTTCCTCTCCTTAATGCTTCCTATCCTTCCCTGTTTTTCTAGTCCCCCGGTCCTGGACGCAGGAATCTGGTCAAAGGGCCCTCAGCCTGAGCTGAGGATTGGAGACTGATCACCTCCCCTTGGCAGCATAAAAGAATAATTAGGAAATTAATCTAGCAGGGTTCTTACACTTTGATGTTAATTAGCTTATATAGACCACGAGCAGCAAAATATAAGAAGTCACCTGATCTAAAGGCACATTCTGTGCCTTAGCATGGAATGCTCTTAAGAAATGTCAAGTTTATATAAACCAGTATACTGTCATTTCTTCATTGAAGAAAATCATCTTAATAAATACAATGTGTAATATTTTAAACAATGGCATTATAATCAGAACCCTAACTAATCCACTCAGCAACTATCTCAGTGACCACTCTGTCAGGATCTATTCAGTTTTGAGGAAACAGCAGTGAACAAACAGAACAAAAGACATCTGCCCTAATGGAGCTTGCATTCAGGGCAGAAGAGCAGGAATATAGACAGATAAAATAAAGAAAAAAATATAAATTCTGTGGACAAAAATAACACAGGAAAGGTGACAGAAAGCAAGGGGGATGAAAATTTAAGTAAACTGGTCAGGGAAGGTCTTACTGAGAAGGTACTGAAAGGGAAACTCCCCAGGTCGGTAGGTGCCCAATATGCTACTGGAGATCAGTGGAGAAATAACTCCAGAAAGAATGAAGGGATGGAGCCAAAGAAAAAACAATACCCAGCTGTGGATGTGACTGGTGATAGAAGCAAGGTCCGATGCTGTAAAGAGCAGTACTGCATAGGAACCTGGAATGTCAGGTCCATGAATCAAGGCAAATTGGAAGTGGTCAAACAGGAGATGGCAAGAGTGAACATCAACATTCTAGGAATCAGCGAACTAAAACGGATTGGAATGGGTGAATTTAACTCAGATGACCATTATATCTGCTACTGTGGGCAGGAATCCCTTAGAAGAAATGGAGTAGCCATCATAGTCAACAAAAGAGTCCAAAATGCAGTACTTGGATGCAATCTCAAAAACAACAGAATGATCTCTGTTCGTTTCCAAGGCAAACCATTCAGTATCACGGTAATCCAAGTCTATGCCCCAATCAGTAATGCTGAAGAAGCTGAAGTTGAATGGTTCTATGAAGATCTACAAGACCTTTTAGAACTAACACCCCAAAAAGATGTCCTTTTCATTACAGGGGACTGGAATGCAAAAGTAGGAAGTCAAGAAACACTTGGAATAACAGGCAAATTTGGCCTTGGAGTATGGAATGAAGCAGGGCAAAGGCTAATAGAATTTTGCCAAGAGAACGCACTGGTCATTAACAAACACTCTCTTCCAACAACACAAGAGAAGACTCTACACATGGACATCACCAGATGGTCAACACCGAAATCAGACTGATTATATTCTTTGCAGCCAAAGATGGAGAAGCTCTATACAGTCAGCAAAAACAAGACTGGGAGCTGACTGTGGCTCAGATCATGAACTTCTTATTGCCAAATTCAGACTTCAATTGAAGACAGTGGGGAAACCACTAGACCATTCAGGTATGGCCTAAATCAAATTCCTTATGATTATACAGTGGAAGTGAGAAGTAGATTTAAGGGACTAGATCTGATAGAGTGCCTGATGAACTATGGACGGAGGTTCCTGACATTGTACAGGAGACAGGGATAAAGACCATCCCCATAGAAAAGAAATGCAAAAAAGCAAAATGGCTGTCTGAGGAGGCCTTACAAATAGCTGTGAAAAGAAGAGAGGTGAAAAGCAAAGGAGAAAAGGAAAGATATAAGCATCTGAATGCAGAGTTCCAAAGAATAGCAAGGAAAGGTAAGAAAGCCTTCCTCAGCGATCAATGCAAAGAAATAGAGGAAAACAACAGAATGGGAAAGACTAGAGATCTCTTCAAAAAAATTAGAGATAGCAAGGGAATATTTCATGCAAAGATGGGCTCGATAAAGGACAGAAATGGTATGGACCTAACAGAAGCAGAAGATATTAAGAAGAGGTGGCAAGAATACACAGAAGAACTATACAAAAAAGAGCTTCACGACCCAGATAATGACGATGGTGTGATCACTCACCTAGAGCCAGACATCCTGGAATGTGAAGTCAAGTGGGCCTTAGGAAGCATCACTAGGAACAAAGCTAGTGGAGGTGATGGAATTCCAGTTGAGCTATTTCAAATCCTGAAAGATGATGCTGTGAAAGTGCTGCACTCAATATCCCAGCAAATTTGGAAAACTCAGCAGTGGCCACAGGACTAGAAAAGGTCAGTTTTCATTCCAATCCCAAAGAAAGGCAATGCTAAAGAATGCTCAAACTACCGCACAATTGCACTCATCTCACATGCTAGTAAAGCAATGCTCAAAATTCTCCAAGCCAGGCTCAAGCAATACGTGAACCGTGAACTTCCAGATGTTCAAGCTGCTTTTAGAAAAGGCAGAAGAACGAGAGATCAAATTGCCAACATCTGCTGGATCATAGAAAAAGGAAGAGAGTTCCAGAAAAACATCTATTTCTGCTTTATTGACTATGCCAAAGCCTTTGACTGTGTGGATCACAATAACTGGAAAATTCTGAGAGAGATGGGAATACAAGACCACCTGACCTGCCTCTTGAGAAACCTGTATGCAGGTCAGGAAGCAACAGTTAGAACTGGACATGGAACAACAGACTGGTTCCAAATAGGAAAAGGAGTATGTCAAGGCTGTATACTGTCACCCTGCTTATTTAACTTATACGCAGAGTACATCATGAGAAACGCTGGGCTGGAAGAAACACAAGCTGGAATCAAGACTGCCGGGAGAAACATCAATAACCTCAGATATGCAGATGACACCACCCTTTTGGCAGAAAGTGAAGAGGAACTAAAAAGCCTCTTGATGAAAGTGAAAGAGGAGAGTGAAAAAGTTGGCTTAAAGCTCAACATTCAGAAAACGAAGATCATGGCATCCGGTCCCATCACTCCATGGGAAATAGATGGCGAAACAGTGTCAGACTATTTTGGAGGGCTTCAAAATCACTGCAGATGGTGACTACAGCCATGAAATTAAAAGATGCTTACTCCTTGGAAGGAAAGTTATGACCAGCCTAGATAGCATACTGAAAAGCAGAGACATTACTTTGCCAACAAAGGTCTGTCTAGTCAAGGCTATGGTTTTTCCTGTGGTCATGTATGGATGTGAGAGTTGGACTGTGAAGAAAGCTGAGCACCGAAGAATTGATGCTTTTGAACTGTGGTGTTGGAGAAGACTCTTGAGAGTCCCTTGGACTGCAAGGAGATCCAACCAGTCCATCTTAAAAGAAATCAGTCCTGGGTGTTCATTGGAAGGACTGCTGCTAATGTTGAAACTCCAATACTTTGGCCACCTCATGCGAAGAGTTGACTCACTGGAAAAGACCCTGATGCTGGGAGGGATTGGGGGCAGGAGGAGAAGGGGACAACAGAGGATGAGATGGCTGGATGGCATCACCGACTCAATAGACATGAGTTTGAGTGAACTCCGGGAGTTGGTGATGGACAGGGAGGCCTGGCCTGCTGTGATTAATGGGGTTGCAAAGAGTCGGACATGACTGAGGGACTAAACTGAAATGAACTGAGATGTAGAGGCAGCTCTGTAATAAAATACAAAGAATACAGGGCAAGTGCTGGAGGAAGAGGAGGAGCCAAAATGTTTCTGTGTGAGTTTGTTTAAGATGGGAGAAATAACCATGTCTGCACACTAATAGGACTGATTCAGTAGAAAACAAAAGAACTGATGATTCAGGAGAGAAGGGGTACGTTTGCTAGAGTAGCGCCTTTGTGTAGGTATAAGAAAACACGATCTGGATGAACAGGGGAACAGGTGGTCTTGAACTAAAAGTAGAAAAATTCCTATATCATCAGGAGAGAGGGTCAAGCATAAGGTATGACAAAGATAGGGTGATACCTCTGGTAGAAGTTATCCTCTGTATGCTTTAAATTTCTCAAAAAAACAGCAAGGTCATCAGTTGAGAAAAGAACAGGAGAGGAATTGATGGAGAGTTTAAAAGAGAGAAAGTGTGGAACAGTCAACTAAGAGAACTGCAAATATGAAAGGACTAGAGACATGCAGCATGATTATCAGAGACGTATTACGGGCTGTTATTTACCCTAGAGCAAGGCTAATAATAAAATGCATTAGTTTAAAAACCTTATTAAGATTTCTATTGGTAAAATAAAACACTACTATTATCTACCATCATTTATATGAGTAAGATCTTTTCCATCCCTTTTTAGTTAAACTGGGCCTCCAAACTTCAAAGAGGCCAACCAGAGTCCAATTATACAAGTATGAACCTTTGGATCTTAATATATATGTATATTTATGTATACACAGATATATTGTATTCTCTTTTTCATTCCCTTGTCCTAAATATGCATATATATAAACCTATATATATATATCCCTTAAAACCTATTTTGAGAATTTATATGCCTGTAACTAACTTAGAAATGATAAAAAAATAAAGGTCATGAGTAATCAATAATTGAGATATAATACAGACGTCAGAAAGCACAATAAAGTCCAAAAACATGGGAGGGGAGACCGGAAGTAAGAGGCCAATAATTCAGTGTACTGAGGCAAAGGTTGTAATATTAACTTGGTAACTTACAGCAGATCGATCCAGGAAGAACTGGTGGAACTCAAGGAAGACACGACGGGTCTCCTTGGAATTGGTCTGTTTATATAGGTCTGAATAGAGATAACAGAGCTGTAGTAGAGAAAGAAATGGGGAAGAAATCATGAAAAATGTCATCTGCTAGATCTTCATTGAGTAGAAATGTCTGAAACAAGTAGGCCACCATGAACAATGTAGTTATTACCATATAA
The DNA here is from genome assembly GCF_001704415.2 of Capra hircus. NCBI lineage: Eukaryota > Metazoa > Chordata > Mammalia > Artiodactyla > Bovidae > Capra > Capra hircus. The sequence continues at coordinate 51,322,856 of NC_030822.1, forward strand.
CAAAGCCTTAAAAAAATAAATTAGTAACATTTTAATCATCTTTGGTATCTAATTTAGAAAACTGACAGAAGTCTATCTACCCATCTTGCTAAAACTGAAAACTTTCATGGTATTTGAATCAATTAAGAACTCTAAACAGGCTAAATCATGAAATACATTACCAATGTTGCAGGGTCAAACTGGGAAACTACATGGTGTAAGAAGACAGCCAAGTGAGCAGGGCGAGATTTTAGCAGTTCAATGCTCTGAAAACAGCTGCACTGCCCATTGATCTAGAAAAATAAATAAATAGACATCAGTAACCCCACACATAAATGCAAAATGTCATGTCAGCTCAGTTAAATATGACTATCCCAATTTCACTTTGACCTTTCCTAAAAAATTCAAGGTTTAAAAAAACTTCATTAGAATTTATTATAAGCAACATATGCTATGGAATCTCTTCCTCTGAAAATAATCTCTTGGGAACAGGTTGGAAGAAAGACCATTCTGGGAGAATGCAAGTCCAGAATATAATTATCAAAGAGCTCACAGGTCTACACATCAGTACACAAAAAAAACAGGTTAATAACACTTCTAAAAATGTAAAGGGAGGCTTTTTGCCTAATAACAAAATAGGTGTCTTCCTTTTAGGCTCATCATAGAGATGGTGGTAGGAAATGGAGTTGTGTGATTTTAAATAAGACAACTCCTAGAATACTTGTATGTTTCCAAACTACAATGAACACACAAAGCAGCAAGAGTTGACCTTAACCTAGAATATGTAAGTTAATCTAAACAAGTTAACACCCATTCTGCACAATCTCTTTCAGAAAATATAAGAGGACTAAGACTTCTCAACTCAGATCTAAGAGCTCAGCATCAACCAACTATCAAAAGCAAGATATTATAAAGAAAGAAAACTTACTATCCCCAATAAACACACACAAAAATCCTCAGCAAAATAATAGGATTGAATACAACAATACTGGAAAAAGGAAAATAAATTATGACCAACTGGGGTTTCTCTCAGGAATGAAAAAGGAATAGCGGTTTCAAAATGCTAATGACATCAATTAATGTAATTTACCATTATATTTAGTTACACATAAATTACATTAGTGTAATGTAAATTTAATAACAACATATGATGATCTCAGTCATTCAACAAAATTCAACCTCTATTCATGATAAAACTCCTATCAAACTAAAAATAGAAGGAAACTTCCTCAATTAAAAAGAAGTATCTACAAAAACCTATGGCTAGCATCATATTAATAATAAATGACTGAATGCATCCTTCCTAAGACTGAGAATAAGGCCAAGAAGGCCAGGATGCCCTACCTCACCAGTGATTCAGCCTTACACTGGAAATCCTAACTAGCACAGTAAAGGTAATAACAAGAAATAAAAGATAAACACTGGGAAACAAGGAAATAAAAACTGTCACAGTGATTTACCTAGAAAAATCGTAAGAAGTTATTTTAAAAACCTCTTTGAAGTAGTTAGTTTACTAAAAGATCACGTGAGCTTACTAACAAGGACAAGAATAAAGCCAATCACATTCCTATATACCATCAATCAACAACAAGAATTTGAACATTTTTTTTAAATTTGTAAGAACATCCCCCTTCTCCAAAGATAAAATACTTAGGTAAAAATCAATGACTTCTTATCAGCTTCAAGAGCAAGGCCATTTCTATTGGTCAAAGCTAAAATAAGCAATTAACCCAAGCAATTAAACAATTAATCTTAGTTCTAAGACTTGAGCTTCAAATCCTTATAAATATAATTTCAATCTCCAGAAACTGCTCATTTTTGCAATAAATCAAACATCTTAGATAATTAATTATTCATTTTTTAGAAAGAAAAAGTCATCACCTGTTCATGTTCACTACCAAAGTCATCGTCCTCGGCTCCAATAATATGAGGTGCCACACGGGTAGAGGGACTCCCAACAAGTGACTGAGTGTCCTGGAAACATTCATAGAGAAGGAACAGAAAATTGCTTGGTAGTCAATTTCAGAGACAGAAAAAAGACATGGTTCACTAAACTGACTGGATTTCTTTTCCTTTTCTTTAGGTATTTTATTTTCAAAGTGGTTCTCAAATTTACCAGTATTGATTGTTTCTTGGTCAGCGGGAGGGGGAGAAAACACTTCCCCTAGAAATAATAAACATCCTCTGTTTATACACCCTTGTTTATCTGGTTCTAATCCCTCTCTGTAGGCTTCATTTATTGTTTCATATATATTTAGACCTTGGTACAGAAAGAAATTAAACTGGCTTACACAAACAGTTACAATTTTTAACAGTGAATGAAGGCAACAGGACAAAGGAAAAATGGCACTGTTGACATTTTGGGCCAGACGATTCTTCATTGTGGGGGCTGTCCTATGCACTGTAGGGTACGGAGCAGCATACTTGGCCACTGCCCACCCACTAGATGCCAGGAGCGGCCTCCCAGTCATGACAATCAAAAATGTTTCCAGACCTTGCCAAATGTGCCCCAAGGGACAAAATCATTCCTGGTTGAAAATCATTGGCATAATGCAATAAAATGTTCAAGTAATCACACAAACACTGCTATAGAAACGATGGTAACAAGACTGTAAAAGTAAATTGTAGGCTGGCAGCCCTCGTTCCTATGCAATAGATCATCCATGTGTCAATTCACTCACACATTTGGATTTAGCATGAAAAGGGGAGTGTTGGAACATTAGTGTATAATGCAAAAAGTATGGGATATTTGAATACCACAAATACAGAAATGAAAGACCATACAGTACTAGGAGAAATAGTAAATTTGGAGCAAATATGAAAAAAATGAGTTTGGCTCAAACCTGACAGTGGTTGAATGCTGCAGGATTTGGGGTTGAGCAAAGGGAGTGAGGCTATGGTGACATGGGAGTTATCTGCACAGCAGTTACAGCTGAAACTATGTACATGGACCCACAAGCTACAAATTAAGTGACTAATAAACACATAGCTGCAGTTTTTCTTCATTAAGTGTGTTGCAACTCTAAGTATCTGCATTGCCTAAACTTGATTCTGCCTTTCTGTACTCTTGCTTTTAAAACCACAAGGCTTTAATATTTTTTTAAAGAATCAGGTGAAGCAGAAATTTTATTAGTTTAGAGTATTAGTGAGACAACTTTTCATTTTACAGCAGACTTGAGGTTTCTGATTTTTCAACAGTCCTTATGTTGCTACTAACAGATGAATCATAATATGCTATTAAATCTTTTACTAGAAAACTTTATACAAGTCCTAATCTTAAAAAACAAAATCAGAATGCTAAGAATATTCAATTAAGGATTTACAAGATCTAGCAACTCCATTTCTGATTATATACTCAAAAGAACTGAAGGAAAAACTTAAATGGGTATTTATTTATACATCCATGTTCAGAGTAGCATTATTCATGATAGCCAGAAGGTGGAAACAACCCAAGTGTTCACTGATGAATGACTGGATAAACCAAATGTGGTATACACACACAATGGATTATTATTCAGCCTTAACAAGGAAGGAGATTCTGCTACATGCTAACTCACTGATCAAACTTGAAGACATTATGCTCAGTGAAATAAGCTGGCCACAGAAGGACAGATATTATATATTCTACTTATTATGCGATTCCCAGTCAGTTTCGAAGGGACAGAAAGTAGAATGGGTTTGCCAGGGCTGGAGAGAGAAGATAATGGAAGTTAGTGTTTAGTAGACACCAAGTTTCAGTTGGGGAAGGTGAAAAAGTTTTAGAGATAGATGTGCTGATGGCTGCAAAATGATGTGAATCTAACTTAACGACAAAATGAACTTAAAAGTGGTTAAATTGTATATTTTATGTTATTTGTATTTTACTATAAAAAAATTTAACCACATAATACTAACTATGGAGAGGCTATTTTCCAATCTTTATTAAATTCCTTTAATAAGTTTAAGCTTTTTCTCCAAATTAAAAAAAAAAAAAAACATTTACACACACATATCAGTTATGTCTGTCATTTAAGCATAAGGAAAGTCACTATCATTTCATTGATTTTATACTCACAGTGTCCTGAACTGCTTCACTTTTCTCTGGGTTTTCCTCTAGATAAATCTTCTCTTTCAAGCCACTCTTGGGACTCTAATGAAAATTAAAAAAAACAAAAAATGACGTGTTCATTTCAACAGGCCCACCAAAGGAGATAAGAAAGAGCAACGTGAAAGAATAATGTTCTGAATGTCACATCTGTGTTTGAAACTATTAAATATCTTTCATATAATACTTGGCTCTGCTACTTTTTACCTGACTTTGGCAAGTCACTTATTCATTAGGCTTTTAAGTCTTATGTTTATAAAATAATTTCATCTTCAGGCTTGAGGGTTAATTTCTATCAAGTAATTCTAATCAGATATATTATATATTTCAAGCTCATTAAGTCAAAATCAAACTCTACTTCCTCTAAATCCCTCTGTCCCAAACTATTCTTTCTATCCAAGTTAAAAGCATTTTAGCCTATTTACACGAAGGAAAATGAGCTTCTATTTTTATGTTACCACCTTATGTAAACTGATTTATGGATTCTTATAAAATTTACATGGTATGTTTGGGATGACCTAATGTAAAATACACACTACATGATACACAGAGCTTCAATTCTGGCAGATGAGGAACACTCCAAGCAAAGGGAGCCATTCTTCAGAGCAGGTGAAAATGAGATGCAAGAGATTTTTGTGTGAATGCCTATACAGAAGATATATGCTATCTGGATAGATAATACATATAAGAGAGAGAGAACAGTAATTTCAAATATAAGCCCCATCTGGGGGAAATGGATGACTCTACGTTAACAGGTAGGACAGATCAAGCTAGAATAATCTTATCACACCAAAAAGAAACAAACCTATGTTACTGGGGAGTCATGTCTAAAGGACACAGAAGACAACTTGAGAAAGAGCGCAATAGTCCCCTCAAAAGGGACAACTTAGTAAGTATCAAAAAGAAAAATGACTGTAATGGACTGAAATACAGTAAGAAACAGGTTAAAAACCTATGAATTCAAAATATTACACATCTACACACATGTGTGCAAAGATCCCCACATTTAGTGACCTTCAGAGTATGTCAGGGCACCAATTCTTCTGAAAACAGATACATAAGGGAAAATAATCAAATATTTATTCTGAATTTCCCATATAAGCTATATTTTACAGCAACTTAAAAGCTAGAAGGGAAAATTCTTTATAAAATAATTCCATTTAATGAATACAGGAAGAATGACAAAATTATATCATTTTGAAATCCCTTATTAAATAATGGATGCAGGTATTTTTGCTAACAATGGAAGTAAAAACGTCAGATAAAAACTTAGTGGAGAAATTTATAAGGAAGGAATTATGCTGATTTAATCTGCATACCTTCTACAAACTTAACAATTGTAAAAAGACAACCAGACATTCCTCTCCTAATGTGATGTAACAGGATATACACAGTACCACCCATGAATTGTTCTTGCCAAACAACAACCCTCAATCCTTAATCTTTTCAAGACTCTAGATCTTACTATCAATTTTCAGGAAATATACACCAGAGGAACATGCTAAACACCTCCATGAAAATACAATTAGAATGTGGATAGTTCTATTGGACATATGACCCAGTTTAACAAAAAAAATAGTAAGAAAAGAAAAAAAAGAGGAGGGAACAATCATAAATTAAGAGATTTATCAACCAAGGACTGAAGCTGTTGACTGGATCCTGACTCAAATAAACCTACTGTAAAAAGATTATTATAAGACTATTAGGCTAATCACATTGCATATTAAGAAAATATTAATGAAGATTTGATAACTTCCCTGGTGGCTCAGATGGTAAAGCGTCTGTCTACAATGCGGGAGACCTGTGTTCGATCCCTGGGTTGGGAAGATCCCCTGGAGAAGGAAATGGCAACCCACTCCAGGACTATTGCCTGGAAAATCTCATGGACAGAGGAGCCTGGTAGGCTACAGTTCATGGGGTCGCAAAGAGTCGGACACGACTGAGCGACTTCACTTCACTTCACTATGGCTCTAACTTTTTAAGTCTTTTCTTCCTCCCAAAGATGCATGTTAATGAAATATATCTTGGATTTACTTTAAAATATCCAGTATATGGAGAGAATGAGGAATGAAGGAATACACACAAAAGTAAGTTTAAGCACTTGTTGATGACTCTGAGCTGGGTGATTAGGTACATGCGGGAGTTTATTATCTTAGTCTATTTTTGAGTAAGTTTGGAATTTTTCAAAATAACTTATTTTTAAATTATTTATTTACTTTTGGCTGCACTAGGTCTCTGTTGCTGCTCGTGGGCTTTCTTTAGTTGTGTGTGGGGGCTTCTCTCTAATTGAGGTGAGCAGGCTTCTCATTGAGGTGGCTTCTCCTGTTGTGAAGCTTGGGCTCTAGGCACACAGGCGTCAGCAGTTGTGGTATGTGGGCTCAGTAGCTCTGGCACGCGGGCTCTAGAGTATGGGCTCAGTAGCTGTGGCACATGGGTTTAATTGCCTTGCAGCATGTGGGATCTCAGTTCCTGGACCAGGGATGAAACCTCTGTCCCCTGCATTGGCGGGTGGATTCCTAACCACTGGATCACCAGAGAAATTCCTCAAAGTAACTTTTAAATTAAACGTCAGCTGCAAAATGAAAATCAAAGAGACAAATGCTCTAAGTTTTAGATGATAATTTGCAATCAAAGGAAATCAGTCCTGTATATTCACTGGAAGGACTGATGCTGAAGCTCAAGCTCCAATACTTTGGCCACCTGGTATGAAGAACTGACTCATTAGAAAAGGACCTGACGCTGGGAAAGATTGAAGGCAGGAGGATAAGAGGACGACAGAGGATGAGATGGCTGGATGGCATGACCAACTTGATGGACTGGAGTTTGAGCAAGCTCTGGGAGTTGATGATGGACAGGGGAGCCTGACATGCTGCAGTCCATGGGGTCGCAGAGTCAGACACGACTGAACTGAACTGAGCTTCTCTTATGAGAAGTAAATCCATGGGCATGTGAGTATTCTTTAAAGCCTTCTCTGAGGTGAGCAAGAGCAGGGAATTTCACAATGCTAATGATATCACAAACACAATAAGGAGATTATTCTATAAGAAGGAGCAGAAAATGGAAAAAACGTAAGGCACTGATTGGTTCCTACAATCTTAATACAGTACAACTGAGACAAACATTGAAATCCATAAGCTAAAAGCAGAAAATCTCTAGCTTCAAAAAGACACCTGCAGGAATGACATGAGTTTGTTATGTGTTCAGTGAATAGTCTTCACTGTGTTGTCTCTTGTGGATTTCCACGACATCCACTTGTTTGGCCTCAATTGCCTCACCTATAAAACGGTGACATCTGCTTTTTTAAGATTACTATGAGAGTTAAAAAGAGTAACTGTAAAGCATTAGGTACATGCACTGTCACAAACTAGGTATTCAACAAATGGTGACAATTTATCAGCCATTTAACACACATTTGTCAAGTTCCTCTTAGGCCAAGCAGTCTTCTTTTCTTACTGATCTCCCTGTCTACTCACTTCAATTCATTTTTGACACGGACATGTTTCTGGCTGTGCCTCTCTTCTGCATGCAAGATACAGCCCAAACTCTACTCATGCACTCTTGTTCAAAGACCAATTCAACACCAGACACATGTCAAACAGTCTGAATTCACTGGAATGCCTGTTTCTACACTTGCCAGTTCACTCTGTATTTCATAAAGTGATATTTCTAAGCCACAGATTTTTTGGTTAACATTTCTGTAAATAAGATAAAATTCAAGTTTTTCATTTGCATCACTTGTTCTGAATTCCTACAATCTCATTGTCTTCGTAGATATAAAGTCAAATATGATGGGTGTGTTGCTTTGAGAGCAAGTTTAGAGACATCTAAACTTAGAAACACCTACCACTAGAAACATCTAATGGGAGAGACAAGCCATGAAAACAGAGAGGAGATGCAGCACTGAATCCAACAGAAGCGATGTGAGGATTCCCAGAAGCAGCACTGCCAGAGCAAGTTATAACTTGAACTCAAGACTCTGCCTCTAAGATCAGCTCCAGCCATTTCATTTATTAATATAATCCTAGTACACCTGCAAAATCTTCACTGCTCTCCCAAAATGTAATGCATTTTCAGACCTTGGAGCCTTCGAGTGCTGGTCTTTTGAAATTAGGTAGAGGCAATCACTTACTAGCTGAGTAAGTTTGGCAAGTTAGCTAACTCGCTTTGGCCTCAGTTTTTTCTTTTGTTTAAGTAATAACAACAGTACTACTTCATCAGGCTGTTCTGAGAATTAACTATGATAAAAAATATATAACACCTATTATAGCTGATGGTATTAATACATATGCTCAATAAATGTAAGCTACGATAATTCTTTTCTTGAGGAAAAATTGAAATCTTTCATCAAGACAATTAGCCTATCTAATCATAAAACTCCTATTAATATCTTTCAAAATAAAAATAACCTCAAATGTTCCTTGTACGAGGAACTGAGTCACTGAGTCACTGGGCCTAAGCATCAAGATACCCTAAATGATGGTGGTTTAGACCAGTGGCTTTCAATTTTTTTTTACAACCTCCACTGAGAGATATTTTACATTATTAACCAACGTGTGCACACACACACACACACACACACACAGCTATTCATGTGTACAAATGCACACAATGTGTGCATGTGTGTATACAACAAAAGTCACAAAAAGTAATACTTACCTCCTCTACATGCAAAGCACTCTTATTTCCTATTCTATTCTTTTTTTAAAAAAAATACTGGCCCCAACCCACTAAACTGATTTTATGACCCACATTGAAAAAAAACACTGACTTACAACAGATTATTTTCTTCATCACTTTAAGAAGGGTGATCTATTTTGAATTATTACTATTACTGCATACTACTTAGAAAGTATTGCTGAGTATATAACACTGAACTTAGCTTTTAAGTACTCATATAACTGTGACACTACATCATATTTAGCTTAAAATACTTTATCATCTTAACAATTATCCATGTTCATCTGGCAATTTTGGGGTTAATCAAGAAAGCATTACTAAACATGGGCTATTAACTGAAGTCTAAGAGGACTAAGGCTTTTCCTCTTTGAAATGGCAAAGTGCCCCATGATTCAAGACTGAGTCACTCTGACCACAAATGGAATATTAACATGCTCTTAAAGATATCAACAGCTGGCCTCTCGGTTCAGTAAGAAAGCACCGGCATTATTAACTTCTCTACCCACAAACAAGACGCCTGCTGGGAAATTCCATCTCCTTAAAAGAAACATTTGGCAATGGTGTCCAAGGGAAAAAGTGAACTCTGGAATTAAAAGCTCATACAGGGTCCAGAATTTCTGCTCATCAAATTGCTATATTAAAGATGATGGCGACCCTGAGGGATGGGATGGGGAGGGAGGTGGGAGGTGGGTTTCAGGATGGGGGGCACATGTACACCCATGGCTGATTCACGTCAGTGTATGGCAAAAACCACTACAATATTGTAAAGTAATTAGCCTCCAATTAAATTAATTAAAAAGATGATGGCGATAAAAAGAAAGTAAAAAGAACACCTGTAGTTCCTATAACTTACAATCATACCTGGAAGTGGGGCTGTAGAGAAAAATACAACAAAATAAAAGTTGCAGAACACTTACATCGGCACTGTCACTCCTAGGCCGAGAAGTGTCTCCGCTGCCATAGTCAAGCCTGCCTGGCCCATCACCAGCATCTGCTTCTCCTTCACCGACTGCTAGCCCGTCACCTAATGGCTTGGAGGATGTAACTACAGCTCCATCCTAAAACAGATTAGGCACACATACATTAAAAACAAACAACAACAAAAAAACTCTTTCATTATTGACCACATAAAGAAAGAGTCACACTGCAACCTCAATGGAGACTGTAAAAAGTTGGCCAGTTTGATGTGATCAAGAATGCTCTAAAAGTTCTAAAAGTCAAAGGCATAAATAACTACTAATCCTGTGGTTCTAAAATGGCATGACCTTGAAGACAGGGATATTTCAATAAAGAGAATAAATATTCAAACTTCCAAATAAAAGCAAAAAGATAAAATAGTTTAACTTACATAATTTATATTCCCTGCCTGTTAGTAAAGATTATGACACTATAACTTGTGGTTAATTGCCTTCCAACACTTTACAACTTCAATAAATTGCCAATTCTGGGATGCATTGCTATACTGCAAATTATTCTAAGGTTTTAAATTAGGAATCACAGTTTTACTCTTGGAACTGAGTAAGATTGTCTTTGCTCAGTAGTAACAACAACATAAAACATTACTTAGGTCAATTATTACTAAGGCAGAATACTCAAAACTTCATATAGCTAATGGGACTAAAAGAAACAAACAAAAAATGTGTAATGAAAAGTACACTGAACCCGGAAGTCAAGAGGCCTTAAAAATGTGTGATCTTGTATGAGTCATTTAACCAATTTAGGCCCTAGTTTTCTCAACCATGGCATGATTTTTTTTAACTTTAAAACGAGCAGATTAGGATAGATGATTTCTGTGTGAACCTACAGATCTAACTCATGAAGAATAACAAATAAGCAGCTCATTTCTCCATATACCAAGCCTAAACATTACAGAATATAAATCTGGTTGACATATAATGCTGAGTTATTCTTCTAATGAGACCATCATCTTCATAACTTACACCTATATAGCAAATCCATTTTTAAATTAAAATAAAAATATAGTCATTAAGAACATGAATGTGCTTTAAATTTGTCAGACTGAGTTTAAATTCCAGTTCCAAGTTCCATTTAGCTACATGCCCACAGACAAGTTATTTAACTTATCCAAGTTTCTTTAAGTGTTTATGTAAAATGAGGGGAAACAACAGTAATATCTAATCTCAGAGGGTTGTTTTGCAGATTAAGTAAGAAAAATTATATATCCCCACTTCAAATATAATTGCCGGTCTGTTTTCAAATGGCAGAATAAACCTCAAAATGGAAATACATGTATCTAAATACATTTTAGTAATTTGTTGTTATCAATGCAAAAACACTCAATTCATTCTAAAATTACTGCGGAACAAAGAAGCATGATATCATGACCAAACAATCAGAGGCCCACATTTCTTTTCTTTTTTTTCTTTTCACATTTTTTTTAGTTGACCATTATTTCTGTAACATCCTACACAGGACATCCTGTTGGCCTATACTAGAAAAAAAAAACTTTTAAAAAGGGCAACTGTAACACCATCTGACTCATTCCCAGCTCCTGCAAAACGGCGTGCAGCACTGTTAACAGTGATGTTACCTGAGCAGAGCCCGTGGCTTTGGACAACTGCTCTTGCAGCTGAGGAATGTGTTTCTTGGCCTCCTGGATCTCTTTTAGCAATCTCTGAGCAGGTGTTCGGTTGTAATCTTCCTGCAATAGCTGAAAAGTTATAAAAATATTTCAAGAATTAACTACTTATGTCAAGAAAATATCTAAAAAGTCCATTCTCAATCAATTAAATAGCTGACGGCACTGATTACCAATAGTGTCTGATTATGATAAGTACCAACTCAACTACGCCCACTCATGTTTTTACTGGCCTGTAAACAGCCCCATTTCTAATTTAGTACCTGAAGCCGTTCCTGTTCTTTCCGTAACATTTTTCTCAGAATTTCTACTTTCTGGTTATGAACCACATTGTTTTCTTCCTAGAAAAAGAAAAAACAAACAAACAAACAAAAAACCAAGAATCAATAAAAGGAAAGTGAAGCTAAACTATGTATTGAAAATGACTCATACAATGTTACATCTCAGCTCCAATTTTCAATACCTATCAGGATTTTCTTTATTTCCGGTGGTTATGACACCAAGCTTTCAGACATGACACTGAAGATAAAAGGTTACAGGGAAATTTCAACCTTTCTATCTCACTTTTGATAAAAAACACTAAAATGTTAATATCAGGTTCAAAAAACACTAAGTGTTAATATCAGCTGGAGAAATGAAGTTGACTTAAATATAAGAAGAGTTATCTTATACTTTGCCCTCCTTTGGATCTTTACTATCAAATTCCTTGCATGGCTCAAATTCCCAGTATTTCCTACCTGAAGTATTAAGACCACTCCCTAATTCATCTCCTGCCATTTTTCCCAGTTTTATAACCCTATAATATTTTATCATATTAGTCTTCCTAAAATCTTGCTATAATCACATCAGTCAAAAAATATGTACTATATCCTTAATGATCCAGTTACATGTAAATTAGCTTCATTGTTGAGACTCTTCAAAATAAATAGTCTTACTTTTCCAAGCTTGTCTCCTACCATATAAATCTTTAACAAGCACCAGCCAAACAAAAATCCTGGCTATGTCTCCCCAATACTTGATGCTTTCTTGGCTCTTTACCTTTGTTTATCCTACTCTCTCTACCTGGGTTGACTTCCTCCCCCTGACCTCTACTGCCACCACTTGAATGTTAACTGCTCTTCAAAGCTCATTTCAAATAACAGCTTTCCATACAGCCCTTCCTTATCACAACTGGATGTGCTTTCTCCCTTCTTTGAAACCTCACAGAACTTAATATTTTCCTTCTCATAATGTCAACATTCTGCCTTTGTAGTATCATTACCTGCACACCCTTGATTCAATCTCAAACAACAAAGTTTATTAAGTATCCAGCACTATATGCCAAGCAATATTGCAGACTCTGGGGAAACAGAATAAACAAAAAACCCCTTTCCTCTTAGAATATATATTCTAAGAAGACAAAGGACCTTGACCACAGATATCTTAATTATATTTTTGTGGGAGGTACACTGTGTTGTAGATGCTAAGTGTTAAATACTTGAATTAAATCTGCCATCCCAATATTCTGCAATCATTCCAATCATTATATAATTTTTTTATCATCAGCAAATTATTTTCTGGAATCTTAAACTTTGTTTAGCAATTCGACACTTTGAAACTCTTAACATAAAGCAAAGGCGTCATTCATTATATAACTGGACATTTACAGAGACATTTTCCCACTCTTACCCCCATGAGCACAGGACTAGTAATTCTCTCCATATTCCCAGATGCTCCAGGTGAATGAGGGGATGTCATGATGGGAGACATATGTCCAGTGACTGATGGCTCTACTTCAGAATCAGCAAGTGGAATCTGGGGCGACCCAGGTGGGCGTCCCTGAACAGTGAGAGCTACATAGGAACCAGCTTTGGGGAGAGAGAAGGTAGAAAGGGGAGGAAAGGGGGAGTAACATTGTCAAAAAAATTTTACAGCATTTTACTACTTAATCTTTGATAGTTCTAAAAGATCTAGTTATGTGAGAAAGTTTCATCATCTGCTGGTTAATCATTTCTCGACAGAAACAGAATCCAATCTGCCATATCTCTTTTATGACTCCTCTACAAATCTAAAAGAACAATGCGAAATTCAGATAACAAATTATTACTCGTAAGATCGGATATTACTTAAAAGCAAGTAAGATTTATAACCCCAATAACTTTTTAAAATTTAGATATGAATGAGTTATCAACCATCTACTAATGGCTATGTTTAATTTCTCAAATGGAAATTTAAAAAAAAATCACCATATTAAGATGACACTAATTAAGCAAGGCTTAACTAACTCTGTAATGATGAAATTTTAAATTAACTTTAAAAAATGAGTGTGACAAAAAAAAAAGAGAAAAAAAAAGCCACAAAAAGTAAGCAGTAAGTTTTAATTTTAAAAATTTGGAGGAAAAGACAAATTGAGTAGGTATTTTACATGGGAAAAAACTATAGAAAGCAAAGTTACCCATAACCAGAGACTCAACCACAGATATTCATTATTTATCTAGAATCAAAAATAACACTTTCCAAATAAATAACTTTTCTAGATAACTGATCTTTAATGACAAAACCTTTCTCTTATACTTTAAATTGTATTTCATAGTGTTTCTTTCCACTTACTCTTCCATGAAACTCAATGGCAATTATTTCAGTGTTTCTGGTTCTAAAAAAAATTTTTTTTACACTTAAGTCATTAATGCTGTGATACTGGGGAGACTTTACATATATACACTTTTAAAGTTTTTCAATCAGAAACACTTTGTGATTGTCACAAAGTCATCTGATGTATCTTGTTGACTTATCCATGTTTGTCTCTCAAAGCTTCCTGGTTCTTCCCTTTCCTTCTTTAGATATTTTTAAACAAGTTTGATTTGAAATCACCTTTATCATGTCCAGAGTCTGCACTGAAAAGTAGGACATGAGGGAACTCTGCTACAAGTATAGTACACAGGGTTTAGGCATTTCAAATTTATATCTGTTTTCAATACTTAGACTGTTTTATTCTTATTTTGAGTTTTCAGCTAGGCTCTTGTTATTGGATAAGTAATCTACTGCTATAGTCCAAGGGTTTAAGTAAAACTGATATTGGAACACAGTTAACAGGCATATATTTATTACCATAAACCATACTTATACAGTACATAAAAATTTACTATATAGTAAATTTATATTTATATATTTATTTAGTATATAAATACGTACTAAATAATACTATAAACAAATATGCACTAAATATATTTAATTCTGATCTTCCCATTTCTTTTTAAAATGTACTAAAGTTAAACACTAAGAACAAAGTGACAGATTTAGAGCACTAGTACTCTGATGAAAACGTAAAGGAATTCACGGGTAATTTATCTAAGCAATAATAAGGCCAAGAAAGATTCCAGTGTATTAAATTTGTTTTAAAGATGTCCACTTACTGAAAAGAAGTAATGTTAAGTAAAGAAGTAGTGTTTCTGCTTGGCCACAAACACCTGTCTCTTAACTGTAGCCTACCATCCCGTGGAATAGTCTGATACAGAAGATTATAAATTCTTAACCCTGGGGATTTCCAAGAGAAGATCACTCCTCTGGATTATTTAATCATTTACTTATCTGAGAGAATATGATTATGTTACTTGAAGTTCCATTTCAGTTCATCCAGCCATTGTGTCTGATTTTTTAACCTATTCTCTTTCAGGTCAACTCATCCATTTCTTTCAAATGTTTTCAATACAACCAAGAGTGACAGGGACATTATAATCAACCGTATATATGAAGTGGACTAAAGATGAAGTGAAAAAAAGCCAAAGTGTTAGTCACTCAGCTGTGTCCAACTCTTTGTGACCCCATGGACTGTAGCCCGCCAGTCTTTTCTGTCCACAGCAATTCTCCAGGCAAGAAGACTGCAGTGGGTGGCTATTTGCTTCTCCAGGACAGCTTTCCAGCTGAGGGACCAAACCTGGGTCTCCTGTATTGCAGGTGGATTCTTTCCTGTCTGAGCCACCAGGGACTAAAGATAGTTAAGTTAAGAATTTTCACCTCAGACTTTAACATAGGGGTCAGTAAACTCCAGCCAAAGGACTAAGTTCAACCCACAGATTATTCTGGCGAATAAAGTTTCACTGAAACACAGCCATGTCCATTCACTGATGTATTGTCTATGCCTGCTTTTACACTATAATGAGAGTCAAGTGGCAAACTATCTGGCCCACAAAGCCTAAAAAAATTACTATCTGGCCTGTTGAAGAAAATGTTTGCTGATCTTTGCTTTAAGGGTTTCAGAAAACAAAACTGAGAATAACATTCACCTACATTTGATTAGCTTCACCACTTCCAAATGGTTTGAATGAGTCACCAGAGTTCCATTCACCTATAAAAAAATGAAAACAGTGTGTGTCAAATACATTCTAATTGAGACAATGGATAAACTGACTTTAAGAATTGTTATACACAATACAACCAATTATAATATAGTAAACAGGCCAACAAAGGTCCGTCTAGTCAAGGCTATGGTTTTTCCAGTGGTCATGTATGGATGTGAGAGTTGGACTGTGAAGAAAGCTGAGCGCTGAAGAATTGATGTTTTTGAACTGTGGTGTTGGAGAAGACTCTTGAGAGTCCCTTGGACTGCAAGGAGATCCAACCAGTCCATGCTAAAGGAGATCAGTCCTGGGTGTTCTTTGGAAGGAACGATGCTAAAGCTGAAACTCCAATACTTTGGCCACCTCATGTGAAGAGTTGACTCATTGGAAAAGACTGATGCTGGGAGGGATTGGGGGCAGGAGGAAAAGGGGACAACAGAGGATGAGATGGCTGGATGGCATCACCGACTCGATGGACGTGGGTTTGGGTGAACTCTGGGAGATGGTGATGGACAGGGAGGCCTGGCGTGCTGCAATTCATGGGGTCGCAAAGGGTCGGCACGACTGACTGACTGAGCTGAACTGAAACAGGCCTATATTAAAACGTGTATATATCTGGTTCAGTATTCACTTTTACCACTATTCTACAAGGTATATGTGTGTGCATGCATGCAAAGTCACTTCAGTCCTATCAGACTCTGTGTGACCCTATGGACTGCAGCCCGCAAGACTACTCTGTCCACGGGATCCTTCAGGCAGCAAGACTGGAGTGGGTTGCCATGTCCCCCTCCAGGGGATCTTCCTGACCCAGGGATCAAATCCCTGTCTCTCATGTCTCCTGCATTGGCAGGCAGTATCTTTACCACTAGCACCACCAGCGAAGCCTTCTATAAGGTACACTCAGCAACAAAATGAACTTGAGCACCAAAAAAGGCCTTGATTTAAAGGACATTATAGCTTATTCACCATGAAAAATGATAAAATATACTAAGCAACAGATACACAAATCCTTCACAGTGAAGAACCCTTGCAAATAGAAAAGCTCGCTATGCTTTTAATTGCAAATTCATTGGTTTCCAAAAGCATAATACATTTTTCAAAAGATGAATAACCAATATTCTGCAATAATATTCAATTTACTTTTTGTTTTCTGATCATATCCTAATCTTTACACAGAAAATTAAATTTTCAGACAGGCTAAATGTAGGAAGCATTCTCCAGAATTTCCACTAAGCCAGAGAAATTTAAGTAAAAATATCACACAGGGATCTAATATTAACATTATTTTTTCTAAGGCAAGTAATACTAATTTTTACAAGTTCAAATTTATCAGGGTATAAAATCGAAGCAAAAGTACACTTGTCATGCCCACCAGAGACAATCACTATTAAGCATGATGCTTAATATTTGAGATGCTATTCTAATATACACACACCAGATATACAGACAAGCATACACACACATTATAACTGTCTTTTTCTGCAAATAAAAAAAATACTGTTTTATTGTATTATGGATGCCTTTCAATATAGGTTACAACAGACCTAATCTACTCTTTTTAAGAGCTGGAGATGTAATGCAATTTATTTCTCTGCTGCTGCTAAGTCGCTTCAGTCATGTCCGACCCTGTGCAACCCCATAGACAGCAGCCCACCAGGCTCCTCCATCCCTGGGACTCTCCAGGCAAGAATACTGGAGTGGGTTGCCATCTTCTTCTTCAATTTATTTCTCTAGTCCTCAGTTTATGCATATTTAGATTGCTTACAAGTTTTCAAAGTGATAAAGTTTAAGTAAATTTTCCTATACACATATCACTTCACATTTGAACACCATTTTCTTAGACAAGTTCCTAAAGCAAAACTGTGGTCAAAGTTTATATACTTTCTAAAAATATGTAACTTTTGATATATATATTCACAAATTTCCATCCAAATAGGTTTTACCTAATTTATAGTCACAAGTTTATAAGAGTAGCCATGGTACCATTCCCAAACTATATCAAATGTATATTCAGTTCAGTTAAGTTCAGTTCAGTTGCTCAGTCATATCCGACTCTCTGCGACCCATGAACGGCAGCACACCAGGCCTCCCTGTCCATCACCATCTCTTGGAGTTCACACAGACTCACATCCATCGAGTCAGCGATGCCATCCAGCCATCTCATCCTCTGTCGTCCCCTTTTTCTCCTGCCCCCAGTCTCTCCCAGCATCAGTCTTTTCCAATGAAAAGTCTTTCCTCAACTCTTCACATGAGGTGGCCAAAGTACTGGAGTTTCAGCTTTAGCATCATTCCTTCCAAAGAACATCCAGGGCTGATCTCCTTTAGAATGGACTGGTTGGATCTCCTTGCAGTCCAAGGGACTCTCAAAGAGTCTTCTCCAACACCACAGTTCAAAAACATCAACTCTTCAGCGCTCAGCCTTCTTCACAGTCCAACTCTCACATCCATACATGACCATAGCCTTGACTAGACAGACCTTAGTCGGCAAAGTAATGTCTCTGCTTTTGAATATGCTATCTAGGTTGGTCATAACTTTTTTTTAAATTCCTGACAAGCAAATATATTTTTACCTATTTTACCAAATATATTTCTACTTCTTTGCTATCAGTGAGATTGGACATATCCTCATTGATATATTACTTATTTCAATTACTCTGGGGAATTGCCTGATAAAATTCTTTGCCCATCTTTCTATTAGACTATTTATTCTTTTGTTAGTAATTTAAAAGTGTTCTTTATATTATATTCTATAATACATTTCAAATATGTATTTCCAGATAGTTCTTTGTAAATATGTTATGTCTTTTCCTATACAGTAATTTGATTTTAAGTAATCACATTAGTCAGTTGCCTAATAATTAGTGACTAATCCATACTTACTCTACTGATCAAAACTCAAGGCCTGTTTCTGGACCTTCTATTGTGTTCCACAGATAGATCCATATTTATACTACAGTCACTTGCTTCTAATTAATCTACACCATCTCACCTCCCACTTACCTCTTCCCATAATACCTTAGCAAAATTTGTTTAGAAGAAATAGTCATTTGAAAGTTTGACAAGGAATGGCACACCTCCCAAATTTATTAATATATTATGATGAGAACTTCTTGCTAAGAGATTAACTTGGAGAAATAAGATCTTTATAACAGTGAGCTACTCTCCTGCCCAAGAACACACATGACTCTTTATTCAAAACTTTTATTATACTTTACAGTAAAGGGTAACATTAACAGTAAGATAAATGAAATAATGTTTTATAGTCAATATAATGTGTAGCTTTTAATAAAAATTCAAGCTAAAAAATTAAAATATGGCTAATATATGCTGCTTTATATTTCTATCATAAATTTCCTAGCAGTCTTTTCCTTACCTTGATGATTCGATCACCTGTCTGTACTCCAGCCCGCATGGCTGCCCCATCTGTAATAGAAATTAATTCTTAAAATGTAATTCATTTACATTCACTGACAATCTTCTCAAAAGAGAAGCATGTAACAAAATAGTTAAAAACATGGATTGTAAAGTCAGACAGACAAGGTCCCAATCCTGCTTCTGCCACTCACTAGCTGGGTGACCATGGTCAGATTTTATGTTTTTTTTTTCCCCTCACTCTAAGACTCAATATCCCCTGTAAAATGGAGATTAAAAAGTACCAAAGTATCTCACTCAAATTACAGCAACATAAAGAAAGTATTCAATATATGGTAATATTGCAATAGTATAAGATATTATAGTCATTTGAGGGGAAAAGACAGATATTTTTTGAGCCTACGACCATTTCTTTAATCTGTGACTACCTAAATATCTCTGATGCCATGAAGAAAAAAAATTATGCAAACTTCTATAAGTGATGATGCTTAAAGTATCATGACTGAAGAGTCATGTGATTTTTCTAAAACATACAAGAACATTTTTCTTTCCATAAAATGCAAAAGGAAGTCAACCGGGATAAATTCGCGCCTATAACTAGCACTGAAAACAAATCTAGTACAGTAAGGCCATATGACCTATAATTATGTGATTGTTTTATTCTAAGCAATGGACATTATTTAAGCTTTTCTATTCTTACTCTGTTTGCTCCCAGTGACAAGACTGTTTTTTAAAAATGCCTTGCCTTCTTTGACAGACTGTACGAACACTGGGTTGTCTCCACTGACCGTCAGCCCAAATCCATTGTCATCCTTCTGGATGATCACACAACGCTGAACAAGACCTGCACAAGAACCACAGGATAGCGAGAGAAGGAAAGAGAAAACAGGGGAAAAAAAAGTCAATAATCATATTATTAGTAATGAACCTGGAGAAACACAAAGTAGCACATGAAACCCATGTCAAAAATAAAGAGCACTAACCCCATAAGCAAAACAAACACAAGAATATCACAGAGTCATATATATTGGTTTCTCAAAGGAAAGGTAGAGTAGAATTGCTCCAGGATTAAAAATAGCTAAGGCGAACTGGAAAAGGTAAAGTATTAGAGAGGAGACAGACGGAAGCCCATTCAAGTCTATGCAATTTATTTGTAATATAAAATTCTACCCCCACTTCATTGTGTTTTTAAGTGCTCTAAATGGTATTTAAACCTAAGACAATCGAACTTTCTGGGACATTAGGCTAGAAGCAGCCCATGGTAAACTCTAGAGAAGTTCAGTATTACTCTCAAAAACACATATTCAGAAAAACAGACCATTAAAAAGAAAGGAATGCTTAGAGAGTACCTGTGGCTCTTCTGAAAAGTCCAAAGGAAAGAAACACTTTGGCCTTCAGAAATAATAAAAAGAAAACACAGTAGAAAAGATAAAAGAACTTGTGAGCTTAACCAGCTCTTTTATTTCTTTCATATACTTACCTGATTGCTACAGAGAATTTGTTTTCCTTCCAGTTAAACAGCAAACAAAAATTGTCAAGGTAAGATGAGAGAAAGAAGACCACAACCAAAGGAACAGGGATAAAACAGAACCCTGATTAGTGCCCAGGGCTGTTTTCATCATAGAGCAAGATCGGGAGATCCTGAACTCTGTGTTAGCCAAAGGTTTAATACATACTTCCAGCTTTACAGAATCCAAATGCTTCACCAAAAATGAATATATAAAAACAATATACAAAAATAACACAAATATAATGATGACTAGCAAATAAAAACTACTTCAAACTTAATATTTTTATACAGAGGCATGATCTTTTAAATAAGTTTGATGTACAAAACAAAGGAAGTGCTAAAGACTGCACGTTAATGAATATACATGCATATTTCTTGCTATTGATGAAATGACACAAGTATGAGCTTCCTTGGTGGCTCACACGGTAAAGAAACTGCCTGTGATGAGGCAGACCTGGGTTCGAGCCCTGGGCTGGGAAGATCCCCTGGAGGAGGGCATGGCACCCCACTCCAGTGTTCTAGCCTAGAGAATCCCCTTGGACAGAGAAGCTTGGCAGGCTACAGTCTATGGGGTTGCAGAGTCGGACACGACTGAGTGACTAAGCACAGCACACAGGAGCCTACTACAGACGACAAACTAGAATAACTGGATCCCTAAATGGAAAAGAGGAATCTTAGACCTTAATTTATTAACTTACAACAAACCACGAACCTCAAGATAAAAGCTAAAACTTTTCATAAGAACACATAGGAACAAATCTTCAAGACCTTAGGATAGGCAGAGATCTTTCAGGATGCAAAACGCACCAATCATAAAAGAAAAACCCAGGATATTGGATTCAAAATTTTAAATAATTGCTTTCCTAAAGACAGTAATAAGAAAATAAAAAAGCAAGCCACAGACTGGGAGAAATCATTTGTAATACAAATTACTGATAAAGCACTTGTATCCAGATTCTTATTTTTTTAAAAAAACAACTCTACGATCCAATAATGGAAGACATATTTTAAAGGGACAGAAGGTTTGAAAAAATACATCACACATAAAGATCCATCAGTGGCCAATAAGCACATGCAAAGGTACTCAACATCTGCTGTCTTCAGGAAAATGCAAGTTAAAACACAAAGAGACACCACTATATACTAACCAATGGCTAAAAATGAAAAGACAGATAATACCAGGTACCAGACAGGGTGCCGAACAACTGGAACTCTCATACAATGCTGGTGGGAATGTTAGATGGTAGAAATTTCTTAAAGTATATAATTACATATGCCCCAACATCTTCACTCCTAAGAGGAACGAAAGCTCATGTCCACATAAAGGCTGGTAAAAAAAAAAAAAATGTTCTCAGCAATTTTCCTCATTAAGAGTGAAAAACTAGAAACAACTCAGTTAAGTTCAGTTGCTCAGTCATGTCCGACTCTTTGCGACCCCATGAACTGTGCAGCACCCCAGGCCTCCCTGTCCATCTCCAGCTCCCACAGTCTACCCAAACCCATGTCCACTGAGTCGATGATGCCATCCAACCATCTCATCCTCTGTTGTCCCCCTTCTCCTCCTGCCCTCAATCTTTCCCAGCATCAGGGTCTTTTCCGATGAGTCAGCTCTTTGCATCAGGTGGCCAAAGTACTGGAGTTTCAGCTTCAACATCAGTCCTTCCAATGAACACCCAGGGTTGATCTCCTTCAGAATGGACTGGTTGGATCTCCCTGCAGTCCAAGGGACTCTCAAGAGTCTTCTCCAACACCACAGTTCAAAAGCATCAATTCTTCGGTGCTCAGCTTTCTTTATAGTCCAACTCTCACATCCATACATGACTACTGGAAAAACTGTAACCCTGACTAGACGGACCTTTGTTGACAAAGTAATGTCTCTGCTTTTCAATATGCTGTCTTGGCTGGTCATAACTTTCTTTCCAAGGAGTAAGTGTCTTTTAATTTCATGGCTGCAATCACTATCTGCAGTGATTTTGGAGCCCCCCAAAATAAAGTCAGTCACTGTTTCCACTTTCCCATGGAGTGATGGGACTGGATGCCATGATCTTAGTTTTCTGAACTGAGCTTTAAGCCAACTTTTTCACTCTTCTCTTTCACCTTCATCAAGAGGCTCTTTAATTCTTCATTTTCTGCCATAAGGGTGGTGTCATCAGCATATCTGAGGTTATTGATATTTCTCCTGGCAATCTTGATTCCAGCTTGTGCTTCCTCCAGCCCAGCATTTCTCATGATGTACTCTGCATATAAGTTAAATAAGCAGGGTGACAGTATACAGCTTGACATACTCCTTTTCCTATCTGGAACCAGTTTGTTGTTCCATGTCCAGTTCTTACTGCTGCCTCCCGACTTGGATACAGGTTTCTCAAGCTGCAGGTCAGGTGGTCTGATATTCCCATCTCTTTCAGGCTTTTCCATAGTTTATTGTGATCCACACAGTCAAAGGCTTTGGCATAGTCAATAAAGCAGAAATAGATATTTTCCTGGAACTCTCTTGCTTTTTCGATGATCCAGTGGATGTTGGCAATTTGATCTCTCGTTCCTCTGCCTTTTCTAAAATCACCTTGAACATCTGGAAGTTCACGGTTCACGTATTGCTTAAGCCTCGCTTGGAGAATTTTGAGCATTGCTTTACTAGCTTGTGAGATGAGTGCAATTGTGTGGTAGTTTGAGCATTCTTTGGCATTGCCTTTCTTTGGGATTGGAATGAAAACTGACCTTTTCCAGTCCTGTGGCCACTGCTGAGTTTTCCAAATTTGCTGGGATATTGAGTGCAGCACTTTCACAGCATCATCTCTTAGGATTTGCCAAAAGCTCAACTGGAATTCCATCACCTCCACTAGCTTTGTTCATAGTGATGCTTCCTAAGGACCACATGACTTCACATTCCAGGAGGTCTGGCTCTAGGTGAGTGATCACACCATCGTCATTATCTCGGTCGTGAAGATCTTTTTTATTAAGTTTTTCTGTATTCTTGCCACCTCTTCTTAATATCTTCTGCTTCTGTTCGGTCCATACCATTTCTGTCCTTTATTGAGCCCATCTTTGCATGAAATGTTCCCTTGGTATCTCTAATCTTCTTGAGGAGATCTTTAGTCTTTCCCATTCTGTTGTTTTCCTCTATTTCTTTGAATTGATTGCTGAGGAAGGCTTTCTTATCTCTCCTTGCTATTCTTTGGAACTCTGCATTCAAATGGGTATATCTTTCCTTTTTCTCCTTTGCTTTTCACTTCTCTTCTTTTCACAGCTATTTGTAAGGCCTCCCCAGATAGACATTTTGCTTTTTTGCATTTCTTTTTCTTCGGGATGGTCTTGATTCCTGTCTCCTGTACAATGTCACAAACCTCCATCCATAGTTCATCAGGCACTCTGTCTATCAGATCTAGACCCTTAAATCTATTTCTCACTTCCACTGTTAGTCATAAGGGATTTGATATAGGTCATACCTGAATGGTCTAGTGGTTTCCCCACTGTCTTCAACTGAAGTCTGAATTTGGCAATAAGGAGTTCATGATCTGAGCCACAGTCAGCTCCCAGTCTTGTTTTTGCTGACTGTATAGTGCTTCTTCATCTCTGGCTGCAAAGAATACAATCAAGCTGATTTTGGTGTTGACCATCTGGGGATGTCCATTTGTAGAGTCTTCTCTTGTGTTGTTGGAAGAGGGTATTTGCTATGACCAGTGTGTTCTCTTGGCAGAACTCTATTAGCCTTTGCCCTGCTTCATTCCGTACTCCAAGGCCTAATTTGCCTGTTACTCCAGGTGTTTCTTGACTTCCTACTTTCGTGTTTAGTCCCCTATAATGAAAAGGACATCTTTTTTGGGTGTTAGTTCTAGAAGGTCTTGTAGGTCTTCATAGAACTGTTCAACTTCAGCTTCTTCAGTGTTACTGGTTGGGGCATAGACTTGGATTACTGTGATATTGAATGGTTTGCCTTGGAAACGAACAGAGATCATTCTGTCATTTTTGAGACTGCATCCAAGTACTGCATTTCAGACTCTTGTTGACTATGATGGCTACTCCATTTCTTCTAAGGGATTCCTGCCCACAGTAGTAGATATAATGGTCATCTGAATTAAATTCACCCATTCCAGTCCATCTTAAGTTTGCTAATTCCTAGAATGTCGATGTTCACTCTTGCCATCTGCTGTTTGATCACTTCCAATTTGCCTTGATTCATGGACCTAACATTCCAGGTTCCTATGCAATACTGCTCTGTACAGCACATCGGACCTTGCTTCTATCACCAGTCACATCCACAACTGGGTGTTGTTTTTCCTTTGGCTCCATCCCTTCATTCTTTCTGGAGTTATTTCTCCAGTAGCATACTGGGCAACTACTGACCTGGGAAGTTCATCTTTCAGTGTCCTATCTTTTTGCCTATTCATATTGTTCATGGGGTTCTCAAGGCAAGAATACTGAAGTGGTTTGCCATTCCCTTCTCCAGCGGACCATCTTCTGTCAACTGTCCATTAACAGACAAATAGATTCTTTAAAAAATAGTCATATATCCATTATAATAAAACACTACTTAGCAAGAAAAAAAAGTAAGGAACTACTCACATATGCAACAAATATGGATCACAAAAACATCACACTAAGCAAAAGACGGAAGATACAAAAGACTATAAATATTACATGATTCCAATGTAGAACAAGCGAAAAAGTCAACTATAGTAACAAAAAGCAGATTAGTGGTTGCCTAGGGACAAGACGGATGGAGAGGTAAGAATGACTGCAATGAGATATGTGAAACAACTTTTTGGGTTGATGGAAATGTTCTGTATCTTAATTAAGGTAATGGCTGTATGAATATGTATCTGTCAAGACTTACTGAACTGTATACTTTATATGAGTGCATCGTATTTTATGTAAATTGGATCTCAAAAAAGTTAACTTTCAACTTCAAAAAAATGAGACCTCAATTCTAGACTCTACCAAGTACTAAACAGTATTTGAATTCATAAATTCACCACGCTTCCAAAATAGGAAACTGTAATGTGGGCAGAGTAAAGATCAGAATTTAATCATTTTTGTTTAATGTTGCTTCCTTCAAGTAATTAGGAAAAATTCTAAACAGAATGAGTATGAATGCATAAAATCATGGAAAAAGACATTCTTTATTATAATTTCTAGTATATAATACAATAAATGTTAAGTATCAGAAAATGATGTTATACAGGAAGTTTTTAAAATGCAAACCTAGCTTTAGAAACATAAAACATCTGATGAGCTTCTTTACAGTCATTTGAAATATCAAAATAAATTAGATATTTTGAATTTTTGAATATCAGGAGTCAAGAGAGCTGCAACACTGAATATGTATTTTTTCATGCTATAACCATCCCCCTCAGTTCCAAAGGGCTGAAAATCAGTGAGTTAGAGGATTCTAATATTGATGTTTGCTTGCTAAGCCACTGATCTTAAGCAGACTCTCTTTCAGGTTCCTGTAGAAAATCGAGTGTTTGTACACAATGAGAGGAGTAATGGAGGTTAAGAGTTTGCTCTATTTGTGTATTTCACTTGAATATAATGAACCTAAAGTCTCTAGCTTAATGTCTGACAAATACTAAGGGCTAATAAATGTGAGTTATTACTTTATTATGATTAGGGGTGAGTTGCCCTTGGATTTTCCTGCTCAGAAATATATGATCTATGCCATCAATTAAAAATCATTTAAAAATACTTTTGTGTCAACGAACTCATATCATTAATGTAAATAATGCTTAGTAGAGTCAGTCCTCATTTATGTCTTTGTCTGAATTTTGTTTTAATCGACCAGCAAATTACTTTGAGATTGGTTACGGAATACGGACATTTTACAGAGCTTCTTAGAATAACTTTAGAAGATGAGAGAAAGTAAGAAGGCCTCAAGAAACAAATCATCTTCTCTTATAAAATTTTTCCTAAATATCAAGACTGGGTTAGGTGTCCCATCCTAACTACCACTGCACCCTCTGTTTACTTTCAGAGCATCTTTACCAGTCACAAGTGATTTGTATTTATCCTCTTATTAGATTACATACTTTTAAGGATCCAGGGGCACTGCCTTGTTTACCAACTTATCTCAGGACCTGGTAAATGTTCTGGAATAAAAGGAAATTTTTAAAATTGCTAATGAATTAATGAATATCAGAAATACACAGGAGTCTGGTTGCTGTTGCTGCTAAGTCTTTTCAGTCGTGTCCGACTCTGTGCGACCCTATGGTCAGCAGTCCACCAGGCCCCTCTGTCCACAGGATTCTCTAGGCAAGAATACTGGAGTGGGTTGCCATTTCCTTCTCCAACAGGAGTCTAGAGATGGATGGAAACTTAGAAAGGGAGGTGATCAGAGATAAAAAAAAAAAAAAAAAAAAAAACCCAACACACAGTTAATTTTAGCAAATATGCTTAGGTTCCTAATAGACAGCTAAGTATTGAAAAAAATATTAGGGTTACTTCAGAATACTGAACACCTGTATTCTCAAATTCAAATTTATTCCATGTGATAACTTTCCCCTTTGATGCTACATTGAAAGGAAAAGATAAAGAGCAAAGAAGAAAAAGCAATGTGCACATCATATCCATCTCTTTCTTCTCAACACCATTATACTGCCCACTTATTATTTTAAGTCCATCTACCAGTCTGAGAGTCTGACATACTTGAACATCTAAGAATTACTAGGCCACCAATACAAAAAGAAAATATACATACATAGCCAATTCAGGATCTATAGAATTCAAATTATTGAAATGTTCTACTTATTGTAGACCAGAAGGTGCTTTAACCCACCACAGAGGATAAATTCCACTAAGTACTAAACAGTATTTAAATTCACAAATTCACCACTCTTACAAAATAGGAAGCCATAGTACTGACATCACCAGTACTAACTAGTCATATTTTTGAAATGTCTTTTTTGACAAAAAGCATTTACTTTTTTGGGAAAATTTGTATTAAGCATCTACTAGTTATTTAACACTGTAATCTGTAGGTGTTATGAGCAACACAAAACTACTGGAAGTCTTTGCACTCAAAGAACTTAAAATCTTGGTGGGGAAGGATAATAAAGAAACAGATAGGGCCCAGAGACGGCAGCCCACCAGGCTCCCCCGTCCCTGGGATTCTCCAGGCAAGAACACTGGACTGGGTTGCCATTTCCTTCTCCAATGCATCAAAGTGAAAAGTGAAAGTGATGTTGCTCAGTCATACCTGACTCTTCGTGACCCCATGGACTTCAGCCTACCAGGCTCCTTTGCCCATGGAATCCTCTAGGCAAGAGTACTGGAGTGGGTTGCCACTGCCTTCTCCAAGAATATGAAAACAACAGGCCCAATATGTTATTAAAGAAGGATGAGATTTAAAAAATGGACTCCTAATTATAGAATGTCTATTTCCAAATTTTATTAACTAAAAAAAAAAAACTTTGAGCATGTTAACTTCTCCTGGTTCTTACAACACATATTGTCCATGGTTTGTTTGCTGTTTGCTGGTTTATTTTTCTAATTCCCTTATTCTCTGCTATAAAGATTATTAACTATAATCACCATATAAACATGTTTATCTCTGAACACAAGTTTTTATAAGGTCATAAAATGACTTTAACATGAACTGTAACCACGTACTTTGTATGAAGACAGGCAGAGAGAGTGTTCAACGAGTAAGGTAATGATAACCTAAATCTGAGATTTAGTCACAGGAATATTTCTTTACTCTTTACTATCCTTAGTGCCATATGAAGATTTCTTTTCTCACAACTATTAATAACTGCCTATGGAGCACTGGTAATCAAGGGCACATCTCTATTATCATACTTACAAAAAAGGGTTTCTTCTGTGCCAGATTGTGAACTTCCAGAAAGCAGGTACAGTCTATTACCTTTTAATCTATCCCTTACCATAGTACCTGGCGTATAATCGGTGCTCAATGAATATTTACTAATTTGAACCTATTTTATAAATATATCATACTCAAGTCATTTTTCAAGAAAAAGTAAAATCATATCCCTGAAAACTATGTGAAGTGAGGAAATACTCCTATACAGACACTAACCTTCTGCCCTGAATTCTAACTAACTTGATTCTCTATCTACCCTAAAATAACTCTAGTTACAAATAAGTTTTTCTTTATTTCTGGTCTTTTAAGGAATATGGTATTTCACCTGGAAGCTGATAATAAATGTCATGCTTCATGTTATCAACGAAGTAAAAGTAGACAGTCTATCAAATTTATGTAAATATTATCCTCTCCTAATTTTTTTCCCTTTATAAATAAACGCGATGTTTTCCTGTTAAAATATTGTGGCTTTTTTTTTTCAATGCTTTTTTACTGAAGTACCATTAATTTACAAATTCTGTTAATTTCAGGCATACAGCATAGTTAAACAGTGTTTTTACAGATTATATTCCATTACAGGTTATTACAAGATTCTCAGTATACTTCCCTATGCTACAGAGTATATCCTTGTTTATCTATTTTATATACAGTAGGTTGTATCTATTAATTCCATACCTCAAATCTGTACTTCCTCCCTTCCCTCTTTCCTTTGGTAACCAAAAGTTTGTTTTCTGTATCTGTGACTCTGTTTTGTATATACATTCATCTATATTGTTTTTAGATTCCACATATAAGTTATATCATGTAGTCTTTGCCCTTCTCTGTCTGACTTATTTCACTATGCATAATGCTTTCTAGGTCTATCCATGTGGCTGCAAATGGCATTATTTCATTTTTCATGGCTGAGTAATATTCCTTGATGTGTGTTATGATAGTCCTCTCTGTATACATACATAAGATATTCTTTTTTAAAAACTGAAGTATAGTTGATGGCTCAGCGATAAACAACCCGCCTGACAATGCCTGGGTCGGGAAGATTCCCTGGAGAAGGAAATAGCAACTGACTCCAGTATTCTTGCCTGAGAAACCCTATGGACAGGGCCTGGTGGGCTACAGGGGGTCCCATAGGCTCCGTGGGGGTCCCAAAGAGTCAGACATGGCTTAGCAACTGAGCACGAGCATGATTTATAAAAGTTGGTTCGAAATATTGTGTTAGTTTCAGGTGTACAACTAAGTGATTCCGTTATACACATATTTATTCTTCATATTATTTTCCATTATAGGTTATTACAACATATTGAATGTAGTTCCTGTACTGGCGCATCTCCTTAATCCAATCATTCGTTGGCAAGCACTTGAGCTGGTTCCACATCTGGGCTACTATAAATAGTGCTGCTATGAACACTGTGGTGCACTGTCTTTTCCAATCAGCATTTCTGGTTTTCCAGCTATATACCCAGGAGTGGAACTGCTGAATCACACGGTAGTTCTATTTTTAGTTTTTTAAGGAACTCAAACTGTCTTCCACAGTGCCTGTACCAAGTTACATTTCCCTCAATGGTGTACAAGGGTTCCCTTTTCTCCACAGCTTCTCTAACATCTGTTATTTGTTGACTTTTTAATGGTTGTCATTCTGACAGGTATGAGGTAATACCTCATTGTGGTTTTGATTAGCATTTCTTAATAAGCAGCAGTGATGAGCACTGTTTCACGTGCCTGTTAGCCATCTACATATTTTCTTTGAAAAATGGCTATTCAAGTCTTCTGCACATTTTTTGACTGGATTGTTTTTCCTTGATATTAAATTGTAATGAGTTCTCTGTATAGTTTGGATATTAACCCCTTGTTGTCACATCATTTGCAAATATTTTTTCCCATTCCACAGGCTGTCTTTTTGTTTTGTTGATGTTTTCCTTCGCTGTGCAAAAGCCTTTGAGTTTATTTAGGTCTCATTTGTTTATTTCTGCTCATATTTCTTTTGCCTTAGGAGACTTATGCAAGAAAATTTTGCTACAATTTATGTCAAAGAGTATTCAATGCTCTCTTCTAGCAATTTTATGGTTTTAGGTCTTTAAACCATTTTGACTTTATTTTTGTATATGGTATGAAGGAATGTTATAGTTTCATTGTTTTACATATGGTCATCCAGCTTTCCCAGGATCACTTGAAGAGATTATCTTTTCTCCATTGTTTATCTTGCCCACTTTGTTATAGATTAATTGACTGTAGATGTGTAGATTTATTTCTGGGCTCTCTATTCTTTGCCATTGATCTATGCATTTGTTTTTATGCCAATACCATGCTGTCCTGACTACTATAGCTTTGGAGTATAGTTTGAAGTTTGAGAGGATTATACTTCCAATTTGTTCTTTTGTCTCAGAATTGGTTTGGCAATTTGAGGTCATCGGTTATTCCATATAAACTTTAGGATTATTTGTTCTAGTTCTGCAGAAAATATCTTGTGTATTCTGATTGCACTTAAATCTGTAGATTGCTTTGAGTAATATGGCTATTTTAACAATATTAATTCTTTCAATCTAAGAGTCTGGAATATCTTTGTACTTCTTTGAATCACCTTCAATTTCCTTCATCACTGTTTCACAGTTTTTTAGAATATAGGTCTTTCACTTCCTTGCTTAGGTTTATTCCTAGTTATTTTATTATTTTGACGTGATCTTAAATGGAACTGTCTTTTTTACTTTCTCTGACATTTCATTATCAGTGTATAGTAGAAATGCAACAGATTTCAGTATGTTAACCTTGTATCCTGCAGTCTTCCTCAATTTGTTGACTGGTTCTAGCAGTATTTTAGTGCAGAATTTAGGGTTCTCTATATAAAGTATCATGTCATATGCAAAGAGTGACAGTTTCACCTCTTCCCTACTATTTTGTATCTTTTCTTTTTTAAAAAATTTTTTGTCAGACTGCTGTGGCTGGGACTTCCAACAGCATGTTAAACAGAAGCAGTGAGAGTGAGCATCCTTGCCTTGATTTTGAATTTAGCAGGAAGGCTTTCAATTTCTCACCACTGAGTATTATTGTGTGTTTCTCTTAAGTGGCCTTTACTATGTTGAGATATATTTCCACTATACTCACTTTGATAGGAGTTTTTATCATGAATAGATCTTGATTTTGGCAAATGCCTTCTCTGCATCTATTGAGATGATCATGTGATTTTTGTCTCTTCTTTTGTTATTGTGGTGTATCACATGGATTTGTGTACACTGAACCATTCTTGTGACCTTAGAATAAATGCACCTTGATCATAACATATGATCCTGTTTGTGTATTGTTTAAGCTTTGTTAATATTTTGTATTTACATTCATTTTATATCTATATTAATCAAAGATGTTGGCCTGTAACTTTTTATAGTGTCTTTGGTTTTTGTATCAGGGTAATGAAGGAAATGGGAATACCAGACCACCTGACCTGCCTCTTGAGAAACCTGTATGCAGTTCAGGAAGCAACAGTAGAACTGGACATGGAACAACAGACTGGTTCCAAATAGGAAAAGGAGTACGTCAAGGCTGCATATTGTCACCCTGCTTATCTAACTTACATGCAGAGTACATCATTAGAGATGCTGGGTGGAGGAAGCACAAGCTGGAATCAAGATTGCCAGGAGAAATATCAATAACCTCAGATATGCAGATGACACCACCCTTATGGCAGAAAGTGAAGAAGAACTAAAGAGCCTCTTGATGAAAGTGAAAGGGGAGTGTGAAAAAGTTGGCTTAAAGTTCAACATTCAGAAAACAAAGATCATGGAATCTGGTCCCATCACTTCATGGAAAATAGATGGGGAAACAGTGGAAACAGTGGCTGCCTTTATTTTTCGGGGCTTCAGAATCACTGCAGATGGTGACTGCAGCCATGAAATTAAAACACACCTACCCCTTGGGAGGAAAGTTATGACCAGCCAAGACAGCATAGTAAAAAGCATAGTAAAAAGTCTGTCTAGTCAAGGCTACGGTTTTTCCAGTAGTCATGTATGGATATGAGTGTTGGACTATAAAGAAAGCTGAGCACTGAAGAATTGATGCCTTTGAACTGTGGTGTCGGAGAATACTCTTGAGAATCCCTTGGACTGCAGGGAGATCCAACCAGTCCATTCTAAAGGAGATCAGTCCTGGGTTTTCACTGGGACGACTGATGTTGAAGTTGAAACTCCAGTACTTTGGCCACCTGACGCAAAGAGCTGACTCATCTGAAAAGACCTCGATGCTGGGAAAGACTGAGGGCAGGAAGAGAAGGGGACGACAGAGGATGAGATGGTTGGATGGCATCACCACCTCAATGGACATGAGTTTGGGTAAACTCCGGGAGTTAGTGATGGATAGGGAGGCCTGGGGTGCTGCCGTTCATAGGGTCACAAAGAGTTAGACACGACTGAGCGACTGAACTGAACTGTCCAGTTTTCCCAGCACCACCTATTGAAGTGGCTATCTTTCCCCGTTGTATATTCTCACCTCCTTTGTCAAAACTTAGGTACCCATAGGCGCATGGGTTTAACTCTCTATCTTGTTCCAATGGTCTATGTTTCTGCTTTTGTTCCAGTACCATACTGTCTTGATGACTGTAGCTTTGTAGTATAGTCTGAAGTCAGGAAGGTTGATTCCTCCAGCTCAATTCTTCTTTCTCAAGACTGCCTTGGCTATTCGAGGTCTTGGTCTTTTGTGTTTCCATATGAATTGTGAAACTTTTTGTTCAAATTCTGTGAAAAACGCCACTGATAGTTTGATAGGGATTGCATTCAATCTGTAGACTGCATCAGGTAGTACAGTCATTTTCACAATATTGATTCTTCCTACCCAGGTACATGGACTATCTCTCTGTTAACATCGTTTTTGATTCATCAGTGTCTTATAATTTTCCGTATACAGGTCTTTTGTCTCCCTAGGTAGGTTTATTCCTAGATATTTTATTCTTTTTGTTACAATGGTGAATGGGATTGATTCCTTAATTTCTCTTTCTGATTTTTCATTGTCAGTATATAGGAATGCAAGTGATTTCTGTGTACTGACCTTGTATTCTGTGATTTTGCTGAATTCAATGATTAGCTCTAGTAATTTTCTGATAGTTTCTTTAGGGTTTTCTATGTATAGTATCATGTCATCTGCAAACAGTGAAAGTTTTACTTCATTTCCAATCTGGGTTACTTTTATTTTTTTTTCTTCTCTAATTGTGGTAGCTAGGACTTCCAAAACTATATTGAATAACACTGGTGAAAGTGGACACCACTGTCGTGTTCCTGATCTTAGCAGGAATGCTTTTAGTTTCTCACCACTGAAAATAATGTTTGCTGTGGGCTTATCATATATGGTCTTTACTATGTTGAGGTAGGTTCCTTCCATGCCCCTTTTTTGAAGCATTTTTATCATAAACGGGTGCTGAATTTTGTCAAAGGCTTTTCTTTTTCTGCATCTATTGAGATGATCATATGGTTTTTATCTTTCAATTTGTTAATATGGTGTATCACATTGATCGATTTGCACATACTGAAGAATCCTTGCCTCCCTGGAATAAATCTGACTTGATCATGGTGTATGAGCTTTTTAATGTGTTGCTGAATTCTGTTTGCTAGAATTTTGTTGAGGATTTTTGCATCTATGTTCATCAATGATATAGGCCTGTAATTTACTTTTTGTGTGTTGTATTTGTCTGGTTTCGTGGCTTCTCTGGCGGCTTAGCTGATAAAGAATCCATCTGTAATGTGGGAGACTTGGGTTCGATCCCTGGGTTGGGAAGATCCCCTGGAGAAGGAAACGACTACCCACTCCAGTATTCTGGCCTGGAGAATTCCATGGACTGTCCATGGGGTCACAAAGAGTCGGCCATGACTGAGCATCTTTTACTTTGCCTGGTTTTGGTATCAGGGTGATTTCAGCCTCGCAGAATGAGTTTGGAAGTGTTCTTTCATCTGCAATTTTTGAAAGAGTTTCAGAAAAATAGGCATTAGGTCTTCTCTAAATGTTTGACAGAATTCACCTGTGAAGCCATCTGGCCCTGGGGTTTTGTTTTGGGGGGAGTTTTTTAAAATCACAGTTTCAATTTCAATGTTTGTAACTGGGTTGTTCATAATTTCTATTTCTTCCTGGTTCAGTCTTGGGAGGTTGAACTTTTCTAAGAATCTGTCCATTTCGTCTAGGTTGTCGATTTTCTTAGCATATAGTTGCTTACAATATTCTCTTATGATCCTTTGTGTTTCTGTGTTGTCTGTTGTAACTTCTTTTTCATTTCTAATTCTGTTGATCTGACTTTTCTCCCTTTTTTTCTTGATGTGTCTGGCTAATGTTTTGTCAATTTTATTTATCTTCTCAAAGAACCAGGTTGTAGTTTTATTAATCTTTGGTAACATTTCATTTCTTTTTCATTTATTTCTGCTCTGATATTTAGGATTTCTTTCCTTCTGCTAACTTTGGGGCTTTTCTCTGTTTTCTTTTTCTAGCTTCCTTAGGTGTAGAATTAAGTTGTCTCTTTGACGCTTTTCTTGTTTCCTAAGGTATGGTTGTGTTGCTATGAACTTCCTTCTTAGAACTGCTTTTGCTGAGCCCATAGGTTTTAGGTCATTCATTGTGTTTTCACTGTCATTTGTTTCTAGGAATCTTTTGATTTCCCTTATTTCTTCAGTAACCTCTTTGTTATTTAGTAACGTATCGTTTAATCTCCATGAATTTCTGTTTTTTGCTGGTTTTTTTTTTCCTAGTTAATATCTAGTCTCATAGTGTTGTGGTCAGAGAAGATACCTGATATGATTTCAATTTTCTTAAATTTACTGAGGCTTGATTTGTGACCCAAGATGTGGTCTATGCTGGAGAATGTCCCATGCGCACTTGAGAAGAAAGTGTATTCTTATGCATTTGGATGGAAAGTCCTGAAGATATCAATTATGTCCATTTGGTCTAATGTTTCATTTAAGGTTTGTGCTTCCTTATTGATTCTCTATCTTGATGATCTGTCCATTGGTGTAAATGCGGTATCAAAGTCCCCTACTATTATAGTATTACTGTCTATTTCCCCTCTTATGCCTGTTAGGGTTTGCCTTATGTACCAAGGTGCTCCTATGTTGGGTGCATAAATATTTACAATTGTTATGTCTTCTTGGAGTAATCCCTTAATCATTATGTAGTATCCTTCTTTGTCTCTTATAATATTCTTTAAAGTCTATTTTTGTCTGAAATAAGAATTGCCACTTCGAATTTCTTTTGGTTTCCATTCACATGGAATATCTTTTTCCATCCTTTTGCTTTCAGTCTGTATGTGTCTCTAGGTCTGAAGTGGGTCTCTGTAGGCAGCAGCTGGTCTCTTGTAGGGTCTTATTTTTGTATCCATTCAGTCAGTCTGTATCTTTTGGTTGGTGCATTAATCCATTTATATTTAAGGTGATTAGTGATACATATGTTCCTACTGGCATTTTCTTGGTTGTTTTGTGTTTGTTTTTGTAGGTCTTTCTTGTGTATTTACTGGCTATATAAGTCCCTTCAGTATTTGTTGCAAGATTAGTTTGGTGGTGCTCAATTCTCTTAGCCTCTGCTTGTCTGTAAAACTTTCGATTTCTCCATCAATTTTGGATGAGATCTTTGCCAAGCATAGTAATCTTGGTTGTAGATTTTTCTCTTTCAGTACTTTAAATATATCTTGCCATTCCCTTCTGGCCTGCAGGGATTCTGCTAAAAGATCTGCTGTTAAACATATGAGTTTTTCCCTGTATGTTACTTGTTGCTTTTCCTTTGCTGCTTTTAATATTCTTTCTTTGTGCTTAATCTCTGTCAGCTTGATTAATGTGTGTCTCAACATGTTTCTCCTGTAAGGGGCTCTCTGTGCTTCTTGGTCTTGATCTCATTTCTTCAAAAATGTTCTCAGTGCCTTTCTGTTTTTCTTCTTCCTCTGCTGCTGCTGCTAAGTCATGACCCCTATAACTTGAATGCCGGTGAGTTTAATATTGTCCCAAAGGTCTCTGAGGCTATCCTCAATTCTTTTCATTCTTTTCCCTCGATTCTGCTCCTCAGCAGTTATTTCTACCATTCCATCTTCCAGCTCACTTATCCATTCCTCTGCCTCAGTTACTCTGCTATTGGTTCCTTCTAGAGTATTTTTCATTTCAGTAAATGTGTTCCCCATCTCTGTTTGCCTTAACAGTGTCAAATGTTTCTTGCATTTTCCCTATTTTATTTTCAAGTCTTCAGAGCATCTTTACTATCATTATTCTGAATTCTCTTTCAGGTAGATTGCTTATTTCCTCTCCGTTTATTTGGTCTTTGAGTTTCTACCTTGTTCTTTCATTTGTACTGTATTTCTGTCTTTTCATCATTTTTTCTAACTTGCTCCACTTGAGGTCAGGCTTTATTCCTTCTTCCTTTTGGATTTTGTCCTTGCAGGGAAAGGCTGGTTGAGTGGTTTGTGTTGATTTCTTTTTAGGGGTGACTCGTGCCTGTGTTCTTTTTTCCTTCGTGCTTTGTCTAGTTTCACATGCTCATAGTGAATCACATGTGGAGGCCTTGCACTAGACACTTCAGACCAGAGTTCCAAGTGGAAATCTGAATTATCTATTTTTTATTGGATTTTTATTGGTTCTAGAAATTATCTGTGCTTAGATCAATTCTCTTTTTAGTTCAGTTAACATTTTTATTATAAAATTTTTGAATTCATTAACCAGTAGACTGATTACTTCTGTTTCATTATTTATTATTTCAGGGTAGTTCCTTGCTCTTTTGAGGGCAGTTCCTCTGCCTTCGCATTTTACTTAACTCTGTCTCTGAATTAATTTAGGTGTTAAGTTATCCACTGTGGTCTTGAGGGATGTTTTTACATCACAGCATCCCCATGTAGACTGTTTATGCCTATTGTCTCTGGTGTGAGGGCTGGACTTGATGTAGATGCCAGACACATATTATTCTCAGGATGTGCTAGCCATGATCACCTTGATATGGGGTGCACACGCTGGTGTTGGTGGTTGGTGTTAATCCTGGCCTGCACAGGACTTAAGGTGGGATTTCCTCTCTGCTCAGTGGTAGACACTATTGCCTTGTCGGTGTGGGGTCCACTCCCAGGTTGCTAGAGCAGAATCCCTGGTAGTCAGACTTGAAATGGCTCTGTTCCTTTTTAAGTGTGTTTCTTGTTGGCAAGCCAGTACCCAGGTACTCCTCACAGTGGAGTCCAGGCTTTTCCAGCCTTTCTCTTTGTCCCACTGGTTCACCAAGCAGCCAAGTGGGCTTGCCTCCTCTATAGAGGACCCCAGAACTATGATTCCCAGCCCGTGGCTCCACCTGCTTACTTTCCAGGGTGAGTGTCCACCCACACTCCTTCCCTCTTCCTCTTCGGTCCTTCCTAGGGGCAGAGGTCTCAGCTCAGTGTTTCTTCCCATCCTACCCAATTACGTGAGAATCTTCCTTGCAGCCTTGGCTGTACAGTTGTTCTGCCAGTTTCCAGTTTCAGCAAGAATTTTTCTACATGTAGATGTATTTTTCATGTGCTTTTAGGGGTAGGTGAACTTCACATCCTTTTACTCCACCTCCTTAATCCCCCTTTCCAATGCAACATTTGAAACCAACATAAAAAACTGTTTCTTACTCCAAAGTTAAATACCAAGGATTGAAAGTGAAAAAAAATTAAGTTTTATAATGGTTTACCATAGGGAGGGGAAGAAGTCTTTCAGGTATTCTAAAAAAGGTGAAAAAGTACTCTGAGGTTTCACTACAATATATTCCTTGAAAAACTTGGCAACTATATTGCCAAATAGAAAATTAATGAAAACATAGTGTAAATATGCAAAGCAACATGCTAAACCTTTCAAACTGCATTTACTTCAGGGAAAGCACATTAGTCTTTCTTCATCTTTGATTTTTTTACATGACCAAACTTCTCTAAGTCTCACCTCTTAAGAATTAGCTTCAGGGAAGGGTGTGGAGAAAGACCATGTGCAACCGCATAAAAACAGCTCATTTTTAAACTGCTGCCAGACATACATGTTTTATGAGTTAGACCTTAGATAATCCGTTGATTAAGAAGTTTCTTGATTCTAAATGCACAATGCTGCCAGCAAGAAGGGCCTTAAGTTCCAAATATATCAATTTCTTTCTTTTATAACCAACAGTTAGTCTCTCTTCAAAGTTACATTTTCTTCTACCTTAAAATTTTTCAGAGAAAGGAAGAATCCAATTTAAATGAATCAACAATTTTATTCCATTAATCCTCTTTACTAAAACAATGCATACCAATCTCAACAACCATTCACAACCATTCACTCAGAGTGATTCCAGTGTGTCAGGCATTATGGAAGATGTAAAGATGAATATAAATATGAACAACTTAACATAAAGCAGGATGTTAACAGGATGTCAGACAACAAAAGCAATTGTTTAAAACCTCAGCAAACTTAGGAAAGTCATATGGAAGAGGTAGTATTTGAACACAGGCCTTGAAGGGTGGGGAGGATTCTAACAAGGAGTTATAGGAGATAAACCATTCAAAACAATGGGGATGGCATGAGCAAAGAAAAAGTACCAAGTCATATATGAAGAAATGAAAATTTGGGGGACAGTCTGGTTCCTTTAGGTGAAAAGTAGTAGATTAATGGAGAATGATGAGTTGGAAACAAATCATGGCATATCGTAATAACTATTTGCACTTTCCTAAAAAGTGAATGACTAAATCCTTACTTCAGTGATACCAATCTGATTGAATACAGAAAAATGAAGAGGAAGTGAATCAATGTGAAATCAACATGAAAGAAACTTATGAGTCTAGCCTATTAAATAAGTCTAATGACATAATGAAAAACTGAACAGAACTGCCAAGATGAAACCATGCAGTAAGGGGTGAAAAGTAATGCGATGGGAGAACCAATGAAACGTGGCAAGCAGCTGACAACAGAGGAAAAGAGCAAGGGAGAAGTCAAGGGAGATTTAAGAAACTAAGACTAAGTGAAGAGAAAAGTGACTGTGCTACTAGAAGAAACAGGGAAATCAATCTCCAGCCATAGTTACCATGGATAAATCCCAGACTGGTCATTTGGATTCAAAGGATAGAGTGGAAGTATGCAGTGAATTGTTATAAATATGAGACTGGAAACAGAAAAAGACCAGGGACAAACTTGGGTTATGCCTAAATTTAGAAGAAGGAAAAATAAATACAGAAAAGACAAAACCAACATAAAGAGAAAAGGAAAGGGTAGATGTAATATTACATACACCAAAGATAGGGTATCATCACTGCCTAATGTCTCAAGGGGAAGGTGAGAACTGAGAAAAAGTTTACAAATTTTCAAGTTAGATTGTTTTGATTTACCTCCCAGAGACTATGTGTTCAGCAGTCAGAATTTAAGAAGTTAATCAGTGAGTGACTTATGAGGACACAGATGGTCCTCATGGTGTAGAATGCTCTTTACAAAGTTGAAGAAAAAACAGAGAGAATGATAACTTGGTGGGAGTAAAAATCAAACCAAGAACTTCTCATTTTATAGGTATGAGAAGTCAGGAAAAAAAATATGAATTTAAAAAATTACACTCTAAATATCTAAATCAGGATATTTCAAGTAGTAACAATTTGCTTCTGTTATGGACTGAATGTCTGTGTCACCCCCACAAAATTCATATGCTGAGTCCTAACCCTCAACATGACAGGATTTGGAGATGAATGAGTCCTTTGAGGAGGAATTAGGGTTAAGTTCCCCAGTGGCTCAGAGGTTAAAGCATCTGCCTGTAATGCAGGAGACCTAAGTTCGATCCCTGGGTTGAGAAGATCCCCGGAGAAGGAAATGGCAATCCACTCCAGTATTCTTGCCTGGAGACTCCCATGGACGGAAGAGCCTGGTTGGCTACAGTCCACGGGGTCCCAAAGAGTCGGACACGACTGAGCAACTTCACTTTCACTTTCAAGATCATTAAGAGTGAGGCTCTCATGCTGGGATTAGCATCCTTACGAGATACCAAAGAGCTTGTTCTCTCTTTCCCCCTCTACACACGCTTGCACCAAGGTAAACACCACGCAAGCACGAAGCAAGATGGTGACCATCTTTAAACCAGGAGAAGAGCTCTCATCAGAACCTGACTAATGCTGGCAGCTGCTGGCAGCCTGATCTCACATTTTTAGTCTCCAAACTGAGAAAATAAAACTCTTGTTTAAGTCAAGTCTCTAGTATTTTGCTATAGAAGTCCCAGCGAACTAACACAGATTCAAAAAGACACAGCTTATTTTCTTATACATAGTATCATCAGCTGAGATCTTTTTAGGACACCAAGACAGAAATCAGGGAGAAGCTGTAGTTTAACTCAAAATTCCC
Organism: Capra hircus; assembly: GCF_001704415.2. NCBI lineage: Eukaryota > Metazoa > Chordata > Mammalia > Artiodactyla > Bovidae > Capra > Capra hircus. The sequence goes on from NC_030822.1 coordinate 51,363,487, forward strand.
TTGCTAAATTTCTCACATTCCTCAAACAGCACAAAATTTCTCCATTACAGTAAGGAAAACATAAAATTAAATATCATTAAAATTGCAGATCAGAAAATATATCTGTATATGGTCAAAAGACTCCAAAATGTTCTGAGAGGAAAATAAAGGGAAAAGGAACAAATATTGACCTACTGCGCTTAACAAAGAAGTGAATACAAAACAAACATTTGATTTCCTCTTAAAATGAGCAAAGTAAATCCATCTCACAAAATGGCTCTAGAAATGGCTAGGAAAATTTAAAATAAATAATTTGTAAGTGAATGACGAGTATCTGTGTGAAGTATCCAGCTAACAAATTTTACCCCAAGAGAAGATAATCTCAAAAGTTAAAAGTAGGCTTGTTAAGAGATCCTCAGTTCAGTTCAGTCACTCAGTCATGTCCGACTCTTTCCGACTTCAAGGAGTGCAGCACGCCAGGGCTCCCTGTCCATCACCAACTCCCAGGGTTTATTCAAACTCATGTCCATTGTGTCAGCGATGCCATCCAACCATCCCATCCTCTGTTGTCCCCTTCTCCTCCCGCCTTCAATCTTTCCCAGCATCAGGGTCTTTTCAAATGAGTCAGTTCTTTGCATCAGATGGCCAAAGTATTGAAGTTTCAGCTTCAGCATCAGTCCTTCCAATGAATATTCAGGACTGACTTCCTTTAGGATGGACTGGTTGGATCTCCTTGCTTAAGAGACCCTACACTAAAGCAATGTCATCGGTTGCTATGATTCTACTCAAGTCATACTCCAGTATTTCTAAACTTTCCAAAACTCTCCAGATACTCCTTTTCACCCATGCTAATTGCACAGAGTCTGAAGAAGTCTATTCACACTGGTGATAAAATATTTGTAACGTCAACGAGATTTATGTTAGCATGCTAACTCTGTTCTCATCAAGTCATCCCTCTTGAAAGTGCTTTTTGAGAACTCATGGCTTAGTTCCTTCCAAAAAAGGTATTTCAAGGGTTCTCAAGAAACAAACACAGAGAAGCCACACCTTACTTCCCCATTACCACTTAAAATGTTTCTATTACTACCAAGCCAATGGCATGTCTGAACTAGTGTTAGTATTCCTATCGCTGGTAAGAAAAATATTAGTATACTATTTCTAGCCATGGATTCCTAAATTGTTAGTCTCATCCAAAGCAAACAGCATACATACCACAGATCTAGGAAAATGAGGGGGAGATGAAATTACAACATTGCAAAGGTTACTGGAAAAGAATGGTGCTATAAAGAGAGTGTTCACATTCCTAAAGAGAGAATAAACCATAGGAAGCTCTTTATATAGAACAGAAAGACAGAGTCTCAAGAAATTATGAGGAGCCAAATACTTTGGAAGGAAGAAAAAAACATGAATCTGACATCCCATATGGCATGGTACACATTTCCTGCTGAACTAATGTAAAAGGTTTAAACTGCACAGAAAATGTACTAGTCACATAAACCCAAGCAAAGAACTATGGGTATGTACCTAACACAGAAGCATTAACTGATTTATAACCAAACACAGGCCTCATAATACTAAACAGTATCTGACAGTATGTGTTCAAGTGTCTTAAAAGAGAAAGGGGGCATTTTTACATATTTTTTCCTTTCATGTATTAATCAAGCTAGGAAACAGCTCCACCTGGAGAACCTTATACTTGATAGATTTTGGCTCTATTGAAGAAGACCTGGTTTTTCTTTGAGGCCAAATTTCGAATCTTCTTAAAAAAGAAAAACTTATTAGTCTTTCAAAGATTATTTTAAAAGTCTAGGTTCCAGGCAGCACTTCTCTTATTCACTTTTCTCAAAACACTAATTAGATGCCAAAACAAGAAAAGAGGGCAGGTAAAATTATGCAAAGGAAAAAGAAAAATATGTCTGAACTACACAAACAGGGTTTATGTTATCTTTGGAAGACAGAAAACAGCCTGGAAATATTAGTGTTTCAAGCATCTGCTGCAAGACTTGACCATTCAGGTTAAACCTGCTCTTTGTGGAGATTATTTTCCAGAGGTGCCATTTTGAAATTTTCCCATTCAGAATAAGCTTTGGGGAGACTTATGAAAGGCAGAGACATTCTTCATCTACAAAAATAGTTATTTTTGCTGTTGTAGATAAATTATACAAGAACAGCACTTCCAGATGATGAGGCAATTAAAAAGAAAGAAACAATAAAAAATAAAATAAAAATTCTGAAGAGCTGCTAACACATCTAAACTATACTGGGACTAGACTGAGAGGAGAAGACAGGTAGGAATGACGTAATTCCACATGATCCAAACTCTGCCAATGGGACACGGGAAGAAAACGCCAAGAATTCAAAGCTCATTCGTGTTATTTGGAGAAACTTGACCCAAACGCCTTTGAGATCACCTTCCTGACATAAACAAGATGAAAGAGAAGATGGGCAGTGTACCTGTTCTTCCTCTATAATGTTAGTTTCTAGCAATCTTAAGCTTCCACATCACAGCCACATTAAAACCCCAGGCTCCCTTTCCCTGCAGGAGGTCATGCCATGCAGAGCAGACACAGGAAGACTGCAGTTAAAAAAAGAAAAATGAAACAGCATGAAGCAAGCTCCAAAGGCGCAAGGCTGAATTGGCTACATTAGCTTACCATATATCTCGGATCTACTCTCCTCTGAACTAGACTTTGTCTTCTTGAAGGAGCTATCTGCACAAGAGTGGGAGAAAAGGAGAGAGATATAGAAAATATGGAGACCAAATGTAAGGGGGAAAATTCATGGGGGAAAAAAAAAAAGAATGAGTCATGATCAAGTTAAATCGTGCAAACACAAAGTATGAACATCACAGGTGACAGCCCTTAGAATAGTCACAAACAGCACAGGTAATGACATTTTAGATTTGTCGAAGAAAAGACAGTGCAATAAAAATATGTTCAAACAAAACAACACATGAGAATTCTACAAAATATATTATCTGACATTGTAGAGATGACAAAAGCACTAAAAGCTGTAATAATCTCATTGTGAAACACTGGGTTCCACTTTGCTAGTCTGTCTTTGGAGATGGGCACATCACAGATGAATATACAGAGTAAGTCAATCTAATAAGACTTTAATGGCTTCGATGAGTACAGGACAGAAACTTTGTGACCCTAGTTATCGAGACAAAACTAATCAATAAATGAAAGCCTTGGAGTCCTATGACATCAAAATGAGGTGTCAAAAACCAAGAATTATTTCTTAATAGAGATCCAAAAGTTACATATTACATACTCCCACCACCAAAGCCTCCTAAATTGATGAACGGGATTTCATTTTTAACCTACCACCCAAGGTTCAATAGCTGTTCACTTCCCATTCTTCCCTTACCAGGTAGTATTTATGTTTTTCAAAGTGTACTAGCGGTTTATACTAAACTATGAAACATCTTGGATACAAAAAACACTCTATTAAAAATGTTATTCCTAAGTGAAAATATCTAAAAATAGATACATTATATTTATGTATCTGAGACCTTAGTATTTACTTACTTTATCTTTTGTCATGGGAATGTCTAAGTGAACAAAACAGTATACGCACAGAGAATAAATTTCAAATGACAAGAGCAAATTTATCAAGTAATTTTTATAAATTAAATATTGAGTGAATTTACAAGGGAAAACCAAAGCCTATATATTACAAGAAGGGTTCAACCTATATACAAAATTAAGAATATAAATAGTCAAAAGTACACTAGCATGAAAATTCTAGGAAATACCAACATTACTGAAGTTGAAAGACAGCTCTGAGTTTAGAATACTTTTTGAAGAAAAAGGGATTTCTATTCATCTACTTACTCTAAAGTGAGACAATCATTAATTTTGAATTATTTTATCTAATTCTCCAATTTACTGTGATCACATCTGAATTCTTAATTGACTACAGAATATGTAGTTGTTATAGCCTTGATTATAATGTTGGTTTCATAAACATACTACTGTTCATTCCTAGGATTTACCTTGCTACTAAGTCCTTGGTCTGACCAATTATGATATAACTATTTCTATTATCATTATTATTTAAAAATATAACACAGTCTGCAATGATGCTTCCATAGTAGAATCCATAGTGTTGAAAGTTAAAAATGCCTGTATTCCTTCTGAGTGCAAAGGTTTCATACTATGTAACTGAAGAGGAAAGAGAGTTTTAAATAGATCGAACAGCTACTCCTGGGTGTCGCAGGCAGTCATGTAGCTGAAGGTGTATTATTCGAAACTTCACCAGCCTCAGTATTCTTTGGCAGAACAAAGTGTGTTACCTGTGGGGTCAAAATCATGTGATGTACTGCGCTCAACTTTCTGCTTCTTATCTGTTGGTGACTCTCGGTTCAAAATACTTCCATGCCTAAGTTAAATAAAAGCAATTAAATATTTACTACAAAAAAAAAAAATCACTGTAACAAAAACAATTTAAAAATCCCAAGTGCGTCTTACAAAGAGAAACCAATAAATGAGTTTACCTTAGGTCTCATAAACCTAATTCATATTTTTCAAAATGTTTTAAAATTCAGTCTGTGCTATGTTTAATACAGAGTCTATTTAACTAGTTACAAAAAGTGCTTTAAAATAATGAGCAGTATTTACCAATAAGGGATTCCCTGGTAGCTCAGCTGGTAAAGAATCCGCCTGCAATGCAGGAGACCCCAGTTCGACTCCTGGGTAGGGAAGACTCCCTGGAGAAGGGATAGGCTACCCATTCCATTATTCTTGAGCTTCCCTGGTGGCTCAATCAGTAAAGAATCCGCCTGCAATGTGGGAGACCTAGGTTCGACCCTGGGTTGGGAAGATCCCCTGGAGGAAGACTACTAGAGTAGTCTTGCCTGGAGAATCCCACGGACAGAGGAGCCTGGCAGGCAACAGTTTGTGGGGTCACAAAGAGGTGGACAAGACTGTGTGACTAAGCACAGCACAGTATTTAGTAATAAGGTGTATTTTATTCTGACAAATAACTGCTTAAAATCTCTTAGTGGTTTTCTCAGGTTGATCACTATTATTCAAATTTAACAGATAAAAAAACAGTACTGAAAAGTAATTAAACATAGTCCCCAAACCTCTGTTTACTATGGTCAGGTTCAAAAACACTGTGTAAATATAGCATAGATGAGAACAGTTTAAAAAAAAAATCTTAGGCAAGGCTCTTTTAAAGCCTGCCTAAAGTTCGTGCCACAGACATATTTTTTGCAAGCCCCAGATGACATTAGAATGATTGTTTTTCCTATGCCCTACCATATTACACTTGATCAGATAATGACTGGGCAGCAAATAAGACCACTACTGTAACACATACATTACTAATTAACTGAAATGCCAAGATGAGCATTGGTACCTTGGACTATGCCATCACTAAAACATGATAAAATTATCATGATAATTAGGAATGATACACTATCTACATTTTAAATAATATTTATGACAATTAAGATCAGAGAGAAAACAGATGCTGAAGAACAAGTACTCAGGAAGAGGCACTTAATCCCAGGAAATGAATAAATATGAAGATATAGATACAGACACAGAAATATCTGGACATTTTGGATTTTTTTCCTTTACTTTCTTAGGGTAACTAACTAATTCAGTTTGCCAAAGTTCATTAACTAAAGGCAGTTACAGTCACCCAAGTTATAAAACACATCAAAACTGGCAATCCATTTACACTCCCCAAGCTACTCACAACTTAAAACAGTCACAAAAGATTTTGAAATTAAATCTCTTCATAGGGAGTGACCTTAAGTATCAATTTGAACAAACTTTTAAAATGCTTATATTAAAAACATTAGAAATGTTATCAAAATAATGCCATCTTCCAGAAAAAATATGCAACACCTGTTATATTTCAAACTTGTAAAACATTTTGAAAATTTAAACTACTTAAATCCACATTTTCTAAAACCACAAAAATACACCATAATTTCAAAGGAACACTTCTAAGTAACACTGAACCTAAACATATGAAGTGCAACTGAACAACTTACCTTATAGGTTTTTTGAGGGGAAACCTGAAACAAAGAAAAAACAAAAAGATTAGATGTAGTTATTTCACTTGTAAGATTGTTATTAAGTTTATTAATTCTATAAAACCAGAATAAGGGACTTAAATCTTGTACTAACTTTTCCAAGGCAAAATTCAACAAACAAGTGGAACTGGATACATTTTCTTATGTCAACTACATTGTTAAATCTTAAATTGCAGGTGCATTTACCATCAGCTGTCCCTGAGTATGGGTTCTCTTTTTAAAAATCCAAATAATAATAGCAATAGCTACATTTACTGAGGGCTTAGTAGATGCTAAGCACTATTCTAAACTGTTCACATATATTATTCTTTAATTCTAAAAATATCTATGAGGATATTATTTCTATTTTACAGACTTAAAAAATGGAAGCTAGAAAAATGTCACTATTATAAATATTATAACATAAATACTATATTTACTTTTCCTAGAAAGAAAGTTCCTTCTTCACCTTTCCCCATCCAAAATATCTGGGTCCTGATTACTGCTCTATTGGTCTGTGTCTAACCTTTGATCATGATCAAATCAAGATCTTCAATTATTTATGTTTAACATAAATATTCCCCATTCAATTATTTCTGTAATAACAGATATCTAGAAAAAACTACAACTGAAGTACTATCAGTTAGTACAAACAAGGTCCAAAAGTAGAAAACAAAAGGTACTTAAACATTTTTTTCAGTTCCGTAAGCAAGAAGAACTACAACTTTTCCTCCTGGTTGTCTTTTTAAAAGAGTATTTCTGGAGGCTTCCTGATAAGAATTTGACGCTATACATAAACACTAACCTAAGTCTAAAGGAATGTTCTCACACTTCCATTCTTCTTCTCATCTTTGTCATTTCTATAATTATCTCAACCTATACTATTTCACGTAAAGATTATTTAGTCTAGGTAATAAGAACAGGGTTTATTAAGAATATCAGTAATTTTTTTTAAGACTATCAGTAAGGGTTGTTGTTTAGTCGCTAAGTTGTGTCCGACTCTTTTTGTGACTCCATGCACTGCAGACCACCAGGCTCCTCTGTTCATGGGATTTCCCAGGCAAGAACACTGGAATGGATTGCCATTTCCTTCTCCAGGGGATCTTCCTCACCCAGGGATAGAACCCGTGTCTCCTGAATTGCAGGCAGATTCTGTACCACTGAGCCACCAGGGAAGCACATTATTAAGGGCAGGAAGAAATAAACATAAAACAATGATACCTGACTATTTTATTTGGCATGGAGGTAGTTTAGCTTAAAAAGAAAACTTAGTCTAAATATAACTTTAATTATAATTCCCTTTAATTCCCATATAAATTAAAATTGATTTAAAGAAAAAAGAGACTCTAAAAACGTCCCTAATAAGTTACAGAATATTAACTTACAACCCAGGTAGGCATGACAAGAAATAGAGGTTCTGGACTAAGAGAGAGGACACTTCTCTAAAGAATATATTGATTACAAAAGATTATAAAATCTTCAGAAATAAGAGTTCCTAAGTAGTCCATCCTTACTTGCTGGAGGAGGTGGGAGGGAATGGGATTTAGATTGAAAGAATCACAAAAGCTATCACAATATTGTAAAGTAATTACCCTCCAATTAAAATAATTTTAAAAAAAAAGATGAACATAAAAGTTGGCAGTAAAGAATTCCCAACTGAATTTCTGCAAAGGATAATACCTGCAGTTAGCAACCTTAGCCACTTGGCCTGACAACCATTATATTAAAAACTCCTATCCCAGAACAATGCCGCTTGCGTCAGAAACTGCATCATCCAGGGAGATTCTGGTAAAGAAACCGGAAGTTCCCAGACTACTGATTGTAAACCAGTTTCCTGAGCTATTTTCTCTTCCAAGGGAATGGAAAGGAAAGGAAAGAGGACAAAAATGAAATAAGAAGGGCTACCTCATAGTACAACTTCCTTATTGCAATTGACTTACCACAGTCCCCAAGTACAAAGAAATTTTTCAAGAAAATATTTACATCACAATACTTTTTCTCTAATCACCAAATTCCACTTTAAAATATGTGGTAAAACAAACAAATATACATGTACATACGCATGTGACGTTGTATATGCATGTAAGTAACAAAGTCAAGGGCCTTCTTCCACCAGCTCTAGCTAAGAACATCACCAACAGAATCCCACAGGTTTGTATAATCACTACCGCCTCCTGGATATTGACATGGAGATGTAATGAGACAGCTAGAAGCAGAAAGCTAGAACCCCAAAGAAAAACTTGAGGCCAGAGTTGTAGATTTGTGTCACCAACCTACTGATGGTCACTGAATTTAAAACAGCACATAAAGAGAAAACACCAAGGATCAAATCCTGGGGAAAAGAAACCTAGTTTCTGAACAACTGGGAAAGGATGTGAGAGCTGATGAAGGAGATAAAGAAGATAAACCACGATAGAGAAAGGGCTGTCCTAGGGCCCAACAAAGAAGAGATTCTAGTACTAAATGCTACAGAAAGGGAGGCTGAAGGCTGAGAAACGGCCATATTCTAAGCAACATAGTATCCCAACACTAGGCTGATAAAACAGTTCTGGTGTACAAAAATCCCGTATTTCCAAGTCCCTGTCCATTGTGTAGTCCAATCATAAAACTGTTAAAATCTCATCTGGTTAGCTATTTAAGTAGAAACAGTTATGTGTGAATGCTGACATAACATTAGATGTGGCTAGTTAATCAAATGTGTCTGGATTTTGAAAATATCCTGTTGATGACTTGGACATTTAGCCAACAATGAATATGTTTGTGTTTATTTATATATGTCTAGATGTATTTTGCTAGATATATGACAAAGTCAAAGTGCCGATGTGAAGAATCGTTAACAGATAAACCAAAGGGTTCCCAAGAGTTTGAGCCACTGGGATAAAGTGCCTTGGTTGTTGTTCAGTCCCTAAGTTGTATCTGACTTTTTCCGACCCCATGGACTGCAGATTCCCAGGTGACTTAGTGGGAAAAGAATTCGCCTGCAATGCAGGAGACACAGGCAGACACAAGTCTGATTTCCAGGTTGGGAAGATCCCCTGGAGAAGGGCGTGGCAATTCGCTCCAGTATTCTTGCCTGAAGAATCCCATGGACAGAGAATCTGGAGGGTTACAGTCCATGGAGTTGCAAAGAGTTGGATACAACTGAAGTGATTTAGCATGCATGCACGCATGGACTGCAGCACACCAGGCTTCCCTGTCCTTCATCATCTCCCGGAGCTTGCTCATACTCGTGTCCATTGAGTTTGTGATGCCATCTAACTATCTCATCCTCTGTCATCTAAGCATATTTGCATGCCAAAAATCCTAACCAAGGGCCTTTAATGTCACAATACATTGACTCACTTGACTCAGGATGCCTTTTCTTTGTTAGTTCTGAGCTCTAGTATTAAATCATTAGGTTACAATATACAGAGGCCTCCCCCAATTTTTTATTTTCACACTTCTCCCGATACGTTAAATAGTGTAGAGGGAAATGTTATTCAGTAATTAAACAACCCTAACCTGCAATTAATATATATATTGGAATAAGACTTTCATTTCTTAGCCAGGTTTAATGATTCTATGATACATATATACATATACATGATGTCATAACTGTTTTTAAGATTTAAAAACTCAGGGCTTCCTGATGGCTCAGTGGTGAAGAATCTGCCTGCCAGTGCAGAGGACACGGGTTCAATTCCTGGTCTGAGAAGATACCACATGCTGTGGAGCAACTAAGCCCATGCGCCCCAAGTATTGAGCCCGTCCTCTGCAACAAGAGAAGCCACAGTGATGAGAAGTCCGTGCACCTCAACAAAGAGTAGTCCCTGCTCTCCGCAACTAGAGAAAAGTGCACGCATCAACGAAGACCCAGTGCAGACAAAAATAAATAAATTTTTTTAAAAAGAGAAATCGTAAAACCTAAAAGCTTTAAGACCATTACAGAGAATTTCTTCTGGATTAAAAAAACTGCAAGGAAGTGCCGAAGTGATGTGTTACGACATATTTGCTTGTAATAAATAGCCTACTAGAAATCATATTTTCCTTTTATTGATTTTGGTGAGACAAAAGCTAGCCTTTGGATACCACTCCAATGAGAAGCATTCTCAAAGAAGAAATGGGGATATCACAGGCAAACCTTAATTCCTATTCTGTTTCCTCTAAGATATTAGATTTTTCTCCCCTGGGTTTAGTTATGATGAGGAATTTGAGATCTGGTTGATTCTTAATAATGGATGACCGAAATGAAGGGGAGGAAGTTAAGAAAATTTCTCCTACACTGGAGAGTGGTCAAGCTTTTATTAACATTCAAACAATGTTAGCTACTAAATTTAGAATTCTCAAAAATTCCATTGTAACATACATCCTGATTTTAGTAATATTAAAATGCAAGAGAAAAATCACTTCAGTGAGTAAAGTTACTAGACAAAGAATTCTACAAAACAGGCTAACAATTAAGATAATTTTTAGGCTCAGCTCCTCATAAAATGATAATAAACATCAGTGCAAAAAACAGACTATTCCAGTATTGTTACAGTCCTGTCACTGTTCAGTCTCTATGTCATCTCCAACTCTTGGCGACCCCATGGACTGCAGCACACCAGGTTCCCAGTCCTTCACTACCTCCCGGAGCTGCTCAAACTCATGTCCATTGAGTCGGTGATGCTATCTAACCATCTCATCCTCGGCTGCCCCCTTCTCCTCCTGCCCTCAATCTTTCCCAGCATCAGGGTCTTTTCCAATCAGTCAGCTCTTCGCATCAGGTGGCCAAAGTACTGTTTATGGTACAGTCAATGAGAATTACATGTGATCTCAACACCTTAGGTTCAAGGACTCCTCAGAAAAAACACAAGGTTCATATTTTGGTTTTACAATGAAAAGGTATTTGAACTTGGACAAGTTGCTTAACTTCGCTAAGAATCATTTGTAGAACAGTGATAATACTAATACCGAACTCACCACTTCGTTTTGAGGAGTAAATCATAAAATGAAAAGCATTAAATAAGAAGCACTGCCTTGCACATATTAAGCATTTAATTACTAGTAGCTATTAGGACGGAGAAGGCGATGGCACCCCACTCCAGTACTCTTGCCTGGAAAATCTCATGGATGGAGGAGCCTGGTGGGCTGCAGTCCATGGGGTCGCTGAGAGTTGGACACGACTCAGTGACTTCACTTTCACTTTTCACTTTCATGCACTGGAGAAGCAAATAGCAACCCACTCCAGTGTTCTTGCCAAGGGACAGCGGAGCCTGGTGGGCTGCCGTCTGTGGGGTCGCACAGAGTCGGACATGACTGAAGCGACTTAGCAGCAGCAGCAGTGACATTACTAAGTGTCATTCAGGTATGACCAATATCAAATCCCTTATGCTTATACAGTGGTGGTGACAAATAGATTCAAGGGACTAGATCTGATAGAGTGAAGAAATATGAACAGAAATATGGACAGATGTTTATAACACTGTACAGGAGGCAGTGATCAAAAACACCCCCAAGAAAAGGAAATGCAAAAAGGCAACATGGTGGTCTGAGGAGGCCTTACAAATAGCTGAGAAGAAAAGAGAAGACAAAGGCAAAGGAGAAAAGGAAAGATATACCATCTGAATGCAGAGTTCCAGAGAAGAGCAAGGAGAGATGAGAAAGCCTTTTTGAGTGAACAATGCAATGAAACAGAGGAAAACAATAGAATAGCAAAGACTAGGGATCTCTCATAAAAAATTAGAGATACCTAGGGAACATTTCATGCAGAGATGGGCACAAAAAAGGACCTGACAGAAGCAGAAGATATTAAGAAGAGGTGGCAATAATACACAGAAGAATTATACAAAAAAGATCTTAATGACTCGGATAACCATGATGGTGTGATCACTCACCTAGAACCAGACACCCTGGAATGTGAAGTCAAGTGGGCTTTAGGAAGCATCACTATGAACAAAGCTAGTGGAGGTGATGGAATTCCAGCTGAGCTATTTCAAATCCTAAAAGATGCTGTGAAAGTGCGGCCCTCAATATGCCAGAAAATTAGGAAAACTTCAGCAGTGGCCACAGTACTGCAAAAAATGTCAGTTTTCATTCCAATCCCAAGAAGGGCAATGCCAAAGAATGTTCAAACTACCATACAATTGCACTCATTTCAAACGCTAGCAAAGTAATGCTTAAAACCCTTCTAGCTAGACTTCAACAGTCTGTGAATCAAGTACTCACAAAAGTAAAAGCTGAATTTAGAAAAAGCAGAGGAACCAGAGATCAAATTGCCAATATCCACTGGATCATAGAAAAAGCTAGAGTATTCTAGAAAAACATCTACTTCTGCTTCATTGACTATGTTAAAGCCTTTGACTATGTAGATCACAGCAAACTACAGAAAATTCTTAAAGAGATGAGAATACCAGACCATCTTATCTGCCTTCTGCAAAACCTGTATTCAGGTCAAGAAGCAACAGTTAGATGTGGACACGGAACAATGGACTGGTTCAAAATTGGGCAAGGAGTATGTCAAGGCTGTATACTGTCAACCTCATTTAACTTATATGCAGAAGTATATTAGTCGCTCAGTCATGTCCAACTCTTTGTAACCCCATGGACTGTAGCCTGCTAGGCTCCTCCATCCATGCGATTGTTCCAGGCAAGAATACTGGAGTGGGTTACCATTTCTTTCTCCAGGGGATCTTCCTGACCCAGAGATCGAACTTAGGTCTCCTGAATTGCAGGCTAATCCTTTACTGTCTGAGCCACTGGGGAATATACAGAGTACACCACCTGAAATGCTGGGGTAGATGAATCACAACCTGGAATCGAGACTGTGGGGAGAAATATCAATGACCTCAGATATGCAGATGATACCATCCTAATGACAGAAAGCGAAGAGGAACTAAAAAGCCTCTTGATGAAGGTGACAGATGAGAATGAAAAAGTTGGCTTAAAATTCAATATACACAAGACTAAGATCATGGCATCTGGTCCCATCATTTCATGGCAAATAGATGGGGAAATACTGGAAACAGTGAGACTTTATTTTCTTGGGCTCCAAAATCACTGTGGATGGTGACTGCAGCCATGAAATTAAAAGACACTTGCTCCTTGGAAGAAAAGCAATGACAAACCTAGACAGCATATTTAAAACAGACATTACTTTGCCTACAAACATTCGTATAGACAAAGCTATTGTTTTTCCAATAGTCATGTACAGATATGAGAGCTGGACAATAAAAAAGGCTGAGCACTGCAAAACTGATGCCTTCAAACTGTGGTGCTGAAGAAGACTTCTGAGAGTCCTTTGGACAGCAAGGAGATCAAACCAGTCAATTCTAAAGGAAATCAATCCTGAATATGCACTGGAAGGACTGATGTTGAAGCTGAACCTCCAATACTTTAGCCACTGATGCAAAGAACCAACTCATTGGAAAAGACTCTTTGGATTGGACCCATTGGATTCTGAGAATGATTGAAGGCAGGAGGAGAACAGGATGACAGAGGATGAGATGGTTGGCTGGCATCACAGACTCAATGGACATGAGCTTGAACATGAGATGGTGAAGGACAGGGAAGCCTTGTGTGCTGCAGTCCATGGGGCTGCAAAGAGTTGGACACAACTGAGTGACTGAACAACAATAATCAGGAAGAACAAATATAAATTCTGAATTTTAGTGGCATGACTTCAAATTCAATAGAAAAGAAAAATAAAGACTAACATTATTCAAATAGCTTTTTAGCTCAGTAAAATCCATAGAAATGCATAGTTCAAAGCTTAATAAACTTAACTTGCCAAGACATATTATATAAAATTAATGTCAATACTCAAGTTACCAAATTTCCTAGTTGCTACAGGGTAAGATAAAAAATCAGATTATAACCAAAACTTTTAATTCTGGCAAGTAAGATCAGTGATTCTTTTTAAACAAAGTGAAATTACGTTGACTTTACTTGCCATTTAGTAAAGAGTCCAGCATTTCCTCATCTCCTTTAAAATATCAAGAATGATTAAGGTAGTCTGTGTCCTGGACGTAAACTGAGTTTTTCATTTATCTATTTCTAAAAACTAATTTAAATAACCTGAAGCAGAGCACTTAATTTTGAAAGTACTCTAACATGAATATGAACAAGTTAGCTCAAGTTATTATCTCATTTTTCACAAAATAATAAACAAAGCTATAAGGACATTTGCCTACAATACGCAGTACCGAAAAGCATGCGATTCCGAGCACAGTACCGATGTCAGCCGACTGTCAACTGAATCTTTACGTCTCTGGACAGCAAGACACACAGAACCAAAACCAGTAAACAACCACCACCACTTCCCTCCCACCAAAAAAAAGGAAAAACCAAAATACCAGTCATAAATACTTTTGCCACCTATAATTTATAACTGGTCAAGCTCAGAGTTGCTAAAAGAACTAAAAATTTTGGTTCTAGACAAAAAAAAGAGTCTGAACATTATCTACCACTGTGCTTTTTTGTTAGCATACAGATCCAAAGCATGAAAAGTTTAGCAGAGCTGGCAATAAAACAATAATTAGTTCTATCAGAAAGACTCTAAAGCAGAAGCTACAGCTGACAGGATGAGTCATGGAGAATTTTTCATGGTGTTATTAGTTTTAAACTTCTGGACCCTGCAATACAAACCACAGCATGACAAGGAACAAGGAGCTCAGCTCGGTGTAGATCCAAAAATGATTCACTAGAATGTAATGTAAGATCTCAAATTAACTTTTTAAACATAGCTTAGTATACTGCCACTTTTACTGAAGAATTTCAAATATAAGACAGATGCTAGGTAAATGTCTCTTGTTTTTGTGGACATACTTTGACAAATCAAATAGTTAATTCTAAATTATTTTAATTCTCTGTCAGAGATATTATACATTTCATATTGGTTGCTTCTGAACTGGGAAAAGTAAGTCATTACAGAAAATAACAGCTTATTAAACTTTCATCTCTTTATTGATCATCTGGAACATTATCACTTTTCTGAGTATTTCCTGTAAGGTTTCTAACTAAATTTCCTTTGAGATCATGAGTATCACTATTAACTTACAGTGTCTTTTTAAGACTTCAAATTACTCAAAAAAGGGGGGGGGGGGGGTAAAAAAAATCTGAAAAAAGTCTGAGACCTTGAAACTACTTAAGTATTCTCATACCATTCAACACCAATCAAAACATCAAACACATTAAACAAAAATCAGCAAGAAACTGGACTCTACAGAATAATCTCAGGACTTAGAGGGTCAATGCATGATTTTCTTTAGACAGGGTTGTTGTTGGTCAATTGCAAAGTTGTCGTGCCTGACTCTTTGCAACCCCATGGACTGCAGCATGCCAGGCTACTCTGCCCTTCACTATCTCCTGAAGTTTGCCCAAACTCATGTCCATTGAGTTGGTGATGCTATCTAATCATCTCATCCTCTGTTATCCCCTTCTCCTGCCTTCAATTTTTCCCAGCATCAGGGTCTTTTCCAATGAATTGGCTCTTTGTATCAAGCGGCCAAAGTACTGGAGCTTCAGCTTCAGCATCAGTTCTTCCAATGAACATTCAGGGTTGATTTCCTTTAGGACTGACTGGTTGGATCTCCTTGCTGTCCAAGGGACTCTCAAGAGTCTTCTCCAGGACCACAACTCAAAAGCATCAATTCTTTGGCACTCAGCCTTCTTTCTGCCCAACTCTCACATCCACACATGACTACTGGAAAAGCCATAGCTTTGACTATATGGACCTTTGTCAGCAAAGTGATGTCTCTGCTTTTTAATATGCGGTCTAGGTTTGTCATAGCTTTCCTCCAAAGGAGCAAGCGTCTTTTAATTTCATGGCTGCAGTCACCATCTGCAGTGATTTTTGAAGCCCAAGAAAATAAAATCTGTCACTGCTTCCAATTTTTCCCCTTACATTATAGATAGAAATTTAAATCTTAACCTTGTTTCACAATTCCCTCTTTCAGGATCTGTTTGTGACAATAAAAATGAGAGAGAGAGATAAAGGCCTCCTAACCTGGGATGGGGATGTTTCCCAGCAAGAATTTACACTAACATATACTAATATTAAATGCTCAAATTTTGTAAGCTGCAGTGACAATTATGCAAAACTTGTAGGAATAAGCTTCTTTCTTCAAATTTGGCAAAAGATACAACTGTGCTTCTGAAAAAATAGAAATCCTTAGTTGTTAGCTTTTTACCTTTTGCATTGAGTTGCCATTGAGATACTTTGACAATTTAATAAAACATAAAATAGTATGTCAACATTTTTTCTATTATATAAAAAATTATTTTCTATTATATAAAAAATTTTAATTATTATATATCACTTAAAAATAGCATTATATATAGCAAGGACTACCAATTAAACAAGAAAACAAATTATAATGGATTTCTCTTAAGTGCTCTTAAATACTTATCAAGTGTCAACACAACAGTAATAGGATTTCATTTCTGAAATCTTGGGAGAAGGAAAAACCACCAAAGCTACATTAACTCCCAAATCACAGAATATTATTCTTGATCTCTGCTTATCTTCAGGTGTTGGCACACCGTGTGTACTCATTCTTTGACTACAAGAAGCCTAATCACTGCCATAGTTATATTTAACCAAGTAATGCCCCAAAATCACAGGACAAGAAAATATACCAAATAAGAAAAGTATATATTTAGTTCCCACATACGATAAAAATGTTCACAATTTCCTTGATCTAAACCAACACAGGTCTATTTCTTTTGAGGAAGTTAAAATCTTATACACTTTCTGGGAAGAACTTTAAGGGAATAAGCATTGAGCATATTCTATGTTTTCCACTTACAATTTAAAAAATTTATGTAAATAATGCATTATGGGTAAGGATTTTGATTACCTATCCTTATATTTAAGTCATGTTCCTTAGCTGGTGAGATATTTCTATAAATAATGAAAATTTAGAGGCTGTATGAATATAAAATATAGGTAAAGATAAGACTACAAAACAAACTGATGGACAGCCAGTTTCATTACAATTAAATCTCCTATATAACACACCTTCCACATCCATAAAAATGTTTTATTTTCTTCTGAGGAAATTAATTTTCATTGAAAATACCTTTACTTGATATGTATATAATGAATGCTCTGATGAAAATTTTGGTTTTAAAACTAGGGAGAGTTCTCTTCATAAATGCTTTGGTTTTTAATAACAGCTCAATTTCTCTTAGCTATCCACTTAAGTTTATTATAAAACCACACTGCTGTCAAACCTGAAAACTCCAAACTTTCAAACTACTGCAAAAAAAACCACACCAACTCCAATTTTGTGGAGCAAAGTTGAGGAAATCAGATATACGCATGCCCTTTTACCCTTTCCTCTACAAAAGTTCTTCTTGGCCTGAAACCAAGGAACTAGAGCAGAGGTATACTCGTTAACAATGGCTCACAACAATACCTAGTCTGAAAAGGTGGAGGGAACGAGCATTTCAATTGCTTTGACCTTCTTACATTATCTCGGAACTGAGCATTAGTGCTTTATAAAGTTCAGTTCATTTTGAATCCACTGACATTCAGTTCTGCTTTCTCCCTTGGATGATAAAAATGTGACTTATTTTAACAAACTTAACACCTAAGACTACTGATGTTAATAATTTCTAAATAAATCTACGCTACTAAGAGTATTTTATAATATTCTCAAGATAACTCCTCTCTCACAAAGAACTGAGGAATTATTTTCCCAAAATGTAAAGGTTCCTATTAAGCAATGATTCTCTATTTCTTAATATGAAAAAATATCTTTTACTCTCAAAGAAACACATGTACACAATTTAAAAAGACAAAATAGAAACCAAAAATTCTTCCATAATCTCAATATCTAGAATTTTTATGAGTACATCCCCTATCTTTTTTCAAGGTATAGACTACTGTATCTGTATATAGCATAAACACAGTGTATAAAAATTCTTTTTATAAAACTTAAAGCATAACAGACATATTATTTGGCAATTTTTTTAACTTAATAAAACATCAACATAATTTACATCATTACTTTTTTTTTTTTTTTTTAGCCAAAGCAATGGTTTTAAACTGTGCTACATAAAATTCTAGGACCATCAGGGGACAAAAATGGGTAGATGGAGACTCTGGGTTTCCCATACATCAGAGCTATTTAACTTTTACTTATTTTATATATTGAACTTACAAGTGAGATAAAGATTTGAAAAACAGGGCTCCAGATCATTCTTGATAACTGCAATGTGCTTTGTGATACCGCTGTTTAATTAACTTAACCAATTCCCTTTTGTAAATATTTAGGCTAGCTCCAGTTTTACAGTATAATAAACAATGTTGTAACAAAATATCCTTGTAACTCAAGGTATGCACTCCCTGTTGATTTCTTCCTTAAGATGAACTTATCTATAGTAAGGAATCCACATGGGAGTTTGGCTAGAAGTCAAGAGGAGTTTCTGTGTGTACAAGGTAAACAGGACAGAAGACACAGCAGTCTCCTAGCCCAGTCTTGTGAAATCATTTCTAACCCTTATGGAAACACACAGAAGCAAGAAGCTGACGGAGCTGTTTTAGGAACAGACTTCGTAAGACAAAGGTTCAAGGTAGCATTACTTTGCAGCCCAAGTGCCAAAGTGTGGTATAAAACAGGTGCTGCTGCTGCTGCTAAGTCACTTCAGTCGTGTCCGACTCTGTGACCCCATAGACGGCAGCCCACTAGGCTCCCCCATCCCTGGGATTCTCTAGGCAAGAATACTGGAGTGAGTTGTCATTTCCTTCTCCAATGCATGAAAGTGAAAAGTGAAAGTGAAGTTGCTCAGTCGTGTCCGACTCTTAGCAACCCCATGGACTGTGCAGCCTACCGTTAAAAAAACTGTTAAAAGTAAAAATGGATAAAGCCGAAATATACATAACAAAAGTTAGAGGTATATTATCCACAAAGTGAATAAATGCCAAAAAGCTACACCAAACTCATATTTTCAAATAATTCTGTATTTATTAATTATAATACCATCATTACATTTGAAAGAAGAGCAAAAGATACGGAAGATGCTTTACTTATATACACAGTACGGGAACTGTACTTGGTACACACAGAAATTCTCGGTTCCCCTGCATCAACCATGAAAACAATCTTTAAACTGGGAACCACCACAGTTGTTGCGGGTTAAATTGTGTCCTCCACAAAGATGTGTTGATGTTCTAACTCCTAGCGCTTGTGAATGTGATCACACATTTTTGGTGTCATATCTAAGAAAGCTTTCCCTAACATAACAAAGTCCTACATTTTTCTCCTACATTTTCTTCCGAAAGTTTAATGATGTTCAACTTTACTTTTAGGTCTATGACATATTTTTACAATAATTTTTGAACAGGGCATGAGTATGGGCAGGAATTTATTTCTCTGCATAGTGATATCCTGTTGTTACAGCATCATTTGTTGCAAAGACTATCCTTTTTCTATTGAATTGCCTTTACACTTTTGTTGAAAATCAGTTGTACATACATATGTGGGCCTATTTCTGAAATACCACAGAGGTGAAATGCCTTTCTTGTCATACATCAGAGGATGAAAAGTCAAAGTGTTAGCTGCTCAGTCGTGTCAGACTCTTTGCAACCCCATGGACTATAGGCCTGCCAGGTTCCTCCGTCCACGGGCTTCTCCAAGCAAGAATATTGGAATAGGTAGCTATTCCCTTTTCCAGGTGATCTTCTGATCCAGGGATCGAACCTGGGTCTCCTGCATTGCAGACAGGTTCTTTACTGTCTAAGCCACCAGGGAAGCCCATATTGGAGGATATATTATATCAACTTGACATCACTAGTAATATTACCCTTGGTCATTTGGATAAGACAGAATTTGCCAGATTTTGCCCTGTAGTTTCTGGTTTTTTTTTCCCCTTTCAATATTCTATTCTTTAGAAGCAAGTCACTAAATCCAATCCCATACTAGGGGTTGGGAAGCTTAAGCTCCATCTCGTGAAGGAGGCAGAATTCACGTAATACCATTTGGAACTCTTCCCATAAGGAAAATTTGTATCTTCTATCCTTAATTTATATAATCATTTCTACCAGCATGAATTCATGTGTATTTATTTTATATTTTGAGTTCTAATCAATACTACATTATTTTATTGCTCAAAAAATGGATTCCAGCTTAAGCCATTGAGAGTTTTTTCAGGTTGGCATCTGTGTTCCCACTGTTTTACTTTTTTTTAGCACTTCCTTGTTTCTGGCACTATCAAGTGCTCTGGGCTCATCTTGTATCTTTGCCTACTCCAGCCTTAGAATCAATCATTTCTCTAAGGAGTCTTTTATGGGACTGGTATTTAGAAACCAAGATCTGGGAGCTAAATGTGCTTGCTGCTACTGGGGTGTCAGAAGTTCTTGGCCCTATTAGCAGACAAAGCTAAGAAACTAATGTGTACATATACACACATCTATAACTGATTTCGTATTTATCCACTGTATATTTATTAAGCTAAAGATGAGTTCACACTAATGTCTGATTCTAATCCAGTACCAAAGGGTTCACCTCACCCCTCGGCTTAACTTCCCTGACAGTGAGAAATCCAGCTCCCATCTATGTATATGTGTGAGTTCATGTATGCATGTATACACACACATATACATGTCTCTTATATGTTTACACATTTTATATGTTCTTGTTTATATATAATACATCGGTATATATACTTATATATTTATATATATAATTATATTGCTGAGATTCATAACATTCCAAACCACTATTTACCTAAACTGCTAAACTTACTGGCATGGTATTCATAATATTCCTTTATTATCTATTTAGTACTTATAGATCTGTACTGATATCACCTCTCTCATTCCCAAAATCAGTAATGTCTTCTCATCTTCATTCCTGATTAGCCCGATTAGAGATTTAACAACTTTACTGATATTCTCAAAACAACCAGGTTTTGCTTTCACTGATTTTCTCTACTTTTTTCTACTTCATTGACTCCCACTCTGATCTTTATCATTTCTTCTCTTCTGCTTAATTTGATTTAAATTTCCTCTTATTTTTCCTAGTTTCTTAAAATGGAACTTAAAAGGTCACTGACTTTAGACCATTCCTCTTTCCTAATAGGTGGCTTTTTTAAAAAATTAATTTATTTGGCTGCAATTAGTCTTAGTTGCGACACCGGGGTCTTTGCTGGGCCATGTGGGATCTTTTGCTGTGGTCCTCAGAGGGTTTCAGCAGTTGCAGCACACAAGCTCTCTAGTTGCGGCACGTGGGCTTAGTTGCTCTGCAGCCATGTGGGGTCTTTATTCCCCGACCAGAGATTCAACCTGCATTCCCTGCGTGGAAGGTGGATTCTTAACCACTGTACCACCAAGGAAGTCCTTCCGATAGTTCTTAAATTCTAATAATGTAATTTTTTAAGTAATGCTTTAGTGGCATTCCACAAATTCTGATATGTTGTGCTTTCATTTTCATTCAGCACAAACTAATTTCCCATTTCCCTTCTGACTTCTTCTTTGAGTCATGGGTTATTCAGAATTCTTCTGTTTAATTTCCAAATATTTGAAGATTTTCCATAAACCTTTTATTGATGTCCAATAATTTCACTGTGGTCAGAGAACATACTTTCAGTTCAGTTCAGTTCAGTCACTCAGTCCTGTCCGACTCTTTGCGACCCCATGAATCGCAGCATGCCAGGCCTCCCTGTCCATCACCAACTCCCGGAGTTCACCCACACTCACGTCCATCGAGTCAGTGATGCCATCCAGCCATCTCATCCTCGGTCGGCCCCTTCTCCTCCTGCCCCCAATCCCTCCCAGCATCAGACTCTTTTCCAATGACTCAACTCTTTACATGAGGTGGCCAAAGTACTAGAGTTTCAGCTTTAGCATCATTGCTTCCAAAGAAATCCCAGGATCTCCTTCAGAAGGGGATCTCCTTCAGAATGGACTGGTTGGATCTCCTTGCAGTCCAAGGGACTCTCAAAGAGTCTTCTCCAACACCACAGTACAAAAGCATCAATTCTTTGGCGCTCAGCCTTCTTCACAGTCCAACTCTCACATCCATACATGACTACTGGAAAAACCATAGCCTTGACTAGATGGACCTTAGTTGGCAAAGTAATATCTCTGCTTTTGAATACATACTTTAATATAACTTAAATCTTTTTAATTTACGCAAACTTACTTTGTGGCCCAGAATATGGTCTATCTTGGTGAATGTTCCAGGGTGCACTTGCAGACAATAAAAGCCTATTACGCTGTTGGCTAGAATGCTCTATAAATGCAATCAGATCAAGCTGGTCAGCGGTGTTAAGTGTTTCACATCCCTGCTGACGTTCTGTCTGCTGCTCTCAATTACTGGGTGATGTGAAGTCACTGTTATTGACTGTGGATTTGTTCACTTGTCGTTTTCATATGTCAGTTTTGTTTCATAAATTTTAAAGCTCTGTTATTAGAGGCACAGAAGTTTACAGCTGTTGTTTTCTTTTTTATTGACTACTTTATCATTATGAAGTGACTTTCTTTATTCCTAACAATATTTTTGCTTGAAGTCTACTTTATCTGCTATTAACATATTCACACTAACTCTACTTTGATTGGTGTTAGCACAGTATATCTTTCCCTATCCTTTTACTTAAAAAAAATTTATTTATTTCAACTGGAGGCTAATTACAATATTGTAATGGTTTGCCATACACTGACATGAATCAGCCATGGGTGTACATGTGTTCCCCATCCTGAACCCCTCTCCCCATCCTTTTACTTTTAAATTTTGTGTATTTATTAAAGTATTTTGTAGGCAGTATATAGTTGGGCTTTGCTGTTTTATCCAATCTGATAATCTTGGCCTTTTAAGTGGGGTGTTTAGGCTATTTTCCTTTACTGTGATTACTGATATGGATAGTCTACCATCATTGCTATTTGCTTTTCACTTGTCTCATTTGTTCTTTGTTTCCCCTTTTTGCTTTTTCCACTTTCTTTTGGATTAAATTATTTTAATCAATTAGTCGACTGATTTTTTTCCAGTTTCATTGAAAAATAATAGACACACATCACTGTGTCAGTTTAAGGTGCACAGTATGATGCCTTAATCTACACATAGTGTGAAACGATTATCACAATAGGTTCAGCAAACATACATCTTCTCATAAAGATATAATGAAAAAGAAAGAAGAAAAAAGGAAAAAAAATTCTCCTTGTGATGAGAACTCTTAGAATTTACACTCTTAACAACTTTCCTTTGTTATATAGCAGTGTTAGCTATAGTCATAATGTTACAGCTGACTGATTTTTAAAACAATTTAAATATTCTGTTAACCTGTCTGACTCACTCACTAAACCTTAAATTATCTAAAGGTAAAGAACATGTTCTATCTGACTTTGTATTTCAATTAACTAGTAGAGTGCTGAGCATATACTTGACAATACATGTTTACTAAATGCATTTACTCATTAAAATTTTTTTATTTAGGATTATAGAGAATATAAGTAATTCCCAATCCAGAAACTACCATTTTATTTTACTACTATTTTATCTATTACTTTCCTCAGAGCCCAGCTGGCTCAGAGAAAAATGACTCCATCTACAGCAAAAAAGATAAGCCTTTTTGGCCTATTGGTAATTCCATTCTTGGGTATGTGATTAATTCAGAAAGAGACTGAAGAATAGAAACAAAGTTTGCTGGATGCATCTCTTCCTCTTGAGAGAAACACATGCAATTTCCCCTCTTCCACTAGAGGTGAATGAGGAAGCAAGCAGGCCTGACAGCTAGGCAGCACCCAATCTTACCAACTCGTTTAAGATGCAGGTGACAATGACAGCAAAAGAGGAAGAACGGAAAGAACCCGGGCCACTCACAGAGTTTCGCCACTAAGCCCAAAGTCCCTCAACCTACCAACAGACTCTGTGTGAGCCAGGAAACGTCTGTACCGTCCTTACACCTTAAGTCGGTTTGACTTAGTGTCCTGCTACAGGCAGCCAGACGCAAACCAAGTCACATGAACAGCAAACTGTGCCTCACACTGTCCTACACTGGAGGCTGCCTCAGTGAACAGACAAGGCCTCTGCTCTCAAGAAGCTCACATTCCACAGGAACACAACAGTCCAAACAGACAACTGCACCACGTAATCTCAGACAGTGTTAAGTCCTATGGGAAAAATAAAAGAGATGTACCTGGGACTAAATGGGTTAAGTTAGTTTACTCAAAGAAGACATCTAAGGCATCTGAGTTGAGATGTAAATGAGGTAAAGAAGCCACTCGTGAGAAAATCTGGAGCCAGAGGGTCATGGGAAAAGGGAACAGCCAGAACAAAGGTCACAAGGGAGTTGTTGTTTAGTGTTTTGAGAAATATGAGGTTCACTGTTGCTTGAGCACAGAGAATGGCCAGGAGAGATCAACAGGTGTAGACAGGAACCAGATAATGAAAGAATGAGAGCTGTATCGACAAATTTAGATTTTACTCAAAGTACAATGGAAAACCACTATAGGTGTTTGAGTCATCATCTGATTTCTTTTAAAGGAGCCTTCTGATGAATGAACTTTCACATTCCATATATTTGAATACTAAACAGTTACTTGCCTAGTAGCACAGATGGTAAAGAATTTGCCTGCAATGCAGGAGAGACCCAGGTTCAATCCCTGGGTCACAGACCATGGGATCACAAAGAGTCAGTCATGACTGAGCAATTAACACACAAGAAAGTTAACTTCAGTCTATTTTACGTAACAGTGTATTTTGCCCCAAACATCAATACTTAGGAAGCACTTAATATATGGAGAATACTACACAAAGCTTATAATGTTGATATAGTCTCTCCCACCAAGCATGAATTCCACATTATCTTGAAATTAGATTTTATTTAGGAAAAAGAATAAAATGAGGGAACTAGTAAAGAAACAGAGATACCTATTACATTGTCATTTCTATCCTAAATTCTCTAGATAACATCTGAAACTCACAGATTTAATTTTTTTTTTAAAGCATAACATGACTGAGAGGCATCTGGTAAACTTATAACCATAGTTCAGTCATTTAGTCTTTGCTCAGGCAAGTGTTTCAGCCCTGTTCTAACACAAGTATTTGGATTTTTCCAAGAGCTGATGTCAGGGCTTTTCACAGAGACAGAACAGCATTTACAGGCCAGAGAAGGAAAAAGGGTTTCCCCAGCAGTTATGCTCAATGTGGCCTTTGTACTGTTCCACTGCTAATGGCAGGAAGACCCTGCTAGATAAAGCTATTTTAGTTCCTGAAAAAAATTCTACCCTGGGAGGGTGAAGGAGAGTGAACGGAGGGAATCCAGTTTAGTTTTACATCAGTGCTCAAACCCAAATTTAAACATGCTCAACATCAGAACAAATATTTCTGAATGAGAAAAATTGTTTTGCTGAAGTTGTATGTTAAAGAGGAGATAAACTGGCTGGAAATAAGCACAAATTAAAGAGGTAAAGAACAACAAAGTAAGCTGGTCTGTACTTCCTGAGGCCAGATTCCCTGAAAAGTATTTATTTGGGAAGAATATTTATTAGTTGAGGAACACTCAATACCTTCAGGTTCACTTGGTAGTTAAAAACTATGCTAGGCAGACTGCTCCAAATATGTGCCCTCCATTATCCATGATAAGAATAATCACTAACAATGGAAACCATGATAATATTAGCTAAAACTTACTTGAGTAGTAGTTTTACTTGAGTACTTATCATATGCCAATCTCTGCATTAAGTATTTTATACATATATATTAGTTAACTGTATTCTAACAAAGATTCAAAGAGATAAATATTATTTTTAGCTTCATTTTATAGTAGGAAAATGTGAGATTCAAAGAAGCTAAATAACTTATACAAGTTATACAACTAGTAGATGGAGGACTTTTGACTGAAAACCCTCATAGTCTCACTAGAGCCCCTGCTCTCAACCTCTAGATTACTATCTTCCAACAAAACATTATTTTTCTTTTGTACAGTTTTTCTTTTTACAGCTAACTAAAAGTGTTCACATGAAGGAGGAGCAGAAAACTAGATCTGGTATAACTACAAAATATTTAGCCAGAAAGGTATTTATACCATTTATTCCTTTTAGGCAAAGATAAGCCAATATAAAGTGGTTACAAAAGAATTCCCATTCATACAGAATCTGTGTCCCCAAATCTCAAAAGTCTGGTTGAGAATTTTGTTATTATCTATTTGCAAAGAGGGCAACTTGCCGGAGTTACATCTGAGGAAAAATCTGTTTCCACCTAAAAGTGGAATATTCTCAGAAACCTCTCATTCCTTCAGTAAACATGCATTAAACTCCGCGTAAAGGTGGAAAAGAAAAGCAGTTTTACTGTACTAGGCTTCCTCAACACTAAAAGCAAAATAAGAGGGGACAAAAATCCATCTTCTCCACGAAAGAGTACAAGAGCATAACCTTAAACCACTAACTACAAAACATACTTGCCATATCTATTAAATTCTTGATCCACACCAAGAAAGTCTTTAGTAGACCTAAACAGGAAACAGATCTCCCTAAACCTAGGGATCGCAGTTGCAAACCCAGACCTTACTGTTCTAGAGCCTTGTTCTTAACTACTATGCTTTACAGGTATAAAAAGAATATTCAAAAATACATTTTTTAAAATTCTGAAAAATAAAGAATAATTTTAATCTGAAGATGGAAGGATACAATGCACACTATAAAAACAGACAAATTAAAATAAACAACCCTAACACATACACTGCAACTGGGTTTGCGACTCAGCTTCTCTGCTTACTATCTAATCTTAAGCAAGTTCCTTAATCTTTCTGTGACTTAGCTTCTTTTGTTGCAGCAATTACTGGCATATATTACATGCACAGTAAATGTTAGCTGCTATTAACTATTCCATCTTCCTGTTACCTATTCTTTTTCTGTTCGTGTTCAGAAGGTCTGTGTGGCTCACAGCCAAGTTCTTCAAGTCACAGAGTTTTCTGCGCTGTGTTCTGGTGGCAGTTACGAAAACTTAAGATTTTTAAACAAAGAGCTACATGAGCACCTAGACAAAAAAAATTACGTTCTGTGTAAATGTATAAGATTAAGTTACTAGCCTCAAGATTTCTCCACAGTTAAGACTCCCTGTGCTAGAAGCTACGACTCCACTGTGAGAAGAGAAAGCATACAATGTCTAACCTTCCTTTAAAAGGTTATTATACATACTGGAAATAGAAATAAATATCTAGAGAAATAAGGAAATAAAGC
This sequence comes from Capra hircus, assembly GCF_001704415.2. Lineage (NCBI taxonomy): Eukaryota > Metazoa > Chordata > Mammalia > Artiodactyla > Bovidae > Capra > Capra hircus. The sequence continues at coordinate 51,390,639 of NC_030822.1, forward strand.
ACCTATCGGCTCTTCTTGGGAGAGGGGGAGAAACACTAATTAAAGCCAAAAATCCACCCAATAAAAAAAGAAAGGAAGGAAGGAAGAACTCAGGAATGCAGACGGTAAGGTAAAAGAATAGAGGGTAAGCACAAAATCAATTAAAATGCAGAAGTTAACACATACCTGTAACAAAAGCCACCCCACAGCTATCCAACAGAAGACCGAGTCTCCTCAATGGAGAATGTCTTAATCTCGTGCTCTCAGGTACTTTGGAACACAGGCTCATTTTTTTAAAGCATTTATTTGTTGATCTATCACCCACCCCACCCCTAACTTGCAAGAATATAAATTCTGTGACGTAAGGATCTCCGGTTCACCTCTGTATCTCGGGACAGTACTAGGCACAGAGTAGGTGCTCAATAAATAACTGAAACAGTGTCAGACTTTATTTTTCTGGGCTCCAAAATCACTGCAGACGGTGCCTGCAGCCATGAAATTAAAAGACGCTTACTCCTTCGAAGGAAAGTTATGACCAACCTAGACAGCATATTAAAAAGCAGAGACATTACTCTGCCAACAAAGGTCCATCTAGTCAAGGCTATGGTTTCTCCAGTGGTCATGTATGGATGTGAGAGTTGGACTGTGAAGAAAGCTGAGAGCCAAAGAATTGATGCTTTTGTACTGTGGTGCTGGAGAAGACTCTTGAGAGTCCCTTGGACTGCAAGGAGATCCAACCAGTCCATCCTAAAGGAGATCAGTCCTGGGTGTTCTTTGGAAGGACTGATGCTAAAGCTGAAACTCCCAATACTTTGGCCACCTGATGAGAAGAGTTGACTCATTGGAAAAGACTCTGATGCTGGGAGGTATTGGGGGCAGGAGGAGAAGGGGACAACAGAGGATGAGATGGCTGGATGGCATCACTGACTCAATGGACATGAGTGTGGGTGAACTCTGGGAGTTGGTGATGGACAGGGAGGCCTGGCGTGCTGCGATTCATGGGATTGCAAAGAGTCGGACACGGCTAAGCGACTGAACTGAACTGAATGAAAGACAGCAGACATTGTCAGATGGACTTCCTCTACCTTCTGGGCCCTAACCAACTGCCACCTGGACATGTCCATTTAGATATCTCTCTGGTACCTCAAATTCAATAACTCTAAAACTGAATTCTTACTCTGCCTCTCAAAACCTGCTTCTCCATCTCAATAAATAGACCACCATCCACCTAGCTAATTCAGTCAGATCTAGAAGTCATTAATGACAACCTTCTTCCCCGGGGCCCAACATCCAATACACCAACTCTCCATCCATCCAATGATACTTATTGAGCACTACCTGTGTATCAGGCACTGCTCTAGAGACTGAAGACACAAAACAAATGTCACTATCTTCAAGGAGTTAACATTCACCATCACATTCCAGCGATCTGACCTTCGATACATATTTCCAATTTGTCTATTTCTGACCTTCACCATTGCTAGCTTACAGCTAGCCATCTCATCTCAGACCTAGACTATTGCACTAGTGGCCTTGCCACTTCTACTCCCGCACACATCCTTCATTTTCCCAAACAGCAGCCATATAATTTCAAAACACAAGTCTTAGCATGTTCCTCCCTTGCTTAAATTCTTTCCCATTGCATCCAGGGGGGAAATAAAAACACCAAACATGACATGCAAGGCCTAAATATAAAACATAGCTCTTGTTACCTTTCTAATCTCAACTTTACCACCCTTCTCCTGCTCATTCCCTATGCTCCAGTCACAATGGCCTACCTTTATTGCTTCATATGCAGGCTTCCTGCCAAAAGGATTATCTTGCATTCTGCTCTGAGCCACTCTCCCTACCCACCCAACTCCTGAGTATTCTTCAGGTCTCTGCTTAAAGGTTGCTACCTCAGAAAGGCCTTTCCTGACCTCTCTTTCCAATTTAAATTAAGCTCGTCCTGTTATATTGTCTCCCATAATTAACCTTGTTCTCTCTTTTTTAATAGTTTACCACATTTTATAATTATTTATTTTGTGTTCAATGTTATTCTATATAATTAGACATCTCCCTAAGTACAAAGTAAATCCAGTACCTGGTTAGGTCCTCAAAATGTTCAGTAAATATTTGCTGAATGAATTAATAACTCAGCCAAAGAATCAAGAAGAGAAATTCTCAACAAGGGAAAAAGCATATGCTGATGTGTTTGGAGAAAATTTAAGTAGCTCAGAATGGCTGGAGCATGGGGGTTGGGTGGGAAGAGAGTAAAGATGTCTGGGGAGATGAACAGTAGCCAGATCAAAGGGCATCTATTTATCATACAAAGGAATTTAAACTTCGATTTCAGCTTCTATAGGTATTGAATATTTTAGACTATGAGACTCTCTGGAGAGGGTTTCGAAAGAGGTCTGCAACATTCTTCCTCCAAAGAACCACTGAAGACAATGCAAGTACACTAATAGACTATAAGCCAGGCAGTAGTATGATCCACTACGCACTTTAGAAATACTCCCTTGCAAATAACACGATGAATGGGCAGCAAAGATATGAAACTGGGGGCTGGAAAACTAATTAGAAAATAACAGCATTTCTAGATTAAAAAATGATGAAGAGTGCAATAACAAAGCCAAAGAAGAACAGGGGCTAAACACCAAAAATAATACTATGTAAATAAGCATGGAAGTTCCAGCAAATTTAGGGAAAAAGGAGGGAAAGGAACTCCAAGGAGTCTGGCTTAGATGAAACATTTAATTGTGCCACTCACAATGGAAAGAAATGCAAGAGCAGGTTTTGGGAAGTAAGCAATTTTATGTTAGCCAAGGACCTGCAGGATATCACAAGGAATACGTGTCTACAGAGTACAGGTGTCATTCCAGATCAGGATGACATCAGCATGAGAGCAGATATCATGGAAGCAGATGAGACTCCCCAAGAAATTAACTTATCATCTATAAAATGTAAAAGTGGTTAGAGAAATCTAAATCAAAATACACTGCTACATTAATATGATTTTAGTCACTATTATTGATTTTTATGGAATCAAAAAATCCATAAACTTGTGAAGAAATAATTTTAAAGGACACGTTCTTATATTTTTAAATTTAAATCTATGTCACAATTACATAGCAGAAAAAATACTAAAACTGTCTAGTTACGATGTCCCTTGCAATGCCAGATTATTGGCAGTGACAGAATTCACCTGTTCAAAAGACTACTGTATTGAAAAATATTCTAAACCCTTTCTTCTTAAAAAATGTGACCTCTGCTACTTAAAAAAAAGTTCTATTTGTGCAAGTGTTATCAATTTCATTTCTCACATTCATTGAAAGTCTAACCTGATAAATGGCATCTATAAAATATCCTACAGCTAACATCATGATTAAGGTGAAAAAAGGAACGCTTTCCCCCTAAGATTAGGAACAGGACAGGAATGCTTCCTCTGATCACTTTTACTCAGCATTGTACTAGTCTAGCCAGTGCAGTGCGGCAAGAATGAAAGTGTCCAGGTTGGAAAGCAAGAAGCAAAACTGTCTACTCACACTACATGATGGTCAGTATAAAAAACTCTATGAAATCAACAAAAAAGCTACCAGAACTAATTAATAAGCTTAGCAAGGCTGTAGAATTCAAAATCAATAATTAATTGTATAACTGTAAATTGTACTAACAATGGAAATTAATACTGAAAAGACAATACCATTTACGATAGCATCAAAATATTAAATACATAGAGTGTGTGTGCTGTGGGCTTAGTCATGCCCAACTCTTTGTGACCCCATGGACTATAACCCAGCAGGCTCCCCTGTCCATGAGATTTTCCAGGCAAGAATACTGGAGTGGGTTGCCACTTCCTCCTCTAGGGGATCTTCCTGACCCAGGGACTGAACCCCCATCTCTTGCACCTCCCTCACTGGCAGGCATTTTCTTTACCACGAGCACCACCTTTGTCTCTCTCACAAAAGATATATAAGACCTGCAAATGGAAAACTAGAAAAATATGGCTGAGAAAAAATAAGACCAAAATAGAGTGATATATTGTATTCATGGACTGGAAAACTCAGTGTTGTTAAGATGTCATTTTAGCAACACTGATTCAACAAAATCTACAGATTCAACATAATACCAATTAAATTCCCAACACACTTTTTTTTTTCAGTAATCGACAAACTGACTCTAATGTTCATACAGAAATGCAAAGAACCTAAAAAGGCCAACAACTCTGATAAAGAAGAACATAGTTAAAGGATTAACTCTACTTGATTTCAAGACTTATTATAAAGCTACAGTAGTGAAGATAGCGTGATACTGGGGTCAAGATAGATAAAGAAATTGACAGAACAGAAGAGACTCCCAGGTGGCACTAGTAATAAAGAACCCGCCAGCCAATGCAGGAGATGTAAGAGACTCAGGTTTGATCTCTGGGTTGGGAAGATCCCCTGGAGGAGGGCATAGCAAGCCACTCCAATATCCTTGCTTGGAGAATTCCACGGACAGAGGAGCCAGGCAGGCTGGGATCGCAAGGAGTCAGACATGACTGAAGTGACTTAGCCCACATATATATGGACAACTGATTTCCAACAAAGGTTCAAAGAGAATTCAGTGGAGGAAAAGCACTTTTTAAAAAGAAATGGTGCTGGAACATTTGGATATTCATATGTCAAAATATATACTTCAATTTATACCTCAAGCCATATTTATAAATTATTCAAAATGTACCACAGACCTAAAACTAAACTTAAAACTATAAAACTTTTAAAATCAAACTCCAGAAAAATACTGGTTAGGGAAATATTTCTTGGCAGAGGGATTTACCTCCTTTGAAGTGAAGTGAAGGTCGCTTAGTCATGTGGGACTCTTTGCAACCCCATGGATTATACAGTCCATGGCATTCTCCAGGCCAGAATACTGGAGTGGGTACTTCTTTCTCCAGAGGATCTTCCCAACCCAGCGATAGAACCCAAGTCTCCCACACTACAGGCAGATTCTTTACCAGCTGAGCCACAAATATTTCTTAGCTATACCAAAGGCAAAACCCATAAAAGAAAATACTGACCGACTGAGATTCAAGGTTAAAAAACTTCTGATCTTTGAAATGTGAACTACATCTCAATTAAGCTTTTTAGAAAGAGAAAACTGAGCAAATGAAGACAAGTCACAGACTGGGACAAAATGTTTCCAAATCATATATAATAAGGGACACTTATAACTCAGTATTAAAAGACACTTGTAAAAGAATGAAACTAGAACACTTTCTAACACCATACATAAAAATAAACTCAAAATGGATTAAAAATCTAAACGTAAGACCAGAAACTATAAAACTCCTAGAGGAGAACATAGGCAAAACACTCTCCAACATAAATCACAGCAGGATCCTCTATGACCCACCTCCCAGAATATTGGAAATAAAAGCAAAAATAAACAAATGGGACCTAATTAAAATTAAAAGCTTCTGCACAACAAAGGAAACTATAAGCAAGGTGAAAAGACAGCCTTCGGAATGGGAGAAAATAATAGCAAGTGAAGCAACTGACAAACAACTAATCTCAAAAATATACAAGCAACTCCTGCAGCTCAATTCCAGAAAAATAAACAACCCAATCAAAAAGTGGGCCAAAGAACTAAATAGACATTTCTCCAAAGAAGACATATGGATGGCTAACAAACACATGAAAAGATGCTCAACATCACTCATTAGCAGAGAAATGCAAATCAAAACCACAATGAGGTACCATTTCACGCCAGTTAGAATGGCTGCGATCCAAAAATCTACAAGCAATAAATGCTGGAGAGGGTATGGAGAAAAGGGAACCCTCTTACACTGTTGGTGGGAATGAAGACTAGTACAGCCACTATGGAGAACAGTGTGGAGATTCCTTAAAAAACTGGAAATAGAACTGCCTTATGACCCAGCAATCCCACTGCTGGGCATACACACCGAGGAAACCAGAATTGAAAGAGACACGTGTACCCAATGTTCATCACAGCACTGTTTACAATAGCTAGGACGTGGAAGCAACCTAGATGCCCATCAGCAGATGAACAGATAAGAAAGCTGTAGTACATATACACAATGGAGTATTACTCAGCCATTAAAAAGAATACATTTGAATCAGTTCTAATGAGATGGATGAAACTGGAGCCCATTATACAGAGTGAAGTAAGCCAGAAAGAAAAACACCAATACAGTATACTAATACATATATATGGAATTTAGAAAGATGGTTACAATAACCCTGTATGTGAGACAGTAAAAGAGACACAGATGTATAGAACAGTCTTTTGGACTCTGTGGGAGAGGGAGTGGGTGGGATGATTTGGGAGAATGGCATTGAAACATGTATAATATCATATAAGAAACGAATCGCCAGTCCAGGTTTGATGCAGGATACAGGATGCTTGGGGCTGGTGCACGGGGATGACCCAGAGGGATGGTACAGGGAGGGGGGTGGGAGGGGGGTTCAAGATGGGGAATACGTGTATACCCATGGAGGATTCATGTTGATGTATGGCAAAACCAATACAATATTGTAAAGTAATTAGCCTCCAATTAAAATAAATAAATTTAAATTAAAAAAATAATAAAATAAAATGTAAAAAAAAAAAGAGAGAACATAATTAAAAACAAGATTTGACTGGATAATCCATGAAAGAAGACACATGGATGGTAAATAACATAAAAAGATGCTCAGCATCACTGGTCATGAGATGGAATGCAAATAAAAACCACAATGACACCATTACATACCACTAAAATGGCTGAAATTAAAAAGACTAACAGTACCAGGCATTGGTGAGGCTTTGGAGCAACTAGAACTTTACTGGTAGGAATGTAACACGATGAAATCACTTTAGGAAACATTTCAGCAGTTTCTGAGAGAGTTAAATACTACACTCTTACCTCATAACTCAGCCATTCCACTCCTACGTGAAATGAAAATATATGTGCATACAGAGACTTATATGTCCAAAGCTAATCTATTCTTACTAGTCCCAAACTTGAAAATAACCCAAATGTCATCAACAGATAAATGGATAAACAAACTGTGGTATATCCATATACTGGAATATTATTCAGGAATAAAACGGTATGAACTATTGATACACATGGTCATATTTTAAAGTAATTATGCAGAATGCAAGAAAAACAAGAAAAAAATCACACACTATAAAATTTCAGTTATATAAAATTCAGGAAAATGCAAGCTAATCTAAATGACAAGAAGTAAGAAAATACAAACTAATCTATAATGATACCATCAGTGGGTACCTGATGTGTGGGGAGGGCTAGGAGGGAAAAATTACAAAAGCTACAAAGAAACATGAGATGATGGATATGTATATTACCATCACTGTGGTAGACAGTTTCCAGTTGTATATATATATATCAAAACCTATCAAATTTTATACTTTAATCATATACAGTCTATTATACATCAATTTTAGCTCAATAAAGCTACTGAAATCTCAGAAAGCCTAACATTCAAATGAACCAAAACTACCAGTAAACATAATGTCATACTTCATGAAAAATTTTTGAAGTAAAAGACTCACTGGTCTGAGTATTTTCTACCCATTATGAATTAGTAACATTTGAAAGTATACATAAGTTAACAAATAAACCAAAAAGGAACTTTGGTACTGTGTTTTTCTTTGTGTATATGAAAATTTCTAATAATACTTTAGCATTTTAAAATAGAATACTGGGTAAAACTATGATTGTGAAGTTCTATACTAGCAATAATTTTGCATGGGGAAATTCCAGCATCTATAAGTTTACTTCCCTAAACAATTGCTATAGGTTTTCTTTTTTTTCAAAATTCTCCTTACAGGGTCATTGTAATAGTAAAATGAGTAATATTAACCCCAAGGGAATCTGTTGATATTAAAAACTATTTAGTTACTTCTATATCTTATCTACGTACTATAAAAGTATATCATTCATTCATTCAATAAATGAATTTACCATAGTCAGGCACTGGTCTAGGTCCTTGCATTGTATTTGGCAGAAACAGAGGAGGGAGACAATAACAATGACTTAATGAAAAAAAGTACCCTGTAATATATTAGAAGGTGATATGTATTACGGATATCCCCTGGAGAAAAAGTAAAGGAGGTTATAAAGGATCAGGAATGGAAACATAGTTACAATAAAAACTTGTAAGTAATGCTATCTGTTTCCATAAGCCACATATGAAAATCTCTTACATGGAATACAATCATATAATGTTAGAACTGAACTTTAAGTGACCTAGTCCAACCTTCACTCTTTATAAAATATGATGCTAAACTTTTTATCCAATTACTCAATTCCTGAGAGAGATCAGGATCCCTATCTCCTGTTCACTCTACCAGCATCACTCTTCATGATGTCAAATATTTGTGATATAATGTTTTAATACATTCACATCAAAACCATGGAAAGAGTTTTTGAGCTTGACCTGGGCTTCATCACTTTATGGTCTGTTACTTATGATGAATCACTTAACCTCTCAAAATGTAAATTCCCTCATCCATTAAAGAGGGATAGTGCTAATTTTATGACAAGGTTGTTTTGGGATTAAATGCAGTGAGTGCTCATGCGTGCTCGGCTGCTCAATGGTGTTAAGACTCTTTCATGACTCCATGGACTGTAGCCTGTCAGGCTCCTCTGACCATAAGATTTTCCAGGCAAGAATACTGGAGTGGGTTGCCATTTCCTCCTCCAGAGGACCTTCCTCACCTAGGGATGGAAAACAAGTCTCCTGCGTCTCCTGAATTGGCAGGCGGGTTCTCTACCACTGAGCCACCTGGGAATCCCTTAAATATAATAGCTTATGTAAAATACCCACGTGTCAGTATATAAGTATACATGTGCTAAGTTGCTTCAGTTGTGTCCAACTCTTTGTGACCCTATGAACTCTAGCCTGGCAGGCTCCTCTGTCCATAGGATTTTCCAGGCAAGAATACTGGAACAGATTGGCATGCCCTCCTCCAGGGGATCTTCCTGACCCAGGGATGGAACCTACATCTCTGTGTCTCCTTCATGGGCAGGTGGGTTCCTTACCACTAGCGCCACCCACCCAGAAAGCCCATATATGTATGTAACCAATAGGTGTGTTCTAGCACACACACACACACACAAATAGTACATCATATGCATAGGTTTTTTATACTCTCTACTATGCTATAAATCGTGTTTACATTTAAACTACTGAAAATTATGTAAACACTCAATAAGCATTTATTAATTTTTCAGTATTCTGAGGAACCAAGCAACTTTCAAAATGTGGCAAATAGTATGATAACTCATACCACTATGAGGAAGATAATCAAATTAACTGAAAGCTTCAGACTATGCTTAAAAATGTTTTTGGTCTTTCTTTTCTAAATAGAGATGTCTGTAGTACTAAACATGTCTTAGTATCATAAATTGGGTCTTTCTATTTACAACAAAACAACTTCCACCATGAAAAACACCTTCAGGAGAAAACAAAAATGCCTGCAGCATTTTATAGCACTTTTGCTTCATGCCCATGCTCATGTATTATAGCACTTCACATTCACGCCCATGCTCATGTACTTATGCAAAAAACGAATGCAAAAAAAAAAATCAGAATTGCAATTCCAATGCCATCACATAGTAATCTGGCTGCTTCTTCATATTTATAACCAACATTTTAGCTGACAAAAGCAAAAAATACCACAAACTGAACAAAGGATAAGATCATTCAAACAGATAAGAGTGTTTGGTGTCATGGATATCACCTTTTCCAAATGACTGTATATTTCAATTTAGCTTCACATGGAAAAACAATCATGAAGATTATTCTGTAAAAACATTCCCCTCCCCCACTATAGATTTAATCCCTGCCCCCTCTCACAGTCCTTCCAAGATCCCTTAGGTATCAAAGGGAATCAACCAACCTGAAGCTTCAGATAATTAAATCACAGTTTACAGAATAATAAATCAGAGTCCCTAGCTAAGATTCAAGAAGAGTTTTGTCAATTCAGTTCTAAAAAGGTAACAGAAGGATGTTGCTTCCTCTCCTTCTGAATAAAAATATCCCTGCAATGCTGGATGCTAAAACCTTTGTTCTCAAGCTAAGCAATTAAAGTACAGGTTTTTAAAACTAGGAATTTTCTTCCTTTAGATCAAATTAGTCTTTTTAAAACATGAAAAAACCTTCAAAGCTATTTAAAGAGTAATGAACAATGTAATATGTCCTTTTCCTTTCTAATTTTATTCCTGTTATAAGTACATCCCTTTCACTAAAGCTAGTTTTCTACCATTTTGCCACATTTCACACACCACCGAGAAAACAAAAGACTGCACTAGATTACCTGGATCACCGGACAGATCAGCAGACAAGTAAAAGCTCAAAAGGCTCGTTTCCATGGAGCAGAGGAGAATGAAATCCTCAGGAACACACCACTCCCTTGGCATTCCTAGGCTTCTCCTTTACACACACTCGACATCCTTGGGAAGGCATCTGTCGGATGATTTTATTGACCACAAGAGGGATGATATGAAGAAACTCCACCTCTTCTCCACCCCCAATCATCCACCATCATCAACTGAAGCCCAGCACTGTGCTGCTATGGAAATGCAAAGAGCAGCATCCACATACACATACGGCTCCGAAACATTACACTGTAAAATTACATAAATGATCAAAATAAAAAAAGCAAAGATGCAGTTGGCAGTATGTGAAGGGGGTAGGCCAAGCAGCTCCCATAAATTAAAAACACTTGCAAAAGATCCAATTCTAGCACCATAAAAAAAATTAATTTTCTCCAGAATTTCCTGAATAACATATGATTTTTAGAAGAACATCTAGTGTCTCTATCAAAAATGGAAGTCCTTGTATATCTTAAAATTTTCTTTTGCCACTGCTCCTTTCCTGAAAGCTAACTAAACCAACTAAGTTAGGATTAAACAAAAAAACCTCTCTTTTTGTTGATAGCGTGATCCCCTTCAAAGGTAATCTGGAACAGGAGGTTGAGGGTGGGGGTGGGAGGGTGAAAGAGGAGCAGATAAAAATGGGAGGAAGAATATTTTCTGACCCAATAAGCCTAATTAAGTTTGTGAACAAGGCTGAAAGGACTGAAATTTCTTCATGCTACTCTATTTGTGTTTGATTACTGTAAACCTGCCCTGGTCTCTAAACATGCCCCAGGCAGCGATGTCTGGCACTCTGTTAACTAGCACCCCTGCCATTTACACTAGAAGCAGGGAGAGACAAGAGACACACTCATTCAATCTAATCCCTAGAACCTGTATAATTTTGCTGTAACTAATTTTTCCCAAACACTGCTCCCTAACAAATACATTGCCACACTAAGATGACTCATTACCCTCTAATTTCCTTTTCTGTGAGCTTCTCTTGTGGCTCAGCTGGTAAAGAATCCGCCTGCAATGCAGGAGACCTGAGTTTGATCCCTGGGTTGGGAAGATTCCCTGGAGAAGGGAAAGGCTACCCACTCCAGTATTCTGGCCTGGAGAATTCCATGGACTGTATAGTCCATGGGGTCGCAAAGAGTCGGGCACGACTAAGCGACTTTCACTTCATTTTCTGAAATATCAACCTAATTTGACAATTTGGAAAACATAATTTCTGGGATCAATACATTAGTAATGAATAAAAAACATACTCTTTGTTTTATAAAACACTTTCTGTAAAACATTTGGATATATCTAATTACAAGTTCAGTTGCTCAGTCGTGTCCGACTCTTTGTGACCCCATGAACCACAGCACACCAGGCCTCCTAATACCCAGTAATCAGTTCATTCACATAAATTATAGACCAGAGTTCTGTGAATTTATGGACAAATTTACAGAACCTCAGAACCACAATCAGTGATCTATGAAGAATCATCTTCTAAGAAAGCACACTTTGGCAAATGTAACTTCTAAAAAATAAAGAAGAAGTAAAGGCTGGATAAACGAGTAGATTTTAAAGACTTTCTAGAGACTGATCTTAATACTCTCTGTGGACAATCTTCAACAACAGATTTACTAAACTTATTGTTTCTAAGCACTTAATAGTGAAGTAGTGATATGATTTACCATACAACCACATAACCCAAAGATCACACTCTTAGGTGCTTACATAGACGATGTGAAAATTTATGTTCATAAAAACACCTGTCCATGGATGTTTATAGCAGCTTTACTCATAATCGCTGAAAAGTAGAAGTAATCAGGATAATCTTCATAGGGGAAAGATTACATAAACTTATGATTCATCCATACAATGGAATCCTGTTTAATAATTTTAAAAGAATGAACTATAAATTCACAAAACTATGGATAAATCTTAATGTTCTATGTTCAAGAAGTGTAAGTGTCAGTCGTTCAGTTGTGTCCAACTCTCTGTGATCCCATGGGCTGCAGCCCACCAGGCTCCTCTGTCCATGGAATTTTCCAGGCAAGAATACTGGAGTGAGTTGCCATTCCCTTCTCCAGGGGATCTTCCCAACCCAGGGAGCGAACCCAGGTCTCCCACATTGCAGGTAGATTCGTTACCATCTGAGCTACAGGGAGGAACCAAGAACTGTTCAAGAAGTTAGACGAAAAATCTAAAGATTTTAATACCATTCCATTCACAAGAAACTCTGGAAAATGCAAAAATTAAAAATAAATAAGACAAGAAACAGATTAATGGTTACTACGGATCGGGGTTGGGCGGGGAGTGGCTGACTAAAAGGGACACACAAGAGCACAGGCTCTGTTCTGCGTAATGCTAGGGTGGCGGACACACGACTCAACTCCTGTCAAAACCCACAGAACTGCACCTTAGGAAGAATGAACTTCACTTAATGCTGACCATGCGACAGCAAAAACCATCAATCACACCGCTGGAAGATTCCAAGACGAAATGTGGGCTGTGACAAATGAATCTAACTGCATTACAAATTATGACATACCTGCACCAAAAGGATGTGGGGCGGGGGGGAGCTGACCTAACTAACTGTGGAAAACAACGTTTCGACTGGAAACACTGTACTCTAAATGGAACATTCGTTTCTCGTGGGCATATGGATTAACAGTTCTGAAATAGCTTTTCATGTAAACTGGAGTTGAACAAATAAGTAAATGGATAATGGATGGTCAGAGCCAGGTCTCTCACTGTCAGACAGGAAGGGAAAATAGAGTGAACCCTGTGGTACTGGATTGAAGTCAATTTTCCTTACAGAAGAATTCCAAATCAAAGCTACAGATACTTCTCTCTCAAGTGCGGACTGAGACAAGTAACTTGCTTCAAAATAGTAGACGGAAAGAGAAAAGAGTCACTTTATAGAGTGGACAAACCTGGCAAACACTACCTTAGCCAAGTGGTCCAGATCAATCCCATCGGTGATGCTCTATGAATGTCTTGTAGACATCACATACCCTTGTGTAAGATGAAGTGAAAAGAGGACTTGGCCTCTGGGTATTCTTTCCACAAATGCATAACCCTAATGGGACACAGCAGCAGCACACCCAGGCTGAAGAGTATTCTAAAACATACCCAGCCAGCACTCCTCAAGGCTGTTAAGGTTGAAAAACAAGGCAAACCTGAGGAACTGTCACAAACCAGAAGAGCCTGGGGAAAACAAGAAAACTAAATGCAATGTGGTGTCCCGGAACAGTCTGAGACCATTACTGGAAAATCTGGTGAGACCGAAATAAAGTCTGCAGTTAGTTTAGTTACTATCAGTGTCAGTTTCTTTGTTCTGACAAATGTATCACAGATGTCAACAATGAGGAAAACTAGGTATGAGGTATATGGGAACTCTTTCTACTATCCAAAACTTTTCCTTAAATCTAAATGTATTCCAAAATAAGGAGGCTATTGAATAGTCTATGATGCTAGAAGTCATAACAGTAAGCACTCTAAGGTAGTGACTTCAACTGTTGGTTTAAAATATTCCCACAAAGAATATTTTAGGCTTAGATGACCTCACTGGTGAATTATCACACCCACGTAAAGAAAGAGATAAAATCCTACACCTACTCTTTCTGAAAACAGATGATAATTCCCAATTCATTTCCTAAGCCCAACATTACCCTGACATCAAAACAAGGCAATGACATTACAAGAAAATGAAAAATCAATATCCTTTATGAACACGGATGTAAAAATCTTCATCAAAATACTAGCAAATGGCTAACAAACGTATGAAAAGATGCTTGACAGCGCCCATTATTAGAGAAATGCAAATCAAAACTACAATGAGATATCACCTCATACCAGTCAGAATGGTCATCACCAAAAGTCTACAAACAATAAATGCTGGAGAGGGTGTGGAGAAAAGGGAACTCTTGCACTATTGGTGGGAATGTAAATTGAAACAGCCACTATCGAAGATGGTATGGAGATTCCTTAAAAAGCTAGGAATAAAATCACCATATGACCCAGGAATCCCATTCCAAGCATATATCCTGAGGAAATAAAAACTGAAACAGATACATGTATCCCATTGTTCACTGCAGCACTATTAACAATAGCCAAAACATGGAAGCAGTCTAGGTGTTCATCCACAGATGAACGGATAAACGATATGTATATGGTACATATACATAATGGAATATTACTCAGCCATAAAAAGGAACGCATCTGAGTCAGTTCTAATGAGGTGGATGAACCTAGAGCCTCTTACACAGATTGAAGTAAGTCAGAATGAGAAAGGTCATATACTAATGCATATATACAGAATCTAGAAAAATGGTACTGAAGAATTTACTTGCAGGGCAGCAATGGAGAAACAGACATAGAGAACAGACTTATGGACATGGGGAGAGGGAAGGAGAGGGTGAGATGGATGGAGAGTGTAACACGGAAACTTATATTACCATATGTAAAATAGGTAGCCAACAAGGATTTGCTGTATGTCTCAGAAAACTCAAACAGTGGCTCTGTATCAACCTAGAGGGGTGGGATGGGGAGGGAGATGGGAGGGAGGTTCAAAAGGGAGGGGAGATATGTATACCTATGGATGATTCATGTTGAGGTTGACAGAAAACAACAAAATTCTATAAAGCAATTATTCAATTAAAAAATAAATTTAAAAAATATTAGCAAACCATACATATATACAAATACTACAGAATGATGACATGGGGTTTATCCCAGGAATGCAAGGTCCACCCAACATCCAAAATTTAGTGTAATTCACCATATCACCAGAGTAAAAAATAAATAAATAAATAACCATCTGATCATCTCAATAAACACAGAAACTACACCTTACAAAATCCAATACTCATCAATGATAAAAAAAATTTTTTGCAAACTAAGATACCTAAGCTGATAATGGACATCTATAAAAAACAAACACACAATTTCATACTTGACAGACTGAATGCCTTCTCCCTAAGACAAAAAAACGTGGCAAGGATGTCTACATATCTACTCTCACAATTTCTACTCTGATTAGTCAAAGCAGTAACACAATAAAACTAAATATATAAAAGGTTCACAGACTGTAAAGAAAGAAGTACAATTTTCTTTATAGAAAGATGATGACTGACATAAAAACTCTAACGTAGTTTATTTTTAAAAACTAGTACAACTAAGTCTAGCAAGAAAATAGTATACAGATCAATACACTAAAAAGCTTGATGAAGTGAAAGAGGAAAGTGAGAAAGTTGGCTTAAAACTCAACATTCAGAAAACTAAGATCACGACATCTGGTCCCATCACTTCACGGCAAATAGATGGGGAAACAATGGAAACAGTGAGAGACTTTATTTTGGGGGGCTCCAAAATCACTGCAGATGGTTAAGTGCAGCCATGAAATTAAAAGATGCTTACACCTTGGAAGAAAAGTTATGACCAACCTAGACAGCACATTAAAAAGCAGAGACATTATTTTGCCAACAAAGGTCCATCTAGTCAAAGCTATGGTTTTTCCAGTAGTCATGTATGAATATGAGAGTTGAATATAAAGAAAGCTGAACGCTAAAGAGTTGATGCGTTTGAGTGGTGTTGGAGAAGACTCTTGGACTGCAAGGAGACCCAACCAGTCTATCCTAAAGGAAATCAGTCTTGAATATTCACTGGTAGGATTGATGCTGAAGCTGAAATTCCAATACTCTAGCCACCTGATGCAAAGAACTGACTCTTGGAAAAGACCCTGATACTGGGAAAGATTGAAGGCAGGAGGAGAAGGGGACAACAGAGGATGAGATGGTTGGATGGCATCACTGACTCGAAGCATGTGAGTTTGAATAAGCTCAGGGAGTTGGGGACGGACAGGGAAGCCTGGCATGCTGCACTCCATGGGGTCGCAAAGAGTCAGACATGACTGAGCAACCAAACTGAACAGATACTAAAAGCAACTATATTTATAATTACTAGTGACAAATCGAAAATTAACTTTTAAATACCACTTAAGCTCAAAATACATGAAATATATAGAGATGAAGCTAAACTATGTGCAAAATCTGCACACTGAAAACTGTAGACTCTTTTGAGAGAAATTAAAGACTTCAATAAATGGAGAGTGAGAATATGTTCATGAACCAGAAAACTCATACTGTTAAAATACCGTTTCTCCCCAATCTTAACTAGGTTCAGCGCTCTTACCCCAAATCACAGCACCTTTTCTAAAATAGAAACTGGCTTTACTGATTCTAAAATTCATATGAAAATACAAAGGACCTAGAAAAGCCAAACAAATTTTTAGGAAGACAACAATGGAAGACTTACATTATCTTATTTCAAGATTTAAGATCAAGTTAAAACAATCAAGACATAAGGATAGGCACATTGACAAAAAGAATATAACAGAGAGCATAAACAGACCTGGTGAAGATGGTGCTTAAGTTTTTAACAAAGATGCCAAGGCAGTTCTATAAGAGGAGAACAGTCCTTTCTACAAACAGCACTGGAATATATGCCAACATACACACACACACCCTTCAATCCTTACTTCACACCATATACAAATGTTTACTTGTTAAAGAGGTGATAAACTGAACTTCATCAAAATTTAAAACTTTTGTTATTTGAAAGACACTGTTAAGGAAATAAAAGGACAAGACACAAACCAGGAAAAAATTTTACCTAAAACATATCTGATAACAGGCTTGTATCTTATATCTCAATAACAAGATAAGCCATTTCTAAAGATTTTGAACAGATATATCACAAGAGAAAACATATGGCAAAAAACACATGTAAAGTCCTCAACATCATTAATCTTAAGAGAAATGTAAACTAAAAATACAATGAAATGGCCATTCACACCTACAAAAATGACCAAAAACACTGACAATACCAAATATTGATAAGAATATGGAAGATGTGAAACTCTCCTACCTTGCTCATAAGAATGTGAAATGCTGGTCAGTCTGGAAAAGAGTTTGGCAGTTTCTTGAAAAGTTAAACATACACTTATCAAACAATTTAGTAAGCCTAATTCAGGGATTTCACCACAAAGAAATGAAAATGTGTACCAAATAAAAACTCATATGCAAGTGTTCAGAATTATCTGAAATAGCCAGAACTGGGAATGATCCAAATGTCTATCAGCAAGTACCTAGATAAAGAAACTATTCACACATGGAACACTATAAGCATGAAAAAGAAGCAAACTACTACAATATATAACAACTTGAATGAATCAAAAAAAAAATGGTACAGAAGACAAGACACAAAAAGGGTACACATTGTTTGACTTCATTTACATGAAATTCTAGAAAAGACAAAACTCTTGAGACAGAAAGCAGATCAACAGTTTCAGAGGAATAAATGAAAAGATGCAAGAGAGAACTTTTGAGGGCGACAGAAATGTTCAGTATCTTAGTAACAGTGTTAGTTAAAAATTATAGACACCTGTCAAAGCTCATCTAAATACACGCTTAAAATGAGTAAACTTTATTACGTTTACATTGCATTTCAAAGTAATTTCATTTTTTATAAGGAAAAAAAAAGTCCAGAATATAAATAGATGATTACTTCTCTAACTTCCTACATGAAATATTGAAACCTTGTTACTTTAGATAAACATAAATCTTAAGAATGTCATAGAAAAATCTTTTATTTTAAAAATAAAACTTGAAAGATTGAACATTCAAAGCATTTAATTTTTTAACTCGGAACATATTTGTAAAAATATTTAACATTTCAATGAGCATCATATCAATATAATGACTTACTCTAATACCTAAAGCCCAAGTAATTACCAGAGCAATTCCCCTAACTAGGATATTCTTACTAGAACACTCCAACACTCTATAATGGAGAAACCTGACACACTACTTCAGCCTGGTGATCAAGGTCACTGTCAACAGTCATCAATTATGTTGATGGTATATATCCTTGATATGATGTGTTGAAAATGGCACTGTATCTCTGTGATCCCTCTTTCCAACAACCCATAACTACAGTCTGTGTCAAAAACAACAGCCAAATCCCAATGTGGGGCATATTACAAAATACTCGACCAGTGTTCCTCAAAACTATCAAGGTCATCAAAAACAAGATACGCCTAAGACACTGTCACAGTCTGAGAACCGTCACAGCCAAAAGGAGCCCAAGGAGACAGGAAAACTAAGCGTAATATGGCATCTTGGGTGTGAGCCTGGATCAAAAAAGGGGGAGCAGTTTAAAAACTAGGGCAATCAAAATAAACTTTCAACTTTAGGTAATAATAATGATGTATTAAATGCGGCTTCCCAGGTGGATCCGGCAGTAAAAAATCTGCCTGCAATGCAGGAGACCTGGGTTCAATCTCTGGGTTGGGATGATCCCCTGGAGAAGGAAATGGCAACCCACTCCAGTATTCTAGCTTGGGAAATCCCATGGACAGAGGAGCTTGATGGGCTACAGTCCATGTAGTTGCAAAGAGTCCAACATGACTGAGTGACTAACACCACAATATATTAAATGGCTCAACAGGTAAAGAAACTGCCTGCAATGCAGGACTGGAGATGTGGGTTCAATCCCTGGGCCAGGAAGATCCCCTGGAAGAGGAGAGGGCAACCCACTCCAGTATTTTTGCCTGAAAAATCCGATGGACAGAGGAGCCTGGG
Organism: Capra hircus; assembly: GCF_001704415.2. NCBI lineage: Eukaryota > Metazoa > Chordata > Mammalia > Artiodactyla > Bovidae > Capra > Capra hircus. The sequence goes on from NC_030822.1 coordinate 51,409,611, forward strand.
GGCTATGGTTCAGATGGGGGAAAGAAGTCAGATGCAACTGAGCACAAGCAATGTGTTTAAACTGATTAATTTTAACAACTGTACAATGCTAACATTTTAATGTGTCTAATGCAATGTGTTAATAAAATGGGAATCTGAGGTCAAGTATGGGGTACATAGTCTTCTCTGCACTAGATTTCAATTTTTCTATAAATCTAACCCTGTTCTAAAAAAATACTCTTAAAAAAAACTCTCCCTTCACCACTTCCCTCTTATTAAATAAAAATGTCCATCTCATCAGAAGAACTTAGAACACTACATGAAAAGAAGGGAAAGATAAAAGCGGAAGGGAATCTAGAGGAGGCTGGTACAGGTGCTAATAATTTAAAGAACATTGCTACAGCTTTGGTAGAAAATAACATTATAAACCCTCTTTTTAAAAACTATTTAATGGAAGAAGAGAAAGAACAAAAAGAAAGGTCAAAAGATGATCTAATAAGGATGTTAAAAATACTCTTCCCACTGCTTATACAGCTGTACTGCTGTTTTGACGTCAATCTCAAGACTCCCATGGTGTATAGCAACAATTCACTCTTTAGTGTTTGCTGCTCAGATTTCAAAGTAAAACTACTTGTTAATGAATGTTCACAGTTTCCATGATGAGAAGACTAATTTTGCTTAAAATCTGAGAAATATAGTGGCTAACTATGGAAGGAAGAAGGGCAGAAATGGAGAGTCATTCTGAGCACGCTTATTTGAGTTTAAATTAAGTCTTCTCTCTTAGTCATTTAACTTCTCGTTTTTAATCCTCATTTGCAAACTAGAGTGAAATACCAATGTCTTTCATTTCTTTTACAAGTCAGAAAAAGATACGGTTGGGTTTGGTGCGCTCCTCAAAATTGAGGGTGGATTCCAACATTTTTGAAGCTTCAAAGTCTGACATATCTGTATTCAGTATCATAGATTTAACTTATTAGAGCTATGGTGGTGATTTAAATTGCTAATCTACGTAATTCTATGTAATCACTTATTCATCAAAACATATTCTTTGCTAAAGCCATCACAGAAATTCTTCACTATCCAAAGATAAATTTGTTTAAAAAAATTTTTTTCTAAGTCTGTAACTATGAGGACTGAGATTGTTGTAACAAAATTCACAAGGTTAATTCTGCATATCTAAAGATAATTTCTGCAATGCTATAATGTTACACAACTGAATTAAGGAACTTAATTCAAAAACAGAGTAACTACAAATCAATAACACAATACATTCACAAAAATCAAAAAGAACAAAAGCACAGTACGAAAGAAAAAACAAAAGATAAAGGAACAAAGAATAAATACAAAACCAACTGGAAAACAAGGTTTAAAATGGCAATAAACACATATCTACCAATAATTGGGCTTCCCTGGTGGCTCAGCTGGTAAAGAATCCACCTGCAATGTGGGAGACCTGGGTTGGCTCTGTGGGTTGGGAAGATCCCCTGGAGAAGGGAAAGGCTACCCACTCCAGTATTCTTGCCCAGAGAATTTCATGGACAGAGGAGCCTGGAAGGCTACAGTCCGTGGGGTCACAAAGAGTCGGATACAACCGAGCGACTTTCACTACTTCCATCAATAATTACGTTAAATGGACTAAATGTTCCAATCAGAAGACATAGACTGGCAGACTGGACTAAAAAGAAAACAAGAACCTTACTTACAAATGCTATCTGTAAGAGACCATTTTAGAGTGAAGGACACACAGACTGAAAGTGAGGAGATGGATAAAGGTATTTCATGCGGAAATGACAAGAAAATGGGGGAAGCAATACTTATAACAGACAAAATAGACTTTAAACAAAAGCTCTAAAGACAAAGGACACTGCTGCTGCTGCTAAGTCGCTTCAGTTGTGTCTGACTCTGTGTGACCCCACAGACAGCAGCCCACCAGGCTCCTCTGTCCCTGGGATTCTCCAGGCAAGAATACTGGCGTGGGTTGCCATTTCCTTCTCCAATGCACGCGAGTTTCCTTCTCCAATGCACGCAAGCATGCTAAGTCGCCTCAGTCATGTCCGACTCTGTGCGACCCTATGGACAGCAACCCACCAGGCTCCTCTGTCCACAGGATTCTCTAGGCAAGAATGCTGGAGTGGGCTGCCATTGCCTTCTCCAGATAAAAGACATTATATACTGATAAAAAAATCAATACTAGAAGACAATACCACACTTAACATATGCACCCAATATAGGAGGACCTAAATACATAAAGCAAGTACTAACAGACATAAAGGGAGAAACTGATGCGAATACTATACTAAGAAATTTTACCACCTCATTCACATCAACAGATAGATCTTCCTTCTAGACAGAAAGTCAGTAAAGCAACAGAGATCCTAAACAATACAATAGAGCAGTTAGACTTACTTGCTATTTTCAGGGCATTACATCAAAGAAAAAAAAGCAGAATACACATTCCTTTCAAGTACACATGGAACATTCTCTAGGACTGCCCACATAATAGGACACAATATAAGCCTCAACAAATTTAAGAGGACAGAAATTATTTCAAACATTTTTTTTCTGATGACAACAGCATGAAACTAGAAATCAACAACAGAAAGAGAAAGAAGGGGAAAAGAAAAAGATTACATGAAGACTAAGCAACATGCTACTAAAAAATCAAAAGATCAACAATGAAATCAAGGAGGAAATTTAAAAATACTGAGGCAAATGACAATGAAAATACAACTATAAAAAATCTATGGGGTGCACCAAAAGCAATTCATAGAGGGAAGTTCATAGTAATACAGGCCTTCCTCAAAAAATAAGAAAAAAATCAATCTAACCTATCCCCTAAAACAATTAGAGAAAGAAGAACAAAACAAAACCTAAAGTCAGCAGAAGGAAGGAATACTAAAGATCAGAGAGGAAATAAATAAAATAGAGATTTAAATAAATAAAACAGATTTAGGTCAGTTTCACAAGGCAATAGAAATATAAGCAAAAACAAACAAATGGGAGCTAATCAAACTTAACAAGTTTTTGCGCAGCAAAGGAACCCATAACAAAGTGAAAAGACAACCTAGGGCCTGGAAGAAAATATCTGCAAGTGAATTAGTTTCCAAAATATATAAACAGCTCATACAACTCAATAACAACAACAACAAAACAATCAAAAAATGGGCAGAAGACTTAAAAAGACATTTCTCCAAAGACACCCAGATGGTCAACAGGCACATGAAAAGATACTCAACACTGCTAGTTATTAGAGAAATGTAAACCAAAACCACAATGAGGTGCCACCTCACATGAGGCAGAATCACTGCTGTGTTGTTTAGTTACTAAGTCATATCTGATTCTTTTGCACCCCATGGATTACAGCCTGCCAGGCTCCTCTGGCCATGGGATTTCCCAGGCAAGAATACTGGAGTGGGGTGCCATTTCCTTCTCAAGGGGATCTTCCTGATCCAGCGATTGAACTCACAGCTCCTGCACTGGCGGGTGGACTCTACCGCTGAGCCAACAGGGAAGCCCACCAGTCAGAATGACCACTGTTGAAATGCCTACAAATAACAAATGCTGGAGAGGGTGTAGAGAAAAGGAAACCCTCCTACACTGTTGGTAAGAACATAAATTGGTGCAGTCACTATGGTAAACAGTATGAAGGTTCTTCAAAAAAAATAAATAAATAAAAGTGGAGTTTCCATATGCTCCAGCAATTCCACTCCTGGGCATATATTTGAAGAAAACTATAATCCAGAAGCTACACGCACCCTTATGTTCATAGCAGCACTATCCACAATAGCCAAGACATGGGAACAACCTAAAATAAAATTCTGTCAACGGACGAATGGATAAAGAATACGTGGTATATACATACACACAACAGAATACTTAGCCATTAAAAAGAACGAAATAATGCCATTTGCAACGACTTGGACAGTTGCAGAAATTATCTCACCAAGTGAAGCCGGAAGGAGAAAGATATAAACTATACGGTATCACTTATATGTGGAGTTTAAAATGTGATACAAATAAACTTATTTACAGAAACAGACTTATAGACATAGAAAACAAACTTATAGTTACCAGTGGGGAAAGAGGACGGGAGAAGGATAAATCAGAGGAGTTTAGGATTAGCAGATACAAACTTAATATGTAATAAACAACAAGGTCTAAGCACAAGAAAGTATATTCAATATCCTACAAGCCATAATGGAAAAGAACACAAAAAAGAATATATACACACGTGTGTGTGTGTGTGTGTATGTGTGTATAACTGAATCACTTTTCTGTACACCAGAAACTAATATAACGCTGTAAATCAACTATAAGTCAACTTCAATTCTAATAAAAAAAGAAACAATTCAAGAAATTGATTTTTAGCTTTGTAAACTTCTGGATGGAGCTGAGCAGAAAAATCAGCTAGAGATGTTCAGTAGCTCAGTGAAGCTGTTTTTATCAACTATCATAATTTTCATATACACACTCAGCTATAACAATAATCCAACTTAATCTTCAGAAGTACCTCCCTACTCTTAAAAGGTAATTAAATCAAAAGGAGTCAATGTTTCTCTTCCTCCAGAAAATAAAACATCCAAGCAATGCCTAACTTGCTGAACCCTTACAGAGCCATAAAAGAAAAAAAAAGCTTTAACTATGCAATTCATTTTTATGAGAGAAAGCCTATCCAGAAGCATTGAAGAATGGGTACACTCTGAAATGATCACAGGAGGACACAGGAGGCACTGTGCAGAGACAAGCTGATTAATGAGAGTCACCAGATTATATTTAAAGGAAGCACAACAAAGGGAAGACATTTAACTATGGGTAGCCATCAAAAGACACTTCTAATATTTTAATTTTGCTTTCAAAGTAAGTTTTTTTCCATCATTATCAAAAACTAGTTGTTCACAGAAAAGGATGGGGGAAAAAAAAACAAAGGAAAAAAGTTATCTAACATCATAGCACACACCATTATTCTACTAGTTAAGTAAATTATTAGACAGCTATACAACAGAATATAGTACAGCTACAGACACAGGCAATCAGATGGTAATAAAACATATTTTAAGTATACTTCTAAGTAAAAATTTCAAGTAATAAAATGTACATATAAGGTAACTTTATTGTGTGAGGAAACTTCTTGGTGGCTACCTTGGTAAATCAGATCAAGCAAGAGAGAAGGGAGGGAACTTGTTACTTTATTACACTTTCTTAATTGAAGCTGGGTAGCATGTATAGGAAGGTTCACTGTGCTATTCTAATTTTAATGTATGCCTTAAATTTTACATAGTAAAATTACACAAGCATATATTTTACATATACTTTTTAAAAAATCTACTTCTAAAATTATGTTTGAGAGTAGACTCATCCTGAATAGTTTTTTTGTGTGTGTCTGCATTTGTTTTTAATTCTAGAGGTAGGTATATCAGCTAAATTGGCCTTAAACAACAAATTATCAAACTATAGTTAAAATTTTTGAAAAAACTTATTGTTCAAAAATCCCTTAAAGTATTAGATATTATGGTAGTAGATATCACAGATAAAGAAACAAAAGCTACAAAATTACAAAAGTAATTTTCTCAAGGTCACTCAGCTACCAAGTGGTAGACAGAATTTGAAATCATACCTGATTGCAAATCCTGCTTGCTTCTATTAATACAAAAAGTTGGAAAACACTGTAGAAAAATCCCAGAAAAATGAGCACCTGTCTTATCCCTAAAAAACAAACTTCAATTTTCTATAAGTAAGTCTTTCAAATATTAGGCACTCCATGGCACTTGCCTAGAGAAAATCAAGATATGTTTCAGAGCAGATTCAATCCTGCAAAGCAAACTGATTAATAACTCACTGGGAGAAAGGCTTGCTAGAAAGAACTCTGGACTAGCCCAACACACGACACAGAGTGTAGTAAAGTACAAATAACTATAATTCAGGGGCATTAAATAATATCAAGTCAACGTTAAAGACAGTATATCAGTTAGAACATATAAGAACTTTGCTTCATGAACATAGAAGAAAACATTATTAGAACAACAAATAGTTCTACTGAAACCTAGATTGCAGTGCTAAATGGTGACTAAATAATGAGACAGCTGTGGATTCTTTTGAAATTTACAAGGTATTTTCTACTGTAGTAGGGGTTACCTTGTAGTTACGATTAATTATTTAGTGTTCTCTTGAAAATTTTAAAGGCTTTAAGGGTGTTACCAAAAATTCCAATATTCAAAAGTATGAAGGAAACGCTTAAAAATGTTTATACAGAGAATCACTTTTCTAGATTATAATCCAAGTCAGTGCCTTATAAATTAGATTACAAAAGATCTAAGTGACAGTAGCTTAGTCCACTCAAAGAATCAGTTTCAGTGAATTAAGCTTTATGTTCTCTCCTAATTTTTTTATTTAAGGTGACTAAAGAAGACATTTTAAAATTTGCTTTTAACTTACAGGAGAAGCAGTACTGTCACAAAACCCATGTGACTAATATTTTTTATGAATTTAATGGCAAATAATAAAAATCTGCCTTCTGTTACGAAAGAGGAAACACACCTACTAATAATCAAATTATATTTATCTTTTCCCCACAGTATCCCAAAAGCATACAGCATTATCACAATGGTTGTATCAATCATAATTATCATATTTGTATTTACTTCATTGTGATAACTTGATTTAAAATTTTTATTTAATGTATTCAGTTGGGATGTATGTATATGTGTGTTTTCTTTATTACAAATCACGTCCTTTTGGGCAAGTGGGGTATAAACATTATAAATAATTTTTAAGTCAATGTAAGTATATGTATGAGGAGGGCATGGCAACCCATTCCGTATTCTTCCCTAGAACCCCCATGGACAGAGGAGCCTGGTGGGCTACAGTTCAGGGGTTGCAAAGGGTCGGACACGACTGAGCAACTAAGCACAAGCATATGTATTCATATGTTCTTCTTTAATATTTTTTATTTTAATATATATCTCCCTCTACCTCAAAAAAACAATTTTTTGCATTTTTTTAGTTAGAAAAAAAATCAAAGCTAATTTGATCCTGTGGTATACAAAATATGAAAGCATTCTTCTCCCTATGTAGATGAGGAGCTGCCGCTGCTGCTGCTGCTAAGTCTCTTCAGTCGTGTCCGACTCTGTGAGACCCCACAGACAGCAGCCCACCAGGCTCCCCTGTCCCTGGGATTCTCCAGGCAAGAACACTGGAGTGGGTTGCCATTTCCTTCTCCAGTGCATGAAAGAAGAAAAAAAGGCGGGGAGGAAAGGGAAAGAGAGAGGAGGGAAGGCGAGATCAATATTCAAAACAGCAGTGAAAATCATTAAGTATCTAGCTTTTTTTGGTGAACAACAGTTCTGAGATGTGAGTAGCAGAATTACAAATCAGTCATCTACTTTCTCCTTCCCATACTGTGTGATCTCTACTTGTGTAATCGCCAAAAGAATCAGATCCAGTAAGACTGCTGGACAGCAATTAAGTGTTCCAACTCTCCTTTGCCACAGGGTGTCTAGACAAAAATTTTTTCTTTCCGATTTCTATTCATCTATAGCATACACAATATCATGTGATCTTGAAGAAGGAAAGATGGGTAAGTTCAGAATTAGGAAACTGGAGTCAGGAAGTTGGGGTCACACTGTGGTCACATTAATTTACCTGCTGCTCACAACCAGAAAAAAAGAAAAGATCAGCCAACACTTTTGTGGAAAAACAAGGAACCTTATATTTGAAATGCAAGAACAGAGCACTCACTGTATTGTTTTATCATCCAGGGCATCATAAAAAATTTTTCAAAAATTTTAACATAAGACCCCCAAGTGGATACATATAAGTTTAACTTCAATTCACCAAAAAAAGCTACCTTTGGTATCATTTTGGGTTCTTTTTCCCCTCCAAACTTATTTATTTTTAATTGAAGGAAAACTGCTTCACAATATTGGGTTGGCGCTGCCATACAACAACATGAGTCAGCTATAGGCAGACCTGGTTCCCTCCCTCTTTAATCTCCCTCCACCTCCCACCCCTGGAGGTTGTTACAGAGCCCTGGTTTGAGTTTCCTGAGTCATACAGCAAATTCCCATTGCTTATCTATTTTACATATGGACATATGGTAGTGTTTATGCTTCCAAGTTTTTAACTGACCTTTCTGCAGAGTCTTGCAATGGAGAAATAGTCGGCAGGATTTTCTTTCCTGCGTTTTTTTTTTGTTTTTGTTTTGCTGTTGGGGGTGCCACCCAGGGTACATGTAATTTCCATCTACGATTTTACCTAAGAATTATCCTTCTTTACTTAGAAGATGCCATTTTCCACTAAGATTATAACTTCAGGAGTGGTGCACATAAGCCAGTGAGCAAGTCAGCTAATACTTCTCAAGATAACCAGATTCACTAACTAGCAATCCACAGGGTGACCTATGTCAGAAACACATTATCTTCATAATTATGTCACCTATTTGTTCTTAACAGCAAATCAGAAATAAGATCTTCAACAACATATAAAATTTAAGGAACTGAAGCATATGGAGAAAGGAACCTGAAGCTGTTAATAACCTCATTAAATTTAAATATTCCCTAAATAAGAATACCTTTTTTAAGAGCCAAACTTGCCACTCAAAATCTTTCAATTAAACACCCAGCAATTTGGGGGTCGTCCTGGACTCGTTTTCCTCTGTTCTATCTCACTCACTGTCACTGCCGTCCTCCCCAGCTCCATCACCCCACCCCTGGGGCAGGAACTTCTCTCATCTTCCATTATAGTCTCCCACCTGCACTCCTGATCTCAAGAATTACCTCTGATCTTCTATCAAATTACTACCAGTTTGTCACGGAAATAAAAATCAGTCAAATAAATGAAACTAAGTAGAGCTTTCACTTAAAAACAAAGTATCTCTCATTACAAAAGCAATATATTTTCACGGCTGAAAGCCAGGAAAATACAGGTAAAAAGTAAAACAACCATGCACAATCTCACAACTCAGAAATGTTTAAAAAATTAGCACATGACTTTGAAGGTTTTTTTTAAAGCATGTTTAAAAAAAATAACTGGCATTATATTTACAGTTTTACCTTCTATTTTTCACACGCCATGGACACTCTTCTATTAAGTTTTACTTGAAAATGTCTTTAGTGCTTATATTCAGTTCAGTTCATTCCCTCAGTCGTGTCCGACTCTTTGCGACCCCATGAATCGTAGCACACCAGGCCTCCCTGTCCATCACCAACTCCCGGAGTTCACTCAGACTCATGTCCATCAAGTCAGTGATGCCATCCAGCCATCTCATCCTCTGTTGTCCCCTTCTCCTCCTGCCCCCAATCCCTCCCAGCATCAGAGTCTTTTCCAATAAGTCAACTCTTAGCATGAGGTGGCCAAAGTACTGGAGTTTCAGCTTCAGCATCATTCCCTCCGAAGAAATCCCAGGGCTGATCTCCTTCAGAATGGACTGGTTGGATCTCCTAGCAGTCCAAAGGACTCTCAAGAGTCTTCTCCAACACCACAGTTCAAAAGCATCAATTCTTCGGCGCAAACCTCTACAAATTTCCTAAGTGATTTATTAACACCAGTCTCCTAGGAGCTCCCTGCCATCACTCTTCAGAGGCACCAATTTTAGACTGGCTTCCTCGCTGCCCCTACTACAAATAATGGTGTGGTTGACATCTTTGTATAAAAACTGATAACTAAATTTTTACTTTCTTTACGTCTTGAGATATATGCCAAAACTGGCACTACCAGATCAAAAGGTTTAAATATTTCTTAGGCTTTTGAGGTACACTGTAAAGTTATTTTCTATAAAGTTTAAACTAATTTATAGCCTCAACTGAAGAGTACAAAAAACACTGCCTTATCACAATCCTCCATTCAGTATTCTTTTAAATTACAATTTAAAAAGGGAAAAGAAAAATTTTTTAAATAAAGATGAAGTTCCAACACAGCAAGGCATAGCCTCAGAAGGTTTCTGCTCAATATCCAAGATTATGCCTTATGCTATAACACTGTAACTCTTATTTGGGTTTATCTGTTCATTTATTTATCAATTCAAATATTTATTTCACTATCTTGCAGGTACTGGGAACACAAAAGTGAGTTAGACAAGCTCACTAAAGCTGAAAAAATTAATTCCATGGTTTCTTCTTCCAAAGCATGGCCCTCAGAGCTGTCAAATTCCCTCTCTTCTAACTACCTTCTGGCCAGGTTTGGGCTCAGTCCTTGAGAAGAGGCAGTCCCCATGCTGATCAACACGACATCTGTGATAACAGAGAGTGCTAAGACAGGAGACTGTAGAAGCCAGACAAAGGCCAAGCAGTGAGTGGTCTTGAATGAATGCTGAGGAACTTGCCTTTAACCTGGGGGCTACTGTTTCCCATACTTAAACTCTGCCTTAAGGACCTGCCATAGTCACAGAACTCCTGAATTCAGTATTATTAATGTTCTTCTTTAAGTAGTATGATTTTCATTTAAAAAGAAAACTTTATTTCACTGCTATAAATTTAAAAACCAGTATCACTTGACGGGGCTTCACAGGTGGCTCGGTGGTAAAGAATCTACCTGCCAATGCAAGAGACGCAGGTTCAATCCCTGGGTGGAGAGGATCCCCTGGAGGAGGAAATGAGATTTCTTGTCTGGGAAATCTCATGGACAAGGAGCCTGCTAGGCTACGGTACATGGGGTTGCAAGGAGTTGGACAGGACTTAATGACTAAACAACAACAGCAATTATTTGACAAAAATAGAAAGCAAGAGTAGATAAAATATACAAACTGCTATTGAATTTTTATAATTTTTAAATGCAAGTAAAGCACTCTTGGAAATAGAAACACTAACAATTAGTATACCAGTAACATGATCATTACTGGAGAAGGCAATGGCAACTCACATTCCTGCCTGGGAAGTCTCACGACAGAGAAGCCTGGTGGGCTACAGTCCATGGGGTCTTAAGAATCAGACACAACTTAGCAACTAAACTACCACCACCAACATGATCGTTATAGAAGCCTTGAAAAAAAAAAGCATTTCATGTCTCCTTCTCCTCAAATCTCAAGTTATGACATGCCTTTAGCCAGAAAAAACTGTCCTACTCAGTTGAGTGGTACCAGTGATTGGTCATTTAACGGGAAAGAGCAGTTAGAGAAAAGAACTGTTTAAACAAACCAATCATATACACCTTAAACTTCAATTTAAAATATTTAGGTGTATATTTATTTGCCAATTTTTAAATGTAGGCTCAAGACTTTTTCTTTGAGTAAGGATGTGTTGGGCTGCCTTATTATCCTTTTATAAATTATGCTATAATAGATCTGCTATGTTCATGTCCTGTTTCAGTTTCTTTACAGTGGACAAAGAAACTAAGGATAATCCCTGGACTCTTTTTTTCCCCAAATAGCTAATAGTGGTTTTTCATCTTTAATTTGACAGAAATTTCCTTAGTGACAAGTCTCTACTTGTATTTCCAAAGTACATACAACTCAGCTTTCATAGAAATAACTTTCCTTTTATGCTCCTATTTCATCAGTTTTCATAATATTTAGCTATCTAACTCCAATACTAGTACAACAGATTGGGATTACAAAGTTCACCTGGAAGTATTCAGACATACTAGAGTAGCTTGTAGATGTAATAATTTAATCCAACTGTGAGTAGAAGTCATGCTCCATGGGGGAAATGGAGTACGTCCATTAAATTGAGGTTAACTAAGAGATTTCAACTACTGCTTCTACCCTCTCTTCTTAAATATATTGGTCACATCATTCAAAACTGGATAATGTTAGCTTCCCTTGATTACAGGACTTTGTGAATTCCTAAATGACCACTCATCTTTACCACATGTTCCCTCCAACAGTTCCTTAAATGTAATCGGTCACCTTGAGACATTCCAACTGTTATCGTAACATCAACAATGTTACTCTTTCTTGGCACTTTTGCAGCATCTCTAACACTATTATTTTCATGTTTTTTGTCGGCCAGTACAGCTCAAAAATATTCATTAAAAATCTTATAAAAGTATCCCCTATCTTAACCTCAAAACTGGAACTACACTACAGAGTTTGGCAGAAATAATGGAAAAGTCTTTGCACATCCATTTGAGTTGTAGGAAGAATTTCAAATATTTCTGGAAGAAATCTTCAGTTTTTGAGATAACATGCATGAATGAGACAAGTTTTACAAATAGGCACATCTTGATAAACATATCTGTTCATGTGAACAACTTACATTTATCCTGACAATGTAAGCATCCCATGTGCAAAACAAAGTGAACAAGATTCAGTGCAAAACTAGAACTATGAGATACATAAATGAGTTGGATTTTTGCTCCTCTCTGAAAAGACCACTTAAGGTTTCCTCTGAAAAACCACTGAAAGTATTCTGAATATCATCAAAGATGCATGGAAGATCTGATAATTTTTCACAGTAATTTCCCCAAACTGGATGGCAGCAAAGAGTAGATGAAGAACTCCACGTCATCAACATCAACTAACAGCTTGACACATTTGGAAGAACAGATTCTGAAGATTAGATAGTTTCTTTGAATAAAGGGCCTAATTTTTATTAGTATTTAAATGTAAAACAAAGTTGGCCATTAACTATTTTCTGATCTTTTAAACCATAGACATTTGAGAGTTAGGATTCTTGGTGCTTGTCAACATCAAAACTTAAAAATGAAAACATCCCAATAATCTTAAATCTCATCTGAATTATACCAGGTCATTTCCAAAGAAGTTTCCCTTTCTTGCTGACTAAAAACAGTCTCTCACTGAAGAACTGATTTTTCAGGCAGACATTTCTGTAAATAAAGGATACACTGCTGTATTTTATTTTTTATTTTTTTAAATCTTATAATAGCTTGCAATTTTTCTACTGTTGTGTCTACTCTATGTGGCCAAAATACTGATTTTCTATTTACAATAATGAAGTAAAGTTTCCTTTGGAAATGGATTTTCAATTTAAAAGGCAATGTTACAGAAGATTAAGTAACTGATACATGAGGGATTAAATTATTTGGATACTATCTAAGTCATAATTTTAAGTATGGGAAGCAACAGCCTACAAGAAAAAGGCAAGTTCCTTTCCACGCATTCAAGACTATTCTAATTATCCTTGTAGTCTCTTTTCTCACCGCTTTTCCTCATTACAAACTTCATGTTCTAGGAATACCCTGCACATAACAAGCCATCCTTTCTGCCTAAAATGTCTATTCTATTATCCATAATATCACCACTGCCACCTTCACAGACCATACGACATGTATGCACATGCATGCACGCGCGCGCACACACAAACACAAACACACACACACACACACACACACACACACACACACACACTACACCTAACACCCAACTCAACTCACCTTTTAGAGGTTCTACACTAAGGTTTTATCTTCCTCCAAAAAATTCTCCATAACCCTATCTCCTCAGACTGCATCATTAGAGATTTTATCTTATTCATCTATATATCTTTCTATCGTTCCCAGAATATTCAATAAATAATTTTTGAAAGAATGACTATTACTTGATTAGTTTGTATCATTTAGCAATGTTACTTACACTTTACTTTCAACTTTCATCCCTTCATGAAAGCTCCTTTATATAACATCCTCCTGGTACTCCTACTCCTCTGCAACCATTACTTTGATTCTCTGCAGTACTGATTCTCAATAGCCTTTGAGAGCCCTTCTGGACTGCCCCAGACATGTGACCCAAGATGCTATTTGAGCCATCCTTTTGGCACAATCTCATTCTTATTGAACTCATCTACTAAAGTGCTCCAACTACCATCACAAACACAATAGCGGTAGCTATGCCCTCATGCCTTCGCAACTAGTCACCGATCAGATGTCTGCACCTGTAGGCTTCATAGGTACCTATGCTGGGCAGCATCTAAAATAAACCCCAGTGAATTCTGTCTCCTGGAATTCATGCCCTGAATAGTTCCCTCCCACACTGAATAGAGCTGATCTCTCAGCTGATCTGAGAGAACATTTCAAAAAAGACAGACTGTCTTCTGAGCTTAGCTCATAAAACTCATGGCTTCCATCTTGTTCTCTATGATCACTTGATTTAGATAAAGTCAGCTGCCTCAAACATTCCCATGAGAGGTCTTCCTGGTGAGCAACTGAGGCCTCCTACCAACAACCAGCACTCACTTAGCCAGCATGTGCATGTGAGTGAATCACCTTGGAAGTCCATCCACCAGCTCCAATCAAGCCCTCAGAGGAGTCAAGCATGGCTTTGCTTCCATAATAGACATCTCAACTACAACCTCGTTAGAGAGCCTGAACCAGAACCACCCAGCTAGGTTGCTTCCAGGTTCCTTATCATGGGAAACTGTGAGCTAACAAACGTTTAGGAGCACTATCCAAGGGAACTTGTTGCAATGATTAAAATGGTCTATGTCCAATGTCCACAACAGTAGCTACTGTCTACACATGGCTATTGTATACTTGAAAGTGGTTAGTGTGACTGAAGACCTAAATTATAAATTTTATCTAATTTTAACTACTTTAAATGGCCACAAGTGCCTTGTGACTACCATATTAGAGTGCAAGTTTATTTACTGTTTTGGGATAATCTATTAGATGAATCCAACCTTAAATTGAATCTGTCCCTTACTACCTCAGTTCTCTCTCCATCTTTCATCTTATCAGTCAACCAAACACACGCACACACACAAAAAAAACCCAGGCCTTCTCCCTTTTATATTTCATTATCTTGGTGAATGGAATACCCAACATCCATTAAAACCCAAGCCAGAAAGGCCCTCACTTTCACCACCTACCTTTCTTATACTTAACATCTTCTTAATAGCTCTATTTGTCTCTTCACTTTTAAATGTAGTTACAAATTTAGTACTTCATTCTTCATTATTGAAAAATGTCTCCTTATTGGTCATCTCTGCCCCTAAAACTTCTCAAGACTAATCAAATCTTTACAATGCCACCCAAATGATCTTTCTATACCATAACTACTGACCATATTACTCGTGCAATTAAAGATCTTCAGTGGCTTCCCACAATCCATTGGAAAAAAGCCAAACTCAGAATGGTATAAAAATAATCTGACACCTCCTATCACTGTAACTTTACCAAATGTTGTACCCATAGTCAACCACCATGTTCTTGTCACAATGAACTACACGCATGGAGTTCTTAGAAAAGATGAGCTATTTTACCCCTTGTTCATAATCACTGCTTCTACCTGAAATGATCTTTTATTCCTCACCTGTCTGATAACTACAACCCATCTTTAAAAATTCAATGGAAGCATTTATCTCCTGTTTCTGATCTATCCAGAAAGTACTGATTTTTCTTGAGTCTCACTGCTGACATGTCTATCTCCTTCTATTAGACTAGAAGCTTCTAAAGGACAGAATGAGTACCTGATTCAATGCTGATTCTATCTGACAGGACAGCATAGTGTTCACAGTGTAGGCTAGGAAGTTAGACAAACTGAAGACTACAATTCCAGTTTTTCCACTTAGTAGGTATGCTACTCGGAGAAGGTGATGGCACCCCACTCCAGTACTCTTGCCTGGAAAATCCCATGGACAGAGGAGCCTGGTAGGCTGTGGTCCATGGGGTCGCAAAGAGTCAGATACAACTGAGCGACTTCACTTTCAATTTTCACTTTCATGCATTGGAGAAGGAAATGGCAACCCACTCCTGTGTTCTTGCCTGGAGAATCCCAGGGATGGGGGAGCCTGGTGGGCTGCCATCTATGGGGTCGCACAGAGTCGGACACGACTGAAGCGACTTAGCAGCAGCAGGTATGCTACTTAAAACTTTCTGAGATCCTGTTTCTTCACCTACAAAATGAAGATTATATAATAAAACCCATTATACTTCAGAGTAAAGAATAAGTAAACTATTATGTATAAAATGTTACAGCTCCTACTATATGATTTTTAATCAATAAGTGTATTTTGGATGGAGAGACTAATGAGTTACCACCTCCTGGGTGGGTAAAGGAAAAGTGAGATAGATCAAAATAAAAGCTACCATCTTTGAAGTCACTTCTACTAGGCTACTCTATAAAGAAAATACATTAAGTAATCCAGGAACCCCCTTAGGTATCTACTATGTGGTCAGAAAATGACAGAGAATGGCAAAAGGACTCAACCAGAAATAAATAAAAGGCTGAGGAAACTAAAAGGTTGAAGAAGAGCAGAAGTTCTAGATGGGATCAGATGGGAGAGATCAAAAGCCCAGTAGTGACAATGAGGGCAAAGAATGCATATAGAAAGGAATGCGGGAGACTGAGAAATAGAAGGTAAGAAGTAGAAAAACACAGAAATTTGGAAGCAGGATCTTTCCGAGCAATGCCAAGAGCCACGATGTAGTTGTATAGATAGTTCCTAGGATGAATCACATGAAACTGCAAAACCTGCACTATTTTTGACTTAAAAAATAAAACAGATTAGACCATTTTTAAAATAATAAGTTGGACCTCTTTTAAATAATAAAATTTGGGGGGGATTACACATTAATTCAATTAATTTCTTTCTACATTCTACCTTCTGCCTTGAGTACCTGAGACAATGTGGGGCTCCTAAGAAAATCATGCAAAACAAAAAATTACATCGTTAAAGTGTTCCGGATGTTCCCTGGAACACAATTTAAAAATTGCTACTGTAATTTACATTAAAAGACGGCAGTGTTTAGTCGCTCAAGTCGTGGCCAACTCTTTGTGACCCCATGGACTGTAGCCCACCAGGCTCCTCTGTCCACCGGATTTCCTAGGCAAGAATACTGAGGTGGGTTCCCATTTCCTTCTCCAGGGGATCTTCCCAACCCAGGAATCAAATCCAAGTCTCCTGTGTCTCCTGCATTGGCAGGCAGATTCTCTACCCCTGCACCAGGGAAGTCCACGTTAAAAGATAAAGAGACCACATAAATAACCTTCTTTGACTGAACCTTCTCATTAGAATTCCATGCTCTGTAGCTGTGTTTGGACTCTACCTTCACAGAAAAAACAGTTACCCATAATTGTGTGCAGTAGCAAACACAATGCACCAGGAGTCAGAAGGCCTGGATTTTAAACCTGGTCCCAAGTATGTATAAGCTGGGAAATAACAGGCTAATCAACAAATGTCTCTGAATCTAAGATTTTTCTCATCTGTAAAACAGGAATAACATCTGCCTTATAGTGCTGTTATATGTATTAAACACAATGCCTACAAAAAAAACCTACTTAATAAATTGAAGCTTTTATAACTAACTGAGGAAATAACTGTAAAAGTGTAGTAAATGAGACTAAATTACTCAAGTATCACACTGACAAAATATATGAAAGCGACAATGATCTGACTTGTTAGATGGGACAAAGCTGAAGTGAATCAGCTGATTCACTTCGTACAATCAGCTGATTGTATGATAATAACCTTATTTTTAAATACAGGACAATAAACATGGGCAAATATTTCTATAATAAAAAGATTATTATGGATTGTGAATTTGTAATTCACCCCATTATTTTTTCCAATCTGACTTTTAATTACATCAGCCCTCAAAGATAACAACATTCTCCAGACAAGTCATATCTATAACAAACTTTTCAAGCTGGGTAAGCAAAGATTTCCTTATTACTACCAGTGTAAGGAAGCAATGCTAGCTAAAATGAGATATGGTAAATATTTATGCAAAATTAACAGAACTTTACCCCACAGGGATGCTGCAAGCATGGGAAAAGGCCGCTTCCCAGCACTCGGCAGAGCGGATGTCTGCAGATCTCCCTAAGGGCTATGCGATCTCCATGTCCATACGAATGCTTCAAAGGGCATTGCTTTTTTGCAGGCAGCCTCTCTGTAAGCTTTAAACCTAGTAAAACTCTCAAATTAGAATTCTCCATCCTTTCTCTACATAGAAACAGTATTCAATAAAGGATTTGGTTTGTGGCTTTCTTTTTTAAACCAGCTATCTGCCTATCTGATCTTGATTCTCCAGGGTTACTAAGAAAATGCAGGAAAACAATTCATAGCTTAAAAGAGGTTAAAAAATAACACTGAACTATCTCTTAGGCAAGTTTTCTTTTCCAATGTTATAGCACAAAGGGAGGCTAAGTAAAAGGATTCATGCCACAGAATTTTCAGTAACAAAAAAAATCATTTACAGAGAGGAAATGAAGACTAAAAACTAACAATGTTTTATGGCACAGAATATGAATCTACAGCTAGGATAAAAGGGATGATATTTCTTTAAGTGGTAGAAACTATAAACTAAATGATATAGAAGAGATTACTACTATAAGACGAAACCTTTAAAAAGAAAATATAATCTCCATTACCACTTAACCAAACATAGATTCTTGCTAAGAATAAACTTAAACTCAATTTGCTTACATCGTTTGTTTCGCAAAGGCCCAATCACTATTCATTCATTTGCTACCTTTTCCTCCTCTTACATACTCAGTATAACAATTTTTTGAGTAATTTCTTACTGTTTTGTGTGCCTGTAACACACACACACGACAAACCAAATCCCATAAAACTTGTATTAGATGGACTGTAAACTGCCAGGCTCCTCTGTCCATGGGATTCTCAGGGAAGAATACTGGAGCAGGTCGCTATATCCTCCTCCAGGGGCTCTTCCAGATCCTGGGATCAAACATGCATCTCTTACATCTCCTGCTCTGGCAGGGTGTTCTTGACCACTAGCACCACCCCTAAAGTACACATGACTTCTCATCTTAATCCTCAACACTAGTCAATGAATATCACAGGTAAATTTCTTAATTCTTTAAATACAAATTAGCAGACAGCAAGAATGCAAAATAACTTTGACAACGTAATGACGTACACAGAGCTGGCATTCAATACTTATTGAACAAATGAAGAAACAAATGAACTGATGTTGTCAAGACAGAACTGGACAAATCTAAGTGATCAAAGGCAGATTTAAAAGTTGACTGCCAATCCTAAAAAAAATCTTATTGACACTATACCTAGAGATGTTACTGTTTCACAGTCTGTCTCTTTGGTCTATTCCTCACCTCTAAATGCACCTTAATTCTAAAAACATCCTATAACTTGAAATTAATGGAAAGGGAATATTATCACAGCAAGGAAAACACTGTCACAGCAGTAGAAGCAGCAAATACATATGAATTCGAAATTATTTAAAATGTGTAGATCAAAGTTGTAGGAAAACCCAATTTCTTAAGTTTAAACAATAATAAATTCCTATTCTAAGTTTCTGACCTCCTTTATGTACTTAAATACATTTTCATTTAATCTTCATGCCAACATTAAAGGTAAGTGATATTACTCCAATTTTTATACATGAGAAAACTAAACTGTTCCTCAGAGACATAAATTTGCCTGAAGTTTTCTAGCATGTAAGCAGAACAAGTCTTGACACCAAAACCCAGGCTCTTTTCTCTACATTATCTTCATTTAGTTCCCTTTATTACTCCTTTCTTACAAAGGCTGCAAAAAATTAAAATTAGAATACATATAAATAATTAAGAGCTAAAATATCTTTCCTTTAAAAGCTACTTTTAATCTCTAAAAAGAGAATAATCTCAAAAAAATTCTGCCAGGGCAGTCAAAATTAATATAATTACTAATATTTATCCATATTTTACTTAATTCCCTTTTTTGGAAACAAATTATATCTTGTATCCTGTTATGCAATAACTGCATGGTAAGAACCTTCTCTCTCTCTTTTTTTTAAACTATTCACATCTATTTACTAATACACCCAATTTACCTTCAAACACTGTCTCAAGAATTCTGACCATGTAGGGCTTCTGGATAAATACACAAGAAACAAAAATACTTAAGTAATACGAAACCACAAACCTTTCCCCAAACTGCACAAATGACAAATCCAACTAAAATGCAACCAAGTGTTAGGAAGTACATTATTCTGACAAAGGGACCAACAAATTATTATCTTTAAAAATGAATGTTTTTCTAACATGATACAATAGAAATATAACATGAACAAAAGGCAGGTCAAAGAGTTAATTCTCCATGGGGAAAAAACTGTTTATTTATTAAAAACAGAATGTACTGCCCCAAGCAACCAAAGCCAGAATCAGTTCAATGCCAAGAAAAATTCAAAATTAAATAAAATTTTATGTACAAGTCAATCATAACCAAGTTTCTGCTTCAGTCACTACATGGATTCTGAAATGAGATTAACAATATAACTTAATTAAAGAAAACTGAAACTACTTCGACACCTAGAAATACCATTTTAACCAAGTTTCAATGAATAGTGAAAAACATCAGATAAGAAAACATAGTACTATCCTAAAATAAACTATTTTCATGTTATATACAATAATTTATTCACTAACCTGTATAAATCCTCTCTGATCAACTCACTGTCACCTGCCAACCTACAAACTGAAGGGATTGTATCTGTTTTAGCTTGCTTCCCACTGTTACATAATACCCCTCCCAAGTATGTCCTGTGAAACTGACTATTCTAGATCCATAATATAATGTCTATTACTCCCATAACCATAGAAATGATAAGTAAACTTACTGTCCCACACTATACGCTAGTAAAATCTATGAAGTTGTGAGTCAAAATGTAGGCTTTAAAAAGGTCCTCAGATGAACTAACCTGAGCAGCTGAGAGTTAAATTATTTCTAAACTAAAATTAGATTCACTTTCTTATTTTTATATTGTTTTAGGACTATTTCCTTAGAGATCTGACAGAATCTTTCTCTGCACAGCACACAGCATAAGTGAATACAGAATTTTTAGAAATGATTCTGATATTCTTCTCCAGAGTATATAACATCAGCAACTGGGAACTCCCAGAAGACTTAGAGCCATTAAGGGCTGGGATTCCTTTCAGTTGGCGTCATTCCAACAGAGGCTCAGTGTGAAATGAAACCTCCTGCAAATCAAATCTGTTGCAATGTTATTTTTTTCCAGAGGTTAATTACCTGCTTCACACTTACACACACTTACTTACACACACACACACACACACACACACACACACAGGAGGAAAGGACGTACTGGAAAAAAAGATGACATTCTGCTGTAAGCCTCCTCCAGAAATACTCAAAACGAAATCAAAACAACTTTCTGGCTGTCAAATTCTAAATACAACTCCATGAACATCCTCTCCTACTTAACACCGCTCAGTCCATAGCATCATTATCTCCAACTACTAACAGACAGTAAGAATTTACTAAAAGAAGTTACACCTTCAGATTTTATCTTTCAGAGATACTCAGTGAAATATTTATGGTTGAAATTATGATATCCAGCAACTACTTCAAAATAATCCAGTGGAGAAGCAGGGAAAGGAAATAGATGAACCAAGACTGTCTATGCACAGAAAGTTTTTGACGCTAACAATGGGAATACGGATGTTTATCATATTATTCTCTGTACTTTTGTGTATGTTTGAAACAGTCCATAAAAATAAAAACTTTCACAGATTCAAAACCCATTTAACAAGAATTTATCGATCGCCTCCGATGACAGACTGTCTTACTGCTCTGCCCTTTCTTTCCTTAAGAGGATTATACAGACCTATTATCACCCGACCTGTGATGCCACCTGTGGGAGGAGTACACATCTCTGGCCCAATGACAATGAGCATGACCATATTACTGCTTTGACCAATGACATGTGAGTGATGTGATGTACACCTCGACAGAGCAGAAGTTTTTGAAGTCACTGTATGTTTCCATCAGTTTTCTTGTTCTTTCCCTCTGCCACAGAAATGGCATATTCCAGGGGCTGCTGGGTGGATGCTCCTTCAGACAGGGTTCCAAAAACGCTGCAATCAATCCACAGCTGACAAGATGCAGTGTAAGCAAGAAATTAACTAGTGTTGTAAGCCACAGATATTTGTTGGTGTTGCTATGGCAATACAACCCAGCAAAAGCTGATAGATACATTTACTATCAGTTAGTTAGGTACCAAGAATATTAAAATTATGAGTGGTATATTTATGAGACTGTAAAGTAAGGTAGACACACACAAAAAAACTTAACTATAGTTACCTCTGAGGAGAGAGTCTGAGAACTAGAGGGTGTGCAGGGTACAGTTAAGATCAGAAGACTTTATATATTATTATATTATTTGAATTTTTGTGAGTATGTTTAACAATATCATTTGGATATCTGGATAATTTGGGCTATTTTTTATTCCTTATGCTTTTTAGTACTAAAATAGAATAAAAATATATTGAAGCAGATAGTAACTAATTAAAAATGAATAAGAACTACCCTCCTATCCTTAAGGAATCTAAAAATTGGTTGCAATTTAGCTTTAAAGAAAGCTTCTTCCAATAAGACATACATTATTAATTCTTTAAAGTGGTAAAGGTGATATGTGAAAACAAAATTTAATAAAATTAGGAGTGTAAGTACATGCAATTCTCAGTTTGCTCATCTTAAGATTTCAGTAAAGCAAACATAGGGTTTTGTACTTGGGTAGTACACCTACCGATCTCAAAGGAAATTCTCTCAATTTTATTTTAGTATGCCAGTTAAACTGGTGAAGAAGTGCACTCTAGGCGTTAAACTTGGTGAATAAGCCTTAACTACAGACAAGGTATCTACTCCTCTAAGTTAACCCATACAGGGTAAATATATTTTTCAGCATTAGAAGAAAAACATTCCAACCACAGCTCTTGAAGTGATTAAACAAAACTTGAACGGTTACAGAAGTCTCAAGGCCAATAAAGTAACACTTCACGACGTGAATAAATTTTTACTTAAACTTGAGCAATACCTGCAAATATGATTAGGGACATGTCTGCTCTTTTCATCTTAGGATCTCAAAGCACTTTACAAACATTAATTTAACCCTCATATCGCCTTCGGAGGTAGGTATTATACAACATTATAACTATCTATTCTGCCTACAGAACGTTTAAATATCCCTTCAGCAGTACTTGCCCTGAGGAGGTATTGCCAAAACAGCCAATAAGACAGGAAATAAGCTGACAGTGCATATGCCACCAACAATCTCTAAAAAGATCAGACCTTCACCCACAAGAACCACTTCCTCTGAGTAAGCCACAAAGACGGTACAGGGCAACCACAACATAGCAGCTTGTGTCGGAACACAGGCAGATAACACCTCTAATCTATGGAAGGCTATGTCTGAGCACCTTCACAAGGTATCGTATATGTATGTCAGTGTATGTGTATTTGGGGGACTTGTTACTCTTCTGGACGAGATATAGTCACCTTCTACATTACATAATCAATTTCATATACAATTTATTCAGATGCTGATTTTTTCACCACCACAAATATCTAGATTTTTCTGAATCCACATGAAATCCTTCTTAAGGTCGAGTGTATGAACCTAACATCAGCATTTAAATGTAATATTTAACCAAAACGGTATTCTCAGGACAGTTATCTTTAAATGCCTAAAACAGGCATCAAAAGAAAAAACAGGGTGACAAGTAAAGAGTGAACATTAACTGAACCAGGTTTTCTTATATATTCCCAATTTCTTCATGAACTGACCCTTACAGTCCCATGACAGGAAACCTAATTTTTTACTGGCCTTTAGATTTGCTTATCTCTCAACACTGGGAAGCCACCCAGGTCTATCATGTGTCTATGACCTAAAAAAACCAGGATTCAGCATTTGAATTAGTAAGAGATCCTGTTTTGCTATGAATCTAAACTGTCAGCTGCACTGGTTCATGTTAATTTAGTAAGGAAAACAGTATATTTCTCCTTTTACTGAAAGTCAGTAACATATGTTTATAAAATGTAGGCAAAGTCTCTGACCTGTGACACCACCACATATTATCTCTGCAAAATAAAAAAGCTGAGAATTATTCTAGGTACTAGCTTCATAGGTTTGTCTTGGTGTTAGAAACTCTTACAAATTTCTTTCTTTTGCTTTCTTTTGCGGCTATCTTGGTACTCTAGATATTCTAAGTAGAGAAAGTAAAATACCCTAAATCTCATCTCTTTCCAAAATTCTGACGTTTGAGGTAACAAAATCACTAGCAAAACAGGGAAGAATAAAGACATCTATTTAAAATAACTTTAAGTATCAACAATAAAGGTCTGCTAACCCAACATTCAGGAGCTCTATCTTATATATACATAATAATTTCAATATCCACGTTTTCCTTCTGTTACTTATCATTAGTAACAATTCTTGTAAATACACTGGTAAGAAAAGAAAACATTATTTAAATATTAATAACAGTATGTCTTACTGGAAAAACCTGCTTATCATTGCAAATCTCTTTCTTTTCACTAATAAGTGGAAATAACAGGAAAAAACAAAGTTAAACAACACAAGCACACACACAAAAAAAAAACAAAACGGAAAAATGACATACAATTTTAAGGTTAGACTGAAAAACTACTGTAAAAAACAAAGAAAAAAGAATAACAACTTACAGATAAATCTCACCATACAGTGATATCTTACTTTAAAGCTACAACCACATCTCTTTATTAAATTCAGAGATAGTTCATCATCATTTCTGATTTAGTTTCAACCGGGATGGCTTATCATTTGCTTGCTACATTTTTTTCACATAACTGATAATCCTTGTAACTTACATTAGGGCGCGATATTAGAAAGAATCACTTTGTAAACAATGCTTTTATAACATGAGCAATTGCTTAATTAGCTGATTTGCTAATTATGCTATTTGTATATATGTTTGTTTGTTTGATGGTGACATCTCCCATATCCATTCTAAAAACTATCTAAAATAAAACTGAGTCAAAATGGTCTTGAGAATTTCTTTACTTATAACTTTGGATTATGCCTGGAGAAAACAGAAGACCCCTGTATTATGGTAAAACCAAACTGGAACTTGTTCTAGAATATGAATAAAGTTAAAATACAGACTATCATTTTGTAGTAGGACAGCATTTAAAGAAAAAAAACATTTTGCACTAGATGAGCAACTGAGGAAAAGCTAATAAAATATTAAGAGGAACAGACTGACTTTTAGACACAAATCAACAGAATATACAACTTGGCTCAGCAAAGAATAAGGGTGGGGGAAAGGAAAGGGTGGTGGACAACTGTCTGAACCGTTTACAGTCACATAAACATAAAATGGGAGGAGATCATTATTTAGCCTAGTACAGCAAGTGTATACAAGTAACAGGACAACTTAAAAGAAAAGTCTGTGCTAAAGATCAGGAAAAACTTCCTGACCACAAGATCTATCAGATTGTTGTTCAGTCTCCTGAGGAAGTGACGATAGCTTTATCCTCTAGAGATACTTAAAATTAGAATGGATAAGGTACTAGAAAGCATCCGGTAAGAGAAAAATCCAACCCTGACTTAGCTTGGAAAGTTACAAGGGAAGCAGGACAGAAAAAATATACACGGAAAGACAATAATTTAGAGTGACATCTGGAGGACTTGAAAGCCAGAAAATCTAGGTCATATCTTGAATCTATCCTTTCCAGTTTTATAATCTTAACTTAAATGCTATGAGTTGCTGTAAGTGTAAATGATGACCTGCCTCACACTGAACTGAAGACACGGTAAATGTTAAAGAGCCACACTGCCATAGGACATCATTACATATATCAGGGTATTTTCTTCAAAAGAAAACAACAAGATTTATAATTTTGCTGATTTTAAATTTTCAGTTCAAATGCCATTATTTTGAAGATTCTTAACTACTAAAAGGAAAAGGACCATGCCTTCCAATGAAGTTTTAAAATATCAACACCCCGTTTTAATGGATGAAACTTAATGAAGTTAATTATGCTCCCTGTTTCTGAAAATGTGGCATGGTCAATCCCTAGGAGATGAGCAGTTAAATGATAAGTAGCATTTCTAGTAACTTTGTTAGACAACCATGATGTAAAAGCACTTCTCCAATTACTGCTGGAAAACTGTTAAAATATCCTGCTGCTTCTGAATGGGAGAAAATAATAGCAAATGAAGCAAGTGACAAACAACTAATCTCAAAAATATACAAGCAACTTATGCAGCTCAATTCAGAAAAATAAATAACCTAATCAAAAAATGGGCCAAAGAACTAAATAGACATTTCTCCAAAGAAGACATATGGATGGCTAACAAACACATGAAAAGATGCTCAACATCACTCATTAGCAGAGAAATGCAAATCAAAACCACAATGAGGTACCACTTCACGCCAGTCAGAATGTCTGCGATCCAAAAGTCTGCAAGCAATAAATGCTGGAGAGGGTGTGGAGAAAAGGGAACCCTCCTACACTGTTGGTAGGAATGCAAACTAGTACAGCCACTATGGAGAACAGTGTGGAGATTCCTTAAAAAATTGCAAACAGAACTGCGTTATGACCCAGCAATCCCACTGCTGGGCATACACCCCGAGGAAACCAGAACTGAAAGAGACACATGTACCCCAATGTTCATGGCAGCACTGTTTATAATAGCCAGGACATGGAAACAACCTAGATATCCATCAGCAGATGAATGGATAAGAAAGCTGTGGTACATAGACACAATGGAGTATTACTCAGCCATTAAAAAGAATACATTTGAATCAGTTCTAATGAGATGGATGAAACTGGAGCCCATTATACAGAGTGAAGTAAGCCAGAAAGAAAAACACCACTACAGTATACTAACACATATATATGGAATTTAGAAAGATGGCAATGATGACCCTGTATGCAAGACAGCAAAAGAGACACACATGTATAGAGCGGACTTTTGGACTCAGAGGGAGAGGGTGGGATGATTTGGGAGAATGACATTGAAACACGTATACTATCATGTAAGAAACGAATCGCCAGTCTATGTCCGATGCAGGATACAGGATGCTTGGGGCTGGTGCACGGGGATGACCCAGAGAGACGTTATAGGGAGGGAGGTGGGAGGGGGGTTCATGTTTGGGAACGCATGTACACCCGTGGTACATTCATGTCAATGTATGGCAAAACCAATACAGTATTGTAAAGTAAAATAAAGTAAAAAAAAAAAAAAAAAAATCCTGCTGCTTTTACAACCCGTATCAGTTAGGTAGGCAATTCATACTCAATTCATGAAACCAGTGTGTTAAGCGGTATTACCAGGTTAACATATTTTTATTATGATTCAAATAAAGCTTCTCTCATCATCTCACTAAATACACGTGAACATCATATAAATGTGCCGTTAATCTAGAAGACTATAGCTCTGTACTTGTGAAAAAATTTACTTCGGACTGTACATGTTGACTCATGTAAAACTGTATGAGTGGATGTACTACTGCATACCTGTCTGAATCAGGATTTTAAACTGAAAAACTAGAAGAAAAGACAACATTAAAGTGAATACAAAGCTAGCTCTGTGATCCTGGCCCCACTTTCAATTCAGTATTTATTTAATGACATTTTACAAATGAATGCTACAAATAATTTCACCTTGCAGATGACTTAGGCAGCCTTGAAAACAGTGCACATACAGAATTTTTGTTTTGTATTTTAATCAAAAGCATTATTATACGGCACTGTTGGCAGAAAAAGTATCATGAATGAAAACGTTAATTAGTGGGCAAATGCATATAAAGCCTCTGGCTTCCAGACTCACTTTAAAAAGCTGCTTCTTAAAAAAAAAAAAAGAACAAAAAGACTTGCTTCAGTTAAACAAGCTTAAAGTTGAACTTACAGCGCTTAAAAAAAAAGCCAATATATTAAAAACCTTTTATCTATAAATCAAAACCCAGAAAATCTACGAGTCCTAGACAGGACATAGGTTCTTTTCAACAAAGACCTTTATAGCAAAATCCTACCTGTATTGTCCCTGAAAATTCACTGTTCTAGAATACAGCCTGAAACAATTTACTCAGTCCACTGAAAAAGCATTCTCTTATCTCTCAAAAGAAATTCCAACTTCCACAGGACCCCTAAACTCTTAGGGAGAGGACAAGCATCCAGGAGGATTAGAAACAATTAGGATTATTTTGGGACTAAGGGCAGCAATCAATGCAATTCTACCACTTTTCAAGTGCTGGTTCTAAAAGCTGAAAAATAAAATCTTCAGGTCTCACAGAAGTTACAAAGCAAGACACTGGATGGTATTCACAAGCTGTTTAGATTTTTCTTTTTAACAATTCAAATATGCTACATAAAAACAATAGCTACCATGAACATATAGTTTGTTTTAAGTTGATAACTACACTTTTAAAAAGGGGGCTGGAGTGCCTGAGGAGTAGAGAATGAAAAGGGGAAAAGGGGAATAAATGAATGTGTTAATTTAACTGCAAACTAACAACAGGATATAACAGAATTCTGAGTCTCCAAAGTGACCATTCAGAGCCCAAACATAGCTGAATTCCATCCCAGCCCCAGCACGTCCCTAACACAAGAATAAAACCCTTATCTTGTTCAGCCATGTGTCGCCTGCCACAAACTGCAAAACAGAACAACGCCCAAAACCAGCTAGTCTGATTTCAAGTGAGGACAGACAGACTCTGTAGTCAGAAGCATCACAATGAAAGAAGTCTAACTCACACAGCTGGCCTGGTGGGTCTGCACACTCTACAAAACAAAGCCATACCACATACAGCACTTCAGACTTGAAAGGATCTTTAAAAAGGCACTGTTAATTTGCCAATAGCTCTAGAATCAGCAAAATGTACCTAGAGTGCACTGGAGTTAGACCATGAGAAGAGGCTGAGGTAGTTAGGCTAAGAAGATGGGAACTGTTCTATACTAGTAACTTTATTAAGGCAGCCTGGCACAGAAATAACACTAAACCAGTACTTCCAGATTTCACCCCAACATATATTCAAATCAGGGACAACTCTAAGAGTCAATGCATGCTTGAGATTTATGGGGCAAGATATGTTCAAAGAAAAAGTAATGGTCACATAAGAATAAATCTTGTGGTGGAAAAAAAGAAACTAGTAGTAAATTCCTAAGAAATATGAATCCATAATTGTCTCACCAAGGCACATTAAGTGGCTTTTAAAGTCTTTTGTCTTTTAAAAAGTATGTGAAATTAGGCAGTACCTGAACTAATTCAAGTAGACATTAAACCCAAACCAATTTGCAGATTCATCTTAGAATATTCATCTTTTAATCCTTTGTGCCCAGCACAGTGCCTGGCAAAAAAACAGGCAGCATTAACTGCATGTTTATTGTACATTTGTATCTCACCTAAGTTATAAAAAGCAACACAAATACCAAGGTTTTATTTCCAACATAATGGAAATAGGAAGAAAATCTCTGAGAAGCAAAGAAGAAGGAAAGATCATTACTTGGGGGCCTTTAGGTGATTTTAATGTGGAATGAGCTGGTGATCCAAGGTTCTGTTTCTACAGAATTAAACACCCTTACTATTGCAATGAAAACTACCAACATATTAGTTTCTAATAAGACTTGTCTCCAGGGTCAACAGAGAAGGCAAGAATTGAGAGAACCAGGAAAACAATTACCCTTGAAAGTGGCTTCTCAGAGACAAAACACCCTGAAAGAAAAGGAATGGGAATAACCAGAAAAAATCAAAATAAGCACTGTTAATAATGTTAAGTGTACTCTCAGAGAAGTTGAAAATTAAATGCATTAAAAAAAATACACAAACAAAGAATAAATAGTTTAAATATTTAATAGAATCTTTTAGGTGAACATTCACGTGATACTGGGAAGCATCAACAGGAACAGGAAATTCTGTTTCTGGAGTAGCTGTTAGGGTAAGATAATGGAATTTGGCCCTTTTAAAATCAACAAATGAGTCTTACAATTGGGTGAAACTCTCTTATTAGGGAATTCAACTACTTTTTGCAGAAGCACTTCTCAAAATGCTTTCTTTGCTCCCTAACTTCAGCTATTTGATCTTTTTTTTTCTTTTTAATGATGTAATGGTTTGAAGGCTGACCAAAAAAATAATAATAATAACAACTGAAACTTGGGACTTGAATAAGTAAGTAAGTAAAGTCACTCAGTCGTGTCCGACTCTTTGTGACCCCGTGGACTGCAGCCCACCAGGCTCCTCAAGTCTATGGGATTCTCCAGGCAAGAATACTGGAATGGGTTGCCATTTCCTTCTCCAGGGGATCTTCCCGACCCAGGGATCGAACCCGGATCTCCCGCATTGGAGGCAGACGCTTTAACCTCTGAGCCATCAGGGAAACCTGAATACGTTATAATAACACTGAAAAATATGTAATAAAGAATATGCTTTTATCACTTAAATATTTCAAAGAATAACTCTAAAGAGTAAGGAAACTCACTTAAACCACAAATGGTCTACCTCAATTCACCAAGCAACATAGGTAAGTACTGTAGAAGACTGACCCAACTCAACAAATCCACCTGCCAGCTTCTACTACATAATTCGCTTAGGCCTACACCCCCTAAATGCAAACGTTTCCGGAAAATGAAATCCTAAAAGTGCAATAATTAAAATCAAGCCCCATGATGTTCCCCTGCCCTTTTTTTTTTTTTTTTAAGTTCCTTGATATTGTCCCCACCAGGAGACTGGGACTTACTGGTAATTCCAACATTCTGGAAAACTATTAGACAATAAACACTGTGCAAGTCAATGTTTCAAGGATATCAATTTCATAAATCATCAGGCAGTAGTCTCAGAATGAAGTTCACAAACAGAACAGGGTCTAGGGAACTACAGGACAGGAGTTAAACTTATGAGGGACCAATACCCCAGCCGACCTCTGGCGCTGACCTTCACCCAAAATGACCTTCCTCTGCTTCCAAGATCAGTAATGAATCCTAATACCCACTACGGACAGAAAAACACAATCGTGGCTTTACCTACCCTTCCTCCGACACTCTGGAAAAGTTTCTCTCCAGAAAAAAAAAAAAAAAAATACATTTCCAAATTCAATCAACCGGGTAACTTGGCAGCAACCCCAGACTAACTGCAGAGCTCGGAAACAACCCTCCGTCGGATGCCTGTCAACTTCACTGGGCAAAGGCAATCGGCAATCCTGACTCTCCTGTTAGGTCGGGCCCCATCCAGGGAGGCTAAGCGCAGGGGGGAGCTTCATACCAACCTGTCGGTGATAGTAGACTGTGTGCCACTCATTGGGGCCCTTGGCGAGAGGTCCTCCTTTTATCCAACTTGCATTTTACAGTAACACCTCCACCCCACCCCCAGCGCTCCGGGATCAGGCCCGACTCCGTAGGGGACACCAGAGTCCAACTCAAAACTCCATTCAGTCATCTAGAACGTCCGACTGGCAGGGGTCAAGGAGAGGGGATGCGGGTGGGAGCGAAGCAAGTTATCTCCCCAAACAAACCGAGCAAGTCCGCCAGAAGGGGAGGTCTAAACCTAGGGAGCGATCCTTGGGAAAGCGCCGGAGAAAACTTCGTCACGGAGGGAAGTCGGCGAGCCGCGCGGGGAACGGACCTCAGGAGTCCGTCCGGGGCAGGATGGGCTCCTCGTCGGGGTCTCGGGGGCCTGCAAATCCCCGCCGCCGAGCCGGGGCCCGCTGGCTTCTGCTTTCTATCTGGGGCTGCCGGCCGCTCGTGGCCGCGGTCTCGGCCGCGTCTCGGGCCGCCCCGCGTCAGCCGCGCGCGGCTCCATGGCCCCGGGCCGGGGGACCCCTCTCGTCGTCCTCGCCGCCCCCCACCAGGCTCCGGATGCCGGGACGAGCACGAGCGCCGGGGGAGGAGGTCCCGCAGCCGGAGGTGACAGGAACCTGGTCTCTCAGCCCCGCGGGCTGCTCCCCATCCCTCGGAGGCCCGGGCTCTTCCGCGGTCGGCGAAGGCGGCGGCGGCGGCGGCGGCGGTGGCTCCTCCCCGACGCGCCGGTAGGCGGCGGTTCCCGCGAGGGGCGGGAGGTTCCCGTCTGACCCGGCCTGGACGCACTGGCCCGGGAGGCCGGCGGCGACCGCGGCGACTCGGAACGCAGGGCCGGCTCGCCGGGTCCTGGGGCTCTCGCGGGAGCGCGCGCGGCGGGCGGAGGAGGCCGCCGGCGGTGGAGGGGGCCGCGCGACAACCGCAGGCGCGCGCGCGGGTTCCGGTTCCGGTTCTGCCTTCCCGGCCCCTGCCGCATCCAGCGCGAGCGCTCGCCCTTCCCCTCCCCCGCCGACTTTTTTTGGCCTCCTCCCCTCTGACTTCGGGAAGCCGCCTCACCCGGGATCCCTCCGCGGCGCGCGGGGCGGCCCCAGCCCCCAGCTCTCGCCACCCCGCGCGCCGCCTCCGCTCACCGGCCGCGGGTGCGCGCCGCCCCCGCGCGGACGCCTCCGCCGGAATCTTGTGGGGGGAGAGCGAAAAAGTAGTTCTGCGGGGGCAGAAGGAGGTGGGCACCGTGCGACCCTGAGAGTCCCACGCGCCAACCTAAGGTTGTCCCAGGGAGCCCACGAATGCCGGAGGTTGCTACTTTGGGGTCTAGCTTGCCCTAACTCGGCTTTCCCCCAGAGAGAACGCCCCCAGTCCCGAAGAGTTGAGGATGAGAGAGGAGGCTCTTTGGAAATTACTCACCCCCTTGTCCTAGAAACTTGTATTCCTTAAGGGAGCATACTTGTTCTTTTCTGATAACACGCACAGACTGTTTTTGGCGAATGGAAGCAAACTCAGGTCCGGCTGCCCGGACCCCGCTGCTCTCTGGTGAATCAGACCCCAGCAGAGAGAGGTTTTGGCCTTGGCCGCTCACCTGGGGCACCTGCTGGCCTCGGCCCAGGGCAGGGGCTGCCGCGCAAAAAGTCTTGGCTGCCGGCGGAGGGTTGGAGGATGGAAGTGTATAGGAATGGGGAGACAGTTTGGGAACTGGAGCCAGGATTTCTTCGTATAAGGTTGCTTTTAGGCTGCTTCTGCCTTGGCAAAATAAAATGTGTTATCTGCCAGATTGAGCAAGCATGGTGCTTTCCACAGCGGCTTAACAAGCTTGCTGTGGAAAGAAATGGGAGCTGGGGGAGGGGGGGGCAGTTTATTTATCCTGTTACATTACAGTTCTCTTTGAAGAGTTCCCAAATATATATGTTTTTTTCCTACTAGGTAGTAGGTTTAGACACCCATCCAGTTTTATGGTTGCGTAACTCAGGATTCAAGCTATTCAAGTTCCATGTACAATATATTTCTTCCATTCCGCCTGCAAACATCTGAAGTGGCTGTCTCTTCATACAACCATTATCAGACTTTCGGGTTCAAACCTGTATTGGTAGGTAAGGGTCTTTAACCTTTTTTTGTGGAAATCAAGAGGCAAAGCAAATCTAATAAACAGTGGATGTAGAGAAAGGAAACAATTACCTCTTAACAATGCTGTTTCTAAGTCAGTCCGCAACAGTGCATGAAAGGATCATTATCCCTGAATAGATGCATGAGCTAAGGCTGACGTTAGAACTGGGTTTAAAAAAAAAAAAAGATAAAGATAAACAGAGGCCAAAGATGACTCTTTATTGCTCGATTTTTTTTTTTTTTAAGTCCAGGGCACAGCCAACTAATTTTGTAATGTTTATTTTGGGAAAGAATAGAAGCAGAATAGGGTTCCAAGCCACTTTCCTAATGATCAGACCAGGACACATTGCCACCTGCTGGTGTACCCTAGCATGATAATTCTGTCCTGAAAACTCTTCATTAAACTGCGCAATTTTCCATAGATAACTGGAAAGAGCTTCATCAGTCTGTATACAATGACCAAAATTCAAACCTTATCCGCAAACTTTTAGACGTGCTAAATATCTTTTTTTGCCCTATTCCAACAATTTCACAGCGTAGGTATCAAATTAATTGGACCCAATGACTCATCAAATCATGCATTTTGAAAATGAGTTTCCTTCTTCCCTTCAAGAATGCCTCACTCCACGAGCTTCAGGAATAACACAAACTGGGAAAGTTTCCTAATTCACCTTCTCTTCCTTGCATACAAAACCTCTTGGCAGGCTGCTTTCAAGATCTTTCCAAACTTAAACAGACCCAAAGTTCTAGCTGTGAGCAAAGAGGCCATTTGCTGTGGGAAAGCTTCGGAAGATGGTAAGCAAAGGATTTAATTAAGCCAGTGATTATTCACTCCAGGGCTCTTTTTTTTTTTTTTCATAATGAAAATATATTCACGCACAAAGCTCTCATGGTAAAAAAAAAAAAAAAAAAAAAGGCCAGAGAGCCTCTTTACAGCTGTTGGTAGCTCTAGGCTATTCTAGAGTCTGTATATAGAATACCTTCACAATAGTTACACCAATTTAGGCAGAACACACTCCACAGGGACATTAGTCCTTTACCTAGAAAAATGACATTGATGACACCTATTCACTGTGCATGCTCTTTGAGGTTTTCCAATGGGGGGTTATCCAGGCCCTCATCCATTCTTTCAAGCTGCTTATTGAGCATCTGGCTTCGCAAGTGGCTCTAGTGGTAAAGTACCGCCTGCCAATGCAGGGGATGTAAGAAACTTGGGTTTGATCCCTGGGTTGGGAAGATCCCCCTAGAGGAGGAAATGGCACTCCAGTATTCTTACCTAGGTAATCCAGTGGACAAAGGAGCCTGGTGGCCTACAGTCCCTGGGGCTGCAAAGAGTTGGACATGACCAAGCACACAATGAGCACCTACTGTGTGTCTAACACTGTTCCAGTCTTTGGAAGCAGAGTCTGAAAAAAGCAGAAGGCCCTGTCTTCATGGACCCAACTGGACATCATCATTTTCAAGGCAACTACTCAAATAGGCCAAACATAAAGAAGGCTGAGCACCAAAGATTTGATGCTTTTGAACTGTGGTGTCCAAGAAGATTCTTGAGAGTCCCTTGGACTGCAAGGAGGTCAAACCAGTCAATCATAAAGGAAATCAATTCTGAATATTCACTGGAAGGACTGATGCTGAAACTGAAGCTCTGATACTTTGGGCCCCTGCTTCGAAGAACTGACTCATTGGAAAAGATTCTGATGCTTTTGAAGATTGAAGGTAGGAGGAGAAGGAGACAATAGAGGACGAGATGGTTGGATGGCATCACTGACTCAATGAATATGAGTTTGAACAAGCTCCAGGAGACGGTAAAGGACAAGGAAGCCTGGCATGCTGCAGTTCATGGAGTTGCAAAGAGTCAGACACGACTGAGTGACTGAACAACAACTAAAACTGGTGGCAAAATAAGAAATTAAGTTCTTCCTCCTCCTTTTGGCAAACTGCTTTCTGTATGTAGATTGTTGCCTCAAAAAATAAACACTATTAAGAATGGTGGATAAGAGCAGCTAAGAAGTATTTTACCAGTAAGTATAAATATGGTTCAACCTTTCTGCCGGCCAAAGCCTTTTTTTTTTAAAAAAGCTTCTTGGCAGAACCACAAGAAAGACATAAAGCAGACCCTGGGTTGATAAAAAGTTGTTTATTTTTATAAAATTTAGTATAAATCTTATTGAAATATAAATTCTTCTTGAGCAGTGTTAATAATTATTACATAGTAATCTGAATGCAAATGAGTACTTCATGTGTCTGACCATACCACATGTTAATTAGCCCTTCAGTACCTGTCATGGACAAACTCAGCATCTTAACTGCTGAGTCACCTTCATTTCACAGTTTTGTCTCAGCAAGTTGCCTTCAGAGTTATCAGCTACAACATCAAGAAAAAGCTGAAATGAGGGATTCTCCTCCTCTTATCATTAGTTAGGTTTCTTGAAATTCAAGAAATCTAAGTACATTCCCCTAAAAGAGCAAGGTCTACAATCCCTTCACTTCTGAGGCGTAAGGAGAAAAGAATTGGTACCAGATTAAGTCTGTTCATTCTTCTGGTATGGGACAGGTTGCACTGTGCCAAAATTCAAGAGACGGCTTTTTTCTTCCTTTTTTTTTTTTTTTTTTTTTTGGTGCCAAGCCATGCTTTTTTAACTAGGCTTTTGCTAAAATCAGCATTCCCTAGCATCCTACTTTGACCACAATCTTATTGGAAAGAAGCTAACCAGCATTTCAGGGATGTGGGTCATAGAAAAAAAGGAGTTGGGGATGCTACTGTCAGATTATTCTCATGTCCAGCAAATCTCCTTAACCAAATGACAGTCATTTTAAAAGACCCATAGTTAACATGCCTTTAAAGCTGTCTTTTCCCAGAGCAATGATGACTTCATGCTGTTCCAACCACTCATGCCTGGACAATGATGTCCATTTTCAAGAACCACTCATTACGCTAGGATTACGAGTGCCCATCCAATGGGCTGACACTTCCTACCGACCTCCAGCCCTGACTTCAACAGCCCCAGACTCTTGCTCATCAGCTGAGCTACGTGGTCGCCACTATGTGGTCTCAACAACACAATTGACTAAATAAATAAAAAACAAACAAATAAATAAATAAAACTTCCCTTTTTTCCCGTAAAAACCCTACATTAAAGACCTTCATTAATGAAAAGCCACCTAATGTCTCTATGAAATATGCAGTGGAGTATTTTGTTTATTGACAGTAGGGTTCAAACAGAGGCAAAGAGTAAACAAGTGACCTGCCCAAAGGATCTGGCAGGTGAGTAGCCAAATTAGTTCAAAGAACCTAAGAATTCTCACTTCCTAAGCCCTTTTACTTGGAGAAGGAAATGGCAACCCACTCCAGTACTCTTGCCTGGAGAATCCCATGGAGGGAGGAGCCTGGTGGGCTACAGTCCATGGGGTCGCAAAGAGTCGGACACGACTGAGCGACTTTACTAAGCCCTTTTACTACACTTGTGTTCTTGCTTTTCCTAGGTAAGATGAGAGACTACTGACTAAGAAATATTTTTTTCCTCCTAACATTGGCTTTTTCATAATATACTGTCCAGAGAGAGTGGCACCTTTTCCAGAGAAAAAGTAGTAACAAGATGAACAGGGAATGTATCTGAAATGGAAAAAAAAAAAAAAAAACAGTCCCATCACCCTGAGGCTAGGACATTTGGTCTTTGGTTCTGGTTTGTAGTATGTATAGCAGAGCTGAAACCTGAACTGGCATCTCAAGCCCAGTGGAATCTACATGGTAAATCCCTACGGAATTCAGTCACAACCTCTCATGCCTAGGAGATTAATGCACAAAAGCCCTGAGAACTGGCATAGTTTTCCTGGTAGGGCAGAACCCGTACAACAGGACTCGGTAAATCTGCCCACACCTCATTCATCTCTCATCCGAAGCTCTAGCTCTATGGTTTTTGTGCAGAAAAGAGTTAATAGAGCAGGCCTGGAAAGGGCTGTCTGCAAGGTTGGCCCTTGGCCAGCATCCGGGGACTTAGATTTCGTCAGGAAGGTTCCCACATGAACTGATGAGACTGGCTCACTGACTCTAAACTGCACAAACAATGTGGTTCATGACGAAAACCTCCTTTCCTTCTGGGAGTCAGGAAAAGGCGGACTTTTTCACACCATGGAAAGACTGCCTATGGCACCAGCCCCCATCTGAAACCTTGGATACCGAGTCTCTAACAAGCTTTCTTCTAGACATTTCATACATACTTTGAACAGATCATTGCTAGAGGAATTAGCACATCCTACATGATCCCACTGGGAGAGGGCTCTCGAAGCTTGGGCTGGTTTCCCCTGTACTCTGCTCCGGGTGCCTTTTCCTTTTGCTGAGTTTTCATTGTATCCTTTTGCTGTAATAAATCAAAGCTCTAAGTAAAACAAAGTGCTGTGTCCCGTGAGTCTTCCTAGTGAAGCATCATGCCTAAAGGTATGTACTTGGGGACCCCCAAGTACAGGGAGCCCTATATGGTATATACCAAGTATATGGTATAGGGAGGCTCAGGAAGTAGCCCCCCACCACTGTCATGTTTTCACCCCCCATCCTGCTCTCAATTTCCTGATCCAAGTTACTTCCTGAAAGTCCCCACTTTATAGTAAATGGGGTGCATTTCTTTAAGCTGCTACACAGAAACCAGGAAGAAACATGTGTTTATTCAAAGGAATACAGAAGAAACTGCACTAATGTTTTTTGAGTTCCTTTCTAAGCTGTCTGGTCATCAAGCCTCCCAGGGACAGAAGAGCCAGGGTCACCACAACCTACAAGGAATGCAGCACATTCATCTCACAGCTCTGACTTACTCGCAACTACTGCTGGTAGTTGCACTTTCCACAGCTGTGCTGCTGCAGAAGTCAGCGTTTTAATACTGGAATATGTTCTGCTCCAAGACTGGCTTTCAAACCAATCAATAAATTTAGCCCTTTGTTGTGATCTAAGTTTGTAAGAAGCATGATTCCGTAGCAGCCATATATCCAACCTGGTTCCCGTGGCTGACTGAACCTAATCCATTGTCCAGAGCAAGCCTTGGCTAGTGTGTCTTGAGATGTCCATTAAGTCTGAGCTGCCGCTCCTCACTCCACCTGCTTCTCCAGGTGTGGTACTTCTTGATGCTTTTCCTCCATGCAAAGCGCCAGATGCTAAACATGAAACACCAAGACACCACATACATTGCCACTCCCCCGACCTTCACAAACCACTTGGGCGTGGGTGAGACCATTTCACAGAAGAGGAGGCAGGCTCCTACACCAATCCTCACCCCAGTGAACAGGGCCACAAAGAGGAAGTCCACCACGTCTCCAGTGAAACTATGGTAACGGCCTGTTTCACGAAGAAACCAGCGCATCTGTAGCAGGGGGTTGGTAATCTCGCTTCCGAAGAGGACCGCATTGACCTCTGTGCCCGACTCTCCAAGCACCAGGGCCACGATGATGCCCAAAATACTCAGTGTGTGGTGAGCCAGCATCAGAGGCCCCTCAGACCGGAAGTAGATGCACCAGCCCAAGTCGAAGATGAAGTAGCCCAGGGTGAGACACAGAACGTGCACTTGGAGAGGTGTATTGGGTGAGCCTGAAATAAACCAAGACAGAAGCAAATTGAGTGGCTAGGAATTGTGCTGCCTTACACAGGGATCCTGTGTTGCTCTTTCTCAAACCTTTTGGAATCACTGAAAACAAAAGCAATGGCAGGCACATGCTTTTTAGAGGCAACCAAAAAAAAAAAAAAAAAAGACTAAAATCTAAAACTCTGGTCTCTATCAAACCAATGTTACAGGCCCCAGGACATGCTGTTCTGATGCATCAGATCTCAGTGAGTGATTCGAACACCAGCAATGATCCAGTGTCCTCTGTGTAGCAGCATAAAATTGAGTTATTTTGTTCTTTCCATTAAAATACTACACAGTCTCTTTCTTCCTTTTTTTTTTTTAACTAGCTAAAAGTCTGCTTCCAGATTCAGTTATTCTATCCCACTAACAAATGCAAACTATCATATATGGGAATGAACAAAGAACAAGATCCTACTATATAGCAAAGGGACAATATTCAATTTCCTATAATAAACCATAACGGAAATGTTACTCTGTCCCAAATGTCACATTAATTTCTTAGCTTAATGGGTTAGATTATTGGACACTGGTGGCCCTAACTTGTTTTGAAAGTGGACTCTGGAGAGAACCCCCAAAGTTAGTATGTTCCCATATGCAAGAACATAGGGTGCAAGGACCTGACATGTTTGAATCCATTAACAACCTTCATGTAAAACATAAAGCTTAAGCATTGCTTCCTATCAGTTTGATAGTTTGAGGAGGAAATTCAGAAACTCAATATGGGAATATAAGGAAATTAGAAAAAGAATCTAAGGAATTTTTTAAAAAATCATATTCTAGGGAATGTACAGATTGAACTACATCCTCACAAAATTCATATGTTGAAGGGCTGAACCCCAGTACCTCAAAATATGACTATATTTGGAGATAGGACCTTTGAAGAGGTAATTAAAATAGAGTCATTAGGGTGGTGTTCTTGCAAAATGAGGACACTAGGCACAAAAGACCATGTGAGACAGCAAGAAGGCAGCTGTCTGCACACAAAGGAGGGGAAGCCTTAGAAGAAATCAAACGTGCCAACTTGATCTTGGACTTCTAGCCTCCAGAATTGCAAGAAAATCAATCTTTGTCATTTAAGCGACCCAGTCTATAATAAACCCCAGCAAACTAATTCAAGGGGAGACAGGTTTTGTATTATAAGGAACATTTAGGAACACATCTGGCAGCTTAAAAATTAATGCAGCTACCCCAAATAATGAGGCATTGGTTAAATAAAGGATAGCAAATGCATACAACACAATATTATATAATAACTGACAAGGATAAGGAAGATCTATATACATAGACATGGAAAGATGATGTCCTTTGAATATACAATCAAGTAAAAGTTGCAGGTTACCAAAAAGTTTGCATTATACAGTCCATTATTGTCTGTCTGTCTGGGGATGGTGGTAGAAAATGTTGATATTGCTTTTATAATTTATACATTTTGATCAATTAAATTGTAAAAAGCAACTAAAATTGTTTTAAAAAATAGAGTTATGAAAAGTAGAACAAAAGGTGATGCATACAATATCAGAATCAACAAGAAGATGAATGAAGACTCCCAAAGCACATTATAATAGTAATTATTCTTCAATATTCTTCAGCATTATACAAATTCTGTGGAAAACTCCCATCCTTCTAGGACTGCCTCCAAATCATAAATTCCTAAGGGAAAATTCTCTAATGTCTCCCACATACCTGGGTGGGTAAAAGGCCAAGGGCCGTCAATGAAGCCAATATAAGCTGAGAGACCTATTGAGAGGATTCCGTGGGCGAACGTAACCAGCCGGCAGTTCCACTCATAGCTTCGGTGCTTATTCAGGCGACAGAAAGAAACGTAGAGCGAAAGCCAGCCCCCCAGGCTGCACAGTGCCTGCAGACACAGAGCTAAGGCCATCCTATGACAAAAAGACCAAAACCAGAAAAACAAAGAATGCACCCTAAGAAAACAGCATCGGGTCACATTGAGTATACGTCTTCATTTCTACTGTAAGACAGTACAAAAATATTACCTTCACAGAAATACTTTTTCCTTATCTACATTGCCAAGAATCTTCCACTGAAGTGTGGCTGTAATTCTGATGGCGTGTTCCTTAGAGATAACTGGTCAAAACAGTAAACCGAAAAGCAGGCTAATATAACATGTCGTAATGATGAGTAAATGTCAATAATCTCCCAGTGATGACTGACCTTGGACTATGAGACACAAGTAATACAATGCACGTATTAGATGTGTTCATACTTCAAAAATCCCAATAAGAAGCTCTCACGGAAAAACACCGCCACCACTTGTGTTCTCTGCTAGAAGTCATATGACACATGAGAGTTTAATGTGGTTTTAAACTGATACTAAACTCAACTGAAGTTTGGGTTTGAATTATGGGTTTACCAGTCAAAACCAAAATGAGGTAAACCTGAAGACAGAACTAAACAAAGACTTAGATATTTTGAAAGGAAAGAAAAAGAAGCTAGTTCTATTCAGTTTTGTAATTCAACTCAAAAACTGGCCAAGGGGGAAGCAGGATTTTGAAGTACAAGTGGGGAGTTTCTGTTAATATATAAAAATATCTTTAAGGAAATTAGTTAAAAATGAAACAAAGTCAGAAAGCTACATTTTGACATTCTTACTAGTGATAAATATACCAGGACAGGAATGAAAATAATGGAGTCAATAGAGTCAGACAGGACCAAAATCTGAAAATAACCAAGATGTCCTTATTAATATTCATTAGCCCCTCTACTGAAAGTACAAATTAAAAAGTTAAAAAAAAATTCAGATATCTGTCTCATCTCAGCAGGAATTTTCTGCATGGCTACACTGGCTGCTTAACCCTATTCTGACAAGTGAAATAGTATCTGTGGACCAATACACATCAGTACACAAGCCACTCCCAAGAATGCTATCCCAAGAGGGCTTTATGAAGGTCAAGTGCAGTACAGCTTTCATCTGAAACCAGATTTCTACTCAAGAAAACAGCAGGTGTCAACCACTGACCTGAGTTCCAATTCTATTTCTGCCCCTAAATAGCTGTGAGTGTGTGGACCAATCACTTTCACCTCTGGAGCTTCAGTTAAAAAGAGAGAAAGCAGAGGGAAAAATGACCGATAAAACTCTATAATCCAGCCCAGTTCTGACAAGGAGTTCTGAGAGAATTTTGTAAAACTTCCAGGCCAATTTTCCGAGCAAGAGCCAGAAGTACAAAGGACCCCGAGTGAAAAGAACCTCCTCTCTCACTTCCTTTTAAAGGCCAGGGTCACCAGCCAGAGTAATACGGATCAGCTCTTTTGGTTATGCCGATTAGTATTTTTAGAGTCTTCTTCCCTGAATCCTAATTCCCTGGCAGAACAGAGGGAACAGTAGCCCATTTACAAACAAATAAAAGAATAGACATTCGTAAATGGCAGATACAACGCTGTGACCTTGAGAATGTCACTCCATCTCCGCGTTTGGGCTTTTCACTCTTGGGGGAAAGGATGGCAGGGTATTTAGAAGCCGATGGCCGTTTCAACTCAGAATTCCAAGGCTCCAGTCCTCGCTCCTCCCTGTCCAGGGCCAGATTCGGGAGGAGGAGCGCTGGGCGGGCCCACCTGGCTCCGGGCCTCGGAGCAGGCGTGGCTGGAGCCAGCGGCAACCTCGGCGACTGGCAGGCACGGCGAGCGCATCTCCCCTGGACGTGCCTCCCCTGCGCTGCGGCCACACCCGGCTGCGGCGCACCTGAGCCGGACCGTTATGCCGGTAGCCCGTCGGCGCCCAAAGGCAGAGGGAGGCCCTCTCCCCCTCAGAGGCCAGGCCAGGCCATCTGCCGGCTTCCTTCTCCCACCCTCGCCCCCCTCAGCGGGCCAGGCATGCCAGGCCACCCACGTCCGGAGCCCAAGCTGGCCGCCGAAGCCGGGCGGTTCGCCCCGCGCAGTTACCTGGTCCAGCGCCCCGGAAAGCCTCGGGCGCCTCGGCCCCAGAGCTCAGGACCGGGATCCCCGGGAGCAGGAAGCAGCGGAAAGAGGGAGGGAGGACCAGGCTCTGTCGGCGGCAGAGGAGGAGCCGGGGGTCTGGGGGCACCTGCTGGCTGGGAGGACGGAGCGCACAGCCAGAGCTGGACCCGGGACTGTTCAGAAAGCGGGCGGGAGGATCCCCTCTTCGTCACGCAGGCCTGGGGAGGCGAGGGGCGGGGGTGTGAGGGGTGATGGTGACCTAATAGTGACGTGAGACCTGCAGACTGTTGTCCTTGCTTACTTGTTTGTTGTCTGTTAGAACACTTATCCATCCCCTGCCCCCACGATGTGACGGCCCATCCCATAACCAGTTGGAGAGCACCTACTAAGTGCTTACCCCCCTACTAGGCTCTGTGGGGGATTTCACTTTTGCGTTTAAGTTAAACAGGCACACAAATAACTAATTTCCAGGAAAGTGCTCAGGCCTGAAAATTAGAAGTTATCTATGCCTTCTCAGGTCAGCCCTCTCACTACCTTGGCAGTGGAGAATAAGGCTTTAAGAGTAAATCCCGCTTGGTTACTGACTGTGTATCTTTGAACAAGTTGCTTAACTATTCTGTGCCTCTGTTTTCTCATCCACAGAATGGGGATAGTAATAATAATAGTTGTCTTATTGGGCTATTGCAAGAATTTTACACACTTGACATGTGTAAAGTGCTTATAGAATGGCTGGCGCATGGAAGTTGTTATATAAATGTTAATTATTGTTGTTGTTACCTTACTTTGGGTTAATCCTCTCTCCTCTCTGAATCTGCTTTGAGACCAATGAAAGTGAGTTTGAAGAGATAGCTAAATGAAACTGTGGAGATGCAAATGGG
This sequence comes from Capra hircus, assembly GCF_001704415.2. Classification (NCBI taxonomy): domain Eukaryota; kingdom Metazoa; phylum Chordata; class Mammalia; order Artiodactyla; family Bovidae; genus Capra; species Capra hircus. The sequence continues at coordinate 51,453,003 of NC_030822.1, forward strand.
GTAAAGAGGGCATCTAAGGGGCTTCCCTATTGGTTAAGACTCCATGCTCTCAATGCAGGGGCCTTGGTTCAGTCCTTGGTCAGGGAACTAGATCCCACATGCCACAACTAAAGATCATGAATGTTACAACCAAGACCCAGTACAGCCAAATTCATTAATTAATTTTTAAAAAGAGGGCATCTGGGGTGGTTGATCAAGACAGGCAATGATAGGATGCCGAGGGGCCCAGATATTCTTAAGAAGAGAAGACCTTGAGCAGAAGGGTGAGCCTTTAGGCCATGTTTGGGGAATAGTAAATAGTTTGGGTCATTTGTTTTGCCGGCCCCTTAAGAATCAGGATCACACTCTTTTCATTTTTGTTTCCCTGGTACCTCTACCTGGTACAAAGGCAGGTGCAATAAATGTTTGCTGCTTGAATGAATGAGAAGTGAGCCTGCAAATGTATATTGGAAGCATACTGGCACTCCTAAATCTGAATGCCCCTCTAGGTCACTTGGGAAGTGTTTTCAAAACACCCTTTGTTCAGGCTGCACCTTAAAGGTTGTGCTTTAATAGGCTTAGCATGAGGTTCAGGAATCTATGTCTATTAAAACCTGCTCATAGATCACTCAGATGTTTAGTCATATTTAGGAGGCACTGATGTTAGAGAACCTTTCATTACTGATGCTAGCCTAGGATGCCAGGCTGAGGCATATTATGCAGATAACAGGAAACCTATGATGATTTTTGGCAAGGGAATAACTTTCTCATGTTCTCAAGTCCTTGCTACTCCAATCTGCATTACCTGAGAGTTTGTTAAAAACACAGATTCTCAGACCCTAACCCTGGATCTACTGAATCAAATCTGCATTTTTAACAAAGGCCCCAGTGATCTGTGTGTGCATTCAGGCAGCGGATCTCAACCATGACAGTACAACAGACTCACCTGAGGAGTTTTTGAAAGTCCCATTTCCTTGGGCCACATCCCAGGCAAAGTAAATCAGAATCTGTGTGTCAATTTTTTTTTAAGTTTCCCAGATAATTCCACTATCTGTGCAAGCAAAGTTCAGAATCACTGCTATATAGATACACAATGAAAATCAATATAAAATGAATTGGAGAAGACAACCTGTCACAAGTGGATTGGAATGGACCAGATAAGTAACAATAATAGCTTGAAGAAAGAAAACGAGGAGAGATCCATTTCACCAAATGAATAGATGGTATGCATATCTCAACTTTTTCCTGTTTTTGTTACAGATCTTCTAGTATCTGAATCTGGAGTTATCTTCTTGCTGCCACCATTTCTCAGGAAAGAACAGAATATTAATTAAAGGCTTCAGGAGTCTAATGGCTGAGGGTGTGAGGGAAAGTGCTAGTTCTTCCAGTTGAGCCTATATTGGACCTTTATCCTGGGGTGGCTGGGATTCCAGGCTCAAACTCCATTACCTGGGATTAAGTTTTATTAATTCGTGTATCTTTGGCCACAATCCTTGTTCCACCAAATCACAGGGTTGTCAACCATGGAAAGTTTTCCCCAGGAAAGTTCTGGCCTGTTCAGGGAACAGGAAGCTCTCCATCAATTTATTTTACTAACAATAACAATCATAACCATAATAATCACAATAATAACAGATAACACATTAATCAAGCATTGTTCCAGGCACTTTACATATATATACATATTAAGTCATTAATTCTCACAACAACTCTTGGAGATGGATATTGTTGTTATCCCCATTTTTGCAGGTGAGAAACTGAGTCACAGAGCACTGAAGGAAATTGCCCAAAGTGACATGATTAGTAGGAGGCAGATCTGGGTAATGAACCCAGGCAATATGGCATTGGATGTCATACTCTTAACCACAAAGGTAGGCTGCCTCCCCTCCCCTAGAGTCTCCTCCAAGATGGTACTATGTGTTCTTCATTCACAGCTCCTATTAGAAGTTGTTTAGAGGTTAAAAGAAAGAATTCAAGTTTTGAAAACCTGAATTGCCTATTGCGTCCTTGTCACAGTACTAGTCATGAGGATACAGAGAAAAAGACAGACAGCTACAAGGAGCTCCCCACAGTCCATCAGGGAAACAGAAGAGTCAGCAAACATAGTCCATGAATGTAGCCCGGGGAAGCAGAGTACACAGTGGGAAGGGGCACTGAGCCAGCAGTCTGGGGGCCCAGGACAGGATTCTTTGGTTTTTTTAGCTTATCTATTACTATTTTTTTTAATTATCAAAGATTATCATTGTACGATATTGAGAGGTATAGAACAAAATACAATTATTGGAGGACAGTTGCTCTTCAATATTGTGTTAGCCTCTGCCACACATCACGACTCAGTGACATATATCCCCTCCCTCCTGAACTCCCTCCCATCTCCCTCCCCTTCCCACCACTCTAGATTGTCACAGAACATTGGGTTGAGCTCCAGGACAGGATTCTTAATCTGAGTCTGCAACTAAACTCATCCTCTTACCTCTCAGTTGGACCAAAAGCTCTTAGTATTAGGACCCCACAGCTGAACCCATCAGTCTTGAGTCTACTGAAGATCAAAGTTTGAAAGTTCACAAAGCAGCAGCAACAATTCTTTTTCCCTTTCTTTCCTCCTAGACAATGACTGGTTGTTGCCCTTTGATTCTCTTGTGTCTAATTAGATGCTGAAGAAGCTAACCAGGCTTTAGTTAAACTTGACTGGAATGATGAGTTTTACAGGATCTTGCAGACATGAAAAGTGAATTGGTACCCCCTTTTAGGTTTGAGTCTGTTCAGCAACATTCCAAGGCAACAGTTAATGGAAGCTACTGGAGGCTGAGCAGGTAGGCTACAATTCTGTTTATTTCTTTTATAAAAAGCATGGTCAAATAGCCCAGAAATAGACCCCCATAAATATAGTCAACTGATTTTTGACAGAGGAGCAAAGGCAATACAAGAGGATAATGATAGTGTCTTCAACAGATGGAGCTGGGACAACTGTACATCCACATGTGAAAAAATGAACCTAGACTCAGACCTTACACCATCACAAAAGTTAACTCAAAATGATCACAGGCCTAAATGTAAAACACAAAACTATAAAACTCCTGGAACAGAGGTCCCCGACCTCCAGGATCTAATGCCTGATGATCTGAGGTGGAGCTGATGTAATAATAATAATAGAACTAAACTGTGCGATAAATATAATGTGCTTGAATCGTCCTGATATACCATGACGGTAATCATACCATTTGCTCCCCCCTGGTCCGTGGAAAATCGTCTTCCATGAAACTGGTTCCTGGTGCCGAGAAGGTTGGGAACTGCTTTTAGAAGATAACGTAGGAGGAACCCTAAGCGATGCTGGGTATGGTGTTGCCTTTTTAGATATAACACCAGAGACAGACCATGAAAGAAATAATTAACAAGCTGGACTTCACTAAAATGAAAGACTTCTGTTCTGCAAAAGACAATAGCAAGAGAATGAGAAGAGAAATCACAGACTGGGAGAAAATATTTGCAAAAGACACATCTGATAAAGGACTGTTATCCAAAATATACAAAGAACTGTTAAAACTCAACAGTAAAAAAAACAGACAACTTGATTTAAAAATGGGCCAAAGATCTTAATAGACGTCTCACCAGAGAAGATACACAGATGATAAATAAGTGTGTGAAAAGTTGTTCCACATCATATCATCAGGGATATGTGAATTAAAACAACAATGAGATACCACTGTATTCCTAGTAAAATGACCAAAACCCCAAACACTGACAACAAAGGCTAGCAAGGATGCAGAGCGACAGGAACTCTAATAACATTGCTGGTGAGAATGCAAAGTGGTACAGCCACTTGGGAAGACAGTTAAGTGGTTTCCTACAAAACTAAATGTACTCACAATCTGGCGATCACACTCCTTGGTATTTGCCTAAATGAACTGAAAATGTATGACTACACAAAAACCTGTTCACAGATATTTATAGCAGCTTTATTCATAATTGTCAAAATTTGGAAGCAACCAAGATGTCCTTCGGTAGGGAAACGAATAAATAAACTGTGGTACATCCAGACATTAGAATATTATTCAAAATTAAAAAGAAATGAGCTAGCAAGCTCATGAAAAAACATGAAGGAAACTTAAATGCATATTACTAATTGAAATAAGCCTATCTGGAAAGGCTATATACTATGATTCCAACCATGTGACATTCTGGAAAAGGCAAAACTATTGTGACAGTAAAAAGGCTGTAAGGGTGTGGCAGGGAGAGATGAATAGGTAGAGCACAGAGGGTTGTTAGGGCAGTGAAAAATACTCTGTATGATACTATAATGATGGATATGCGTCATTGTACTTTTCTCCAAACCTAGAGAAGGTACGACATCTAGAGAGAACTCCAAGGTAAGCTAACAAATGTTTAATGCTGGACTTTGGGTGATTGTGATGTGTCGGTGTAGATTCATTCTTGGTTAAAAACAAAAATTACTTTCTTGTGAATAACGTTGATCATGAGGAAAGCTATGAATATATGGGGGCAAGAGGTGTACAAGAAATCTCTGTAGCTTCCTCTTAATTTTGCTGTAAACCTAAAACTGCTCTGAAAAAATAAGATATTTGTTAAAGGGTCAAATGAGTGAACACCAGACTCATGGACAGTGCAGGACGTAACTTTCAGCACTCACCTGAACAAGGTGTCAAAGTAGCCAATACTGCTGCAGGGAAGTGTCTACTCTGGCACCCACAAGTGTACAAAGAACAGTGCACACTCAAGTGTGTATGCACAGATGGGCCTATGGGTGGCAGAGTAGTTTCTTTATACAATTAAATTATTGCTGCAGGCTCCTCTTGTCTCTTTGGTGCATACCTAGCTCCTTTCAACTAGATCTTTTCTTGACAAAGTAACCACTACCAATAGGCTTTCTCCCACTTCACCAAATGAAATGTTACTTTTTATATAAGCCCCATCCAAAGGAAAAAAAAACCAGTTAATTTGTGGTTATTTGGATATAGATTTCCCCTTTGGATATTACTATTTGCAACAAACGTTTAATGCTAATTTTAGTTTCTTCCCTTCAGTCATTACATTTTTGAAGTGTCTCCTTTTCCTACAGTTCAATGTTTGCCTCAAAAATGGTTAAGTATTTAAATTTTTATTAATCCAAGAAAGACCACAAGGATAGCTTCCTTGCCTCTCAACTGCCTCTTCAAAAGTCACAGTGCCTTCAAAAGCCAAATATTCTTGACTTTTGAATCATCCCTTGTCTCAAATATCCATCACTTTTACGACCTTTAGGATTTCTGAGATATGAGGGATAAACCCCAGACTTCAACTCATAAGTCTCCAAACAACTTGACCTTATACGTTTACCATTTTCCCACTTACAAAATGAGGAAGCCAATCTTGTACCTACACTTTCCTCAAGGCTGCTCAGTCAAAAAGAGTAGAATCTCTGAACTCTCCAGAGCCCTGTATTAATGTATGTCATCTTCAGCATCAGTTGGGGGAGTAATAAACTTAATCCACCAATTTGAAACACTTTATCCATCCTGTTTCATTATATGCATTCACCTTCCCCCACAACAAAAGACACAGAATAATCTAAACCTCTTCTTACCAATTGGAGAAGGAAATTGCAACAGACTCCAGCATTCTTGCCTAGAGAACCCCACAGACAGAGGAGCCTGGTGGGCTGCTGTCCGTAGGGTCGCACCGAGTCAGACACGACTGAAGTGATTAGCATGCATGCATGCCTTGGGGAAGGAAATGGTAACCCACTCCAGTGTTCTTGCCTGGAGAATCCCAGGGACAGAGGAGCCTGGTGGACTGCTGTCTATGGGGTCGCACAGAGTCGGACATGACTGAATTGACTTAGTAGTAGTAGCTTCTTACCAATAGAGGAATACTGTATATATCATTATACAAATTTATTTAGGAACAGAGAGATTCCTTTGAATCTCAACATTTTCTTGGCTATGCAGTCTTTTTAAAAAAAAAAAAAAGTGACCATTTCTACAATGGCTTCATGTTACAGGTCTACACACTGGCCCACAAAGAAAGAGACTGGAGAAAGAATGTTCCTGCAAAAATCAACAAGGATTCCCAGCCCACATGGGAACTCCTGTGGAAGCTAGCACAGTAGTTCACACTTTGGTATTTTTTTTTCTTTCTTTCTTTTTTGTTAAAGAAGATAATATATTACAGAGACGTCTTCAAAATTCACACCTGAGTTAAACATTTTGCTGGAAAATTCCACATTAAGGAGAGAAGAACATAATGCAAAAAAAGGAAAGGGCTATATACAGGTATGTTGCCAGCATAATTGTTGTGTGTTTGGTTTTGTGTTCCTCCTTCTGCAACAGGAGACAGGGGAGAGAAGGAGACACACAGGGAAGGAGAGAAGAAACAAGTGTTCCTGAACTCGGGAGCAGACAAAGCAGACACAAGAGCACCTGTGGGCAGAGAAATGTGCCCAGGGGACTGAGTAAAGAGGAGGGAATTTGGAGAACATGATTATGAATGGATTTGGTTCTAGAAAAAGGGACGAGGCTAAAGAGAAAGTGGGGGGAAATGAAAATTTTGCTGAACAGAAAAATATCAAAGCTTTGGTGGAGACATCAGATTCAAATCTTTTCGCAGATTCTAGAATCAGTTCTCGGACTGTGGCTAAGTTCAGAGTCAAAACCCATTCTCTCCCCTCTGGTAGTTTGGCACCAGGTGAATGGCTGTGCCCAGAATGAACTGGAGACGAGCTGGAGAATAATAAAAAGTCCTTTTTCAAAGGCCACTGCAGCAGGGAAACTGTCTGAAATATTTAGAGAAGGGTGCAGGCAAGGAAGGCAAAAATGACCAACTCCTAGGAGGGATGTGCGTTTCAAGAGCGCTAGGAGTCAGCACACGGTTCAATCACAGTTTGGATCTCTGGAGGCGCTTGCTCTGAAGAAGACAAGAGTTTCGGTTCGTCCTCTTCCGCTCTCTCCTGAAAGTAATCTGTCCATACAGAGAAGGCATGATTCCCTTCCTTCTGGTGGGGAATACAGGGCCAGGTGGCAGAGGAGAAACTTTTTGGTCTCAGTGGAGGTATGTGGGATGACTCCATCGATACCAAGATCTAGAAGGAAGGAAGGAACGAGTCAGTTGGACAGCTTCTAACCATGAGGAAAGGGGAATGAGCAGCGAGCACTAGCAGGTACATACAGGGTTTTTTCCTAGGAGTGCTGAAAGTGTTCTAGAATCAGATATGGCGACACTTGCACCATCCTGTGACTACACTAGAAAGCAGTGACTTGTACACTGAATTGGTAAATTTTATGGAATGTGAATTATATCTCAGAACAATTTTTTTTAATGTCCATTATATGTTTTCCTCTCTTCTTTTTGGTGGGGGTGGTTGAGGAGCTCCTAGCTTTGGGGGTATGCCACAGTTGGCCCTTAAGAGCTGGCTGCCTTGCCGAACAGTTTGGGTTTGGACAAACGGGTTCATTTCTTCAAACAAGCTCAGGTCTTTAATTGCCTGACCTGCAATCTCTTGTCTTGTTCTGTACTGGGGAAGAAACCTCTTGAGGCATCCACTCTGGGAACACTTTTTAGAGGAGAATCTTTGCGTCAAGGCTCTGGAGGCTTCTTCTGTCATTGTATCCCGGGTGGGAGCACAAGGTTAGGATGGAGCACCCCTCCCCTCTCCCAGGGCATCAGCTACACAGGGAAGCTCAGGCTCGGGGCAGAATGCCCCCATTGCAGCTGGAACTGGCATGAAGGGGAGTTCTCTGAAGCCCAGTGAAGGACCTGGCCCTTTTCAACAGGAGTGTTTGGAAATTTCCACCCTCCCAGTGAGGATGGAAATTTTGGCTTTGTTGACATCAGCTCTTTGCCAGGACTGGCTGAGGCTTCTCTTTTAAATCCCACTCCCAAGGGATAGAGCCCAGTCTGGCTCGGCACCCCGCCCTCTCCCTGCCTCCCGCGTGACAAGCCTTCTTCCCCAAGGTGTTGACCCCCAGACGCAGCTTCTCACATGTCCCTTGGCCCTGGAGGAGGTGTCTTGGTGCTCTTCCCTCCACCTTACCCTGAAGAGTTAAAACTGGAGGAGGAGTTCACGGCCGCTTTGGAGTTATTTTGAGATGCAGTGGGGCTGCTGGCCTGGAGTCCTGAGCCGGGAGAAGATGGCCTGCTGTTGTTCCCAGGGGAACAGGATGACGTTACTGAGCATGAGGAGAGGCAGAAACAAGGGGGAATTAATGAGGCTGGCTCCAGGGACCTCGTGACCTTCAGGCACGTATCCCCCAAGGGGTCTCACCCTCTCCCTACTCCACTCCCCCTTCCACCCATCTGCCCACCTCCTATCACGGTAGCATCAACACCCTGCCCCAGAGGGGCCCTCATCATACATACTGCTCCCCGGCCCAGGCCCTGAGAGTGGCATGGCTGGTTCCACAAGTCCAAGACTTGCCAAACACAGGGAGGATGGATGCCAAAACCTTCCCATTCCAAGGGCACACCCTGGGCTGGGTATATCCAGCCTGGGACCCAGGGGCAGGATGAGAAAGAGAAGCGGAAGCTTAGGGAAGGAAGCGAGGAGGAGAGAAGAATGCTCGGGGAGGAAAAGAGAAGCTGAGAGCACATTAAGATGGCCAGCCTCTCTGGGGTTCCCATCTCCACATGGTACGTGGTCTTCCAGAAAGAGCATGGGAGGAGTCCCAGGCATCCACTATAGAGCTCTGTGGCCTGTGGCAACTTGCTTCATTTCCCTGAAACCTCTTTGTGACCTCTCTAATATGGCAAATCTGGATAAAACTGAACTCCTGTATTCAGGTTCCCCAAACAACATTCCGTGGGTAAGGTGACATAGATTTCATCCTCCAAGCTAAGATGATTTGAAGGGTTGAAGGCAATAGTATCAATAACGAGATCAGCACAGGGGACTGTCAGATACTGGGGCTGTCCTGGGCAAATCCAGACTATGGTCACCCTATCTAATTCTTTGAAATACTTTTTGAAAAATAGAGTTCTGTAGAAAATTGGTTTAGAAAACCCTGCCTTCTGTTCAGCTCATTTTTATGTATAAGGCATTTGTAGGTAAAGTAGGCCGAGAAGTGCAGCAATTAAAACAAAAACACTTGTTCAAACTTTACCTACTCAGCATTCCCCAAACTTACTTGATCACAGAAGACTTTTCCTCCTAGAAAAAATGTTAACATCTTCTGAAACACATTTTGGGAATGCTGAGGATGAGATGGTTGGATGGCATCACTGACTTGATGGACATGAGTTTGAGCAAGCTTCGGGAGTTGGTGATGGACAGGGAAGCTTGGCGTGCTGCAGTCCATGGGGTTGCAAAGAGTCAGACTGAGCAACTGAACTGAACTGACTTAGGTCAATATCTTGCAGTTCTGTTATCCCATTATCTAAAAAATGTTAGTAGACCTTATTTTTAGAGCTCACCTGTTCCAGGCATGGTGCTGTGGACAGGAGGGACAGAGAGGGGGCCCAGAGATCCGGAGGGAGACACCTGAAAGGTGAGAGAAGCTTGTAAACATTCTCTTCCGCTTCTGTCTCCATCTTCTCCCAGGGTGCTGGGCCGTAAACTCCACAGAGATTAGGGCTTCACTTCCTGGATGGTTTCCTAATCCCAAACCGATGCCCTGTGCTGTGTCACAGGAAAGGCTCTGGACCATGTACACCACCCAGCTCCAGCTCTGCCCTGCTCCTGCCACTCCCTGTGGACCCCTGGCCAGGACCTCTCTGCAGTGTGACCCCTGGCAAGGCTGCTTGGCCGCCAGACCAAAGAGGCCTTGCTCAGATGCCCTGGTGAGGAGAGGAGCATGCCTCCAGGATGCTGCTGTGGCTGACACTGTGGGATGGCTGCTTTATTTCCAGTCCCTTCTTCTTCCTTCTTAAAAGACCCCTGTGGGGACTTCCCTGGGGGTCCAGTGGTTAAGAATCCACCTTCCAATGCAGGGGATGCAGGTTTGATCCCTGGTTGGGGAACTGCTATGCCATGGGGCAGCTAAGCTCACGTGATGCACCTACTGAGCCCTCACACTGCCTCAAAGATCCCACATGATCAATGAAGATCCTGCATGCTGTAACTAAGATCTAATGCAGCCCAATATATAAACGTTAAAAAAAGAATAATGGAAATGCTTGTTTTTTATTTTTAAGACCCCTGCACTTGCTTGGGCAGGAGAACTCAGCCCTAACCATCCTGTCACAGGCTTCGCATCTTGATGTATGAGAGGATCATCCACTCTCCGGAGGTCCCTGGAGGAGATGAACTGTGTGAGGTCTCATCTTGCCCTGGAGACCTCACAGCATCATCAGCTCTGGGCTGGGAAGGGACCTAAGATACTGTAGCTTAACCTTCCCACACAGTCCAGGAATCCCTACCCTCGGTATTACTATCCTAAATAGACATGGGGGCCGAACAGATCTGGGAGTGAGGCCTGGCTCCACCACTGTCTGTGTAGCTGGGGCACATTACTTAAGCTGAGATTTGGTTTTCTCATCCATAAAACAGCAGTAACACCTCCCTCATATTTTCTTTTAATTAAGGTTTAACGAGATAATGTCCATTAAGCTTCTAACTCAATGCCTGGCAAAGAGTACCCGGCTTGTTAAATGTTAGTTCCCTGCCCTCCTGCAGAAGCTGTCAACTCGTGTGTCTTGAGCTGCTGTTTACCTCTTCATTGGAGCTGAACTCGGCATAGTTTTCCTCCCCCTTCATCTTCTCATGCTGTCCTGGGACATGGATCAGCCTCCACCCAGGACCTCGCAGGGAGGTTCTGCTCAGGGAGCTGCGACTGGGCACCCCTGCCCTCCCCTAGTTTGGAACACCCCGTGCCGACAGGATGCAGCATGTACTCATTTCCTAATCAGTCTGCAATGGTTCTGCTGCTTTCATTGACCTGCCCTTCCACAAGGAGCCTCTTTAGTAGGCTGGGGGCCCATGAAGGGCGGAGACAGGTGTGGGGCAGCATGGTGAGAGATGCTATCAATAATCTCCCTCCCTCTTTTCCTCTGCCCACCCCTTGCTGCCACACCCCAAGCCATTTGTTGTTGTTTTTAAATAATTATTTCATCACTGCAACCAGCTTCTTCTCTTCTATCTGGAGACAGGCTATACATGTGCAAGCAGAGATATGGCTCTCCCTTTTTTTATATAAATAGTAGCATTCTGCCCATACTGCTGTGAATAATTTTGCCTTTTTTGCTTTCTTTCTTCTTCTTCTTTTTTTTTTTTTTGCTTAACAGTATACCTTGGAGATTACGTCACACCAGAAGTAGAAGAAACTATGTCCCAGTCCCGAGGACAATGTTCCAGTGAGACCCGAGGAGAAGACCGGATTAGAGCATTTTCTCTACACTCTTCCTTCAGGACGCCACAAGTATTGTTGTTGCTGTTCAGGAGCTCAGTTGCATCCGACTCTTTGCGACCCCATGGACTGTATCACGCCAGGCTCCTCTGTCCTTCACTATCTCCTAGATTTTGCTCAAATTCATGTCCACTGAGTCAGTGATGCCATCCAACCGTCTCATCCTCAGCTACCCGCTTCTCCTCCTGCCTTCAACCTTTCCCAGCATCAGGGTCTTTTCCAAGGAGTCTGCTCTTTGCATCAGGTGGTCAAATTATTGCAGCTTCAGCATCAGTCCTTCCAATGAATATTCAGGGTTGTTTTCCTTTAGCATTGACCGCAAGTATTAATGTGACTATTTATTTAACATCTTTCTCCCTGACTAGGCTGGAGCCTTCATGAGGGGAGTGTGATGCTTGTGTGGTCCCCTGCTGGATCCTCAGTGTCTGCTGCAGCACCCAGAACTTGGCAGGTGTTCAGTATCCAATGCACGATGAGAAGGCATGATGCTCCTTTACGGCTCTTCCATGCCTCCCACTTCTTTTCTCCACGTTGGTGTCCCCAGCTCGGATTGAACTGAGGTGATAGCTACCTCCCAACTATTCTAGACAAAGCCCCATCTTTAAAGATTCCAAATCTCTCATGGCATGGTTCGGTTTCCTTCACGTGGCCTACAGTGCCCTACAGGATCTAACCCGCCTACTGCTCCAGCCCCCTGATTCACACACTGTCTCCCTCCCTGTGTTCCAGTCCAACCTTCTGTGCTTCCTCTCCCTGCCCACCCCAGCCTCAGGGCCTCTGCACACACTGTTTCCTCTGCAGAGAATGTTCTTCCCAACACTCCCTCCACCCCGCCATCCTGCTCCCCTTCCCCACCTCCAACTCAGACCTTTACCCCATTCGCATCTACTCTTTCTTCTGCCATCAACGTGACCATCATTCCAAAGAGGAGTCCCCGACACCTGGACTAGGCTTGGTCCCTCAAATACCCACACGCCTTCTCTGGAGGCTTCATCACAAATTGCATTTTGTTTAATGTCTGCTTTCCTTGCTAGACTCTAAGCGGAGATCACCAGTAACGATCCTGTGCACTGCCACATCTCAGTGCCAAATAGATGGTGTGTGCTCAATAAATACTTAAGAAATGAATGGTCAATGAACATCATATTGTCTCCAACTCCAAATTGTCAATGGCTCCTCATAGCTTCTAGGGTAATTTAGCATCCATGGCCCCCCATGATCCAGCTCTCATCAACCTCCTGTCTTAGGCCTAAACCCTTAGCTCCAGCCAGAACAAAAAGCTTGTGGTTCCCCAGATGCATCATGTTGTTTCAGAACTCGATGCCTCTCCCAGACTATTCCTTCTGCTGGCTATGCTGTTCTTTTATGAATTCCTAACCTGTTCTCCAAACAAACTGGGGAGTCATCCCTCCTGCATCCCATCCTGATTTGGGGGTCTTTCATCGGTGTTCCCATGGCTATCCTTCAGGGCTCCTTACAGCTGCTTCACCCACTTCATTGCAATTTCTTGCCTTTTCTGGCTCCACCTTCTCATTTTCTCCCCTTGGTCCTCTTCCTTTGCCCAGCCCTCAAATGCTGGTGTTTCCCAGGGTTGGGATTTCGATTTTCCCCTTTGCTTCTTCTGTACAAATTACACAGGTGAGACCCTCCTGACCCAGGATTCCAGCCACCACCTGTGTGCTTATGACTCCCCAGCTCACTTCTCTATCCTGGCTTTTCCTTCTGAACTCCAGACCCATTATTCCAAGTGCCCGGGGACTTTCCTAATTGGGTGACCCATAGGCCTTACTGTATATCATAATGTTGTAAAGAACTAAAATCGGGACTTCTCTGGAGATGTGGTGGCTAAGACTCTGTGCTCCCAATGCAAGGGGCCCAGGGTTTGACCTCTGGTTAGGGAACGAGATTCCACTTGCTACAACTAAGACTCAGCACAGCCAGATGAAAAAAAAACACGAAAAGAACTGAAATCATTTTTTCCTACTCCTAAGCCAGCTCCTCCCCTGTGTATAATCGTTCCGTCATCGGCACCAGCTTCTACCCTGTCAGTCCGGCCTGAATGCAGAGAGGCATCTCAGAGTACGCTCTTCCCTTTATGGTTCTTCCTGCGCCCACCCAGTTTTCAAGTCATTAACCAAGACCTAATAATCCTACCTTCTAATTACCTCCTGAATCTCTCCCATCCCCCTCATTCTTACCAAATGGCTTTGCTTCGGCCCTCGTCATATCTTTACTGGATAACTGCAGTCACATCTAACTCATCTCTGAAACCAAACCTGGTGCCTTTCAAGCCACCCTGTATGACTGCAGTCAGAGTGATGGTTCTAAAAAGCAAATGTGATCATGCCAGCGCCCTGCTTCAAATCCGTCAGCAATTCCCCAAGCCCTCACCTCCCTCAGCCCTGTCCACAATCCCTTCCATCTGGCCCTTGCTGATCTATGCAGTCTTATCTGTCAACGGTCCTCCACATGGACCCACCTGCTGTTCTGTGCACGCGCCCTCTTCACCCTGCTTCACACCACTGCACCATGGTTCTCCTACTTTCTCCTCCGGAACTCTACCCCCTACACACTTATTTGCCTCTTCACTCCTTCTTGTCTTTTTAGACTCAGCTCAGGTATTAATTATCTCCTTGGGGAAGCTTTCCCTAACCACCACCTCCCAAGGCTTTGTTAGCCGCTGCTCCTAAATTCTCTGAGAGAAACCATCGTGTTTGTCATTTGTTTATTTGTCTGTCTCCTCCGCTAGGCAGGGAGGTCCTCTGGGACAGGGGACAAATATTATTTATTTGTGTATCCCCAGCACTTGGTACAAAGAACAATACATAGTAGATGGTTGATCAATGTTTGATAAAAGAATAAACAATAGCATGCCTTTATGAAATATGCCAGGACGAGGCTGGATTTCAGCCACCCTTGAGTGCTAGAAGCAAGGGGACAACACCATTATCCCCACCTCCCTTCATCTTCAACCTTCATCAGTCCCAGGGATGGAGAAGATATTTTCTACCCTCCAGGCCTCCCAGTCTGCCTGAACTTCTCCCAGCCCTGACTTCTCCCCCTGCACTGTAGATTCCTAGATATGACCATCTACTTGACACTTTCTCTTGGATGCCTAGGGTGTTAAGTCTACCTTAATATAACCAGCTCTAAATTCTCCGCTCATCCCCCCACCCTTCAAACCTGTTCCTCTACAGTCTTTATGATCTCAGAAAATGGCAACAGCTTCCAGTCTGTTGCTCAGGTCAGAACCGCTGAGGTCATCTTGGCCTCATTTTTCGTACTTCCTGTCTGAGCTAACAGCACACATTGTCAGCTTCATGGTGGAGATCCATTTAGAGTCCAACCACATCTCCCCCAACCATGCCCTCCACCCTCGCCCAAGCTTCCCCCCTCGAAGCCTGACTGTTGTACCTCCCTCAGGTGGTATCCTGCTTCCACACAGATTAATCTCCAAATGGCAGCCCGTGGTATCTTATTTCACTTAAGATGAAGGCCAGGGTCCTCTGGTGGCCTCTGAGACCTTTCCTTGGTGAATGGCTTCCTGTCACTTCTCTGCCTTCATCTCCTGCTCCTCACCTCCTTCCTTGCTCTGCCCTGGTGACACTGGCTTCTGTGCTGTTCCTCAAACATGCCAGGCCTTCTCATTTTCTGGTCCTGCTACCTGGAACAACTCTTTCCTCCAGATATTTGTATTTCATTCCCTTTCAATACTTAGATCCCTGATAAAATCTCACTTTATCAGAGAGGCCTTCTCTCACCCCTCTACTGAAACACCAGCTCCTTACAATCACATTCGATCTCCTTATTCTTCTTTACTCTACTTTATAGTATATATATTTGATATATAGTATCTCTTTGCTTATTTATTTGCTCCATACTCCCCCACCCCCATCTTCCTTAGGATGGGGAAGATTCTTGGCCCTCCAGGCTTCATCTCCCCCAGTGCTTGGCAGGCAGTTTGGCTCCTGGCCACTCACCAGCCGGGAACTGTACATGGGTGATTTGATGGGTGTGGCCACAGGGCAGTTGATTCGCTTCTCCTTTTGTCGTCGGTTGCAGAACCAGACCCTCACCACCTCCTTCTCCATGGACAACTGCTCTGCAATCATGGAGATCTCCTCAGAGCTGGGTTTGGGGTTCTACAGAAACCAAAGGGGCAGAGTCATCAGGAGGAGAAGGGAACAGGACCAAGAATCGAAGGTGGGGGAGAGATGTTCCAGGAAGCAGGATAGAATAATAGATGGAGCAAAAGCTTTAGAATCAGACCTAAGATGGAATAGTGGTTTTAGCCCTTACTCTGTGGCCTCAGGAAACTTTCTGAACCTCTCTGAGCCTCAGTCTTACCATCTATGAAAGGAGAGTAATAATGACTACTGTATAGGATTATTGTGGAGACTGAAGGAGGAAATGTGTGTCAACTGCCAAGTGCAGGGCCTGACACAGGGTGGAGGCCCTCCTCTCACTTCTTCTCCAGGAGAAGTTCTGAATAAAGAAGCTGATGAGCTTGGTGGGGCAGGCTGAATCCCCAGAACCCATGCTCCCCTCTTTCCTCATAATCTGAGGAAACCTTCTCTCAGCTGGTTTCTTCCTGCCTACCATAGAATAGGAAATGCTAGTTAAAACGTGTGGACCCACCAAGACTATAGAGGAGATAAGCGTGTGTGTATGTGTGTGTGTGTTAGTCGATAAGTTGTGTCTGACTCTTTGCGGCTCCATGGACTGTAGCCTGCCATGCTCTTCTGTCCATGGAATTTCCCAGGCAAGAGTACTGCAGTGGGTTACCGTTTCCTTCTCCATGGGATCTTCCCAACCCGGGGACTGAACCTGCATCTCTGTGTCTCCTGCGTTGGCAGGTGGATTCTTTCCCACTGAGCCATCAGGAAGCCCATACATTTGTATACACACTCAGATATATATATATATATCCATCACTCCTTTGTTTTGACCACTTCCACCCTCAACTCAGTCTTTGATCTTAGCCCCCTTCCTCTCCTTTCTACAGCCTCCCTGACTCTTGCTGCTCTGAGAAACTTTAGCAAAAGGAAAAGCCAGCTCTCATCATCCTGCCAGCAGGATGCAGCCATCAAGTCCTCAGTCACATGCACGGGGGAATCTGCTGGGTGGGCAGCAGTCCTGGAGGCCTGGGGCCTGAAAGGCAGAACTAGGCCACGGGCACATCCTTGAGGGACCTGAGCGGTGTGGATGGAAACTCTGGAGGCCGGTCCCTAAGGGACCCTGATTAAAGGCTCTTTAGGCCACGCGTGTTTATCCCTCTTCTCTTCCCCGGCTCCCATGGGGCACATAACTGGTATTATTAGCTTCCACGTATTGACTCCAGAATACACTTTTGCTGCAAGTTCAAAACAACGTGTGTATGTAATATGATCACAAGTATTTAAGTGTATGCAAAGTGAAAATGTTAGTCGCTCAGTCATGTCCGATTCTTTACAATTCCCTGGACTGTAGCCTGTCAGGCTCCTCTGTCCATGGAATTCTCCAGGCAACAATACTGGAGTGGGTTGTCATCTCCTTCTCCAGGGGATCTTCCTGACCCAGGGATCGAACCCAGGTCTCCTGCATTGCAGGCAGACTCTTTACCATCTGAGCCACCACAGAAGCAAGTGTACGCAGAAGAAAGAAATAGGACATACGTAGATGACATTTGGTGGTGAATTTTTTCCTACTTCCCTGTGTTTTCCAAATTCTTTACAATGAGTATTTATTTTATGTATATAATTTGAAAAATACAAAGCAATGTGAGGAAGGTAAAGAATATATACACAATGACCTGGCTTTGCTTCCTTTATCTCAACTGGATACAGATACAATCCTCTCCACTAGGATTCTAGATCCCAGTCTAAATCTCTTGGCTCAAGGGATCATGGGTACCAAACAGAGGTCAGAGCCAGCAGGGTCTGTAGGGGAGGAAGTTTCTGGAACCCAGCCTGTTACTCAAACGCCTGGAGAAGGAGCAGGTCTCTGTTTTCTGACCCTTTCCCAGGGCAGGTGTTGGAGGGCTCAGGGATGGTGTCCAAGGACCTGTGCGTGTATGCTCACCCTCCTGTGCAAGTCAGCCCACTTGCCCCCACCCCAAGGATCTGCTCACATCTTGAAATCTCTTCTCCAGAGTCAGACGGATGTTGGTCTCGATGCTGGTCCGCTTCTTCCTCTTCCTCCCGAACACCTCGCTGAGGGCGGGGTAAGAGTTGGGGGTGCTCATGGAGGGGTCCGACGGGGAGGATTCTGCGTGGAGCGGGAGAGGAGAGGAGGCTCAGAGAGGGGAAGGCAGCCGGTGCAGGCTTTGTCTCCCTGGATGTGAGGTCCCATGACCCTCTCCCAGCAGGTCCGTGGACCCTCCCCCCGCAGGGGAGCAGGAATAGCTGGAGAATCCTGCTTTTCCTCGCTGCTCTGGGCAAAGGTCCTCCACGCCTCCCACCTCGGTGCCTCCAGTGTTTGCGGTCATGGTTCAGGGACACCCAGACATCAGCGGCATGTGTGGGTGTGAGTGGGTGAGGGCAGGGCTCCAAGTGACACTCACGGGTCTGTCTTTTACAAGGAGGCCTGGGTGTGAATCCTGAGGGAAATGGGAACTGGGGTTTTGAGCTAAAAGCAATGGCCCTTGGCGGCCGGAGGCTGGTGTGAGGCCACTTCCTTTGCAGCATGAGTGCTGCAGCTGAGGTGGTGTGAGGGGTCAACTGGGAGGGCCCTCCGGAAGCATTCAGGCGCAGACGGGAGTCACGCCAGAAGAGATCAGCAAGGTCCTTTCCCAAAGACCCTAAGACTCTCTCTCTGGTCATCTCAGTTCAGCACTCCAGTCAAACCTGCCAAAGGGACAGCCTGGTGGGGACGCTTCCTTACCCCCTCCCTTGTTTCCATGTGGAAGGACTTTCGAGAGGGCCCCACCCTTGGCTGCCCATCTCCCACTCTCCTCTTTCTCCATAGTAACCACTGGGAAGTGAAGTGTTAGTCACTCAGTCATGTCTGTCTCCTTGTGACACCATGGACTGTAGCCTGCCAGGCTCCTCTCTCCATGGGATTCTCCAGGTAAGAATACTGGAGTGGGTTGCCATTCCCTTCTCCAGGGATCTTCCTGACCCAGGGATCAACCCCGGGTCTCCTGCATTGTAGGCAGAATCTTTACCATCTGAGCCACCAGGGAAGCCCCGTAGTAACCATGAACCCACACTATCTGCAGACTAGAGCCCAGCCCCACCACTGGCTCTGCTCCTCCCTCTCCACCAAGACCAGTGGTTCTCACCCTGGGATGACTTTGTACTACCCCCATTCTTCCCCCAGGGACATCTGGCACTATCTCGTGGCATTTTGGATGTTACAACAGGGGGCAGGCATCTAGTGTGTAGAGACCAAGGATGCTGCTAAATAGCCTATAATTCATGGGACAGCTTCTATGAAAAAGTATTATCTGTCCCAAGATGCTGCTAATGCTGTGGTTAAGAACCCTGTTCCACGCTGTTCCCTGACACCAAACTCTTCCATTCATTATTCCAAATGTTTTGCCCTTGGCTTATACCCTGGGCCTCCTGGAATTGCTTCCATGGCCACCACGTCTGACTGAATCTTCCTGCAAACCCCACTCCTGCTGGAACGCTTTCCCAACCAGTCTGCTGCTGCTGCTGCTAAGTTGCTTCAGTCATGTCCGACTCTGTGCGACCCCATAGACGACAGCCCACCAGGCTCCTCTGTCCCTGGGATTCTCCAGGCAAGAATACTGGAGTGGGTTGCCATTTCCTTCTCCCAACCAGTCTCGCTTTCGGTAACTTGTTGTCCTCTGAAAACCCACTCAAGAATTAACCAGATAAAGATCTTTTGTTGTGCCTGTTGCCTCCTCCTCCCAGCCATGAGACCCTGGAGAGCCCCCTTCCCTATCCCCCTGCTCTAAACACAGTCCAGACAGTAGTCTGGATGTGTTGGCTCTGCAGACCCCACCTTATGGTGACGCCAGGCAGGTCTGGCGTAGGGAATAAAATGGGGCAAGTCTTTGTGGCCACAGACCTGAAGCCATGTCCTGCATGGCTTTTTCCATAATGAGCTGACATTTTCATCTCTATTAGCCTGTCCCCAGTGTCCTATTTTTCTGTTGGTTCCAGACTCAGGAGGAGAGGAAAGGGCCTTGTGCGTTGACCACTGAAAGCCCCAACATAGACCAGCCACCAGCCCCTTTCTGCACATCTTCAAAGGCTGGGGTCCCTCACCTCTGGGATCTAATGCCTGATGATCTGAAGTGGAGCTGATGTAATCATAATAGACATAAAGTGCACAATACATGTAATGCGCTTGAATCATGCCGAAACCACTCCGCAACCCTGGGTCTGTGAAAAAATCGTCTTCCGTGAAAACTAGTCCCTGGAGCCTAAAAGGTTGGGGACCACTGCTCTAAGGCACCATCCATCGTCATGTCCCCAAGGCCTACCTGCATCGTTCAGCCACTTCTCCAGCAGCGGCTTGAGCTTGCACATGTTCTTGAAGCTCAGATTGAGGGCCTCAAATCGTGAGATAGTTGTCTGGCTGAAGTCGTTTCCATACAGCTTTCCCATGGCCAGACCCACATCTCCCTGCATGTAGGGGTGGAGAGGGAGGAACTTGATTGACAGGTCCCTTCTCCCCTTTGTCCACATCCCCCACCATCCTAGCTCCTCGCCACACCTTCCGCGCTCCCACCCATCACCCTGGCTCCCTTCCAGGTTTCTTCCTCTAAGATGGAAACCTGGTCACTTTTCTTCTTAGACTCTGAGTGGTCTGTGCCTTGCCCCTGGCCTGGCTCTCATTCCTCGCCCCACTCCACCAGCAGGGTCCCCGGCTTCCCTACCAATGGCAACTGTGCCTCATTGTTAGGGGACACAGGGGCATAGTGGGTTTGTCCCAAACACCATGAGTTTGAGGTGCTCTTAAACCTACACTTAGGAAGTCCAGTCTCTATTCAGCCCAAGTTCTTCCACCTCCCCAGTCCCAGACCAAACCTGTGTGAAGCCCAGCTTAATACGCCTCTGCTTAAAGGTCTTGGCAAACTTCTCCAGCTCCTCCAGGTCACTGGGCTCATCAGCTCCTCCAGCGCTGGGGAGATGCTTGGGCACCGGGAGATGCTGAGATGCTTCCAGATGGGGTTCTAAAGAAGATCCTGGTAGCCCAGGGCGCCCAACTGCCTAAGAGGAGACACACACCAAGCTCACCCACAAATAGTCAACAGATGAAATGGCATTCTCTGAGCTTTTTGCACTAAAGGCCTGCTTAGAGGCTAACAGGTTAGATTCCTATTATTTCAGTGTTGTGGAAGTGGAAATTGGAGTTTCTGGGAAGGGACTGGGCTTCCCTGGTGGCTCAGTGGTAAAGAATCCCTGCCAATGCAGGAGATGCGGGTTTGATCCCTGGGTTGGGAAGATCCCCTAGAGAAGGAAATGGCAACCCACTCCAGTATACTTGCCTGGGAAACCCCACGGACAGAGGAGCCTGGCGGGCTACAGTCCATGAGGTTGCTCAGACATGACTTAGCGACTAAACAACTAGATGAAGGGACCAGCAGGAGTGGCTGGCGCAGAAACAGCAGGAGTGTGGGACAGGGCGGTGGCCTTTCTGGGTTTTAGCCTATGACTCACAGTTTGACTCTGAGCAGGTAACTTCCTCCTTTCAGTTTTCCACCATAAAAGGAGCTAGCAGGGTTGTCTACAAAGATCCCCAAAACAAATCTCAAAATGGGATAAGGGAAAGGTTGTCTGTCTCGTCTGTTCTTTTCCACAAAGCAAAGTGACTGAGGTGTTCAACAGGCATTAACTGAAGATAACAGAGGGCATCTGAGACTCATTATGTTAATGGAATTTCCATAAAATTCCAAACTCTCGAGACCACCATTTTACTTTCTAAACCATCATTTTCTTTCATGAGAATATTTTGCTTTCTGCTTTTCTTTTTTTTTTAATCAAAGATATTCCACTACCATCCAAGTGCCCCTTGATCACAGTCATCAAGGATGTTGCCAGGAGATGTTCTTTCTTTAATTTATTTTCATAGAACAGACTCTTATACCTGGAATCTAATTTATGCCTACTGGGGTCAGGAGTAAATCCAACTCGTCCATGAAAAAGGAACGGAGCCCAGGCTTGGGGTCCTCAGGGGCTTGTATCCAGGGCAGCGGCTGCTACCCGAGTGGATGAAGTGGCCTAAGTCCACTCTTTTCTCTTCCTTCCCAGTTTACTCCTTTCCAAGACTGGGGTTAACTTTAGTCTTTTCTTCAGGCCTCCCATTCAGACAGGCAACCTTGTGGTAACCAGAGAAAAGTTAAGGGCTCTTTTCCTCGAGGGAGGCTCTTTTAGAACAGAATGATTTGAAACCATTAGGCTTTGAACCTTTTCAGTGGGAGACTGGGTGGTGCAGACCAGACCCTCAGGACAAAGCCTATCGCCCACCTTCACATCCAATCAGGTGCAGAATTGCTTTGAGTCAGCTTCCCCCACATCCTCTGGCAGCCCCTTCTTTCTGCCCTTACTTGTTGCTGTTGTTCAGTTACTAAGTCATATCTGACTCTTCGACCCCACGGGCTGCAGCACACCAGGCTTCCCTGTCCTTCACTGTCTCTTGGAGTTTGCTCAAACTCATGTCCATTGAGTCAGTGACGCTATCTAACCGTCTCATCCTCTACCCTTATTGCTACCACTCTAAGCAGGTCTATTTACTGCTGCCTCAGGATGATCTTAATAATCTTCCAAACAGTCTTTCTGCTTCTGGTCTCACCTGGCTCTTGTGTTATAAGTCATATGAGTTGATCTTCAGAACCCTCTAAGATTTATTCCAGATCCAAGTCTGGTGATGAGATTCCGCTAGCAGTAAGGAAGAGGTCTGAGAGCTTAGGACACTGGTGTCCTTGTGTCTCTTAGCCACTAGGTGGCACCCTCGGCTCTTCCAGAAGTTCAGTGGACTCCCGCACTGTAAAGTGAAGTCAAGTCGCCCAGTCGTGTCCGACTCTTTGCGACTCCATGGACTGTAGCCCACCAGGCTCCTCCATCCATGGAATTTTCTAGGCAAGAGTACTGGAGTGGGTTGCCATTTGGGGCAATCCACGGGGATCTTAGCACAGAGAAGGGATTAGGATCTCTGCAGTCATTCCCAGCTCTTGTACACGTCGGATTCTGCAGAGCCATCTCATGCAGTGGTGCAGGGGTTAACTGCACAGGGGCAGCTAAATGAGGGGGAGGGGTGGCAGCTCTGATGTAACTCCAGCTGCTCTGGCCAAGCCACATTCCCTGGTGTGAGGCTGCCTCTGGCCAGAGGAAGCGGTGTCTTTTTTTCTCACTGGCAAACAGGTGCTGTGGGGCGCCAGGGCAGCTCTGCAAAGGGCCCTCTTGCAGACCTCAGTCCTCCTAACCTAGGCACCTGTCCACTACAGAAGCCAATCTAGAAAAGCAGTTATATATATATATATTTATTTATTATTATTATTATTATTTTGGCTCTGCCATGTGGCACATGAAATCTGTTTCCTGACCAGGGATTGAACCTGTGCTCCCTGAAGTGGAAGCACAGAGTTCCCTGGTGGTGGTTCCCTGGACCACCGGGGAAGTCCCTCAAAGAGTGGTTCTTAAGAGAGGCCCACAGATGAGAGACCTTGTCTTGGTGTTCTCCTGACATCAAGCCTGTGGATCTCTGGTCTCCCCCTTGGGACTTGAGAGTACCAGGAGGGCTGGCAGTAACTTTAGTGTCCCTGGAAAGTTAGTTGAGCCCTGCAGAGGACTGATGCAGGGGCCTGATCGGGAATGGAATGGAATGCACGGATCCAGAGCAGGCTAGCCCAGGGGCTGGAATATCTGGCTTCTAATTCTGGCTCCACAAGTGACACTGGGTCACTCATTTCCTCCGACTGTGGCTTGAATTTCCTCCTCTTTGTCAATGGGGACAATCCCTTGCTATTCGCTCTCCCCAGAGGGAGAAACCAAGGAGTGTAACTCCATCAAGAGCTGAGAAGTTCCTAGAGGGGACAGGAGGAACACGCATGTTTACCTGGGATGTGAGGCCAGGCCCTGTCTGCGGGAGGAGGAGCGAGCTCTGTTGCTGCGGAAAGGGGAGAAGATTTGGCTGCAGACCTGGGTGAAAGGGGAAGAGCAAAGCAACAAATGCATAAAATCCAGGCCAGCTGGAAGACATGCTCTACCCGATAACTGTCCCCACCCTCCTGCTATCTAATCCCCCCCAGCCCCCCATGGAGCCCTGAGGAGAGGCCCCCACGGGCACTGTCAGGATTGCCACACACAGGTGGAGGTGAATCAGACATGGGGATAAACAGATGTAAACAGCAGTCCCCAAACCAGTCCTTCTGCTTGCCTGCCTGCCTGGAGTGGTACAAAGGCTGAGGAGGGTCAAGGAAGCCAGCTCTGGGATCTGATAACTGGGCCTGAAGAAACCCAAGGTGGGAAGGAAATGAGGGGGGTGACTACCCAGAAT
Organism: Capra hircus; assembly: GCF_001704415.2. Lineage (NCBI taxonomy): Eukaryota > Metazoa > Chordata > Mammalia > Artiodactyla > Bovidae > Capra > Capra hircus. The sequence goes on from NC_030822.1 coordinate 51,476,765, forward strand.
TCAAGCTGGGGCTGAGGGTTTTCGTTTTGCCTGCAGAAGTAGCTGGGATGGCTAGAGAGGCCTAGCCACATCTGCAAAGATGCCAGGTCAAAGGAACGGAGCAATACAGCTCTAAAGGGCAGCAGACAAGTGCCAGAGGCTCTTGGCCGGACCCAGACGTTGTACATTTGGGAGGAAGGGCTAAGAGAGAGAAGGGAAGCGCCCAGGCCAAGCTTCTGGCAACTCTCTCTGGTGGTATGGACTCTATCTGCTTGTTCACACTGCCTGAGGTCTGCTTCCTCCTTCTTGCTCCAGGAGAACTGTCCATGAAGCGCTCTGCCTGGTTGGTGGTCATGACAATGGCCTCCCTCTAAGAAGAGCCACAGCCAGGAACTGTCACTCTCCTTATGGGAATGGAGCCATCCGACTACCAAAGCACGTGACGGGGCAGGTCACCCCATGCACTCAGCACAGAGCAGAACCTTGGGGTCTCTGTTGTCCCTAAGCTGTTCTGGGTCACTGATGTGTAGCATCTAGTGAGGCTGACCACTGTACTCTTCAGAATGAAGAGCTGCTACACATCAGTGACCCAGAACAGATTAGGGACAACAGAGACCCTGAAGGCTTAATTTTTCCTTATTAAAATACATAGGCAAGAAAAATAAAATACACAGGCAAATTTGCAGCAACATGGATGGGCCTAGAGACGCTCATATTGAGTGAAGTAAGTCAGATAGAGAAGAAACATCCTATGACATTCTTTATATATGGAATATGAGGAGAAGTGATTTACTCAAGACAAATGAACTTATTTACAAAACAGAAAGAGACTCAGTGGCTTAGAGAACAAATTTATGGTTGCTGGAGGAATAATAAGGGGGAAGGGACAGCTAGGGAGTTTGGGGTGGACATGCACACACCACTGTATTTAAAATGGATACCTACCAAGGACCTACTGTCTAGCACAGAGTACTCTGCTCAGTGTTATGTGGCAGCCTGGATGGGAGGGGAGTTCAGGGAAGAATGGATACCTGTGTATGTATGGCTGGGTCCCTTCATTGTTCACTGGAAACATCATAACATTGTTAACTGGTTATATCCCAACACAAAATAAAATGGTTTTTTTTAAATAATAATAAAGTTTAAAAATACGTAAGCAAGAAAGCTCCTATAAAGAACCCTGTACTGAGAGTCAGAGGCATGAGAACTGTGATCTGATGTTTACGTTGCATTTTGAAATGTACAAAGCCCTCTCACATGCATTATTTCAAATAGCTCTCAGTAACCTTGTGAGGCAGAGTTTTATTATGATTCCATTTTTAGGAAGGAGAAAAAGGAACCTCAGAGAGGTCAGGTAAGGTTCTCAAGGAGACCCAGCTAGTAAGTGACTTTTTTAAACCAATGAGTTTTTCTGATTCCAAATACTAAACTGTATTCCCCCTCTGTGTCACACGCTCGCCTCATTGGTTATATGCCTGAGCCAGTTTCACAGTACCATTTTTCAAAAGAAATAGAATTAACTGTTATCTTCCCTTTCCTACGTCAGGAATAGGATGTATACTGTTTAGTGAATGCAGAGACTCACAGATTCACATATGTCCTCATTCGTCATCATCATAGCACTCTGAGATGACTTGGAAACTAAGGATACCTATCACTGGGGCAGGTGCTAAGGACAGAAGGCAAGGTTGCGTTTTCGTCAGGTTCTGGATCTCTAAAGCCTCTCTTTGGGATTTGAACAGTGGAGAGAAGCTTAGACTTCATCACTTTCAGCTCTAGTTGGTGGAGGTGGGAGATGGCGAGGCAGTACCATGCAACGCCCAAAAAATGGGTTTCTGACAGACTGTCACGGAACTTTCTAGTAGGTCACTGGTGACCTCATAGGACCACCTACCATTCGAGGTTATTTTTAAAGATGTCAGAAAAATCCCTCCACAGAACTCCTGGCATGTCAAGCTCAAGAAATGTTAGTTATTACTGTGAATATTCTAATCTGCTTGCTCTTGTCAACGAGAAGTTCTCTGCGAGGAACTTGCCTGTAGGAGGAAACGCGAGAATGCTCTGCATAGCCTGTGGGTGGCGCTGCCGCCCCACACAAATGGAATTCCAGCTTCCCGAGAGCCGGCGTCTATTTCCACATCCTGAGTCCTGGGGAGGTTTCCAAGGAACTGGGACTGCGTTTCCCAAAGAGCTCCTCCTTCCTTGCTCTGCCCTGGCTCTGCCACCCTTTACCTTCGGTCTCAACTGGTCATGAAATTAAGGAAGAGGGGAGAAGGAAGAGGAGAAGGATTCTCAACCTGAAGGGCAAAACCAGGTCCCTTCTTCAGGCCCTGAGCTGGATAAGCCGCTCTTAAAACCAGAGGGTGAGCCGATCACCCACCAACCCTAACGTAGCACTAGTGGTAAAGAACCCGCTTGCCTGTGCAGGAGACATAAGAGACTCGGGTTCGACCCCTGGATGGGGAAGATTCCCCTGGAGAAGGAAACTGCATCCCACTCCAGTATTCTTGCCTGGAAAATCCCATGGATTCCCCATAGGGATGCCAAGAGTTGGACATGACTGAAGTGACTTAGCACACACACACCCACATGAGTTGGTCACCCACACCTCACACTTGGGTCCCAGCAGGCAGGAGCAGCCCTTTACCGCCCTTATCTGTATAGAAAACCCCCAGGGTTCTCACCTTGCTGCCCAGGCTGGCTCTGAGATAGCAGGAACTGGGAAACAGACTGTAGGTGTCCGGGAACCAGCACGAGCTGCTGGAGTGGGTGGAGGGAGGCCATGTCCTATGCGGGGCGACACAGACATCATAGAATTTACAAGCTGAGAGTGTGGGCTCCATCCACCTGCTGCCTGTCTGTCCCAAGGGTATCCACCGGGAACTTGCCCTATGCCTCTGTGTGGCCCTGTATTTGGCACATAGCAGCTACCCCGTTAATGTTGCTATTGATACACCGCCTGCCCTCAGTCAAGCCATGCCTTGCAGCCTGTTGTTACTTAACCTTGCCTTGTTATTTAACTCTCGTGTGTGTCAGAACTGTCTCCCAGCTAGACTGATAATGCCCCGAGGACACAGACTGTGGGTATTACCCATCTCTCAGAGGTTTACCCTAGAAATGACACGCAATACACACATTTTTTTTTAAATCTCATGCCATTTGATTATACTTAAAGCCATTTTCATCTTGGCCGTTTCCAGGGTCTAAACCATTCCCGGAGGAAGAAGCCCATTACTTGCTCATAATAAAAACGCTTTGATGAAACAGAAAGTCCATTTCCCCTTGGGGTTCCTCCCATTAGCCCCCGCAAAGAGAAATACCAGTCCCAATATCCAGGGACCTGGGAGTCCTCTGTGATCTGGACCCGCGGGAGTCTGTGATCCCCACAGGACCGAGCTTAGGTCTGTGCACCAAGAAAAGGCTTGGTAAATCCTTGCTGAAAAGAAGTGAAAGAATAAATGCACACTCTACCCTTAAATAGTTCTAGGGAAGGGGCGGCTCATTCTTCCCTGGGGGAGTCCATATCAAATCAGGGACTCACCCTGTGGACATCCAGCCTTCTCAGACATGTGTCATTACTATTTCAGGAGCCCCTTTATTCCTTCTAGCATGACAAACTCTTGAGGAAGAAGAATGGGCTTATTGGGGACAGAAGTGCTCTGTAACCATAGCTGTCATCGTGGGGCTCCACTGAATATGGCTGGCAGACCCCAGCCTTATAGCTGTGAGCTCTGTCATTTTGGCAAGACAGGCTGCTTTTTCTCCCAAAGGGGTGGAGACCTCCCTCTTTGCCTAAGTAGCCAGGCTTCATCTTTCTGAGGATTGTCTGGTGACCCTAGCCCCACCTCAGACATCCATGTTTCCCTGCAGGGGATTCTTTGGCCCAATCTGGATGCACTGAGAGCCAGGTCCAGAGGTGAAGCGTTTTGCAGGAGGCTTGCCTGAAACTCTCTGGCCCGCTGAGACTATTAGGGCTCCCCGACTTGAGCTGGCATTTACCCCAGACATTTGATTTCCGGGCATCATGGCAGGTCCTTGACTCAGGTGGCATGGTCGATGAGAGAGAGTCTGCTGCAGGGAGTCGCTGAGGTCCTCAGTTTTAATCTGTAAGCGGAGGCAGGGAGGAGAATCATCAGTTCAGGACCCCTTAGGCAGATGGCAGGCAGAGGCAGGAGATAGATGTTCAACAAGCCCCAAGAGTCAAAGAACTCGCACAGCGCCTATTGGGCTGCAACTTGATTTTCCTGCCTGTGTGAGTCCTTTAGGTCAGGGCAGCTGGTAAGGGACAGAGGTTGAGAGGTTCACAGGGGTAAATGTCCTCAAGACGGGGGGAGGTCCACCTGGATTGATTGCTCCTGAACACCACGGCCTGTGCTGGTATGCACAGCAGTATACGTTCCTCCTCACTAAAACTCAAAAATGAGGAATTTTTGTAGTGACTGCAAACATTTCTTTCAGACTGTTGTTCTTTTTTCTTGGGGGTGGCATGTTAGAATCTCTTTTTGGAAATGATAGTGCTCCTCAATGGTGTTTTTATTCCATTTTATTTATTTAGTTAGTTACGGCTGGGCTGGGCCCCACTGCTGTGCAGGTTTCTCTCTAGCTGTGGTGAACAGGGGCTGCTCTCCAGTTGCAGTGCACGGGCCTCTCTTGTTGTGGAGCATGGGCTTTAGAGTGCACAGGCTTCAGTAGTTGCCGTTTGAGGGCTCAGTGGTTGTGGCGGGCTTAGTTGCTTCACAGCATGTGGGATCTTCCCAGATCAGGGATCAAACCCATGCCTCCTGCATTGGCAGGTGGATTCTTTACCACTGAGCCACCAGAGAAGGCCCCTAAATGGTATTTTTAAAACTCCCCACTTTATAAAGTTTAAAAAAAGGAAAAGGCAGTTCTTTACTAATCTCCCTTATATTCTGTTTTTTATTTTCCTGGTCCACAAAATCCCAAAGCCTGGGAACCAGCTTCCCTCCATTCCCCCATGTTTTCTACACTAACCTTCCCTCTGCGAGCTGAGTTGCTTTGGCAGTCAGCTTCCTTAGCCATGCGGCTTGGGTGACAGACCTTGCCTGTCTCCCTACAGGTGGGGACATGCTCCCTCACAGTCACTGCTGAAGTTGCAGCCTGAGGGGCCTGTGGTGGTTTCCACACTCTCTCCAGCCTCTACCACCCTTCAGTGGCAGCACCAACCACCCACCTGTGGGTTTTCCAGGTGTCCAAGGGCAGGGCAGGAAGTTCTACCTGTGCCCACCCCTCCTCCCACCCTGAGAACAACTACCCTCTTGCAGCCTTTCAAAAAGTCCATTGTGGGGGTGGAGGGTGGGTAGGGAGTATGCAAGGGACTCTGAATTCATATAATACAGCAGGGAGCTTGGGATCCAGACAGAACCTTATAAAAGACATGGTGTGGGGGGGGGGCGGGTATGGCTCTGCTGGAAGCTCTTGTCCATAGGAATCTTGGCTTAAACTATTTTCTTGGTCTATGCTGGGAATATCACTGTCACCCTGGAATCTTTCATGTCTGCATTAGTTTAACACAAGTCAAAGCTTCAGACTAACAGCTCTACTTGTGCTCAACCACTGTGGGAAATGGTGCTTTGGATCACTAAAGAAAGAACTCCATATGGTTGGAGAGTTAGGAAGATCTTGTTGAGTGACACAGACCAAGGGGGGAGCCCATGTCCTAATGGTACTTTGTACCTAGCGGCAACCCCACGCGTGTTAAATGAATCAAAGACACAGAGTCTCTCTCCCCATCCTCCATTGGGATACAGTGAGGAAAACATCGAACAGGGAGCTAGAACCTGTTTCTAGTCCTAACTCTGACCCTAGTTTACAACATAACCTTGAGCAATCATTTCGTCTCTGTGAGACTTGGTTTCCCCATTCTACATGATTTTTCTTTCGCTCCTCCAGGTTGCTACAGTGCTCTTAGATAAAGCAGATCTAAGCAGCACCAGGGAAGCCCTGCTTGTACCAAAAGTGATAGGAAGATGGTCCTTTTAGCGATGGTCTTTGTACGTCTTTCCTCTCTTTCTTCACCTAAGGAGACTATTCTGGAAACTTGGAAGCAAAGAGGAGGAAGCCAGAGTGTCAGAAAACAGCCCAGTGGGGGCAGAGAGTTAGACATCCAGAAAACTTCAAAGGCACAGCCCCCTAGGAGTGATCTCCAGAACATCCTCCGTCCCCACCCTCAATGCCCTTCAGCTCTCCCCACCCCACCTACCATACTTGGCATCCCCATCTAAGAAGCTCCGGTGACCTAGTTCTTCCCCCAGAAGTTAGAGTTTTCACATCCTAGATTCCGGGGAAACATTTGTTGGCAGATTTTGGAAAGCTCAAAATAGATGATAAACTACTTATTTCAGATCACCACCAAGCTCAAGCTTTGCTCAGAGAGGAGATTTTACGTAAGCAAAGCCTCCCTTTCCCACATGCCTGCCTCTTGTGCAGCCCCCTCGCGCTCCCGGGCATCCCTTATCCCCAGTGGGGATACGTGAGACAGGATGGAGGAAGGGAGACGGAGGGAGAACATGGAAAATCGGAGCTCACAGCACGCTGGTGGAACCGCCGCAGGCAGCTTGGCAGGACTCCAGCTCGGAGGCAAGTGGCAGGGTTCCTTTATAGACTCATTATGCGCAATGGGGAGATAAGAAGGTGCAGCTATGACAGAGCTTGAAAACATGTGCTTTGCCTCCAACCTGAGTGCTATCTGTTAGAATCAGTGCCAGGTCTTCCTGCAACACTTAATTTCAGAAACCAGCGCCATCATAAAAGAAAATGCACCCTTTCATCTGCTTCCTGGATCAATTGCCCTCCACGTTCTTTCAGGGGCCCTGCCGACCTCCCACTTCTGAAAATGAGGTTCCTGATAGCAAAACATCCCCCTGGGTGTTAGCCTGGGGGTGTTCTGACAACTCCGTGTGTTACTCTTCTGAGGTTTTGCTTTATTGACACCTTATTCTTCCATTTTTCATCATTTACTACCCCTTGGATATGAGTTGCTGATGGTGAACCCCAAAGAAGGCAATCCTAAACAAACCAATTTGAAAGACAGCAAAGCAGAAGACTTTTTCTGTGACAAGTTCTAAAATCTCCGCTTTGGTCACTGAGTCTCAGAAAGAGTTGAACTGGACGAGGAGGAGAAGAGACACAGCAGCAACTCTGTCTGCCTCCCATGCCCCTCCCGCCCCCCCCCCTCCCCCCCCGCACACTTCTCTGATTACTCTCTGAAAGTTCAGAGGCTAAGAAACTAAGAAAATCAAGTCCCTTCCAAATCCAAAAATCCCTCTCATGGCTGTCAAATGGAAAAGACTGGAGCCTTTCCAGGCAGCTGGGTGTTGGCTGTGGATCGGGACGATGAGATAGAGAGACTTCTGTTGGGTCCCACTGACTTATCACGTGAGAACCAGAGGCAAATTGGACGAAAACCCAATTTTCCGCATACTTGTGAAAACCCCACCAAACCCACAGCCTCCCTGAAACCGTGCAGACCATCCGCAAGGTCCCTTTGGAGCATCTTTCCACGCCAGTGGATTAATTCTCCAGGTCCTGTTGTGATGGACCGATCCCTGGGGACATGAGCCACCACAGAGGGCTCTGCCAGGTCAAGGCCCGGTCAAGGCCATCGATCACTCTGTCCATCTATTAGACACAGTTAGTTAGTTTAGGATCTTCTCTACCCATTGTGCTGTGCAAAGGTGTTACACTGAGTCTTGGGTAGTGACCAGAGAGGTAAAGAGGTATCATGGGCGATTATCTTTTCTAATCCCAGCAAACTCCCTGACATCACCTGCTATAGAAAGCAATAAATAGTCTCGTTCTGGGAAGAGAGGGCCCTTTATGATGAACTGGAAACCCTTCAAACATTCCTTACTTAGCTTCACCTCCCAGTCAGGAAGTTTGAAGACAAGTGCTTATCTTACTATCTCATGGAAACCAGGAGTGCTTCAGAGATGGGTGTAAAGTTATACAACAGGACACTGGCTAAACCCTGGCAAGGGAATGGTCCTCTGACCCTCCCCTGGCACTCTTTCTACAAAACAGTATTACACATTTTCCAGGGATGAGAGAGAGAACGGATTATAGGTGATGGAAAAGGTGATGCTGTGGTCCACCCATACACTTGAACCTCCTTGTTAACCATCTGACAGGCCATGGGGGGCTGGAGTACTTAGCCTTAGCCCCCTCCCCGTGACATTTCACATGGCCCTCTCCTGGGGGGAAAACAGCCCGACACTAATGAATATATCACTGGCGATGAAAATGATCAAAGCTGTAGTGCCAGTTGCATAACTCGTTTGTGGAAAGTGTTTCATAAACATTTCACAAGAAGGAGAATTTCAAAGCGTGAACATCTCCCAACCTGCCTTCAATTACAGGCAAGATTTTTTTTTTTTTTTTTTTTGGTTGTTATTTATCCCTCCCCCCGCCCCTTCTATACTTCTCCAGAGCAGTGAGGAAGAGTTTCTGTTTTGTAACTTATCTATAAAAGAGTTGACAAACATTTTGCTAATGAATGATCCTAAAAATACATTCCAAGTAGTGGAATGGGGCAGGCAGGTAACTCAGATGAACAAGGCTGAGAGTCCCCTAAGAGATGCTGGCTGTATTTTTGCCCAAAGGACTCTCCTTTCTCCAGGGCTCTTGATTGCTTCCCATGAGTCCAAGGCTCCCGCCCTTTTGGGTGCCCGTGGGAAGTGCCTGGGGAAAAAGAGATGGACTGGATGAGGTCTAGTCAGGTCTATGACAGACTAGCCTAGATGCACCTTCTTTAAAAAACAGTTTTGTGGGTGTTTTCTTTTCAATTAGGTGTGCTGGGTCTTCATTGCAGTGTGAGGGTTTTCTCTGCTGTGGTGAGTGGGGGCTACTCTTTGTGGCAGTGCATGGACTTCCCATTGTGGTAGCTTCTCTTGTAGAGTGGGCTTCCCAAGTACATTAACGGTCAAGAATCTGCCTCCAGTGCAGGAGATGTGGGTTCGATCCCTGGGTCGTGAAGATCCCTGGGAGAAGGAAATAGCAACCCATTCCAGTATTCTTGCTTGGGAAATCCCATGGACAGATGAGCCTGGTGGGCTACAGGCCGTGGTGTCGCAAAAGAGTTGGACATGACTTAGCCACTGAACAGTAGGAAATCTCGCTGTGGAGCACAGGCTCTAGGCGTCCAGGCTTCAAGAGCGGCAGCACGTGGGCTCAGTAGTTGTGACCCCCTAGCTTCGTTGCTCCGCGGCATGTGGAGTCTTCCCAGATCAGGGACGGAACCCCTGTCCCCTGCATTGGCAGGTGGATTCTTATCCACAGTACCACCAGAGAAGTTCCTACATGCACCTTTTCCTGTACACTTTGGAATCTTCTCTTGGACAGCTCTGAACTTCTAGACCAAGAGTGATGAAGTGAGGAGACATGGAGTTCTTTAATAAACATACAATTTCTTAGGAGGGTGGGGCCACTTGGAGTTGTTCCTTCCTGAAAAGAAGCTTCCCATAGAGGCCTCCTTGTTCTTCCTGCTTGTGCCTCCTCTGGAAATGCAACATGCTTATCAGTCCTGTTATTTAATGCTTTGGCTTCAGTTCTTAGCACACAGCACTGCTAGTACTGACACATGTCTGAAAAAACCCCATCATTTTAAGCCCATAAAAGTTTTCTTCTCCCTCTGGCATTCAGGTCCATGCATTCAAGCTTAAAAACTCTAGGAAGGGGCTGTGCTCTCTGGGAGGTCACATCCTCATGGATTATTTTCGGTGCCCAGGACTTAAACCACTTTAACCACTGTGCTGCTTTCTAGCCCTCTGGAGACACCAGCAGCATCTGCTTCCAGTGAAGAGCTGGATTAATGCTAGCTCTCTTTATAGACCCTGATTTTTTGTTTTTGTTTTTGTTTTTTTGGCCTCTCCACTTGACTTGCAGGATCTTAGTTCCCTAACCAGGGACTAAACCTGGGCGGCGGCAGTGAAAGTGCTGAGTCCTAATCACTGGACAGCCAGGGAATTCTTAATCCTGATCTCTTTTGAATCAGAGTCTTCTAGTTATTCTGGCCACCTGCCTGGTCGATAAGAGGTGTGGAGTGCCTCTCTGATTCTTTGACTGGGAAAGAGTGCCACAGAGAACTGTTGATTCACCCCCATAGATGGCTGTTCTGCCTCCCAAATAAGTGAAATGGCCAGAAGAAGGGGTGGGGAGGGCTGGGGCTAGAAAGGCTGAACATGGAATCAAACTCTGAAAACCTCTTGCTAGTGGCTGTTCTTGGGAACTCTCTGATGTGTGAATGCTGGTGGTCGTCACACTGGGTTCTTCTGCATACACTGGGCTGCACATCATGGAAGGACCTTGTGATTCATTTCAGAGCAGAGGGTAGGGGAAAAAAGAACACATCCAGGAAACAAGCACAAGGCTCAGAATTAACCAGAAGACCTGACTTTGGGCTCCATGTCTGCCTCTAAAGACCTACATGATCTTATATTTAGTTATTTCACTCATCTCTCTAGGCCTAGATTATGCATCCATGAAAGGAAGAAAATACGCCAGATGGAATCTACTCAAGAAATTTGTCATGTACGAAAGAGAGAGTTGGAGTTGACTTGTGAGCACACAGGTATCTTTATTGAGTCACTAGACCCATTTCGGAGAAGGCAATGGCAACCTACTCCAGTACTCTTGCCTGGAAAATCCCATGGACAGAGGAGCCTGGTAGGCTGCAGTCCATGGGGTCACGAAGAGTCGGGCACGACTGAGCGACTTCACTTTCATGCATTGGAGAAGGAAATGGCAGCCCACTCCAGTGTTCTTGCCTGGAGAATCCCAGGGACGGGGGAGCCTGGTGGGCTGCCGTCTATGGGGTCGCACAGAGTCGGACACGACTGAAGGGACTTAGCAGCAGCAGCAGCAGACCCATTTTACTAGACTGAGGTTTAGAAAAGTTAAGAAACTTGCTAAAAGTTACTTACTGCTGGTAAATCTGGGATTTCAATCCACATCTGTCTGATTGCATAGTTCTACATGAACCTGACTACCATGTGTGATAAAACCATAGACGCTTCAAGGAAGCTTTGTGCAGACTGCTGTCAAGTGCATGGCAGACATGCAACAAGTGTTGATTCCTTCCCTTTCCCATCAGAACTCAAAGGAAGTGTAGCTACAACCTGGTTCAAATGGTGCATTTTACAGCGCTGACTCTGATTTCTCCTCTGGAGAAATCAGGGCAACCCAGCTAGAGATGCAGTCAAGCCAAGTCTGGTGACCAAGTCAGGGCCCCTGGGAACAGGTCTCTGAACGTTCCAGCCGGTGTTCAGTCCACTCCCCTACACAGCGGCAGGACTCTCTCTCTTGTTTCTATCACTCTGGGGTTGTTGCCCATTCTGGCTCCTGAAGTCACTCAGTAGTAACCCTAATCCCATTGCTCTAATAAGATTTAATCTCAGTCCTGCTTCAGAGTTCTCCATTACTTCACTGGGTAAGGTTCAGATGCAGATAAAGCACACATCTGCCTGATGTGTAACCTGATACACTTGGTTTGGGAACCAGCATTTTTGTATTCCCTTGACTTTCACACGGACAACTTAACTCCAGGGGGGTTGACATTTGCTCTTTTCCTCCCTCATCACGAGGACAGGGGAAGAGAAGGCTCAGACACACCACGATATTCTCACACTACGGTATGTTGTTCTCTGGGGTCCAAAGGAGACTACCTGTGCACACACACAGCACCAACTTGCAGTCATGAAGTGCTACATAGATTAGTTCCAAGAGCATCAGCTCAAGAAAGGGAAAAAGTAATATTTTAAAAATACTTTAGGGCTTCCCTGGTGGCTCAGCGGCAAAGAGCCACATGCCAGTGCATGAGACGCGGGTTCGATCCCTGGACCAGGAAGATCCCACAAGTCACGGAGCAACTAAGTCTGTGTGCCACGACTACTGAGCCTGTGTTCCAGAGCCTGCGAACCACAACTACGTGCCACAACCAATGAGGCACACGTGCCTAGAGCAAGTGCTCCACAACACGAGAAGCCACCGCAATAAAAAACCGACTCACTGCAACTAGAGATTAGCTCCTGCTCACCGCAACTAGAGAAAAGTTCCCGCAGCAACGGAGACCCAGCACAGCCCAAAATGAATAAATAAAATTATAATAAAAACATAAGTACTTTCAAATGGATCAGCATTTGTTCTTCATGATAACTCAATGAGGAAAATAATCCTATCAAGCCATTTTTACAGATGTAGGAACCAAGACTAGAGAAATTAATAGACCCATCACACAGCCAGGAAGAGCAGAGCCTGACTTTCTGTTTGCATCTTTGGCTCCCAGACCCTCCCTTCATTTGCCCGTACCACTCTGTAAGGCATCCCATTCTGTTTCCGCCTAGAATTTCCTACCTAAAAATGAACTTGTTGACCTCTACCTCTTCAGTGAGCCATGCTGTTTTCACATGTGGTACACAGTTGGTGTACAGGTTTCCACAAGTGGAGCCTGGGATTTTTGCACGGATGTGGGGCTGCCACAGTGATCAAAAGTAAACTTTCAACAAGTCTGAATGGGAGTCTCTTTGACATCCCCTGGGGAACTGCCTGTGACCTGGAAGCCTGTCTCTGAAAGGCTGAGCGTTGGCTATAAGTGCAAGTAAAAGGCTTTCCCTGGTAACGTTCATATTTGAGAATAGTCTTCTAAGTAAGGCTGAGGTCCTTGTCTCTTGTATTCTTCTGGTGCCCTGGATAAAGGGATGTGTCTCTGTGGCCCTCTGATCCCGCATCTTTTCTAGTAGCAGTGGAGCATATGGTCTTCCAAGCGGCTTTAGATATAGCTTTTTCTGCCCCATAAAGTTCCCCTTCCCAGTTTAATTCAATAAACATTTAGTATGCACCTATTGTATTCCAAGAGTAACTGTGACACAAAGGTGAACAGGGACCTCCCAGATCAGTTAGGAGATGGCAAGTAAAACTGCAGTCACCTACACAGCCTGGTTAGGAGGGGAATTTGGGGGAGAAGGGATACATGTATGTGAATGGCTGAGACCTTTGCAGTCCACCTGAAGCTATCACAGCATTGTTGATCAGTGCCACTCCAATATAAAATACAAAGCTTAAAAACATAGATAAGTAATGAAACAAACAAAAACATCACCTACAGTGCAATGCTGAAGGCAATGGGGATGCAGTGCTGCGGTGGTCGCATGGGAAGGTTGTGAGTTGCTTTGTCAGGGCAGAGGACAGATAACCAGAAAAAGAGGGGTTAGATAGGAAGGCTCCAGAGAGGAGAAGTGGGAGCCTCTGGGAGCCTTGAAGAATGAAGAGGGGTTCAGCAGAAGGGAAAGCAGGGCATGCCAGGAAGTGGGAGCAGCTTGTCCACAGTCACAGACAACGAAACGACTTCATGTTCAAGAGCGATGAGCAATTCAGTGCTGCCACAGCGTGGAGTGGGAGAGGCCGGGGCAAGCAGCCAGGGCCTGATGACAGAGGCCCTGTGGATCACGCAAAGAAGCTGAGGCTGGACTCAGGGGCAAAGTGTAACTCGAGCAAAGGGCAGGGACATGGGAGATTTTGTAACAGCTGTACGGGATATGGATTTGAAGAGAGGATACCTGTGAGCAGGGGAATTAATTAAAGAGCTGTTTATCACAACAGTCTAGGTAAAGAGCTGCTGAGGACATGCCTAAGGCCAAAACAGTAAGAACGGAGAGGCAGATATGGAATGGCACGTTTTTAAGATCGAAAATATATTTCCGCCCCTAAAGGTTTATCCTCTATAACAAAGGACTATTTCAGGAATCTTCTGTTGAATGCCTGCAGGACAGAAAGAACCAACACACAAAAAAAATTCTGAAAGACCAGAGTCAATCCAATTACTAAGAACAGATACATGGAGGGTATTTGGGGTTACAGAAGGTATTCACTAAGTCAAATATTTCTGTAATGTCCAAATTTTCAAAGGTAATTATTCATTTTAAACTAGAAAAAAAAATATTAATAAGATTAAAAAGAGAAAGAACTCCAAATTTCAGTGCTTGAGTTTGGAAGATTTCAGTTCCTAAAGTATTCAAGTTAGTGATAGTTTCCTCTTTTACCTGGTGAAAGAAATGTCTTGAGACATTTAGGGGCACATTTTCTAAATAAACACACATATATGCAGATAGATATGTTTGTTGTATGTGTGTGTGTGTGTGTTTAAATCAATAACTGAGAATCCATCTCCTTCTCCTGCCATAACCTGAGTCATCGTCTACCAAGAGGCCACACCTGGATGTGGTCTACAGCCCTCACTTACACCTTTCCATGACATTCTACAGTTTACAAAGCACTTTCAAACATATCAGTTTGGTTGATTTTCAGAATATTCCCATGAGATTGAAAAGGCAAGTGATGCTATTCTTGTTTTACTGTTAAGGAAAACAGGTTCATGAAAGGTAAATGATGTATCCAAGGTACATGGCTGGTTAGCAGGGGAGCTCTGATTTGAATTCAGGTTATCTGATTTAAAAGTCAACACATCTATCAAATTTTTAGGATTTTCTGAGGAAGCTTCCCAAATAAGTGGATTTTCAGTCCCCGAAATCTATCTCTTACAGATCCAAAGACTTTATTTCAGTTTTGGATAGCTATTTATTGTTTGTTTGTTTTTTTCACCTTCCAGTATTTTAATGGGAATTGCATTATCTATAGATTAATTTGAGGGAAATAGACACTTTTATTATAGTAGACCTTCTAAATTATAAATTTAGCCTGTTATTTGAATATTCTAATATCTCTCAGTAATGTTTTATAGTCTTTAGAATATAACTATTGCACCCCTAGGATTTGATTTTTCTGATACTGTTGTAAATGTGTTTACAGTTTCATTTTTAACTTGTTTGCTGTGGAATATAGACATACACTTGCTTTTCATGTACTGATCAGATACTCATTAACTTTATTACATGCATTTATTAATTCTAATAACTTCCTTGTAAGATCTTTTGAATTTTCTATTTATACAATTTGGTCAATAGTTTTCTGTGAATAGAGATAGTTTTTTTTTCCAAAGTTTACACTTTTTAAAAAAATTTTGTACCTTTACTTTATTGCTCTGGCTTAGACTTCCAAGATAATTGAATAAAAGTAACGGTAGTGGATATTTTTGTCTTTTTCTCAATGTCACATTTCCTCATTAAGTATGTTCAGTTCAGTTCAGTCGCTCAGTTGTGTCTGACTCTTTGCGACCCCATGAATAGCAGCACGCCAGGCCTCTCTGTCCATCCCCAACTCCCGGAGTTTACTCAAACTCATATCCATTGAGTCGGGGATGCCATCCAGCCATCTCATCCTCTGTCATCCCCTTCTCCTCCTGCCCCCAATCCCTCCCAGCATCAGAGTCTTTTCCAATGAGTCAACTCTTTGCATGAGGTGGCCAAAGTATTGGAGTTTCAGCTTTAGTATCAGTCCTTCCAATAATGTTAGAGGTTGGTATTTTTTTTGAAGATATCCTTTATCAGATTAAAAAATTTTTTTTTCAATTTCTAGTTTTAAAACCATGAATGGGTGTTTATCAAATGCTTTTTTTCTTCATTTTTTTGAGATAACCACATAATTTTTTACTTCTGTTTGTGATTACTTACACAACTGACATTTTATTATGAAATCAACTTTGCCTTCCTGGGATAAATCCTACTATATGATTTTCTTCTCTTCCTCTTTCCTATTGGTTTCATTTTTGAACAGAGATCTTGTATCATATATATCTCTACTTTTCCCTAAAGAGTACCTGACAACTCACAAAAAAGAAAATTATAAGCCAGTATTACTAATGAACGTAGATGCAAAAATCTTCAACAAAATATTAACAAACTGAATCCAACAATACATTAAAAGAATCATACACTGTGACCAAGTGGAATTTATTCCAGGGCAGCAAGGATGGTTCAATGTTCACAAATCAAAAAATGTGATCTATCACATTTAATTTATTAAAGAATAAAAAATCATATGATCATCTCAATACATGCAGAAAAAGCTTTTGATGAAAGTCAGCATCTATGACAAAAACTCTCCACAAAGTGGGTAGAGACGGAACATACCTCAACATAATAAAGGCCATATATAACATATCCATAGCTAACATCATACTCAGTGGTGAAAAACTGAAGGCATTTCCTCTAAGAGTAGGAAAAACATGAGGATGCCCACTTTTATTTAACATAGTCTTGGAAGTCCTAGCCACAGCAACTAGAAAATGAAGAAATAAAAGATACCCAAACCAGAAAGGAAGAAGTAAAACTGTCACTGTTTGCAGATGACATGATACTATACATAGAGAATCCTAAACACACCACCAAAAAACTTCTAGAGTTTATCAATGAATTTGGTAAAGTTGCACGATACAAAATTAAAATAAAGAAATCTCTTGCATTTCTAAACACTAACAATGAACTATCAGCAAGAGATATTAAAACAATCCCATTTTAAACCACATCAAAAAGAATAAAATATCTAGGAGTAAATCCAATTAAGGAGGTAAAAGACATGTACTCAAAACTGATGAAAGAAGTTGAAGATGACATAAACAGATGGAAGGGTATACCATGTTATGGATTAAAATAATTAATATTGTTAAAATGATCAAGGCAATTTATAGATTTAATGCAATCCCTATCAAAATACCAATGGCCTTATTCACAGAACTAGAAGAGGTAATTTAAAAATTTGTATGGAAGCAAAAAGGCCTTGAAGAGCCAAAATAATGTTGAGAAAGTAAAGAGCTAAAGGTAGCATGATCCCCCTGACTTCAGACTATACTACAAAAATACAGTAATCAAAAAAAAAAAAAAAAAGGCATGGTAATGGCACAGAAACAGACACGTAGATCAATGGAACAGAATAGAGAACTCAGAAATAAACTCATGGATCTACTGCCAATCTACAATACTGTAGGCAAAAGTATACAATGAAGAAAAGGTGGTCTCTTTGGTAAGAACTTCCCTGGTGGCTCAGATGGTAAAGAATCTGCCTGCAATGTGGGAGACTCAGGTTTGATCCCTGGGTTGGGCAGACCCCCTGGAGAAGGAAATCGCTACCCACTCCAGTATTCTTGCCTGGAGAATTCCATGGACAGAGAAGCTTGGCAGGCTACAATCCATGGAATCACAAAGAGTCAGACACAACTGAGTGACTAATACTTTCAATAAGTGGTACTGGAAAAGCTGGGCAGCTACATGCAAAAGAATGAAATTAGAATATTTTTTTCACACCATATACAAAAATAAACTCAAAATGGGTCAACGACCTAAATGTAAGACCAAAACCCATTAAACTCCTAGAAAAAAACATAGGACAAACACTCTTTAACACAAATTGCAGCAATATTTTTTTGGATCTGTCTCCTAAGGCAAAGAGCTAAAGGTAGCTAAAGGTAGCTAAAAATTAAATAAACAAATGAGATCCATTTAAGCTTAAAAAGCTTTTGCAAAGGAAACCATTGACAAACATAAAGACAACCTACTGAATGCGAGAAAACACTTGCAAACGATATGACCAATAAGGGGTCATTATCCAAAATATATAAACAACTCATAGAACTTAATGTAAAATAATCAAACAACTCGATTAAAATCTGGGAAGAAGAACTGAATAGACATTTTTCCAAAGAAAACACACAGATGGCCAACAGACACATGAAAAGTATGCTCGACATTGCTAATCATTAGAGAAATGCAAATCAAAACCACAGTGAGATATCACTTCATGCCTGTCAGAATGGCTATCATCAAAAAAATCATAAATAAAAAATGTCAGTGAGGATGTAGAGAAAAGAGAACCCTTGTGCACTGTTGGTGTAAATGTAAATTGGTGCAGCCACTGTGGAAAACAATATGGAGATTCTTAAGAATACGGAAAATAGTACTAGTGTATGATTCTGCAATTCTAGCACTAGGTATATATCCAAAGAAGATGAAAATACTAATTCAAAAAGATACATGCTCTCCAATGTTCATAGCAATTACTTACAACAGCCAATATACGGAAGCAACCTAACCTAACTGTCCATCAACAGATGAATGGATAAACAGGTGGAATGTGTATACGAGTGGACTATTACTCAGCCATTAAGAGAATGAAATTTTGCCATTTGCAACAACATGGATGGACCTGGAGGGTACTATACGTACTGAAATAAGTCAGAAAGAGAAAGAAAAATACCGCATGTTACCACTTTATATTTAGAATCTAAAAAATATTGAGTTGGCCAAAAAGTTTATTCCAGTTTTACCATAACTTTTTTGGGAAAAACCCAAATGACCTTTTTGGCCAACCCAATTAAACAAATGAATGAATATAACAAAACAGAAAGAGACTCACAGATAAAGAGAACAAACTAGTGGTTACCAGGAGGGAGAGAGAAGGGGGGAGGAACAAGACAAGGGTAGAGGATTAAGAAGTACAAACTACTATGTATAAAATAAACGAGCCACAAGGATATATTGTATAGCACCCAGACTATAGCCAGTATTATATAACAAATAATAAATGAAGTATAATATATAAACATTTTGAATCACTATGTTGTCTACCTGAAACTGATATAATATTATAAATAAATTATGCCTCAATTAAAAAAAAACAATACATCTTTCAAAATTCCTAAGATTTCCTGAGAAAGCCTCCCCAAATAAGTGCATTTTCAATCACTAAAATCTATCCTTTTTAGCTCCAAGTCTTTCTTTCAGTTTTGAATAGATACTGATTGATTTCATTTTTGAATAGAGATCTTGCTGAAAAGTATTATACACATCCCTTCTTTCGCTTCAAGGGTACCTGAAAGGTAATTTAGTCAATGACGCAATCACAATTGTGAACACATTTTAAAGGCAATCATGCCCTCAGGGACACTGAAGTGTTTGGCGTCTGTTGGCTATAGCACTAAATGGCTCTGAATTCCTTTTTTTTTTTTTTTTTGCAGCTCTGCTTTTTTCCATGTTTTTTGTCTCCTTTCTCACAACCAAGTTTTTAGCCTACTGTTGGTATCCTTGCTTCTAGCAGCCCCCCATGCCAGTTTAACTTTGCAACTTTTATTTGCTAAGGGCTAGAAAAACCAGATAGTTAAGTTTGTTACAACTGTTTCTAAAATAAGAGTTTAAGGCTCTTGAGAAACAGTCTGGCTCCAAGTCTCATTGGCTTCCTTCTTACTCTCAGTTGGATTCTAAATAGGTGAGGCTGTGGGCTCTCTGGATAACTGAGGCACTGCAATGGCTCTGAGTAGCTGTTTGATATGGGGTTTGCCTTTTGGTTCAAATTTTACTGAGTACATATCTATCCTGTTACCCTTAATAGCCTGGGACAGGACTCCAGGCAAAATAGTTAGCTGAACCCACACAATTGACAGTGTAAGCTAAATTCTCTAAGGCTGAGGAGCAGTTACCAAATTTATTGCCAAAAGGCAGTGAACTTAAGCCAAGGGACTTTCTGACAGTATATCTGTTTCCCTACTTATAAAATGAAAATCATCTTTGATTCCTGCCCAGGTGTCAAGGATTTAAGGATCAAGGTCTACAAAACCTGGGCTTCCCAGATGGCGCGGTGGTAGAGAATCTGCCTGCCAATGGAGAGGATGCAGGAGACTCAGGTTCGATTCCTGGGTCGTGAAGATCCCCTAGAGAAGGAAATGGCAACCCACCCCAGGGTTCTTGCCTAGAGAATCTTGTGGACAGAGGAGCCTGGTGGGCTACCGTCCATAGGGTTGCAAAGAGTCGCCTGAGCACTCACACACGTCTATAAAACCTGCTCTAGGAAGGACTCTCACTGCTTTTGTCACCAAACCAATATGAAGAGGATGATTTTGCACATGTATTACCTGGGATACTTATCTTGCTTGCCTGTCACTAAGTGCTTATTGAATAGATAGGGGACTGACGCATACATACTTTCAATAATCCTGGAATTTAGGAAACTAGGTCTCAGAGAAATCAAAGGATTTCCCCAAAACCATACAGCTAGAAAGTGGCAGAGCTGGAATTTGAATCTAAGTCTAAGCAGACTTGGGCTTCTCAGGTGACTCAGTGGTAAAGAACCCTCCTGCCAATGCAGGCAGTGCAGGAGACTGAGTTCAATCCCTGGGTGGGGAAGATCCCTGGAGGAAGAAATGGTAACCTACTTTAGTATTCTTGCCTGGATAATCCCATGGGGAGAGGAGCCTGGCAGGCTACAGTCCATGGAGTCCCAAAGAGTCAGACACAACAGAGACCGAGCAGACCCAGAATCAACTCCCTTTCCATGGCATCATGCTGACTTAAAAAGTCACGCCAAACTAGGCTCATTTTCTTTTATACAGGGTTTTTAGAAATGAGGATCAGATGAATGCTATAATTATTATATATATATATATATATTTATATACACACACACACACATGTCCCTGGAGATCAAGATGGGGGTCATAAGGGCTGCTGCTGCTGCTGCTGCTGCTGCTAAGTTGCTTCAGTCGTGTCCGACTCTGTGCGACCCCATAGACGGCAGCCCACCAGGCTCCCCCGTCCCTGGGATTCTCCAGGCAAGAACACTGGAGTGGGTTGCCATTTCCTTCTCCAATACTTGAAAGTGAAAGGTGAAAGTGAAGTCGCTCAGTCATGTCCGACTCTTCGCGACCCCATGGACTGCAGCCCACCAGGCTCCTCTGTCCATGGGATTTTCCAGGCAAGAGTACTGGAGTGGGGTGCCATTGCCTTCTCCGCATGAGGGCTGAGAGAGTGTTAATTAACAAATCAGTGTCATCCAAGGGGGATGTCTCCAGTGGCATGCCATGGGACTCTGCTCATGGTCCAGTCTTGCTAAGCATGTCATCAGTACATTAGGCTATGAAGAGATATGTACCTTGCATACTTAATACATCTCTGTATGAGGAACAGGATTGGCTACTACTACTGTGCACAAAGACATCATGGTTAAAAAAAATAATCTTGGAAAGGTGCAAGGAAGGGAACAAAGTAATAAGATAAAGCATAAGAGGAAATATAAAAATCTTTTACTTAGAATATGAAAATTAACTGCACAAGTTGAGACAGCAGTTTGTAATTTTTTCAAGAAGACCTTAGAGGTGTTAACTGACACTTAAGACCATGTAAATTGAAAGTGTGATATAGTTATCTTTTAAACAATCTGTAGACTACTGTATAGCACAGGGAACTCAATATGCCGTGACAACATATATGAGAAAAGAATCTGAAAAAGAATGAGTATATGTATAACTGAATCACTTTGCTGTATACCTGAAACTAACACAACATTGTAAATCAACCACAGTCCAGTAACATTTAAAGAAAAAAATAAAAATAAAAAATTTGTAGGATAGGCTGTACTATTCTAATGCAATAGAATGTGGAATGAGGATCCCCTGCTTAACCATGCAAGTTCCACCTGGACAGGCCTGCCACTGCCTTATCTGGGCTTGTAACGGCTGGAATCAAGACACAACAAAGATACAGCACGTGCTCAATTAAATTTTGTTGAAAGAGTAAATGGATAAATGAATAAATCATCCAAGGTGTTCTGGCCTAGCCAGATGTTGTCTGAGTATTAAATGTTGTGCACTTGTGGATACTATACCTAAAGAGGGTGACTGGCAGACCAAAACCTATGCATCTAAAGGCATGAAGGCAGAAACAAATTCAAAGGGTTTGTCACAGCATTGAACAAAAATAGCTGAAGCAACCTAATGTCCTTTGATAGGGTAATAGAAGAGTAAAATTACATTGAAACAATAGAATGGCATGTAGTCATTAACAATAATCAAATCGGCCCTATGTGTAACACCAAGAGGCAATCTACAAATCTTATTTTTAAATTTCAAAACAAATTCAAAAAGAAATACACACTGTGTTATTTATACCTACCTACTATGTACATATACATGCATTTTTAAAACTCCACAAATATTTATAATTTCCATTTGTTCCCATATCCACGTATGAGTGGAGAAAAGGTTCTTCTAGACACATACACACAATATTGATAAGAGAAATTCTCTCTGGAAAAGAGGGCCGAAGCTCAACGAAGAACAAAAGTCTTCCTGTTTATCTGTAACATTAAATATTTCTACAAGAAAGCATTCATGCACTTTGTGTGTGACAGCAGCAGTAGCTTTAAGTAAGGCAATTAGAAACCTATATATGACTTTGCTGAAGGCATTCTGGATGTTTACATGGAAAGGGGAAGAGTAGGGGTGAGTTGTGTTAGTTGCTCAGTCACGTCTCACTCTTTGCGACTCCTTGGACTGTAGCCTGCCAGGTTCCTCTGTCCATGGAATTCTGCAGGCAAGAATGCTGGAGTGGGTTGCCATGCCCTTCTCCAGGTGATCTTCCTGACTCAGGGATCAAACCCAGGTCTCCCACATTACAGGCAGCTTCTTTACCATTTGAGCCACGAGGGAGGCCCTGGTGTAGGTGGCAGGATGAGGGGTGAGAGCTCTTCTCAAATACTGAAGGGCTGTCAGCTGAAGTGGACGGATTTTGGGCCTGGAGCATGTGGAGTGACGACCACAGGTGACCGTCACAGAGAGTGGATGGGGTCTCAGGGGAAAGAATGTCCTAACATCACAACCTGCTGAACCCTGCAGTGAACTGCATTCTGGGAAGTGAGTCCCAAATTCCTGGGAGAGCTTTGGCCAGAAGTGTGGGGCCAGGAGCCTTCTGTCAGGGATGTAGGCAGAAAAACGTTGCTCCAGGAGGTAGCTTAAGCTGGTTTTGAGGCTTATGCTGGTTTTGAGGCTTCTGACAAGTAAATTTATTTTTTTTGGCAGAGTTCAGAGAGTGTTCTTTTATTTTGTCAAATAAGAACATTAAAGTAACCAGTATCACCTACTCAGGTCATCACTTCATCACATGCAACCGATATTTTAATACCCCAAAATGCAAAATCTCAGACTGTTAAAATTGAATATATTTAATTGTATAAAAATTTGCTATGTTTTCTTCTTTTAAAATGTCACTGCAGGAAATTCCCTGGTGGTCCAGTGGCTAAGGCTCTGCACTCCTAATGTAGAGGGCCTGGTTACAATCCTTGATCAGGGAACTAAATCCCACATGCTACAACTAAGACCCAGTATACCCAAATAAATAAGTAAATATTAAAAAAAAATGCTAATGCAGACGGTGAAAACTTAGTCGTACAATGTTGTATTATGAATAAATAAGTGTATCCACAGACAGGATAGGAGAAAAGAAGAAAGCCTTGGTGCCAAACAGCAGAGATCTGTGGAACCCTTCTGGATATAGGGGACAAGTAACCTAAGGGACCCTTTTGCCCTAAGGGTCTATTTGTCTCTGACACACTCCAGAGTTAGAAATGCAACCCAAATTTGTCTCTACAGCTGATGAAAAATATAGTCACGGTGCTGTCAGGAGTCACTGGTTACCCTCAACCACACTTTCTATTGAAATGTCCAGGAGAGGGCAATCCTAGGAGAAGAAGTTCAGTCCTGTCCTCCGTTAAGGGGCATTTGTAAGGGGCCTCCTCTGGCTTGGGATATGTAGCTTGGGACTGAGCTCTCAACCTCAAAGAGTTTAGAAAGCCAGGTTGGCCGGAGTCCTATATGCAGACCCCGGATGCCTAGAGGGTAGGCCCTGGCACCCAGCAGCCACTGAGCAAACAGCTGAGATGCCTCAGCCAAACGCTCCTGGGACCCAGCCAATAAAGCAGTGGAGTTGGGAAATATTTACCAGAGTGGACTGGAGGGAGCCCACTGTACACGCTATATGCAGACACCCAACAAGCTCACCTCCCTGGGAGGAGGGGTGTGTTTCTGAGAATCGCTGGCTGAGAGAATGACGACAGGGAGCAGAGCAGCGTGAGGAGCAGAAGGCCCTGAAAAGCAGAGAGGTGGGATCCTTGGCACCGGGATGGAGGGGCGGGTAGATAGGTTCATCACAGCTATCCATCAGTCCGTTTATTTAAAAAACATGTACTGAATGTCTGCTCTGCTAGACACTGCTTTACTGTAATCACTACAATACAGACTCTTTCCTCAAATATTTCCCATCTTCTGGAGGGCTACCCGAAGAAGAAGACATCTGAGCTGAGTTTGGAAAGATAAATGGCAGGGTGATGGAAAGTGAGGATGAGGCGGTGAGGGGGTAGGGCTCAGTCAGAACAGCTGAGGACCTCCCTGGTGGTTCAGCGGTTACCAATCGGCCTGCCAGTGCAGCGGGACATGGGTCTGACCCCTGCTGGTGAGACTGCACAAGCCGAGGAGGGAAGCCAGTGCACTGTGACTATTGAGTCTTGTCTGTGCTCTAGAGCCTGGGAGCCACGACTACTGAGCTCACACGCCGCAAATGCTGAAACCCACGCACCCTAGAGCCCGCGCTCTGCAACAAGAGAAGCCGCTGCCATGAGAAGCCCGAGCACCACAAGGAAGAGCAGCTCCCGCTCGCTGCAACCAGAGAAAGCCGTGTGCAGAGACAGACTCAGTGTAGCCAAACATAGAATAAGTTAAAAAAATTAGAAAGCAACAGAGTCTAGATGCTGCCTCTTCCTCTGTTCCTCCCTATCTTGAGGACATTTCCTTATTTTAAAGAGGATCATTTCTGGGTGGTACTTACAAGCCCTTAGGACCTGGGAAGAAGGGGGCCTGGAGGTCTCCTGTGAGGTTAGACGGACCCTGGCTGAGTGGCTAGATTCTGAGTCAAGTCCCAAACCTCAGATCCTTCTACTCCCCACCCTGCTTTATGAGGGAAGAGTGTCTGTCTCTCAGAGGCCATGGGCCTGGCCAGGCTGGGGAGTGCCCTGAAGCCAGGGAGCTGCACTCCTCTTCACCGCCCAGCCAGCATAAGGGGAAGCACCAAATTCTCGGAAAGGAAGTTGGTTCTGGTTCACTTCAGAGAGAAAGGGACTCCATGCCTTTGGGTAGCTGCATGGCTTCTCTTGGGCCAGAGCGGTGTTAACTCTTTCTGTCTGGCCTGGGGGCTTGTACCCTAGCAGCCACACCTCTGAGAGTCCCAGCCCCAGACAGGGGGCACAGAAGCCTTCCACCACTGGCCCCAGCAGGAATCAGCATTTACCCCCAGGGACTGGGTGTTCTAATCTTTCTGGGCTTCAGTTTACCAGCTCCCCAACTGGCCCGCAAAACCCACTTCCAAGCTCTCAGATGAGTCCCGTCCACTGTGACGGGGTCAAGTTTAAACATTTCCTGGTTAGGATCACACACTTTCTTTGAGAAGATGTCATTGGGGAAAAGCCAAATTAATACAGAAGTTACTTTAAGCAAATCCTATGGATGATGTTTGCTTTAATTCATCGTAAAAGGGCATTCTTTATAGTCTCTGGAAAGACTGAGCATGATATTGCTTTAAATAGCAGGCTCTTGGTGGAAAAAAAGTAAATTAGTTGATAAACCTTTAACTTACATACAATATTTTGGGAACCACCCTCTCAGGTATGGAGAGGCATGCCTGTGTTTACCTGGCACCAACTGAGTCTGGCATATTTTTCTTATTATTCCTCTAGGAACGGGCTGAGTCAGGCACAAGGGCACAGGTTAGGGCACCCAGAAGAAGGCCTGCAGTTGGGGGAATCTGAGTGGAACTATCATCTGGAAAATGGTGAACCTTGGGCCTTCAGTGCCTCCCAAGAGCAGAGTTGGAGCAGGCTGATGTGAAACGGCAGCGAGAATCAACTGCGGCAACAGCAACAACAGCCAGTTTATTGAGCACTTACTATATTCCAGATAGCTTACACTCAAGATCTCTTTCACTCTTCATCCTAACAACAATGTGAGGTTGATGCTATTATTTCCCCGCATTTTACAGAGAGAGAAACTGAGGCTTGGGAAGGGTGAGTGACCCCAGCTCCTAGTGGTAGAGCCAAGATTCAAATCCAGGTCTGTGTGATCCCAGGGCTGGATCGCTGACCACTACACAGTCACTTGCAAGCCTAAAACCAGACACCCTGCAGTAGTCCACGCCAGCAGTGTCTGGGGAGAAAATGTTACAAGATGGCAGTGCAGGGGAGGGGCTGCCAAGACAGAGAAACAAAACAGGATGCGAATCCTTGGGAGCTGGAAGCCAAGGGGAATTTAGTGGCCTCGCAGTGGGGAGGGAAGGGAGTCTTGACATTGGGTCTGGAAACAAGCAGCAGAGGCCAGAGGGGTGATGGGGGCAATGGGGACAGCCAATTAGTAGAATAAGCTGGAATCGGAGACAGGAGGCCAGCAATGGACACAGCGCATATGATCAAGGAAACACTGAATAAAGGTAAATGGAATAAGTCCTGGCTCTGCCACTTAAGTGAAGTCACTTTACCATTTTGAGCCTAAGTTCCCTTGTTCATTGAGAATAGTGACTCTTGTTTAATAGCTGTTGTGAGAGTCAAACTGTTGGCTTAATGGGGTAGGGAACTGAACAGGGCCGCAGCGCCTGAGCCCGGCCTCCGAAGCCACTCTCAGGCTAGACTAGGAGAGGGAAGTTTGAGGTGGAAAAGTTTATTTTCTGCCACAGCAGTGATTCTAGGAGAAGGAGAATCTTCTGGATACTAGAGTTGCCTCTACAGCCCTCCGACTGGGGGCACAGAGAAGCCGGGTCCCACCCCCTGCCCTGTGGGCACACACACAGGCAAACAGTCGTCTCCTCCCTGCACCCTTCTCACGCACAGGCCAGGGAGGCACTCCTCCTCTCAGGGCAGGGGAACCCTCTGGGTGGGAACCCTGCTTCACCCCACCCCTCCCCTGGCAGCCTTCCCCGAGCCTGCAGATAGCATCTCTGTCATGCAGGCTGGCAAGCCCTGGCCGCGAGAGGTCTGCGGTATGAGCACAAGGGCTGGGGACCGGTGGAAAAGTACTGCAGGTGGGGGGCTCTGGGCAACGTTAGGGCTCGTTGCTTCGCAGGATCTCTCTGTCTCAAAAACAGCCTGCCACAGGGTAGGATCAGACAGGCCTGCTGCACATCTGAGCTCCACCTTGGGTAAATTACTTAACCGCTCTGAGTTATAGTTACCCCAGCTGTATAATGGGAATAATCATGCTTACCTCACCTGGCTGTCGTAAGGATTAAGTAATATCAAATAAGATAGAACTTTAGGTAAAGTGCCTGGCACATTCCATCATCCACGGTTTGAATCCAGGAAAGTCTCTTGACCTTCCTGGACTCCGTTTTCTCATCTGTAAATTGGGAATTCTAAAAGCTATCGCTCTGGGTTGCTGTGAGGTTCCAATGAGATACTGCTTATGGAAGGCACGGCCTACTGCCTTTCAACTCAGGATGGTATTAATTTCTTATCCCATTCGAGCCAAATCCAGCTTCTTTTTCAAGACTCCTGCTCCAAAAAAGACTCCTACATGAGAAGGGGATGAACTGGCCCTTCCTTACCAGAATCTAGACCCATCAAAGGCAACTCATTCAAATCTCCAAAGAAAGCACTCTTTTGGATCCCCGCAGAATCAGGGGGAGGAGGTCTGACGCTTTCCTTCTCCTCTTGCGTCCTCTCTGCTCTCCAGCCCACTCATGAGTGGAGAGGAACGTTCGGTCTCCCACTCCCCGTCTACAGGCACCCATGGGCTTGTGCCATTGCTGCAGCCGGAACGAGCTGGCCCCACACCCAGTGCCCAAGAGGGGCTTCGTGGCGGTGCTGGTGGCTCTAAGGTCCACCAGGGTGTCCCAGGACCAGGCCTCCTGAGAACCCTGGCTGCTCCTGTTCCTACCTGCTCCTCACAGTCCTGCTCTAAATAAGGCTCAATCCATCTAAATACCGAGGCTGCTGCCCAGGCCACGAACGGAGACCACTGACATCTGAGCCTCAAGCCAAACAGCAGTGGATGATTGGCAAAGGAGGACAAATTCCCACCTCTCCAAAAGCGAAGACATTCATCAGTTGCTTCCCATCCAAGCTTAGGGTGGATAGGGCGAAGCTTAGATGGAGAGATCGTGCATCTCAGAAAAGAAATTTCCTTCTAGTACCACTGGCAGCCCATCTAAACTGGTGCAAGCTCAGCAGAGCAGCCACCCAAGGAGAGAAGAGGAAGAGAAAATTATGGGTTCTCATTCATCAGAAATAATAGCAGCTAATGTTTATTGGTCAATGACTGTATGTCAGGGCCTATTCTGTGTCTTAACTGTAATTAACCCTTACAACATGCCTGGAAAGGAGGCCTGATGACTGTTCTCATCTTCAGGTGAGGACAGTGAAACACGGGGAGGTTGACCAATACAGACAATTGGCTCAACTACATGGGACCACCTCCTCCCAGACAAGAGAGGCCGTGGAGCAGAAGAAGCATGGAGTCTGGAGTTTGGCTGGTCTAGCCTTAAATTCCCTACTTCTGGATGAAGGGATGTTGGGAAAATTCCTTAACCTTTCAGCACCTCAGTTTTCTAATCTATGGAGTTGGAATGATCCCGAAGACCTCACAGGAGTGTTCTAAGTAATAAAAGGAACAATAAAAATGAAGCAGATTGCACTCAGCACCTGTGCACAGGCAGGATTTATTATCATTTAATAATAATAAATATTTACTACTAATAAATATTTCTATTGTTATATTATCTTGACTATGATGGGGGAATCACTTTGGAGAAAGGAGTCATTTTGTCTCACTGACCATCTCCTGCCTCAGAATTCTGTCCTCCATCTACCCTGTGACTCAACAAGCCCCGCTTAGTCCCTGTTGAGGCTGCACTGGTTTACATACCCCTTGTTCTGACATTTTAAGGCACTTTTCAGACCTGTCTCCCTGTGGAATAGCAAGCGAGTTCTCTGAGGGCAGGTCTGTGTGTTATTTGGGGTACCTTTTCCCAGTGCTGGGGAGCCTCCATATTTCACTGCCTTGTCTTTCTGTGTGGAAGGATCATAGCCATAGGAACACCTTGCCCTCCGCCTCCTGTAGAAGGCTCTGTGTCCCTGGTAAGTCTAGGTCAGCTCTCCTCATGGTGGAGGGTGGTGTGGGGGTGAGAGGAAACCTGAAAGCCATTCTCTGAAATCTGTGTGGTGGGTTTTCTGTCTTAATAACTAGGAGGTTCTATTTGCATTTACCAGGCAGAGGACAGACATTCTAGACATCCTGTGATGCAGAAGACGGTAATAGCCGAGAAACTCTTGCTTGTGTTCTGTACAACTTGTATCTGGCTTTCAAATACCCACCAGACACTTGTGTCAGTAAATGGCCTGCCTATAATCACACGAGCTAGAACCCAATTCCAGATTTTTTATTTTTCCGTTTGACTGCTCCATGCAGCAGGTGACATCTTAGTTTCCCAATCAGGGATGAACCCAACCAGTGATTGAACTCACGTCCCCTGCACTGGAAGATTGGAAGTGTGAATCTTAAACACTGGACTGCTAGGAAAGTCCCCAATTCCAGTTTTTAGGTGGGCACACTGTACTTTTTGCATACTTTTAATATGCATTGTCTTTTTCTGGGATGCCATTTTCTGCATAAATTGAAGAAAGATTATATTTTACTTTGTTTGGAAGTTTATCAAGAGTTTGCTTAACATTTTGGAAAATCCTGGCTTTTGAGTTGCCAGTATAGCATACCAATATCAGTCTGTACTTGTGTCTGTCCCATTCATATAAACATCATATTATCTCATCAAACCTTCCGGGGGAGGCTTCACGAGGATTTACTTGCTGAAATATATATATATATATTTTTTTTCATTCTCCTTTGAATCATTATTCAAATTAGAGTATCCTACTGATTTTTAGGTATGTTTTCTATAAGTTTCATTCGAGGATATTAAGGGGATTTTATAGCACCCTGTTATAAGGGATATTGAATCTGATCAGGCTGAGAAGCATAGGTTTAGAGTGAAATGGATATGTGTGACTTGGTCACTTCTGGGACCTAACTCTTGGCTAGGAGGGTACTTGAAAGTCTGTTCTCTACCAACTCTATGTGTGCTGGGTGGATATATTCAGTTCTGGAGCAAGGTCTTTGAAAGTCCATTATGGCAACACATCAAAACCATGTCCCCCAACCAGTTAATTGAAAATAAGTTCTGGCCTATTGTTCAAGTGCAATCTTTTAAAATAAATGGTACCTTTATAAAGGACATCACCTACAAGTAATACTGTATTGTCCTTCTTTTGTTTCACGAAGAAATAAGAGATATGTTTTGATGTCTACTATATATATTTTGTCCATCTAAGCTCTCTGATAGAATTAACCACTATTTTTGTCATTACTCTGTCTTTATAATTTTGTTGTTAAATGATTTTTATAGCAATGTTTCCTAGGGTAAAAGTTTCACTTTCTTTTTGGCAATAAAAGTGCACTGAGTTAAAAACAAACAATCATGTCTCCCTTGCAGCTCTATCTGTCTGACTCCTGCATCTGTGTTTTTCAATTGCTTTGGTACCTGGGCGGGAGAAAAAGAGGGATGTCATAGGTCAACATACTAAAACCCAACCTTACTGCTTCGGTTCAGTTCAGTTGCTCAGTCATGTCCGACTCTTTGCGACCCCATGAATCACAGCACGCCAGGCCTCCCTGTCCATCACCAACTGCCGGAGTTCAATCAGACGCGCGTCCATCGAGTCAGTGATGCCATCCAGCCATCTCATCCTCTGTCATCCCCTTCTCCTGCCCCCAATCCCTCCCAGCATCAGAGTCTTTGGTTAGGGTTGAGCAAAATGTAGTTGGCTGGCTCCTCAATCTCTTCCCTTAGTCTGCCCATCCACCATCAACAATCCTGCCTCCACCTGGAAGTACAGGACTGGGAGCTGGATTCTGCCGCAGATGGAAACAAGCCTCAGAGGATCAAGACTTTCACGATCCTTAATTTTCATCCTCCGAGGTCTTTCACAAGGAGGTCTCAGAGTCTCCCTCCAGCTTATTGGGCCCCCTATCCCTAGCTCTATCCCTAGTGCTATCCCTATGCTTTAGCCCTTTCTGAGACTCCCTGAATCAGCCCCACTGGCATTAGTATAATGCAAGGGCCCCCCTCTCTTCCTTCCCTCCCCCTGCCTTCCTCCAACCCCCTGCATTTTCCACTGTGTTTTCTTCCCACCAACTGGGAGCTCTTGTGGGCAGGGACCTCATTCTACCCTTCTCTGACTCCTCCTCACTACCCAAGCTAGGCACAGGTTTGTGGGACTAAATGGTCAAACGTGGTCAAATAATTCCCTCCCTCACCCTCTGGTGCTCAGCTAGAGTGGGGCCGGCCCTCCTTGGAAGACTCACTATGTCTTCACTGCAGACCTTCACGCCCCAGCTTGAGAGCCTGGTCCTGCCTCCATCATGGAAAGTGAAAGTGAAGTTGCTCAGTCGTGTCTGACTCTTTGCAACCCCATGGACCATAACCTACCAGGCTCCTCTATCCATGGGATTTTCCAGGCAAGAGTACTGGAGTGCATTGCCATTTCTTTCTCCAGGGGATCTTCCCAACCCAGCGATCGAACCCGGGTCTCCCACACAGCAGGCAGACGCTTTACCGTCTGAGCCACCAGGGAAGCCCAATTACTACTCAGGTGGCTTAGTGAAAGTGAAAGACGCTCAGTCGTGTCCGACTCTTTGCGACCCCATGAACTATACAGCCCATGGAATTCTCTAGGCCAGAATACTGGAGTGGGTAGTCTTTCCCTTCTCCAGGGGATCTTCCAAACCCAGGGATCCAACCCAGGCCTTCCACATTGCAAGTGAATTCTTTACCAGCTGAGCCGCAAGGGAAGCTCCTCCTGTTGTAGGAGCAGATGAGTTGAGAATACTGCCAGGCCTGGGGCTGAGACAGAACCTCAGGTTGCTGGCTCTCAGCTTTGGGGGCAGGATGCTCAGAGACAAAGATACCTGCCAAACTGCTTCAGACTCTCTTCTGGCTTCAGAGAGCTTTTGTGAAGTCTTCTGGCCAGACAGCATTCCACAGCACAGGTGGAGACACTGTGCTGATAGTTCTGACGGACACCCATGGCCCTGGATTGATGAGGGGCCCAGAAGCCATCAGCACAGAGCGGCGCCAGGCTGCCCAGGTGTGTGTGTGTCACTGTGGGCTCTCTCCAAGCCTTGTGAGTCAATAATACTCCCTAAAGTCCTTCTGAAGTTAGCTGCTGGTCCAAAGAGCAGGAAGTGGAAGCGGAGAAACTCCGGGACTGGAAGGCTGTCCCTCGGGCTCCTGAACTCACTGACAGGGTGCTTAGCCCTTCCCCACCCCCCCGCCCCCCTCTTCTCGGCTAAATCCTCCATCCAT
Organism: Capra hircus; assembly: GCF_001704415.2. Taxonomy (NCBI): domain Eukaryota; kingdom Metazoa; phylum Chordata; class Mammalia; order Artiodactyla; family Bovidae; genus Capra; species Capra hircus. Next base: position 51,508,864 of record NC_030822.1, read on the forward strand.
GTTCTCCCTCCTCTGTCTCCTCTACTGCACCTCCCATCTCTCCCCAGGCCCACAGCCCCCCAAAGCCTCCCTCATCCCCCCAGACCTTCTCTTCACACTGTCTCCATCTTTGGCTGACATCTCCGTCTCTTCATCATCCCCCTCCTTGGAAGGGGATTCTGTAGTCCTCATCTCCATCAGGTCCTAACCCCTCCTCCCCTCCCCCGCCCCCCATAGCAACCTGGCATCTGTTCTCATCACGATGCCACGATGAGACCAGCACCGTTCACCTCACTGCCAGACCATGGCCACTTCCCAGTTGGGGCTGTACAACATCTCTGTGCACTCTGACGCTGTTGTCCCCGCCTTTGTGAAATCTCTCCTCTGTGGGTGTGGTTCTCCATCCATCCCTTTCACCACTCCTTCTTAGTCTCATCTATGGGTACCTGTTCCTCAGCCTGTCCCTGACATGTTCCTTCTCTCCAGGTCTTCTTTGGATTCTCATCCCAGTCTGCAACACCTCCCAAGGTGACCTCACTCCTTCCCATCACTAGGATTAACACCATTCAGTGGTGACACCTCAGTATGCATCCTGACCTGTCTGCTGGCTCTAGATCTGAGTTTTGCATCATATATTGAGCACCTATAGAGCATTATCTGCCCTTCTTCCTCCTCCTATCATCTGGAAAAACTGGCTGGACCTCCCATCCTCTTGATCTCTGATCACAGCCCCACTAATGTTCAGCATCCAAGCCAGAAACACAAGAATTGTGCCAGACCTTTCCCCTTCCTTTGCTGCCCATCTCCAATTTGTTGCCAAAATCCTCCTGATTGTATACCAGAAATATCTCCCAAACTGGACTCTCTTTTGCTGGGTTGGGAAGATCCCCTGGAGAAGGAAATGGCAATCCACTCCAGTACTCCTGCCTGGAAAAATCCCATGGATGGGGGAGCCTCGTACACTATAGTCCATGGGGTCGCAAAGAGTCAGACATGACTGAATGACTTCATTTTCTTCATGCTTGCTGACACAGGAATAACAATTGCAAATACCTATACAGTATATATATATATTCTAGACATTGTCAAAGAGGTACACACTCACAACAGTCCTGTGAGATAGGTACCAGTATTCTCCCCAGAGAAATACAGAAGTTGAGGAACTTATACAAGGTCACAATGCCAGGCAGTGCAAAGCCCAGGACTCAAACGCAGGCCATCTGGCTCTATGTCTGGGTGCTTCATCCCACTCCTTGGCATTGCCCACTTCCTCCTACTTCAACAGCATCCCATGGGCCTCTCTCACATCGGTCCGTTCATCTTTCCTCCCTCCTCACCCATACCCACTTCTAACACTCTTCCATTAAGCGAAACTAGTTTTGTTTGAAAAACCCTAGTGGCTCCCTGCTGTCCACAGGATAGATCCAAACTTCTTTGCTGGGCATTCAAAGTTCTACACAATCTGTCCAGCCTCATCTTCCACCATCACATCCCATGCTGACCTTCTCATAGTTTCCTTTTATGTAGTGAGACTTCTTTCACAGCAACAAGAATATTCTTGTTGTTCCTCTCTGCCAGTCAAATCCCATACTCTTCCCTTGTCACCCACTTTGGACGCCATCTCTATGGTGACATCACTGTGCAGTATCTCAGAACTCAGCGCTCTTCTGTCTTAACAGAATTCACTACAGAGTTTGTTGGCAATTTATCATCTTACAAATGACACCCTCTATCTAGCCCTTAGGAATGATTAAGTATTCAAAGAATGAATGGTTAGCCCCAGATCCAGCCTGCTGGGTCCTTCGGTCTCTGACCCTTAAATTTCAAAAAGATTCTTTTCTCTGGGTCACACGAGATCATAAAGGCTGGAAAGATTTCATGTGACATTTTCTCCTCACTCTCTACAGCTCAGAGTAAAGAAATGGACACTTTCTTCCCTGTTTTTCTTCAAAGAAAAACATGAAAGGAATGCGGAAGCATAACCAAACAGAATATGGCATGAGAAAATTGATGGGACCATAACATACAGACTGCAGGGGCTTTGGTGACCATGTCATGCAAACATCTTTCTTTTATTCGTGAGGACACCAAGGCCCAGAAAGGAGAAGAGGATTGTGTACGGTGCAACAGCACTGGCCCTCAGGACCTCAGACTCCCTGTCCAGGGATCTGGCCTTGTCCTGGTGCCTCCCAGCTCTGAATTAATCTTTCCGAGGGACTTAGGGGTGGCCCTGCTTCTGGGTCAGCTCACTATTATCTCCCAAACAGGCTCAGGCTGCTTTCCTGGGATCAGGAAGTTAACAGGCTCAGCATGAAACTTCCTGATGAGTAAATGTCCCTTGTTCATGCAACCTCAAGATGGCAGGCAGTGTATCCAGAGCCTGGCTGCAATTCCCCATGGCACCAACTGGCTTGGGGTCTTCCAACCAGAGCTTCTCCAAAGGTGGTGGCTTAGCCTTTGCTTTCCCGCGTCCGCCAACCCTTCTCAGTATCAGACACAAGGACGACTCCTACACAACACTGTTTCTTCCCCTCCCTGTTCCCTGCACCTCCCACTTCCTCCAGGTTAGTCACGGTGAGGTCACGCTCAGCTGCTGGCTCCCAGGCCTCTCCCTAAGGACGGTGTGCATTTTCAGGGACAGGGGAATTGAGGGACTGGGGAGGAGGGTGCTGCAAGGCATCATGGGAAAAATGAGCTTGGGAGTCAAAGAGATGTGGGTTCAAGCCCAGGCTCCACCAGTAAACCAATGTGTGTGACCTTTGGCAAATTACTTAACCTCTCAAACCCTTCCCCAAATCAGGTGGGGCTGCCTGGGAAGTGATTTCCTTACCTATGTAAGGTGAGAATAGTAAGGATCAAATGAGACAAAGTGCCAGAAGCACCTCGCCTACTGCCTGAGGGTCTGCAAATGTTGGCTTACTTCCCTTGTCATGAAGCTCGAGGGTATCACTATCAATTTAGGGACCTGAGAAATTCTAGTGCCCACCTGCAGGTCCACAGGTGAGCTGGTGTGAATGTGAGGGTGTGGGTGCTGGTATCTGATGGCATCTGAAAGGCAGAATGAGAGGGAGCCAGGTGGATTCTTAGGGAGGGCATGGATGTGTGTGTTTTTGTGCACAGAGGTGAGATCCAGTCTAAGTGTGTAAAGGAGTGTGACCAGCAGAGCCTCTCTTACTCCAAAATTCCCACCCCTCTAAAGAAAAGGTCTCTTGTGGGACTTCTCTGGTGGTTCAGTGATTAGGAATCCACGTTGCAATGCAGGGGATGTGGGTTCGAACCGTGGTCAGGGAACTAAGATCCCACACGCCATGGAGCAACTAACCCTCATGCTGCAACTACTGAGCCCACATGCTCTGGAGCCTGCGTAACACAAATAGAGAAGCCTGTGCACTGAAAGAAAAAAAAAAGGAAAAAATCTCTTCTGTTTGTTCTTGTCATTAATGAGAAATGCAAAAACCCTTCCCAGGGGAGGGTGGGATTGCCCTCCTCTTCGCCATGATGAGGCTTATCCAAGAGAAGCAAACTCCAGTGAGGTCCTCCCCTGACAGAAACCAGGAAACTTTCTCCCAACTGGTGAGGAAACCTTATCCCTAAAGAAGTTCAAAGGATCAGGGGCCTCTCGGTAAGCTGCTGGGCCCAGAGGGGCTGCCCCCAGCCTTGTCCTAAGTGCAACGTTTTCCCCAACTTCAAAAAGATCACACAGGCAGCCAAACCCACCAGGCCTGTGGAGCAGGCCCCCTCCAGGCTGGGCTAGTGCTGCCATGTCTTGGTGTGGATGGGCTACTCCGTGCGCATCTCATCCAAGGGACTGGGAGAGGGGTACCCTGGGCCGCGATGCTCAGGAAGAACAGGCAAGGGGCCACACCCCAACCACGGAGGGCTCCTTCAGGGTCACAGAATCCTCAGGCATATCCTCCATCCTCCTGCCCTGGAAACACACCTGGCCAAACTACCTCTTAGGTGAGAATCTGTTTCATCTTTTTTTTTTTTTTTAATAAATACTTATTTATCTGGCTGAGCTGGGGTTTAGCTGGGGCACATAGGATCCTAGTTGAAGATCTTTAGTTGCAGCATGTGGGATCTAGTTCCCTGACCAGGGATGGAACTTGGGACTCCTGCATTGGGTGCTCAGAGTCCTAGGCACTGGATCTTAGGCACCAGGGAAGTCCTTGTCTTATTTTTAAAGATGTTGAGAGAGAAGCTTATTCTACAGCCTCCTTCCCTTGGTAGCTCTTCCAGTGTTTGATAAAGCTCATTGGCTGGAAGTCCTTCCTCATAGTTTACCCAGATGTGTCTTTAACCGAAGCCTACCCTTTTGTCTTCTTCCCAGGTGGCTTAGTGCTAAAGAATTTTCCTGCCAGTTCAGGAGATGCGGGTTGCAAAAGCTCTTGAAATACCCCTACCAATCCTGAGAGTGATGAGTCTATAAATAAACACCCTTGAACACTTCCCTTCATCTTCTTTGTGTCCCCACACTTGACATAGTATGAATGACCCCTAAAATTTATAGAATAAATTTTTCTTCTGAATGTCCTTACCTGCCTGTTGAAATCTAAGCCATTTCGATCATTTCCTGAAAAGATAAAAAAACAAAAAAAGAAAATATTAATAGCTAGCAAGATTGGAAGAGACTGAAAGTTAAAGGGAAACAGGATGTCAGGATGAGCTTCTCTTTATTTTGAAAAAGTACACTTGCCTGCCCTGTGGCCAGACTCTTTTTGTTTATTCTGTTTCCTGGGACAGTCTTTGAAAAATTTTCTTCAAGAAGGGAGTAACCAGACAAGCAAAGGGGAGACTGACTTGTCCAAAGTCATCTAGAATCTAACTGGGATTAGAACTTGCCATACCAGAATGCTTCTGCCGGATGTCCTCAGACAGAAGTTCTGAAACAGGCTTTCTGGAAAAGCAAGGGGTGACCAGCCATGGGCCCTAAAGGAATTGCCCGAAGGCAAGAAGTCCCTCCGCTATCCCAGCCCTCCAGGGTTAATGGGATCTAAATCATGTCAGGTAGATGACTGTCACCCCCATTTCTATCACCTGTCCCCCAACTTTCATTCTTTGTTTTATTCATCTTTTTCCCTTTATAGTAAATGTTCAGTTGAAAAATTAAAGGTGTGCTTAATAGAAAAAAATTTTTATATAGAAAAAGTAGCAGAAAAATCAACTTGCAAACAGCTACAATGAATATTTTTGTATATTTCATGACCTTTTTTATGCTAGCTTTTCCTAATTGATATATACCACTCTGTACAGATTTTTACTCTGCTTTTTCTAGTGAGTATCATAAACCTTTCTTCTACACCATTAAGGAACATCATAAACCTTTCTCCTGTGCTTGCAAAGATAATTTTTAATGGCTATATAGTATTCCATTTATGGACACACCAAAATTTGCATAAATATATAGCTATTATTAGAGAAATGCTTCCATTCTTTGCTAAAATTAAGTTTCCTATTCATATACCTCCTCAGGGCAGAAGCTGCCAAACAATCTTCCTTTGTGCCCCATGGATAACTGGCTCTATAATGGCAAGAAAATGATATTAAATGCCATACACCCCGAGCCTAGCACTGGGCTTAGTACATAACAGGAGTTCAAATTATATTGGTTGGGACTTCCCTGGTCATCCAGTGGTCAAGAATCTGCCTGACCAAGCAGGCGATGTGGGTTCAATCCCTGGTCAGGGATCCCACATGCATGAGATAACTAAGCCTGAGCCACAATAAAGATTCTACATACAGCCAATAATAAATAAATAAAAATTTAAAAAAAATTTGAAAATATTGCATTGGTTGAGTGAATGAATAAATGAACATGTGAATGAATTCAGACCTTAACAGATTTGCCACAAATGCAGAGGGTTCACATCTGGCTTTGGCTTGGTCAGCCCTTAATAAAAATGGCAGAATGCAACTTAAATAAGAAAAGAAATTCTCCAGAAAGTAAGAATGATAATCATCTGGCATTGGGATGACAAAACTTACTACAGGAAAAAAGAAAACCTGAACACAAAGACATTATGTAATAATGTATATTCAGGTTTATCACATTCTGGTAATCCTCGACATATCTGAAACTTTTTCATTATTATTATATTTGTCATGGTGATCTGTGATCAACAATCTTTGATGTTACTATTATACTACGACTCGCCAAAGGCTCAGACGATGGTTATCACTTTGTACTAACAAAGTTATTTTTCATTAAAAAAAAAAAATTCTGCTTTCCATTCGTTCCTCAATAGCTTTGGAATGAAGTCCAAATTTCTTAGTATAACAAATAATTCCCCGTATGATCTGGTTTCTGCCTACCTTCCCTGCTCTGTCTTCTGCCTCTCATGATCTCACCTTCCTCCCTACCAGGTACCCTGTGCTCCAGTCACATGGAAAGATCCACACGTCCAAACACGCCACACCTCTCCCATTTCCATGCCTCCATGCCCTGTTACCTTTCACAAAGTTGGTCCCTCTCCCCTCTCTACCTGCCCTATGGCACCTGTCATGGAACTCCTTTTCTTGTCTGCATGTCTCTCTCTCCCTCTGGTCTATGAATTCCTTGAAACCAGAATGATGACACCACTTTTGTCCTCAAAGACCACTGTAGTTCCTAACATTGGTCAGAGGCTCAAGAAGCACCTGATAGCTGAATGAATGGGGTCCAGGAGAATCCTCTGGAGCTTTAACTGAAGCCCCCTTCCCTCTGCTCTGCTCTAAATGATAGATAAGCTTGGCCCTTGCCGGTATGATTGGTTGTGAAGCATCCCCAAGAGCAGCTGGGCTGGCAAGATGACAGCAGAAGTTAAGGGCTATGGGATTCCGAGAAAGAGGCAATAGGTGAGACAAGAAGTCATCTCTGAATAGCAGTCTGATTTTGAGATTAAATAAGCTAATCTGAGAGGGGAGCTAAAATGGGAAGGGCCCAAGGACCGAAAATAGTGTGTGTGCAGAGACTAGACTTAAAGATAAAATTGCTTTTGTATTAAAAAAAAATTTTTCATGACATTGTAAATGTAGCCTTGTAAGGGGGTAATTTTAAAATATGACCAAAGAACAAATTCATTCATTCCACAAAATACACTCTATATACCAAGCACTGTTCTAGGCACTTGAAATATCATGCTGGAAAACCAGATGAAGTCCCTGGCCACACAGAGCTTCTTTTCTAGTTGAAGAGACATAAAAGGAATATGAAAACAAGTACACAATTTCATTTAGAAAGAGTTACTATGGAAAACAATAGTGATGGTCAGGAGAAGAGTGTCAGAGGCTGTTCATAATCAGGGTGGTCTGGGAAGATCATTCTAGACAGAGGGATTGAGGCCTGTGCGAGGCAAGAACAGGCTTGCCTGTTGAGGAACAGTGATGAGACCAGTAGGGCTGGAGAGAAGGGGATGGGTGTGGCCCAGGGCAAGATGACGTGGCTCTGGAAGGCAGGTCATGCCGAAGACTTTGGCTTTCATGCCAAGGACGCTGGGACGTGATCAGAGGGTTTTGAGCAGAGGAGTTACATGAATTGACTTCAGTGCTTAAACCTGCAGTGATCAGGGACTTCCCTGGTGGTCTAGTAATTAAGACTCCATGCTCCAAATGCAGTGGGCATGGGTTCAATCCCTGGTTGGGGAAGATCCTGTATGTCATGTGGCATGGCCAAAAATAAATAAACCAGTGGTAATTAGCTGTAGGGATAAGCAAGGGGGAAGGGAGGCCATGCAGTCGGTCAGGTGACAGAGGGCAGTGCACAGGACAGAAGGGCAGCCGTGGAGGTGGTTAGAAGGACTTGGATTTTGAATCAATACCTGACACAACTAGATATTTAAAAAATATATTTAGTTTTGGCTGTGCTGGGCTGTTGCTGTGTACAGGCTCTCTCTAGCTGTGGCGAGCTGAGGCTATTCCAGTGGCCAGATGTGGGCTTTTCACTCTGGCGGCTTCTCTTGCTGTGGAGCACAGGCCCTGGTTGTGGCACGTGGGCTCAGTAGTTGTGGCCCATGGGCTTAGTTGCTCTGGGGCAGATTCTAAACCATTGGATCTCCAGGAAAGCCCTACCACATATTTTAAAGTCAGTGTTTTGTGTGTCTGTTTTCCTCATGAAATTGTGAGTTCCTAGAGGCCAGGGTTGGAGAAGGCAATGGCACCCCACTCCAGTACTCTTGCCTGGAAAATCCCATGGATGGAGGAGCCTGGTAGGCTGCAGTCCATGGGGTCGCGAAGAGTCGGACACGACTGAGCGACTTCACTTTCACTTTTCACTTTCATGCCTTGGAGAAGGAAATGGCAATCCACTCCAGTGTTCTTGCCTGGAGAATCCCAGGGATGGGGGAGCCTGGTGGGCTGCCGTCTATGGGGTCGCACAGAGTTGGACACGACTAAAGCGACTTAGCAGCAGCAGCAGCAGAGGCCAGGGTTATTTCTTCTTACTCATTTTTGTACTCTGAGAGCCTTTAACAGCATTTAACACATAGTAGGAGCTTAATAAATGCATGTTTAACTGATCCAAGTAACTAAGAAACTGCACCTGAAATGGATCTCCTATTCAGATCTAAGAAACCACGGGTCCCTCCATCTGCAGAAATCTGAACACATTCTATTATATAAGCTCTGGCTTTGGAAGATGGCAGTCACTTGTAGGAAAAAACAAGGCAGGACAGACACCCAGAAGGACCAGTGCATTATTTTTAGAGTTGAAAGGATACTGAAGTCCAGCCTCAGAGGGAAGCACCTTGTGGTGGTCACACAGCCTCAGAGACTCTGATTTTTTGGACTAAAGCTTGGATCTCTCAACTCCTGTACTCATACAGTTTTCCCAATAAACTCACTGTGCCCAGAGTCCAACACAGAGGGAACCAAGTATTAGGCTATAATCAATAGTTTAGGCAAGTAAGCAGGATAGATGATGATCAGATTTGGAGGTAATTTAAAGCAGAAAGCAAAATTAACTCAGCTGGATGATGTAATCAGGATTAGAAAATATTTTGGTTGATTCTAATAGAACTGGACATGGAACAACAGACTGGTTCCAAATAGGAAAAGGAGTACGGCAAGGCTGTATATTGTCCCCCTGCTTATTTAACTTATATGCAGAGTACATCATGAGAAACGCTGGGCTGGAAGAAGCACAAGCTGGAATCAAGATTGCCAGGAGAAATATCAATAACCTCAGATATGCAGATGGCACCACCCTTATGGCAGAAAGTGAAGAGGAACTAAAAAGCCTCTTGATGAAAGTGAAAGAGGAGAGTGAAAAAGTTGGCTTAAAGCTCAACATTCAGAAAACTAAGATCATAGCATCTGGTCACATCACTTCATGGGAAATAGATGGGGAAACAGTGACAGACTTTATTTTTGGGGGCTCCAAAATCACTGCAAATGGTGATTGCAGCCATGAAATTAAAAGATGCTTATTCCTTGGAAGGAAAGTTATGACCAACCTAGATAGCATGTTAAAAAACAGAGACATTACTTTGGCAACAAAGGTCCATCTAGTCAAGGCTATGCTTTTTCCAGTGGTCATGTATGGATGTGAGAGTTGGACTGTGAAGAAAGCTGAGCGCTGAAGAATTGATGCTTTGGAACTGTGGTGTTGGAGAAAACTCTAAAGAGTCTGTTGGACTACAAGGAGATCCAACCAATCCATCCTAAGGGAAATCAATCCTGGGTGTTCATTAGAAGGACTGATGCTAAAGCTGAAACTCCAATACTTTGGCCACCTCATGTGAAGAGTTGGCTCATTGGAAAAGACTCTGATGCTGGGAGGGATTGGGGGCAGGAGGAGAAGGGGACGACAGAGGACGAGATGGCTGGATGGCATCACTGACTCGATGGACATGAGTTTGAGTGAACTCTGGGAGTTGGTGATGGACAGGGAGGCCTGGTGTGCTGCGATTCATGGGGTCGCAAAGAGTCGGACTCGACTGAGTGGCTGAACTGAACTGAACTGAACTGAATAGAAGGCAAAAACCAACAAGATAATATGTAACAGGAATAAATCTAAGCCTTATATTTAGGTTTTAAGAAAGTCACCTGTATACATAAAAGATAGAGGAGGCTGAATTAAGAAATGATTAAGGTGGTAAGTGTTATGTTTAATATTATATGCTTTTCTGCCTTTAAGCCTATCTACATATGATCCGGTAATCTAACTCTGGGTATATATCCACAGGAAATGAAAACAGGATATCAAAGAGATAGCTTCACTCCCTTGTTCACCACAGGATTATCCACTACAGCCAAGTTAAGGAAACAGTTTCAGTTATAGCCCATCAGTGCATGAATGGGTAAAGAAAATGCCGTGTATATATATATATATATATATATATATATATATATATGTGGTATGGTGGAATATTATTCAGCCCCAAGAAAGAAGGAAATTCTGCCATTTGCAGCTACATGGATTGACCTTGAGAGCATTATGCTAAGTGAAATCAGTCAGACTGAGAAAGTCAAGTAAATACTGCAAAGATCACTTCTATGTGGAATCAAAAGAAAAAGAAGTCAAACTCAAACTCAAAAAAAAGTCAGAGAGTGGAAAGCGGGTTACCAGACACTGGAGGGATGGGAGAAATGCTAAAAGGGTAAAAACTTTCAGCTATTGGAGGAATCAACTCTGAGGATCTAATGTATAACAAGGTGGCGTTTTTATTTAGTTGCTCAGTCGTGTCTTGACTCTTTGTGACCCCATGGACTGCAGCCCACCAGGCTCCTCTGTCCATGAGATTTCCCACGCAAGAAGACTGGAGAGGGTTGCCATTTCCTCCTCCAGGGGATCTTCCTGACCCATGGATGGAACCATGTCTCTTGCATTTGCAGGCAGGTTTTTTACTGCTGAGCCACCAGGGAAGTCTATAACATGGTAGCTATAGTTAATAACACCGTACTGAACAATTAAAATTTTCTAAGAGAGTAGAATTTAAATGTTCTGTCTCATACATAAAAAGGTAAATACAGAGGTGATGGATGTGTTAATTAACTAGACTGTGGGAATCCTTTCACCATGTATACACATACCAAATCACATGATATGCACTGTAAACATCTTACAATTTTATTTACCAGTAACACTTCAATAAAGCTTAAACAAAAGACTCTGGGTTACGATGTGAAACCTCAAAGAGTTTTTTCAACAAAACCAATAACCAATCTCAAACTAAAATTATAGAAATAATCACAGCAAATAACTACAGTGATTAAAAATTCATGGGTGCATACTTAAAGATAAATGACCATCAAAATATCTGTACTCCATATTTCACATTTTCAAAGAGACTCAATCTCCTAAAGAAATATAATACTGGATTGGCCAAAAAGTTCTTTACAGGGAAAAACCCAAATGAACTTTTTTGGCCAACCCAAAAGGAGTTGGACACGACTGAGCGACTTTCACTTCACTTCACTTCAATATATCTCTCCCATCCCAACGAAAACAAAACAAAAAAAATGATTCCCATTTCTGTTTATTGGCAGACATGTTTGGAAATAAACAAACTGCAGTTCCTTGTGGGGAGGGGAAGAGAGAGGAGGCTGGTGTTCTTCCCGTGAAAAAGAAACTGGAAAAAGGGAGCACTTCAGCTGACTAAAACCAATGCTGGAGATGTGGGTTCAGTCACTGGGTGGGGAAGATCCCCTGGAGGAGGAAAAGGCAACCCACTCCAGTATTCTCGCCTGGAAAATTCCATGGACAGTGAAGCCTGGTGGGTTCAGTCACTGGGTGGGGAAGACCCCCTGGAGGAGGAAAAGGCAACCCACTCCAGTATTCTCGCCTGGAAAATTCCATGGACAGCGAAGCCTGGTGGGCTATGGTGCATGGGGTCACAGACAGTCAGACATGACTGAGCGTGCATGAGCGCACGAAGCCCATATTGGTCGGAGTGTGCTACACGTGCGTGGTGACCTGTGTGTTAGCAGACACGCAGATTTGCAGATCTCTGCTGAGAGCATCAAGCCCAGTTCAGGGTACCATTTTCTAAAAGGGACCCTGATGAACTGGCTGTAGAGCATGAGGCCCAAGAGTGGGGCCTAGAAGTCACATCAAATGAGGAAAGGATATCTAGCCTAGAGAAGAGGACACTTGCCCTTAGGTCAACCCTTCTTCCTAGGATGGCCACAAGAATTATGTGAGATTAATTTTGTTAAGTGTGATAACAGTACTATGGTCAAGAAGGATAATGTCTTTTATGGCTTAGAGACACATACTGACATATTTAGTACTGAAATGTTTATAATGTCTATAGTTTGCAAGAAAATACTTCAGTGACAAGAATGGCAGAAACTTGATGGCTGTTGACAGTAGGCAATGAGTATATGGGGGCTCATCATTTTAGTGTCTACCTTCAGGTATGTTTGAAATGAAAAGTTAAAAATAAAATATTTCCCTCCCCAAATGGATAAAACAAATATGGCAAGATGCTAAGTTATTAAATCCAGGTGGTAGGTATATGGTTGTTCGTTAACCTATTTCTTCTCTTTTCTATATATTTGAAGTTTTTCAAAATAAAACTTTTTAAAGTAATTCAATATGGGAACATTTGAAAGCTCTACCTGGCCCAATGCCTGGCACATAGTATGTTCTTAGGTAAATGTCAGAGTACTTTTCTTTCTTCCCCAAATATTGGTTTGGATATGAAGCAGGCTTAACCTGCAGTTCCTAAAACCCAGCTCCACAAGGGTCAGTGGCGGAGGCTGCCAGGAAGCAGGCTCACCTCAGGATAAGGAAGAATTGTGTCAAATGTGGAATTGTCCAGCAGTGAAACCCATGGTTTCATGTCAACAGAGCTCAAGCAGAGACTGCTTATTTCAAAGATGTTATAGAAGTGGTTTTTGAATTGAAGGGTTCAGATGGTAAAGAACCTGCCTGCTTGAGGGAGAACCAGATTCAATCCCTGGGCTGGGAAGATCCTCTGGAGAAGGGAATGGCTACCCACTCTACTATTCTTGCCTGGAGAATTCCATGGACAGAGGAGCCTGGTGGGCTACAATCCATGGGATCACAAAGAGTTGGACACAACTGAGTATACACGCATAGTCAGTGACTAAAAGAGGGTAAGAGGCATCTTGAATTGGTGGGGAACACCAGGGTTCTGGATAGAATTTCCTTAGACCAGGATGGAGTAATACTCAACAGAGTCCCAGTGAGAAAGGTCAAGGATCTGTCTACAGGAGGAACACAGGGGTCAAGGCAACTTCCATCTCTGTCTCTCCTCCCTGGCATCTGGTGAACACCAGGTCAGCAGTCCCAGCCACCTGCAAAGACCCCTGTTGGGACCGGAGACAGGAGGAGCTGGCCAGCCCTCCGCTTTCCCACCTCTGAGCCACAGTCTTGCAGGCCCACTGATTTGCATGCTTTGGCAGCACTGGGGTGTGAGTTTGCCTGGGGAGCAATTCTCTGGGTGAGGGAGGTGGAAGCACAGGAATGGAGAACTGTTCCAGCAGGATTTTTCACTCTTGACTGGTAAACACACAGGGAGCATTCTGCAACGAGGCTGAAACGCTCCCGTTTCTGGGCTGCTTCTCTTCTCACTAGCTCCACTCCCAGGTAAACCCACTAAGACTTCCCCTGCCACTTTATGATTACTTGGCAATGTATTGGCACTTCCTGGGATAGCAGTGATTAAAATAACCAGCACCTTTGGAGGCCCTCCTGGGCAGGCAGCCACCAGAGCAAATCAAGAGACTTCCCAGTGAGGTCATTCCAACCAGTTTTTCCCAGGACCCCACAGACACTATGCCTACCTTTTTTATTACTTGAGATTCCTCCAAGGGACTGGGCACTGTGGCCTAATGGCCCGAGTTCTGTACAGAGAACACACGGTAAACTGAGCCCGAGGGTTACTGCAAAGGCTATTTTCTGCTGGACTTTGGGCAAGTTGCTTGATCTCCAAAGCCTTCAATTTCCCTTACATACTAAAACCAAAAATTCTGTCTGTATTCATGCCACTTTCTTCGTGGGAGCAAAGAAACGCCTTGGCGTTTCTTAGTTTCAAAGAAAACTAAGGCTGGCCCCTGAAGGCACCTGAAGAACAGGCCACAGGAGGACCTTGATGGGCTGGGGGAAGAATGCTGGCTTATGGAGTGGGAGATCAGAGCTGCAGTTCTCCACCGGCTGAGTGTTCTCAGCTGTGGATAGCAGGTGCAAAGGTGCCGCGAGGGAGACATGCCCTGGGCAGGCATCGCTGATGAACCGCTGTGCTCACTTCCTTCTAAACTCAGTGCATAGCGCCCACCAGCGATGATCAGAAGTGGCTCTCCCGAAGAAACCCACTTGCTACCCCAGGACTGGAAGATCTTCCCGGGTCCCTCCAGTTCTGACTATCTATGGATTTTCATGATTTAAAGCTTCTTCTCTAGAATGGCAGAGTAAACACAACTGATGTCGCAAGGGCAACATGGCCTGTGAGTGTCCCAGCGACTTTCTCTACCTGGGCCATTATGCAAAGCCTTGCTCTCCAGGCCCTTCTCACAGATGTCAGGGGCATGGGGCCGGGTGACCATGGACAGAGGGTGCCCACTCATCCACCTTTGCTAAAACGGGGGCCCAGCCTCCTCTGGCTTCCCTTTATAATTTGTTGTCATTATTTGATACATGAAAGGCTCCTCCCCAAGGTCTTCTAATTTTTTAGGAAATAGAATCCTCATTTCCTCTCAGTCTGAGCTATAGAGGGGACTCCTGGGGCCCCCACTTTCTGCTGGCCACACACTCAGGCCCAAAGTGGGCAGCGTGATCAGAGGAGCTGAAGGAGCATGCGGGCAGACGTGTCAGGTTCCAATAAAAAGAGACTAGGGACTCGGGCCCTGGCCTGGAATGGGGTCAAAGGGCCAGGTTCCCCAGCCCAGTCTCCGTTCATCATCCCTTGACCCTGGAAAAACAATAAAAATCCAACTTGAAAGGAAAAACTCTGTTAAGGAAATCCAGTGTCTGGGCACAGATCAGAGAAGTACCTTGGCTGCTATATTTCTGTTAGCACTTTCTTGTGCTGAACGGGATCACACAGACTCCCGGTGCTGCACTCGCCACTGACAGGTGAGGAAACCGCGTCCCACACAGGATGAGTGATGAGCTAAAGGCCACACAGGTAACGCATGGCAAAGCAGGAACAGAACCCCAGCTCCGATGCTCGAACTTGCCTTCTGACCACAGTCGAGGGGTTCCCTAAAGGTCTCCTCAGACCAACCCCCAGACTACTCCTCCCCCAGTCCTGAGAGGGGAAGAGGTTTAAGGTTGGTAAGAGACACTGCATAGACGCAGTGGGGCCCTGGGCTTCACACAGGCACACAGATGTCCCTTGTGTGGCTCAGAAGGGCATGTGTGCGCTGGGAAAGCTTAGATGGAAGAGGCTATCTCACATTTGTAGAACAACTCACACTTCCTTCAGTTGCCACAGATGTACTCCCGCCTCACAACTCGTTTTACAGATAAGGAAACTGAGGCTGGGTCACGGAGCCCAGCCTGGAGGGATGGAAATCTGATCTCTCGGCTCTGGAGGTAGGGCCCATGGCTGGCCGGCGAGCATGGGCCTTGGGAACTTGAGCTGGGTTTGCTCCTTTCTGGGCAGTACGCTTTCGTTCCGCATCCTTAAGAGAGCCTCGCCTGCCTGTGGGGTCTACAGGGCCAGGGACTCCGGAACTCCTGCTTCATCAGTGAGGAAACTTGAGGCTCAGAGACAGCGAGGCCTGCTGATGTCCTCTGCAACCAGACACCATGCCCGTGTGCCCACCCTGTGCCATGCCTCTTCCTCCCCTTCTGGGGCCCCTGTTCCAAGCGTTGCAGCGGCCACTTTTGAGGGACAGGTGATGGGGAGAGATGAGGCTTTGTGCAAAGAAACAATAAAAAAAACGAAGGACAGAGGACTACCTCTAGGGTAGGGAAAGGCTTCTAAAGAAACAGGGATCTCAATCCTCTGCTGTGACCTTGGGAAAGTCATTCCCCTTTTTCTGACCCCAGTCTCTTTCCCCATAAAGTACAAGAATAGAACTAGACCAGAGAATTTTCAAACATTTTGGCAAGAGAACACTGTTTTCAAATAACAGGGATTAATTAATAGTTGGCATTTATTGAGCATTTACTATGCGCCAAGCTTTGTATTAAACATTTTATATACAAGACAGCATTTAATCCTCATCATCACCCTATGAGTAGGTGCTCTTATTATCCCATTTCACAGATGAGGAAAACTGAGGCTCAGAGAGGCTAATCAACCTGGCCCAAGGTTACCGGTTAGTAATTTGTCAAGTAGAAACTCAAGCCCACATCTGTCCACCAGCCAAGAATGACTACACCACAGTTTTTATATTATCTATCTCCAAATGATAACACATAATGGAATTGCTGCAGAAACCTGAGAAGGAAAAAAGACCTTTAGATTTTCAGAACTATAAACATCTTCTAGTCTCCTTGAAATCTGTCCAATCTCTAAGCACCGGGTGCGGGGAGGAGGGGTCTTGGCACTAGCTCTTCCCCCTCCTTCCAGTCATTTCTGGATTGCCTTATGTCAGTTTGTCTGAGGGCCCTTCGTTGACGCATGCTTCCCATTCCCAAGCACAGGTGGCTGTGACAGTGTGTGGGCCACGAGTGAATGAATTCACAGGTAGGTCCATTCAGGAGACAGCCCATATTCCTAACAGAGGGTCCCTCGACTGGGTCACTGCCCATCGTGTGGACAGTTTGTCCTTCTGATACTAACACTGGCAAATAGCATTCCTGTATTGCATTACTGTACGGCAGGCTTCGCTCTAGGGGCTTCCCTGTTAGCTCAGGTGGTAAAGAATCCATCTGCAATGCAGGAGACCCCAGTTCAATTCCTGGGTCAGGAAGATCTGCTGGAGAAGAGATAGGCTACCCACTCCAGTATTCTTGGGTTTCTCTTGTGGCTCAGCTGGTAAAGAACTGTTTGCAATGTGGGAGACCAGGGTTCGATCCCTGGGTTGGGAAGATCCCCTGGAGAAGGGAAAGGCTACCCACTCCAGCATTCTGGCCTAGAGAATTCCATGGACTGTACAGTCCATGGGGTTGCAAAGAGTCAGACATGACTGAGCAACTTTCACTCAGGCTCTACTCTGAGTGCTTTACAGATGTTGGCTTATTCAATCTTCACTGGAACCCTATGGACCCGTCTCTACTATTATCCCTGTTTTACAGTCTAGGAAACTGAGCTGAGACATTAAGTAACCAACCCAAGGTCCTATAACTAGTAAGTAGAGAAGCTGGGATTCAAATACAGACTCTGGCTCCAAAGTCACTGCATTTATGGCCTGCACCTTGGTAAGCTGGGGGACAGGGCTGCTGTTCCTAACACATTAGAGGAACTAGGGGTGCAGCAACTCACACCTTACAAATAATAACCGGTGAGCACATAGGATCCGCATGTGCTCACAGACTTCAGCCTCTTGGAGCTGGAAGTGATCTCAGAGACCCTCAAGTTCAGATCCTTCGTCCAGTGCACAAACCCAGGGCCTGGAGACGGAGGTGATTTTTTGGCACAGGTTCATGGCAGAGATGACTCCAGAATGCCTGTCTCCTCACATCTCCTCAGCCGGACAAGGAGGTGCAGACTGCTTCTCCAGTTTCACTGATATAAAAACTGAGATGACCAGTCTGTTGTCAGCAGAGGGTGGTAGGCCTGAGCCCAGAACTAGAACTCATTAACTCACTCAGTGGTTTTTAAGAATCCAAGCATCTTTTAGGTCCCTGGGAGGTAAACTGAGTCTGGGACAGGAGGGGTAAAGACCTAGCCTTCTCCTGGGAGGCCGAGGCCACTAATACCCCGCCCAGCCAACCACCCTCAGCCTCCAGGGGCCTGTGGTGAGGGGGTGAGGGGACGGAGACAGGGGTGGGAGAGGCCAGCCCAGAGCAGCCACCTCCCTTTGATATCTTGGAGCCCTGAGCAGACGCTTCCCAGCTGGCTTAACCCCTTTTGTCCGCGCTTCCCTCCTCAAGAAAACCTTAATCACCCTCATTTGAATTTCAAATAACCTCTCCCCTCTCCCCTCTCCCCCTCCTGGCTCCAACAGGCTTTGAGGCAGGAATATGGAAATCCACCCTGCAGTATGGAAATCATTGCCCTATGCAAATCAGGCACCAGTCCCCATCGTCATGGCAACCATTGGGTTTCCTCTCCTTTGGGTGACACCTCTCTGGGCTCCCCGGCTTAGGTTTTTTTTGTTCCTCTCCCCAGTCCAAGTAGGTGGGGTGGGCAAGCCCCCTGCCTACCAAGTAGGCCTCACTGCAGCCACCACAGGCAAGTGGGGCGCCCCTCACCGAGGTACCCAAAGAGTCCCAGACCTACCAGGCCACCTGCCTGCTTCTCTAGTGCAAATCTGGACCCTGCACACCCAAGCGAGGCCCACTGCTGTTTTTTTCCCCAGGTTGGCCTAATTTAAGGATGGGCTGGGTGGTGAAAGTTCTGGAGTCTGGAGGACACAGCAATGCTCCTAGAGGGGGTGACAGGAGAGGACAGACCCGGGGGGGTTCGGCCATGCATCTCCAGTGGTAGGAGATGGAAAGCAGGGCATATGTAAAATGCCATGCAAATTAACACCTATTATTTTTTGAGTCAACAGCACTACTGCTTTTTTGGGAGATGCCCGCAGCCCTGTTTCCCACGTTCCTGGCTTGGCACAAAGGCCTGCCCTCCCTGAGTCTCCCAGGGCTCTGCTGCTCCCCAAGTCGTGCATGCTAAGTTGCTTCAGTCGTGTCCGACTCTGTGTGACCCCATGGACTGTAGCCCGCTAGGCTCCTCTGCCCACGGGATTCTCCAGGCAAGAATACTGGAGTGCGTTGCCATGCCCTCCTCCAGGGGATCTTCCCGAAGCAGGGCTGGAACCTGGGTCTCCTGCATTGGCAGGCAGATTCTTTACCATCTGAGCCACTAGGGAAGACCTCAAGCCCTAAGACAACTCTAATTTGGCTGCTCATTTCTCTGCAAATTCCTTTCCCACTTGCTGAGCACTTTTGCACACCAGGTGTTCACTGCCCTAATTGTTTCTTGAGGAGCAAAGTAGCCCCAAGAGACCAAAAGAATCTACTCACAGCTTGAGAAGTGAGGCTGCAGTTTGGGTGCCTTAATGCAGGGATCCAATCCAGAAGCTACAGTGTTGAGTTGAGCCTCTGGACACTGCTCAGGAGTATGTGTGTGTCTGTGTGTCTGTGTGTCTGTGGTGTCATTCCACCCCTGACAGCAAAGGACTGCCTGGACCTACCTCTCCTGCTGGATCTCCCTATCACTGCCCCCATGACACCCACAGTGGGAGCAGGAGGGATGCTCAGAAGCCCATAAAATATATCCACTGCCCATGGGAGGCCAAAGGAAATGGGCATTCTTGGACACATCCTTATCCTCTAAGGCAGGGCACCTCCAAATGTGGTCCCACAACCAGGCTGGTCTGACTTGTTCATTGAGGTCTGAGACCAGACGCATCCAAACACAGAGAGTCAGAATTTAGACATGCTTACAGCACCCAGAGCACATGATTAGTGAGCAATCTCTGTGGACGTGGTGTAGACCAGATTGGGTCCTATTAAATGTGTATGGTGGGTATAAGCTTCCTTACCAGTTACGGATGGTGGGACTGCAGACTGGTCTGTGACTGACCAGAAATAAAATGACTGGTCTTGCAACCCACATTATTTAAGGAGCAGTGCCCTAAGGAATGACCACTGATAAAACCAGGATGATAAAAGACAATGTCCTGACGGCCCCCCACGTGGCCACCTCACTTTACTCCCTCTTAGATTGAAGAGAAAAGGAGGTCCAAGCGTTTCAGGGCTGCTTGGGCAGGGAGAGCAGTTGGGCAGGGAGAGGGGTACATCCTTCAAGGGACCCCAGAATGGAAGAGGGACAGGACTGGCCCAGCCACCTATCATCTGAGCAGCATGGTTCTGCCCTGTAGGGTTGGATTTGGGACTAGACTGTGAGAAGGTGTCTGTGAGCTGTGCAGCACAGGTGTGAGCTTCTGGAGTAGCTGTTTTATTTGCTGAGGTTCTCTGTGTGCTGGAGGCAGATACCTCCCGACACCACAGGCTGCTCTCCTGAGGTCTCCAGCACACATGGCCACAGTAGGAAGCCTGGATGGTGAATGAGTACCTCCTAATCTCCCAGCCACAGAAACTGGCAACATGGTGAGACAGAAGCCACTTGTGGAAGGCCAGAACAAAAGGCAAGGGGCTTTTACTGCAGCAAGCGTGTCGTAGGCAAGAGATAAGGACTTTCAGACACTGAGAATTGCATCCAGTAAGGATAGGTGGCCAAGAGAAATGGTGGGGTTAGCTTTTCTTAAGGATGGATGATAAATGGGAAAACAGCTCTAAGAACAACAGATTCTTTCATTTTCCAGGGACAGATTTGAAATGTCTTCAAAGGAAGAGTGAGGCATGACTGAGATTCCCTCTCAGAATCCTGGCCTCCCCAAGAATTTGTCAGTTCCCCCTGGACATCTGCAGGGGCTGTGACTTCCTTTTTCTCCTCCAGAGAGGTAAGGGACAGAGTAGGTTCAGACTAAGGCACAGGACCAGAGTGTCTGGGCTTGAGTCCTAGAGCCCACCAGGCCCATTCCCTTCACTTTATTCCTGCAGCCAGCCCTCTCCTCCCCATACTGTGACAAGGAAACTCAGGTCTAGGGCACCAGCAGACTGGTCCCACACTGCTAAGTGGCAGAGCTTTATCTTGTCTCCTGAATGTTTCCGATAATTATCAACCTAATGATGGATTATATTTGTATGGTGACAGACACTTTGCAAAGTGCTTTCACACCTACTCTGTCATTTACTCATAAAAGATGTGCATGTGAGTGTGTGTGTATTTACCCTCATGCCTCATTAGGAAGAGCTATCAAGAGGAGACTCTTGTGCACCTTCCCCCAAGTCTCACCTCACCCCAGGTACTTCCTAGACCCCAGCTGTCCTCTGTGTCATTGAAAGAATAGTTTTATTGCATAAACATTTGGGTTAAAAACCATACACATCTCCAGAGTCTTCTGCCTGTTTCTGCCTGGAAGTGTATCTCTTGGTTGCAATAAGCTGTAGTTTCTTTATCCTCAGACTTTTTCTTGGGGACGCAGTGGGGTGGAGACAGTGAGGTCCCAGGAATAAACAAATTGAAATGGAGTTTTTTATCCTGAATCAGGTTCCTCATTCTTTCTTTGGGCCTTTATGAGAATCACTAACCTCTCCAGGCTCCCCTATATAACTGTGTCCATTGCTTCTTAAAACCATGCAGATGTCAGATTTAACATAACTAATGAGAGCCAGCAGTGGCCACAGGACTAGAAAAGGTCCATTTTCATTCCAATCCCAAAGAAAGGCAATGCCAAAGAATGTTCAAACTACCGCACAGTTGCACTCATCTCACACACTAGCAAAGTAATGCTCAAAATTCTCCAAGCCAGGCTTCAACAGTACGTGAACCAGGAAATCCCAGATGTTCAAACTGGATTTAGAAAAGGCAGAGGAACTAGAGATCAAATTGCCAACATCTGTTGGATCATCGAAAAAGCAAGAGAGTTCCAGAAAAACATCTACTTCTGCTTTATTGACTATGTCAAAGCCTTTGACTGTGTGGATCACAACAAACTGTGGAAAATTCTTCCAGCCAGGAGAAATATCAATAACCTCAGATATGCAGATGACACCACCCTTATGGCAGAAAGTGAAGAGGAACTAAAGAGCCTCTTGATGGAAGTGAAAGAGGAAAGTGAAAAAGTTGGCTTAAAACTCAACATTCAGAAAACTAAGATCATGGCATCTGATCCCATCACTTCATGGCAAATAGATGGGGAAACAATGGAAACAGTGACTTTATTTTTGGGGGCTCCAAAATCACTGCAGATGGTGACTGCAGCCATGAAATTAAAAGACGCTTGCTCCTTTGAAGGAAAGCTATGATCAACCTAGACAGCATACTAAAAAGCAGAGACATTACTTTGCCAGCAAAGATCCATCTAGTCAAATCTATGGTTTTTCGAGTAGTTACATATGGATGTGAGAGCTGGACTATAAAGAAAGCTCAGTGCAAAAGAATTGATGCTTTTGAACTGTGGTGTTTGAGAAGACTCTTGAGAGTCTCTTGGACAGCAAGGAGATCCAACCAGTCTATCCTAAAGGAAATCAATCCTGAATATTCATTGGAAGGACTGATGCTGAAGCTGAAACGCCAATAATTTGGCCACCTAATGTGAAGAACTGACTCACTATAAAGACCCTGATGTTGGGAAAGATTGAAGGCGGGAGGAGAAGGGGTCGACAGAGGATGAGCTGGTTGGATGGCATCACCGACTCGATGGACATGAGTTTGAGCAAGCTCCGGGAGTTGGTGCTGGACAGGGAAGCCTGGCGTGCTGCAGTCCATGGGGTCGCAAAGAGTCGGACACGACTGAGCGACTGAACTGAACTGAACTGAATGAGAACCTACTGTGTAGCACAGGGAACTTTACTCAGTGCTCTGTGGTGACCTAAATGGGAGAGAAATCCAAAAAAGATGGGATATAGGTATGTGTATAGCTGACTCACTTTGCTGAACAGCAGAAACAAACACAACATTGTAAAGCAACTATACTCCAATACAAACTAATTGTTTAAAAAAAAAAAAGTTTCCATATTTAAGTGAGGAGAGATTTTCTGCAAAGGGACCCCACACAGCTAACTTGCCTGGCTGGTCCTTCTGGAGAATGAGACACAGTGAGCAGTTTTACCGCACAGATAAGTGGCTGAAGCAGAGAAGGGCAACAGGAAGGCATGACTGACGGAGTCCAGCCCCTGCCCCCTTTACTTCCTGTTCCCCTGCTCCTCCCCGTGGGCTCCCCTCACAGGGTCCTTCCTTTCCGGATCTCTGAGCAGGACAGAGTGCTGAGGCATTTGCTCCACTGTCGTCTGGGCCTGCAATCCCCTCACCCCACGGATGGCAGCTGAGCCTGCAGACCGCGAGTAGCCGGGGCCGGTACGTTGGTGAGGCTGGATGAGAGAAGAGAGGAGATGCTTTTCTCTGAGGCCAGATTCTCAGCCTCCACACTTCACCAAAGGGAGGGAATGGGCTCCAGCTCTTTCTCTCTCTTTCCCAGCAAGCGCCTTTTGGCAGCAGACAAGGCTTCCGCCTCTTTGGAAGAGACTGCTCCCCGCCCCCCAACCCCCGGCCCGGCCCGGGCTTGGCTCCCCTCTGGCCCTTTTGGCTGGAGCCACCTGCCATCTCTGATGCTGCCTCTGTCTTGTGTCATCTGTTTCTTGTTCCCCGTGAAGGTCTCCAGTCTTCCCACCACCTTCTTTAGGTGAAAAGACACTAGAAAGAGGGCCGCAAGCAAGGAGCCCACGAGCGGCTACTGCTGAAGTCCGCACACCCTAGAGCCTGCGCTCTGCATCAAGGAGAGCCACCGCGATGAGAAGGCCACATGTCACAACCAGAGCGTGGTTCCCGCTCTCCACAGCCAGGGAAAAGCCTTGCAGCAACGAAGACCCAGCACAGTCAAAAATAACTAAGTAAATAAAATTATTTTTTTAAAAAAAAGGTCACTAGAAAGATCCAGGTTTAATTATGTCACTTGCTAGATTCAGAATCTTGGGGAAATTTGCTAACCAGCCTCAATTTCCCCATCGGCAAAGTGGGACGGTGCCATCTAGCTGCATAGAACTGTTGTAAAGGCCAAATGCTTTGTTCAAAAGCACTCTTGACAGACACAAGTTGGCCCTGTTATCCACTCCACCGTGACGTCCTGGAGAAAAGCTCCTTGAAGACAGGGACTGTTTCTTCATCTTTCTGAACCCAGGTTCTGACACAAGGGGACCTGCCAGCGAGGTCAGAGGAGAGATCGGAGCCTGAACTCAGCAAGGCAGCTGGAGGAGTCGGAGGAGAGTGGGCCGAGAGTGGATGTAGGGGCTGAGGCAGGTGATGGGGTGGACAGGCAGGTCGCGCCTGAGGAGGCCCACACACAAACACCCCACGTGGGTGTGCGAACCGATGAATGAGAGTTTTGAAAAGCAGAGCTGCGTACACATCTTTAAAAATCCAGCCCTTAAAGATTATCCAGCCCCAAACCCTCCTTTGTTGTTGTTATTTAGCCGCTCAGTCATGTCTGACTTTTTGCAACCCCGTGGACTGTACCCTGCTAGGCTCCGCTGTCCATGGAATTTCCTAGGCAAGAATACTGCAGTGAGTTGTCTTTTCCTACTCCAGGGGATCTTCCCATCCCAAGGATCAACAACTCTCCTCACCTGTCTCCTGATTCTTTACACTGAGAAGCCCCCAAATCCTCTTTAATGGGGTGGAAAATCAACATCCAGGTAGGGAACACTTGCCCAGTAATCTGCAGGGAGTTAATAGCCTGAGTCAGGCAGGCCCGAGTTTGATTCCTGGTTAGAAACTGTGTGATCCTGGGCTAGTTAGTTTCTCATTCTGAGTCACAATTTCCTCACTGATAAAAACGTGGATTGTAAGAATGAAATGAGGTGATGTAGTTACAGCTGGCTCCATGGGCCTGGGTATGGGAAGGAAGCTCCATGGATGTGACTGGCTTTTATCTTCCTCTTCCCAAGACCACCCCATCTGTCCTCCCCTGTGTTGGAAGCTACATCATGACCAGTGTGGTCAAAAGTCATAGGGTCAGCTGCGTGGGTGCTTGGGGCTGGTCAGTTACAGAGCCGGGGGCTTTTGAAGTGTGGATAAGCTCATTTTCTTATCAACCACTCAAGTGAGAACAGAAAAAAAAAAAAATGTATATGATGTCAGCTTAAGAACAAAGGAAAAGTTAAAACAGGGATTCAAAGGAGGGATTCAGAAAAGTTTAGAAGTCTAGAAAGAGCTTTGGAGAAGGCAACAGCAACCCACTCCAGTATTTCTTGCCTGGGAAAATCCCCTGGACAGAGGAGACTAGTGGGCTATAGCCCATAGGGTCACAAAGAGTCAGACATGACTGAGCAACGAAACAGCAACAATAGAAACAGCTCGATTCCAGTCTTCTGGGCAGCGTGGAAGCAGCACTGGACAGGGGATCGGGAGCTTTCTCTGATCCTTCATGCTGTCACTAAGACTCTGAATTTACCTCTGTCTGCCCAGACGGCAGGAAAGGGAAGGATGAGTGGCCTTGCCAGGTCTCTACCAGCCAGGGAGGTCTGTGTCTGGACCCGAGAACGCTCTCCTTTGTCAGTCTGGCCAGTGTGAATGGGAAATTCACTTCCCTTTCTCAGCTCCCACCGTGTGCCCCTCGGGGATTTCACACAACACCGAGGGTGTTCTCTGGGAGCTGGGGCTTTCTAGGTCACCCTTGTTTATAGTTCCTTTAAAACCCAGAGACAAACTACCCCTTAATTCATGCACTGCCTGGAAGGGTAATCCGCCTTTCAAAAATCCAAAGGAAGCCATTAAACCAGGTTGGTAACCACTGTGACTCACCATGAGCTTTCCTTCATAAAAAATGAGTCAGAACGACTTTCCAGGAAGTTTGGTTACTTTAATTAGCTACCTCTTTTTTTCTTGCCCTTAAAAACATGCAGTAATTTGACAATCACCCAAGTATGGATGCTACCAGCTACCAAGCTGAGCCCCTAAAAGTGAAGGATCTGGGGGTACAGGTGTTCCAGACAACATGGACTAAAGGGTCTCCTTGGAGTGTAGGACCCATACAGAATTCTTCCCTGAGTGGTGGAAGAAAGGAGCAAAATCAATATCTAGGGTTGACCCTCGAGGTCTGAGTGAAGGGGTGACGGCACTCTAGCTACCTGCAGCCCCAAAACACCTAGCAGAAAGGTTCGTTATGTACATTGCATCTTTTTTTTTTCTTTGCCCAGGCTCATGGCATGTGGGATCTTAGTTCCCCCACCAAAAATTGAACCCATGCTTCTTGCAGAGTCCCAACCACTGACTACCAGGGAAGACCCCAGAATCACAAAACCTTAATGATGCCATCCAAGGAAATGATGGCCACAGGTGTCATAACTGTGCTAATGGCTTTAAACATCCCAGCTCTCAACCTACTCTCTAAGGATGGGCATTAATTGTCCCCTTTAAAAGGGATGAACTGGGACTTCCCTGATGGTCCAGTGGCTAAAACTCCATGTTCCCAACGCAGGGGGCCTGGGTTCAATCCCTTGTTAGGGAACTAGATCCCACATGCTGCAACTAATCAAAAATTAGCTAATCAACTAAGTGCAGCCAAATCAATAGACAAAATTAAATTTAAAAAAAGAGAAAAAGATGAAATTAAATTAACTTATCAGATCACACAGCCAGTAAGCAGCAAAGCTGTTTTCTTTACCCTACATCTGTTTGATTCCAAATCCATACTCTTCAAAGGTCATCTGTTTCTGCCTCTTGGGGAAGCAAAGTGGTCTAAGGTCACATTTTGAACTGACAGTCTCTGGGATGACAGTTGTATTTGAAAGATCCAGTTTATGTTCAGATTCTTGGACCTACAACCTAGTCTGTGCGAGCTCCTACACTCCCAGACAGGAGGCCAGAACTGTAGAGATGGCCTGTAAAAAATAAACCTTCCTGACCCCACTCAGTCATGTCTGACTCTTTGGGACACTATGGGCTGTAGCCCGCCAGGCTCTTCTGTCCATGGAATTATCCTGGCAAGAATATTGGAGTGTGTAGCCATTCCCTTCTCAGGGGATCTTCCTGACCAGGAATCAATTGAACTGTAGCTCCTTCACTGGCAGGTGGATTCTTTACTTCCCTGGTGGCTCAGCAGTAAAGAATTTACCTTCCATGCAGGAGACTTGGGTTTGATCTCTGGGTTGGGAAGATCCCCTGGAAAAGGAAATGGCAACCCACTCCAGTATTCTTGCCTGGGAAATCCCGTGGACAGAGAAGCCTGGCGGGCTACAGTCCATGGGATCGCAAAGAGTCGGACACGACTGAGCAACTAAACAACCAATCCCTACTCAGGATCTGAACTCCCTCCATCTCCTGGCTCACTTTTCAGGGTTTTATTATAGGTCCTTCTCACTCCCGACATAGGCACCTTGACTTGATCCCATAACTAATAACAGAGCACCAGAGCTAGCCTGCTAAGTGCACTCTTCACCCATATGGACACTCTCTTAACTGTGTCCTCACATACCTGGGACAATATACTTGGCCTGGATGAACAGAGTTGGCTCCAGCCAGCCTGCTACAGGGGAAGGGTGACCCAGCTTCCCTGAAACAAGGCTTCTGGACTCTCCTTTTTCTAGGGAAGAGTTCAGAACAGAGATAGGCCTGATACTCCTCAGGAGAACTGATTTGAAAGCCTTGCTTGAGTTCTGGAGATAAAAGGCAATTTTCTTCACAACTGGGAAGAACAGATGCCCCACTCCATAGACCCTATAGTAACACATTCTCAGCTAATAAATCAATTGGCAAATGTTTGCAATTGGCCCACCCTCTCCTGACTTAACTGTCCCCAGACACAAAACAAAATATAAAACCTGCGCCACCACCTGTGCAGACACAGTATCAATACTAAACTGGGGAGGGGGGCGGGCAGGAAAGTTTATGGTAAATATATCCTACCGATGCTTCCACAAGACCCCTAGTTTTCTTGTCACTGATCCGGAGCCTTTTAGCTTTAAGAATGGAACTAGACTGGGACTTCCCTGGTGGTCTAGTAGTTAGGAATCTACCTTCTAATGCAGGGGATGTGGGTTCCATCTCTGGTCTGGGAACTAAGATCCCACATGCCACAAGGCAACTAAGCCAGCCCGCCTACCCTACAGAACCCATGGGATCCTATGTACCACAACTAAGATCCAGTGAAGCCAAATAAATAAATACTAAAGAAAAAAAAAAAGAATGGAATGAGACTGCACCTGAAGACTTAGGAAAAGATTTTAGCTCTGGGGGACATCGATTCTCTTCCACTTCTCATTTTTACACCTCTAATGATCTAGATGAAAGACTAATTGAGGTCTTGTTGGGATGCTATTAAAATTATTTGGTGGTGTTACAATTTATACTCATCTTTCTTTAAGTTCTTTTTAATTATATGGAGCTTTCAAAGTAAGGATGACAGAGTTAAAAGCAGGGAGCTATGAAACTTTCTTCTCAATTCTTTTCTGTTCTCTTTCTCTTATTCACAAAGCAAAATCATCTCCAGGCACTAAGCCTTCCTTTCTGGGTCTATTTACCACCCACATGCATGTAATTTGGAAGACGAACACTTGTACATGGGCCTCTTTGGTTAGATCCTTGAGTAGGATTATTGAGAAATCTGGGGTTAAAAGGCCTTAGTTCCCATTTACCAAAGACAGGTTCTGCCTTCCGTCAGCCAGTAGCAGCTGGGAACACAGCCTGCTGTTTCTAGGGGTCTTGGAATGGCAAATGAAGAAGTGAATCTCAGAACTTTCCTGGGGGTCCAGTGGTTTGATAGCAAGCTTCCACAGCAGAGAGTGTGGGTTCAATCCCTGGTACGGGGACTAATAATCCCATATGCTGCATGGTGCAGCCACAAAAAAAGGGGGGCAGGGGAGAAGGAGAAGTGAATCTCTTCCCCAACTTGTTTGTTTCTAAGGATCTAAGGCCCTTTCCTAGCCTAGTTCCAGAGACTTCGTTCTATTGTAGACCAATGTCTACTGTTCAAAGGCTCCAGGGTCATACCCACATCTCTAGGGAACATCTTCACTTCCTGACTCAGCCTTTGGGTCTGATTGGCTGAAAGACCAAGCCAGAAAGGATACATGAAATGAATAAGAGATTCATTATTCCATGAATTTCAGTATCCCCCGCCCTTGCTTTTCTGTTTCTGTCCCCAGAAGACCCTTACCTGTCTCCACCTGGCTGAGAGCACTTTGAGCATCTGTAGAATCTGCTACGTCCCCACTCATCTTTATATCTGCAGGGAAAACACAACTGACTTTAATAACAGGTCACAGTTTTTCTCGCTCTGACATATGCAGCTGTAACTAAACAGTGAAGATGAATGTGTAATTATAACAATCATCAGACTTTCAAATTCCTGATTCCTGAACATACAACTATTAGAATATTCATAAGCTTGGGGGCACATATACTCTTCTCTCAGGCTAGCCTCCTTTCCCCCCTTTTCCGGGCCACTATAGGGTCTCTCCCACTTTGTATCATTCATTGCCACTACTTTCCATCGCCAGGCTCAGCTGGTAAAAATTTAAACAAGGGGAAGGGTACAACAGAGGGTGGGTGGAGCATGGGGGAGAATGCCTCCCATTCTTCATCCTCATTTCATTTGGGATCTGGAGAATGTAAGTAATTTTTAAAGTAGCATAAGAAATCCATCTCCCATCCTGCCCCCCGCCCCCACCATAATAACTCTAACCTGGGAGGTAAGAGTACACTTGAACCAAGGCCTGCCCTGCTCCTCTTTCTCTCCCAGTCCTGCCTCTGTTCTCTGTCTGATTCTCAGAGGTCAGCCCACTGTCTAGGGATCAAACCCTAGTATCTGTGTGGCCCTCTTTGGGGATCCTTACCTTCTCTCCTACTCCTTCAACATTTTCAGTTCTTAGTAAGAGAGGGGTGGTGAGTGGGTCAGTGCCCTGCAGCGAGAAGACCTACACAAGGCCCCCTGTCTCAGTCCCCAGGTGCTGCTGATCTGGCCTGTCTGCCCTGCTTCATTTCAATAAATTACACATTTATCCACAACAGACAGCTGCCACTACCTAAGAGGCCCCTAAGTCTCCTCCAGGGTGCGCAGAGAGAAGGAAAGATGTAACTTTGAACTAACTCTTTTTCTCTAGACTCCTCTCTTTATTAAACCACTCAAATACTGAAGCCCTTAAAGACAGAAGAATATTTTATTCAAATTGGGTTGACTCCCTACACACTCACCCACCCACCTTACCCCCACCCTCTTCTCTGGGGCAGCATTTTAACTCTTTCAAATCTGATAAAGTCTGGGTGAGCCAATTTGCATATCCAGCTCCCCAGCCAATGTCGGGTAAGCAGGCCATCTTCATTTGCATCAGGTAATCAGGCAGTTGGCAGTCTGGATGCCTGAGGTCTGGAGAGGATCA
This sequence comes from Capra hircus, assembly GCF_001704415.2. NCBI lineage: Eukaryota > Metazoa > Chordata > Mammalia > Artiodactyla > Bovidae > Capra > Capra hircus. Next base: position 51,538,781 of record NC_030822.1, read on the forward strand.
GGATGAGGGAGAAGGGTGGACCTCCCCCCGGGGGAAAAGTGGGAAGAAACTCATTTATTTATTTAGTTTATGGCAATGACGTGTGTGGCTCTGGCAGAGATTTAAATTGTGGTCCCAGGGGTAGCAGTGACTGCAATGCAGAAGAGGTGACTGTCACAAGAGGCAAGACAGAGATGGGGAGTCCCAAGGCTCTCCAGACCTTGGAACACTCCAGCAGCAGGGGAGGGGGTAAGCAACCTTAGGAGCTGCTGTAGTTTGAGGAGTATTTTTGAGATCAGCCTAAGTGACCACTCCTAGATAAATACGTGGAGCTCCGTATAGCCTGCCTCAGACATCCACACTGTCCTGTGTGGTTACAGACGTCTAGGGGAAACCCTGCAACCACACCTGCCACCCCTCTCAGCGCATGACACTTGAGAAAGCATTTCGTGAGCCTAACCAAAGTCCTTCCTGCTGCAGTTTGAAACTTTCCGTACAGTCTGTCATGCATCAGCATAACAGGGTGGGCCACCTGGACATACCTGCAAAGGACTTCTGCTAGTCCTCACTTTCTGCTCCAGTGGGAAAACAGGCTTTGCTTTGTCCCACCAATGAAGTCCCACCCTTGAGCTGGGCATTGCCTACCACAGACAGGCTCAGTCACACTCCTCCATAGGGATTCTCAACAGTGCTGAGAAAAAGCCAGAGAGTGATGGGTGGGGCGGGGGGGTTGTGAGTTCTCACCCTCATTGGGCTTTTAAACCTGCTTCAGCAGTCCTGGGAATTCAGAGCACAGATTTTGACAGCAGACAGACAGACCTGGATTTAATCCCAGTGTCATCCTAACTAGCAGGGGGAACCCTGGCCACACATGTGAACCTGTTTTCTCAGCTAAAAAAGAAAAGAATGGTACTTCCCAGAATTATTGTGATGAGCAAGTAAGATATTGAATGAAAACAGCCTGGCACAGCACTTGGCACAAAGAAAGCATATGATAAATGAATGAACTAACCAGATGCTTAGGCTTCAATGGGGGTCCCCTTCTCCCATTACAATAAACAGCTTTGGTTTTGTCTCAGCACTATTGTAATTTGTCCTTTACCTGGGAAGGCATCTGCATTCTCCAAATTCTGACTTCATTAGAAAAATGCTCATGGGGACAGGAAGAGTTTAAGTAGTAGTAAGGCTGGGATGATAACCAAGTATTCTGAATCAACTTATTTCAAACTTCTGACGTTTGAGAAGGGTAATTTTTTAGCTCAAGCGTAATTTTATGCCTATAACACAGACTCTTCTCCAAAACCCATTCCTTGCACCATCTTTAAATCTATCTAAAAGCCATCTCTCTGAACTTTTAAATTAGCATAAAAGGTAGTCCTAATCATATCGGAAAAAAACTTTTGAAGGAGTCAAAGGCTCCACACTCTACCAGGACATCTCCTTGTTCAACGTACCCATCATGGGAGCAACACTGTGATACTTGGGGATCAGACAGAGCTGTGGGTCTGCACGGAGGGGCAGGCTGAGATGATCTGTAAAAGCTCTTCAGTGCCGTAGGATGCTAAGATCCTGAGAACCTGTTCCTGTCAGGTAGGAGGTTGAGGCTGATGGGTGGAATGAGCTCTTGGGTCTCAGCCTAAAAATGGGCCAACACCGAAACTCCCCGAGAGGCCGTAACCCTTTGCCTGTCGGACAACACTTGCCGGAGGTGAGTGGGGGAGGTGTGGGGTGGGGCCAGGCTTCTCTGCTGTTCTTATCTCAGTTGGCACTGAGTAGGCTCCTTGCCATCACTCCCTTCCCTGGGGAGGCTCAGCTGCTCTGTGTAAGAACCCAGATACCAGACAGCCCCTCATCTGCCTCACTGGCGCCGTCATTCTCTGAAGCTGGGGCAAGGTGTTGGCTGCTGGCCTTGCCCTCCTGATGCCTTGGCATGACCCAGGAGCAGCCCCTCCTGACACACTGGTGAACCAGGATGTGTTTGTGAACCTGTAGGAGCAGAGTCCAAGAGGCAGCACTTCCCCAGGCTGCAGGCTGAGTGCCCGCAGTGTCCTGGACCTCCCGGACTCAGGCAACACTGGGAAAGCAAAAGGTCCGCTCCCTGCTCTCCTACGGTCCATCTTCAACTCTTTGGAAGGGACTGGAGCTCCTCTTGACTTCTTCCCCCACCCACTGCTGGGGGCACTTCTCCCAGAGGCAATTCAAGGGGCCCACCCATCCTACTTCTAAGCTAGCCATGTTTCCAACTCTTCTGTGGAGGAGACAACTCTTGCCTTTACTTCAAGAGAAATGCACATTCTCTCATGAGACCTTCCAAACCTGGGGTCCTGAGCCATAACTGGTATCAGTCTGTGAGACTTGAATCTTCTTTCCCGACCCTGATGGGGAACAGCTCACAGTGAGGAAAGGGGCAGAACAAGAGGTGCCCTGGGACTAACTGAGTGTCCCCCTTAGGCTCAATCCCACTGTCTCCTCTGTCTCTTCTGCCTGAGATTTTTGATTTTTTTTTTTTTTTTTCTGGCTACACTGGTCTTTGTTGCCGCACATCAAATTTCTCTAGTTTCGGACAGTGGGTACTGCTCTCTAGTTGCCGGGTGTGCAGGCTTCTCGTTGCGGTGGCTTCTCTTGTTGAGGAGCACAGGTTCTAAGGCGAGTGGGATTCAGTGGTTGGAGTGCACGAGTTTAGTTGCCCTGAGGCATGTGGGATCTTCGTGGATCAGGTATCAAATCCCTGTCCGCTGCACTGGCAGGCAGGTTCTTAACTGCACCCCCAGGGAAGCCCTATGTCTGACTCTTGTCTACCCCTCCACCTGTTTGGGGCCTGGGAGGGAGGAGCCCCTCTTTGGCTGGGGTGCCCCTGCGTCTGGTGACCTCATGCATGCTCGGGTGTTTGTGTCGAAGGAGAGGCGCTCTACAAAATACAAAGTGCTGAGGCCCCAGGCAGACCTGGATCATGGCTGGCACGCAGGTTATCAGAGCGAAAAGATGGGCTGGCACAGGGGCTGACATGCTCGCGGAGCTGCTGAGTGGGGGACTTCAGGGTAACCCACACCCTACTTTGTGTACTCCCACCCCTCCTCCACACCCCACTCCAAACTGTTGTAGCAAATCAGTGGAGGAGGAATCCACAAGGGCTCAGACTGGGAATTCAAAGGGCAAGTGCTATTTATAAAGTATCCACAGGACACAGGATCACTAGGAGGCGAAAAATAGGGTTCAAAAGAGACCAGATTTCAGGATTTTCCTGGTGGTCCAGTGGTTAAGAATCTGTCTTGCCAGCCTGGATGGGAGGGGAGGAATGGATACATGTATGTATGGCTGAACCTCTGCTGTCCACCTGAAACTATCAAACATTTTTAATTGTCTATACTCCTCTCTCTCTGTCTCTCTCTCTATATATATAAAAGAATCCACCTTGCAATGCAGGAGGCACGGGTTCGACCCCTGGTCAGGGAACTAAGATCCCACATGCCGTGGAGCAACTAAGCCTGCACATCACAACTAGAGAGTTCACGCTCTGCAATGAAAAACCCTGAGTGCCACGACTAAGATCCGACTCCGCCAAATAAATATATAAATAATTTTTAAAACAAGAGAGAGAGAGACCAAATTTCCACAAAGAGGATCCTGAACCAAGAGACCCTAGAGAGGGGCCCACAAGGAGACACTCCATAGACGGACCCTCCCTCAGAGACCCTGCAGCAAGGCCCTCAATGAAAGACCCTAAAAAGATGACCTTGGAGTAAGAAGCCCACTGAGAAGACCCAGCAAAGGGAACCCTCAAATGGAGACCCAGTCAGAGAGGCTTCACAGAAAGTCCCAAACTGAGCGGTCCCTTTGAGGTGCTGTCGAAGGGGAACCGGACACCACAGAGGGGCCAAGAAACCTCACAGAGAGGCTGCACAGCCCCAAGGGGAGACAGGCTGAAGAAGTGGGCTGGGGAGAGGCAGCAAGCAGTTGCAGAGAGATGACTCAGGTTGCCCACACCGGGTAGACGCAGACCCCACCTGAGGAGGCAGCGCCCCTCAGGTTTAGCTTAATCACCCCCTCCGTGTCTGCCTGCAGGGGACAGGGCTGGGGGAGGTGCTGGGCTTCTGATAAGCATCAGCCTGGAGCTTTCTCCCAGGCCAGGCAAGGAGGGCTCAGCCTTCTCACCTCAGCCTCACCCTCTAGAGATCTTGGCAAGATCCTCTTCACCCTCAGGAAGCCTCCCTGCTGGGTTGCAGGGTCCCCCCTCCTCCCACTTCCCCCAGAGAAGGAGCCTCCAGAAGACAACGAGGTGGAAAACCCCCAGGAAGTCTCTGATCTTCCTGAGGTCTTGCTCCCCATGTGTGCCGAGGCCTTCTTGGTGGGAAGTGGAGGAACGAGAGCCCAGGATTGGCTCCTGGCCATGTCCAGCTCTGTACAGGATCTGGAAATGGACTTTCCCCAGACATTGGATGATACCCAGTTGGATGGCTCCTTCTGCTTCACTGAGCCCTTCCTGGCACATCCTAGCACCCAAGGATCCACTCAGAGTTAACACCTCACTGTCAGCTGGCTTTCTCAGCCTCATTAGGACTATGTCTGGGGAAAACGGGGTCCCGGGGTCTCCCCCGTGCATCCACTGCTGCTTGATTTCAGGACTAGCTGCTCCAGGAAGGGCCAACAAAACTCTCCAGCCTGCCCTGCTCCTTGGGTTGGGTCTTGAGAATTGCTTCCTCCATTCTTCCTCCAGAAAGAAGAGCAGGTAACAAAATTTCACCAACAGCCCTGAAGTCCTTAATAAAGGCCATGCATTGGGTGCTGCCCCCTTTGAGAGGCAAGTCGCTGTTTTGAAATGGCTAAACCAGGCTCAGCTGTCTTCACCTGGAGTCCTTCTCTGCTCAGGCCCTCAGATCTCCAGAAGGCCGACTCCAACACCAAGTCCAGCCTCTGGTATTAGGAGCCCCTGTCCTCCCCTGGATGGGGAAGGAGGGATCAGTGGGGTGAATGGAGAGGCCCCTGGTTCACTCCATGCTCACAGACCTTTCATGCAGGGAAAACTGACTCCCAGAAGAGTATTTCTCCCCACCCCTGGGGAGAGGAGAGCTTGGAATCTAAATCTATGGGACATGGAACAAAGAACAAAGGAATTGGGTACCCCTGGGTCTCCACCGCCATGCACCCACTGCTGATGGATCTCTCATGTCCCCTCTCAGACAGAGAGATGGAAGGACTTCCCACAGGCCCCTGAGCAGGCTACTCCTCCAGTGAGGTCCCACAGAGCTCCAGCCCAGCCCCTGCACATGGACTCCCCAACCCCGCTGTGCACCAGCCTGTAACACCATCTAGACCCACAGAGCTGGGGAGCAGGCACACTTTCATCCATGGGGTCTGCCCCACCTCCTCTCCCAACATACCTGAGGACAGGTAGACTCCCCTCTGATATTCACCAGAGGTACTTCCCTAAGCCCTAATCAATATACGTGCGGCGTAGCATCTGCCCCGGTTGTGCCTCTGTAAATGCCCAGCTCTGTCCGCTTCTCCTAGGCACCCCTAGACGGCACAAATGTCCATTTGGTCTCCACTTCATATAAATGCCGGGGACACCAAACACCAACATGTGGATACAAGTACTTCCCTCACTTCTGCACTCCCAGGTCCACACCCGTGGTTAAGCCAGTGAGCCACCCTTCTGCAGTACGTGAACAGGGCAACTTCCCCGAGCCTAGGACAGCCCAGCATGCCCAGGTCCCACATAGCTGTGGCTCTTGGGGTGCTGCGGGCCCTCAGAAGCCCTGCCACCCCCACGCTGCAGCCTCCACCTGCATTCTTCCCCCAAGTCCCCCAGACCTTCCCGGCGCCCGCCCGCCCCGGGCGACCCGCTGTCCACACCGCCCTCACCTGGCCGCAGGGGAGCAACACCCCCGAGAGCGGCGCCCCTGTCCTTCGCCCCTTCCCGCACGCAGGGACACCTGTCAGAGCTCGCGCCCTCCGCCCCTCACCTGGGTGCATGGGTTCCAGATTCACCATCCTGCCCCAGGCGGGGCCAAAGCCAGCGCCCCCCCAGGCCCCTCGCGTCTGCCCCAGCCTGGCCCCGGGGGAAGCCAGGGTCTCCTGCCTCCCGCCCCCGGCCGCCACCGCCGCGGGAGCCGCCGCCGGAGCCGTCGCCGCCGCCGTCGCGCGCTCCGCTGCTCGCTCGCGGCCGCCCGGGCAGCACTCGGCGCGGCGGGATTGCCACACTCCCCAGGTGAGCACGCCGCGCGGCGGGCGGGGGCCGCGGGCCACGCCCCCTGGCAGGGCCCCCGCGCCTGGCCCCGGGCCCAGGCAAAGCAGCGATTTGCATTCGGGGAGCCGGGGGCCGGCGGAGGGGGCAGTCCGTGCTGCCGGGGCGGGTCCCGACCCTGCGGAACACCTGTCCGCCCCAGACCGGCCGGCGGCCTCTCCCCACCGCGCCCGGCCCGCGGCGACCCAGGCTCCCGGTCCGGCTCGCCCTACTGAAGAACCCCAGCTTTCCTCTGGATAGATGCCCCAGCTCTTCGAGGAGTGTCTGGAGAAGCCACAAGAGTGTGCTGGAAAGAATCTAGAGTTGGAATTCTACCTCTCAGCCGCTTGCCGGCTGTGTAACAGGAGAGGAGGCTCATCACCTCCCTGAACTCAGTTTACTCATCCATAAAATGGGACAGGTGCTAATCTTAACTGCATCTAATGATAGGAACTTAGCAGGTGGCCAAGCTCACCTAAGTTCCCATGCATCCTCATCTCCTCCTGGGACCTGGATGGGGCCCAGCTAATTACCTCGTTTTCTAGGTGAAGATTCTGTCTCTTGCCTGCTCTATCAGGTTCCAGGTTGCTGTGAGGTTCTTTGAGAGAATGATGTGAAAGTTATTTATTGAGTGACAGGGGCTGTGGGAGCAGCCACCTCCCTTGTGTACAGAGCTGGGAAGTGACTTGTCCAAAGGCAACACAATAACCTAGTGATGGAAGGAGCCTGGCTGGGGGTAGGATCTTGGCCAGGGGTAGGTCTCTGGCCTCCCACTCCATGCTCTCTCCAGCACCCATCATAGACTCATCCTCTGAGCTCCCCTACTCTTCTGCTCCACTCTTCAGGTCCCAGTAAGAGGTGCCAAGTCAAGAGACGACCTGCCTATAAGCCTAGGAAGCTGGGTGCCCCCAGCAGAAGCAGCCCTCGCCTTACTTTCCAGGCAGGTCTCCCTATCAAGCTGCTTACAGAACAGATCTTGGACTTTTCTGCCTCTATGCATTGTTTGCAGTATTTTTTCCAGTTGGTATATCCACCCACCATCCACTCCCATAATCCCTGTCATAACATCCAGCATTTACTGAGCTTTCAGTGTCTGTCAGGCAGTGTGCTAACCAGCACTTTAAAGTCACTTGATCTTGTTTAGTCCTCATAACAACTACACATTGGACTGTTATATTTCGATTTTACAGATGGGGAAAATGAGGTTTAGAGGGTTTAGCTTGCCCAAAGTTACCCAGTCAGTAAGTAACAGGGTTCCTATTTGAAAGCTCTACACTCTATCCCCTCTGTACATAATTCAGATGCCACCTCCTTTCTGAAGTTAGAAGTTACCTGATCTGTTATTAAATTACCATAACATTTCAATGTTCCTAATAGCTCTTGTGGCCAGTTCTGTGGGACTTTTCTTATTCTTCCTCCCGGTTGTTAACTGATTGTCTTCCCCACTGCACCAAATACCATGTAGGATACATGTCAGGTGTCAGAAAGGGCTCAGTGGGTGCCACAGTGGCCCTGCAGGGATAGGAAGTGTTTAATAAGCACTTCTTCGGGTCCATACAACCACTCACCCCCTGTCGCACCTTCTGCTCCTCTCTCCACCCTTGTCAAGAAGGCAGGAGACTTTCTGTTTCTTCTGGCAGAGGAAAGAGATCAGTAGGTTTTTGGAGGCCTAGTGAACCCAGGGACGTCCCCTCCCCCATCTGCCTCAGGACACTGCCAGGCTGTCCCTTCCTTCCCTTCTCTTTCCTCTCCTTTTCCTTCCCTCCTCCACTTCAGGTTTGGCCCCAAACCTGCGGCCATTGCTTATCTATAACTGCACTTCACCTACCGTCATCCTAGAAAAATGCCTGCACATAGTTTATATACCCCTGTGTGCTTGCAATTTCCATATCTCTATTTGCATACCATTTGCATAGCCATGTGCACTAGGGGTCTGATTCTCTGACCACCATTATCTGGAGCCTGTGTCCCTTTTCTATGTGCAAAGTTACATTTCTTTCTGGGGCTTTACTTTTCCAGAAGCCAGAGGAGCATGTACCTAATGACTTCTAAGGGACTTCCAGCTCTAGCAGCCTAGGATTCTCGGGTCCTGGGGTTGGGAGGGGTGGAACTCCTGGGGATGGAGCCACAGGGGAAGAGATGGGGCCGTATGGGGCCTTACAGGTTCATAGTTGGAAGGACAGCCATGGGTTCCAGACCATGGGAGGGGAGATTGTGTGCGGGAAGGGAGATTGGATGGAGGATGGGAGGGTGGGGGAGAGGTGGCAGACAGGACTTCACCTTCATTCATTTACTCATTCATTAATAAATATTGACTGAGCACTTCCTATATGTCAAGGCAGTTCTCCATGCTGGGCATATGCCTTCTTACTTCATCAGCACACCTTTAGGAGAAGTATACAATTTTTAGTTTCCTTTTATAGATGAGGAAACTGAAGTTCAGGGGGATTAATATAGCTAGTAGATGGGAGAGTTGAAATTTAGACTGGGTCTGCCTGACTCCAAAGCTGGTGCTTTTAATCCTGCTGTCCAACGTCTGAGCCTGTCTCCTCGTCTCTTCTTTTCCTTTCTATGATCATATCACTCGAAGTAGAAGGAACCTAGAAACAATCAAATGAGGGACCTTGAGGGACCTCCCCGAGGTCCCTTGCCCAGGCTTTTCAGGTGGCTCAGTGGTAAAGAATCCACCTGCCAATGCAGGAGACACAGGAGACTCAAATTCAATCCCTGGGTTGGGAAGATCCCTTGGGGAAGGAAATGGCTACCCTCTATTCTCTTGCCTGGGAAATCCCATATACATTCTATAGGGTCGCAAAGAGGTGGACTTAGCTGTGCGACTGGGCACAGACGCACACAGGACTCGCCCAAGGTCACACGGCAAGGATAGGAAGAACAGGGACCCTCTATTCTCTCTGTTCCTTCGTCATGTGTTCTTCCAGGGCCTTTGGAAGTTGGGTAGGGCGAGGGGCAGTGTTGGACGATTGTTGTTCCTTCCCTTTCTGACTTGCTTGATGATCGTTTCCACTAGATGAACTGGAACAGGCGTGCCAAAGACCCCTTTGTCTCTCCCTCCTTTGTGGAGACTGAGTGCTTCTATGGAACACTCAAGAGTCTCCGTGAAATCAGCTCTCCGAGTTCTGGGCAGATGGCAGGTGGTAGGCCCCAACCCCTGGGGCCTAATACTCACTCCAATCCTCTGTTTAGTGTGGCAGAGAAAAAGCTGTGGGGAGAGGAGAGAGATAGGGAATCGCCTAGAGGTTGGAAAGGAACAGAGGAAAGAAAAGGGAAAAGAAGCAAGGACAGGAAATTTCAGTGCCTTTGGACATCAAAAGCACCGCATGCAAATCACATGTAAATTTTATGCAAATCACCACTTCCTCCTCTACCCCCACCCTCTCAACAGCTGGAGGGCTTTTTCAGAAAGCAGCCAAATCTTTGCTCCAAGATCCTGTTGTCCCCAAATTGTTGAGGGATCAACTTGGATCCCTCCTGGGGTCCTTCTGGTCCTCCTGGAGTGACATCTGATCCCTTCGGCTGCACTTCTAGAAGTCACTAGCCCCCCAGCCCCATTTCTACTTGAGCAAGCTGTCAAATTCTTTTGCTTCAAGGACAGAAGGCTCTGGGAGTTAAGTCTACCCTTCCAGACACGTTTCTGGAAGCAAGCTTTCCCCCTGGAGAAGGTGCTCGGCGAGGGAGGTGGGGCCACAGCCCTGTGCCCCACCTCAGCAAAGTGGACTCCTCGGCTGCAGGCCCTCCGGCTCATTCTCACTTCCTGTCATGTCAGCCGGATTGAGTTGTCAGGCCTGGGAGAAGGGTGGAGAAGCCAGGCAGCCTGGAAGGCCACCAAGTAACAAGCCTCATCTCGTTCTTTCTGTCTGCCAGATGGGCTGTAGGGCCCTGAGTGTAGGGGTGTGGGGCGCGGGGTCAGCCCCCTGCCTTGGGGTGACCGCAGGGAATGAGATTCAGCTCAGGTTTCCCACAAGAGCAGACGGAAGGAAGCCAGAGGCCAGGAAGAAGTCCTGGGCCTCTTAAAATCAGACCTAGCGTCCATCTGATGGCACTATTGCCAGGAGGCATATTGGCAGAATGGGACTGGAGGGGGTTAGTGTCAGGGTGACAGAGTGAGAGGTGCTCCGGGAGCCAGAGTAAAGCAGCTTTCCTGGGAAGTGGACAGGAGAGGCCACGGTGGTCAAGACATAGCTGTTCCCTGCCCCTGATATCCGCAGTGCTGAACCCCAACCCCAGTGCTGAGCCCCACCCCCTCACCCCCACCCCCGTCTAGGGGGAGTACACACACACTTGTTGCCCGCTTTGCTCTTGAAGTTCTCAAATAATAGATCATAGTATATGTATTTACAACTCTGATTTCCGATGAATTCTTTTGACCTTGGGGCCAGCACTGGTCCAAGGTCTGGCCACTCTAATCACATCTTCTGCAGAGCCATGCCTCAGCGAGCCCTTGCCTGACTTTCTGCCTCTCTCAGACCACATGAGCCTCCCCGTCCCTCTGCAGACTCAGGGCAATCTAAGCCCAAGGCGCCCTCTTGTGGTGACGGGAGTGTGATCCTGACTCAAGCCCTCACCCCACCAGCTCTTCCAAGACTCTGGAGAGGTCTCCCCAGTGTCTCCTGTGGTGCCCGTCCATGTCTGGGGGAACCACAGGCAAGGGTCGCGGGTCCACGCCTGTTGGAGATACTGAGTGTTAGTTTCAGGCCGCTGTAGGGCCTTCTAGTCCATGCTTCCCATCAAAGGCCAGACTTTACCGTGGAAAGCCCAGTTGGAATCATCCAGTCACTGCCTTGGGGTGTCAGTCCTTTTGCTGGACAGCTCTGCTGGTTAAACTGTCCCACCTCCCACACTGCCCTCTGGAGCTTCTGAGCTCCATGCCACCCACGCACATAGGAGGTCAGAGCCGTTAGTTTACGCATCCATCTAGAGCTGAGAATTGAGTACCCCCTGGAGCTATGCATTAGGCTAGGGGCTGGGAATGGAATAGAGACCAGGGAGTGTCCCTGACCTCAGGAAATTCACGGCCTGATGATGCTTGCAGACCATCCTGGGGCACGTCCCTCATCCTGGGACCTGTGTCTCAGGGAAATAGAGGGGACTATTGGGCCCACAGGTCTTCCCAGGTGGTGCTAGTGGTAAAGAACCACCCCCAGCCAAGACAGGAGATGTAAGAGACATGGGTTAGATCCCTGGGTCAGGAAGATCCCCTGAAGGTGGGCGTGGCAATCCACTCCAGTGTTTTGGCCTGGAGAATCCCATGGACAGAGGAGCCTGGCAGGCTATGGTTCATAGGGTTGCAAAGAGTTGGATGTGACTGAAGCGACTCAGCACACACATGGGGCCCACAGAGGGGCACACCTTACTTGAATCTGAGGGTAGGCATCAAGAAAGTCTTCTCTGAGGCACGGACATCTAAGCAGAAACCCCCAGCAAAGAGAAAGGAGGAGGAATGGAGTGTAAGCCGTCCAAGCAAAAGGAACAGCATATGCCAGGAGGATGCGTGGCACCCCGGAGGAGCCCACAGTACAAGCCGGCTGGATCACAGAGTACAAGAGGTGGAAAACCGCAAGCAAGGGAAGGTGATGATGTCTGCACAGGGAGAACCTTGAATCGGGCCTAGCTTAGGTGGAAATAATCCACTGGTTTCAGGAGCAGGTGACTTCTGCTGATTGCAACACAGCCTAGGCTTGAATGCCACAGCACGGGGTGGGAGCGGAGGAGGAGACTGGCAAGAAGGTTGACTGCGAGGGCACAAGGAGAAATAGGGCAGAGGTGGAGCGGGACTAGGCTTGGGGTGGTTTTGATTTCTCTTTTAAATGGGAAAGAGTTAAAAACCTTCTCAGGGCAGATGGGCAGGAGGCAGGAAAGAGGGAGATGCAAGGGAAAGGGGAGTTCTCCAGAGAGGAAGGGGGAGCCTGGGATTCAGAGCCATGGAGTAGGGGGAGGACAGGCGGGAATCCTGAAAGGCCAGGGTAGAGGCAGCGTGTGGAGAGGCTTCTGCTCCTGGAGTGCAGAAGAAGAGGGGGCTGTGAGTGCAGGGTCCCTTCCCCCCACCCCCTACCCCTGGGAGTCCACACATTCTCCCAGCGGGAGACACAAGGCAGGAGCCAGGACCCAGACGGTGAGACCACCATCTCTAGGCATGCAGACGCCACCCCAGAAAAGCTCTGGGCCCTAAGGTAGCTGGTGATCTGCCGTCTCTCCCTAGCTTCACTGGAAGCCCCCTGAGGTCTGGACTTCCTCCCAAGGATCAAATAGGCCTGTGCCATCCGTGTTACTTTGGCCCTCTTCCCATCCACTGTCCATTTTTTCTGGGTCCCCACCTGGGATAGCTATTGTCGTCAGGATCTCTACAGGAAAACAAACAATCAGCCTGACTCAGAGGTCCTTTGATGAAGGAGTGCTTATTTACAGAGGTGCCCGTGGCCTATGGTCTTTCCAGTAGTCATTTATGGTTGTGAGAGTTGGAACATAAAGAAGGCTGAATGCCAAAGAATTGCTGCCTTCAAACTGTGGTGCTGGAGAAGACTCTTGAGTGTCCCTTGGACAGCAAGGAGATCAAACCAGTCAGTCCTAAAGAAATTCAATCCTGAGTATTCATTGGAAGGACTGATGCTGAAGCTGAAGCTCCAAAACTTTGGCCACCTGATGTGAACAGCTGACTCACTGAAAAAAAAAAAAACCTAATGCTGGGAAAGATTGAGGGCAGAAGGAGAAGAGGGTGACAGAGGATGAGATGGTTGGATGGCATCATTGATTCAGTGGACATGAACTTGGTCAAACCCTGGGGGATAGTGAGGGACAGGGAGGCCTGGCGTACCGCAGTCTATGGGATTACAGAGTTGGATGCAATTTGGCGACTGAACAACGGTGGAGTTAAGGGACACTGAGAAGCTAGGGCTGAAGAGGACCAAGGAGGAATGGTGGTCTAGGAGCCCACGGAGGTCTGGAGCCTTGGAGGGAGAAAGCCAGGGGCCAGAGCTATGGTACCGAGAGAGCCAGGGGCAGGGAATCCAGGTCTCAAATCTCTCATCCCGCCCTCTGACCTCTGCTGCTTCTCCTGGCTGAGCCACAGGTGAGGGAACCTAGGTCAGGCTGATTCAGAGGCTGGAGTCCTGGGACACAAAGCAGGGCAGAGGGAGGTGGAGAATGCAGGGGCCCAGGAACAAACGGAACCAGCGCGGCCAGGCTCCTGTCTATGGTTACTTGTTCATATAGGAGAGTAAACTTGTAGAATACGCTGATGCTTCTCATAGTCAAAATAGCAACACTTGGTGATAATATAAAGTGATAGCAGATGTGGTGGTGAATTTTCTGTGTCAGCTTGGCTAGGCTACCTTGCTAGTTGTTTGGTCTAATATTAGAGTAGGTGTTGCTGTGAAGGTATTTTGTAGAAATGATTAATGTCTAGTGTACAGTCAGTTGCCTTTCAGTAAAGGAGATGATCCTTGATAATGTGGGTGGGCCTCATCCAATCAGTTGAAAGCCTTTAAGAGCAACCACAGGTTTCCTGGAGAAGGAATTCTGCCTCAAGACTCAACATGGAAATTGAGTGAGTTTCCAGCTGCTGACCTGCCCTACAGATTTCAAACTCAAGGCTGCCACATCAACTTTTGCCTAATCTGCCAGCTGCCAGGACTTGACTGGCCAGATCCCCAGTCTCATGAGCTAAAACCAAGTAGTGTGTGTGTGTTTACCCTTGAACAAGATGGGTTTGAAGAGCCTGAGTACAGTTGTCTGGGGATTTTTTCAATGGTGAATACTGTAGGACCGCACGATCCACAGTTGAATGTTAGGATGCAGAGCTGCGGAAACTAAGGAACCATGGGTATGGAGGGCCAACTATAAATCATACTCAGATTTTTAAAAAATATTTATTTATCTATTTATTTGACTGCATCGGGTATTAGTTTCAGCATGCGGGGTCTTTGGTGGCGGCATGCAGGCTTAGATGCCCTGTGGCATGTGGGATCTTACTCCCCGACCAAGGATTGAACCTGTGTTCCCTGCATAGCAAGGTGGATTTGGAACTACTGGACCACCAGTGAAGTCCCCCATACTTAGATTTTTGATTGTGTAAAGGGTCACTCTCCTAGCCCTTGCCTTATTCAAGGCTTAACTGGATATTTGTTGTTGTTCAGGCGCTCAGTCATGTCCGACTCTTTGCAACCCCATGGACTGCAGCACGCCAGGCTTCCCTGTCCATCACCATCTCCAGGAGTTTGCTCAAACTTGTGTCCATTGAGTCAGTGATGCCAACCAATCATCTCATCCTCTGTCATCCCCTTTTCCTCCCACCTTCAGTCTTTCCCAGCAATAGGGTCTTTTCCAATGAGTCAGTTCTTCACATCAGGTAGCCAAAGTACTGGAGCTTCAGCTTCAGCATCAGTCCTTCCAATGAATATTCAGGACTGATTTCCTTTAGGATTGACTGATTTGATTTTCTTGCTGTCCAAGGCACTCTCAAGAGTCCTCTCCAAAACCACAGTTCAAAGGCATCAGTTCTTTGGTGCTCAGACTTTTTTAATGTCCAACTCTCACATCCATACATGACTACTGGAAAAACCATAGCTTTGACTATATGGACCTTTGTTGGCAAAGTGATGTCTCTGCTTTTGAATAGGCTGTCTAGCTGTGTCATAGCTTTTCTTCCAAGGAATAAATGTCTTTTAATTTCATGGGTGCAGTCACCATCCACAGTGATTTTGGAGCCCAAGAAAATAAAGTCTGTCCCTGTTTCCATTATTTCCCCATATATTTGCCATGAAGTGATGGGACCAGATGCCATGATCTTAGTTTTTTGAATGTTGAATTTTAAGCCAACTTTTTCATTCTCCTTCTTCACCTTCATCAAGAGGCTCTTTAGTTCCTCTTTACTTTTTGCCATTAGGATGGTGTCATCTGCATATCTGAGGTTATTGATATTTCTCCCAGTAATCTTGATTCCAGCTTGTGCTTCATCCAGCCCAGGATTTCGCATGATGTACTCTGAATATAAGTTAAATAAGAGAGGTGACAATATACAGCCTTGACGTACTCCTTTCCCTATTTGGAACCAGTCCATTGTTCTGTATCCATAAGTGTTGCTTCTTGACCCACATACAGGTTTCTCAGGAGGCAGGTCAGGTGGTCTGGTATTCCCATCTCTTTAAGAATTTTCCACAGTTTGTTGTGATCCACACAGTCAAAGGCTTTAGTGTAGTCAATGAAACAGAAATAGATGTTTTTCTGGAATTCTCTTGCTTTTTCTATGATCCAATGGATGTTGGCAATTCGATCTCTGGTTCCTCTGCCTTTTCTCAATACAGCTTGTACATCTGAAAGTTCTCAGTTCACATACTGTTGAAGCCTGCTGCTGCTGCTGCTGCTAAGTCGCTTCAGTCGTGTCTGACTCTGTGTGACCCCATAGACGGCAGCCCACCAGGCTCCCCCGTCCCTGGGATTCTCCAGGCAAGAATACTGGAGTGGGTTGCCATTTCCTTCTCCAATGCATGAAAGTGAAAAGTGAAAGTGAAGTCGCTCGGTCGTACCAGACTCTTAGCAACCCCATGGACTGCAGTCTACCAGGCTCCTCCATCCATGGGATTTTCCAGGTGAGAGTACTGGAGTGGGTTGCCATTGCCTTCTCCACTGTTGAAGCCTAGCTTGAAGGATTTTAAGCATTACCTTGCTAGCATGTGAAATGAGTTCAGTTGTGTGTGTGTGTGTATCAACTGTATATATATATGTATATATCAACTGTATGTGTGTTGATATATATACACATATATCACACATATATATCAACTGTATCACATACATATATCAACTGTATATATATGTGTGTGTGTGTATATATGTTTATATATTTACCTATATATGTATATATGTCTGCATGTATACACACATATAATCTGTTCTGATTCTCTGAAGATCCCTGACTGATACAGCCCCAATGTGGGAAAACGGGGCCTTTCACACACTGCTAGTGGTAATGTAGAATAAGCTGGAACAGTGCCATCTGGAGGTGATTGTATAGTATCTACCGAATACCGGCCATAGGAACCAGTCACAGGAAGCAATTCAATCACCCAGCTTCTGTGGTGGCTCAGAGGAAAAAGAATCTCCTTGCAATGCAGGAGACCCGAGTTCGATCCTTAGGTCAAGCAAGTCCCCTGGAGAAGGGTATGTATAGCAACCCATTCCAGTATCCTTGCCTGGAAATTCCATGGACAGGAGAGCCTGGCGGGCTACAGTCCATGGGCTCTGAGAAGAGTGGGACACAACTTAGCAACTCAGTAACAAGAATTCCGGGAGATGGTGATGGACAGGGAGGCCTGGTGTGCTGCGATTCATGGGGTCGCAAAGAGTCGGACACGACTGAGCGACTGAACTGAACTATCTGAACAAGTCAAAGGGCCAGCAGTTTACAGTAGGATGCCCAGCAGCCACTACATGGTGAATGCCAGCGTTTGGGAAGATGCCCTAGAGAGTTAGTGAGCAGATGGAATTGGGGTCTTGGAAGGTGGTGAAGTCATCCAGAGATGGGGCTGGGCATTGCCAGCCTCAAGCTTTGCTTCTGGGGAGCAGTCCCAACCCCAGTTTTGGCCAGATTCCTCTGTGGCTCCACCCACCCTATCCAGATGCCTTGAAGACCCTGGGCAGAGGAAAAGGCTTGGGGAAGAACACCTCCCTTGCTTGTCCTCCGGCAGGACTGAAGCTGGTCCTTGAAAACAGGTACAGAAAGAGGCATGTCCACTTGAAAAGGATATCTCCCCACCCCTCAACCCCTAACTTGACCATGGCCAAGCACACCTGGCTCCCTGCACAACTCTCTGACCAGCACAGTTCAAGCGGCAGCAGCAGACTGTTCTGGGGGTGCTGGGGAGCAGAATAATGGGGCCGCCCGGCAAGCCCCTTTCCCTCTACAATGTCTGTGGGGAAGGCACCTCCCTCTAAGGAACTGTGACCCCTGGAACTTGCCCACCCCTGAAACACTCGTCTCTTCCTCGTGCTCACATGGTCCCCTCTACCTTGACAAATCCTGACCAGCCTGTGGTCTCAACCTCTTCCCATCCCATCCCATCCCAGGAAACCTTCCCTAATCAACTCAGCCACGCACATCCCTCCTCCTTGGAAGTCCTTAGTATCTGGCCCAGCACTTCATATTACAGCCTCTTTATACTAGGAGATACTCTGGAAGTGAAGAGGCCTTTGAGTTCCTTGGCTGGGACTTGCCTGTTGGTCCAGTGTCTATGACTTCACGCTCCCAATGCAAGGGACCCTGGTTTGATCCCTCATCAGGGAACTAGATCCCACGTGCTACAACTAAGAATTCACATGCTGCAACTAAAAAAAAAAAAAAAAAAAAAAATCTTGCATACCACAACTAAGACCCAGCACTGCCAAAATATGTAACAAATTTTTTTTAAGAAAGTAGATGACTTTTAAAAAGATGCCTGGCTTAGTTGTCTTGGGTTTATAAATGAGGAAACAGCTGCTCTTCTCATGAACAGTAACAATATTAATGGCAGCTAGCACAGTGAGCATGCTTTCTGTGAAGGGCACTTAACACATATAAATCCGCTGGAGTCTCACAGTTAAGCCCATTTTGTAGCTGAGAGAGGTGAGGTGCAGAGAGGTAGAGTAACAAATCAAGATGCACAGCAAAGAAGAATCATGGCCAGCAGCAGGCCCATGAAAAGATGTTCAATCTCACTAATTGTTTGAGAACTGCAAATCAAAACTACCATGAGGTATCACCTCACTCCAGTTAGAATCAGTTCAGTTCAGTTACTCAGTCATGTCTGACTCTTTGCGATCCTATGGACTGCAGCACGCCAAGCCTTCCTGTCCATTGCCAACTCCCGGAGTTCACTCAAACTCATGTCCATTGAGTCGGTGATGCCATGCAGCCATCTCTTCCTATGTCATCCCCTTCTCCTCCCGCCTTCAATCTTTCCCAGCATCAGGGTCTTTTCCAATGAGTCAGTTCTTTGCATCAGGTGGCCAAAGTATGGGAGTTTCAGCTTCAGCATCAGTCCTTCCAATGAACACCCAGGACTGATTTCCTTTAGGATAGACTGGTTGGATCTCCTTGCAGTCCAAGGGACTCTCAAGAGTCTCTTCTCCAACACCACAGTTCAAAAGCATCAATTCTTTGGTGCTCAGCTTTATAGTCCAACTCTCACATCCATACATGACTACTGGAAAAAACCCATAGATTTGACTAGATGGACCTTTGTTGGCAAAATAATGTCTCTGGTTTTTAATATGCTGTCTAGGTTGGTCATAACTTATCTTCCAAGGAGCAAGCATCTTTTAATTTCATGGCTGCAATCACCATCTGCAGTGATTTTAGAGCTCAAAAAAATAAAGTTTGTCATTGTTTCTACTGTTTCCCCATCTATTTCCCATGAAGTGATGGGACCAGATGCCATGATCTTAGTTTTCTGAATGTTGAGCTTTAAGCCAACTTTTCCACTCTCCTCTTTCACTTTCATCAAGAGAATGGGAAAGTCGAGAGATCTCTTCAAGAAAATTAGAGATACCAGTCAAAATAGCCATCATTTAAAAGTCTACAAATAACATGCTGGAGAGGGTGTGGAGAAAAGGGAATCCTCCTACACTGCTGGTGGGAATGTAAATTGGTACAGCCATTATGGAAAACAATATGGAGTTTCCTCAAAAATCTAAAAAATATAATTGCCATATGATCCAGCAATCCCATTCCTGGCCATGCATCCAGACAAAACTCTAATTTAAAAAGATACATGTACCCCTATGTTCACAGAAGCACTATTTACAATAGCCAAGATATGGAAACAGCCTAAATGTCCACTGACAGGTGAATGGATTAAAAAAAAAAGTGGTACATGTATCAGTGGAAGACTACTCAGTCAGAAAAAAAGAATTAAAATGCCATTTGCAGCAACATGAATGAACCCAGAGATGATCATACTAAGTAAATCAGGAAGACAAATACCATATAATATCGCTTACACGTAGAATCTAAAATACAACACAAATGAACGTATCTACAAAACAGAAACGGACTCATGGACATACAGAACAGACTTGTGGTTGCCACGGGAGCAGGGATGGTGGGGGAGAACAGATTGGGAGTTTGGGAGCAACAAATGCAAACTAATATATATATGTGTGTGTGTGTGCAACTGAGTCACTTTGCTGTACAACAGAAACTAACTCAACCCTGTAAATCAATTACAGTTCAGCGAGTGTGTGCTGCGTTCACGCCCGCCTCTTCGTGAGAGCAGAGACTGTGGCCCGCCAGGCTCCTCTGTCCATGGGATTCTCCAGGCAAGGATACTGGAGTGGGTTGCCATGCCCTCCTCCAGGGGAGCTTCCCAACCCGGGATCGAACCCGGGTCGCTTATGTCTCCTGCATTCTTCTTTACCATTAACAGCACCTCAGAAGCCCTAAACTAGGAAAAAAAAAACAACAATAAACCTATTTCCAGGATTCGATCCCTGGAGTGGTCTGGCTCAGAATTTTCATCGATCTCACGGTGTCTTTTACTGCTTACCCACCTGTGTCTGTCTCATCTCAAGTGCAGAAGTTTTGTCATAGCTCTTCCTAGTAATAGCCACCCCCAGCTACATCCTCCCCTCTCCCCCGCCAAGACTGAGCACACGGTAGGTGCTTCAGGAGTTGTCCCTAGACGGGCTGTCCCCAAGACGGTTCCCTGGACAGGGACACCGTCTCCTGACACCAGGTGGCAGCATTGGCTAAAAATTCTCTCAGAACTCTGTGTCTAGAGCTGTCAGTCAAGTAAAAATTTAAACTTTTATTTCTGGTACAAATGATAAATATTTTGCATTAAAAATCTGGAATTCAAGTTTTCCTCATACTTCATGCTCCCTCCCTGTCCCAGAACCTTACAAAAATATTTCCGTTTAGAGGAAGCAAGCCGGCACCTGCTCCCTCGGCAAAGTCCAGGTTTGCAGAAAGGCACGTACGGTCTGTGTCAGGGTGGGGACGGCGGCCTCAGAGGCCAGAGTGAGAGGAAGGCGTTGAGATCCGTGCTTGGGGCTGTGCCCCCTCTGGTGCAATGATTCTTCCCCTCCTTGCTGCACAGTGGGACGGTGCACAGGGGCCAGGTCCTTCCCAACGGTGGGGCAGGGGTTGTGTGTAGGGAGGTGGGTACGACAGGCACAGACACCTTTCAGGGTCTAAACCTTAGAAGAGTTAAACAGGAGAGTCACAGGCCGTCACATTTTGGGTGCTTGAAAGTGAACACTTCAGGGAGATGGAGGAGGGGAGGCAAGCTTGGAGAAGCCCCCTTCTCCCTGGGTCCCCAAGGAAGGCACGGGACAGGAGTGGGGGCTGCCTTCATGAGTTAACCCTTGCCACGCCACACTCCTTCACAGTCATGGGTGAGGGGGCCAGAGGCTCCGGGATTAGGTGATGGAAGGAAGAGCAATAAGGCCTCGGGTGTCGGAGGTGGGGGGGGGCACCCCCCTGGCGGCTGGGGGAGGGGCAGTGGGTCCCGGGCAGCTGCCTCGGGGACCACCCCTCGTGCCAGCCTGGCTAGGGGTCCTCATCCCAGAGGCACAGCTGCTTCTGGGGCACGTAGAAGTCGAAGCTATAGCTCTTCTGGCAGCTGCGGATGCCGCACTTGTAGGGCGCTGGGCGGTCGCGGCTGTGGCAGTACTTGAGCATGCAGGGGTACCAGGCCAGGCTCAGACCATAGCGGCAGACGCAGGGCCTCCCACGGTCCCCCGCCTGCCCGCAGCGAGGCAGCAACACCTGCTCCCAGGCCTTGGGGAGAGCCTCGAACACGGAGCCATCCACACCTGGGAGAGAAGGCGGGGGTCAGGGGGTGCGGGGGCCTCCCCACATGGCCCCTTCGGGCATCCCAGCACCCCCACAAGCTAAGCGTTATCACCCTTGTTTTACAGATGAGAAAACGGCCCAGAAAGGTTATTGGCCTGGTTGACGTCACACAGTAAGCAGGGACTCAGGACTGTCTTGACTTCAAGGCCTCCACTTGCCCCTGCCAGTGCTACGCCACCCTACGCTTAAAACCATTACTGCGCTGGACATGATGGCACAGAGGCGTGGGGAGGAGGAGCAGGAAAGCAAGGGAAGCTTCTAAAGGAGGTGGTATCTGAGGAGGGCCAGGGAGGGAAGGGCCAGCACAAACGTGCTGGGGAAGTCAGGGTGGCCAGCACACAGGGCACACACGGGCGGGGTGCTGGGGGCACAGAGCAGCGACCTAGCCCAGGCTCGGCTCAATGACCACGGGAGGGGCCAGCCCCTGGTCCCTGAGGGACAGCATGTGGCTTCCACCTTGGTCTGGGGTGCAGCCCACAGGGGAGCGGCAGGTGCTGTCGGGGGCACGGCCACAGCTCTGTCGGGCATTTCTAAATCCAGTGGTGCCCTGGGAGGAGCAGGCATTTCTCTTACGCTCAGCCAGCCAGGCAGAAGGACCAGGGACCTGGCGTTGGAATGGTGACATCTCTCTGCCCTCCCTACAGAGAGGAGCCGAGGATAGGGCTGGGAAAGATGACCGGGAGATGGGCCAGGTGTGAGGTCACATAGGCCAGGAAGGCAGGGACCACACCAGGATGGGAGGCGTTCTCAAGGGTACTGGGGGAGAAACGCTGGGTCCCCAGAAGGTGTGAAGTGAAGGAGTGGAGCTGAACTCTTGAGAGGCAGCAGCAGAGGTAGCCAGGTGGGAACGGGTGTCTTTGGGCCCCATCCAGACCCTGGTTCCTGCGCATGTCCTCGGCAGGTTTCACCTGTGTTCTCACTCAGGGCACAGATGGGGCAGGGGGTGGAGCTGCCGGGGGAATTCCCTCCCCAGGGCCTAGAAGAGTCACCGTTCTGCGTGTTCCTACATGGAATCGATCCCTTTCATTGACTCCCCTTAATAAAGAGCCTCACAGGCGCCACTTCCTCCAGGAAGCCCTCCCTGACCAGTCCCAGCTGGGTGGAGAACTCCCGTATCTCATCATTGCTCCCCATCATATTCGAGGTGATACAGCAGTGGGCCGCACCCAGCTGACCTTGCTCCAGCCAGAACCGGACGTCCTCCTGGCGGGTGTAGATGGCATCCACGGCCTCGGCACACACGTTGCGGAGATGGGGGCTCAGCAGCGCCCCCTGGCTGAAGTTGACGGCGATGTCCATGTGCATTCGCTCTGGCCCCCGCACCTCCTCAGCCTGCCGGACTGCCCGTGGGTTTTTCTGGGTGGAAGAGAAGAGTTGTTCCCACCCGGCCTCAGTCAGCCCCCTGCCCACTCTTTCCCTGGTCGCTGATTGTCAGACAAGCCCAGGCTGGCTGCCTTCAGATCCTTGGGGCCACCTACAGGGTGACAGTCAGGGGGAACCAGCCCCCCTCCAAACGGTGGAAAAGCTGATACCCAAGGCACCGTCGAGCCTTTTCAGCCCGCCACTGAGCTGACCTCTGAGACCTAAGGGAGAATTCTGACATGTTGCTGGGGGGTGGGGGGTGCTGTTGGTGGGCAAGCCAGGCCAATTGTCCCAGGGTCAATGACCGCTGGCGTCCTGTACTTCCCAATATCCAGGTAACTGAATCTCTCTGGGAAAAGCAGACAGAAGGGTGGGACCTAGGACAGGTCCTGCTGAAGAGTTTAGGGGGCTTACCCGAGGCTGGCGAGAGGCCCGGGGTCAGGGAAGGGACTGGGAGCAGGCAATAGGCTGAGGGGTTCCAAAGCTGCGTTGAACACTTTACATGCTCCATCCCACTTAATTCTCACTGTAACCCATCTCTCACTAAGAAAACAGGGGCTTTGAGGGACTTTCCTGGAGGGCCAGTGGTTAAAAACGAGCTTCAAATGTAGTGGGTATGGGTTCCATCCCGGGTTGGGAAACTAAAATTCCACATGCCCTGTGGTGTGGCCAAAAAACAAAGAAAATAGGGACTTGGAAGGGAGGTGATGTGTCTAGAGTCACCCAGATGGTGAGTGGTGGTGCCACAGCTGAAGGCAGATCTGACTTGTCTCCATCATAAACGGGGAGGGGCTGAGGTTGGGGGCAGGAGGAACTTGAGAGATAGGGGTTCGGTGCAGATTAGGGATCTGGGGTTATGGGATCAGGTGTGGCCTGGGGCATAATCAGGGGGTTCAGGATTAGAGGCTGAGTGTGGGGCCAGGGATTAGGTGGATGGGGCAGGGTGGGAGACTGAGGCTGGGGCGGGTGGGGTCCAGGCCAGAGCTTAGCTGCAAGGGTGCATGCGGGCTCTGGGGCAGGCCTGGGGTGGGCACTCACCTGCCGGAGCTTGGCCATGGCCTCGCTGGGAATGATCTCATTGTGGTGCAGCCGGGTGACGAAACAGAGAGCCTGGAACTGACTCTGCCCCTTCTCCAGCTCCCCCAGAATCAAGGCCCGGAAGATCTTCACATCCTGATGGGGAAGGGCAGAAGGATGGGGGCTGGTTGGAGGGGGTGAGGTCTCACCAGTCCCCCCCCACACACAGTGCTCAGCTCAGACTGCCCTCCCTCAGGGGACACAGGCCTGGACACTGTCCTGCAATGGATACCTCCCTCCCGCTGTCCTGGGAATTTTTTTCTTTCCCATTTAAACCCGTGACTTAAAAGAACACACCCCAGATGTTCCAAAGCCTTCTGGAAAATTCACATAGTGTACCGCTAGAAAGCTTTCCAAAAACAAGGCTGTTTAAAAGTACGGAACTTCACCTTAAAGGAAACCACCCCTTTGGTACCTGGTTCACTCACAGCTGATGCTTCCCTTCTGTGGCACCCCCGTGTTCCCTGATCAGGGTGAGTCAGGGCCCCTACGACCACCTGACCAGGGTGTCACAAGGCAGAGGCTGCACGTTTTATAAGCACAGATTTCAGAGCTCCTCTCGCTGACTTTCCCATTCAGTAGGTTTGGGGAGAATGCCCCCAGTGCTCTAGTCATCCAGGCTCCTAGACACCAGCATCTCAGATGAAGGTGGCGGAGTCAGGATGGGGTTAAGGGCAGACACAGCAGCAGCTGTTGCCAAGGGTGCTGCGATGGCTCACCTTTCCCCTTCCCTCCCCACTTCCCCTTTCCCCATGGGGTTACTAATGGCCTGACCAGCAGGCCAAGGGCTCCTTCCTGTCACTGACTCACCGTGTGAATCAGGGAGGCCAGAGAGGGGCAGAGGAAGAAGGGAGAGGGGCTGTGGGATGGGGTCCCCTTTCCAAACTGGCTGCTGAAACCCTGGGCACCCTAGGTATCCCTTGCTCCCACCCAGCTCTGTGCCTTGGCTAATGGCTCTCGATGAGACATCAGCAGGTCCCAGTCAGCAGTGGTCTAAGTGTGTGAAGATCCCCCCTGACTGGGAGGGACCCTGGTCACACTGATAGTTCCTCCAGGAACCCTAGTGGTCCTGCACCAACACAGAGGGTATAGAGCCTATATAGATACGAATCCTTCAATGACCGTGCCCTAGGCTCACTCACCAAACCTCTCGGTTCACTGAGTGCTTCCTGCCAACTGAAACGCTCTGAGAACAGGGTCTGAGGGGCCCCCCTGGATTCTGGTGTAGGCAGTGAGGGGCCCAGGGTTCCCCTCCAAGCCTGCAGTGTATTAGTGGCGTCCAGCTCACCTCCCAGTTTCTCTAAGCCTCGTTTGTAAAGTGGGGATGATGCCACTTTTACCCGCAGAGTTGTGGTGAGGACAGAACAGGCTGGTGTGAAGGGAAACACAGAGAATGCCCACCCTGAGTCAAGCGCCTAGCAGCGCTGGCTGGGGCCACTGGCCCACCGCAGGTGACTGGTCAGTGCTGTCATCCCACAAATCCCCGTGCCCTTTTGTCCTTTTCTTTGTTTGTTTGTTTTAGAGTCTTTTGATGTAGACCATTTTTAAAGCCTTTATTGAATTTGTTATAATATTGCTTCAGTCTTATGTTTTGGTTTTTGGGTCCCAAGGCATGTGAGATCTTATCTCAGCCCCCTGACCAGGGATCAAACTGGTACCCTCTGCGTTGGCAAGCGAAGTCTTAACCACGGGACCACCAGGGAAGTATATCACCACCCACCCCCCATGCCCTTTGGAATTCCTCTGACTCTACAAGGACTTTCGCTACTTCCCTTCACTGTAAATGGTCTCTGGAACATTGAGGGGTGGGAGTGTCCAGGGAGATTTTCCACCAAGACTGTAGTAGACAGGGAGACTGAGGCCCAGCTGGTGAGAAAGGTTATGTTAGGTTCCTCCTGGTCCCAGGCTTGGAGGGAAGGTGAATCACAGCTCGGGTAACCGCAGCTTCCTCTCAGCAGGAAATCCGCTCTCGGGCCATGAGGCTAGGCTCTCCTTGTCCCGCCAAACCTCGGTCATCCAATCTTCCACACCCTCAGGTCGGCTGAGGGGAGACTGGAGTTGGTACTTGGGTGCATTTCCCCTCAGTTTTTGCCAGGGGAGACTTGATACCAGACTTCCCCTCCTGGGGCTGAGTTAGGCGGATGTCCCTGGCAGGACCCCCAGGCAGGATCCAAAGTCCGCGTATTTTCAGCCATGACCCTTGAAGAGAATGCCATCTGGGGTATTCACAGCATCTTCTCCGATACCACAGGCACGTGCCGTAGCCTGTGGTTTGTGGGCTGCCCCGAGCTGGCCTCCTGGTTGGACACTACCCATCTACCACTAGCCAGAGAAAGCATTTAAAATTCTAGACCAGACCAGGGGGTGAACAAAATCTGTCAGAATATTTTCCCTGCTTCTAGATTAAATAACAATGTCAGGACTCAGAGGGAGAGGGAGAGGGTGGGATGATTTGGGAGAATGGCATTGTAACATGTATACTATCATGTAAGAATCGAATCGCCAGTCTATGTCCGACGCAGGATACAGCATGCTTGGGGCTGGTGCATGGTGATGACCCAGAGAGATGCTATGGGGAGGGAGGTGGGAGGGGGGTTCATGTTTGGGAACGCATGTACACCCGTGGTGGATTCATGTCAATGTATGGCAAAACCAATACAGTATTGTAAAGTAAAATAAAGTAAAAATAAAAATTAAAAAAAAAAATAGCAACAACAACAACAACAAAAAACAATGTCAATGACAACAGCAAAATGCTACCAAAATGGTAGCCTGACTGCAGGTGAAGCGAGGGGATGAGAATTTTTTGTTGAGATAGATTTCTTCTATGTCTCTCATTTATTTCTGCAGGACAAAGATTTACTGAAGTTTATAACTGGTAGGGACAAGTCACTGTTACCATGAGTCAAAAAGGATATACTGTCCCATTCAAATCTTCACAACAACAGGAGGTAGGAACTATGATTATTACTGTGTTTGGAATGGATAACTTGCTCAAGGTCATGAGACCAAGAGGAAACGCAGCCAAAATTTTTAACCCAGGCAGCCTGCCTCCAAAATCCAAACTCTCACAACCATAATGCACAACTGCTTCTAGGTCAACTAATCCAATGTCTTTGATGCCCAGTGACAGACCAGATGGTAAGGCGTCTGCCTGCAGTGCAGGAGGTTCAGGTTCGATCCCTGAGTCAAGAGGATTCTCTGGAGAAGGAGACAGCAACCCACTTCAGTATTCTTGGCTGGCGAGTTTCATGGACAGAGGAGCCTGGTGGGCTACAGTCCCTGGGGCTGCAAACAGTCGGACATGACTGGGCAAATACCACTTTCACTTTCTAAAGAAACTAAATCTCAGGCCCAGAGAGAGAGTGTGGCCTGCCCGCAGCCACACAGCCAGTGAGTGACAGAAGAGAACGCAGGGCCCTCTTCCTGCCGTGTGGTTTGCGTGTCCTCAGCAGACCTGCCCCGGGACGATGGTGGCTCCCATTCAAGGCTGTGTGTGACTAACAGTCAACAGCATCTGATGCAAACATCAGGGAAAGATGACACAGGATCACCTTTCTAATCCCTCTTCCTGCTCTGCCCAGGGCCTCTGTAAACTCTGAATTTTCCAACCTTCTTAATCTGTATCTCCAGGAAACCAAGTTCCGTGTGCTGAGCCCGGGAGGGAGACAGCAGTCCAAGCAGCTGGATCTCTGTGGCTCCATCATCATGACCAGTGTCTCTCCTACCTTCTACTCCCCACACCTCAGACTCACTCCTAGGGCCCCTTTTCCCTCCAGCACAGAGGACAGGGCAGGGGAGAGGGCCCCCTGCTTCAGGGAACATCTGACCAGATGCTAAGCCCCCAGCTTTCCTCCTTGCCCAAGAATCCCCTGGGATGATCCACCCAGATGCGGCCTAATGCCCAAGGCAGATGACACAGCTGGGAAGAGCACATGGCAGGCTTTTCAGGCCCAGGTCTCAAGGCTAGGACATCCAAGATGGGCAGTTTCTATAAGGCTCCTTCTTCCACGGGCTCCTAGGAACCTCCAGCCCCCCAGGAGCAGGCCACTAGGAAGAAGAGGAGGGGACGGTACCAGGGCTGAAACTGGGCCACACAGAGGGGATGGTCACAGAGATACAGCAAGTCCCCTATACGAACTTTCAAGCTGTGAACGTTCAAAGATGCATCTGGTTCCAGCAAGGAACCAGAACCTGAGCCATCAACGTCAGGCATGAATGAAATTGCAGCTTGCCTTCTGTCTCCTATTTCTGATGATCCTTCAGCTCCATCATCTCCCACCTCCTCTCCCTCCTCCAGTCGGTAACTCCTCTTGCCTGTTCACTCGATGCCAGCCCCTGTATGACAGCTGTTGTACGGTACTACTGTACTTTTCAAAGTACGGTATTGTAAGATTAAAAATGTTTTACTTTTTGTGTTTTTTAAAATGTATTATTTGTGTGAAAAGTATAAACCCAAGACAGTACGGTACTATATAGCCAACTGTGTTAGTTGGGTACCTGGGCTAACCTTGATGGACTTAACGAACAAACTGGACTTATGAACGTACTCCCAGAAGGGAGCTCATTTGTATGTAGGGAACTTACTGTACTGAGGATTTGCTGAAGTCTTTTGTGGGTGGTTTAAAGGTTCTCAGAGAGCAGGATAGTTAAGAGCAAACGTTCTGGAGCCAGTGCTGCCCGCATTCAAATCCTGGCTTTGCTGATACACGCCATGTCATCCTGGGGGATTCACTTGACCTCTCTGTATCTTAGTTTCCACATGTGTAAAATGAGTACAAGCAACAATACCTACACCTCAAGGAATTCCTGTGAGGAAAGATGAGTGAAAGGTCTCAGAACAGCATGGGCTGGACTCCCTCAGTTTTTCTCTAGAATTGTTGCAATCCCTGGCCTAGCTCCAACTGTGATCAACTCCAGACCTGCAGAGGCAAGGAAAAAGAGCTTTCTTCCAGAGACACACCAGAGCCCCAGAGAAGTCAGGTGACTCTGCTGGAGCTTGCAGGTAATCAGCAAATCGGTGGGAGAGCACTGACTAGCCTCACCTGGGGCAGGGCCTTCACAGGCGGCGGGGCAGGGCCTTCACAGGCGGCAGGGCAGGGCAGTGGGCAACACCAAGGTCAGGGCCCCAGTCTTCAAGGGACTCATAGGGGAAGCTGACCTACAACTGAAGTCAGCGCCCCTGATGAGGCCTAGGGTGGAGGCTTATGCAAAGTGCTATAGGGTAAAGGTGAAAGTGAAAGTCACTCAGTTGTGTCCGACTCTAGTCCTCTGGTCCCTTTAGGCATGGGGCTGGGAGGGGTGGAGGGAGGGAAGACTTACTAGAGCAGAGGTCCTCAACAGTTTTGGCACCAGAGACAGGTTTCGTGGAAGACAGTGTCCCCACGAACCAGGTTGGGGCGGGGGAGGCATGCATGGACGGATGGTTTGAGGATGATTCAAGCGTGTTACATTTGTTGTGTGCTTTATTGCTATTGTTATATCAGCTTCGCCCCAGATCATCAGGCACTAGATCCTGGAGGCTGGGAACCCCTGTACTAGATTGAAGGATACTTCACTGGTTCTGGACAATGAGAGGAGAGGGGGCTTTCTAGGCAAGAGAGAGGCAATTACAGAAAATGTGTGTGTGTGTGTGTGCTGTGTGCTCAGTCGTGTCTGACTCTTTGCAACCCCGTGGACTGCAGCCCACCAGGCTCCTCTGTCCATGGGATTTCCCAGGCAAGAATACTGCAGTGGGTTGCCATTTCCTCCTCCAGGGGCTCGTCTCGACCCAGGGATCGAACCTGCGTCTCTTGCACCTCCTGCACTGGCAGGCAGGTTCTTTACCATGAGCACCACCTGGGAAGCCTCAGGTGAATAAATTACAGAAGATGAATAATGAATAAATTACAGAAGCTGGGGTGTACAAAGGCATCTTAATGCCCCCTCATCCATCTCTTCACACTATCGTCTTATGATCTGCCTAATGCCCTTCCAAGGCTTCTTTTGTCCTCACCATAAACTGTACCCCCCAGAGACTGGCATCCACATCTTTGCTGACAGTTCTGAGCATTGAACCAAAGAGGTGGCGGTTTCCAGAATAAGCGAGGCCATGTGCCTTTCTATGAGGTGATGCCTGTCGGGGATGCCCCGTCCCATCCTGCCCAGCCTCCTTCAGGACTCAGTTCGCATGCATCCATCACCCCCACCAACTCTCCAGCAGAGCTGGCCAGGTCCAATCCCTACCTTCCTCCCACTGTGTCTGGAAGGACCTCTTTCCTTGTCTTTCCTTCCAGACTCAACTCCTTGAGGCTGGGATAGTATATTATTTGCAGTGTATCCCCACCCACTAGAACACAACAGGTGCTCAATACATATCTGGAAATGAATAAATGAAGGATGGACTGAACACACAAGAGCAGGCCAGGGTCCTAAGGAAAGTGATGGGAGTACCAGGGAGGGGAGGGAGGGAGGGAGGGGAAGGCAGTGCTGGAAGGAAGAGGCTGGTGGGAGGGCAGGGACAGGGTCTGAGAGCCCAGTGAAAGTCTGAGCTTCATCTAGCAGACCACTGGAAATAATCACTGGATTTTCAGCCTGGAGGTGACATGCACGAATCCCTGGCTTAGAGCTGAATCAGAAACTTGAGCTGTGCTAGGTCAGGGTGCATCTTATCTAAACACCTTGGAAGGGCACCAGTCCTCATGTAGCGTCTTCTGCCTGGGCAACAAGTCCCCCAGGCCCTCCACGCTGAGCCCCTGGCTCAGGACAGCGGCTCCACCTTATCTATGCATTGTCCTCAGTCTGACACAAAGCTGAGTGAAGGCACCCATGCTCTGGGGCCTCGATCGAAACCTCTTGCCCCCAACAAGAAGACGGTTCTTCTTGGGCTTCCTTGTACCCGGGCTCCTGCATACTGGCAGCTACAGCTACGCTTTTGGCTTCTAGAGGTTCAGGGGAGCTTTTTCATGCTCCAGTGAGGTTCCAGCAGGGGACGTGACCTTCAAGGTCACCTAGCTGCAGGGCCAGCCCCAGGCGCCCAGATTTTCTAACTCAACCATGTGATCTTTCTGCTCTTTCCAGCTCCCCGCTGAGCCCTCTCCCAGATATTCTATTCTTCCCTGCATCCACTCCCTGCCCTAGACCCTCTGTATCTCATAGAGAGAAGGCTGTTCTGGGAAAAGCAGGGGGTAGCCCTCTGCACTTACATGAGCCAGGCTTCTGCTGCTGCCTTCTGGGGGGAGAGGCTCCAGGGAAAGCTCGGTGTTGGGGACAGCAGGCGACCCCGAAGACAGAGCCCATGGGAGCGCTGATGACCCTGGCACTGTCACACAAGCCCGACTGCCAGCTTCCAGAATGAAAGGGGGAAACAAGCCTCTTGTTCTGACTGCTACGGGGTTTTACGTTACAGCCAAGTCGAATCGTGACTGTACACACAGACAGACACCTGCTCGCCCCCATTCAGGGGCCACGTGGCCACAAGCTTTCACCCAGAGGTGCCGAGCTTTCAACGATCTCCCACCCTTCACCCAGCGGCACCCAGGCCCCCCACGCCCCTTGTGCTGGGGCCCACACTTCCGCTCGGCCGCGGGCCCCTCCTCTCTTGCACCCCTGCTCCTAGGAGCATGTTTCCGCCCCCAAGGCCTCTCCCAGGAGTCTCCATGTCACCCCCTTTCTCTTGATCAGCACAGCACCCCTTGCATGTAGTCACACACGCCCATTTCCCCCCACAGTCTCTCCACACCCTTCTCCCGCCCTCCCTTCTTCCCCCAAAGTCTCTCTCTCTCTCTCTCTCTCTCTCTCTCTCTCTCACACACACACACACATACACACAGCGTCTTCCATGCCTTCTCACACATCAGCCTCTGCACCCACCGCACACAGGCTGTTACACTCACCTACCTCCAGCCACTCACATTGGCCTCTCCCAGTTCACCTCCCCAGCCTAGCCTGGCCAACCGCCCCCCCCCCCAATCCTGCCCTCCTTCCCACCGCCAGCTCCCAGCTCCCCCCTGACTCCAAGCACCCTTCCTCAGCCACCTTTTCCAGAAAGCCCACCATGGGGAAGTGCGGGGAGAATCTCCCATCTCAGACCTCGCTGCCACCCAGCCCTGGACCACAGGGGAACTGAAAACAAAGAGGGCCAGACAGTGGAGCTCCTGTGCTCTTCTGGGCTGCTCAGTCATGTCCAGCTCTTTGCTACCTACCCCATGGACTATAGCCCGCCAGGCTCCTCTGTCCATGGGGATTTTCCAGGCAAGAATACTGGAGTGGGTTGCCATGCCCTCCTCCAGAGGAATCTTCCCAGCCCAGGGATCGAACCCAGGTCTCCCGCATTGTGGATTCTTTATCATCTGAGCCACCAAGAAAATCCAAGAATACTGGAGTGGGTAGCCTATCCCTTCTCCAGCGAAACTTCTCCACCCAGGAATCAAACTGGGGACTCCTGCATTGCAGGTAGATTCTTTACCAGTCAGTCTACCAGAAAAGCCCATGGTGGAACTGACCTTCCCTCAAAAGCCCTCTCCCAGCCCACCTCTGTGGCACTGTGGTTACACAGCCCAGGCTGGAGGCCACACTCCAGGTCCCCGTGAAGCACCTGCTCCTCTCTCCCCCTGCCCCTCAGACGGCACACACCAACTCCTGGGAGCTTCCTCTGCCATCTTGCTCTCCTTCCTGGCGCACCGGAGTATGAGGTTTTGAGGCCCATCCTGAGCCAACCCAAATATTTACTGCTCGGCTCCTGGCTGGAGCCGCTTTATACCTAGAGTGGGGCTGGCTTCCCTGTGCTGGGGAGGCGAGAGGTCAGCCTGGAGAGGCAGCCAGGGAGCAGGGCCCTCCTCACCCCGCACTGGCCGCCCCAGGACAGGCACAGGAACACCTGGGCTGCTCTGGCTGGACCCCTGGAGAGGCACAGAGGCAAATGGAATCAACCCAAAGCCAAGCCAAGCACACTCCCTGGCTGGTGCCTGGGGAGGCAGGCTGCCCCGTTATGAGATGCCTGCAGACCCCAGGGGCTACGCCTACACAGAGACTCCCTGTTACAGGTCATCCGTGCAACCACTTGCTGGGGGCAGTGCCCCCTGCCCTCCCCCAGGCCCCCAGCGCTCCGTCAGCCAAATCCCGAAGGTCACCACTGTCCCGACTGCTCCAGGAACAATGCGTGGCTTTATGTGGATCAAATGCACCCCAATGTCCCGCTGACTCAGGGCTCCTGAGACGGGGCTCCACGCTTCCTGCTCACTCGCATTCCCAGCCCCAGCGCCTCCCTCCCTCGCCCCCAGCCCTTCATCAGAATCTCCCCCCGCCCCCCTGTGGGGGCCAGCCACTTCAACACTTGCCAACTGAAAGGACGGGAGTCCTAATGATGCCTGGGTCCCCAGAAGAGGAACAATCTGCTTGGCTGTGTTAGGAAGGAGGGCTGGGGCCCTGGCTGGAACTGCTAGTTCTCTTCTCACCTGCCTCTGCTGGCCTCTGCTTTGCTGAGGCCTCTTACTCACTTCTCACAACATGTCTCCAAGCCGACATATGGCATTTGTGTTGTGTCTGAGCCTGGGGCTCAGAGAGTTTAAGTGACTTGTCAAGCCACACGGCTGGTCAAGGGCAGAAAAATGTACAGCAAGTGCTTAGAAGTATCTATTTAAAAAATGGTCCCCTCACTCCCATGGTCTCTCCAGGAGCCACGGCGGGAGGGCAAAAGGGAATATCCCAGGCTCAGTGAAGAGGTCAAAATTCAAAATTAATGGTGGGGCATGTGGCGAGCTTCCGGGGAGGGGTCCAGCCCAAGTCTGTAAGCAGGAAAGTTTCTCCATAGATGTGTCCCTCTGCACCAAGGCTCTTTTCAGCCTCCTTCTTCCTCTTCCCTCCCCTGTTCGGGTTTCTTCAGCCTCCGGGAAGGAGCCCATTTATATGTCACAGCAAGCACAGGCAGTCAGAACACAGTGGAAGAATCCCTGGGTCCCCATCCTGGATCGTTAGCTACTGATCTTGTCCAAGTCACTACACAGGCATGAGCCTCAGTTTGCACATCTGCGAAATGGATGCAATACTCGCCATTCGATGTAGTGGTGAGGATCAAATGAGGCCAGGTGTGTGAATGCCACTGTCAGTGTGTGATCTGAGTGACCACTCAGTGTGTGAGACCCAGACAGCTGTGATTCTTCCCTCAAAGCTGGCCTCGGTCTCACCGGCACCACCTCTGTGACCCTCAGGAAGCCTCACAGGAAGATCCTCACTTCTGTTTCTCCCCCATCAATAACAGAAGGTCACTCACTTGTCCCAGGTGGCAGTCCTCACTGGACAACTGGGATCCTTTGCCAGGACTCCACCTGGACATAAGTACTCAGAGAGTGGGAGGCACAGGCCAGCCTGCACCTTGGGGCAGGGCTGCTGATCCCTAACACAGGGAGGGCTTCCTCAGACACGGCAGAGGGACTGCTGTTAGAACCTGGGGCCCTGCGGGCACAAGCCGGGTGATTCTCTCTGATGACTCCTCATAAACTCCCGTGGGGAAATGCCCTGGGCACCACAAAGCTCTGGGCCTCTGCTGAAAGCACCTCTACCGTAATCTGTTCCCCGAAAGACACCCTCTCCATCACGTGCCTCCACTACTGATCACCAAACTGCAGGGACCCAACCTAAGCTGGGGAGGCGGACACTGCACCCTCAGAGGCTGTCCTGCCTGACACCCCTGTGATGAGCTATCCTGTTAGAACAAACAGCCGCAGGTATCAGTCTGGCCATTTGTATATTCCCTATTTTTGCTGACTCTCTCACAGCCCGCAGCTGCTCCCCCTACCCAGACGGGGAGCCCCCAAGGCACGGATGACTGTGCTCTCTGGACTGCTCCTTCCTCTGACCCCCACCCCCCAAGGCATGGGTGCCCAGGGCATGGGTCCCTTGAAGTGACCTCGAGCTGACCCGCCCTGTTGTATGGACCCCTTTATCTTGGCTCTGGGCTTCCTTGGTGGCTCAAGCAGGAAAGAATCTGTCTGGAATTCGGGAGACCCAGGTGCAGTCCTTGGGTCGGGAAGATCCCCTGGAGAAGGGCATGGCAACCCACTCCAGTTTTCTTGCCAGGGGAATTCCACGGACAGAGGAGCCTGGTGGGCTACAGTTCATGGGGTCACAAAGTCGGACATGATTGAGCAACACACACACACACACACACACACACACATATCTTGGCTCCAGCCCATGGCCCCTCTTGGCCCCCAGCCTCTACACGTTTGGAGTCTGGCTCCTTTCTCCCTCCTCCTGTTGCAGCCATGGTTCACCACCACCCCCACCTGCCCTTTGTAGCTGCACATGACTTTCTCTTATCTTTCAGTCCCACCCTCCCTGCCCCGTCAGCACCAAACCACACCGCCTGAACATGACTCATCCCCCTCCCCCAGATTCTGGACACTCAGATGATAAGAGATACTCAGAGGGAAAGAGAACTTGGATGGGGACAGCAACCTGGGGGAAGGGGACCAAGGCGACTGTCAGATCAAAAGCCGGGCTGGAGAGTCAGGATGGTGACATGCCCAGTGAGTCTGTACATCTGGGTATGATTACATGCATAGGCTTTGGATCATAAAGAAGGGCATTGCCTACGGAGACCATATGATGAATCAGCATTCTTGTGCTGAGGGCACCGAGAACGCGGCCCTGGGTCGCGTTTAAACACATTAGGGTTATTGTGGATAGAAAGACAGGTTTCAACTAAATGACTGAGTTGGGGCTTGACCTTCATTTCACAGTCTAACCTCGTGCCTCCTTCAAGTCCCTCCATCCCTGGAGCAACTCTGTCAGGGCGTCCCAAACGTTGCTGCTCATTGGAATCACCAGGGGCTCTTTAAAAACCCTGCTGTCTGGTTCCCACCCTCAGACATTTGGACTTAATTGGTCTGGAGTGCAGCCGAGGCACTGGGTTTTCTAAAGCTCCCCAGGCGATTCAAATGTGCAGTGAAGTTTGGGAGCCACCGAGCTGCAGCATGGTTTTTGAAAGCTGTGCCCTGAACTGATGGTCAGCAGCCTGTGGGCAGGGCTTACAGTCATGCACGATGGTGATTTGGTAGCCTGGAGGGCCTTGTGGAGTGTGTGATACTTGCCCGGGCTCTGTGTCCTACAGTGGGCTGATCACTGTGACAGTTTTACTGGCTTCAGGTCCAGTGTGGCAGGGTGGGGAGGGCCAGGTGGTGCTGGAGGAGGCAGAGGGTTGGAGGGGTGTGGACAGGGCGCTGCGGCAGGGGTGCGACCAGCTGGAGGAGGGCTATATTGCATCCAGCACAGGGGACCTTGCTGCTGCCCTGAGTAGCAGGACACAACAGGGATGACTGCTCCCTGCGGAGGGGCTGGCCAGCAACTCTGGAGTGTGATGGCTAACTTCCCGTGTCCATTTCACTGGGCTAAGAGATGCCCACAGAGCTGATAAAACATCTTTTCCGGGTGTGTCCGTGAGGGTGTCTTGGGAAGATACTAGCATGTGAAACAGGAGCCTGAGTAGAAGGTGGCCCTTGCCAGAGTGGGTGGGCATCATCCAATCCATTGAGGGCGTGACAAGAACAAAAAGGGTGGAGAAGGGGAAATTTGCTCTCTCTGCATGAGCTGGACATCCATCTTCTCCCGCCCTTAGACGTCAGTGCTCCTGGTTCTCAGGCCTCTGCACTCACACTGGAAAGACACAGGCCTTCCTGGGCCTCCAGCTGACAGACCACAGACTTCTCCGCCTTCATAATCATGTGAGCCAACAACCCCTCAAATAAAATCTCTTCTACAGCTCTGTGGTGGTGGTTTAGTCACTCAGTCGTGTTCGACTCTTTTGCAACTCCAATGGACTGTAGTCCACCAGGCTCCTCTGTCCAAGGGATTTCCCAGGCAAGATTAAAGTGGAGTGGGTTGCCATTTCCTTCTCCCAGGGAGATCTTCCCCACCCAGGGATCCAACCCATGTCTCCTGCTCGGCAGGCAGATTCTTTACCACTGAGCCACCTGGGTGTATTTCCGTCCTATCATTTCTGTTCTGCGGGCCTGGGTGTATTTCTCTTCTGTTATTTCTGTTCTGCGGGGGAACTCTAATACATGGAGCTTCAGAGAGAAGGTTCTGATGAGGGACTAAGGCTCTTTCAGGCTCAGTGCTGTCTTTCCGTGTGACTTTGGGTCTGTTGTTCAACATCGTTGCATCCGAGCTTAGCACAGAGGGTCCCTGCTGAGATGTGACGTGAGCCAGTGATAATTATGAAAGTCAGTGGCTTCTATTTCTGGAGCATTGGGTACGGCAGATGATACACAGTGAGTATTTCCTGTACGTGGCTCAGTTTAGTTCTCACAATGGCCATGGGAACAGTACCATTATCATCCCCATTTTACAGATGAAAAAATGAAGGCTTGGAGAGATCAAGTAGCTTGCCCAGAGTTAAACTACGTCTGTCTCCTTTCAGTTTGGACTGTTTCCCAAAGGTGACAAAGCGGCCAATGTTACTATTCCCAAATGGACTAGGGACTGTTCCCAAACCACCCCCAAACGGATTTGGTACGTGGAATAAAAGAAACACCAGATCCAGGACTTTTTCCTACAAGAAAAGTCATTACTTCTAGATAGAAGCTTCTCTTGGAAATCTGCCAGAGACCTTGAGGACTGGGCGAGCAACGAGAGGTGACCCACCCTAAAAAGATCCCTTATAAAAGCTGCTCTGGCCAATGCAGACCATGGACTAGGGTGGGGATAAAGGCTATTCCACTCCACTCCCAGCCTTCTCCAACTCCACCCCACCCCAGGCCAGCTGAGAAATCCAGAGTAGGAAGGGACCTTGGAAAGCTGGTTCCCTTCGGTGATTTTCACTCTCAATTCCCTCCCTTGCTGATGAAACTGGAGATGCCAGAGGGCGGGTGTGAAATGCCAGCTTCTGGGTCAGAGGTTACTCTGAAAAGCTGCAGGGAGGTTTGAACTGCTGCGGGGATTAAAATGAGGCTCTTACAATCAGTTCCAAATGGATTCTCTAACTGGGCAGTTGGCCCCTCACTTTACCCTCAGCCCCAATCCCCAGGCCTGCACCCCACTGCCACTGGCCTCTCCCCTACCCTCAGGATAGAGCAATAAAACCTTCCAAGCTGCAGCTAGAGGCTATAAAAGCTGAGCCCTACTCGTTGACTCTCTGACGGGTGTCCTACCCATAGTCTTGGCTGCTGGAGTGGTCCCAGGGATGGGGAAGTCTCTCGAGGGTTCCTGAACTGCCACAAAACAATGCGCAGTGGGGCAGGAGGGTGGGAGACTCCCGGGCTGGCCTGAGGCTCACTCTCAAGGACAAAGGGTTTCAGTGGCTGGAGGGGACGCTTAGACTCCTGCTTCCCCTATTTGGGTTTTCCAGGAAAAGAACAGACTTGACAAAATTCCCCTGGAGTTTAAGCGGGGAGGCAGGAGGTGTTCCTGCCCTGTCAGGTTCCCGCTCTCCACTCACACACTCACCTGCCCCTGCCTGAATTGAGAACCCAGCTTAGGCCTGCTCAGTAAGGAAGGGATCACACAGCCCTGCCAATCGCAACACTCAAGCACCCCTACCCCCACCCCACCCGCTCAACTGGTCTCCCTGCAGCCCTGGTCAGTGACAGCCCAACAGTCCAGGGACAGGTCAGCCGCCAAGCCCCACCTCCCCTGTCTATGGGTCCCTGGCCCCCAACCTGGTATATCATCTATGGCAATGTGGCTGGGCCCCTAGGTGACTCTGCAAACTTTGCCCTGACTCCTCTCAAGCTCTGGACTCCAAGAGGAAGGAGAGAGAGGCGGCTCAGATAGCTGCCCCAGAGCCCTGGGCTTTCCCCACTGCTGGCTGTCTCATCGGCTTCCCCTCTCCCCTTCCCTAGAGCCTCCCAGGGCCTCTTTCTACAGGAGAGGGAGGTGGGGAGCATGCTTCAGTTGATCAGGAGACTCCCTTGAGTACCACACCTCACCCACCTTCTTTCCTGCCAGGGTTCCCGCCCCTGGGTCACCGTTACTCGCTGCCCTTCCAGGCCCGCTTCCTGATAACCCTGAGCACCTCCATTCTCTACCCCACCTCACAACCCAGGGGACCCTTCCCACCTACTTGTTCCCTTCACCACACACACACAGGACAGGCTGGTCTTTATCCACCCAGGAACCCCCTTCCCCAGCCCAGGGAAGTGAAACAAGGAGAGGTGGTACATAGACTCCAAGATGTCAGGGCTGGGAGACCTGGAGTCACCCTCTTGTTCCTGTACAGAGGTGTGAAAGGTGGCCTAGAGAAGGAAAGGGACTTGCCCTAGGTCACAGTGAGAACCCGGGACCTCCGATGCCTGGCCCAGGACTTTTTCCTGATAAAGCCTGAGGGAATTACTCCAGAAAGGGAGACAGGGTTATTAACATTGACTCTAGTAGGGTCAGCACCTGGAGGGCGCGGGGAGACCTGGAAGAGGAAGTGCGGAGCCAGCTGGTCAGAGGGCCTCGGTGGCCAGGGTAAAAAGGTGAAAGGCCGCAAGGGAGAGTCTGAAGGGCAGCAGAGCAGTTCGTGGGGGAGAATGACGGGCGCTGGGGAGCAGGGCAAAGAGGTGTGGAGAAGACCCGCGTGACCTTGGCTAAGTCGCGTCCCTGTCCCTCTCCTGGCCCAGTTCTCCGGCCAGCAGACGGGACCCTCTCAGGCACGCAGATTTACCCCCTCCGCCCCGCCGCCGGGCAACCGACGGTGCCTCACCTTCTTAAAGTCGGCGGTGAAGGAAATGAGAGTGCCGTCGGGCTTGCGCAGCTCCAGGCTGATGCTGTCGGCGTCGCTGTCCGCCTGCAGGCTCTCCTCGGTCACCTGGCCGTCAGGCAGCCGCACCCGCACCCGCAGCTCCGACGGCGAGCTAGCCCCGGCCCCCGCGCCCACGCCGCGCGGCGCCCCCAGCAGCGGCACGAGCAGCGGCAGGAGCAGCAGCGCGGGGGACGCCCGGGGGACCCCGCAGCGGCCGGGCGGGCGCATCCCCTGGAGCCGCCGCCGCCCTCGCGGTCCCGGCGCGCCGCGAGCGGGCAGGGAGCTGCGGGGCCAAACTTTGCCCGAACTTGGAGGCTAGTTCACGGCGCGGGGGCGCGGCTCCCCCTGGGGCTGGGGGCTCAGCCGCGGGGCGCCAGCGACGTGGCGCCGAGGCACGTGGGCTGCGCTCCGCCGCGCGCCCCCCGGCGGCTCCGAGGCGGACGCCGCGCTCCCGGGGCCGGTCCGCCTCCCAGTCCCAGCGCGGCGCCTCCCGCGGCCCCCGGCTCCGGAGCTCCGAGACTCTGTTTTGCACTTTTCATTCAATCCCACCCCCCGTCACTTCCTTCAGAAAACAGAAACCACCAGGACCTGCCTTAAAGAGACCGCGCACCTCTCGGCCCTTAAAGGGCCCGCGGCGGCTCTCCCCGCGCTCGGCGGCGGGCGGGGCGGACCGGCGCGCGGCGGCCTGGTGGGAACTGGGTTTCTCAACCGCGCTCCCTCCGCGTCGCGCCCCGGCAGCGACCGGGCTGGCCCGGGAGTTGACTCTCCTGGCAGATCCCTTCCTCCCAGCGGGGGCGGGACGGGTGACTCTTCCCCCGCCTCCCCTCCCCCGGCCCCGTCCTTCTTTTTGGCCCGTTCTTGTGCCACGTGGATGAAAGAATCGGGCTTGGTGTTTTAGGGGTTTTGTTTGGTCTTTTCAGTTTCTCCGAGGGGGCGAATTTCTACACTGCTTCTGCAAAATCGGACCTCACCTCGCGTTCAGCCTTTTGACTGCCATAGATCAGGAGAGAGAGGGGCTGAGGTTCTGCTGGCATTGACATCCATCAGGTGTGAAATCTTGATCAGTCAGGCCGCCTCTCTGGACAGGGCCCTTGAAGTGTCCGCATTCTCTGAGCCCCTGCGCAGGTTCTTTTCTGTCTGGGCGCCCTTACCTTCCCCATTCACGACTTCTCCCCAGTCCTGCCCACCTCCCCAGACCCCTGTTCTCTCTCCCACCGATAGGCTGAGCAAATTCAGGAAAACAGTAGATTGCAGACCATTCTGGAGGATGTCCAGGGACTCAAGATGCGCTTGACCATCAGAGGCTCTCCCACAAGCCCACAGAAATGGGGTGCCTTGCCATGAACTCGAACAGTGAACTGGGTGAAGGCAGGAGGGATGTGGATTCCTGCTTCCTCTGATTAGCTGTGTGCTTTGGAAACATTTGAAAAGTTCTTTGGGCCTAAGTTTCCCCCGGGTAGAGCGGGTGTTGCTGAGACTTACAAAGTCCTGCCAGTTCCAGAAGAGAAAATGCCAGGAGGATGTTCAGAACCTATTGTTCCTTGATGTTCGCTTCACTTCTCTTTATTCTGTGGTCCCCTAATCTTTCCCAGATCTCTACCACAGATGTTGAATACCCTTCTCTTCAGCCTTCTTCTCATCTAGGTTTTCCCCAGCACAGGTTAGTAACAATGACAACAGGTACCCAAGCACCCAGGGACCATGAGGGTGCCAGCAGAGTTAGATGCCTTGAACTGCAGGGGGTGCCCAGAACCACTTCCTCACTACTAGCCCAGAGCTCTTCTTACTACTGGTCATGAAATTAAAAGACGCTTGCTCCTTGAAAGAAAAGCTATACCCAACCTAGATAGCATATTAGAAAGTAGAGGCATTACTTTGCTGACAAAGGTCCATCTAGTCAAAGTTATGTTTTTTCCAGTACATTCCAGTATGAATGTGAGAGTTGGACCATAAAGAAAGCTGAGCACCAAATAATGGATGCTTTTGAACTGTGATGCCAGAAAAGACTCTTGAGAGTCCCTTGGACTGCAAGGAGATCCAAACAGTCCATCCTAAAGGAAATCAGTCCTGAATATTCTTCGGAAGGACTGATGCTGAAGCCGAAACTACAGTTTACTTTGGCCACCTGATTCGAAGAGCTGACTCATTGAAAAAGACCCTGATGCTGGGAAAGATTGAAGGCAGGAGGAGAAGGGGATGACAGAGGTTGAGTTGGTTGGATGGCATCACCGACTTGATGGAGATGAGTTTGAGCAAGCTCTGGGAGTTGGTGATGGACAGGGAAACCTGGCGCGCTACAGTTCACAGGGTTGCAAAGAGTCGGACACGACTGAGCATCTGAACTGGACTTCTTACTACACTTTGCTGCATAAATTTAAGACTGAAAAGGATTCAGAAGATTATGTAATTTGATGTTTTCCAAATTTGTTTTACGAAAAGAATCACCTAGGTGCCTATTAAAAACACAGATACCTAGATCCCTAAATCTAGTCAACCTGATTTCTTAAGAAACAGAACTGAAAATCTGCATTTTTAACAAATGCCCAGTGATGCTTGATCTCAGGGGTTGATAGCTGATAACCTGACAGAGAGTTAAGCTTAGCGGATCTAAAACAAATAGCATCTTTCCTGAGGAAACATCCTGATCCCTAAGGAGTTTATCTTCCCAAGGAGATGAGGTGGGCTGTCAAGAGAACAGTGGATTAGCACAGAATGCCCCCCGAGGGCCTCCCACCCAAGGCTGGCAGGGCTGGAGGGATGCCCAGGGTCTCAAAACTGGCCTCCTGCCTGACAGGACACTCATCTCAATCCAGCCTTAGAATTAGGTCTTCTCACATGAGTCATTAGGGCCTCACCCACATTTCCTAACTTCCTGTTTCAGGTCCTGTCCCCCATCCATCATCAGGCTCTGCCCCCAGCCATATTCCCAGGCCCCTTCCTCTTCACCCCAGTGAGATCCTGGAAGAAGTAAGGAAAGAAGCCCTGTGTGTCTGGTTTCTTTTCTAGGTTTTTAAGACTGTCTTTTGCTGTTTTTGTTCAGTCACTAAGTTGTGTCCAACTCTTTGCGACCCCATGAACTGCAGCACGCCAGGCTCCTCTGTCCTTCTTTATCTCCTGGAGTTTGCTCAAACTCATGTCCATTGAGTTGGTGGTGCTACCTAACCATCTCATCTTCTGCCACCCCCTTCTCCTTTTGCCCTCAATCTTTCCCAGCATCAGGGTCTT
The DNA here is from genome assembly GCF_001704415.2 of Capra hircus. Taxonomy (NCBI): domain Eukaryota; kingdom Metazoa; phylum Chordata; class Mammalia; order Artiodactyla; family Bovidae; genus Capra; species Capra hircus. Next base: position 51,581,195 of record NC_030822.1, read on the forward strand.
TTCCAATGAATTGGCTCTTTGAGTCAGGTGGCCAAATTATTGGAGCTTCAGCTTCAGCATTAGTCCTTCCAATGAATATTTAGGGTTGATTTCCTTTAGGATTGACTGGTTTGATCTCCTTGCTATCCAAGGGACTCTCAAGAGTCTTTTCCAGCACCACAATTCGAAAGAATCTATTGTCACTATTCGAATTATGGGTTTGGAAGCAAGGATAGATACTTCATCTCTTTCTGCCACCTCTTCTGCATAATCAGTGTCCTCCTTGAGTTCAACCACAGATCACACTAGAGTTTTCTTTTAAGATAGAGAATTTGAAGTCTCACTCCATTTTGCAAGCCCTACTTCTGTCCCTCGCCTTTCTTTTGATTTTGCCTGACCAACTCTTCAAGACTAGGACAAAAAGCTCAAGTTTGCTAGGAAGAGTTTCCCAGGCTACTGACTCTATTCTCTCCCTACTCTGAACTCCAACAATAACAATTATTATAGCAGCTAACATTCATTGTGTTCTTATTGTGTCCAAGTTCTGTGCCAAGCACTTTACATGTATCATCTTATTTAATTTTCATGGCAACACTCCAAAGTGTGTTCTATTCTTAGCCTCTTTTTACTGACTAGGAAACCGAGGCATCCAGAGGTTAAGTAACATGCCCAGGGTCACACACGTAGGGGAACCAGAAAGGACTCAAACATGAGGCCGCCTGACCACAAAGTCCTTACTTTTAACCACAATAGCATCTGCCTGCCTGTAGCCCTTGCTTTCTTCCAGCCGCATTTGGGCACACATCCTGTGCTATCTTCTCCTCTCATCTAACGGTTCTGTGTGTGGTAATCTTGTACCCCAGAGAGGCTGTCAGTTCAAACAAGCCAGTCCCATGCTGGGAACAGAGACTGCTTCCCTTAAACCAGCCAGGCATAGAAGCCTCCATTCATCTAAATGTAAAGGCCCTTGGAGGAAGAGCTCTAATGAGCCCAATTACTCTGACTATAACCAACAGCTCTCATTGTCAGAATGTTCTTTATGTCTAATCGTGAGTCCTCTGCCACACTATAAACCAGTTTCCTTCATGATCTCTAGCCCTAGGAAAGCAGTTATAAGTTGTAGTTCAAAGCAAGACATCAGCATCTCAGCTCTAGAGCTTAACCACTTAGGAGCACTGTGACTCAGTGAGCCTGTTTCTTTATTTATAACATGGGTGTCTAAGTGCTTCCATCGCTGGGTCGTTTTGAAAATTAAATGGAACATTACGTACAAAACACTTCACATCATGTTTGTCAAGTAGCAGAGGCCCAAGGTGGCTTCCTTGCTGGCTCAGGTGGTAAAGAATCCACCCGCAGTGTGGGAGACCTGGGTTTGATTCCAGGGTTGGGAAGATCCCCTGGAGAAGAGAATGGCTGTCCACTCCAGTATTCTTCCCTGGAGAATCCCACAGACAGAGGAGCCTGGTGGGCTACAGTCCATGGGGTGGGAAAGAGTCCGATGTGACTGAGTGACCGACACTCACTTTCGAGGCCTGAGAAATGGTGGCTGTTATCATTAGGCTGACCGTTAGGTTTTCCATAAGATTTTACAGAAAACCAGACCAACTTTTCAGCCGACCCAATATTTTAAACTGTTTTTTCATTCCTTTTATATCAACTATTAAGTCTCTGATTGACCTGCACAAGCTTCCCCCTTCCCCTGGCCCACCCTCTACACACACTTACACACAACATATTACCAGAATACCTTTTCTGTTTATTCTTTTTAGGTCTTCCAGTTTCAGCTATGAAGACCACTGAAACTGGGAAGTGGGCAGCCCAACCCGGGCAAGCACCTCCCCTTTGCTGTTTGGTCTTAGTGTGCCTCGATTTGGCAGGAAGAGACATGCCACGCCGTCTCCCAGTCTGTGACCAAGGAAACAGGTGCTGACAGAGCCCTGCAGAAGGTTGAAAGACTGAACCAGGGATCTCTGCCTGGAGATGGGGAGAATGCGATAGGGAGCCTGACTTTGCAATAATGGAAGGGTTTTTCTTTTAATTTCTTTCTGTGACTGGCTTGGTGCTGGGCCTGTGCAGATGGAGTTGGCCATTGGCGCTTTGAGCCTGAGAAGGGTGTGTGGAGATGGGGCGAGGGAGATCTCTTCTGCCCCTCAAGGCCACCGCAAAGCTCTCGTCACTTCCCTGCCCAAGCACAAGTGCAAATTAGATTTACTGCATCACACAATTACTCAGTTACATAAATCCAAGGGCGTGGTGGGAAAGTGAATTGGAGAAGCAGTGGGCCAGGGTAGAGAGCAGAAAGGAGAGAGAGACCGGGACCGCTGGGTGAGAAGCCATTCTTCCCAGGCAGAAAATTGGGCTGAGGGGAAGTTTAGATGGAATTGGACTGAACTGATGACTTTTAGGAAGGAAAAGGAAGCCTTCACGATCAGAATTGCAAGAGAAGGTACATCTCAGCTCATTGATTTCAGACTCAGACTCTTGAAGTTCCCAAACATAACCATCTTCTTCTCCAAGATAGTTCTTTTTTTTTTTTTTTTCCAAGATAGTTCTTTCAGGAGGTTGTTCCTGCTCTCCTAACTGGATGTTCATGCATCCATGCATCCAACACACATCTGTCCATCCGTCCACCCATGCATCATCCATCTATCCATTCATCCACCAGTTAGTCATGTAGTCAGACACTCTGCTAGATGCTGCAGTCACAGCAGTGATGCAGATGCAGCGTTTCCTTATCCTGGGATGGAACCTACAGCTGCAAGAGACGTGAGCATTAAAAAAAAGAAGCGCAGAACCAAATATATATATATATGTATGTATATGTATACATATGCTGCAGTGTGCAGCCTGTAGGATCTTAGTTCCCCAACGAGGGACTGAGCTGGGGCCTTCATCAGTGAAAGCACCGAGTCCTAATCACTGGACAGCCAGGGAATTCCAAGAAACAAGTACTTACATGATAATTTTAGCGCTTCCCTGATGGCTCAGTGGTAAAGAACCCATCTGCCAATGCAGGAGACTTGGGTTCGATCCCTGATCCAGGAGGATCCCACATGCCACAAAGCGGCTAAGCCCACGTGCCACAGCTATTGAGCTTGGGCTCTGGAGGCCAGGAGACACAGCCCCCGAAGCCCACGCAGCCTAGAGCCCACGCTCCACAACCAGAGGCGCCACTGCAGTGAGAAGCCGCACGCTGCCGCTGGAGAGTGGCCTCCCACTTGCCGCAACCAGAGGAAAGCCCACGCAGCAAAGAAGACCCAGCACAGCCAAAAATAAATACATGACAATTATTTAAAAGATTATCGTTGGCACCGGTTGTGTGGAGAGTTGGAGGAAACTCTAGCCTAGACCCGCATTGTCTAGGTTGACTTTAAAAGATGAATCAGGCTTGATACGAAAAGATAATGTTCTAGGCAGAGGAAATAACCTATGAACCAGCCTGAGCCTGGTGGACTTCCCAGAAATTTTGCCAAGTGCCTGAGGTGAGACGAGGGGAGGAGAGCTGCTGGAAGTAATGCGGGGCCTTGCAGGCAACGGTAGGATGTGAGTATTGTTTTGTTTCCTCTTCCTAAGTACAAGGGGGCAGTCACTGAAAGCTGTCTTATAAGGGAATGACATGATCAGCACTGTGGAAGAGGTCCAGAGGAGAGGTCATGATGGCTTGGACCACGGTGGCAGCAGCAGGTGAGAGAGGTGTTGCACTTCAGCTGCATGTTGGAAGTAGAATTTGGAAATTGGATTTGACTTGGGGGTGAGGGAGAGGGAGGGGTCAAGAACATTTGGCTTGGGCTGTTGGGCCGGGAATGGGGGGCGGGGGGGAAAGGCCCTTTGGTTACTTTTTGGTAGCTCTACAGGTACTCTTTACCTTCTGCCTTTTGTTTTAATGATTCCACAGCATTTGTGCTTGAACCAGAAGGATGAAAGAAAGGGAGTGAAGTCTAGTGGTTAGGAGTCCATGCTGCCACTACAGGGGACATGGGTTCGGTTCCTAGTCGGGGAACTAGATCACATATGCCATGAGGCAAGGCTCCCCCTGCCCCCAAAAATAAATACATAAGGGCTAAGGCATGAGTGTTCAGTTGTGTCTAACTCTTTTCGACCCCATGATCTATAGCATGCCAGGCTCCTCTGTCCATGGCATTTTCTGGGCAAGAATACTAAAGTGAGTTGCCATTCCCTACTCTAGGGGATCTTCCTCACTCATGGATCAAACCCAAGTCTCTTGTGTCTCCTGCATTGGCAGGCAGATTCTTTACCACTGAGCCACCTGGGAAGCCGGCCCCGCTATTAGTGGTTTTGCTCAGATTAGAAGCCATCTTTAGCCTCCTCTGTGACACCACATAGGGCTTTCCTTTCATGGCTGGGGGTAGGGGGCTCATCTTTGTATTCACCTTGAGCCCAGCATAGCACCTGGTACACAGAGGGTTTCAATAATGAGGTTTTCTGGAGCCCTGTGTACTTGGCACTGTGCTTTGCGGGTGAGCATCATAGGCATAGTCTGCCCTTAAGAATCTCACTGGCAAAAAAAAAAAAAAAGAATCTCACTGGCCATTTGGTCCACAGAGAACAGGGTCTCCAGGGGAAACAGGCTGGGCCACCTCATCAAAAACGGAAGCCCACAGGTAATTTGCAGAGGCTAGCATGGCTCCCTACGGCTAGAAAACCACAAAAGATGAATATAGCACAGAGAAAGAAATAGATGTGTGTCCTGGAGAGCATCTGGTCCCCTCAAGCCCCAGTAGAAGGCTTGGAGACCTTGGAGAAGAGGGGTCTTGTCCCTGCCTTGCAGAGCCACCTGCTCAGTTCCAGCAGAGACCTTAGGCAAAAAGCCTGCAGGAACATAAGGGGCCCCAGCAACGCAGTGTGCTTTGTGTCTACTACATTTTTCATGGGTAAATATGCTTTTCTTTATGCAAAGCCCTGAGGAAATTTATTACTAAAAAAAAACAAAACACAGATATTTTAGCCAGACTTTTTACTGCTCTCACAAAATGAAGGTACCTATTAAGGCTTCAGATGAGAAGACCTGCTTCTTTCTCTTCAGGGAGCTGAGTGACTATGAATATGTTTGGCGTGGACAGGGGCCATAACTGAACAGAGCCGTCAGCTTTCCCATCACAGGTACTGCTCAGGGCCTTTAGCATCTGTTTTTCAAATAGAAAAATAGCATCTGGCTTCTATTAGATCAGAGAAAGGGAGAGTCAGGTCCTAGTTGGGGGCAGAATGTGGTGGGGAGGGAGTCACATCTCTTCCTTATCTAATAGAAAAAGAACCTCCTCCTCCCCCAGACTGGGGATCTCAGAACTACCATCGCTGTCATGATGTTTTTTTAAACTTTTAATTTTGTATTTGGGTATAGCCAAATAACAGTGTTGTTTTCAGGTAAAGAATGAAGAGACTCAGCCATACGTGTACATGTATCCATTCTCTCCTCAATTCCCCTCCCATCCAGGCTGCCACATAACATTGAGCAGAGTTCCCTGTGCTAGACTGTATGTCTTTGTTGGTTATCCGTTTTAAATTTAGCAGTGTGCATATGTCCATCCCAAACTCCCTTATTATCCCCTTCCCCTTGGCAGCTGTAAGTTACCTAAGTCTGTTCATTTGTACCGTTTCTTTTTAGATCTCACATATCAGGGATGTCATCCGATATTTCTCCTTCTCTGACTTACTGACCTCAGTATGATCATCTCTAGGTCCATCCATGCTGCTGCAAATGGCATTATTTCATTTTTTCAAGGACACAAAAATAGAAATATAGACTGATGGAACAGGATAAAAAACTCAGAAATAAACCCATGCACCTGTGGTCCATTAATCTGTGATGAAGGAGGCAAGACTATACAACATTGGAAAGACAGTCTCTTCAACAAATGGTGTTGGGAAAACTGGACAGGTACATGTAAAAAAAAAAATTGAAATTAGACCATTCTTTAACAACATACACAGAAATAAACTTGAAATGGATTAAAAGACCTAAATGTGAGACTGGACACTATAAAACTCCTAGAGGAAACACAGGCAAAGAACACTCTGACATAAATCATGGCGATATCTTTTTCAAGACATTTCCCAGAATAATGGACATAAATCCAAAAATTAACAAATGGGACCTACTTAAACACAAAAGTTTTTGCACAACAAAGAAAACAATAAGCAATGCAAAAAAAGACAATCCACAGATTGGGAGAAAATATTTGCAAATTGTTGTTGTTGCTGTTTCGTCGCTGGTTTGTGACTGATTCTTCTCAACCCCATGGACTGCAGCATGTCAGACTTCCTTGTCCTTCACTATCTCCCAAAGTTTGCTTAAACTCATGTCCATTGAATCAGTGATGCCATCCAACCATCTCATCCTCTGTCGCCCCCTTCTTCTCCTGCCTTCAATCTTTCCCAGCATCAGGGTCTTTTCTAATAAATCGCTCTTCCCATCAGGTGGCCAACGTATTGGAGCTTCAGCTTCAGCATCAGTCCTTCCGATGAACATTCAGGACTGATTTCCTTTACAGTTGACTGGTTTGATCTCTTTGCTATCCAAGGGACTCTCACGAGTCTTCTCCAGCATCACAGTTCAAAAGCATCAATTCTTCAGTGCTCAGTCTTCTTTATGGCTCAGCTCTCACACCTGTGCATGACTACTGGAGAAACCATAGCTTTGACTGTACAGAACTGATGGACTTTTGTAGGCAAAGTGATGTCTCTGCTGTTTCATACGCTAAGTTTGTCTTAGCTTTTCTTCCAAAGAGCAAGTGCATTTTAATTTCATGGCAGCAGTCACCATCCACAGGGATTTTGGAGCCCAAGAAAGTAAAACATGCCACTATTTTCACTTTCTCCCCATCTAAGGGGACCTGTGCTGTGCTGTGCTTGGTCACTCAGTCCTATCTGACTCTTTGCGACCCCGTGGACTGTAGCCCCCCAGGCTCCTCTGTCCATGGGGATTCTCCAGGCAAGAATACTAGAGTGGGTTGCCATTTCCTTCTCCAGGGCACCTTCCTGACCCAGGGTTTAACCCCCCGTCTCTCTGTCTCTTGCGTCTCCTGCATTGGCAGGTGGGTTGTTTGCTAGCTGAGCCACTGGGGTGCTGTGCTGTGGTGAGTCATGTCCGACTCTTTGGGACCCCATGTACTGTAGCCCGCCAGGCTCCTCTGTCCATGGGGATTCTCCAGGCAAGAATACTGGAGTGGGTTGCCATGCCCTCCTCCAGGGGATCTTCCCAACCCAGGGATGGAACCCAGGTCTCCCGCATTGCAGGAGGATTCTTTACCAGCTGAGCCACCAGGGAAGCCCCTATTGGGTCCTGCTTAAACTCAAAAGTTTTTGCATGGCAAAGGCAACAATAAACAAAGCGAAAAGACAGCCCACAGGTTGGGAGAAAATATTTGCAAATGATGTGACCTAAAAGGGATTAGTCTCCAAAATTTACAAACAGCTCATGATGCTTAACAGCATTGAAACAAACAGTATTCTAGCCTGGAAAATTCCATGGACAGAGGAGCCTAACAGGCTACAGTCCATGGGGTTGCAAAGAGTCAGCTGAGTGAATGAGCACACACACACACACACATCGTCGTTTTAGGCCATTTGAGAGAAAATAAAATTTGATCAATATTTATTTCAGGTTATCTTCTGAGCTTTAGGTCTTCAATCAAGTTCTCAGAGCAAGCTCTGTGTTTCCTGTTCTGCTTTTCTCAACATTATTTCATACATGTATTTCCATATATTAATGCAGTTCACGTCATTCTTAGTAGTTATGGAACATACTGTGTCCAAACAGTTGGCAGCTCACTCTCATTATTCATTTGTATCATTTTCTCCTATATGATCTTGTAGAAAAGATTTACAAGGAGACATGAATATGATTCTAAGATGCATCAGTATAATATGAATAATAACAGAGCTTTTTGCAAAGATTGACTCCCTGGACATAAACTTTAATTCACACCTCCAGCCAGGGCCATGTCCAGTAGCCTCTGAAACAGTGTTCCATCTCTCTATAAATGTCTGTGAGGGGAGAGGATCCCATAATGTCCTGAGGGGATCTTAGCCAGCTTTCAACTAGAAACTTCTTTCGAATGTATAACACAAATCTCCTTGACTTGAATTTAAGTGTTCTACCTTTTCCTCAGTGTGGACAACTTCTCTGACCTGCGTATAGCACCCCTGTGCAAACCAGGAGAGTTTGATCAGTAATAGGAATCATTGATACATGATTCATGCTAATATTCTGCTGGAGAATGTCAAAGACTTTTCATGAATTTTCACCAAATCCTGAACAACCCTTTGAGGTAAGTACTATTATGATTTCCATTTTACAGATTAGAAAAGGAGATGATAAATTATTTCTCATTTTAAATGCCTCCTCTTTGGAATGTCAAATTACTTCCCCCAAATACCACACTTATTAAAAAATGAAGTGAAAAGTCCTGTGACTATCCATGGAGTGCTTACTGTGAGCCTGGGAACTTTGGGTTCATTTTCTTACTTAATTCTTAGGGTATTTCTGGGAGGCAGGTATTATTACTAATTTAATAGGTGAGGAAATGGATGCTCAGAGAAGTCAAAGTACTTGCCCAAGGTCACACCAGAAAGGAGTGGGGCTCCACATGGAAGCCAAGTCCAGCTCTAAGGCCTTGGGCTTCAAGCTCTACCTAAATGCCCCAGCGTCTGTCTCATCTACACAGGGACTAGCTCTCCATTTTGTTTGTAACTTTTTGCTTCCTCCTGGAAATCAGGGATCTGAAAGTCCGGACACCCCCCCACCACGGCCACCCAGTGTGTGTGTGTGGTTGCCCTGATGCCCTTGAACAAATCAGACCAAGCCAGCTTTCAAATGCTAGACCTTGCCTGGGTGGGGGTGGGGGGACCTAGTCAGGGCCCTCAGGGTGAAGGCAGAGGGAAAGGTGTCTGATTCTCACCGTTCACTTGGAACCTCCCTCTCATTCCCTGCAAATAACAGAAGGGAAGCTGAGAAAGGGCTGTCAGTGGTGCCTGAGGAGGACAGAGCAAAAACTGTCCCTAGAGTTTGCAGTTTGAACCCATCTCAGTCTCATAGTTTAGGGAGGATCCCGATTTTGAAATCTTGGCTCTGCCTTTTACTGGCTGTGAGAAGCTGAGTGGGTGACACCCCTCCCCCGCCCAGTGAGGCTCTGTGCCCTGTGTGAAAAGCGGATGTGAATTCCCGCAGGCAGGTTATACCGAGGACTAAATGCGATGAGATGCACGGTTAGCCTGGTGCCTGCGGCAAATGGAGTTTAGGAAAGCTTCTTGGGACTTCCCAGGCTCCAATGCAGGGGGCACAGGTTCAATCCCTGGTTGAGGAAAGAGGATCCTGCATGCCTTGTAGTATGATCAAAAAAAGAAAATGGTATAGTGAGTGTATACACAGACTCATCACATCAGCTCCAAACGCATGGTGGTGACAGAAAAGAGAAAAGAAAAAATAGGGAAGGGAAAAAGGTTTAAAAAGAAAGAAAGAAAAACGTCTTTTCTTCTCCTTCCCTCACTGCCTTCCCGGTGGTACTCCTGGGTCACGTCAGTGCTTCCTGCCCCAAGTCTGTCAGACCCCCAGCCCTGCCCCCTGTTCCCCTCAGCTCTCCTAGAGAGACGGAGAAGGGAGCAAAGAAATCCAGGCCGAACCTTGGCTTCCAGGCCCCGCCTCTCCCAGGTTGGGGGGTGCCTGTGGAGCCCTGTCGGCCTCTCCCTCTGCCCAGACACTCCTCTGGGTCCTCCCCTCACCTTTGCCCAGCTTCCCGCAGTTAAGATGACTCACAGATCAAAGGACACCTCATCAGGGATCCTTAATCACGGATAGCTTCAGGGCCCCGAACTCTGAAAACAAGAAAGGCAAACCTTTGTGTATACTTGCAGTTTTTCTGGAAATAGAAACCTCAGGGATCCCTGACCTCTCTGGTTAGATATGAAGTGGGGAAAGGGACTCTGTGGGGTTTCTTCTGCATGGCCTAGAACTTTCCTTAGCATTTAGACAGCCACTTGCAATTTCAGCAGAAGAAATCTGGTCCCAACCACAAAAGAGAGTGAGCCAGGGAGGAAGGGCTTAAGGTTCCCCAAGGAAGGGAATTCCTAGAGGAAGGCGGATCTTTGATTTAGACCCTACAGATATTCAGTCTCTATTCTGCCCACTCGCTCACTCATTCATTTTTTTCATCAATCAGCATTTATTATTGTTGGGTACTGTGCGTCTGACTTTGCACTAAGTAATATTGGACACACGAACATCAGACCAGTCTTTTCTAAAATGAGGTCCTGCAGACCAGCCTTATTAGAATCCCCTGGATGCTTGTTGAAAATATAGGTCCCTGGGACTTCCCTGGTGGTCCAGGGTTAAAACTCTGTGCTTCCACAGCAAGGGACACAGGTTCCATCCCTGGTCTGGGAAGTTCTGGCTTCAAGGTGCAGCCAATAAAAAAAGAAAGAAAATTAAAAATACAGGTGCTGGGACCTCAACCATAGAGGGCATTGCCTGGGACTCTGGATTTCAAACAAGCTCCCTGGGTTCATTAAGTTAGCTGGGAGCCATTGGCAGAGGCTGGCATCTCTCAGTGCCCACGTCATGGCTGCACTCGGAGTGTTGGCTGGTCTGAGACCATGGTCCCCACCCTTTCGTAGGAGACGGTATGGTAGATGGTAGTTCTATCCCTGCCTCACCCCTGCCCTTCTCACATGCTGGGCCCTGAGGCCCAGGGGAAGAGAGGGGAGGAGCTGCCTACCCAGCCACCCACCACAGCCACTGGGGGCGGTGCAGTCTTGGACAGATTGTGAACCCCAGGGGCAGAGACACTGTCACAGCCTGCACTGCTCCATCCTGACTGGGCAAAGATCTGGTAGTACCAATTAACGTCAATAAGGCTCCCTCACCGCCTGGGCCTGTCCTGAGACTTTGCTAATTAGTACCTTGATAGTCCCTTGGGTCCCTGGGATGGGAGGTTTGGGGATACTGGGGAAACTAAATGGTTTCATCCAAAAGGATCATCCTACCTATAATAAGCATAAGGAAACTGAGATGGGAGTCAGCAGTGGTATGAGAAATGGAATCTAGAAATGTACCAGCGAACATTTCGGGAGCACTCACTATAAATGCTAGAAATACACAGGGAGCTCCCTGACGGCCTCCTGCTTAGGATTCCGTGCTTTCACTGTCGTGGTCTGGGTTCAATCCCTGGGGATAGGCTACTCACTCCAGTATTCTTGGGCTTCCCTTGTGACTCAGCTGGTAAAGAATCAGCCTGCAATGCGGGAGACTTGGTTCGATCCCTGGGTTGGGAAGATCCCCTGGAGAAGGGAAAGGCTACCCACTCCAGCATTCTGGCCTGGAGAATTCCATGGACTGTATAGTCCATGGTGTCGCAAAGAGTTGGACACGACTGAGTGACTTTCACTTTACTCACTTCTCACTTAATACCCACTTGCACCCTAGGAGACAGGAGCTATGATGCCCCCCACTTTACAGGAGGGCACAATGAGACACAGTGTTCTGTCCAAGGTCACGCAGCCAGTGTGGCAGAACCAGGGCCACACCCAGGCCACCTGACTCCAAAGTCTGGGCTCCCATGCCTGTTCTCCAGGGCCTTCTGTGCCTCACAGTCCTGGGTCCCATCCAAGCCACGGCCTCTCACTCAGGGGTCAGATGTTGCCTCTGTGCTTGGTCCCACATGGGGTGGGCTGGGGTGGTGTCCTCACTGATGCTGCTCTTGGCTCCCACTCCCAGCTGAGCCTTTGGACCTGATCACGGATTTCCTGTTCCTGGGGAGGATGAGGCCACCAGGAGGGGTGGGTGGGGGGGTGGGGGTGGGGACAGGCCCTTCCTCTCTCCAGGGTCAGTGGCCTCTAAGGGACTCTGCACCCTGGGCCTTCTCAGGCACCGCAGCCTCCCTCTCTAAGGCTGCTGGAGAGCAGACTCCTCCTCCCAGGAGGGCACGGAGGTGGGCATAGCTGGCTGCAGTATTATAAACGCATGGCCAAGGTCTTGCCCCCAGGAGCCTGTCTGCAGCATGGCTTTAGGACAATTTTGAGCCAACTTCAGATTTCTAGAAACAGGTGGGTCTTGGGCAAATGCAGTGGCTCCAACATGGGTGGCAGAGCGTGAGCAGCGGAATCAGACAGCCCCAAGCCTGAGCTGCCGTCTAAGCACTCTAGCAGCAACTAGAGAGCAGCCCCTGCTCACCTCAACTAGAGAAGGCCTGTGCACAGCAATGAAAGACCCAGTGCAGCCAAAAATAAGGTAATAATAAAAAAGGCAGTGATAACTCCCATCTCATCAGTTGTTGTGATAATTAAATGAAGAACTGTGTTCAATGCCTAGGCATTCACCTCCACCCGTGGGCTCGTAGCAGAGAGACGCTGGGCGGAGGGCAAGTCCATGTGTTCTCCATAAACATGGCAGCGGGTGTTCAGCAGGTGCTCGAGCCCACTGGCAATGTCGCCTCTCATCCGTTACCTGGAGACAATGGAGACCGATTTGGGGCAGCACTCAGACCCTCGTCAGAGGACACTGAGATCCAGAAATGATCCCAGGACATCTCTGGCACTCCTGCCAGGCGATCTGCTTTCCCAGTTCCCCTTTCTCCCCTCCCCTCCTCCCTCCAGGGTTGCTCCAGGGCTGCTCCCTCTCTCACCCTCCCTCCATCCACATCTGGATTCAACTAGAGAACCACAGGCTTTCTGTGAATGCCTCTACCTTCCTCTGCCCTGGGTCCTCCAGTTCAGAGCTGTGCTTCTCACAGGCATGGCAGGTACAGAAAAGCTGAGGGATCTTGTTTCCCTACAGTGCACAAGACTCCTCTCCCTTCGCCCCCCATTCTTAGTGTTCCCTGCTGCCCCAGTTCGAGCTGGGGCCCTAGTTCAGAGCTGGGCTGGCTGTCCCCAGGCACAAGCAGGAGACTGCCGTCCTCCACTCTCCACCCCCAGTCCAGGCCACGCCCCTCCCTGCCAGGGAGAAGTCCTGCTGGGCTCCCAGAGGCCTGGCCATAAATTGGAATGCAGCAGTCACAGTTGAAGGCAGCTGTAACTCTCATTAAAGTGACATCAACCTCACCGCAGGAGGATGCTGTAAATTCAGGGAAAGGGGGGCATTCATCCAGGGAGAACCGCAGGAGCAAAGAAAAAAAAAAAAAACGAAAATAGAGGAGACTTCGTGTCTGGAACTAATGGTGGGGCCCTCCCTGCCCAAGGCCGTGCAGAACTGGGGATGGGGAGAGACTTTGGGGCCCAAGGAAGGGGTGGGGGTCACGAGGTGGGTGCTCAGCCTTGCGAAGGGTGATATGTGTGTGCTTAGTCGCTCAGTCGTGTCCGACTCTTCGTGACCCCATGGACTGTAGCCTGCCAGGCTCCCCTGTCCATGGGATTCTCCAGGCAAGAATACTGAAATACGCAACCATTCCCTTCTCCAGGGGATCTTCCCGACAGAGGGATTGAACCCAAGTCTCTGGTGTTGCAGGCGGATTCTCTCCCTTCGGAGACAGCAGGCTGGTGCTGGGGGCAGAGTTGGCGTGTGTCCCTGGCAGAACTGCTGGAGACCCGTCACTGTTCATGGGCTTTCTCAGGGACAAGAGGAGCTGCTGGCATTGGCCATTAGGGTTTGTTTTTTTTTTCGGGGGAGAAATCAGTCCTGGGTCAAGCTCTGGGCTTGTAACTGGCCATCTGGGTTCTAGTTTGACTCAGCTCCTTGCTTCCAAGCTGTGGACCTTGGGAGAGTGGCTGTGCCCTTGGAAGCCTCAATCAGAAAGACGAAAGTGGTTGCCCCTACCACACAGGCTTGGATGTAGATAAGCTTGTACCATGTCAGGCAGTCTGTGCTGTTTATCAAATGACTCAATGAACCAGCAAATCCCTGTAGCCTCAGATGCTGGGTTTGGCTTTCAGGTCAGTTTCCTTCTTGCTTGAGTATGGGTTCAGCCACTGGTTTTCTGAAAGACTTTGAGCAAATGACCTAACTTTCTAAGGTTTGGGGTTTTTTTTCCTGAGAAGAGAGAGGGATTTAGCAGACTGACTGTTCGGTGGATGATGCTGCCTTGGGGATCTGTGGAATGGACCAGGTCTCCAGGTCCTTATGAATGTTGGGCTGCTTTCCAGAACCTTCCCCCAGACTCCCGCCTCACCACCTGCATCAGGAACCTCAGGCACTCTCCTAGGAAGCCGCATCCACCTTTGCTCTCCAGTACTGGTGGCAGTGGTGCTGGCGGCAGGCCTATTCTCAGGAAGGATCAAGGCCAACCAGGCTCTCCGGAGGCTGACGCCATCAGAGTCACCTGGAGGGCCGCCACGTCAGTGACAGGTGGCGGGGTCCCCCTACCCAGGTTTTGTTTCAGCAGGTTTCAGGTGGGGCCTGAAAACTTTAACAAGTTCTCAGGTGAGCTGCTGCTGCTGCTAATTAGAGTGGTTGTGCCAGAATTCAGAATACCTTTCCTCTCTCTCTCTCTTTTTAAAAACTTATTTATTTGTTTAAGGCTGTGCTGGGTCTCTGACGCTGCGCATGGACTTTCTCCAGTCGCGGTGAGCAGGGGCTACACTTCACTGCAGTGTGCAGGCTTCTCCTTTTGCCGAGCATGAGCTCTAGGTGTGCGGGCTTCAGGAGTCGTTTTGCACAGGCTTGGTTGCCCCAGGGCACGCGGGATCATCCTAGACCAGGGATCGAACCCACACCCTCTGCATTGGCAGACTGATTCCCAACCACTAGTGCGTGTGCATGCTAAGTCGCTTCAGTTGTGTCCGACTCTGTGACCCTGTGGACTGTAGCCCACCAGGCTTCTCGGTCCATGGGATTCTCCAGGCAAGAATACTAGAGTGGGTTGCCATTTCCTTCTCCAGGGGATCTTCCGGACCCAGAGATCGAACCCATATCTCTTATGTCTCCTGCACTGGCCGGCAAGTTCTTTGCTGATAGTGCCACCTGGGAAGCCCTCTCAGCCACTGGACCACCAGGGAAGGTCCCCTTTCCTCTCTTCTTGCAGACCTGAACTGGCAACTTAGGCAGACTCTGGATGCCAGTGTGCAGGCTTTCAGAGTCCCCTGGGCCCCTCTGAGGCCAGTCTTCACAGATGCAAAGAGCAGGTGTGGAGTGCTTAGGAACACCCATTCTGTACCTTTAACAAGCCCCGCAGCCACAGAGGGCTCTGGCATTGGAAATTTGGTGTCCTTGCACGGTCCTCATCACTTCTCCCCACCAAAAAGAGTTAAAGAAAAAGGGGATGAAGAGAGAAAAAAATGTAGAAACGAAATTCAGTCAAATGGTTTAGATGGAGGAATCCAGTACAATTACTGGAAAGGAAAAGCATTACAACCAGTCTTCTTTTTTTCTTTTTAAACTTTTTATTTTATATTGGAGTAGAGTTGATTAACAATGTTGTGATAGTTTCAGATACACAGCAAAGTGATTCAAAACATCTATTCTTTTTCCAAACTCTGTCCCCATTTAGGTCATTACATAATATTGAGCAGAGGTCTATGTGTTATGGGCTTCCCAGGTGGTACTAGTGGTAAAGAACCTTCCTGCCAACGCAGGAGACATAAGAGATGTGGGTTCGATCCCTGGGTGGGGAAGATCCCCTGGAGGAGAGCATGGCAACCCACTCCAGTATTCTTGCCTGGAGAATCCCATGGACAGAGGATTCTGGTGGGCTATAGTCCAAAGGGTCTCAAAGAGTCAAACATAGCTGAAGTAACTTAGCAGCAGCAGCTATGTGTTATACAGCAAGTCCTTGTCCATTACCCAGTTTAAATGTAGAGGTTGGGGGGAAGTAAGGGAGGGAGAACACTGACCGCATGTGGGAGTCTCTGATGGCCAAGCGGGCAGCAGGCACCCTGGTGGAGGAAGACCTCAGGCTGACCATTGGTCCCAGAGCCAAGCCACAGACTTCAGCAAGCCCCTGCCAGTGGCTGGGTGTGGTAGGGACCACAGGCTCTGCATCTGCCCTGGGGTTACAGAAAGGGGTCAATGATGCCCAAACTGGATGGCAAGACCCAGGCCTGATCCTGTCCCAGTGGAGGGTGGGGGGGCCCTGGGCTTCCCTGGCTGTCCATTGCTCTCCCTGGCCCACACACGGCCGAGAGCTCACTCTCGCCTGGACTCTGGGGCCGATCTGGCTGTAGGAAAGGCAGAAGAGGGAGTTGCAGCAACAACCCTGTCTTACAAATTTTCCTTCGAGCTCCAGCCCCCAGGCATCTTGGAGACACAGTGGGAAGAGGACCCTTCCAGAACTTGTGTTTCTTGAGTCCTGGACTTGATTCTACTTGTTTATTATTATTAGTGGTAGTATTTTATTTATTGATTTATTTAGTTGGCTGTGCTGGGTCATAGTTGCGGCATGTGGGATCTAGCTTCCCAATCAGGAACTGAACCTGGTCGCCTGCATTGGGAGCACGGAGTCTTAGCCGCTGGACCACCAGGAAGTTCCTGGATTCTAGAGGGAGGCCTAAAGCTACAGCCGTCCCCCTGAGGGTCAACGGCTCTGGAATTGCACTTGGGGAAGAGAGCAGACACCTTGGTTCTGGTGGATTTTCTTGGCAGTTATTGGCAGCCCTTGTCAGCTTTGGCATCAAACCAGAGAGAGGCTCATTTGGGCCCATCCTTTTGCCTGGGGATTCTGAACTTTTTTTTTTTTTAATATATATATAGTTCATGTGAGTAGAAATAAAAATAGTTCATCCCCTCCTATTAACCAAGTCTTTCCACTGTGAGCATGAGCTGCAGACGAGGCAATCCTTTGTTTGAAGGCGGGACTCCAGGTGAATGGAGGTGACACCTGTTGAATTTCCCCTCTGTGCTGTGCTCAGTCATGTTCAACTCTTTGCGACCCCACGGACTGTAGCCTTCCAGACTCCTCTGTCCATGGGATTCCCCAGGCAAGAACACCGGAGCGGGTTGCCTTTTCCTCCTCCAGGGGATCTTCCCGGCCCAGGGATTGAACCCACGTCTCCTGTGTCTCCTGCATTGGCAAAGTAGATTCTTTACCACTGAGCCACCTGGGAAACCCTGAATGCCCCCTCAGAAGTTAGAAATCTCTGGTTCCTTAAGATGCTTGACTAGTGTGGGCAGACACTGTCCTTGCCCTGGCAATGGAAATGAGTGCCTTGAAATGAGAAGGCAGCCTGGATCAGGAGCTGTGGGGTGGGGTGTGGGTGCTGGTCAGGCTTCACCCAGGAAGGAGCGGCAGCCAGGCCCTGCCCAGCTCTGGGTCTTGGTTTTCTCACCTGGTAGGGAATGTTCTTTCAGCCACCAGAGGAGGTGTGTCTGTGACTACTGTCTGTTTCTTTTCCCTTTTATTTTTTAAGCCTTTGTGAGAAAAACCCCATGGTTCCACTTGTTTTCTTTGAATCGTCTTGTTGGCTGAGGTGTTTGCATGCAGAGAAACACACACTAATATTTTTCTTCTCAGCAAAACATTAATTATCCCACCCAGTAACCTTTCTGGCATGTTTTTTTTTTTTTTAACCACTCCTAAGCTGTTCAGTGCCGAGGAATTTCTGTGTTTTCCCATCATTGCAGCAAGCTGCCTGAGTGTCTGAGAGAGAGCTGTCCCTCGTGGATGGGGGCCCTCCCCATGCTCCAGGCTGGCTGGGAACCATCTGTTTACATCTCGTGTGGTCTTCCACCAGGCTGGGAACAAACTCACTTCTGTTTCCCCACACTCAGGACGGTGCCTGGCACATTGTATAACTGTTTGCTGCAGAAGCAGGTGAGTGAACGAACGTGGCAGACTGAAAGAAGAAAGGATGGGGACTTCCCTGGTGGTCCAGTGGTTAGGAGTCCGCCTGCCAACGCAGGGGACTTGGGTTCGATCCCTGGTCCGGGAAGATTCTACCTGCTGCGGGGCAACTACGCCTGTGCCACAGCTCCTGAGCCTGCACGCCTAGAGCCCGTGCTCTGCAACGAGAGAAGGCACCGCAGTGAGAAGAGTAGCCCCTGAGCACCACGACGAAGAGCCGCCCCTGCTTGCCACAACTAGGGAAAGCCCTCAGGCAGCCATGAAGGCCAGCACAGCCAATAAGCAAATACACACATGAAATAAAAAGAAAGGATGCTCAGCCAAGGTGCCAGGGTAACAAATGGGGCCCCCCTTTGGCCCCTGATTCAGGCCCGCCTCCCGTGTCCCACCTGCAGCCACTCTCAGCTGCCAGCCGGCTGGCACCTTCCCTGGGAGCCTGGGATGGAGGGACCAGAGGACAAAGTCAGAGCTTAGCTGTCATCCAGCAGCATCACCCCCTCTCCCAGGTCAAAGATAATGTCTGGAGAGCTGAGCTGTCTGGTCCGAGTTCCCAGCCAATGAGTGGTGGTGCTGGGACTCAGTTTCCAGGCAGGTGCTGAGAAACTAGAGCCTCTTAATTAATCCTGGGTGTTGTTGTTGTTCAGTAATGTCCGACTCTTTGGGACCCCATTGACTGTAGCATGCCAGGCCTCCCTGTCCTTCACCATCTCCTGGAGTTTGCTCAAGCTCATGTCTGTTGAGTCGTGATGATATCTAACCGTCTCATCCTCTGCGGCTCCCTTCTGCCTTTGCCCTTTCTGGGTGAGGGGCCTTCTAGTCTGTCCTGCTACCACCTCTGGTGCTGAAGGGAGCAGGGAGCAGCCTCATCTGCCCCCTGTGTGGAACACAAGCACCTTTCTTCTCCTGTCCCCTTGGACCTGCAAGCATCTCTCTTCAGCAAACAGGGTGGTGATGGTTGTCTCCATGTTACAGAGAAGGAAACTGTGGTGCAGAGAGTGGAAGCGACCTGACTGGGAGAGCAGATCAGTGCAGAGTCAGGGCTGGGGCTGTCTCTCTGACAAGTCCAGTGCCTGTGCCCCCCACCCCCACTGTGCCTCTCCTGGCCAGGCCTGTCCTGCTGCTCTGTCCCTTCCCTCCAGGAAGGACCCTGGCTTCTCTGACTTGACCTGGCTCCAGCGGAGATGCGAGATGCCCCGCTTCAGAGGGCTGTCCTGGGAGTCAAGACCAGAACCCAGCATCCCTCCTCCCAGGCCCGGCTCTGCACACAGTCCTGGAGCTCTCAGCTGTAGGATGCAGAGCTGGAGGCCTGGGGAGTCTTCAGTACACAGGACAGCAGGCTGATGTGTTAAAGATGCCACAGGGTGCCCCTCCTGCACCTCCAGGCCCTCCTGGCTGATGTTGGCTGAGATAAAACCTCCCTCTGAAGGTAGAATGTTTAGGGTGAAACCCCCCTATAGCATTTATGCTGCCCTGCTTGGGAAAGTGGGCAGGTTGCTCACAAAAAGATTTGCTCTCAGCTCCCACTGATCGTTTTGGTTCTAAAATCGAGTATAGGGACTTCCTTGATGGTCCAGTGGCTGAGACTCCATGCTCCTAATGCAGGGGGCCTGGGTTTGATTCCTGGTCAGGGAACTAGATCCCACATGCTGCAATGAAGAGTTTACATGCTACAACTAAAGATCCTGCGTGCTGCAACTAAGACCTAGCTGAGCCAAGTAATAATATTAAAAAAAAAAAAAAAATCAAGTGAACTGTTTCCCAGGAAGAGTGAGACCCTGGTACTAACTTGGTCCACACTCTTAATGGTAGAAGGGGGCCTCTAAGACAGGATGAGGGACAAAGCCACTGCCCTCTCAGATCTAGTGTGCCCAAATTCCTTCAGTGCTCTAGATGAAGGCAGTAATGGGGTTGCTCCATAGAAATGTGTTTTCTTAGAGACAGAACTTTTGCATCATAACCCATCTCCACCTAGGACTGATTCCTGTTGGCTGAGGGAGAAGCTAAGGAGAAATTTATCTGACTTTATCTTGTTAGTTTGAAGCTCTATTTTTGTCTGTCTCACTCCTATGATGTAAATCTAACACTGTAATAGGTTTATATAGAGCCCTATAAAGCAAAAAGCCATGCACTCAAATCCTGCTACTACGTGGAGTTTATCTATCAATCTGTTGCCTCTGAGACCCTGATGCCCCCCAATCAAAAGCATTTTGCACTCTCAAATAGCTGGCTCAGGTGAAACAGAGCAGGACCCTATGCTCCTTCCCCGCAGCCCCCCAAACCCCGCCATGCCCTCAGCCTGCCTTTTGTCTATGGAAAAACTTTAGCTAAAGAACCAGTTTAATCAGAGAAGTGAGAAAGTGCAGAAGCAAAGGAAACAGTCCAACAAGACTAAATAATAATAGTTTAGTCATTAAGTAAAGTCAAGGACCTTTGATTCCTCGTCCAGGCCTATAGATAATGTTCTGAGCCACATCCTGTAAGCTGTCTTGTAAATACTGAAACCCCCACCAGGTGGAAGAAGTTAACTATATGATGAACAGACCGCAGATTGGTGTCCCAGTGCCAGGGGGCACTTATTAGCACGCCACAATTTTAATAACTGGCCTCAAAGAAATAGGAAAAAACCGGCTCTGGAACTGAGGACTAACTATGCTTAAGACAGTCGAGATGATCCTGGTCAAGTCATCCTATGATGAATTTCAAGATGACAGTCGGAGCTGACTGCGCTGCTTCTGCATGTAGCTGCCTCTCTCCACCTATGAATGCTCTTGCCCGCTGACTCCCAGTGGGGGAGAGTTAGTCTTTGGATAAGAGTCTGCCCTCCCCCTCAGGTCGCCTGCCCCTGAAATAAAGCAAACTTTCCTTTCCTCCAACCTTGCCTTTTTATTGGCTTTGGAGTGGCGAGCAGCTGGATTCCATTTTCGGTAATTCAGGGGCTCACTGGTCTGTTCTTACCAGTGCCCTGTGCCAAACCTAACAGCTTCCTCAGCTTGGCCTTCAAGGCCCAGCACCGTCTCCTCCTGCAACACTGCATTCCATGTCCCCTGGCATTGGGACACCAAGCTCTCTCCCTCCCTTTCTATCTCCCTTCCTTCACTTAGCTTCCCTGGTGGTTCAGATGGTAAAGTGTCTGCCTGCAATGCGGGAGCCCTGGGATCAATCCCTGGGTTGGGAAGATCCCCTGGAGAAGGAAATGGCAACCCACTCCAGTACCCTTGCCTGGGAAATTCCATGAACTGAGGAGCCTGGTAGGCTACCGTCCATGGGGTCACAAAGAGTTGGACACAACTGAGCAACTTCACTTTCACTTTTCTTCACTTAAAGAGCACCAGACCCCTTCCTGGGCTTCCTAGGTGGCGCTAGTGGTAAAGAATCCATCTGTAATGCAGGAGCTATAAGAGACATGGGTTCAATCCCTGGGTCGGGAAGATCCCCTGGAGAAGGAAATGGCACCCCACTCCAGTATTCTTGCCTGGAGAATCCCATGGACAGAGGAGGCTGGCAGGTTACAGTCGATGGGGTCACAAAGAGTCAGACACGACTGAAGCGACTTAGCATGCACACACACAGACCCCTTCCTAAGTGCAATGGACTTGCTTTCTCTTAGCTTATATTACAGGATGGACACAGATAAAAACAGATATTCAGACACAGTAAATTTAGATAAGTGTTATGCATTCAGTAAAACAGGATGATGTGCTAGAGATGTGGGTTGGGATTGAGGCCAGATTTCTTGACCTACTCCTACACGGGCAGAGGTAAATGCCCCCCAGAGGTGGAGGCCTGCCCACAAGCCACTCCCTCAGGAAGCCTGCCTGCCTTGGGGGGCTAGCAGCCTTCTCTCCTACCTCAGGACTTTATCTCCCTTCCTGGCAGGGTGTCTGGTGGCTTCAGTACAGCCCACGCCCCATTTGCTGTTGAGCGGTGAGCTCCCCAAGGGTAGAGAAAGCTTCTCTTCCAGCCCTGTGCCTCCCATTTGCCCTGCCCATGCCAGGCACAGAGTAAGTGCTCCAGGAAGGCTTGCTGGGGGAAGATGCGCAAGGATGCCTCCCACCTCTGAGGGCAGAGGGCAGACAGGGTCCAGCCCAGGGTCACTGCCCAGAAGAGAGACACTTCTGTGCCCTGGAGAGGGATGGGTTGAATGGGAGAATTCATCCCTGGCGGGGGGGGGGGGTGGGTGGTAGTGGGAGGGGGCGAGTTGCATTTAAACCAGTCCAGGCAATTGTGGGACAGAACCAGTCAAATTCTTTTAAAGCTTTAAATAGTTTGCTCTGATGAGGAGCCTAAGAACAGTATCAGGACTGTTCCTTGGCTTGGAAAGGTCTGGAACTGTTTATGGGGGCAAACTTTGATGAAGAGTGGGGGCGGGGTGGGCATGCAGGGTCATTGTTTGTGGGAGAGGGTGTGTATGGTTTGGAGTCTGTGTGCAGTGGGGGCGTTTGTATGGTGGCTTTGATTGCGGTGTTGAAATACTGGCATATGATATGAGGGTGTGTGTGTGTGTGTGTGTGTGTGTGTGTGTGTGTGTATGAATGTGGTGACGATGTGTGTATGTGTGTGTGGTCCGTGTGTGGGTGGTGGTGCCATGGTGGCTGGGGTGCCTGTGTATGCGTGGTGCCTCCCAGCTCATGGTGCGGAGGGGATGGAGGTGCTGGTGTGTGTTTGCCCGAGGGCAATGGAGCACTTGCCCAGGGCCCCGAGAGGGAGGGGCCCGGAGAGGAGGGGCCGCGGTGGGCTGGGCGCTGGGGCCAGCACTCTGGACACTGGAGACAACCAAAGACATCACTCTCCCCAGTGGTACCCGGGGCCCTACAGCCGAAAACCATCAGACACCCCTGCCCCTGGGTCCCAGCCCGTCCTTTGGGGGAGGCTCTTGCTTCCTCAGTTTCCCACTGGCCTGTGGTCCCTCCTTTTTGGAGCCCTACCGTCAAGTCCCATCCCCATTCTCTCTCCTACTACTCAGAGCAGACACCACAATATTTCAGCGTTTCCTCTGGAAAAATCCCGGGAGGTCTGCTTAGGACTGCAGCAAAGCAGCCCACATCTGTGCGCAGTTCAGCTGGGGCAGCTGGAAACTCAGGCACTGGAGTCGGCTGGAGCTCGGAGCACAACAGTGCTTCCCTGTCTCTGTCTGAAGCACACAGCCAAGTAGCTAGCCCTCCACTGGTGTGTGCACATACACAGGCACGCTCTTGTACACACCTAATTTCCATAAGACCCGCAGAGGCCGGGCAGGGACACATATAAGCACACTGGTGAGCCAGTACGGGTGAGCGGTCCCTGAAGACACAGACACCCAATGCTCTGGAGCCCGTCCCACGTGTGCAATGCCGACCACCCCACACCCGCAGGACAACACATGCTGATTCACTGCACCCACACGAGGACGGGTGGCGCATGCAGGTTGTGATTCAGTTCCAGCCACCTGGAAACCCCCCACAAACAATCTCAGGCAATACCTGCCCTTCCAGGTAACAGGCCAGGCCTGCCCTGCCCAGGGAGAGAGCCAGGCCGTGCCTCTGTCCTTCCCCATCTGCTGCCCTTTCCCTGACTCAGGCTGCCCGCATCTCCTCTTGGGCCCTGGGCACCCCGGATTGCCTCCTCACCAGGTGATCAGGAGCTGCCCTCAGCACTTGTGTGACCCTGGACCTCAGTTTCCTCCTTGTAAAGGAGGCGCTGGATGGGAGGGCTGCTAAGGCCCGTCCATTCCAATTCAGGACACCAAGCCTATTTCTCAAAGGCCGACTGGGCTGGGAAGAGGCCAAAGGCTCAGTCATCTGCGGAGATGGGACTGCCAGGCTCTCTGGGAGGACTGGAGGCAGGGGACTGCCTGTGTGGAGGAAGCCAGGGACAAGGAAGGTGTCAGCCTCGAGGAGCTGGCAGGCAGGCAGAGGAAAGCTGCCCTGTGCTGGGATGCAAGCAAGGGGATGAGACGAGGAAGCTGCCCAGCTGTGCAAGGGTTAACCTGGGCCTGGCGGAGGGAGGCAGCCAGCCAGCCCTGCTGCTGGGACTTCCAGTGTTCTCAGACACAGGCCTGGGGAGCCTGAGGGCCCCAAGTGAGAGCCCCGAGTCGGCAAGGCTGCCGTGCCGGGGAGGCCCAGGGCTGCCTCTTTGCCTCTGACTTTTGGGTCTCCCCCTGGCTGGGCCCCTCTTCTGGACTTTTGCTTCCCATGGCAGCCTGAACCAGACCACCTGGGGGTGCTGAGCTGGGACTGCGGGCTGGTGTAGGTGGGAGTGACCCCCCTCCGCAGCTGCCCCTTCACCACCATGGCCCCCTCTGTAGGGCAGGGAGCCTGAGAAACCCCTGTCCTGCACCCCCAAATCTCTCTGCAAGCCTCATAGGCTCTGAGGCCACTGTCCCACCAGTTCCTCTCTCCCCGGCCAGGAACTCATTTCGCCCCTTGGCCAGCCCCTCCTTCTGCCTCCCAGTTTCTTCAGGCCTGCCCCTGAATCTGCCTCTTCTCCCTCAGCCAGAAACCAGGCCTCCCAGATTCCAGCAGAGCTTCCCGGTCAGGATAGGAATTTGCTCTTTAGGGCAGATGGGGGAGTGGGATGGGGGAGCGGGCCAAGGAAGGGGGAAGGGGGAGAGGACAGATGGGAAAAATGAAGTGGAAGGAGGCAACAAGAACTGACGTTTGCTTGGGCCTTGGAAGGAAAGAGGAGCAAGTTTATTTTTTAAGTTTCACTTATTTATTAATTTATCTGTTTATTTTTGGCTGTGCTGAATCTTCGTTGCAGCTCACAGGCTTTCTCGAGTTGTGGTGTGTGCAGACTTCTCATTGTGGGGGCTTCTGTTGTTGCGAAGCACCGGCTCTAGGGCACGCAAGTTTAGTTGCCTTGTAGCACTTGGAATCTTCCCGGAGCAGGAATCGAACCCGTGTCCCCTGCATTTGGCAATCAGACTCCTTGCCACAGGACCACCAGGGGAGTCCAGGAGGGTGAGTTTAGCGCAGCTGCAGGATGCCCAGCAAGTGGGTGGCCAGGCAGTGCGTGTGGAGGGGAGTCGGAGAACTTGAGCCCCCTACGTGCCCTTACTTTGCTGGGCATCAATTTTCAGGCCCTGCCTGCTCCAGATGGGGCTGAATTATGTCCTTGGCCTCTCCAGCAATGTATCCCAAAGTCCTGATCTTCTCAGGCGAGATCAATATTCTCCAGGACTCTTGTAGGGGTGTCCTGGGTTTGGGGTGCTCTTTAACGCTCTTCATCCATACACAGCGCCATCTTGATGGCCTCCGTGTCTAAAAGAATATCAAACCTCGTGGGCCTTCCTGGTTCTCCTGGGGCCCCTCCCTCTGCCTATGAGCCCAGGCTGTGCATAAATTCACTCATCTCTTTGAGCTGGAACATCACACCTGTTTTCAGCTTTCTGTCCAGAAGCTATGGATAATTCTAGAATGTTCTAAACCAATCATGAGTTAACCGCCACCCCCCCCAAAAAATAACTCCATTGGTTGGTTCAAAGCATTCTCCACTCTTCATATTTTCGAGGTCTGGGGCAAGTTTCTTCAAGGCTTTGCATCTCAGTTTCTTATAGGCAAAACAGGGGAGGTGGTGCTAATGGTAAAGAACCCACCTGCCTCTGTGAGAGACCTAAGAGACGTGGGTTTGATCTCTGGGTGGGGAAGATCCCCTGGAGAAGGGCAGAGCAATCCACTCCAGTATTCTTGCCTAGAGAATTCCATGGACGGAGCAGACTGGTGGGGCACAGGCTGTCGGGTCTCAGAGAGTCTAGACGACTGGAGTAACTTAGCATACACACACGCATCCCCAGTAGGACAGCTGGGAGGTCAGTTTTCTCTTGAGCACCCAGTCCAGTGCCTGGTAGTAGCAGGAGGCCCCGGATCAACTTTAATTCAGCTCTCACGTTCACCCACCGTTTAGTCTTCTATAGCTATTTAAGTCCGAGAGGAGCAAGCTGACCCTGTCGCCCTGGGACAAAGGGATGATGGCCTCCATTCAAGGGCAAAGTCCAGGAGTTTTTGATTAACTCAGGAACACCACTGGCTTCCAGCAGCCCAGCCGCTAAGGGGTGGATGGGGAAAGGAGGGGAGGGTGTTGAGTAAAAGTGCCGGGAGGCGATTGGGAAATTCTGAGATCCCGGAGGACAGGAGGGCCAGAAAGCCTGCAGCCAAGGCCTCTGGGAAGGGCACAGTCCAGGGGTAGCCCAGAACCCCTGTGAGAAGGGGGGTTCCTGTGGGGTTGAGAGGGCTCCTACGCTATCCTCTGCTCCTGTCCTCGGCCCCAGATTCCTGCCTCAAACCTGAGTGCATCAGATGTGTTTCTTTCTGGACTTGACTGGGGTGAGGTCACAGTGGCTTTGGAGGGGAGGAGCTAGGCACCCTGCAGGTCAGTGCCCTGTGGGTCAGGGACTTGGCCAGAGGGCATTGAGTGGGAAGGTAGGGCTGTGTGTGGGTGGCGTCCAGAAGAACCCCAGTGTGCGCACATTAGAGGGCCTCTCAGGGATTGAGGGCCCCTCCCCTGCGTCCAGGCCCAAAGGGCTCCCCACCCACCCCTGCTCTGTTCTCCAACTCTGCTCTCCAGATGGAGCATTCCACATGGTAGACATCCTGGTCTGCAGTCTCACTGATTGCCAACCTACATCTTTCCTGCCAATCTGATAAAATTCTTTAGGTTTTGTGATATCAAGTAAGCAGTTTGTTTTTCTCCCTGAGGATAAACCAAAGCTCGGGTAGATTTGAAACAGCTCGTCCTCAACCTCCTGCATCCAACTCCTGCCCTCCCAGCCTCCTCCCTGCCCGACCACATGGGAAATTCCCCAGTTAGCCCTCCCAGTCATGTGAATGAGGCCACAACGAGTCAAAGGCAGTGGGCAAGAGGGAGGCCACCAGAGAAGCCTGAAGAACCAACCCTTTGTGCTGGACTGGGGTCCTTGGAGGATGAGTGCATTTTTGGCGTTTTTAGAATGATTTTTTTTTTTTTTTAATGAGCAGCAGAGGGGGGAAGGGGAGGGAGGGAGGGAGAGACAGAGAGGCCAAAGGCAGGACTTGGGAAAAGAAGAGAGAGGAGGAGGGGTGAGGGCTGGAGAGGGAGGTTTTAAAGAACGTGGAAAAATGTAAAAGGAGGTAGAGAAACAGAGAGAGACAGGGCCCAGCAGGGCAATTCTTAGGACAGAGGGGAGTCGCCATGTCCATGCCTGAATGGACAGCTTCTAAAGAGAAAAGGTGCTCCTGTTTGGAGGTGGAGGAGTGGATGAAATGAAGGTGCCAAGAAAGAATTTGACCTCCAGTTTATACGTGGGAAAAACAGGCTTCAAAAGGGATGCAGGATGGACTTTTCTGGTGGTTCAGTGGCTAAGATCCCAATGCAGGGGGCCCTGGATTGATCCCTGGTCAGGGAACTAGATCCCACATGCTGCAACTAAAGATCCTGCATGCCGCAGCTAAGACCCAGCACAGCCAAATAAGTAAATCCTTTTTTTTTTTTTTTTAAGCTGGGGGAACGCAGCAGCTGGTGGAGATTTCTCCCCACACCAGGTACCAGGTATTGCGCTGAAAGACTTTGCAAGCAGCACCTCATTTAATCCTCACGACAACCACACGAGGCCTGGGATGTGTCATCATCCCCACTCAGTACCACTTTGCAGACGAGGAACTTTGAGAAGTCGGACACCTTACTAACACCTAACGTGACAGCAATCAGCTGAGCTGCAGCGGCGGCGTGGTGCTGAGCTCAGAGCTCATGGGCACCTCCTGCTGCCGGGTGGGGCTTGGTGCAACCAACGGAGACAGCTGGAGCCGTGAGCCTGCCTGGAGGTGCCCCCAGGCCAGAGAGAAGACATATTTTCTAGCTGTAGACATCACACTTGGTCCTTCCTCAGGGTCAGTTTGGAGAAGGCAATAGCACCCCACTCCAGTACTCTTGTCTGGAAAATCCCATGGATGGAGGAGACTGGTAGGCTGCAGTCCATGAGGTCGCTAAGAGTCTAAGAGACACGACTGAGCGCCTTCACTTTGACTTTTCACTTTCATGCATTGGAGAAGGAAATGGCAACCCACTCCAGTGTTCTTGCCTGGAGAATCCCAGGGACAGGGGAGCCTGGTGGGCTGCCATCTGTGGGGTCACACAGAGTCAGACACGACTGAAGCGACTTAGCAGCAGCAGCAGCTGGGTCAGTTCAGAAGTCTACGAGCCCGTCCTCCACCATCTGACTCCCTCTGTGAAAAGACTGTTCTGCAAATGCTCCGTGCCTTGGCGGACCTAGCAAACACCTTTCCTCCTCAGCTCTTTGTAGAACAGACGTCATGAGGCCTCCTGCTTCGTGATCCCATCCTCTTACGCCCCTGTTTTTCACTCAACACGCCTCATTGCAAGTCCTCTTTGCATACACTGCTTTCCCCAGGGACTACCTTTACTGAAAGTCAGACACCTGGCCCTGCGCCGGACACAGTTGAATGACGGTGCCAGCATTCCACAAGTACCCAGGTTCCTACATTCACGTCCAGTTCTAGAGGACCCTCTCCGTGCTTGGAACAAGCAAAGAGCTGGCGAATGAGACACAATCCTTGTTCTAGGGACACCAGACAGAGCTGGGGAGAGAGATGAGTGAGTGTCTATGAATGACCTAATAGTCTGGTAATGGAGATGCAGAAGCCCCAGTGGGTGCGAACCTGGGGTGGGGTGAGGGGGACGGAGGCGTGGCAAGTCCTCGAGGGCTTCCTGGAGGAGGTGTGGACAAGAGTCTCCATCAAATTCTGGAGGATTCGGGTTTGCTATTTCCCTTTCCCCACTCTTGGGCTTCCCTGGTGCCTCAGCTGGTAAAGAATCCACCTGCAGTGTGGGAAGCCTGGGTTCGATCCCTGGGTTGGGGAGATCCCCTGGAGAAGGGAATGGCTACCCACTCCAGCATTCTGGCCTGGAGAATTCCATAGACTATACAGTCCATGGGGTCCAAAGAGCTGGACACAACTGAGCAACTTTCATACACACACTTTTCCCACTCTTACCACCATTAAAAAAATAGCAATAATTCATTTGTTTGTTAATACATTTGAAAAATACTTACTGGCTGCCCTGTATGGGTCAGGCCCTGAGTTAGTGTTGAGAACTCAGCAATGACTAAGAGCTAGTCGCTGCCCCCGTCAGAAGCTCCCAGACAAGCGAGGGCCGACGAGCAGGCAAGCGATGACCCCCACCGAGACTGCTGCAGGGTCTGCACCAAGGCAGCCCTTTCACTTGATCCTCCCTCCCTCTGCCATTTTACATGGGCTGGTGGCTCGCCCAGGGTCATGGGGCAGAAAAGTAGGAGATCTTCGACCCCTCCTCAGTGCTCAGGCTCCAGACCCCTGTTCTCAGCTCTCACCAACCTGGTCCTTGCAGGAGGAAGTGGCTAGAGGTGGGCTGGCTGCCTGGGGGTGACCCGCTCCAGGGGCTGGGCTGTGGGTCTCCCCTGAGAAACTGGAACAGTGCCCCTTCCTCCTGGGCTCCCTGTGGAAGGTCTGGTGCTCCATGTGGGAAGGGCTGGGGAGGTAAAGGCTCACAGGAGCAGGGTGGGTACTTTGTCCCCTGGGGCGGGGCTGAGCTGGTAGGCCAGGCCACCCCCCCACACACCTGCGCACCTTCTCCCCCTTCCTCCATCTCCTCCCATCTCCCTCCTCTGCCTTTCCCTTCCTGCCTGTGTTTTCCCTTCACCAGTCACCTCCTTTTTCTCCTCCTCCTTCTCCTGCTTTTCTCCTCTGAACTAATTGCTTAAGGGGTGAAGACCAGGTCGACTTGTGAAAACTCTGATCCATCGCCATGGTGATGCTAATTCAAGCTGAGTTCAAAGGAAATTGTTCCAGTTAAAACTAACAAGCTGGAGCTGGGGCCCCAGGAAGGACCGGTGCCAGGAGGCGTGAGCCCCGCTCCCAGTGAAATAGGGAAAGCAAACCCGTCACTGGCTCCGCGCACCCCAGCTCTGTTCCATTCTGCGCTCTCCCTGGGCCTTCAGATCGGCCCCAGCTGAGAAGAAACCCGAGAAGTCATTGCAGGGAGTCCTCCCTCCTCGGCCAGACTCCATCCAAACCGCCTCAAACAACCCAGCACATTGAAGTCTTCCCTAGAAGGCCTTACCCAGCCACCCTCACCCTGCTGTCCTGAGGTTTAACCACCTTTACTACTTCTGGGGAATTTCCTCTATCCTTCACACGATGCTTTCTATCACCTTCTAATAAGCACCAGCAGGAAAGCAGCCAGGACCCCTGAAGTGTGTGCTCTGGGCTGGGCTGTTCTCAGACTTGGTGTCTGTGACCTGAAAACCTGCTGGCTGCTGGGGTTAGTGTCCCCCCTACTTTTGGGGTTTTCTGCCATGAGAAAGCTCCCAGGGGAAGCACCTGCTTGATTTGAGCTCAGCCCGGTCGAGATGAGAGTTGTACGGCATCACGGACTCAATGGACAGGGGTTTGATCAAACTCTAGGAGATAGCGAAGGACAGGGAAGCCTGGTGTGTTGCAGTCCATGGGGTCACAAAAAGCCAGATACGACTTAGTGACTGAATGATAACAACAAAGTCTGGCTAGTTCAAAGGATGGCCCCTGAACTGGGGGGAGATGCCTTACCAATGGACAGGGATAAGACATGCTTCCCAAATACAGGTGAGCAGCCTCTGTATTTTGAGTTGACCAGACCTCCCCTTCCTCCCCACTGGCCCCCAGAGCACATTGCTGGGACCTCCCTCGATCTCAGCTCATATCCCGTTCAGTCTGTGTGCCTGCTCAGTCACTCAGTTGTGTCCAACTCTTTGCAACCCCATGGACTGTAGTCCACCAGACTCCTCTGTCACTGGGATTCCTCCAGGCAAGAATATTGGTGTGGGTTGCCATTTCCTTCTCCAGGGGGTCTTCCTGACCCAGGAAGTGAATTTCACATCACCTGCATTGGCAGGGAGATTCTTTACCACTAGCATCACCTGGGAAGGTTTAATGTGTCTTCCCTTTCAGTCTGGGTTGCCACAATTGTTTCTTCTCGACTCTGAGGGCAGGAACCATATCTTGTTTGTCCGGGGCCCATGAGTGGCCAGGATAACCACTGTCTACCCACTGGAACACTGAATGGGGACCCTAGTCCCTTGGGAGGGGGATGCTCTGAGGTTCACCAGATGAAGGAGGTTTGGGGAGCTCCATCTCCTGGAGGCCAGTTGAAGACCAGCAGGAGAAGCCTTTCTGGGAGGACCTGGTGGTTCCAGCCCACTGGCAGAGGCCAACCCAGGAACCCTTCCCTTGGCAGCCATCACCTCTCCCCTCCGATCTTCCAGAAGACCTCTCTCTCTTACTCAGTCTCTGGTTCTTTTTCTTCACCCTGAAATATCTAGTGATCTTTCCAGGCACTGAAGAGGTACTAGTTGAGCAGGAGAAGACATTCCTTCAGGTCATGCCCATGCAGGGCTTCTGCCTCAGCCCCAGCAACCCAAAGCCAGGGCTGGGAAGCTCCCAGGACAGCCTCATACTTAAAGAAATGAGTAACCGGGCTCTGGCTGCCCTCTGGGAGGACGCCAGGAGTCAAAAGGCTTCAGATTTGCTCTCTCTTCAGATGTACCCCGAGACCTTGGGAAACCTCTTCTGCTCTTTGTTCCTCAGTTTCTTCAAGCGTAACAAAAAGATGCTTGTCTGTGAACCATGTGGAGAGGGAGTCAGGAAGCTGTAAATGCATGGCAGCACCAGCATCGGCATCAATGCCGGTGGACGCCCCTCCCCTCCCAGGGAGCTGAGGTTCAGGCCTGGCCTGTGTCCTGCACACACTCTCTGGGAACACCACCTCCAGCCCCCACCCCAAGCTCTCCTGAAAGGGGAGTTTGGTGTCTCTGGATTACAGAGGCAAAATCAGCCAGGATGGAGGAAGTGACTCAGCACGGGGGCTGGGGAAGGCCCAGGGCCAGGCCTCCCACTCCCAGGACAATCCGCACTGTGCTTTGTACTCAGCCCAGCGCCTTTCATCCCAGCATCTCAAAGCCCCTTTCAAGCTGCAGCAGTCCTGGGAGTTGGGTCATGATCTCAATTAACAGGAGAAAGCTGGGGCCCAAGCCCAGAGGAGGCAACTTTCCCCTGAATGAGGTCTTGACTCTGGTACCCAGGGAGCCCATTATTTCCTAACCACAGGCTTCTGCCCCAAGCTCTAGATGCAGGGACCCATTGCAGAGCTGAGCTCGTTTGTCCTGGCCTGAACCTCCGTGATGAGGGGATCAAGGCTCTGCTCAAGGCCTTGGAGGCTTGTGTTTGCAGGGTTGGAATTTCCCAGAGGCCCATGTGGTGGGTGTCCACGCCCATCAGTGTCGTTAAAGGGGGAACCTGCACACTTTGCTTTTTCAAGTGGTGGTGGGGGGCTGAGGGGGTCAGGAAAGGGGAGAGTGCACAGAAGAAGCTTTGGGTGAAGGCTCAGCAGGCTTTGGGGATCTTCTATCCTGTTGTTGTTCAGCCGCTAGGTCGTGTCCAACTCTTCGCAACTCCATGAACTGCAGCATGCCAGTTTCCCTCGTCCTTCACTATCTCCCAAAGTTTGCTCAAACTCATGTCCATTGAGTCAGCGATGTCATCCAAATGTCTCATCTTCTGTTGCCCCCTTCTCCTGCCCTCAATCTTTCCCAGCATCAGGGTCTTTTCCAATGAGTCAGCTCTTTGCATCAGGTGGCCAAAGTATTGAAGCTTCAGTTTCAGGATCAGTCCTTCCAATGAATATTCAGGGTTTATTTCCTTTAGGATGGACTGGTTTGATCTCCTTGCTGTCCAAGGGACTCTCAAGAGTCTTCTCCAGCACCACAATTCGAAAGCATCAATTCTTTGGCGCTCAGCCTTCTTTATGGCCCAACTCTCACATCTGTACACAACCATACATTCTATCTTGGGGGAAACAGTATTATGGCCCCAGGCCTTGGGCATCCCAAGTGGTTTTAGCAACTGGTAACACTGAGTTTCTCTGGTCTTCTACCATCAGAATATTCACAGTAACAGATCGACCAACAATTGTTGAGGCTGTTTGTACTCACCTCAAGAAGTTCTAAATCCAGCTGTGTAATCTTGGGTAATCAATTTAACTGTTCTGAACTTCAATTACTTCCTTGGCAAATGGCTCCTTGGCTCAGTGTCTGAATCCCAGCCCTGCTAATATTGCAAAGGGGAGATGCACTGCAGAGCACGGGGGGCGGGGGGCTGGCCAGAACCTGCTTCCCTTCTGTCCAGGAATGAAGCACAGAGAGGTGATGTGGATCGCTCTAGGTCACACAGCCAAGAATAGAACCCAGGCCGTGAAGAAGCCTTCAAAGGGCATCCATTCCTGCCTCTCTAAACTTGGATGATGCAGCTTGCCTGCTTGCTGACTCAGAGTGAAGAAAGGCAGAGCTGTTGACCTCAGCAGGTGGGAACAGAGAGGGAGTGGGAGGGTGGGGTGTCGTGGGGAAGACGGGGGCAGAGGAAAATCCGGATGTTGCACAAAGAGAAGGGGTGAGGGTGGGAGGGGGAGGTTCCATTTTAATGAGGCATCAGCAGAGGAGAGGGGCTGACTGCCTGGACAGAAGGCTGCCCGCCCCGGTGATGATGCTCCACGCTCCGGGATCAAAGCTGCCCTGGGCATCATTCCCTGGGAACCGTGTAACAGTGCTGGGCCCACTACCCCTGGGCTTCCCACGGGGCCTGACTGATGCAGCTATACCCAGCCCACCACCCCCACTGGTTTCTGAAGCAGCCTATTCCAGCCCAGTTGTCCTTTCTATGCCTCCAGCTTGGGTTGCTGACTCAGGCAGCTAGGTTGATGTCCATGGCTGCCTGTGGCTGCAGACCATCTGTCTCATCGATGCCAGGTTGCCCTCTCTGGTCCTTGTTGCCGCCCCAGCCTCAGCTACCACCTCCATCTCTTAGTGTCTTTGAACATGGCTCTGGACGCAGCCAGGTGTATTTGCTCAATAATCTTGGTATCTGACTCAGTCCTGCCCTTGTCCTTGGTTCAGCTCAGTCCAGTTCAGTCCAGTCTCAGTCATATCCGCCTCTTTGTAATCCATGGACTGCAGCATGCCAGGCTTCCCTGTCCATCACCAACTCCTGAAGTTTACTCAAACTCATGTCCATTGAGGCAGTGATGCCATCCAGCCATCTCATCCTCTGTCATCCCCTTCTCCTCCCGCTTTCAATCTTTGCCAGCATCAGGGTCTTTTCCAATGAGTCAGTTCTTCCCATCAGGTCGCCAAAGTATTGGAGCTTCAGCTTCAGCATCCAGTCCTTCCAGTGAACATTCAGGACTGGTTTTCTTTAGGATTGACTGGTTTGATCTTCTTGCAGTCCAAAGAACTCTCAAGAGTCTTCTCCAACACCACAGTTCAAAAGCATCAATTCTTCAGCTCTCAGCTTTCTTTATAGTCCAACTCTCACATCCATACATGACTACTGGAAAAACCATAGCTTTGACTAGATGGACCTTTGTTGGCAAAGTAATGTCACTACTTTTTAATATGCTGTCTAGGTTGGTCATAGCTTTTCTTCCAAGGAACAAGTGTCTTTAAATTTCATGGCTGCAGTCACCATCTGCAGTGATTTTGGAGCCCCCCCAAATAAAGTCTTTCATTATTTCCACTGTTTCCCCATCTATTTGCCATGATGTGATGGGACCAGATGCCATCATCTTAGTTTTCTGAATGTTGAGTTTTAAGCCAACTTTTTCACTCTCCTCTTTCACTTTCATCAAGAGGCTCTTTAGTTCTTTGTTTTCTGCCATAAGGGTGGTGTCATCTGCATATCTGAGGTTATTAATATTTCTTTTGACAATCTTGATTCCAGATTTTGCTTCCTCCAGTCCAGCGTTTCTCATGACGTACTCTGCATATAAGTTAAATAAGCAGGGTGACAATATACAGCCTTGACGTACTCCTTTCCCAATTTGAAACCAGTCTGTTGTTCCACATCCAGTTCTAACTGTTGCTTCTTGACCTGCATACAGATTTCTCAGGAGGCAGGTAAAGTGGTCTGGTATTCCCATCTCTTGAAGAATTTTCCACAGTTTGTTGTGGTCTACACAGCCAAAGGCTTTGGTGTAGTCAATAAAGCAGAAGTAGATGTTTTTCTGGAACTCCCTTGTTTTTTCAATGATTCAACAGATGTTGGCAGTTTGATCTCTGGTTCCTCTGCCTTTTCTAAATCCGGCTTGAACATCTGGAAGTTCACAGCTCACATACTGTTGAAGCCTGGCTTGGAGGATTTTGAGCATTACTTTGCTAGTGTGTGAGATGAGTGCAATTGAGTGGTAGTTTGAACATTCTTTGGGATTGGAATGAAAACTGACCTTTTCCAGTCCTGTGGCCACTGCTGAGTTTTCCAAATTTGCTGGCATATTGAGTGCAGCACTTTCACGCATTATTTTTTATGATTTGAAATAGCTCAACTGGAATTCCATCACCTCCCCTAGCTTTGTTCCTAGTGATGCTTCCAAAGGCCCACTTGACTTTGCATTCCAGGATGTCTGGCTCTAGGTAAGTGATCACACCATTGTGGTTATCTGGGTCATGAAGATCTTTTCTGTATAGTGAAGGTGAAG
Source organism: Capra hircus (assembly GCF_001704415.2). Classification (NCBI taxonomy): domain Eukaryota; kingdom Metazoa; phylum Chordata; class Mammalia; order Artiodactyla; family Bovidae; genus Capra; species Capra hircus. Next base: position 51,616,405 of record NC_030822.1, read on the forward strand.
TTGCTCAGTCATGTCTGAATCTTTGCGACCCGTGGACTGTAGCCCACCGAGTTCCTCTGTCTATGGGATTCTCCAGGCAAGAATACTGGAGTGGGTTGCCATTTCCTTCTCCAGGGGATCCTCCTAACCCAGGGATCGAACCCAGGTCTCCCACATTGCAGGCAGACACTTTAACCTCTGCACCACCAGGGAAGTTCTTATGTGTAATCCTGCCACTTCTTCTAATATCTTCTGCTTCTATTAGGTCCATACCATTTCTGTCCTTTATTGTCCCCATCTTTATTAGTTATTTATTATTATTATTATTATTGCCCTTCGTATAGGCAGGCAAGTGAGTGCAGCAAATCTGGCCCTTTCCCCACATGGACCTTTTTCAAATCTTTGTTCTGGGTTGACCCCTCTGAGTCCTGCCATCAGCTTCCCTACCTGTGAGCCTTCTTCCTCTCCGGTGCTGGGGCAGTGGGCCATAGAGAGGCCAGCTGGGGCCAGGAGGCCCAGCTCTGCCTTGGGTCTGCATATCCTGGCGGGGGTGGGGTGGGGTGGGGTGGGGGTGGTGCAGGAGTGGGAGTGACGGAGGGGGAAACATGGCCAAAGACAGGCAGCTGGGAGCGTCTCAGCCTGGTCTGGAAGACTCATTAGGGTGGGATGGATGGAAAGGGTTCCGAGGAAGGAGGGGAGCTGGGCTTGGGATCAAAATCGTAAGGGGAAAAGAATTTGAACTTTCTTCTGGGGTTTGTGAATTCTAGAGAATGGTTTCTTCAATATGACCTCTCTGATTCTTATCTGAAGTTCTTAAATGCCTTCCCATTTCAGCCTCCCCGACTTCCTCTGCTCCGAGTCCCCATCATCTTCTCTTCTAGTCTTGGGCTTAACATTTTTCTGCAGTTTGTTTTTTTTTTTTTCAGTCTTTGGATGGGTATAAATTCTTGCATTTTGCAGATGAAAAAACAGAGATCTAGATTTGGTGATTTACTTAACAGACACAGCCAGCAATGTTAGAGCTGGGAAACTGACCAAGTCCACCTGGCCCCAAAGCCATGCTCCCTCCATTTCACCGTCACGCATACGTGCAGCCTGTGTGTGTGTATGATTTCCCCGAAGGCCTTGGAGGGTTGTTTACTGGCCTCTCTCCCTTCCCTCTGTCCCTCCCTCCCTCCTTTCTTCCCCCTCCCCTTCCTCTTGTCTCTCTCCCTTCTGGATGATGTAATGTGCTGCCTTTGTGCATGACAAGTTTTCTTTCCAGGCCTGTGAGGAACAGAACCGCTGGCACTGGTCTTTCCACAGTTTCAGGACACCCAATAGCTAGCCCTGTCTTGGGAAGAGGGAGGTGGTTTTGTAACTCTTCCCTGGTATTGCAACAGTCTTGGCACCAATGTTGGCCTCTAGGTGGAAATAAACAATTTTTTGAAAAAGTGAAATGGAGAAGCAGGAAGGTCAGGGGACCTGTGTGCCTGGTTTGACTCAGCCTTTTACAGATTGTATGACCTTGGGCGACCCTCTGAACTTCAGTTTCCTCAACTGTATGATGGGGATAACAATACCATCAGCCTCCCAGGAGTTAAGTTAGATGACATACTGTGCATTAACATGCTTGGTAAATTGTAAAAAGTCGAGTATCTAAATGTCAACCCGGGGAGTGAGGGATGTTTGGATTTTGCTCCCCCCAAGTTATTCTGACAGTGACATCAGAAGAACAGCATCCTTTCGACACTCCCAACAGAGACAGGATCTAGTTGGATGGATCTTTCTTGATGGTAATTACTGTGGTGGAATGAACTACTCAGTGTCCTCTCCTCTCTTCATCAAGAGGATATTAGGAATTAGCAGAAATCCAATTAGTCATTCCAGTTGCTGAGAACACTTAACAACTGATGTGGTGATGCTTCTACTGCCAGCCAAGCTTGGGAACGAGTGATGCTTTCTTAGATGAATTCATGCTGGGTTCTTGTTTCATAGGGACAGGGTTAAAATCAGGTGAAGAGGAGAAATAGCCCTTCCAGGATGAGACCAGGCTGTGTTGGCTCTGGGGGGAAAATGAGAGGTCCCCGTGAGTGGAGGCATGCTTAGTTCTTGGTCAGTAAGGACACTGGCCGGAGTTCTCTGGTGGGAGGCTGAGTAGTCAGGGAACCCACTGCTGCTCTCCTAGACTAACCCCTGCTGCCAAGAGGGCTTCCCTAATGGCTCAAATTGTAAAGAACCTGGCTGCCAGTGCAGAAGATCAGGGCTCAGTCCCTGGGTCGGGAAGATCCCCTGGAGAAGGGCATGGCAACCCACTCCAGTATTCTTGCCTGGAGAATCCCCATGGACAGAGGAGCCTGGGGGGCTACAGTCCATCGTGTCACACAGAGTCAGACACGATTGGGTGACTGAGCATGCACGCATGCATGTAGAAAAAGACATGAGTCTTTTCCCATTTTCTTGCAGGGAATTCTGCTAAGATGGGACTGAAGGAGTACAGACTCCTGATGGCCTACCAAGTGGGGTCACCATGGTTACTGGTGGCAGAAGAGGGATCCGGGGGCCAGAAGTGGTGGAAATGATCACCACACTCTGCCTGTTCAGTGGAGAGACTGAATTCCCTAATGGCTGTTCACAGGTTCAGTTCAGTTCAGTTCAGTCATTCAGTCATGTCCGACTCTTTGCAACCCCATGGACTGCAGCACGCCAGGCTTCCCTGTCCACCAACACCTGGAGCTTGCTCAAACTCATGTCCATCAAGTTGGTGATGCCATCCAACCGTCTCATCCTCTGTTGTCCCCTTCTCCTCCCGCCTTCAATCTTTCCCAGCATCAGGGTCTTTTCCAGTGAGTTCACAGGTTAGCAAGGAATGACTTGAGAAATCTGAGTAACGTCATATCAAGTAACGTCATATGCTCCAGATAAAATGTTTTTGAACACTCACTCTGGCTGTAGATAGTTGTGTTGGAAACAGACCCAAATAGGTCATCATTCCTCCTTATTGCCTTAGACAGAACGGACCAACTGCTGATATATGGTTGTCTTAATATGCTCTTATATTTCTGAACGTGAAAGTCATTCAGTGGTGTCCAACTCTTTGTGACCCCATGGACTATACAATCCATGGCATTCTCCAGGCCAGAATACTGGAGTGGGTAGCCTTTCCATTCTCCTGGGGATCTTCTCAACCCTGGGATTGAACCCAGGTCTTCCACACTGCAGGTGGATTCTTTACCAGCTGAGCCACCAGGGAAGCCCAAGAATACTAGAGTGAGTAGCCTATCCCTTCTCCAGGGGAACTTCGTGACTCAGGAATCGAACTGGGGTCTCCTGCATTGCAGCCAGATTCTTTACCAACTGAGCTATGAGGAAGCCCTCATATATTGTTAAGGGAAGGCCTCATATTTCTAGGGATGATGATTCCCATATCCTTCCATTCATTTACTCATTTATCTGTCCATCCATCCGTCCACTATTCATTGAAAGATAAGTAGGACAGGGAGGTTTTCCTTTAGTATTTCAGGGTATTGTCTTTTCAGGGATTCCAATGCCTAACCAACAGAAGTAATTTCTAACATCTAATCTAAATGTCTAATATCATCTAATGTCTAAGTGTTGTAAGTAAAGATAAAGATAAATCAGGGTCATTTACTCACTCATTCACTCATGCATACATGAATGCATACATTTATTCCACAAGTATTTTTGAGTGCGTCCTCTGATCTAGACAAATTGGAGGATGTCCCTGTATTTTGGACAAGTTCCTTAACCTTTTAAGCTCACTAGATACCTTTGAAGGCATTACAAATGTGGTCAAATCAAGCTAACTTGTGGGGGCTTCCCAGGTGGCTTAGTGGTAAAGTATCTGCCTGCCAATGTAGGATACTCAGAAGACCCGGGTTCGATCCCTGGGTTGGGAAGATCCCTTGGAAGAGGAAATGGCAACCCACTCCAGTATTCTTGCCTGGAAAATCCCATAGACAGAGGAGCCTGGCAGGCTACAGTTCCAGGGGTCACAAAGAGTCAGACACTATTGGGTGAATGAGCATGCGTGCAAGGCTCATTTGTAACTACATATTTGGACAAAAGAGAGCTCTCACAATTCTGTTTGTTTAAGGAGCTCAAAATATCTAAGAGCACGGTCACTTCCCAGAGGAGCAATTGTTTGCTGAAGGTTCATCCCAACTGGCAAAGGTCAGGCCCCAGAATTCCTAATCATCAGCCATGACACCTTGTCTAAAGGAGCAGGTGAACAAACTTCGCCCGCTTTGCCTCTGTCTGAACTTGCTCCCTGCCCTGCCCTTGGGTTCCCACTCCCCACCCCTTGCATCCTTTCAGCTTCCACACCTTATTACAGAGGTGATGGGGGAGGAAGTGGGCTGAGCCATGGAATACCCCTTAAAGGCTGCGCCTCTCTTGACTCATCAAAGAGGGGCTATCTGGTTGTTAGAAAGGGTGGGGGAAGAGAAGAGAGGGAGAGGGATCTTCAGGCTGGGAAGATCCAGAACTCTCATTAATGTCTGACACCTCCAATAAAAGCTGCATATTCCCCAAAAGCAAGTTTTGAAAATGCTAGACTCTTTGAAGCTCAGTGTTTAACTGCCACTCCTTCCCCGCACTTAATAGGAAACCAAGCCCCTTGGCTTGCTCACAGGGCTCCCACCTGGGGCAATTTCCCTCCTCCAAGCTTTTGAGGCCCTTGTGTGCTTCTTGCAGCTGAGCATGAAAGGGAGGCCTTGGTCCGCACACAATGAAGAGTAGCCACCCCCAGGGGCAGTGGTTGTGGTGCAAACAGGCTTGAAGGCTGGAGTGGATGAGAGCTGGGTGGGAAGGAAGCAGGGTAAGGCTTTGGAAGTTGGAAGGTGAATGGAGTTGAGAAATAGGACTGAGACCAAGAGTTCTTTTTCTCCTCTTCATTTATCTGAAAAAATTAGCATATATATAAATGCTAAAATAGGAATATACTGAAAAGCAAGTCCCCTTTTATGAAGACTACCTGCCTCTTAAACTACTAGTAACAGCTTTTTGTGTACCATTCAGAACTCTTCTATTCTTAAATGTATTTACTGTTTTTATCTTTTGCTTCCCAGGTAGTGCAGTTGTAAAGAATCCGCCTACCAATGCAGGAGACACAAGAGATGCCAGTTGGGTCCCAGGGTCGAGAAGATCCCCTGGAGTAGGAATGGCAACCCACTCTAGTATTCTTGCGTGGAAAATCCCATAGACAGAGGAGCCTGGCAGGCTATAGTTCCTGGGGGTCACAAAGAGTCAGACACAACAGAGCAACTGAGCACACACATACAAATGTATTTATTTCTTTTATTTTTTGCCGTCAACAAGAACATAGAATACTCACTCTTCCATTATGACTTGTTCTGTTATTTTTTGATTTAAAAATTTATTTTTAATATCATATATATTTATATTGCCATATATGACTTGTTCTTGGTATATCTTAGAGTTCTTCATATAACTCTACTTCATTTATGTGCACGAAGTAGATTTATATGAAGAACTCTAAGATAAACTAAGAACAAGTCATATATGGCAATATAAATAAGGAGGAGGGCACGGCAATCCATTCCAGTATTCTTGCCTGGAGAATCCCAAGGACAGAGGAGTCTGGTAGGGTCGCACAGAGTTGGACACGACTGAAGCCACTTAGCATGCACGCACGGGTCACATTATTGCTAGATGGGGTAGGGAAGGGATGGAAGGTTGACAGACAATTTTCACCCCACTTCGGTTGCAATCTTGGCCAAAAAACAAACTGAGCAAAGTCTGTGAGCTTAAAGGACACACCTCTGACAAAGGCAATTCCAGGGGATCTTCCCAACCAGGGTGGGATAATTTCCTAGCGGGTAACTGATGAATCATCTCTGGCTTTAGGGTGCAAAAAGAAAGATGTTCTTGTTTATTTTTTGGCTTCTTTCTTCTTTTTTTTCCCCGCGTGGAGTAGTCTGTCCTCTTTTTTTAAAAGTTTTATATTAGTGTATAGTTGATTTACAATAATCTATTCTCTTAGTGATATTTTTCTGGGCTGAGCACTTCTTGCTTCTCCTGAACAGACCTATACAGAGGAGGGACTGCCAGGCTCAGGAGGTGACAGCTGGTCTAGCTAGCCCTCCCCCACAGGCTTCCCAGCTCCATTCACCGAACTGCAATGGTGTGATCTTTGTAGGATTCAACTTTTCAAAGACTTTTGTAGTGGAAGTTCCATTGCATTTCAGCTCTGAGGGAAGTCAAACAAATACTTTTAGGTTAGGTGAGAAAACAGATGCAGAGAGGCTTTGTGATGGAGTGTGGCTGTGAAAAGGTACTGGTTCGCAGGGTGAGAGTCTTGGGTTGAAGTCCCATTCTGGCACCCAGGTGTTAGCAGGGTGCTCTGGGGCCTCTGGGGAAGCTTTTGGACAGGATGGTCTTGCAGGCTCTCCCCTTCAAGGATGTGGTTTGATGACTGTCCAAGGGCCTGCAGTTAGCTTGGGGGCAAGCTGGCTGTTCGTGGTTTGCTGGGCCACAAGGTGAAATCCAGCCTACAACGGCTCCAGGTGGCTACCACATCCTGATGTGGCTTCCGCAGAGAAAGCAGAGAGTCTGTCTCCTTTGGTTGATGGCAAATGTGTTTGAGGGGTGTGTGGAGAGGGGGCCGGGAAGCACAGCAGGGCTGGAACTGATGTCATTCGGCCAGGCTGCTTGGGAAGATGTCATATCCCAACCCCTCGGGAAGGCATTGTGGGGAGAGCCCTGCCAGCCCATTAAAGCCCCTGTAATTCAGGCCGTCTGCCACCCCTCACCCCCCACCCTCCACCATAAAACCAGCCAGTCTCCTCCAGATTCTGGTTCTCCAGATGGCCTTAGAACCTAATCAGAGCCAGACCCCTCCCTGGCCCCTTCCTCTTCCACTGGTCTGGTTATAGCCTTTGGCCATCTTGGCTTCCAGCCCCTTTAACCCCTTCTTCCCTGGCTTCCTTCCTTCTTCTGAGATCTCTGTTCTGCAGCGCCTTCACCACCCACTCCCCCAGATGAGGGTCACACAGAGGACCCCATTCAAAGCCAAGTGTGATGTCTTGAGAGACTCTATTAATAGGTTGGGATGAGAGGCCAGAGCTCCTCCCCTCGGGAAACCCCTGACTTGCCATGTGGCTTCTGGAAAGTCATTTAACCTTGTGGAACCTCAGTTTCCCTATCTTTGGCAACCAACATTTACATTTTAATAAAGAGCTTTCAAAAATGTTTTTCACCTGCAGAGCCTCATTTAATCTTTCAAAAGATAATTATGTTCTTTTAATTACTCTCACAGGAAGAAGTTCATGAGAACGTGGGTTGTGGAGACTAGGAGGGAATACGTGGGTGACCAGTTACTCTGCCAGGCTGGGGAGGGGTCCCCACAGCAGGTGTCACGAGCCTCTCTGCAGGACGGTCAAGGCCTTCTGGGGGAGCGGGTGTGTGCTTAGTCGCTCAGTTGTATCTGACTCTTTGCCACCCCATGGAATGTAGTCCACCAGGCTCCTCTCTCCTTGCGTTTTCCAGGCAAGAATACTGGAGTGTGTTGTCATGGGAGGGGGCAGAATTTCCTAAAAGCTGTTCACCCTTGAGGAGGTCATACAGCATCCAGGGGGCCACAGTATGTGAGTCCACACAGAAAGTGACCTCCAGGCCACTCAGCTTAACGCAACGGAGTGAGGCATGGGTAGCGACAGGCCTTGTGCTTGCCGGCAGTCACCGCCCATCCCCTCCGAAGACAAAACAGGAGGAAAGACAGTAGATAGTAGCAGCAAGGATTGAGGTCAGACTCAGGAAAGTGAAAGCGTTAGTCCTATCCGACTCTTGGTGACCCGGTAGGTGAGGTAGCTCACCAGGCTCCTCTGTCCATGGAATTCTTCAGGCAAGAATAGCGGGTAGGTTGTCATTCCCTTCTCCAGGAGATCTTCCTGAACCCAGGGATCAAATCTGGGTCTCCTGCATTTCAGGCAGATTCTTTACCAATGAGCCACAGGGAAGCCCCTCAGACTCACCAAGTGAAAGTGAAAGTGAAGTCGCTCAGTCGTGTCCGACTCTTTGCCACCCGTGGACTGTAGCCCACCAGGCTCCTCCGTCCATGGGATTCTCCAGGCAAGAGTACTGGAGTGGGTTGCCATTTCCTTCTCCAGGGGATCTTCCCGACCCAGGGATCAAACCCAGGTCTCCCACATTGCAGGCAGACGCTTTAACCTCTGCGCCACCAGGGAAGCAAAATCTCCTATAGAGACACAGAACTTCAGATCCAAATACTAACATCAAAGATTTCAAGGGAGGAAAGGAAGCCAGGTTGAAAGAAGAAGGGGGAGGAGGCAGGAGGGGGGGTGAAAAGGGTGGTCTTACAGACGTCTCCTGCCACCTACAGATACCCAGGCGTTATGGGACTTTTCCCTGGGCCTCCAGAGAAGGGAGGACTGGAACTCAGCCCTACCAGAAATCAGACCAGACCAGAACCAGAATTCAAGTTCTCTGCCAAGAGGAGGTGATCAGTTTCCAATCTTCAGCTCAGGTTGAGGGCCCTTCGACCAGATTCCTGCGTCCAGGACCAGGGGACTAGAAAAACAGGGAAGGATAGGAAGGGTTAAGGAGAGGAAAGGGAGAGGGAAGGGGAGAGAGGTCAATAAAGTCTCTTGTTCCTTACCGGTCGGGACACTTTGGCCAGTTGTCCGCGTCAGGAGGAGACCAGGGACAAAAGGGTCCCAGTTGCAGCCGCTGGGTCTGGCCCATTGGCAGGCAAGCTGGCCCTTGAGTGCCCCGAGTGGTCAGGATGTCAGTCTCAGCGAAGAAGAGTCCCCGCCAGAGTTGCCATTTGTTACAGGAAGGGGGACCCCTTCCAGGGCCTGAAACTGGGCTCTTGTCTAACACACGAAAATGAATTGTCTGAGGAGACACATGTGCTCACCAAGGGCGCTGTCAAAGGGAGCCTCGACAGCTGGTTGAGCAGGGCTGTGGCGACACCCTGTGGTGGGAATGAGGAACCACAGTTTGGTTCCCCGGGCTCGCTGATGGGGTAAAGCAGGGACGCGGCTTATTTGAGCTCACACCTGTGCTGGACAGGTTCTTTCCCCAGCTAACTCTTGAATCTCTGAACCGCCCGCTCCTCTGTGTTCACTCTGATGTTCAATTATACCGCCTCTCTCCTCAGCTTTAAGACAGCCTTCCCTGGGCCAAGTGCAGGGAGGAGAGTGAGGATTCAGTCGTCACTCCACAGGCCAGAGCTAATGACCAGCAGGAGGGATTGCAGTTAGATACCAAAGGGACTTACTGGGTGGAAGATGGCTCCATGGTGGCAGAAAAATCCTTCTGCCTAGGTCAAGTTTGGTGACAGAAGGTAAAGGAAGGGGACAGGCTGTTTCCTAGGGTGTGGAGATGACCACCTCAGGCTGGTCCCTTTGCCAGTGGCCTGACACAGCTGCTCTGATGGATGAGGTGCACACAGCAGGCCAAGCAGGCATTGCCTACCTAGTCCTCAGCCCTTATATGTCAAGGCCAAGCTCTTCTCAGCACCTTGGTGTAGCTTCCTCCTCCAGAGTCCTTGCACCACAGGCTTGCTAAGGACGCTGACTCAGGCTGGGAGCTGACCGGGAGGGGTGAGCTGGGTGTCTTACACTGGGTGAGGGTAAGGCTGCTGAGCTGTGTGGGTTGTGGGTCACAGTAACAAGACTAACATTCACCATGCCCTCTCCTGTGCCAGCAGCTGTGTGCCCACAATCGCTCACAGTGACCCTATGTGGTCGCTCTGTTATTTCCTCCACTTTACAGATGAGAGAGTGAGACACAGAAATTAAGGAGCTGGCACCAAGCCACACAGCTGGAAGATGGTGGGGTCACGATCTGAGTGCCCAGCCCGCACGTGTCACCATTACACCTGCCTACCAGGTAGGATGGGTGGGCTGGACCAGGAGTGGGGCTGCGGGGTCAGCAGAGGCAGAGCTGGAGCAGGAGAGGGGGCTCCAGCTCTTGGTGGGCAGCGGGGTTTCGGGGAGACGGGAGTGGGCTGCAAGAGAGGGAAAGGCGGCCGAGGCACTGGGTCCCCCGAGAGAGGCTGAGCACTCTCGCTCAGAAGGGCTCCAGGTGGTACAGTCTCACCGGCCCAAGAGCAGAGTTCCCACCTGTGGGGAGGGCACACCCATGTTCCAAGAATGAGTTACAGGTGTTTTAAGACAGACCTCTCCCCCATCCCATCCTCCAGATGGTCGCAGGTTCCTGGGGGACCTGCTGCCCCTCCCCCAGCATAGCCTCTGGCTGGAAGCAGCCTCTCACTTAACTTCAGTGGGCCACGCCATGCCCCACGTCATCACTTTCACACGTGCCGGGCTGTGATGAAGTTCGGAAAGCTCTGGCTTAGCCAGGAGCCCTCATGGTCTCTGAATCGTTCCAGGAGCTCAGAGCAGTAGATGCTGCGTCAACAGCCGCCACTACGGCTTCTCCGGTGCCAGGCACAGACAGCCATCCCTACACCGGAGCGCCTGGAGACCCTGTGCGGTGGGTGGGGTTGGGGAGGACTGGCTGCCAGGGTGGCGGTCTGCCCTGGAGTTGAACTAGTTGAAGTCCACGAAGCTCAGGGAATCTCCCGTGGGAAGCTTGTTTCCTTCATCCAGCACCTTCTAGCTGCGTGAACCTGGGCAGGTGACCTCCCTGGGCCCAGATTCCTCATCAGGAAAATGAAGATAAGAACCCCCACCCACCTCCGGAGAGTACTTGTGAGCATTAAATGAGCTTTCCAGTCTTGCTTTGGGCCAGCCGATGGTTGGCGTCAGGGATGGAAAGTGAGGGAGTACACCGCGGGGCCTGTGGGCAGAGACAGGAGGGGAGCCAGAGGCCGGGAAACGGACCTAGAGACAGAAACCTAGGTATTTAATGAATGAATGGGGCTGGACACAGAGCCGGTGCAAAGCGCACCACCGGTAAAAAAAAAAAAAAAAAAAAAAAAAGAAAACAAAAAAACAAAAACAAAAACAAAAAAAAAAACCCCGCTGGACCTCCCTTTAGAAGAGGAACGATCCACATGCTCCCGGCGAGCTGCTGGACGCCGGAGTTCAGAAGCCCCCTCTGCCTCCCTGTTCGGTTTGTCAGTCTCCTCACCCCTCCCAAACTCTTTCGGGAGCCCAGACAAAACGTCCTGGAGTCTGGGCCCCTGCCACCCTGGGACGCTCACGCGGCAGCAAACTCAGGTCCCCGATTCGCCCGTCGCGGGAGAACCCGAGGGCAGACATAAGCCCCATTCCGTCGTTGGGGGATGAAACAGGCCTCTGAGAGGGGCGGGAGCAGCCATCAAAGCCGAGCGAGCCGGGGCAGGTCTGGGAGACATGAGAGCCTGGGCGCCGCCGGCTTCCCACCGCGGCCGTCGCTCCCTCGTGCACCGTCCCGACCTCGCCACACGGGGGCGCCCGGCCTGCCGTGCCCTCCGCTCTGCCTTCTCTCCGCCTTTTAACTCCAGAGATGAGGCCACCCCTACTTGGGTGGCGGGCTTCCCTGGTGGCTCAGCTGGTAAAGAATCCTCCTGCAATGCGGGAAGATCCCCTGGAGAAGGGAACGGCTACCCACTCCAGTATTCTGGCCTGGAGAATTCTATGGACTGTATATCCCATGGTGTCTCAAAGAGTCGGACAGGACTGAGCGACTTTCACTGCTTGGGTAGCACTTTTACAGCTTTGGGGAGCACCTTTTGCTCCATTTGACTCATTTGCTCTGCATCATGAACTGAGGACATATGAGGATGCCACTCAGCGATGTCAAGTGGCCCCTTTGTTCAATAAGCACCCGTGGTGTGCTAAGCTCTGAGGACACGAAGACCCCAGCTGCACTTTGCAGGGCGTGGGGCTGTCTTAAGAACGGAGGTCTTATTCCTGAGAGCAGTAAGGAGTGCTGGAAGAATTTAGGTAGGCCAAGCATGTGAAAAAGGGAAGCAATGGCAAGTTCAAATGTATGTTTCAGAAAGATCCCCTGGCTGCTGCATGGAGAATGCTTTGAAGTGAGCCAGAAGCATTGTGGGGAGAGCAGCGGGAGGCTCCTGAGAAGTCCAGGGTCACACAAATGCAAAATCCAGTGGAGCATCTCAAGAGTCCTGTGGGACAACATTAAGCAATCTAGCATGAATGTATCTGGAGCTCACGAAGGAAAGGAGAGAGAGAGAATGGATACGAAAAACATTTAAAGAAATAATGGCTCAAAACTGTACAAATTTAGTGAAAGACCTCAATTTAGAGACCTAAGAAGCTCAGGGAACCCTAAGCAAAGTAAGCATATGGAAAACCACATGTAGGAACAGATGATCAAGCTGCTAAACCCCAGAGTATAGAAAATATACTAAAAACTTTGTGAGAGGAACAGTGATACAGGGGTGGCCAACTTCTCATAAATGATGGAGGCCAGGACACAACTGAGCAGCATCTTCAAAATGCTGGAAGAGAAAAGAAAAAAAAAACCCCTGCCAACTCAGCATTCAGCAAAATTGTTCTCAGTAATGAAGGCCAACTGAATGAATTTTAAGAAACACTAAGTGAATTCATTAACCATCACATGTAACACTACAAAAAATGTTAAAGGAAGTTTTTCAGATGGAAAGGAAATGATACCAGATGGTAACACAGATTTATATGAAAAATTAAGATTATTAGATATGATAAATATGTGGGTATAATACAGAAGACTATATACATTATTTTCTTAAATTCTTTAAAAGACATATGACTATTTAAAGCAAAAATTATAATACTGTGCTGAGGGGTCTGTTACATATGTAGATTTATATATGCGGCAAATGCAACACAAACTATGAGGGTAAGTGCAAATGGAAGTGTCTTGATGCAAGATTCTTATACATTCTTTATGTGAAGCAGTACAATACTAACTCTTTCCAGGTGGTGCAGTGGTGAAGAATCCGCCTGCCAATGCAGGAGATGCAAGAGATGTGGGCTTCATCCCTGGGTCAGAAAGACTCCCTGGAGTAGGAAATGGTAACCCAGTCCAGCATTCTTGCCTGGAGAATCCCATGGACAGAGGAGCCTGGTGGGCTACCGTCTATAATCACAAACAGTCGGACATATCTGAACACGTACACACACACACACAGAGATTATGGTAAATTGAATATACATATTATAATACCTGGAACAACTCCTAAAAATGCAAAGACATATAGTTAAAAAGCTTTTGGAGGAACCACAATAAAACATTCTAAAATATCTTATTAATCCTAAAGAAATCAGGAAAGAACAAATGAACAAGAAGACAGATGAAATAAATACGAAACATACAGGAAGTGGTAGGCTTAAACCCAAATTTATCAATAATTAAATGTAGTTTGATGAATTATTAATAAAATTGGTGAGTTAAACATTTTAATTAAAAAGTATAGATTGTCTGACTGCAGAAAGAAGCAGAACCCACCTCTTATATATTGACTGTAAGAGGTGCACTTTGAATACAAAGAGACAAGGTGGGAGTAAAAGGTTGGAAAAAGATATACCATTTGTGATAATTAGTTTAATGTGTCAGTTTGATTAGTGACTAATTATTTAATTAAACCGAATCCAGGTGTTGCTGTGAAGGTATTTTGTAGATGTGATTAACATCTACAGTCAGTTGACTTTGAGTAAGGGAGATTACCCTCTATAATCTGGGTGGGCTTCATCCAATTAGCTGAGAGCCCTTAAGAGCGAAATTAAGGTTTCCTGAAGAAAGAAAAAATTTTGCCTGTGACCCACAGCTTCAACATCTGCCTGAAAGTTTCCAGCCTTCCAGCCTGCCCTATGCTACAGGTTTCAGACTTCCCAACCCCTACAATCACATCAGCTAATTGCTTGAAATAAATCTGTTATCAATTTCTCTTTTTATATAAGAAAATATGGATAAAGAAATATTGTTATAGATCTCCAGAAGGTTCTATTTCTATTAGATCTCTAATGTAGCATTTAAACACAACTCATAAGAAAGCTGGAGTGAGTATATCAATCTCGGACAAAATAAACTTCAAGCCAAAGATTATTACTGGAATTAAAGTGAATATTTCATAATGATAAAAGGGTCAATACATAAAGAAAGTATAATTATAAATCTGTACTGAAGTATAATAACAATAATTATTTATAATCTGTACTAAATTTAGTACATGAAGCAAACAGTGACAGAAGAAAGAGAGACATACACAAACTCACAATCATAGTTGCAAATCTCGTCACTCTTCTCTCGGAACAACTGGACAGAAATTCAGTTAGAATATAGAAGATCTGAAGGGCATAATACACTCCCTCATTTGAACTGACTTTTATAGAATATTACCCATAACATTTTCCACCCAAGTGCCCATGGAGCATTCACTGAGATGGACCATACGCTAGGCAAAATAGGATCCCAGTAAATTCCATAAGATTGAAAAAACATTGAGGATGTTTTCTGACCAAAATGGAATTAATTTGAAAATCAACAAGATATTTAGAAAAATTCCAAATATTTTAAAGTGGAATAATACAGCTTTAAATAACTTGTGAATCAAAGGAAAAGGGCTTCCCAGGTGGCACAGTCAAAAGAATCTGCCCGCCAATGAGGGACTCAGAAGATGTTAGTTCAATCCCTAGGTTGGAAAGATCCTCTGAAGTAGGAAATGGCAACCCATTCCAGTATGCTTGTCTGGAAAATTCCATGGACAGAGAAGCCTGGCAGCCTACAGTCAATGGGGTTGCAGAGTCAGACATGATTGAGTGACTGAGCACACACACAGGGAAATCTAAATGGGAAAAATAGTGCTTTGAACTAAAAAATAATGAAAATATATCAAAATTCATAGGATGCAATATTTAGAAAAAACTTTACACTTTTAAATGATTCTATCAGCTAATAATAATGGCTTAAAATCAATCATCTACATTTTTATCTTCAAAAAACTGAAAAGAAAGGAGAAAATTGAACTGAAAATAAGTCAAAGAAAGGAAATAATAAAGGGCAGAATCAATAAAATAGAAAACAAAAGATAGAGAAAAAGAATGAAACCAAAAGTTTTTGGGAAAATTAGTATGATTAATAAACCTCTATCAACTGACCAAGAAACAGGGAGACAATATCAAGTACCAGCATCTAGAATAATAGAGGAATATTCCCACAGATCCTACAGGACATCAAAAGGATAATGAGGGACGATTATGAATAACTTTATGCCAGTAAATTTGACCGCCTAGATGAATCATATTCTTTGAAAAAACCCAACATACCAAAACAGACATAAAAGAAATAGAAAATCAAAATAGTTCTATACCTATCCAGTACCTTGAATTGTTCAAGGTATAAAACTTCTCTGCAAAGGAAATTCCAAGCCTAAGTAGTTTCACTGGTGAGTTCATCAAATATTTAAGGAAGAAATTGTACCAATCATCTTTCAGAAACTGTGGTATAAAGGAAAATTTCCCAGTTCTCTTCATGGCTCCAACATAACCCTGAGCCCAAATTTTACAAAGAAAAGATTACAGACCAATATCTCTCATAAACATATGTACAAGAAGCCTTAACAAAGTATTTACAAATTGAACTGAACAATATATAAAGAGGATCATACATCTGACTATATGATTTATCCATTTCATACTTGTAAATCAGTTATTATAATCCACTTATTTATAGGATAAAGGAGAACATCCATGTGATTATCTCTATAAATGCACAAAAAACATTTGACAAAATTCCACCTACTCATGATAAAAACTGTGAGAAAACTAGGATCACAAGAGAGTTTCTCTGTCTGATCAAGGGCACTATAATGAAACCTACAGCTAAAGCCAGCTTTATTGGTGAAAGATTGAATACTTTTCTCATAAGAGCAGGATGTCTACTTTTATTACTTCTGTTTAACATTGTACTGAAGATTATAGACATCATTTTACAGATGATGTGATACTTTATGTGAATAAAAACCTCACTAGAACTAGTGACTAAATCTAGCAAGTTTACTTCAACAGCATTATACACAACAACAGCATTATCCACAACAACAGCATTATACACAACAACAGCATTATACACAACAACAGTATTATACACAACAGTATTATACACAACAACAGCATTATACACAACAACAGCATTATACACAACAGCATTATCCACAACAACAGTATTATACACAGCAACAGTATTATACACAACAGCAGTATTATACATAACAGTATTATACACAACAACAGTATTATACACAGCAACAGTATTATACACAACAACAGCATTATACACAACAGCATTATATACAACAACAGCATTATACACAACAGCATTATACACAACAACAGTATTATACACAACAACAGTATTATACACAATAGTATTATACACAACAACAGTATTATACATAACAACAGTATTACACATAAGAAAATACTTAGGAAAATTTTTAACAAAAGATATTCAAGAACTATGTACTGAAAATTATGAAATATTGCTGAGTAAAGTTTTAAAAGACCTAAATAAATGGAGAGTTACATAACACTTATGAATTGAAAGACTCAACTTTGATGTCATTTTTGCCAAATTAATCTGTAGATTTAATGTATTAAATAGTTCTATTCATAATCCTAGAAGTGTTTGTTAATAGCATTTTATAGGCTATAGAGTTTAGTCTAAAGAAGTTCAAAGGACCAAAATAATCCTAAAAAAGCAAAACAAAACAGAAGAGTTTATACTAGATTACTCTAAGTCTTACTATAAAGCTGCAGCAATTAAGACAGTGCTGTATTGATGTAAGGGCAGACTAACTGATCAATGAAACACAATAGAGATCCTAAGAAGACTTATACTCACACAGTTAACTGATTTTGAACAGAGGTGTAAAAGTAATTATGGGAAGAAAAAATCTTTCAATAAGTGGTCCTGAAACAGCTGGATGTCTTTATCCAGAAAAAAAATGAGCTTTGACACCTGAACTTTATATCTTATATCAAAAAATTTGAGTTGAGTCATAGACCTAAATGTGGCAGCTTACACTATGGTTTTTTTTGTTTAAATTCAGCACAGGAGAGAATATTTTTGAGACTCAAAAGAAAGCAAAGAGTTCTTGCGTGTGTGTGTGCTTAGTCGCTCAGTCATGTCCAACTCTTCGTGACCCCATAGACTGTGGCCCAGCAGGTTCCTCTGTCCATGGGATTTCCCAGGCAAGAGTATTGGAGTGGGTTGCCATTTTCTCCTCCGGGGGGTCTTCCCTGAACCGAGGATTGAGCCTGCTTCTCCTGCGTCTCCTACATTGGCCAGTGGACTCTTTACTGCTAGAGTTATCTGGGAAGCTCAAGAGTTCTTGAGCAAGACCCACAAGTCGATAATCAAAAAAAGAAAAATAAAAGATAAAATATGTTTCAATAAAATGAAAAGAAAAAACTTTACTCATCAATAAACACTTCTGCTCTCATCATGATGGAGTGACTGGGACCAGATCTGCCTTGTCACCTTAAACAACTAGAAAACTGGAAAAAATATATGAAACATGTTTTTCAGGTATTAGAAGAAAATAGTCAGCACAGGGCTGTGATCGTTGAGATAAGGGAAACAGCTGAAATGAGTCCTACAAATAAATTCCTTGCTTTATTGCCTGGAGGCAGGCTCCAGGTCACAGAAGAGGATGAGAGAAGCCGAGCAGGGCCTGGGTGAATCGAGGAGACAGTGACGGGAGTTGAGGAAAGGCAAGGAGCAGAATTTGGAGGACAGAGTACCAAGGAGGGGGCATCTACGCAGACAGAGTTCTGGAGATGTACAGAGGTATACCTTGCTTCAGTCCTTGACCTGCAACATGTGAGAGGAAATGACCCAAAGCTAGGGAAAGGATCACCAGAAAGCAGTGGGCAAAACAATTTCTGGAGCCCGCATAAAAATTAGAACTTGTGTTCCCACCAGCCCGAGTTAAGAAACCTTACAATACCTGGGACATTGGGTAGAATGATCAAAAAGGGTACTGTCTTAAGAGTGCAGCTAAATCAATTCTAGTCTGAAGGCTGCTGTGGACACACTGTAAAGAAGCTTAAGTGCAAGTCTTGAAATTTTTAAATTTTTAATAATGGCTGAATTTAACAACAGTTTCATAAGAGTCAGTACAAGCCAGTTCTGGTATACCAATGATTCTACTAAACATTTAAGTTAAAATAGTACCAATTCTATAAAAACCTTTATAAAAAATAAAAGAGGAAGGAACATTTCCAAACTTATTTTAGAAGGCCAGCATTATCTGGGTACCAAAATGAGACAAAGACATTATAAGGGAAAAGAAATGCTAAGACTACAAAGCATTGTCACTCAATAACATAGGTACAGAAGGCCTTTCCTGGTGGCCCAGTGGTTAAGAATCTACCTTTTAATGTATGGGATGCAGGTTCAATGCCTGGTCCAGGAACTAAGATCCTGCATCCCGTGGGGCAACTAAGCTGCAACTAGAAAAAGCCTGCACCCCACAACAAAGATACAGTGCATTAAAAAAAAAAAAAAGATACAGGAATACTTAATAAAATTTAAGAAAGAAATTTCAACAATATGTAAAAAGGATAACAAACCATGCCCAAATGGCCTTTAATCCAGAATTCAAGGTTGTTTTATTTATTTATATTTTTAAAAGATTTTTTGATGTGGACCACTTTTTTTTCCCTGGTGGCTCAGTTGGTAGAGAATCCCCCTGCAATGCGGGAGACCTGAGTTCCCTCCCTGGGTTGGGAAGATCCCCTGGAGAAGGGAAAGGCCGCCCACTCCAGTATTCTGGCCTGGAGAGTCCTGTAGGCTACAAAGCCCATGGGGTTGCAAAGAGTAGGACACAACTGGGCAACCTTCACTTTCACCTTCTTCCACTTTTCAAAGTTCTTATTGAATTTGTTCTGTTTTACGTTTTGGCTTTTTGGCTCTGAAGCATGTGAGGTCTTAGCTCCCTGTGCTGTGTGCTGGTGTCCGACTCTTTGTGACCCCATGGACTGTAGCTGGCCAGGCTCCTCTGTCCATGGGATTTTCCAGGCAAAAATACTGGAGTGAGTAGCCATTCCCTTCTCCAGGAGATCTTCCTGACCCAGGAATGGCACCCAGGTTTCCTGCATTGTAGGCAGATTCTTTACAAGTTGAGCTACCAGGGAAGACCTTAACTCCCCAGTCAGGGATCAAACTCACACCACCTGCTTTGAAAGGTGATGTCTTAACACTGGACCAGCAGGGAAGTCCCATCAAGGTTTCTTTAATATTCAAAAGTCAGTCTATGCTCTATCATATGTGGTAGACAGAATATCCACATCTGAATCTCAGAACCAGTGAATATGCTGCTTTCAGTAACATAAGATATTCTGCAGACGTAATTAAGGATTTTGAGATGGAACAGAACTCTCTCCTAGAGCCTGCAAAAGGAAGGTAGCCCTGCCAACGTCTTGACTTTAGCCTAGTAAGACCCATTTTGAACTTCAAACCTCCAGACTGGTAAAATAATAAATCTGTATTGTTTTTAAGCCACTAAGGTTGTTACAGCAACAGGAAGAAACTAAATAGAACAACACAAACACACCATTTAAACAGTCTTAAAAGAAGTAACATATGGGTCATGCCAGGTGATGCAACGGAAGTTTTTGACAAAATTTAGCATAGATCTATGATAAAATCTTAGCAAACTGGGAGTAGATGGAAACTTTCACAACCTGAAAAAAGGATGTCTACAAAATATCTTAAGAGTTTAACCTCATAGTTAAATGGTGAAAGACAATGTATTCCCTCTTAGATCAGAAACAAGGGAACCTGTTAAAACTATTCTCTTCTTCCAGTTTTACTGAGATATGATTGACACATAAGATTGTATTGGTTTAAGGTGTATGAGATAATGATTATATGTATATATATATTGCAAAATGATCACCAGAATAAATTTAGTTAATACCCATCACTTCACATAGTTATATATATTTTTATTGTGATGGGGACTTTAAGATCTGTTCTCTAAGAAACTTTCAAATATACATTATTGTTACCTATAGTCACTATAGTTGTGCAGTACATCACCAGAACTTATTAATACTATAAATTGGACATCTTGACCACCTTCACCCATTTCCACCATGTCTGAACCTCTTTTATAACTATTTTCTATTCAACAGTGTACTTAAGGTCCTCGGCAACATGATAATTCAAGTAAAAGGATTAAAAGGCATGTTGTTTTGAAGGGAAGATTTGAAATTTTCTTTATTTACAGTCAACATAATTGTCTAGAAAAAGCTTAAGGAATCTATAGAAAAGCTAGGGGACTAGAACTAATAAATAAGTTTAGCAAGGTTTCAAGATACAAGCTTGATATACAAAAATGAATTGTATTTCTATATGCTAGAAACTGGAAATTTAAATTAAAAATAACATTTGTAATAGCATGGAACAGGAAACATTTAGGGACAAATTAGCAAAATTTATAAAGTATGTTGAAAACTATAAAATATTGCTGGGAGAAATTAAGATTTAAGTAAATAGACAGACCACGTTCATGAATCAGAATACTTGATATTGTTAGGATCTCAATTTTCCTCAAATCAATCTATGGATCTAACATATTCCCAGTCAAAATCTCAGCAGGTGTTTTGCAGATTTGACAAGCTGATTCTAAAATGTATGTGGAAATGGAAAGAACTATAATAGCTAAAACAAATTTTATGAAAAACAAGGAACAAGGTTGGAGGAATTACTACCAGATTTTAAGACTTACAATAAAGTTGCAATAATGAAGACAGTACATATTGGTGAGGAATAGAAATTTGGATCAGTGGGACAGACAAGAGTGTCCAGAAACACTTACACATCTAAAGTTAATTGGCTTTTCACAAGGGTGCCAAGGTAAACCAGTGAGGGAAATAGCAGTCTTTTTCAACAAATGGTATTGGAATATTTGGATGTCTATGTATAAGAAAAAACAATGACTCTTGTCTCATACAATAAACAACAATTTGAAATGGTGGGTCAAAGACCTGAAATTTTTGCGATCTTGAGTTAGCCAAGACTTCTGAGGATACAGAAAGGACAACTTCTAGCAAGAAAAAAAAAAATCAATATATTGCGCTTCATCAAAATGAAAACATTTTGCTTTTATAAAAAAGACATTGTCAAAAAAGTAAAAAGTCAAGCCACAACGGGGTAGGAAATATTGCAACTCATACGTCTAATAAAGGACTTGGATCCAGAGTCTGCATGAGAAACTTCCCACTCAGTAGCAAGACAAAGTGATCAAAAGATTAAAAACTGAGCAAAAGACCTGGCAAGACATCTCACCAATAAAGGTAAGCAATAGCAAATAAGATGGGAAAAGAAGCTAGACATCTTTAGTCACTGTGCTTTGTGGCTCAGTAATGTCCGACTCTGTGACCCCATGGACTATAGCTCTCTATGACTGTACTCTCTTTGTAGACCCCATAGACCAGGCTCCTCTCTCCAGGGGGATTCTCCAGGCAAGAATACTGGAGTGGGCTGGCATTTCCTTCACCAGCCCAGGAATTGAGCTGGGGTCTCCTGCATCGCCTGTGCGCATGTGCTAAGTCGCTTCAGTTGTGTCAGACTCTGTAAAACCCCATGGACTGTAGCCCACCAGGATCCTCTGTCCATGGGATTCTCCAGGCAAGAATACTGGAGTGGCTTTCCATGCCCTCCTTCAGGGGATCTTCCCAACTTGGGATCAAACCCTGGTCCCTTACATCTCCTGCATTGGCAGGTGGGTTCTTTACTGCTAGCACCATTTGGGGATCCTCTTTAGTCACTGGATATGCACAAATTAAAATTACACCAAGTTACTGCTACATAACCAGTGGGATGGCTAAGACTTCAGGAGACTAACTGTACCACATGTTCCAGGGATGAAGATGCCTTGAAAAGGCATGGATGTTTTGAAAAATAGTTTGATAGTTACTTATAAAGTTTAACATCTTATTTCATGACCAAACAAACTCACTCCAAAGAATTTCCCAGGGGAAATAAAAAAAAATTAACACACACAGACATTTATGTAAATACATCAACTTATCTGTAAGAGCTGCAAATTGAAACACCCAAAATGTCCATTAAGTGGTAAGGGGATAAACTGTAGAACAGTTGTACAATGGAATACTATTCATCAATGTAAAGGCTTTATCTATATAGGCAAGAACGTTAATAAATCTCAAAAACACTATGCTAAGCAAAAGAAGGCAGATATAGAAGATTACATACTGCAAGACTCAATTTACAGAAATTCCGGAACAGGTAGAAACCACATATCAATGATTCCCAGAACCTAGGGAATTCACTACAAAGGAGCACAGGAGAACATTTCAGAATGATGGAAATATTCTAGATCATGCTTCTAATGTTGGTTATATGACTGCACACCTTTGTCCAAACTTTTTGAATTGTGCACTTAAAATGGGTGAATCTTATCTAAATTGCTGCTGCTGCTAAGTCACTTCAGTCGTGTTCAACTCTGTGCGAGCCCCATAGACGGCAGCCCACCAGGCTCCCCCGTCCCTGGGATTCTCCAGGCAAGAACACTGGAGTGGGTTGCCATTTCCTTCTCCAATGCATGAAAGTGAAAAGTGAAAGTGAAGTCGCTCAGTCATGTCCGACACTTCTCCACCCCATGGACTGCAGCCCACCAGGCTCCTCCATCCATGGGATTTTCCAGGCAAGAGTACTGGAGTGGGGTGCCACTGCCTTCTTCGCTTATCTAAATTATGCCTTGATAAATCTGATAAAAGGATACCATTAAGAAAATTAATAGGCCATAGATTTGGAGAAAATATTCAGAAAACATGTATCCAACAAAGGACAGACTACCAGAATAAACAAAGAACTATGATTCAATAATAAAAAGACAAGCAAGACCATTAAAAATGGGCAAGAGGTTTGAATAGGTACTTCACAAAGATGTACGAGTGTCAATGGCACGTTAAACATTGCTTGACATCATTAATATAATGCAAATTGCAAGCAGTACATACCAACCTTAACGGCTAAATTTAAAAGCCTGACAACCGCCGAATGTTGACGAGACCGCGGAGCAGCTGGAACACACACAAGCTGCTGGTGGGAATGCAAACCAGTGCAACCACTCTGGAAAAAGGTTTGATAGTTTCTCATAAAGTTAAACATACACCTATACACCTGCTCTTGGACTTGGTAATTCTGCTCCTAGGTATTTATCTAAGAGAAACGAAAACATATGCCCACAAAAACAACTGTTCATAAAAGTTTTATTCATACTAGTCACATGCTGGAAACAGGCCAAATGTTCATCAACAGGAGACTCGCTAGATAATTTTTGGTACATTCCTACCCTGGAGTACCAGTCAGCAATGGAAAAGAAATTAACTACTGATGTGTGTGGGTTTCCCAGGTGGCTCAATGATAAAGAACCCACCTGCTAACGCAGGAGATGTAAGAGACATGGGTTCGATCTCTGGATTGGAAAGATCCCCTAGAGAAGGAAATGGCAACCCACTCCAGTATTCTCGCCTGGAAAATCCCATGGACAGAGGAGCCTGGCATGCTATAGACCATGGGGTCGTAAGAGTCGGACACGACTTAGTGATTAAACAACAACTGATGTATGCATCAAGATGTGTGAGTCTCAAAAATAATATGCCAAGAGAAAGGAGAAAGACACTCAGGAGTACATATTGTATGATTCCACTTGTGCAAAGTTCCAGAGTAGGCAAAACTGTTGTTAGCTACAGATTTAGGTCAGTTTAGGGTGGAGGTAGGTGGTGGGCTTGACTTGAAATGAACATGGAGAATTTCCCTGTGAGATGATTATGTACCGTATTGAGACAGGGTTGGGGGTTACTTGGATATAAACATTTATCAACGTGGTACACCTATATTTGTACATTTGAATGCATGTAAATTCCCCTAAAAACAGACATGTCAAAAAACAATAAGAATTGAGTGGGTGAGAATATAATGAAAGAAGAATGGCGCAGTGAGATAATTGTTGCAGTGGGGTGATGGGCGTACAGGGATTTAAATTATACCGTTATGTTTACTTTGTGCATTTTTGAAGTTTTCCGTAATAAAAAGTGAAATAAAATGGAAGGAAAGAAAAGCACAATGATGCCTCCTGGAGCCGTTGTGCGTTCATATGAGGCATCGTCGGGAAAAGGATTTTGGAGGCGGGAGTATATTTTGACAGGAGCTTTCCCCGTTGGATCTGCCTCCCTTTCCGTCTCGTTTACTCACTCTAGTTCTTGCTGTCTGCTGCACGCTTGTCCTTTGTCCTTCCTGCAGCTTCACTTTCTGTTTCCTTTCCTGCCTGCCTGCTCCCTTCTTTCTGCTGTTAGCCCATTGCCTTTTGTCCATTGATGATTCCAGATCTGCTGCAGGGGGCTCTGGTGGCACTGGTCTGGGTGTGGGTGGTGTCTTTTTTTTTTTTTTAATGTATTTTATTTAGGGGCTTCCCCAGTGGCTCACTGGGTAAAGAATCTGCCTGCAATGCAGGAGACACAGGAGACCCGGATTCGACCCCTGAATCAGGAAGATCCCCTGGAGGAGGAAATGGTAACCCACTCCAGTATTCTTGCCTGAAAATCCCATGGACAGAGGAGCCTGGCATGCTATAGACCGCGGGGCCGCAAGAGTGGGACACAACTTAGTGACTAAACAACAACAACTGACCTCATGGCTGCAGTCTGTGAGGTCACAGACTCAGACACGACAGAGCAGCTAAACACGCACATATATCTATTTATGTGGTCTTAGTCACAGCAAGTGGGATCTTCGCTGCGGCATGAGGGATCGTTTTTTTGAAGCTGTGGCATGTGAATCTTTAATTGTAGCGCGTGGGATCTAGTTCTCTAGTTCCCCGACCAGGGATCGAACCTGGGCCGCCTGCATTGGGCTTGTGAGGTCTTAGCCGCTGGGCCACAGGGAAGTCCTGAGGACAGTGTCTTGAAGGTGTGGCCGCACAGCTAGCAGCCTGCCGTGGGGAGGTCAGGGAGGGTTCTGCTTTCTCCTCTCGCTCCCATGGCCCGCCACTGTGTGCCTCCCGGGGCGGAGGCTAGCTGCTCCTGCTGCTTTGCTGCACTGCAACCAGACAGACGGGCTGCCTTTGCCTGGACACGTCTCCTCTACCTGGCTTCTCTGAAAACTCTCAGATTTGAGGGAAATTTGTGCCAGTTTCCCAAGCCCTAAACCCCAGCTCATCTCCTTTCTGGAGCCACCCTGCCCTACCCCGGCTTCCACTGGGTCACTGCCTCATCAGCATCTCAGCCCTGGTACCCCGAGTTGTTCTTGCCAAGACCAGCTAAGTGCCTGGCGCTGTTGCAGAAACTGTGGGCTTTGGGGGGCACGGCCCCCAAGATGCCTAGAGGCTGCTCTTTCGCTTTTTCTGTTCTGTTTTAATCATCCAGGAACTCAACAGATATTTATCAGGCCACCCACTGTGAGCTGGGCACCCAATGAGACACTGACCACCACAGAGATAGCCTGGTGGCTGGAGGAACAGAAGGTTTCAGGGCGGTGTGATGGGGTGGCGGCTGTGGAGCTAGGAGAGTCGGGGGAGAGGGCGGGATGGGAGGAGGGGAAAGGGAGGAGGGGAGGGGCCACACGGCCTGGCTTGGGGTGAGGGGGTGTCAGGAAGCGATTCTTAGAGGAAATGCCAACTAAGCTAAGCCCCAAAGTGGGTGGAGTGGCAAAGAAGAGGCTTGTGAAACAGCCGCAGGCTGAGTGTGCCTTGGCACGGCCTTCTGGGAGCTGCAGAAGGTTCAGCCTGGCTAGACTTCAGGTGTGAGGGGTGGGTCGGGCCGGGAGATGTGGCCTGGAGAGCCTGCGGCTCCCCCGCCAGAGCTGCCGGACCCGTGTGCCCCTCCCAAGGCAGGGTTGCTTCTGCCTGAACCAGGGGGGCTCCAGCGTGGCTGGAGCCAGCCTCCCCTGAGCAGTATAGGACTTGAGTTGGATGGAGCTGAGTGGGGGCACCTGGGTGCTCCCTGCTCCCCCTCAGTGGTCCTCCCTGCCTGGAACCCTCAGGCTGGGCAATGATTCGGGCAGAGCTGGGCTTGCCTCCTTTCATGGGACTCACACCTTCTGCTTCTGTGGGGTCAGGCAGACTTCTCTGCCCCCTTTGCCTTTCAGGGAATGCTCTGGATTCCATTCCGGTTCCAGTCCTAGTTCCAATTCTGATTCAGTTCCGACTCTGGTTCTGGGCTCAGCTGGACCCACAGGTGAGGCCAAACAGAGGAGCCAGGTCTTGTCAAGGCCAGGAAAGCAGATTCTGACTTCAGCACCTCCTCCTGGGGAAGGGCCTCCCCCATCCCTGAGCCAGGATGGTGAGACAGGCTGTGGGTGAACTTCTCAGGAGTGGAGGCTGGAAAGAAGAAACAGAAGACGTGGAAGGAGTTTTGTGAGACATCACAAAGCTGTTAAGACTCTAAAATCAGTTAGCCTGCTTGGCTCAGAAGAAGCAAATTTAACAGTCCAATTAAAGGGATTAGAAGGAGGGCTCTGGAGTCAGATAATGTACAGTTCAAAACCCAGTTCTGCTACTTATTAACCTTGTAACCTTGGGCAAGTAATCTCTTTGTGTCTCAGTCGCCTCCTCAGTAACACGGGGAGAATGAAAGCACCCACCCCACAAGATTACGGGAGGGCTGAGTCAGATAATCCGTGTTAAGCACTCAGCGTGGCTCCAGGTACACGGTCAAGCGTTAGTCGCTTAGTCGTGTCCGACTCTTGGCAACTCCATGGACTGTAGCCCTGCCAGGCTCCTCTGTCCACAGAGTTCCCCAGGCAAGAATACTGGAGTGGGTAAGCCATTCCCTTCTCCAGGGGATTTTCCCAGCCCGGGGATCGAACCCTGGGTCTCCTGCATTGCAGGCAGATTCCTTACCATCTGAGCCACCAGGGAAGGCTTAACAAATAATTAAGATGCTTTTTATTGATATTATTTCCTGCAATTTCTCTGATGGACAGGTGAGTGACCCTTGCCTGCCACCTAATGGGGGCCTCATGGGAGTTTATATCCCCCCACATCTACCCCCCCATGGAATGAGAGAGCTGCAGAATGGGGGTGCTCTCTAGCATTTTCACTCAGTGCAGGAAATGTTCAGGTTTGGCAGCTGGAATGTATGGCTTTATTGATTAATGGGCTCAGCTTTTTGGTCTTCACTGCCTCATCAGTAAGATGGGGATAGTGCGATCTCAATGGTGAGTTTATACCGCATGGATGGATGGCACAGGGCTGCATTCCAGCTCTGCTGTGTGACCTTAGGCAAGTTGCTTCACCTCTCTGGGCCTCTGTTTCCTGGTACTATGTACCAGAGAGAGTTGTGGAATTGGGGGAAACCTAGGTAATGTGCCAGGCAGAGAGTACACCTTCAACAAAATAGTCGCTAGTATCGTTATCCCGATGGTGAAGATGGGGAAGAAGTTTAGGGGTCTGGGAGGGAACTGGTTGGTTCTGCGTGGGCCTTGGGAGAGAAAGCTACTTATCACAGAAGTGCTTCTTGTTTCCCTTCATACCTTCCTGAGATGTCAGCATTGCCTAAACCTGGGAGGTTCATGTTCAAGCTGCGTAGAAGGAATGGGGAAGGAAGGGGGCTCGGAGGTCTCAGGAGCAAACCCAGGCAGAGCCTTCTCTCTGTGACCGACCCCTCCTGCCCCACAGGGCTCCTGCTGACTGACCCCTCAGGGCAGCGAGGCGCTGCTGAATCAGCCTCGCCACACCTGACCTGTCTGCTCTCGCGTTGACGTTCTTTCCCTTTCCTCCCATCCTTCACAATTCTGGGGAAATGAGTTTCTAGAAATTAAACAGCACGGAGGTCATCCAACCCATTTCCTACTGCAAGGCAGGTCTGTGACAATCCCACCTTGCATTCCCTGTCCCCTGGCCCTGCACCCCCTAAGTCCTCTAAAGCAGAGGATATCTCAGGCAAGGCAGACACCCTGCGGTCTGACTTCAGTCCCTCTAGATGGGCTGTTAGCCTGGGCCCTCTTGTTTGGGCCTCTAGAGAGGTGGGGAGAAGCTGGCCAGCCTTCATCCAAATAACCCTCCTGAGGTTAGGAAGGGTGTCATTAAGCCATTCTTTCTCCAGGCTAAATAATCCCAGGGGCCTTTAACCCTTTCCTCTCAGGTTCTATTTTTCCAAGTCTAATTATTTTCACTGCCCTCTCTGTATTTTAGGACGCCACCCTATAATCATGGAATTTCAGAGCTGGAAGGTACCTAGGAGAGGCATGGAGGAGCCAGATGCAGAGGGTCAGGCCCTGTGTGGTCCAGTCGCAGGCATGGGAGTGAAGTCCAGTCAACCCCTCTTCACGACCCCCTTCCCCATCCTTCCTCCAGCCAGGGAGAGCTCTGCTCATTTCCCTTTAGAGCAAAAATTGATCGAGCTGTTCTGGGGAGCTATGTGCTGTCAAGGCATTTTCAGAATTGTGACCTCCTTAATCCCTTCACTGTCCTGCCAGGCAGCCTCATTTTGTAGGCAAGGAAACTGGCTCTGAGAGATTAAGTAATTTGCCCAAATTTACACTTGAAGAAAGTTCCAGAGCTCTTCTGCCCAGAGTCCCTGCTCCTGCTACTCCCACCCCAGTTCCCGAGGTGCCCACAGAGAGCCAGTTACCACAGGCCTTTCTGGAAGCATCTCCCTCGTGGAGAGTCTGTCAAACTCCAGCCAGCACCAGGCTGCAACAGGAATCGGTCAGGATTCCACAGAGAAACAGAACCAACAGGAGATATGTTTGTCTCTATCTCTCTATATATTTATATAAAGAGGTTCATTTATACATCTTTATATCACCCCTTCATGGATCACAGCCTTGTCACGGTGTGAAGGGGTTTGTGTAACTCAATGAAGCTATGAGCTGTGCCCTTTAGGGCCACCCAAGATGGACGTGCTGTAGTGAAGAATTCTGACAAATCGGGGGCCAATGGAGAAGGAAACGGCAACCCGCTCCAATATCCTTGCCTGAAGAACCCCATGGACAGTAGGAGAAGGCAAAAAGATTTGTCCATGGAAGCTGAGACCTCCAGGCCGGAAGGTGTCCAATAGGCTGCCGGGGAAGAGCAGATTCAGCTACTAATAGCTTCAGAAGGAATGAAGCGGCTGGGCCAAAGCAGGAACGCTGCTCAGCTGTGGATGTGTCTGGGGGTGAAAGTCATGCTGTAAAGAACAGTATTGCACAGGAGCGCAGATGGTTAGATGGCATCACTGACTCAATGGACAGGAATTTGAGCAAAGTCCAGGCGAGAGTGGAGGACAAAGAAGCCTGGTGTGCTGCAGCCCGTGGGGTCGCCAAGAGTCAAACACAACTTAGGGACTGAGCAACAACAGCAATTTTTATATCAAGGGATTTATTTCAAGAAATTGGCTCATGCGGTTGTGGGGGATGGTAAGTGGCAGGTTGGCAACTCAGGCAGGAGTTGATGGCAGGTTTTGAGGCAGAATTTCTTCTTCTCCAAGAAACCTCAGTTTTCATGGTGAAGGCCTTTCCAATGATTCGATGAGACCTGACCACATTAAAGCAGATAATCTTCTTCACTTAAAGTCCACTGACTGTAATGTAACCACATCTACAAAATATCTTCACAGCAACACCTAGATTAGTGTCTGACTCAATAACTGGGTATTATAGCTTAGGCAAGTTGACACGGAAAGCTGCACATCCCGCCCTCCTTTACGAGTATCAGTGGAGAGAAGTTGGCTTGATCCAGTGGGTATTTTCCCCAGAGTTCAAGGCAAGTGCTGGGAAGGTGCCAAGGATGGCAGAACCCTCCTGGGCCTCCCCATTATGAAAGTGCTAGGTCCCAGGTCAGGGTTATCCCAACCAGATCCGTACCAGACTTTTTCCCCCTGGGGAGGCCCTGATCTCTATTTGATAACTTCATTTAAGACTTGGTGACTTTTAAGGGGGGGGGGGGTAAAAGACTAGGAAGGAGTAAAGGGCACTCCTTGGAATAGGATCAAGAGGATTGTCGCCTGACTCTGAGGGACTGGGTAGGCCAAGAGTCCTTGAGGGTGGGAACCATGTCTCAGCACTCGATATCCCAGGGCTGGGCCCATGGCCCATGGGGGAGGTGCTACACATGTCTGTTTCTTCCCCTTCATCACCCTCCCCAGCAGGTGCCTTAAATATTCTAGGCAGGTAGAAATCAGACCTGTTTTTAAAGTTCTTCCTAGAAGAAAATTTGATAGCAGAAACAGTAGTTCCCAATCTAGAGTTATTTTTCTTTTTCCTCTGTCTCCTTCTCCCTCTTCTTCTCTTTCTTCTTATTCACCAAAAGGTTCAGCCTTTAATTTTAGAATAAATAAGTCCCAGGAACATGAGGTGCAGCATGGTGACAATAGGTAATAATACTGTCATGTATATTTGAAAGTTTTTAAGAGAGTAGATCTTAAGAGTTCTCATCACAAGAAAAAGAAATTAAAGAGTTCTTAGTATATAATTGAAACCCCTCCAATTTCACGGCAAACTCTGTAGGACTAGAACAGCAGAAATGAGTAAATAAGACCTCAGAAATTCTATTGTTGCTATAAAGTTTTGAGCTCAGATAGTAAAGAATCTTTCTGCAATGCAGGAGACTTGGGTTTGATCCCTGGGTCGGGAAGTTCCCCTGGAGAAGGAAATGGCAACTCACTTCAGTATTCTTGCCTGGAAAATTCCATGGACAGAGGAGTCTGGAGGGCTACAGTTCATGGGGTCGCAAAGAGTTGAACACAACTGAATGACTAACACACAAAGTTTTGAACCACCACAGCCTTCTGGCTGCTGTCTATAACCAGAGGCACAGAAAGACAGAGATACAGGCCAGTCGAAAGAGCCGTGCCAGTACTAAGACTGGGCCAGCGCCCTCCTCTCTTGGACACAACTGCCCCTTAGCTTATCTTTCTCAGGGCACGAGGCTCAGATAGATTCAAAGATGTTCCTGCAGCAAATAGTCCCAAAGCTTGAAACTGAATGGCTGAGGGAGGTCGTGACATCTTTTTCTTTGCAGATCTTTTAGAGGACATTTTTAGATACAGTTTTGCTCAGAGGCAAGGGATGGACCCGCTGACCGCTCCCTCCCAACCTTGGGATCCCAAGGGGGCGGGAGGAGCTTTCTCCTTTTAAAGGGGTTTCCTCTTTCATCTGGAGGTGACTGGGGAGGGAATCAGGTGCTGCCAGGCCGCAGAGGTGGGTGGGTGAGGCTGCTCCACCCGCTGAATCAAGGGAGGCTTCCAGGAGGGGAATGGCTTGGAGATGCCTCATGAAAGAAGGCTGGGAGGAGGCTTGGGGTTGGCTGACCAGTGTGCGTGGGAAGAAGGGACTCGGTGGGGGCTGGCTAGCTGTACATACTTAGTTTGAAGAAGGATTCTCCCTGGCTTCACAGGACTCCTTTGGAAGCCACACCTGCCAGCTCTTCTCACCTCCTAACCCTTGCAAGGGATGGGGTTGGGGCTGACAGCCACTCACATTCCACCATCACTTGGTATAGGGAGAAACATTGCAGCAAGAAGGCTTTAAGCCAGACCACAGGTAGAACTGGATAAGGAGGGAGATGAGTGACGGAGGGGCTTCCATGGACCCATTTCTTTCAAGGCCTTTAAAAACAAAGTTTCTTCTGCTCCCAGGAGACCCCTCACCTCCAAGCCACAGTGATGGATGTGACAGCCTTTGGGAGCTTTTGGCCAGCTTGCATGTGACACATAGGTTCTGCTAGCATTAGGAAATGCCCTTTTGTGGAGCTTGTGCAACAGATTTGGGATCAAGTGCAGCTAGATCCTAGCAGATGGTACCACATGTCGATGGGGGGACGCAATGGCAGAACTGGAGTGAGGGTTTGCAGAAGCCCTAGGAGCAATCACGTTGCCGTGGATGGTCCCCAGTGCCCACCCCAGACCTCAGTACTCCAGAGGCTAAGGTGGGGGCTAGGGCGGAAGTCCTTCCCCCTTAGCTCAGCCCTGGGGCTGGTGTGCACAGAGTCATGGTGTCCCTGGAGACACGATTGTTTCTTTGGCTTCTCCTTTTCAACTTTTGGATTCTGGGGATTCCTAGGACACTCCGCCTAGAGTCCACCATGCATCTGGAGTGAGGAAGGGCTGGGGCCCCATCTGGGTGGACCAAAACTCAGAGCAACCAACACAGACTGAGAATTCAACTGAATAAATATCTGCTGAGTCAAATCAAATGCTGCCTCTGTCTGGTCAGAGAGGACACCTCTGTGCATGGGAAGTGAGCTGTGCTCAGCCTGGTTGGATGGACCGCCTCTCACAGCACGGCCTGGACTCTTCTCTCCCCTGGGCAGCTCAGGCCTCTCACATGGATTTCTCTCATTCTCGGTCATGCCAGATTCAAATAATTGACTCACTGGTTTGTTTCCCCACTAGACTGGAAGCTCCCCCACCACGAGATCTGGGATTCATTCATGCGGTGTGGTCAGTCCCTTGTTTAAAGCCTGGCACATGGTAGGATGCTGAAATATCAATGTGAATGAGTGAGTAATTAACACCATTGGGTGGTCTGAGACAAATACCCCTGAGTAGGACAGACAGTGATGTTTCAGGGGTTCAGAGGAGGGAGCAATCTGTGCACCTGAGTCAGGGGGGAAAGCCTTGTGGAAGAGATAAGGTAGCCTTATCTTCCACTGCCTTAAAATCACTTGAACCCATTTTCCTCTCTCAGGACAGTTGAGAGTTGAATTCTCCATCATCCTTTTTCTTTTTTTCTGTCCTCCACTCCTACATTAATTCATCTACCCAGTTACCCACCAATCCCCTGTGATGTCCTGGACTGGCTCACAATGGCCTGACCCTGTCGGGAGCTGACCGTATTCATGTCTTCCCAGCACATCTTATGTTGGTGGCTTGAAACTGGCCAGGGTAGAAGAAACTGGCAAACACTATCAACCAGTGCTTTTTTTGCTCTGGAAGAGAAAGTTGCTAAGTGTTTATCAGCACACTTGCTTATCTACTACTTGTCCATTACCTTCCGTCCATCTCCTTCCTTCCTTTCTCTTCCCTCTCTCCTTTCCACAAATCTTCCTTCCTCCCCTTCCTTTCCTTTTTTAAAGTGACTTTATCCAGTTCCCCACTTGCCTACTCATCCATCCATCCACCATCCTTCTGCCGTCCATCTATCAATCCTTCATCCTATGGCCCACTCACCCATCATCCATCCATCTGTTAATATTATCCATCCATCCACCCATTCATTTCCAACTCAGATCCATCTAACTTTTGTTTCTTCTGTATATTCACCCACATATCCATCCATCCATTCATCCATCCATCTATCCATCCATCCTTCCACAAATGCTTTCTGAGCATCTTCTCTGTGTCAGCCTATTTTTCAGGTTCAGAATCTTTCCCAGACTTCTGAAAGATGGAGCATGAACCCTAAGACTAGCAGAGGCCTCCTCATTAGGGAGGGGCAGCCAGCACTGATGTTGGGTTCATAAGCAGAACACTTTGCTTTTCCCCTTCTGCTGCTGCTTGCCCTCTCTGCTCTTTGCTCCTCATAGCCTGTTCTCACAGGGCCCAGGAGACACCAGCAGGGGAAGGAGCAGTATGGCTCCACTTCTGTCCCTCTTCCTTTCCCTCCACACCTCAGGCAAGAGCCCAGCGGAAGTGGGCTTGACTTAAGAAAAGTATTTTTTAATTTATTTTGGCTGTGGCAGGTCTTGGCTGCAGCATGTGAGATTTTGGTCGTGGCATGCTAACTTTAAGTTGTGGCATTTGGGACCTTTGGTTTTGCGGCATGTGGGATCCAGTTCCCTGACCAGGGGTGAAACCTGGGTCCCCTGCCTTGGGAGTGCGGAATCTCAGCCACTGGTCCACCAAAGAAGTCCTGAGCAAGACTTTTTGAGAAAGTGTTTCCTGCCCCCAGAAGCCCCCATGAACTCTTAGACCACTCACCAGTGAGTTCAAACGAGTCGGGGCTCCTGTGGAGCCTGAGAACGGAGACACAAGGTGAGAGGGAATCCCCTTGATGAAGCAGCACTCTCCACCCCCACACCTCCTCTTAAAACTCTGGCTGCTTGGGGAGCTAAGCTTGTCTCTGCTCTCGTTCCCACGAGCTGTTGCTGCAGAGGATTAGCTGTTCGGCCTGGTGAGCCAAAGGGGCGGGGGCTCCCTGAGTTTGACCTGGATTCGAGGGGAAGGAAACCCACTCCCCTACACACAGCCTGGAACCTGCCGCCCCAGCCACTCCCACCTCTGCTCTGTCCAGTCCAGCCCGGCCGGGGAGAGGCACAGCCCTTCCCTTGGTGGGGGCCCTGAGGACGCTGCCACCTGGCCTGCGTTTCTGTCCCTCACTACTGTCTCCCTGTCCCTTGGATCCAAGCAGGTTCTAACTTGCTCTGATAGAAATAACATAAAGCCGTAAGCATCTTGTTAGGGCTGCTGGGTGGGACGTGACTTCCTGAAGCTGTCTTCCGTTGAGATAGTCAGGTGGCTGTTGGTTCTCAAAGGCCTTGGGTTGAAATTTTAGCTCCAAATCAAGTGGAACCCACCATTCCTTTTAAGACAGGAAGTCAAACACAATATTGTAAAACAATTATCCTCTAATTTAAAAAAGTACTAAACTTTTTGATGGAAATTAAAAAACAAAAAAAAAGATAAGAAGCAACTCCAGTGTCTCAGGGTGGCAGGGGGATATTCCTCTGAAACCCAGGCCATCACGTTTCAAGATTATTTGGCTTGTGTGACCCAGTTAAATAGCCCTGAGTCCTGTGGGCCTCTGCGGACACCTCACCTTCTGTCCCACGGCTGGCTTGGCTCAGCGAAGCCTGCCCACCTGCGAGGACAGAGGCTCCCGCTTTCCTGATGAGAAGAAAGTGTATCAGAAGGAAGCAGCCCAACTGGTTGCTGAGCCGTGGAAAATAATTAAACTGGGGAAGAATAAAAACACTTCTTTAAAAAACCAGGTTAGGTATGAATGTGCAGGGCGTGGCCCCTCTGTATAATTAGCTGCTCTGCTGGCTCTGGGAGCCGCCTGCCTCTCCTGCCCGCCCGTTGTGTCAGGCCCTCCTCTCGGCTCCCGGTAGGTGTGTCTCGGGCTCCGTGGCTGCCTGTCTCACTCCTGCAGAGACGCCGCAGCCCGAGAGGTCACCCACCTGAACCCCCAGCGCGCCCAACAAAGACCAGCCAGGTGAGCCGAGATGGAAGCTGCAGACGCCTCCAGGAGCAACGGGGCCAGCCCGGAAGTCAGGGATGTCCGCAGCCCCCTGAGCCCCAATGGCAGCCTGGAGAATGGGGTCAAAGCTGAAGACAAAGGGGCTAAGACTGCCAACGGGCACGGCGGGGAGGTGGCCGAGGGCAAGGGCGCAGGCGGCGCCCTGAAGCCGGGCGAAGGCAGGAGCTCCCTGTTCTCCGGCAGCGAGTGGCGACGGCCCATTATCCAGTTTGTCGAGTCGGTGGATGACAAGGGCTCCAGCTACTTCAGCATGGACTCTGGGGAAGGCAGGAGGTCTCCCTACGCCGGGCTCCAGCTGGGGGCTGCCAAGAAGCCGCCTGTCTCCTTTGCCGAGAAGGGGGAGCCGCGCAGGTCCATGTTCTCAGAGCCTCGGAAGCCCTCGGTGTCCATCCTGGAGCCCGGAGATGTCCGGCGGAACAGCTACCCCCGGGGCGACTCCAGCACCCTCCTGCGCTCCAAGTCGGGCTCCGAGGAGGTCCTGTGCGACTCGTGCATCGGCAACAAGCAGAAGGCCGTCAAGTCCTGCCTGGTGTGCCAGGCCTCCTTCTGCGAGCTGCACCTCAAGCCCCACCTGGAGGGCGCTGCCTTCCGCGACCACCAGCTGCTCGAGCCCATCCGGGACTTCGAGGCCCGCAAGTGCCCCCTGCACGGCAAGACCATGGAGCTCTTCTGCCAGACGGACCAGACCTGTATCTGCTACCTCTGCATGTTCCAGGAGCACAAGAACCACAGCACCGTGACTGTGGAAGAGGCCAAGGCCGAGAAGGAGGTAAGAGCTGGCCGCCCTCGCAGTGCCCTCCCACCTCACCTGCTCCACCGGCTGCTCCCAGGGTCTGGAGCTTACCTCTCTGCTGTTCCTGGTTCTTTCAGAAAACAGTCCTTTCCCCTCCTACCCCCAGACTGGGAGTCAGAGATGGTTCCCCTATCCTCTAAAGCCTCAGGAGTCAAGTCATCTCCTAAATGAGCAAAGAGGGCCTCAGCAAAGATGGGGGGCTTGGCCAAGGTCATAGGATAAGTTCAAGACAGGCCAGGAAATCAGCATTCCATCCTGGGCTCTCTGCCTGGCTGGGTGCTTCTTCCTTCCTTTCTACTTCGGTGCTAAGTCACTCAGTCGTGTCCAACTCTTTGTGACTCCATGGACTGTAGCCCACCAGGCTCCTCTATCCATGGAATTATCCAGGCAAGAGTACTGGAGTGGGTTGCCATTTCCTTCTCCAGGGGATCTTCCCCACGCAAGGGTCAAACCCAGTCTTCTGCCTTGCAGGCAGAATCTTTACTATCTGAGACACTGGGAAAGCCACCGGGAAAGCCACCTCTTTCTACTTAATGGAGAGAGAATTCTTCCTAGCTGAGGAGGACTGGCTCGTGGGGATAAGTCATGGGTAAGGAGGAGGGAATTTGGGGACCACGTCAAGGCCCTTTCTCCCCTGACCTTGGAGTTGGTCTCTTTGGCAGTGGCTCCTTCTTGTTCTGTCTGATCCCCCAGCCAGTCTTGACACTCCCAGCAGCCTCCTTTATCCTTCCCTCAGCTGGACGCTCAGTGCTTTGTGTGTGTGGCCGTTGCCTATAGGTGGACACTCGTGGCGGTTGGAGTCGGGGGGGAGGGGTGTACATGTGTGTGCGTGTGTGCGTGTTTTCTGTGCACGTGGGTGCTTATGTCTGTGTATGGATGCTTGCATGTGACTGTATATGTGGCATGTGAGTGTGTTCGCATGTGTTCTGTGTGCGTGATCCTGCCTGTGCTTCTGTGGGGAGGAGCAGAGGCGCGTGGAGGCTTGTGAATGTGGCACGCCTTACTCCTGGAGAGGATGTGCTGGGATAAGGGCTCGTCTGTGGCTGCATAGATACTGGGACTCCTCCCTCTACAACAACACAGACCCCCTGACGTGGCGCGTCCTCCAGCCGGGGTCAGCCATGCTCATTGTCAAGGCAGGGGACTCTGCTTTCTGCACCCCACAGAATGGGGCAGCACAGGCCCCCCTCTGTGCCCAGCCTTCCTGACCTGAAGTCTGTGGGTCACTCTTTCCTATCCATACTCCTGGGCAGGAGAGACGAGTCAGAGATGACAAAAGGCTCAAAGAGCCTTTTCAGGAGCCTCATTTAGCCCAGGAAAGAAAGGTGGTCCTAGTCTCCCTAACTCCCTGACCCCAGCCTGGCTTCAGGCTTCAGACAGGGAGATGGAGCTGGGGCAGGGGCCATGGATCTCCTCCAGGGTCTCACTTAGGGAATCAAAACAGATTGCGGGTAATTATCCTCAACCACCACAACCAAGAAATTGCAGAGCCCCAGGCTGGGTTTTAGGAGACTCAGCTCCAGTTCTAGTTTTTCCTCGAACCAGCTCTAAGACAGTGGACAAGTCCCTTATGTTCTCTCAGCCTTGGTTTCCCTTCACATGAAACTAAGGGGTTGGACTAGATTGGAAGTTTTCAAATGACCCCCTGGAGCCTGAAGATTCTTAGGAATGTCTCTGAGACCTCAGGGATGAGGAGGGGGGCAAACTGACGCCCAGAAGGCAGGGGTGCAGGCTCCTATTGCTACTGCAAGCAGCTGTGCCATGCTGGGGCTCAGTCATGTCTGAATCTTTGCAACCCTCTGGAAGCAGACCGCCAGGCTCTTCTGTCCATGGGATTTTCCAGCACCTACCCACTCCAGTAGTGTTGCCTGGAGAATCCCATGGAAGCAGAGCCTGGTGGGCTACAGTCCATGGGGTCACAGAAGAGTCGGACACGACTTAGTGACTGAACAACAACAGCTCTTATTTATCTGTTATATGTGTAGGGCTTGGTTCCAAATTTTATTTGAAACCAGGGTATCTCCACTTAAGAAAAGCCTGAGTGCCCCAGAGGACAGGACAGTCTTGGGCAGTTTTCTCTGGCAGCACCTGGGACTTGGTGTTCATGCTCTAGGGCTCGTGATGTAGGTCAAGAGGCAGAGCTCAGACGCACAGACCAGTCTGGGGTGCATCCGCCTAGTTACACAGCAGCGGCTGTAAGTAAACATCAACTTGCAGAGGACAGAATGCTAGGCTGGATGGAGAATGAGCAACCTTGCCGTCTCCTCTCCACCTTGCATGGGAACACAGACCCAGAGGAAGGAAGGGACCTGTCCAGGCTCAGTGCTGGAGGAAGAAGCCCCCTGAGTCCTCTTCTAGTGTTTGAGAGCAACTGGGGGAAGGGGGATGGGATTCAGGAGGTGTGTGCCTTACAGGGCCTCAGGGGGAAATGTCTGACCCTCTGGAGTGACTTAAATGGTGGGAGCTTCAGACTGTGTGTGTGTGTGTGTGTGTGTGTGTGTGCTGCAGCATAGGTAGGCAGGGAGGGGTGGTGCTGAGCAGCTGAGTGGAGACAGAGGTGGAGTGGAGCTCTTTGTCCAAGCCTAGCCCCGCTGGAATGTCAGACACTGGGGGCGTTGGCACAGGGCAGCCTTAGGTAGGTTGTCAGATCAAAGTGAAGGAGCCTGTCAGCCCTGACATCCTTCAGAGGCAGCCCCTGCAGACCCAAACATCAGCCTACACACAACTTTTTTGCAAGAAGTCCTGTCCCGAACCTGTTCTGCAGGCTGGTCGGTGAGGCCCCGATGAGGCCGTCACTGATCGGTCATGGTTTCTTGCATGAGACTGTAGACAACACCCTGGGCTGCAGTGCGTTTGGGCCTCATCTGCAGAATCCGAGCAGAGGTGGTGTTGGAGAAAGGCTACTCGGTGCGCCGCCAACACGACAGGCCTTCCTCTGCCGACCCAAGATCAGAAGATTTCCAGTTTCACTCTGAATGTCTCAAGGAGGGTCCACAGATGTCCTGAGTTGCACATTTCTGTTGTTGTTTAGTTGCTAAGTCATGTCTGACTCTTTTGTGACCCCATGGACTGTAGCCCCCCAGGCTCCACTGTCCACGGGATTTCCCAGGCAAGAATGCTGGAGTAGGTTGCCATGCCCTGCTTCAGGGGATCTTCCCGACCCAGGGATCAAACCCACGTCTCTTATGCCTGTTGCATTGGCAGGCGGATTCTCTACCACTAGCACCAACTGGGAAGCCTTTGCAATGTGCACATCCATCCTGTTCTGTGTCTCAGGGCCTGTCTTCTTCTCTCCCGAGTACCTTCTGCTGCATTGGGTCAGAGTGGAGGATTCCTGGCCACGACTCTTGCTGCAGGGTCGTCTGCCATTCTGTAGGTTCTCCAGGCTCTAGGTCGGCAGTCTGGCCAGGCATGGGGAGGAGCGCTCAGGACAAGCATTGCTCTGGAGGGCGAGGTCCTAACTCAGTAGTGCAGCTCAGATTCAACATCTCGGCCACTCTCCTGACGCCATCATTTGGCTCAGTTCCTTTCTGCCACAGTGGTCTGTGGCTTTGCCTCTGGTCTCATTGCTCAGTTTTTCCATGAAGTCTGAGCTGCCAGGCTGCTGGCCATGGGCAATTACTGGTCTTTGAGCTTTGGGAGATGTGCTGGTCTGGGATTTTGGGGCTCTCTGGGTGGACCAACATGACCAAGTTCAGGAAGAGGAGCCAGATGGCTAAAGGCCTAGAATGGGGTTGGGGGCATGTCTGGGACCACTCTTTTCAGAGATATTGGGGGGAAAACTGCCCTGGGACAGGGTGAGTGAGAAAGGTGGTGGGATGACCTCTGTGGGTGCGCTTGGATGATGCTCTTCCCCACCCATCTTGCCCCTTCTGCATCCTGATGTCCAAGGAAGCAGGAGGAATAGTGAGTCCCAACAAAGCCAACGAATACTGGGCTGGTTGACATCTGGGTGGGAATGGGGAAATCTATCCAGCATTTCAGATTCTTATCCAGATAATTACCATTTGTCTGAAAGTACAAATTTGGCAATTAACTGGCTCATTTGGCAAATGTCATAGCCAGTGGCCCGTGTGGTTAATTCAGACCAGAGGAGGATCCTGGGCCCCATTTCCCCTTCCCTGGGGCGGCACAGGCACACCTGTTCAGGTGAGTGCTCAGGTGTGTCTGCATCTGAAGGCCCTGTCTGTCCCAGCCGAGGCACCACCAGCTGCCGGCCACCTCTTTGCTCCCCCAAGGCCGGAAGGATTTCAAGACTGGGTGGCCTACGCAGGGCCCGTCCCAGCCACAGAGCGAGTGGCAACAGGAGGAGTGTGGGAGAAGGGAACAAAGAAGGTATTTAGGGGCAGGCCTGGGCAGGGCGGAGGGGGTGAGCAGGGAGCGGAGGGAAGCCGGAGGGAGGTGTAGACGGGGGAGCCGACAGGAGCTGAGGCCCCATCAGACATCAGGGGATTTAATCAGATTCTTAGGGAGGAGGGAGGGCTTCCCAGGTGATGCTAGTGGTAAAGAACCCACCTGCCAGTGCAGAAGGCTTGAAAGACACAGGTTTGATCCCTGGGTCAGGAAGATCTCCTGGAGGAGGGCATGGCAACCCACTCCAATATTCTTGCCTGGAGAATCCCATGGACAGAGGAGCTTGGTGGGCTAGAGCCCAATAGGGTTGCAAAGAGTCGCACATAACTCAAAACAACTTAGCAAGCCCAGGGAGGAGAAGGAGAGAGCGGGGCCTTAGGGGGTGATGGGGAGGTGTGGGGAGGACAGGGAGAGAGGCAGAATCCATGAATTGCCTCATCTATGAGGTAGGGGGTGGGGAGGCCTGGCACTACGATGTCCTGGATGATACAGAGAACAGCCCAGGGGTTGACGCCATGTAACTGAGCTGAGTCCTGTCTCTGTGTCATGGTCCTCTCATTTCCTCACTGGGAAAACTCAGGCAAGCTCCTCAATCTGCCTTGGTTTCTGTACCTGTAAAATGGGGACAACAGGGCTTACCTCCCCAGGGGGCTTTTGAGATGAAAGGAGAAATGCAAACACACAGTGGCTGCTCAACAAAGCAGTTAGGGTCCTTCCTTCTATGGTGACAGGAGAACCCAATATTTCAGAACCTTCCTGTGTTATATTGCTTTCTGTCTCCTGCCTCGTCTGGCTTTTGTGCCGCCTGGCTAGCAGGGAAAAATTGCCAAGGACTAAACAGATGCTGTTCACATCCCCAGAGGTCTCAGCCCAAACCCTCCTCTCCTAACAGGGTAGCACTCACCCCAGATGTGAGAGCAGACCCTTCTAGTAGCACAGAATTCACAGCCCCAGGTCCCTTCCAAGATCCCACTGTGCTTGGCAAGTTGGGGCTTGAGAGGCCTCCACTCCGCCCGTGTTGACTTCCCTGGTGCCCCAAAGAAACCAGGAGACCAGTCTCTGCCGCCCTGACTGATGCTTCCACCCACGGCTGCAGACAGCAAGGCTCTGCTTTTGACCCTGCCCTTGCATGTTTCCAGATCGGCTGGCAGCCTCTCCCTCCACCCCTCCCAGGTCACTGGCCAGCATCTCTGGCTCTCCTCGGCACATCCCCTCCCACTAGCCTCCCTCTTCCCGGCCTCTCTTACACAGGCTGGACCCCAGGGGCTGACTCCTGCTGCCCTTGGCTGAGGCTCTTCACTGTTCTAAAGCGCCACCCCCCCCCCCCAGGGGATTCAGTGCCATCTTCCTCCCTCTTGGCCAGTGAGTCTGTGCTCTTGTGGGTAAGACATTCCCAACGCACAGACCTCTGTGCATTCCACTGGCTCCTCACCTCCCTCTTCTCTAGGAAAACCTCCTACCACTCACAGGGGGCAGCCCGCCTGCACCCCGTTTATCCTCCTTCTGTTCTGTTTTCCCCCAACATCCTCCAGTCTTCAGTTATCCGCCATCTAGTCTCTACATCCCCAGGGCTTCCCTGGTGTCTCATATGGTAAATAATCTACCTGCAATGCAGGAGATCTGGGTTCAATCCCTGGGTCGAGATGACCCCCTGGAGAAGGGCATGGCTGCCCTCTCCAGTGTGCTTGCCTGGAGAATCCCGTGGACAGAGGAGCCTGGTGGGCTACAGTCTATGGGGTCGCAAAGAGTCGGACACGACTGAGCGACTTCCCTTCACTTCACACTCTCAGCCTGATGCCTTGACCTCCCCCCTTTCTGTACATTTTGCTCTGTATCCTGACCCTGCACACACCACACCTGGACCCCCGCACACAGCATCCCAACCTCTGAGCACCATCAAGACTCACCTGCTCACCCCTGCCTGCTCCCCCGGCTTACCTGCCCTGCGGGCCTGCCTGCCTCCCTGTCCTCTCCCCTCCGAGTTCTGGCCCATGGAAGGTGCCTGACACAGCAGTGGTGACGGGGCCAGTGGCCAGTGCTTTTCTCTAGAGTCTCACCTGCCTGGAAGGTGGTCCTCTTCCTACCTCCATGAAAGATGGAGTGACTGGGGCATGGAGGAGTTTAGTAACTTGCAAAGGCCACCTGCCTGGACGTGGTGGTAACTGGATTCAAACCTCTGGACTCCCAGTCCTGGGCTCTGGGCAGGGTCCCTCCTGGATTCCCCCAGGCTTGTTTCATGGAAGAGTTGCTCTGTCGCCGCTTCCCCAGGCCTGGGGAGTGAATGCACGTTTGCTCTCTGCTCTCCTTGTTCTGGTGTGAGGTAGGGGTGAGGAACCCCAGTGCCAGCCGCTCATCTCTGGGCTGGTGACATCTCAGCTGCAGGGGGAGGTGGATTCCAGTGTCGCCCCCCCGCCCCCCACCACCTCCTCAGGCCTTGCTTGCTGCAGGTGAGGGGGTGAGGGGGTTATCCAGGAATGGGAAAGTTGCC
Source organism: Capra hircus (assembly GCF_001704415.2). Taxonomy (NCBI): domain Eukaryota; kingdom Metazoa; phylum Chordata; class Mammalia; order Artiodactyla; family Bovidae; genus Capra; species Capra hircus. Next base: position 51,659,115 of record NC_030822.1, read on the forward strand.
CAGCACTGTTCAGCCTTTAGGCTTCTTTCTCACAGCTTGGACCCATTACCAGTCCCAGGCTTCTCACGAACGTTCCAGGCTACCAGCTCTGCCCACTTCTGTGTTTTGGGCTTTTGGCTCCGCCCGCCTCCTGCAGAGTCTCCACTGCCCATGTGGGGTCTTTTTGTCTCTGCTCTCCACCCTCCCTCCACCCTGTCTGTGGACAGCTGGCTCCTCCCAGCCTTTGTCCAGAGATTGGGCCAAATCCCGCCCTCATCTGCTTTTATTCCTCTTCACAAACATTTCCCATCTTGGCTGGTGGCATTTTCCATGTTGTGGGATTTCTTGTGTGTAGCTGGTGGGGCGCTGGCTTCCTGAGAAGAACTGAGAGTCTGCGGCCCAGAGAGCCCTGGGGTGTGGGCAGAGGGGTGGGGTGGGAATCCGGGGCTTCGGGTCTGGGAGATTTTCAGCTCCCACCCCAGTCCTTCCCACCATCCCCACCAGCTTCTCAGTGCTCTTTCCCACAAAAGCCAGGATGCTCTCTCCTTCATCAGTCCACTTCACTGGGTCTCTGCACCAGGGACCCACCAGCACCCCCTGGCCTGGGGGAGCATCCAGGAATTGTGACGTGTGTGCACAGCTGCTCAGGACTCCTTGCCAGCAGAACTCACATTCCTGGTAGTTTGTGGCGTCCACATCTTGATTCTTCTTGAGTTTCCTCAAGGAGATGGCTGGAAAAGGTTGGGACTCTGTTCAAAATCCAGTGTAATGGGGAGACCTTGAGCATTCTGGGGTGCTCTCGGATGCCCAGTCTTCCTGCTTTCAGGTGGAGATCACCCACCTGCCTTTCAAACTGGAAGGTGTTTTAGGAGTACTAGTGGGGAACCCACAGAACAGAAGAGGTGCCTCTTGGCTGGACTGGCTTGGCCTTAGCTTCATGCGCGCTTCCTCAGTGGTTCAACGGGTAAAGAATCTGCCTGCAAAGCAGAAGATGCAGGTCTGATTCCTGACTTAGGAAGATTCCCCTGGAGAAGGAAATGGCAACCCACTTGAGTGTTCTTGCCTGGGAGATCCCATGGACAGAGGAGCCTGAAGGGCTACAGTCCATGGGGTCACAGAGCCAGACACAGCTGAGTGACTGCACACCCACATAGCTCATGCTCCCCCTTTTGTCTGTGTTGTAGCTGCTTTTCAGAGCAGGGTGTTTCTCCATCGGAAGGAAGCTATTATCCACACTTTCCGTATCAGAGCTCATGTCCCAGTTCACTCCGGGTCCTCTTCCCAACCCACCCCAGACCCTGACAGCCCATGTTCTCTTCCTGAGGAGGGACCCTGGACCCTTTCTTTCTTTTCTCCCATCCACCCTCACTGCCTCGCTCACTGGCCTCTCTCCTCCCCCAGGGACTTGAATAAAGTCCCAATCTTGCCCAGACTGCAAAGTGCTCTCCATTTCCCATAAACAGGTTTATAGCTGTGCCTGCCCAGACGGACTCCCCGCTGGCGGCAACCCAGACTGCTGCTTGCAACACAGGCCTCACGTCATGCCACAGAAACGCTGTACCCTCTTACTGCCATGGGCGCTCCCTGGGCTGGGCTGGGCTGAGCTGGGCTGGGTCCCCTTTCTCCTGTAAGCTGCTCCCTGATGGCCCCAGGTCCATTGAAAGGAGCAGGAACCCCCTAATGAGCTTCCTTCCTGCTCACGTTGGGTGGAGGGCCTGGTAGAGGGTCCGCCTTACAAACACATGGCTGGGTTGCCCAGCCTCAGAGCCCAGAGTTTACAATGAGGTGGTGCTTGACTTGTTGCTGGATCCTTGGTGACTGGCACAGTGCCTGGCATATTTAAGGGCCCAGTGAGTGTTGGGTGAATGAAGGGCAGAGTGATGATTTGTGGGCCCTCCTCCCTGACTCTCTGTATCTTTTCCACTTCCTCCCCCTGACTTCTCTTCCAACCCCGGCTCCTTCCCTACAGACGGAGCTGTCACTGCAAAAAGAGCAGTTGCAGCTCAAGATCATTGAGATAGAAGATGAAGCCGAGAAGTGGCAGAAGGAGAAGGATCGCATCAAGGTGAGCAGCGCCCAGGGTCTCCCCCCAGCTGGTGCGGCCTGGAGGAGGCAGGCCTGGGCCTGGGCTCTCGCTCTTGAACCTGGCTGCATAAACAGCTCATCAGTTCACTTCTGAATGATGCTTGGTTCTGGCTGAGGTTTCAGTGGACACACCCTGACTCCTCTGGAACTTTTGGACCCATAGAGTTGCCCAAGCGTAGAATGATGGTTCATGCACACCCATTGAGTGGGAGGAACTGCTGATGGATAAGGAAGGGTGGGCTGTAAAAACACCCTGGCCATCTCTATCAAGAGATAGGGATCCCTCATCCCTTTGAATGAGATTCTTGGCTGAACAGGCTTGCAGGGTCGGGGCAGTAGAAATGACCTGAATCTATGCTGGGACATAAAGACGTACCCCTCCCCTCTCCCCTCACTCTGGACCCAGAGCTTCACCACCAACGAGAAGGCCATCCTGGAGCAGAGCTTCCGGGATCTGGTACGGGACCTGGAGAAGCAGAAGGAGGAAGTGAGGGCTGCGCTGGAGCAGCGGGAGCAGGACGCAGTGGACCAGGTGAAGGTGATCGTGGATGCTCTGGAAGAGAGGGCCAAGGTGCTGCAGGACGACAAGCAGACCAGGGAGCAGCTGCACAGCATCAGCGACTCGGTGCTGTTCCTGCAGGTAACGAGCAGCCCCGCTGCCAGCCAGGCCCTCCTCCCTCCATCCATCCAGGCCCTCCTCCCTCCATCCTTCCAGGCCCTCCTCCCTCCATCCATCCAGGCCCTCCTCCCTCCATCCATCCAGGCCCTCCTCCCTCCATCCTTCCAGGCCCTCCTCCCTCCATCCTTCCAGGCCCTCCTCCTTCCACCCCATCCAGCCCCTCCTCCTTCCATCCCATCCAGGCCCTCCTCCCTCCATCCATCCAGGCCCTCCTCCCTCCATCCATCCAGGCCCTCCTCCCTCCACCCATCCAGGCCCTCCTCCCTCCATCCTTCCAGGCCCTCCTCCTTCCACCCCATCCAGGCCCTCCTCCCTCCATCCATCCAGGCCCTCCTCCCTCCATCCATCCAGGCCCTCCTCCCTCCATCCATCCAGCCCTCCTCCCTCCATCCATCCAGCCCCTCCTCCTTCCACCCCATCCAGCCCCTCCTCCTTCCATCCCATCCAGCCCCTCCTCCTTCCATCCACTTACCCAAACTCTCATCCACTGTCCATCTGTCCATCCATCCATGTATCCACCATTCATCATCCATCCATGCCTTTAAGCTCCATTCCATCTGTCTATTTAACTTCCATCCAAGCCATCCTACCTACTTTAAAGATGGCACACAAAGATCACCTTGTACCAACTTCAACTGATATGTATTAATAGTACTTCAGGCTCAGTACTTCAGGAAATAGCTCCATGATAGATTAGTGATGCCTGCTTTGGGTATGGGAAGGTGGCAAGTAAGCATGTGGATTTGCTTTCTTTGATGTGGTCTGTCCGTCTGTTCCTCCATCCTTCCATCTGCTACAGTATTTTGGGCACTATCCACCCAGTACTGTTTTAGGTGCTGTGGAGACTAGAAAGGTAGAAGGTGCAGTTTTTGCCCTCAAGGAACTGCAGTCCAGCGGGGAAGATAAGACACGCACAATTAGAGAATACAGAAGAGCCTGTAATTAAGTGAAAAAGCCTATGGTTCAGGAGATAAGTGCCTGTGGAAGCTCTGGGAAGGGCAGACAGGATGGAGACAGTTTTGTGGAGGCAGTGGAACTTGAACTGGGTCTTGAAAGCCTGTTAGGATTTGAAAAGAAGGAGAGGGTCTCCAGTAAGGGAGAAAGGAGGTAAGACGTGCCAGAGAACAGAGGCAGGACTGAGTGGGCACATGCAGGGGGAGAGACCGCTGTGACTGACCCACAATGCTAGTATTTCCTTGCCTTTCTTTGGTGGTTTCACTCCCAAAGACTTGGCAGGTTGGGTTGCTCCCATAAACCCAAATAAACCACTGTGGGGAGGCACCATGCATCCAGTTTAAGAGGTGGGAGCCACGGAGTCGCATATCCGACTGCTAGTGCCATCAGGGATATTAGCATCTAGTGAATTTTATTTAGTTATTCTTTAAAAGTTAATTTTATTTTTTGGCTTGTGGGGATCTTAGTTCCCTAACCAGGGATTAAGCCCGTGCCATCAGCAATGAAAGCACGGAGTCTTAACCACTGGACCGCCAGGGAAGTCCCCATCTAGTGGATTTTAGTCAAACCCTCTCATTTTACAGAAGAATAAGAAATGAGTGCCCACTGAGGAAAAGTGAGGCCAGTTAATAGCCGAGCTGGATGTAGACCCCACCTCCTCTGGCTCCCGGTTGAATCGTCCAGCTAGACTGTGGGTCCCCATGGCTCCTAAAGACCCAGGACACTAATGGCTCCTTTCCTTTCCTGGTAGGAATTTGGTGCTTTGATGAGCAATTACTCCCTCCCCCCACCCCTGCCCACCTATCATGTTCTGCTGGAGGGGGAGGGCCTGGGGCAGTCGCTGGGCAACTGCAAGGATGACCTGCTTAACGTCTGCATGCGCCACGTTGAGAAGATGTGCAAGGCGGACCTGAGCCGCAGCTTCATTGAGAGGAACCACATGGAGAATGGTAAGTCCCCTCCCGTGGGCGGGCTCCAAGGCCATGGAGGTTTTCTCCTAGGTCAGTTCCCGCTGCCTGGCTCAGGCTGGCATCCCAGCAGCTGGGACCTCACAGTTTCCAGCCTCCCATCTCACCTGAGGGTGTTTGGACAAGGACTCAGAGATGGTACCCTCCTCTCTCGAAGTTGCTGCCCAAGTTATGCAGCTATTACATGGGGCCTCCAGGGGAGCATCCCAGGCACTGGCTAGGGAGATGTACCACTAGGGACAAATGTCTTCTCCCTGGATTGTCCCTCAAACTCGGGGGTTGGTTCTACAGCCCTGCGTCTGACTGGGGACCTAAGCTAGGAGCAGTGTGGGCGCTGCGAATTGTAAGGGCCAGACTCCAATCTGGTGGCTTCGTAGGCTCCAGGGGACATGACCTAGAACTGCATGCATGCTGGGAGGGAGAACTTGCCTGTCATCATGGCCGTGCTGAGCAGTGCTGAGCCCAGAGGTGGACTTGGCCTGGTGGACTAGCTGGGCGTGGTTGAGCACAGCATGTCTTGGTGACTCACCAGCTCCCCTGAAGTCAGCTTCTCTATTGAATCACACTGTCCTCTGCAGAGGCAACTGAATCATCTTCATAGAAAGCCTCCAAACACGATAACTTGCCCCGTTAAGTGCTTTTCCACCAGTCCCAGCCCATCCCTTTAGGGCCTGAAGCTGGACACTTTCCCCAAACTCCACCCGGTGGCCCAGACCTTGAGGATGCAGCCTACTTAGTGACTTCTAACTGCAACACCTAGAGGAAGTGATTGTCTTTGGTCTCCAAAGGGAGTATGTGACTCTTTGGGGCATGAGAAGAGGGTATGGTGTGCTGAGGGGCTGGGACTCAGGGGCTGGTGTCTGTATATCTTGGGAATGTTGACATCACATAGTGTCCCTGGAAGATGTGAGGGACATTGCCACCCTAAGGACAGATAAGCCACTGCCACAAGACAATCATTTGCTTCAAGGGGCACTTGGGTCCTGAAATCCTCCTAATGACAATGGAGGCAGTCCTGGCAGGGATGGCCCTCTGTGATCTGGCGCTCCCTGGATGCTGGCTCTGTGTAAGCGCCTCCCTTGCACTATCTCAGTCTCCCTGCGGGATGTATTGCATCTCACAGAAGAAGATTTTCAAAGGGCACACGGCTAAGCAGGGGGTGAGCTGGGTTTCATGCTCTGTTATTCAAAACCTCCACCCACATCTTCTCATTGGAGAAGCTGCTGCTCATGGTGGCCTGCAGAGGAGTAGGGGGTGTGAGGGTCAAGTTCCCTGGGGCACAAAACTGTGTGGGGGAGCTCCTCAGCTGAGGTCGGGCCAGACCCATGAGGATGCCCTTGGCTGCATTGGGGTGGCCTGTGAGCCTCGCGGGCGCAGGGACCCCCCACCTCCCACTGCCACTCGCCCACGGAGCCATTTCTAGGTCATGACTGTGCTGGCCGTGGCCTCTGTGCAGGTGTGGCCCTGCGCCTGTACAAGCTGTGCGGGGAGACCGCTGCCAGGCGCGGGATGGGTCGTGCTGACGTCAGCGGCTCTACACCTGTGCCTGGGGCCCTGGGCCTCCATCCGAGTCGGCGTTTGGTCACTGCTGTGCTGCTGGGAGTGTGTCTGGCTATAGGAGGTGGGAGGTGGGTGGCCGGTGAGTCAGACCTTGGAGTGACCGTCTTCTCTTCCTTGATGGTGGTCTGTCCACCCGCCAGGGGCTCAATTCTCACCATCAAAGGTGAGGGAGCTGAGAGACACCAGGGCATCTCCCCCCTGGGCTTGGTGGGGAGGAAGCTGGACCTACATCAAAGAGGATGTTTGTCATGACGTGCCTACTGTGTGCCAGGCCCCTGCTTGGCCCACATGATGGAGATGAAGGGTGAAGGTCTAAGTTCCCCACTCCTCTTCTTGGAGGAAGAGGGAAGGGAAGTAGCAAGAGAGAGGAATGGGGTGGAGGGCAAGCGTGGAGCAACAGGTCTGTTTGGGTTCAGGGCTCTGCTGGTGGGTGCCAGGCGGGGGCAGTCGGTGCCCCTTCTGAGTAGCTCACTCCCCTCTGCATGGTTCCACACAGCCACTTGGATCCTTGGCCCTGGAGGCCAGTGCTGGGACCTCATTCCATCCCCTGGGCTGTCATCAGTGGCTGGGACAAAGGCAGGAAGTGGGCATGGGGGCTCGAATCCCAAATCTGCCCTTATGGGCCATGTGACACTGGGCAGTGGCTTCACTCACCTCCTGAGCCTCCATCTTCCTATCTGCCACCTGGGTATCTTCATACCAGCCCAAGGGTTGATGGACACATCAGACGAGAAATGGAACTCAGTAGGACCTTATTAATTGCAAAGTGCTGTGCTCATCGTCTCCTCATAGGAAGCAGTCCCAGCGAGGCCAGATGGCCCACTGAGCCCTTCCCTCACCCACCAGGAGCTCAGGGCCAGAGCGGGTGCAGGGCAGAGGGCCACCGTCTCTGAGGTTGGGGGCCTCGCCTCTCCCTGGGACAGAGGGGCCACAGGCTGACTCAGTGATGCCCCTGGTGGGCCAGCTCATCCTCCCCACCTGTCCCTCTGCTGACCTGAGCTCTCTCCTCAGGGGGTGACCACCGCTACATGAACAACTACAGTAACAGCTACACCAGCGAGTGGAGCACTCCGGACGCCATGAAGAGGTACTCCATGTACCTGACGCCCAAGGGTAAGAGACGGGAGCGGGTCCTGCCGCTGAGAGCAGGTCCAGGAGAGACGCAGCCAGGTTCCCCAAGGGGCAACCCCCGTGGGCTTGCCTGGGAAGGTCCTGGCCTGTACCTGCCTGTTGTTTAACGCCAAGTCATGTCTGACTCTTTTGTGACCCCATGCTCTGTAGCCAGCCAGGCTCCTCTGTCCATGGGACTTCCCAGGCAGGAATACTAGAGTGGGTGGCCGTTTCCTTCTCCAGGGGATCTTCCCACGTCAGGGATTGAGCCCAGGTCTCCTGCGTCTCTGCCACTGAGCCACCTGGAGGCCCTGTGCTTACTGGTGCAGTCACCAGCACCTCCTCGTGCTTCCATTTGGCACCTGCCCCACTGGTTTCCGTGCCCCATGCCAGCCCCCGCCCCCACCCCCCGCCCACAGCTCCTTCTCTTTCCTTCCAGAGGGACCCCTGAGGGTCTCATCCACTTCCATCCGCCAGGCTGAGCTGTGTTTTGCTTCTGCTTAGATTTCTGTAGTCCTGGAGGAGGGCTGGCTCCTCCAGAACCATCCTGCTCCTCCAGGCAGTGGGGACAGGGATTGAGGGGCGCTCTTGTAAATTCCTCAGTCCCCCTCCCCCAGGCAGCCAGCCCTCCCTCCCAGGCCCGGGTGAGGGCCAGTCCGATGGGCGCTGCCCAGCTGGGTGAGGGAAGAGACCAGCGCCGGCCTGTCCTTGCCCTGCAGTAGCCCGTCACATTCTTTGGCATCAGCAACAAACAAACCACAGTGATGCTTGTTACATAAGGGTGGGTGGGCCCGGTAGACAGAGAGGTGCACGCACGTGCGTGTGTTGCGGGGGGTCGGGGGTCAGGAGAAGAGAGGGTGTGTAGGGAAGGGGGGAGACAGGAGACTTGGGGTAGACACCAGGGGCCGGGAGGGGGAGCCTTGAGGTCCTGGGCACTGACTCACACCCTCAGACACGCATGCACAGCAGGAGGGGCCCCAGCGGGTATTTGGAGGGGTGAGTTCAGCAGAGAGGAACCTCGGCTGCCCCACCCAATGTCAAAACAACACCTGGGCTTCCGGTGAGGCAGCTGGGCGCAGGTACCCTGCCCTACATTCCTAGTGGGGCCATCCAGGTCCGGGCTGGCCAGTTCTGCTTCCTTCCCTCCCCCGGGGCGCTGCCCTTCGAGCCTAGTTCTGTGGGAAGATGAGCTACATTAATCAGCTGTCTCAGCATCCCTAGCCATGGTCCAGACCTTTGGCTCACCAGCTTCTGAGGACCAGACCCAGGGTGGTATCAGACCCCGACTGGCCCTGCAGGGCTGGCCTGCTCTGTTGCAGATGGAGGGGAGCCGAGTAATAATGGGGGTGTTGAGGAAGGAGCATGGACCTGCCCAGATGTCACTGGAGAGCCAGGGCCCAGTGGCCTTGGGCTGGTCACTGCCCCTTCAGTATTCCTACCTGAGAAGGAGGGGGTTGGACTCAGCTGCTAAGAGAGCCTCCAGCTCTGCGACTGTGAGTCAGGTTGTGACATTTGTAGGCAGAAGAAACAGGTTTATCCTGTCTCTGCCCCTGCACCCAGGACAGGAGGGAGGAGGAAATCTGCCCTCTGGGGGCTCCCAGGCTCAAGACAGAGGCAAGGGAGGGGCCAGGAGAGTTAGCACAGAGATCCGGAAGCGGGGCCAGCGGCCCGAGTCTGGGAGCTTTGGGGCAGTGGGGCTGGGCAGTGAGACTTCTGGAGGAGAGGTTAGTTTCCAGGCTCCCTGAAAGAGGGGTTGAGGGCTTGGTAGAGAGGGCATGGCTGTGATGGACAGAGGGCGAGGGGCGAGAGGGCTGGACCGAAGGTGTGAAGGTTTGGCATGCTTGCTCTCCTCCAGAATGGGAGTGGGGCTGGTTAGGCAGGAGGGCAGGAGCCGACGCGCACTCTGACACACGCATGCGATGTCTTCATCTGTGAAGTGAGGGTGTGGAGCCCCTTCTTTCTGCCTTTCTCCCCAGATGGTTGTGAAGCCAAATAGGGGAGGGAGGGAAAAGGGAAACCCATGCCATTTAGGGCCAATCGCTGGGGAAAGCTTACCCAGGTGGGGAGGTATTCATGGTACCAGCTCAGCAGCATCCAGCTGGCAGCCCTCACTGCACCTCCGCCCCCATGGTGGTCCTGGCCCAGCTTCCTCACGGGCACCCCACCTCTCACCCAGCCTCTGGGGTCTCAGCATGCAGGGCCTGGTGCAGGGGCGCTCTGGTGACCCTCAAAGCCTCTAATTAGGATGCCTATACATCTTAGTCCATTCAAGACTCTCCAAGTTTACACTGGTACCCTCAGCCTGATGACTAGCATCATCCCTCTCAATTCTGCTCCTATATGAATGGTAAATTACGTGGTCACCTTATCCTAGACCCAAGGGCACTATCTTGGTGGTTGAACCCCGGTCCTGACCCAGGCAGGTGGAGCTGTTTTTGGGGGGCAAGCATTCCTGCTTGACACCCCTCAAGTCAGAGCCACAGGCCCCCCGGCTGAGCCAGGCCCCCCTTTCTGGGATGACAGCCCCCTCCTCATCCCCTTCACAGGTGGGGCCAGGACCTCGTACCAGCCGGCCTCCCCCAGCCGCCTCTCCAAGGAGAAGAACTTCAGCAACCTGTACGGCACCAAAGGTAGGAGGCGGCTCAGCGGGAGGGTGGCAGGGCCTCTGTGTGGGGCCATGCAGGCAGCAGGCGGGGGCTGGGCAATGGGCAGCGGGACTCCCCATACGAGGTGACTTGGGGGGCTGGAGTGGGGTTGGCCTGGAGATGGGTGAGGAGGGATCCTACCAAGCTCAGGGGGTGTTCAGGTGTATGTGTGTCTGTGTGGTTCGCACATGTGCTTGTGTGCACGCATGTGTGTGACATCGTTCGGCTGAGGAAAGCCAGCCAGGCACCTCCGCATCAGTGGAATCCCTGGGTCTGTAAGGTCTTCTCCCTGAAGGATGAGCTGGGGAAAGCGGACCCCAGGGTGAGGTGTGTGAGGACTTCCCTCAGCAAGTGGCAGGCCAGGGGTCCACAGGGGACCTTTCCTGATTTGTACACTCCTGTGTCAGAAAGTCGGACACTGGTTAAAACAGACTAGGGAAGCAGGCAAGGAAAAGTCAGGTGTGCTATGGGCCGGGCCATCCCTGGAGAGCCAGGAGGCATGTTTGCCAGGGAGGTAAGTGGGCGACTTGCCCTTAAGACCCGGAAGGGGTGAAATGAGGGTGGAGGCGTGCTTCCCCAGGGAGAGTTGCCAAGTGCAGGGTCCCCTCCTCTGCCCAAAGTGCGGAGGGCACTGCTCTGCTGAGGGCAGGGCCCAGCCTTTGATGGACCCACATTTGGGGGGCTCCTGGGTGTGTGCCACGTGCAGATGGGGAGGGGACTCGGGCCAGCTCCACCAGAGTCCCTGGGGACACAGCACCAGGGGTCTGGAGAAGCAAGGAAGGAAGTGGGGGTGTTGGTAGATCCAGAGATCTGGGGGTTGGGGCACCGTGGACAGGGCAGTGCCCAGGCCTCTATGTCCAGGATTGGGTTCGTTGCGCTGTGAGCTCCGTGAAGGCAGATGCTGGGTCTGTCCTATTCCCCACTAACACTTCAGGGTCCAGAAGGATGGGCTCAGCAAACATTTGTTTAATGGGAGGAAGAGGGGGCGATGAATGGATGGATGAGAGGGCAAAGAAAATGGCCCCTTGGAGCCTTGGGTGGACATGCTTAGTGACAGCCTTAATGCAGACTCTGTCAGAGATCCCTATGGGCGAGGGTTCATGATGGGGCAGGTGTCCAGCCCCCGACCCCCATCTGCCCTCTGACCCCTTCCCCCCCAGGCAGCAGCAGGAGATCTCCAGGGCTGGGGGGCTCCTCTGTGGCGTGAGCTCAATGGAGCAGAGCCGCTGTGCTCAGAGCTGCTGAAAGGGAGGGTTTGGAGTGGGCAGGTCTCCATGCGGGAGGCGGGGGGGCTCTCGAATGACCCCGTGGTGTCCCTGCCCCACTGTCCCCAGGTCTCTCTATATCCATCTGCAAATGGAGCACCACAGCCTGCTCCATCCTCCACACAGAATTTCAGGGCTTGTAGCAGCTGCCTCCGTCTCCAACTTTTAGCTTGTGTTTGTTTATTTGTTCCTCCACTCATTCATTCATCCATCAGCCAGACAGTGAGCGCCTTCCAGGAGCCAGGCTAGGTGCCGGGCCCTGGGTGGAAGGCTGGGTCAGACGGGCACACCACCTGCCCCCACGGAGCCAGCTGGGGAGATGGACCATTCAACGTGTAATTACAGTGTGATACGGGGCGTGGGGCTGAGACACACGCAGACTTGGGGGAGATGATGTGGAAGCTGATGCCTGAAGACCCAATGCATGAATTTACTAAGTGTCGGGAAGCAGGTGGACTCTCCTAGGCAGAGGACCTGGGCTGTGCCAAAAGCCTGGAGCTAGAGCGAGCCTGGTGTGCGTCAGGAGCTCAGGGCACAGCCTGGCTGGGGTGTTGAGTGAGGGCGGGAGAGGGGAGGGGGAAGCCAGGAAGTGGAGGTGGTGGAGAAGGATGGGAGCATCAGCTCAGGGAAGAGCTGAGGGTCATGTTAAGGACTTTGTACCTTAAGCTGAGAGCAAGGACAGGACGATGCCTTAGAAGGACAGCTTGATGGCAGGAAGGGTTGGTCAGAGGTGTGATGAGGACTCAGCTGCCTTCTGCCTGGAGACATTTGCAGAAATGGCCTCTGCTCGCTGCCCAACCCCCCACCCCACGTGCCAGGCCGCCCTGGGCTGACTCCGCTTCCTTTCCCCACCAGGTAACTACACCTCCCGGGTCTGGGAATACTCCTCCACCATTCAGAGCTCTGACGACATGCCTGCGGTGCAAGCAGGCAGCTCCTCCTTCTCCCTGAAAGGTGAGCTCACTTCCATCCGGCCCTTGTCTTCTGGGCGCTCTGTAAGCCCTGCCTTGGTCTCTGCTCACCATGCCCCGCCTCCATCAGGTCTCTGCTGTCACGAGGGCTGGGCCACCGCACCGGGCCCCTCGGGATGCACTGTGATACAGGCCTCAGTGTCGGGGGTGAGGGAGACACACCATACTCTCTGTATCCTGTGCCCCGATGTCCCCAGGGGCTTCCATCAGGCTTAATTTCGAGTCTTCCTACTGCAGAAAGTTAATTTAACTTTGTCACCCAGTGACTCCCAGCCTCAGGGGACTCTAGAACCCTGTGGCCCAAGCACCTGTCAGCCTCCCACAGAGCTAGAGTCCTGCCAAGTCCCCTCTGGGCCGGGCGGACTACGTAATCTCGAAGGCCTCCCTCCCGATCTGGTTCTGCCCCCAGAGCTCTTTGACAAGACTGAGTGGTCGATGCCTCCTGTCCCCTGGGGTTGAGGTCATTCCAAGGGGCCAGCCTGAGCCAGACCCCAGCTCCCAGTGGACCCACAGCCCTCACATCTCTTCTTAAAGGTCCACGGGGCAGCTCTGGGGGTGGAGGGAGCAGGTCTATCTGCCTTCTAGCTGGCAGACATCTGGCCTGGGAGCCTGGATAAGCAGGCTGGTGGGCTTGGGTGGGAAAGGTGTAGGTGGACCCCCAGGCAGCAGCCTCAGACAGTTGCTTATCTGGCTGCCCCTTCTGGGCTGGGTCCTGGACTCTACCCAGGGCTGGGATTCTGGGATCTACCCACAAGGGGATATGACTAGAGGGTCCCAGACTGCAGGATCCCCAGGTCAGGGACTTGCTCTGGCCTATCTGGCTTACAGCAGGTCCTTCCCTGCTCTCTGGTCAAGCTTGGATCAAAGGCCACCAGGCAGGAAAGATGGCCCCCCTTAGGTGTGATTCAGAGCTTTCCTGCTCCTCAGCGTCTCCCTGGAGGTCCACAGTCTCTCCAGGTGGCGGGGCCTTGCTCTAGGAGAGCCCCTCCTCAAATACACCAAGACCCCCGGGATGCTTGTTGTCACCTTCATGCAGATCTGCTCAGAACTGGCCTAGATGGGGGTCCTGGGCATGGGCTGCCCCGTGGCTCCCAACTGCATCTACTTGGGGGGCGCTGGGTGGGGGGCTGAGCGAGCGCTTTGAGAGCAGCAGCGCCTGCAGGACGGGCAACCCCCTCTGGCCCCTCCTAGGACCAGTGCTAATGGCTCTCTCTCTCCTGGCAGGCACTGGGAAAGTCCCCTATCAGTTCACCACCTTGGGACAGGCCACCACAGAGTTTTCCAAACCACTGGATGGCAGTGGGCTGTTTAAAAATAATCCTGGTACCCACCTGTTTTGCATCACCCCTCTTTTCTCTCCCATAGCAGGGCAATTGGGACATCCTACGGGGCTCTCTGCCACTTCTAGGGTGTCCTGGTCCCTCCCATCTCCCCAGAGCCCCCTGGCAGAGGATGCATGCCCCCCCCCCCCGCCATCCTAGCCTACCCGCCCCTGGATAACCCCTGCTGTACAGGCTGGTCTCCTGGGCCACACCCCACCGCACCCCCATCCCCACCTCTCTCATGGCTGGCCTGGGGTTTTCTTTCTGGGAACTGAGAAGTGACCTGAATTCCCCCCTTGTCTTAGCCTCCCGCTCAGGACCTGAGGGACCCTCTGCTTCCTCCTCTCCTTCCAAGGCTTCCCCCACCCGCAGATGCAGGGAGACAGCCAGGTTCTCTGCTCTGGCTCTGCCCCCTTGCCAAGCGTCAGCCCTGGAAGGGCCAGCCTCGCTGGCAGCCCGACAGTGCTGCAGGTGGCTCTGGGCCTGACCAGCTCATTGCCCTTCAAGCAGCCCAGTGCAGGGCTCCAGCCTGCCCCTGCCAAGACAGACCTTGTTAATTTCTTGAGCTCCTCTACGTCCAGCTCACAGTCTATTCCTTCCCAGGCAGCCTTGTTGGTCTCTGCAGGCTGAGGGCTGACACTGCTTTTCACAGTTCTGTGGATGGAGCCCCTTACAAACCTGCTGGGCTGAGGCAGAGGGATGGGGAGGTGGGCTCAGACAGCGCTGCCCCGGACTAGCATCTCTAGGACCCCAGACCTAGACAGCGCCCCATGGACTTGCTGTTTGAAACCTGGACCACAGCCACATTACTGCCACTCTCTGGGCCCCAGCCTCCTGCTTGGGAAGCAGGAAAGAGGAAAATGAACTGGGGAGGTGGGGCAAGACGGTAGGTTTTGAGTCCAGCACACCTGGGCTCCAGTTCCGACCGCTGATTATTATCTGTGCCGTCCAGGACAATAAGAACAGGGAAGACCTAGGTGGAGTCCAGCTCAGTGCAATGAGCACCTCCTGGTGGAGATGGGGCAGACTGTGCTTATAAAGGGGCTTTCCTGGGCTTTGGGGAGGGAAGGAGAGGGGCCTCTGGGGTAAGCCTGCAGTGGGGTGGGTGGCGATCCCCGCAAGTGGTGTGATCCTGGCCTGGATGTGGGGTGATGCTCCCCTGCTGCCTGGCCCAGCCCACCTGGCCTGCTCCTCCTCCTTCTGTCTGCCTTGGTGCCTCCTCCTTCCGGCCCACCTCCTCAGGATTTTCCATGGCAACCCCCCTGGCTGCACTTGGTAATGGGCTGGATGGAGCTTGGCGATCACTCTAGAGAGGGCATCTGCGCTGCTCCAGCCCTGAGCCCCTGAGCACCAGGTTGTGCTCCCTCTGACTGGAGCCCCTTGTCTCCCCAGGCTACCCTTCCCTCATCAGGAGCCAGAGTCCCAAGGCCCAGCCCCAGACCTGGAAATCCGGCAAGCAGACTCTACTGGTGAGTGAGGAGTGCCCGCCTGGGCATTAGCATGTCCAGAGTGGGCTCCCAGGGGCATCTGGTCATCACTTGTCCAGGGCCTGTGGGAGCATGGTGATATCTCCTGGCCGTGGGATGGAGAGAGGAGGCAGTGGCCTGAACACCAGCTTCCAGCAAAGGGTAGTAGAGAAAGACCAATGGCTGATAGGCAGGGGGCCTGGGTAAGCACCAATTTTCTGGGCCTCGATTTTCTAATCTGTAAAGCAGGCAGTTTTTAAAATTTGCAGATGGTTGTTGGCTGCCTCTGCTTGTTGAATGGTGGCCAAAATGTTGACTATGGGGGACTGGCATCCTAGACACGAGTCCCAGTTCCCTGGGGGTGCATCTCTAGTTCTGACAGCATAGAAGCCATTGGGATGATAGTGTGGGTGAGAGGCTGTGAAGTCGGGAACAGAGATATTTAAGATTCGATAGCTAATGTCGCTGAGTAAAGAGCAGGACAAGAAGGAGCATGGTCTTGGAGTCGAACCACCTGGTAGCTGTGAGTCAGAGCCCCCTTTGGGACGCCACAATGCAGTGCTGAGATGGGACTGATCTCTAATATCTGTAGATCTTACATACTGAGCCCCGCCCAAGACCTTAGTGATCAGGGGCTGTCCTTCACTGTGGAGGCTGGGCCTCCTCTTGGGAATGCTCTCTCCCAAGGCCTTCGCCAGGCCCTGCTGAAGGGGTCAGTCAGCTGCCTTGGATGGAGGTGGCCTCTGTGTGCACAGGGCCTGGGGCCCCTGGCTCCCTGCTGTCTTTGTATTTGGAGGTCAGAACATAGAGGTGATTTGCTCCAGGCTACAAAGAGTGACTGGGGCTGGTTTAATTGGAAGAGAACCTTTAATTTGCTGGCGATGGAACTAAGTGATGGTATGTGTAATTTGAACCAGGCCCAGGGCCACTGCAACAGCAGGGCTGTGAAAAGCAGATATGGGAAGAAAAAGGAAGGCTTCTGTTCCTGGCTCGATCCTTCCCCACCCGCCCCCTACTTTCCCACCATCCCAGAGCCCCAGTCCCAGCACAGAAGGCTCATCACCACCCTGAGATGCCTGGCAGGGCAGGGTTCTGCGGTCCCCAGCTGGCACCCAGCACAGAGGGGAGAATGGGGGCAGGTGCTAGTGTGGGCAGAGGCTGGCCTGGGAGTCAGGATGCCTGGGCCCCAGTCTTCTCACCAACTTGAGTCATTCTTCCCCTGTGCCTCAGTTTTCCCATCTGTAACATGGGCAGATAGCCTAGATGATTTCCTAAGTCTTCCAACTTTCATGTGCTGTGACCCTGAGCCTGGGAGGAAATGGGTAGGGGATGGGTGTGTATGTGCTGGGAGCATCCTGCCCAGATGCCGTGGGGCTCTGTGCCCACCTGCTGCTTGGCTCTCAATAAGACAGCACTGTTCACTGACCTGCCATTCATTTGCTTGACTCAACCTTCCTTTAAGAAAGGCTTCAGCCATTTCTGGGTCTACCCACTTCACCTTACTGACTCTTCAGGGGTCCAGGCTGGCACCTGGGGATCAGGGGACTGGATCCAGGCCCTGCTCTCCTGCTAAGCAGCCGAGGAACTTTGGCCATCTCTCCCTGCCCTGAATCTCTGTCTCTTCCATTGTTTAATGAGTGGTTTAACCAAGGCCAGAGCTAAGTTCTCTTAGCTCTTGCATTCCACAGGCCCCCACTTCCACGGTGGACCAGATGTAGGCAAGGAGCTACTGTAGACACAGGTGTTCAGGCAGGCAGGCCCAGGGCAGGGACTGGGGTCACCCTTGGGGTCTCCTGGGATCAGTGCGGTGTGAGATGGGCTCAGGCTCTGACCCAGTTCAAGGGCAAAGCCACTTCTGGAGACCCTTTAGGAGCCAGGGCACTCCCAGGGGCAAGCTGCAGCTGAAATGTGCTCTTCTGTTGCAGCCTGGAGGGT
Source organism: Capra hircus (assembly GCF_001704415.2). Classification (NCBI taxonomy): domain Eukaryota; kingdom Metazoa; phylum Chordata; class Mammalia; order Artiodactyla; family Bovidae; genus Capra; species Capra hircus. Next base: position 51,676,054 of record NC_030822.1, read on the forward strand.
GGTTGCTCAGGGCCCTGATGAAGTGATTGGGAGGAGAGGGGCGTGCTGATTTCATGAAATTGCTGCAGGATGTAATACACAGGGCTGGCAGGAAAGTTGTCACCCTCTCTGTTCTGAGAGATGCTTCCTGAATCCTGATGAGGGGACCAGGATGAGAGAGGTGGAGGGGCTTGCAAGGGGGGGAGGCCCCCAGTCTGTGTTGGGCTGGGGGGTGGTTCGCCCTCTCTGCAACCCCTTCTGTCAGGGAGAATGATGCAGAGAGAGCAGAGGCCAACCCCTGAGACTCAGAAGTGGTACAATGCCACAGGTGGAGGCGAGGGTTGAGTTCTGGAGCCAGGTTGCTGGGGTTCGAATCCCAGTGCCTCTGCTTACTAGCTAAGGGACCTTGGGTGAGTTGCTTAGCATCTCTGTGCCTCAGTTTGTTCATGTATTAATGGGTTTCCTAATAGTAACCCACTTAATTGGGTGGTTGTGGAAATTCAGTGAGTGTGTCTGTGGAAAGCCCCACACCAGGTCTGTAGAGTAGAGAACGCGGGATGAATGGGAGCTATGATGGTGCTGGGAGGGGCTTCCTGGGCATGGAGAGAGTGTTTGATCAGGCTGAGGTTCAAGCTCACCTGTCAACTGGTGGAAAGAATTCTAATCAGGATGTAAACCCGGAGACTCTGATACCACTGGCACCCACCCTAGTCCCAGGGTAGATGGAGCTCACAGGTTAGGCCACAGGGCCCTAGGGTTATTGGGATTCAGACCACTGCTGCTTCCTGGTGGAGGTGAGGGTGTGGGGTCTGGCTGGCGGGCATGCGTTCCATCAGACCTTCTAACCACTCTCCTTTTCCCACACAGTCGCACTACCGGCCCTTCTATGTCAACAAAGGCAACGGGATTGGGTCCAATGAGGCCCCATGAGTTCCAGATGGGCTGGAGCGAGGCCCCGCCACCCCCGCCCTTCCCACCGGCTGCTCTCGCTACGCTTCTCATCTGCCCTCAGCCCGCTAGCTCAGGGCCGCCTGGCCGCCCCCTTCCTCCTCGTCAGTGCGCTCCATGCAGGCCTCTCCTGCTCTGTAACTAAGGGTCACCATCTTTCCTGTGCTCGGATGGAGGTGGGAGACAGCTGGGCTTTTCTCCCCTAACCCACCCCCCTCCTGCTCTTGGGCAGGATTCTTGGGACCGGTGGTGGGTGCCCACGCAGTACTCGCCCGCCTTCCCTGCCCGGCCCTGCTCTCTTCAGGTCTGTTGGCCGCTTCTTTCCAAGGACCCCTATGCCACGATGCAGTCAGTAGGCACCTGGCCACAACAGCTGCCCGCCTCCCATCCACGTGGGCCACTTCTTCCTGGCAGCTTGCCCCCCGACCCAGGAGAAGACTGGCCCCGTGTGCCCTGCTTGGGTCCTGCCGATCAGTGCCCAGCCCGGCAGGGCCGCAGCCCTTGGCCACCGCAGAGGAAAGCTCCCAGTGCCCTGGAGTCACCCTGCCCAGCCTTGGGTCTCTCCACATCCACTGTGAGTGTGTGGTCCCTGAGGACGGGCTCCCCTCACCACCAGGAGGACTTTCGTCAGGATAGCCCTTTCTTCTGAGATAAGCCATTCCGTTGGCGTGACATACCCCACCCAGGAAGACAGCTCCTGGCCCAGCCGCTCTGAGGGAAATATGGTTTACCTGCAGAATTCCATTAGTTTCATAATTGTGTTTCTCCCTGGCAATGGGAAGTTAGCACGCAGGTGAAAGTGCGGCGGGGCTGGTAGCCAGAGGTGCTTATATTCAAGGGTGCCTACACCCTGCCCACACCCTCATCCACTGCCCCCACCAGCGTCTTCCTCCTCCCGCCCTCCACATTGCATGTTGTCAAGGGGCCTCCTGGAGAGGAGCCCAATCCAGGAGCACCAACGCACGGTCATCCCTCCTCTCACTGACCCCTCCCAAGGGCCATGGGGGCCTCAGGGAGCGGGGCCAGCTGTCAGGGGTGGGAGGGGGCACGGGAGGAAGGGAGGATGGGGGGAGGCATGGGGGAGGGAGACATTCAGCTTGGGCTTTCCCCTCCTGAATAAACCATTGATCATTCACTTCTTTGTACTGAACCACCATTTCCTCAGGGTCACCAGAGGGACTGGCTGCAGTTCTTCTGAACCCACTTTTCCCACCTCTGATGAGTATGTGGTTGTCTCCTTTCTTTCCCCCAGAAGACGCGGTTCCTCTTAGCCTCCCTCCCACCCTTCCCCAACCCACAGAGTCCCTAGTGGACAGTGCTCCCAGCCGTCCCCACCCCACCTGAGTCCCTAGAGGGCAGTGCTCCCACCCCTCTCACGCCCACCTGAGTCCCTGGTGGAAAGTGCTCCCACCCCTCTCACCCCCACCGGAGTCCTTCGTGGGCAGTACTCCCACTCCTCCACACCCCCACCCAAGTCTTTAACGGGCAGTGCTTCCACCCCTCTCATCCCCACCTGAGTTCCTAATGGGTAGTGCTCCCACCCCTCTAACCCCACCTGAGTCCCTAGTAGGCAGTGCTCCCACTCCTCTGACCCCCACCTGAGTCTCTGGTGGGAAGTGCTTCCACCCCACTCACCCCCACCTGAGTCCCTGGTGGGCAGTGCTCCCCACCTGAGTCCCTAGTAGGCAGTGCTCCCACTCCTCCCCACCCCCATCTGAGTCCCTAGTAGGCAGTGCTCCCACTCCTCCCCACCCCCACCAAGTCTCTAAGGGACAATGCTCCCACCCCTCTCATCCCCACCTGAGTTCCTGGTGGGAAGTGCTCTCACCCCTCTCACCCCCACCTGAGTCCCTAGAGGGCAGTGCTCCCACTCCTCCGACCCCCACCTGAGTCTCTGGTGGGAAGTGCTCCCACCCCTCCACACCCCCACCTGAGCCCCTAGTAGGCAGTGCTCCCACTCCTCCCCACCCCCACCAAGTCTCTAAGGGGCAGTGTTCCCACCCCTCTTACCCCCACCTGAGTCCCTGGTGGGAAGTGCTCCCACCCCTCTCACCCCCATCTGAGTTCCTGGTGGGCAGTGCTCCCACCCCTCTCACCCCCACCTGAGTCCCTGGTGGGCAGTGCTCCCATCCCTCTCACCCCCACCTGAGTTCCTGGTGGGAAATGCTCCCACCCCTCTCACCCCCACCTGAGTCCCTGGTGGGAAGTGCTCCCACCCCCTCACCCCCACCTGAGTCCCTAGTAGGCAGTGCTCCCACTCCTCCCCACCCCCACCCAAGTCTCTAAGGGGCAGTGCTCCCACCCCTCTCACCCCCACCTAAGTCCCTGGTGGGAAGTGCTCCCAGCCCTCCCCACCACCACCTGAGTCAGTGCAGGAGACTGGACCTTCCTGAAGTGGCCTGGTTAACACTGAGCAGAAGGGAGGACAATGGGGTGGGGTCCAGGGGATCACCAGCACACCCCGAGGGCTGTGAGAGCCCGGAGCCCCCAGCAAGCTTACCTCTGAGGCCCCAGGGGGAGCAGGGCCCACAGGCTGGAATGGAGGCCAGGCAGAGCCTTCAGACCTGAGAGTCTTCTTAGTAGAAGGAGGGCTTCCTGGGCTGAGGAGCCCAGAGCTGAGACTTGGCAGGGAAGCCCAGCTCCTAAGGGTAGTATCATCCTGAGCTTAGGCCGTGGGGAAAGGAGAGAGGCCTTCTAGTCCCTGGGAACATGGAGAGGCCTGGAGAGGCAGTTAGGGAAGGCTCCCTGGAAGAGGCAAGCAAGACAGAAGGAAGCATAACTTGGCAGGGAAGGAAAAAAGTGCAAGAAAATTACACCCACCTCTTCTCCGGTATGGCTGGGAGCCCCCAGGCCCTTCCATTCATGTCCCTCTTTGCTCCCCACCAAGGCCCAAACAACACTGAGGGAGAAGCCCCACCCACCTCAGGAAAAGAGCCTCAGGGAGCTCCCTGCTGGCCCATCATGGAGGCGCAACCCTCCCTCCCCTCCCTGCCCTGCTGGGCCAGGCAGCTTTGGGAGGCCAGCCAGCAGCCAGACTTCCCAGAATGGGGCTCCTTGAAATCAGGGAAGATGGATAAGAGGGGGACAGAGAGGAAAGAGGGGAAGGAAGGAAGGGAGAACCCTCTGGCATGATCAGGAAGGAGAGCTGACCACCAGAGAGATGCTCTGCTATCTGGCACCCCTCCTTGAGGTCTGGGGGCCCAGTGTCCCAGGCTCAGCTGCTGCCCCCTGCAGCCCTGGGGCTGATCCCACGAGCAGTGCCCCCGACGAGCATCCCCTGCCCAGCAGGTCCATCTCCGTGGGCACCCACTGCCCCCAGCCTCCCCCACCTTCTTTAGGACCTCTGCCCCCTACGGATGTGATGGTCAGGAGAGCCACTGCCCTGGGCCCCAGGGACACCCAGAGTCTCTGAGAAGGGGCTTGGCTGCCCAAAGTTTGGGCCCTTCCCCAAGCCCGCCAGCTGAGGAGGGGTCCTGTCCCCCTATCCTGCTGAGAGCCATGGGGCAGCTGGGCCCCTGCGTGTCCGAGGCCTGGATCTCCCTGGGAGCAGCCACTTGCAGCCTGGAAGCCAGAAAGGCAGGAAGAGAGAGGGCAGCAGGGTCCAGAGGCCCTGGCCCTCTGCTGGGCCCGGATGGAGCACCATGCTCCCCCACCATCCCCACAGGTTCCATTACCTCCAGAGCTGTGATTATAAAGCAATCAAGGGAATCCTTTCTTCCCACTTCTTAGAAAACCTCCCTCCTCAGCATGAGTGAAAACATGGGGACTAACTCAGGCCCCAAGTGGCTCAGGGAACAGAGGAGGCGTCTCTCCGCAGAAAGGGAGAGAAAGGAGAGAAGCAAGACGCTGTTTCTATTCTAGATCCTCTGAGGCCCATGCTCCCTTATGTCCTGGCCTCACCAGTTCTGGGCCTCAGGTGGTTCCGGGGGTGGTGTGGGTAGCCTGTGGGCACAGAGGTGAGGACCCCCAGGGTCTGGGCTGGATGAGGAGGGAGTAGAAAGACAGGCTGGGCAGCGGAGCTTTCCTGATTTGCCACTTTGGGCTGTGTGATCTGCTGCCCTCTCTGATCCCAACTTCCCATCTATGAAAGTCACTTAGTCGTGCCCAACTCCTTGTGACCCCATGGACTATACAGTCCATGGAATTCTCCAGGCCAGAATACTGGAGTAGGTAGCCTTTCCCTTCTCCAGGGGACTGTCCCAACCCAGGGATCGAACCCAGGTCTCCCGCACTGCGGGCAGATTTTTTACCAGCTGAGCCACAAGGGAAGGCCATCTATAGAAGGAGATGTTTTCAATGGATCAATCCTGAGGTCCGCTCCCAGCTCTGATAGTCTGATAGTCTGATAGAACGGCAAAGATCACAGTGAAGAGTGATTAGAAGGGACTGGAAAATGCAGCTTGGTCCCAGGTTGGGGTGCTGTGATCAGAACTGGGCCCCCAACTCCCCGAGACTCCCCTAATCCAGCCGGCTGCCCCACTTCACCTTTAGATCCGACGATAGTTAGCTTGGGGCATCCTCAAAGAGACGCCTCCCCTGTTCAGAAGGTGGGAGACTGGGACCTTAGAAGTGTTGAGCTCTTCTCTGGGCCTGGATCATCAGGACCCACCAAAATACAGACTCCGTGGAGTTTTGTTCTCCTGGAGGAACGGGATCCTGTGGACAGGACTTGGGGGCTGAGAAGCAGCTGTCTGGGGGAGAAGGCAAGGCAGTTGGGGTGAAAGAAACAAAAGAGGAGCTGGGGAGAGGTCCAGGGAAGGGGGATCTGGGACGCGCCATTGTGTGGGCAGCAGGGACCGGCGCCTGAGTTTGGAGTACAGAGTTTGGAGCCAGACTGTACTGCTCACCAGCTTGACGAGCTCCCTGGCCAAGGGAGGGTAAATCCCATAGGGGTGTCTTACAGGATTCCCTGGTGGCTCAGATGGTAAAGAAACTGCCTGTAATGCAGGAGACCCAGGGAGCAGGAAATGGTTACCCACTCCAGTATTCTTGCCTGGAGAATCCCATGGACAGAGGAGCCTGGCGGGCTACAGTCGGCGGGGTCACAGAGTCGGACATGACTGAGGGACTCACACACACACACACACACACACACACACACACACACAGGATTGTTGGGAATGTGTGCAAAGCACTGGGAACAGCAAGTGCTCAATAAAAGATGATTATTGCTGTCCAGTCAACATCCAAGCTAGGTTTTCTGGTCCTTTTAACCTTCCGCCATTGGACGGGAGAGACCAGTGAGCCAATGGGCATTTTCCTGGACTCCTTTCCAGCCCCCGAGGCAGCCCCAGGGCTCCCTGCAGTTCCCGACATGGCCGGTAGGTGACAGCATTTCACCACAGTTAATGGACACCAAGCCTCCCTCCCCTAGCCCTGCAGTCAGGACTGGCACCGCAAGGGGAGTCCCTTTCTTGCCTTTTTCTGCACTAGTCAAGCAGACTCTGTAGTCTTAGGCTGGAACGTGATGACAGGTGCGCAGGAAGGAGGGTCTTGCTTCATCCCACCAAGCCCTGTCCATCCTGGCTTGAGGTTGTAGTATGGTTCACGGGTTGGGTCCCTTCCGTGTGGGCTCTGCTGCCGTTGGGTTGGCTGTGTGGGCCTCAGGAAGGGGGCCGAGTGGGTGCCTCAGGGTCACTTCTACAGCCCCCAAAGACAGGACTCTGTACAAGGCAGACCCCAGTTGAAGTGCAGGATGGAAAGTCAGAGCCCTCGAAATCCAAGGTGAGAAAAAATGGAGAGTCTGCAAACCACAGAACCTCTCAACATCTGTCATCCTCAGATTTCCAGCACATGGAACGGGGGGATCTGAACCTTCATCCTGGTTGACTAGGCAGGGAGGGCAGAGGCCTGCGGAGGAGTGAGCACTTGGAGGTGAAGACGTGGGCTGAGTTCCTGCCCTGTCCTCATCTTCCCACCAAGCCCTCAAATCGCCTCCCAGGAGTGACCCAGGCAGGTTTATCTTTCTGAGTAGTGACTATTGAGTTTGAAAATGAACAGTTGTTCAGCCACATAAACAAGAGAGATAAATGCTAATTGCTGGGTGAATGTGCCAACTTCTGGTTCCTAATTCATCACCTCACCGTACTGAGGCTAAGAGGCAAAGGAAGGAGGAAGGAGCCGGGACTCTGGGGACAACTAGACACCTTTGCAAGAGGATGTGGCAGTGGGTGGCAGGAGCCAGGACCCCCTCCCCCGAGGATGAGAACAGTGCTCTGGGTCCCTGAGGCTCTCCAGGGAGGACAAGGAGCTGGGTGAGGGAGGGTCGGGAGGTCTTTGGCTAGCTTGTGGTTATTAGGAAATTAATCCTGAGTGGACTGATAATTTATTTCCCCACTGGCCTTGCAGTTGGCCTTGGGGAGCAAACTGTATTTCTCTGAGGTTGGTTCCATCCTCATGTCAAGACTCTCAGTGGACTGCAAAGCCTGCTGCTGACTGGCAACTTGCAGAAGGTGGATCTGGCAGTGGGAGGCGTGCGGCTCCCTATTATTCCTCAAGAGGTGAGGCTGTGGGTCTTTGGTGGCTTAGGTGGGGACCCGTCTGGGGGGCGGGGGGATCTGGGCTAGATGACTTGAGTCCAGGATTGGGTCTGCACGAAGGCCCAGGTGAGAGCAGAGGGGTGGGAATGGGAATTGGTATGGGAGCAGAACGGATGGGGGCTTTCTCACTCATTCTCAATATTAGAGGCATCTCAACATCCTGGCCCTCTATGTTCTCATCTGTAAAATGGGGCTAGTAATTACAACCACTTGTGTGTTTTGTGAGGATTAAATGAGAGGAAGCAAGCAAAGAGTTGCCCCAGTTCCTGACACCTTATCCCTCGATAAATAAATGCTCTGGGAGTGGGCGTCAGGGCTTTGCTGTCCTTTTCTGATGCTGATTGCACTGCTGGTGGTGGCAGAATTCAACCTCACCATTCTGCAGGAGGGCCTGTCCTCAAGACCACCCACTGCGGTTCCTGGGGACGGGATGGGCCTGGACCCTTCCTGCCCTGAGTGGGTGTGCAGCCACAGGTCCTTTGACAGTATCTAGCAGAGAAGGCAATCTGAGAGAAGGATGAAGGCTGATGCGTCTCCTCCCAGTGCGAGGGGCCGGCCGATACATGCACGGGTGGCTGGGGTAATTAATTTACACATTTCATCCTGCTTAAACTAATAAGCTTCTATATCCTCCTTATCCACTGAGCCCAAGCCTTTGCAATGGGCCTGCCAGAGACAGCACTCTGGCCTCAGGGAAGCTGTGGTGGTCCCCACTGTCATCCTGTGGGCTGGGCCCAAGGCTTGGAGGCCTTGTGTCCACGCTTCTGAGCACAACGGTCCAGGTCAGCCTCAGAGGCCGTCTCGGAGCAACCAGGCAACCTCATGCCCATCTGGGAGGAAAGCGGGAAAAGCGAGTCCATCCCCACAGGCTCACAGGCTCCTCGGTCTGAAGATGCAGGATCTGGTACAAAGATGACTAGGCACAGGAAGACATGCTCTGAGCGGGATAAGAAAGAGCTTCCAAGAAAGATGTGAAGATAGTGTAAGGAGATTGTTCGCCTGTTTTGTTAAAAAAGGCAGACACCCAAGCATGTTTGCTGGCAGGATAAAGCCTGGACGGGTTCACAGGAGACTGGCCACCCCCAGGGAGGAGCTGGGCTGAAAGTCAGACAGAGGAAGACTTTTGCCCTCATCTTTCTGTGCCTCTTGAGTCTTGAGCACTGTGAATGCATCACGTATTCGGAAAACGTCAGTCATTCCACAACAAACAGTATACAAATGTCAGTTCATGTCCAGCTTATTTGTTGGTTACCCCTGTGTGGTTGGGAGTGTGGGAAGGTAAATCACAATGGTCCCTTCAAAGATGGGGTAGAAAGCAAGGAAAGTCCTGAGTGATAATGACTGTGGTGAACGGAATGCCCCTGGGCTCACAGAGGAACCTCAGTGGGTAGTTTGGGAGCATCCTGGACAGCTTCCTGGAGGAGGGGAGCTTGAATCATTTTGAAGGTAGTGTAGGAGTTTTTTTTTTTTTCCCCAAGATTTTTTTAATGTAGATCATTTAAAAGTCTTTATTGAATTTACTAAATATTGCTTCTGTTTTATGTTTTTTAGGCTACAAGCCATGTGGGAATATTAGCTCCCTGACCAGGGATCGAACCTGCACCCCCTGAACTGGAAGGCGAAGTCTTAACCACTGAACCACCAGGGAAGTCCCAAGGTTGTGTCGGAGTCGATCAGCTGGAGAGGGGAGGGCAGGGCTGGATGGGGTTGAAGTGTGAGTTCCTATTACGATGGCCAAAGTTGGTGTGCAGTTGGGCCCTTCCGTTCCCACCTGTAGCACCAGAAGAATCTGCACAGGGAGATAGTAAGGACAGCCGTGCCAGCCCCTGGAATGTCAGTGATCCCTGACCCCTCGCCGTCCCAGAGTGGAAGTTGTAGGATCCAGGTCTGTGCCGGCTGCTGTTTCACAGAGAGGCTGTCTCATTAGCTGAGGACGGCGGCCAGCTCCTTCCGGAGGCTTCCCCCTACTTACGGATTCCACTTGTACGCTCCGATTCCAAATCCTGTGGGATTTAATATCCACTCTATAATCTACTGGCACCAATAGGCATTATCTAACTGAACCTTAAATTGAAAATGCTAGGCTTCCATTTTCCCCACGCCGTAGGGAGAAGTCAGGGCTCTCCTCTTCTGGTATAATTGACTCCACCACTAATTAAAGTGCTGTCTGTGCAGGCCCTCAGCCTGCCCCCTCCCTGACATACCCCAAAACACAGCCCGGGGTGACCTGGCCAGGCAGGGTCCTGAGCCAACGGTCTAGGAGCTACAAGTTCAGCCCCGTGTCTACCCCAAGTATCACTTGCTTTAAGCCTACTTCATTTCCAGCTCAGGGGCTGTGCTGGCCATTCACTCTTTCTCTCGTTCGCGAGTTCCTGCATCTATCAGGCACTTATGGTGGGCACAGAAGTGAAAGATGCTGACACACAGTCAGCCTCTTCTCACAGATGCCCCTCTTTTGAGGTGACAACCTCACATAATGCCAATTTCCAGGCCACACACCAGTTCGTAGTGGAACCCATGAGAAGGGGGAAGAGGAATAGCTAATGTCACAGATGCTATTCTTCACCAGACATGAGATAACTCTCTTTTTTAAAAATTAAGCTTTTAATTTTGAGACACTTGTAGTTTCATGTGCAGTTGTGAGAAATGATACAGAGAGCGCCCTGTGCCTAGTATCCAGTTCCCCTAGTGGTAGCATCCTGCAAAATCTTAGTACTGTTTCACACCAAGGATACTGACAGGGACACGGCCAATAGAGAGAGCATCTCCGTCAGCAAAAGGATCTTTGCTGTTTCCCCTCGTAGGCGCCCTCATCTCCTCCTTCCTCCCTCTTCTCTGACCCCTGCCCGCCCCTGGTCCGTTCTCCTTTCTATCATTTTGGCGTCAGGAGTGTCGAATGAACGGAATCGTAGATGTGGCATCTTGTGGGCTTGGCTCTGGGGATTTGTTTAACCCTCATAGCATGTTGGCGACGTGAGCATCCCCATCCCATTCCACAGAAATGCAAGTGGAGGTCAGGCCAGTGAGTAACTTAGGGGTTGTCCTGCCCCCCAAGCCTGCCTCTCAACTAATACTGACCTGCAGGAATTGTTTGGAAACGATGGCCCTCCGATCTGCCCATGTCAGGGGAGTTCCCTCCACATTCAGGATACAGCCAGAGGTCCAGGCCTTGGATTCTTGGGTGTCATGGTCCTAGCCTGAATTCTCAAGGGCAGCCCTCCCTGGGACCCCTGAAGGGACAGAGGTGGGGCTCCCTCCTTGTCTTGTCTGGAGGGGCCGGCGGAGGGGCTCAGGTGCACTGTCTGTCTGACTGCATGACAGGCTGATTGCAAGGCCAGGAGGAGTGTGTGTGTGTAGGGGGGAGGCTTATGCACTCAAGTTGCCCGCCCCCACCCTGGCCCTAAGGCTGTCTAGGGCTCACAGCCTGAGATTGAGTCTCACGGCTCTCTGGTTGGGTCAGCCTTGGGGCCACGAAGGGTCAGCTCCAAATCAATGTCACTCGCAGAGCTAACCAAGCGCGAGATTGCTCAGCTTGCTAGAGTGTGAGCTGCTCCCTGCCCCTGCCCACCCCGTGTGCACCCCCTCCCACCAGCCAGCCACAGGCCCCTCTGGCTCTCACCTGGATCTGTGTCTGCTTTAACCTGACCTGGTCTCAAAGCCTTGGCTCCCACATCACTGTGGACAAGGGCCTCGTCTCCTTGTGGAGGCCTCAGCTGTTGGTTCCTGGGGAGGGGAATCTGGCTTTCTCTGCATCCAGCGGGAGGGCTGGACAGGCCAGTGGGAGTGGTCACTCCCCAAACTCAACCCTGGGGCCAGGTGGGCAGGGCTTGGGCTCACCTGTGAGTATCTGAGTGCCAAAGGGAGAGGCTTGGAGTGAACGGTGGTCCACGCTTCAGGAGTCTGCTGCAGAGCAAAACCAGGGCCAGTGCGAGAGGTTATGATGAGGGACAGGCGATTGTTATTCAAAGAAAGAAAGAATTTGCAGTAACTAGGACTCTCCAAGAGTAGAGCAGATAGCTTTGTCAGTAGTGAGGTCCCCATCAGTGGGGGCATGAATTCATTCATTCATTTAACCCATGTTGATGGTCTACCTTGGAAAAGCAGTACACCACTGTGGCTCTCAGCTCTAGAGTCCTGCAGTTCTGGGCTCTCCCAGCCTGACACTGATGACGCCATAGCCTTGAGCAAGTTGTGCCTCTGTGGCCTCCCCTGCAAAATAGGAATAATAGCTGCTCCTTACCTACCTCAGTGGGAAAACTGCAGAGCCTCAGCTCCAGCACCGTCCGAGCACCAGCTAAACACAAGTGTGCTGTTTTCCAGGTGCCATTACTTCAATTCTATAGATGAGTTACACTAACTCTCTGCTACTCGGTGCCTGAGTGGACACTTGAACCCAAGTTGATCTCATTTCAGAGCCCATGGTCCTCCCCCTGGACCTTGAAGCTAGGCTTGGTTAGCTGCTCAACTATGAGATGGCAGGACTGATATCTAGAAAATATGTAGAAACTTAACTCCAAAATTAAAAAAAACAAAAAACAAAAAACAATAGGGACTTCCCTGGTGGTCCAGTGGCTAAGAATCTGCCTTGTAATGCAGGGGACACCAGTTTGATCCCTGGTCAAGGAACTAAGATCCCATATGCCATGGAGCAACTAAGCCTGCACACCACAACTGGAGAGTCTGTGCACACGGTGAAAGGTCCTGCATGATGCAACAAGGATCCAGAGTGCCACAGCTAAGACGCAGTGCAGCCAAATAAATAAACAAACTTTCAAAGACAACCCAATTAGAAAGTGGACAAAGTGTCTGAGTACATATTTCTCCAAGGAAATACACATGGCCGGTAAACATGTGAAGAGATACTCAACACTGTTAGCCATCAGGGAAACACAAATCAAACCCACAACAAGACACTGCTTCACAGGATGGTGATAATTGAAAAGACAGACAATAGTAGCCAGTGTGTCAGGGAGATGGAGTATTAGAACCTCATATACCGCTGGTGGGCTTCCCAGGTAGTACGGGTTGTAAAGAACCCACCAGCCAATGTAGGAGACATAAGAGATATGAGTTCAATCCTGGGTCAGGAAGATCCCCTGGAGAAGGAAACGGCAACCCACTCCAGTATTCTTGCCTGGGAAATCCCATGGACAGAGGAGCCTGGCGGGGGGCTACAGTCCATGGGGTCACAAAGAGTTGGACACGACAGCGATTTAAGAGCAACAACACTATGCTGCTGCTGCTGCTGCTGCTGCTGCGTTGCTTCAGTCGTGTCTGACTCTGTGCGACCCCATAGATGGCAGCCCACCAGGCTCCCCTGTCCCTGGGATTCTCCAGGCAAGAACACTGGAGTTGAGTTGCCATTTCCTTCTCCAGTGCATGAAAGTGAAAAGTGAAAGTGAAGTCGCTTAGTTGTGTCCAACTCTTCGTGACCGCTTGGACTGCAGCCCACCAGGCTCCTCTGTCCATGGGATTTTCCAGGCAAGAGTATGGAGTAGGTTGCCACTTCCTTCTCTAAACAACACCATAAGTGAAAGTGAAGTGAAGTGAATTTGTTCAGTCGTGTCCGACTCTTTGCGACCCCGTGGACTGTAGCCCACCAGGCTCCTCCATCCATGGGATTCTCCAGGCAAGAATACTGGAGTGGGATGCCATTTCCTTCTCCAGGGGATCTTCCCAACCCAGGGATCAAACCCAGGCCTCCCGTATTGCAGGCAGACGCTTTAACCTCTGAGCCACCAGGGAAGCCCTGAACAACACCATATAACCCAGCAGTTCCACTCTTAGGTATATACTCAGGAGAACAGAAAACATACATCCAGACAAAAACTTGTATGCTAACATTTATAGCAGCTCTATTCATTACAGTTAAAGGGTAGAAACAAGCCGGCTATTCCTGTGTGTGTCCCAGCAACATCATCCAGCCGTGAAAGGAATGGGGTCCTGACACGTGCTACCACGTGGAGGAACCTCAAAAACATTGGGTTAAGTGAAAGAAGTCAGTCACCAAAGTCCACCTAGTATGCAATTCTGTTCCTACAAAAGTCCAGAATAAGCAAATCTGTGGGGACAGAAAGTAGGTTAATGGTTGCTTGGGGACGTGAGTGGGGCTGAAGGGATGGGGGGTGATGGCTAAAAGGTATGAGTTTTCTTTTTGAGATGATGAGAATGTTCTAAAGTGAACTGTGGTGATGTTTGCACACGTTCGTGAATAAACTAAATAAACCATTGAACTGTAGACTTTAAATGGGTGAATTATAGAGTATTTGGGTTGCGTCTCAACAAAACTGTTCAAAAAAAGAGAAACCCATAGCAAAAAAACCTGAGGCTGAGAGGTGAGGTATGAGTGGAGACAGAGGCTGGGGAGTTGCTAATGGAGACAGTGGTGGTGGGGCTGTGACCTTGCTCAGAAAGATTTCCCAAGGGACCGATGATGGACCCTGGGGGAATGCCTTCACGGGGGAGGGCTGGTGCACCGTTAGGAGGTGTCAGGGCAGGGGGAGGGCTCAGCCGGTGACCTCTGGCAGCCCTCAAACCCTCTAGCAGGAGAGGACTGGTCAGCGCTGGGTGAGGGGAGCTGGGGTTCTGATGCGGTGCCCGCAGTCCTGAGGAGCAGTAAATGACTCTGCCTAGCCATTTATTTCCACGTGGAGATCACCATTAAAGATGTGACCTTGTGCAAAGGGACAGAACTTGACCCAGTCAGTGTCCCACCAGCGGAGCACAACGCTGGGAGCACGAGCTCAGAGGCAGTGGACCTCTCTGACTCCAGGCTCCTTATCCAGGAGCCTGGAGTGGCCACTTCTCCTTCCTAGGGTTGCCCTGCGTGAAATCAGATGCTGTGTTGAAAGCATCTGGTAAGAGTTCCGCTGTTGGGTGAAAACTGATCTCAGCTGGTCTTGGCCTCAACCCTGTGGGTAGATGGGGCAGGTATCCCATGAGGTGTCCCAGAGGCCGTTCGCCGTGGTGACTCGTCTAAGGACAGACGGCCAAGAGGGAGCGCAGAACGGGACTCTCATCCAGAATGCCTTGCACCGGGCTGCGCAGCAGGGCTGACACTGCATGAATACTGGGATGAATGCCCTCACTGCACCTGCAGGACAGGTTTCTGCGTGAGTAGGATGGCTATCACTAGCCCCACCTTTAAAAAAAGTACTGGTTTATTTACCTGTGGCTGTGCTGGGTCTTCCTTGCTGCAGAGGCTTTTCTCTCGTTCTGGTGAGCAGGGGCTGCTCTCTAGTGTGGTGTGAAGGCTTCTCACTGCAGTGGCGTCTCGGTGCAGAGCACAGGCCTTAGGGCCCACGGGCTCAGTAGCTGCGGCTCTAGGGCACAGGCTCAATAGTTGCGCATGCGCTTAGCTGCACCGCAGCATGTGGGATCTTCCTGGATCAAGGACTGAACCCGTGTCTCCTGCACTGGCAGGCGGGTTCTTTTACCGCTGAGCCACCAGGGAAGCCCGAGCTCCATCTGATTGGTAGGAAAACTGAGAGTCAGGGACCAGTCTCCAAACATCAGTCAGAGCACCGGACCCCTGCTGACCTTAGGCCAGCCACAGCCATGATCCTGGAGTGTTCCACGCTCCAAGATGCACAGATCAAAGGCCTTGGATGAAAGTGGAGCCCGGGGGGAGGTGACGAGGGTGGAGGAGGCTGAGAGGTGGGTCTGTGCTCGGCTGAGTGTGGGTGGCTCCGCAGCCCCTTCTGTGGACCCCTCCTCCTCTCCCTGCTCAGGTGGGAAGCAAGGGGACAGAAGGCTTCACTAAGAGGGGAGGTGGCTGCATACTAAACGCAAATCGCGCAAGCACTCTTGATAAACAGCAGGTAGCCCCGCTCCCACCAGCTAACAGGATTAATCTAAATGCACACAGACGCAGCTGGGCAAAATCAAAACACAGAACCCAGACTAAATTACACCGCTCAATGGCGGGGCCCGCGGAACCTCCAAACGTGTCACCAGACTTACTCGCCTGCTGCAGGGGTAAGGGTGGCAGGAGGAGACCACATGTGATGCTGGCACATGGCACAGGGCTCAAGGGGACCGTGGAGGAGGGACCAGGGGTCAGGGCGCTCAGGTAGCCATGGAGGGAGACAGGGCTGTCTCCATGGATCCACACCTCAGGGGTATATCCTGGAAGGCCGCGGCAGCCGCCAGTCCTGAAGAAGACGGACAGGCTCTGATGCTCCTGTGACCAGCATCCCACTTGTCGGTCCTGCCTGATGAGAGACCTGCCTCCAGGGAACCTGACCCCAGCGAATCCACACAGAGAGGGCTGGGGACCTCTGCCCAGTGGTCTGGCATCTTGGGCCTTCATCTAGCCTCCACAGTGAGGGGCAGGAGGGGAAGGGGAACTCAACCCAGGTAACCACTTTTAGTCCCCACTATGGCTACTATAATTTCACTTTCCAGATAAGGAAACTGAGGCAGAGTTAGGTTTCCATCTGTTGGCATCCAGAGTCTATGCTATTGCACAGCTCCAAGCTTCCTGCTTAATCTCTGATGGCTTTGATGAGGTGCTGATCTGTCCCGGGTCTGCCTTGGGCACAGGTGGGCTCCAAGAAGCTGCTCAAGTCCCCAGGCGCTAGAGCCCACTTCCTTTGCTTCAGCTCAGGACACCCATCACTTTAGTGATGTCCTCTGGCTGTCCAGTGAAACCAGTAGCTGTGGGCTTCCAAAGCCTCCATGGGGATGGGGACTCAATGAGAAAAGCTGTGAAAATGACTTTCTGGGTCCCTCACCCTGGAGAGAACTGGGAGGGTCATCATGTCCATCTCTTGGCCAATGAGTGGCCGGCAACACCCCCTTCCCCCCACACCCCCCCGCCCAACTCTGCCATTTCTTAGGTCTTAGGAAGAGTAAATCCTCTGCTCATGTTAACTGAGCACTAACTCTCTTCTGGGAGCTTTGCCAAGCCCTCTGAATCCATCCTAACTCCAAATGTGCCCAATGACCCTAGCAGGTGGGCACCGTCTTCATTATAACAAGTGCACAGAACCCCTGTGCCAGTGACCCAGACCCCCATGTCCCGTGGTCTCTCTCCTTCCCTGGATTCAGTCACATTCACCGGGTTCTCCTGTGTGACCCACAGAAAGGGCGAGAGTTGGGGTGCCGTTTCTGCTCTGCCCAGCTTCCCGGTTCCATTGCCTTGGGGCTGCTTTGAACTGGAAGTTCCTGGATTGTAAGACAAGAAGAAAGTCCTCCACCTTACCTGCATTGCTCCTGTATTGTGGGAATCACGGGAGAGAAATACACCCTGCTTTTCATGCTGTGAGGCGCTATATAAATGTTAGTTATTGTTCCACACCCCAGAGCAGGCTTGTTCCAGAGCTCTGCACGAAGTATTTTTATTAATACTGCTAGGGATGAGAATCGCTAGTAATATTCCCATGGCTTGTCCACATACCTGTGCATGGAGACCTCAGTGTCCCTAGGACACAGTCTCTGCCCTGGGCCTTGGAGGCAGGGATCCCGCTTCACATTTTGCAATGGGGTAAATGAAGCCGCCCCCCGCCCCCCGCCTTGCCCCTCCCCACTAGTGAGAGCAAAGGGTGGCTGGAGGCCCCCTAGGCCTCCTAGGGAAAGGACCTTTCTTGAGCTGATGATCTCCTTGGAGCTGTGAGGGCTCCCAGGCCTCCTCCAAGTGATTTGTGGCAGTGTTGCGCAGAGCCTGAGCTCTGCACCCCTCCCCTCCCGCCTCCCTCTCTGTCTCCACTCCCTTCTCTTTGCTCTCTTCACCTGTTTCTCCCACTGCAGCCTGCCCTCTCACTGGTTACCCCTCCCTGAGTTGCCCAAAGCTGAGCTGGGCCGAATTTCAGCTCCTTTCAGGGCCTGACCTGTCACTAGCAGCTGGGAGAGATCTGAGGGTGGAGCAGGCAGGTGGGGGACGTGCTCCCCCACCCCAGCTCCCATTGTTCCAGGAGAGCTGCCCTGAGGCCCTTTGTGGAAAAGGAGGAAGGGGCCCTGGAAGCTTCTGTTCATGTCACCTGTCCCAGGGCAAGACCTGCTCCAAGCCTCACTCTGCGGCCCACATGGTCCTCATCCCCAGGGCTGATAAAGCCTGGACATGGGGAAGGGGCAGAGCTGCAGACCCGGGTGCAGAGGTCTTGGGGGCGGGTGGGGGGGGGGCTCTGCCACCAGCGGTAAGGCACTGGCTGCAGCAGTGCAGATTCTAGGTCCTAGGGGAAGGGAAATCCAGGAGGAGTGAGCTTCTAGACTGAGTTGAGGATGGAGGCTAGAACAGACATTAAATCCTTCTTCCCAAGCTTCCATCAAGGCCAATGAAGCAGGAGACCAAGGGCTTCTGGGAAGGCAAACCGGGCTCAAGAGGGGGTACTGCCCAGGCAAGCATCCAGTTCGTTAAATGGCTACAAACAAAACTAAACAGCCAAATAGTAAATCTATAAAAGCCAAGAATTTATTGTGTGGTTAACTCATTTTCTAACATGGAGAAAATGGAAACTCAGAGAGGTTCTTTAAATTGCCTGAGATCACACAGCTCTGGGTTAGTGGGCTACCCCTCCTGGGCACAGAAGCTGGGATGTGGGCCACGCTCTGGCCAGTCCCTCACTCTCCCTGCTGCCCTCGCCCCTTACAGGGTCCCCAGCTCAGGAGGCCTGCTCTACCCCTCAGCTTCTGAGCTGGGCCAAATTCAGAGTGGCCACACCCAAGGGCACACTCAGCGTCCTGGGGTTTAGGACTACACACTGCTGCTCCTTCCACGTCCAGGACCTGGGTGGGCCTGGGGAGGCTGGGGTGAGTCTGGCCTTGCTATCATCACTCTCATTTCTAGAGCCCAGAGGGTCAAGCAAGTATTTTGGAGGCACTGGTTGGTAGAGAAGGAACTTGGGGAACAAAACAGGATGCTGAGGACTTAAGGGGGGAAAGGGGACTGTCCTCCCAGCTGCAGCTGGGATCTTTGGGGGCTAGCTCTCAACCTCTCTTTTGGCCCCTCCCTCATTTCTGGGACAATGAAACACTAGTTCACTTGGCCAGAGGGCCAGACTCTCCACCTGATTCCCTTTGGCCTGATCCCCACATGCTGGCTTCACCATGAGCCCAGCCAAGGAGGCTGGCCCTGGCACATCTTCCGTCCTGTGGACAAACATGCTATTTATGTTGATGGGCATGTGATTAACAGCCAGTTTGTTAATCAACCACAGCCTATGCAACTTGGGTGCGGCTGCCTGTCCGTGAAGATCCACCACGCCTGGCCTGGCAGATAGAGGAGCCAGGTGATGGCTATGGGGGTGTGGGCTTGAGGATCCCTCACATCCACAGCCTCCATCGACCCTCCCTGCCCTTGTATGAAGCTTCCTCTGGTTCCCTGGGCTTTCCACCACTCACCCCTCACGCCATACCAGACACCCAAGGCCACCAGTTACCAGGCACCGGGGCAAATCGCTCACCCCTCTGATCATCACTTTCTCTATTTTTGGTCTCCCCGTTGGAAAGATGGGTGATTTCTGTGACAGCACCATACAGTCAGTGGGGTGCCTGAGCTGCTGGTATTGACTCACAAGAGTCGATTGTTAAACTTTCAGTGATTTTGTGAGCTAGCTGATAAACACGGTCATTATTAAAAATTAAGTTATATAAACTTACAATTAAACAAGTTGCATTAAACACAAAGGTAATAAATACTCAAAACTCATTATTTTCTAATTATTTTACTATTATCTCTGCTCTTGAGGTTATTTCCATCGATCGTATCTGTTGGAAATCCTGGTATAATGACTCACTGCTAAGCATCTCTTCTCAGCTCCACGCCAGTGACATCATCTTGGTAGCCTGAAATTGGCCAGGGTGAGAGTATTTGCAACATGGAAACTGGCAAATGCCACAAAGTCAAGACTTCATTTATTGTTTTGTTATTAGTTTAGACTTAAAAACAGTGATGGAGAAAATTTTAATGATGCAGATTAAACCTCAAAGTAATATGTGGTGTGTGTAGCTATTACATTGCAAATAGCAAAAAAAATTGAGAAAATATTCTTGCAGTAATTGAAAACTATTATCTGATGCAGCAAAGAAATCACATCATTGCCAAAGGAATTTCCCGAAAATGTCTTTGTCATTTCACTTTCTTTTTACCCATTAATGTAAATGCAAATATCAACCAACATTCATGTGGGAACTACACTTGTTTGTCAATTATAACCATAGGTTAGCTATGGGTATAAGAGTTCTGCAATAACCAGCAGAAACCTTCTATGAGGACCAATCAGCTAAATGGAATTTACAATAAAATTTTATTATTATTGGTAATAATATATTATTATTTGTAAAATATATGCAATGCACCCTTTATATCAGTAAAATCACAAACATACACACAGTTGTTAAACCTTTTCCAGCATGCCGCTGACTGGACTCATGAGAGACACCCTCATCCCCTTCCTCCCCACTCTAGCTCAGGGACTTGCAAGGTGTCATCAGCCTTTACTGGCTGTACCAGATGTGAAGGAAGGAGCTAGAGCTTGGCTTTCTCATCCTCCTCCACAACCCCCTCCAAAGGAGATCAACTCCTAGTTTTTGCCCCAGGAGAAAAGATGTCCTTGGGCAGAGAGCAGAAGGACCCAAGAGCCTGGAACTTGCCTGCTCAACTTTGGCGGGGGCGTCTCCACCTGTTGGCTGACTCCATCTGAAATCAGACCTCTGACACTACCTTGGGCAGGGCCGCCATCATCTCTGTCTGGATTTTGACAAGAGCTTCCTAACTGGTCTCTCCATTTCTGTCTTTGTCCCCTTTGCAGGGGGAGGCTTCTCAACAGAGAGCCAGAGGGACCCTCATGATCAGATCATGCCCCCTGTCCTGCCCCCCGCCATGGCTCCCTCCCTCTAGATCCTCCCTCCCGCCGCCCACCCCCACCCCACCCCTCACAGCACCAAGCTGAGCTCCCTCTGCTATGCCGTAGCTTCCCACAGCTATCTGTTTTACACTTGGCAGTGCACGTATGTCAGTCCCAATTCCCAGGTTCACCCCCCGCCACCTCACCCATTTCCCCACGTGGGTTCCCTACATCTGCAATCTGTTCCTGCCCTGTGAATAGGTTCATCTACACCATTTTTCAGATTCCACACACACATGTTGATATATGATATTTGCTCTTCTCTTTTTGACATACTTCACTCTGCATAACGGATTCTAGTCCATCCGCTTCTGCACAAATGGCCCAGTTTCCCTCCGCTTTCTGGCTGAGCAATGTCCCACCGTGTGTATGCACCACCTCTTCTTCACAGTGGCCAGCATGGTCCAGTTTCCTGCAGCGTCTCCCCCATCTCCTGCCTCTCTGCCCTTCTCCACTCGCTCCACATCAGCGGAGCTAACTTGTGTGGTTCCTTGTGCTCATCAGGCACCTCTCCTCTTCGTGACTTTGCACTGGCTGTTCCCCATCTGGAATGCTCTTTTCCACGCATGTGCTTGCCTCGCTCCTTCTCCTCCTTTAAGTCCACTCCAATCTCACCTCCGTATCAAGGCTTTTCTGGATTCAACATGCTCACTTGCTCCCACCCCAATATACCTGACCCCTCTTCCCTTGATCCCTTTTAAATTTTTTATAGTGTTTCTCACCTTGTAATACACTAATTTCCTTATTACATCTGCAATGGAAATTGAGTGTCATGAGGGCAGAGAGTTTTGTCTGCTTCATTCACTGATACAAATATTCCCCAAACAGTGTCTGCCATAAGGTAGGGGTCAGTAAACCTTTCTGAAAAAATTCTTTGTGGGAGAAAGGGCAGCTTCTCAAAGGAGTCAATACAAGAGCAGACAACCTTTCCTTTCTTGACTGATGTGGGGATGGGAGGCTGGCCTGACTCAGCACAGCCTGGCTTCCCAGCTCATCTCCTAAATCAAAGCCTGTCTGGGGCCCTGAATCAGCTAGGATTTTCCAGAGAAATGGAACCAATAGAAACTTATATAGCTAAAGGTGTAGATGACTCAAGGGACATGAATATGAGCAAACTTCAGGAGATGGTGAAAGGCAGGGAAGCCTGGTGCACTACAGTCCATGAAGTCGCAGAGTCAGACACAATCAAGCGACTGAACAACAGCTCATCTCACAGCTTTAAGGCTCCAGTGAGAAAATACTTTGTCAAATATAAAGCATTTTGCAAGCCCAAAGTATTCATCTTGCAAACTTACTCCTACTCATCTCTGACAACTTCCTATCCCTACCAAGGGAAGGGTTAAACCCACCTTCTTATTTATTCACTTTCTTGCGTCCTAAGAGAGGGACAAGGCATACATTGGGCCAGGGGCTTTGAGGACAAAAGCAGTAACACTTGTATTTGAGAGACCCGGTTGAGAACTGGTGCTTTTTCCATCCTGTGCTGAGAGAGAACCCTCAGATTGTTGGTTTTCTCCACTCTTTGCCATTGCCCATCAGGAGGGGCTGCAGGTCTGAATGTGGTGGATCCAATGGGTTATCAGAGGTGCTTCCTGTCTGGGGGCTGTGGAGGAACAGGTCTGTCCCGGGTGAGTTTTGTGCAGGTGAGCCTGACAGGCAGGGCATGAGTGGGAGTTTGGAGCTCCCATCTGCCCAAGGACCATCTCTTCTTATTGGTGCTTTCCCACCACCGTCAGCACATCCTTTTCTCTTGGCCTTTTATGGTCTGGAAGCAGAAAAGAGAAGGCATTTTCTTTCACCAAGTCTCTATTCTGGCTCCTCCATCCAGTCACTGGTAGAGCAAAAGTTCAGGTAGAAACTTGTCTGGCTCTACGTCCAACATTGCCAAGGATATCCACTGCCTGGCTCTGACAGTGGCTTGGCATGATGGAGCATGGATGCCACTGGCACGATTAATGGGTGCTGAGTGGCCCAGGGCATTCCCAGCACAAGGGCCTGTTGAGGAGATATGCAACTGATGGGAAACTTGCATTGGAGTGGGATGAAGTAAACATCCAGGAGACAGGAAGGCAGGCAGTCTCTGCCCTCCTTTCCCCTGCTGACTGCAGTGAACATGGGCACATTCACCCTTGCCTTCTGGGAGTACCTTACCCCAATGTCCATCCTTGGGCATTCTCAATGCTGGGGGCTTCAGGTGGGAGGTGGATATGGTTTGGTTTCATGACACAGTTATGGTGGAGCAGATTCATTCAACCATTCACTCATTCAATAAATGTTTACTGAGAGCCTCTTCTGTGCCTGTTTGCTGGCACTGTGTTAGATGTGAGAACCCAGGTCCCTTGCATCATGGAACTCGCACTCTAGTTGGGGAGGCAAGTGTGTGCATGTGAGCAAGTTGTAAAGAGGATAACTGGGTAGATCTGAGTCTGAGCCTTGGATGTGTCATTTAGTAGCTGTGTGACCTTGGGCAAGTTACTTAACTGTGCTGAACCTCGACTTTTTCATCTTTCTATTTTTTATTTAAAGATTAAAAAAATATTTTTACAGTGTAGTGTTGGTTTCTGCCATACAATGCAAATCAGTCATACTTGTACATACCTCCCCTCCCTCCCTTGTCTCCCTCCCCTCTCCCCATCCCATCCCTCCAGATCATTGCAGAGCACCAGACTGGGCTCCCTTTGGTACACAGCAACTTACCAGACATCCATCTTACATGTGATAGTGTATATATGTTGGTGCTACTTTCTCCATTTGTCCCACTCTCTCCCTCCCCTACTATGCCCATAAGTCCATTCCCTATATCTGAGTCTCCATTCCTCCCCTGCAAATAGGTTCATCAATACCATTTATCTAGATTCCATATGTATGCGTTAATATACTATACACTTTCTTTTTGTCTTTCTGACTTACTGCAGTCTGTATAACAGGCTCTAGGTTCATCTACCTCTAGACTCAGGATGATGATAATACTGATTTCATAGGACCGTGAAGATGACTTGAAAGAAAGTATATGAAGTACACAGTGGAATACTAACTCATGGCGAATGTACCCATGTATGCGTTTTTGTTACTGTTATTGTGAATATTGCACATTTAGAAATAGAGGTAAGAGACCTTTCTTTCAGTAAAGTGAAATCCTGGAAGAGGCGATTCCAAAGCTGTATCTGCACCACATCACAGCCTTTAGTTGGTAAAACATGAGTGCAGCCAACTCCTTGAGTGTTTGGTCCACAAAGGCTCTAACTGACACTGTTTTCATGGTGGGATCCGGTGGTTGTTTGAACTGGAGGAACTAATTGGTTGCTCTAATCAGATGAATCAGTTCATTGTTCTGGCATTCTGGTGACCCCATCTAAGAATGGTCATGATTTTATCCAAGGCCTTCTCTTCCACAATGAGTCTTGTGGCCTGATTTCGCCTTCATTTTAAAACTGTTCAAAATAAGTGGTTGAGCGTGAAGACACACGTGCACATACACAGAAGCCAAGCAAGCTGATGATTATCCCTGCTGATCTGGGACCAGGAGAACCCAAACTTTATGTTTTGCCAATAGCTTTTACCTCTTCTCAGCCAGTTCTTTTCCATAGCAGACGCCAAAAGAGTCAAATGGCACAGTCTGAGCTTGGTCACTTTCCTGCCAGCCATCGGGCAAGGCTCTGGCTGTTGGCACTCTACTCTGCTGCCCATCGTGAGGTTGCATTGGCTCTGCCTAGCACAGGAAGGGGAAAGCTGGCATCGCCCAGCCAGTAGGTGCTTGAGGGAGAAGGCCGAGGAGGCTGGTTCCTGGCAGGCAAACCTGTTGCCACTAAAACTTGGCACGTCTGGGAGGCTTTAGCAGTTCAGACAGAGAATTAACACAGAGGAAGTGCCTGCACAGCAACGCTCATCTGGCTCCTTGGTGCTGCCTGTAGAAAGATCTCTTCCGTGGCAGAGAGCTTGGTGCAACTCAGAGGCAATTTTATGTGAAGTGGGATAAAGAGAATTCCAGCATGACTATGACCCCCAGCACATAAAGAGGTTCCTCCTGGGACACTTGACCAAGCACGTGGGGGACCTACATTTTCTGAGCTTTTCCAGCAGGGGTGCTGCATGCTATGCTCAGTTGCTTAGTTGTGTCTGGCTCTTTGCGACCCCATGGACTGTAGCCCTCCAGGCTCCTCTGTTCGTGGGATTCTCCAGGCAAGATTACTGGAGTGGTTTGCCATGCCCTCCTCTAGGGGATCTTCCTGACCCAGGGGTCGAACCCAGGTTTCCTGCATTGCAGGCAGATTCTTTACCTTCTGAGCCACCAGGGAAGCCAGCAAGGGTAATAAATGCCATTTCTGAGCTTTTGGAAACTGGTAAGCTGGTGATGTCTTTTAAAAAGGATTTTAATTAATTTATATGTCTGCTCCAGGTGCCAGTTGTGGATGCAGGATTTGCAGTCTTTGTTGCAACCTTTCAGCTGTGGTGTGTGAACTCTTAGTTGTGACATGTGGGATCTAGTTCCCTGACCAGGGATCAAACCCGAGTCACCTGCATTGGGAGTGCAGAGTCTTAGCCATGGGACCATCAGAGAAGTCCTGAGCTGGTGATGTCTTGAGGATGTTCTCTGCCTGCTCTGGGAGCCCTGTCTGCCCTCGTCACCCCAAGCCCCTGTGGGAGTGCTCGGCTGGGATACCTTTCTCTCCACCCGCTGGCAGAGAGAAGGCACTGCAAGTGGAGCCAGGAGATGGCATTGCGGGGCCGCTCTGCTTGCACAAGCCCTGTGGGGTGTGGACAAGCTGCTTAACTTGCCCAGGTCTCAGGTTCCAAGGGCCTTCTCTATTACTGTGAGGACTGAATGCGGCGATGTAGGTCAAGGCAACCTGCACAACCCGAGAAACCTCAAACACGGGCAAGACAGAGATGATGCTCTCCATTCGCAGCCTTTCCACCAGACTAGCTCCCTGTGATCAGTTTTTCTCATTCGATTTTCTTAGAAAGCTGATTGCTTGGATAAAACCCTCAGGAGGAGCAAGAAGCCCATCCCTGGGGAGCCCTACTCCTCTCTGGCCCGTCTGTCTCGGTCCACAGACTTCTCCGCACTCTGAAGTTCTCTGCTGCCTCCAAAGCCAATCCCTCGGCAGACAGGGACTTGACAAGGGGAAGAGAGAGTGGGAACAGCCACAGAAATGAAAGATTAGGGATTCTCTTTCTATCCCTTTCTAGATTTCTTGTTCTGAGATGGGCGAAGCAGCCTGATTTATTTTTGACAAACGTCTCTGCATTATGAATTATATTGGGGATGGAATTGTTCCATTAAATCAAAGTTAATTTTCGACTTCTGTTCAGGGCGCCATAAATAATCAACTCCAGGGTAAGGTTATGGACTGAAGTCGCCCAAATTATGCTAATGAGGGTGATTAAACTTTTGAATTCTAAGTTTCCGTAAGAATAACAATCAGTTAGCATTTACATTTCTGCCATGCTCTAGGATTTGCAGCTTTTTCTGAAGCTGCTATTAAATATAAATAACAATACCAGTTTTTAAAGCCAAGTTGAGCCCTATGGGGCATATTCTATTCTCTTTCCTGAGCTTCAGCTTCTGTGGCTGTGGAGGGGGGCTTAGGCTCCATGTCTGAGGCTAGCAGAGATGGAGGGAAGGGTGGGACAGAGTGCCACAGGAACTAGGCAATTTGCATTTGACTTGGAACTGCAAAGGCATGTTCAAATTCTAAGATACAATAATCCAATTTTGCCCTGGTCCATTTGGTGAGGGATGTCAAGAATCCCCGATGGGCTTTAAAATTTCTACCCATGGTAAAGAATCTGCCTGCCAAGCAGCAGATTCGGGTTTGATCTCTGGGTTGGGAAGATCCCCTGGAGGAGGAAATGACAAAACACTCTAGTATTCTTGCCTGAGAATTCCCATGGATAGGGGAGCCTGGTGGGCTACAGTCCATGGGGTGGTGAGAGTCATGCATGACTGAGTGATTGCACACACGCACACACACACGCACACACGCACACACACACGCACACTCACATGGAGCCCTGAGTGACCTGTCTGACCCGCAGTGAGCTGATTTCGGAGGGTTCTGAACTTGGGATGGGGGACCAGTTCTTCACCTTTTCTGCTGGGGTGTGGCGGGCGTCTAGGACCACTCCAATAGCTTTCTGTGCTTTCCTGTCCCTCTACAGGCTCTGGGGACCTTTCCTAGGATGCCGCTCAATCCGCTAGTTTAGCTCAAGAAAAGGGCAAAGAGAGCCAGTTGATTTCCAACCTCCTGTTTAGCCACCTGTTATGAAAGCCTGCTTGGAGATGCTCATCTCTTGATATCTATATGAGGCCCAGGCGGCTGCCATCATAATGACAGGTCAGTTCTGAGGTGAGGCTGCTGGTTGAGTGGCTATTGTTTATCCCAGTTTCAATTTCATCGTCATGACAACCCACACAAGTCATTGTCCGAGCCCAGCCGATGCCTCTGTGCGAAGGTATGGGAGGAAGGAACCTTGCCAGCCTCGCCTGCCTGTGGACCAGAACACATCTCTGCTCTGGTGGGCAAGGGGAGGGGGCAGGCTGCTACTTCCTTCCCTCCATGTGTTCAGGGTGATCTTATTTTCTCCACCACTTACCCAGAAATTGTTTTTGAAAACTGTGTCATTTCAATTGAATTTGGTCTGGAATGACTGGGAACAGTGTTCGGCAGAGTGTGTGGCCCGCACCTCCCTCCACCCCTACATGTGCATTCGCATAGGCATCCTTATTCCTCTGGTTTCCAGAACTGCTGTGACCACTGGTGGAGGGGGATGCGCTCATGGTGGATGGCAAGTCTGGGAGCCTGACACTCATGGCATCCAAAAGAGGCCTCTCGAAATTTCTGCTCCCACACCCGGGTGTATCTCAGATGTGAAACCTGCCTTAAGGTGTCTCCCCAGAGAAAGGGGGGTCCCTCCTTGATAATTTCAAGAGCCAGATGGCACGTGCTTCTGCCATACTCTCTGACACCGAGAAATCCCTGCATCTGTGTGCAGCTGTTTAGACAGCAGCTCTGGATGCGGGGCTTCCCTGTGGCTCAGACGGTAAAGAATCTGCCTGCAATGCAGGAGACCCAAGTTCCATCCCTGGGTCAGGAAGATCCCCTGGAGAAGGGCATGGCTACCTACTCCAGTATTCTTGCCTGGAGAATCCCATGGACAGAGGAGCCTGGGGGGCTAAAGTCCATGGGGTCGCAAAGAGTCAGACACAGTTGAGAAGAGTCGGACACAGTTGAGAAGAGTCAGACACGACTGAACAATGAACACTTTCACTTTCATTGGATGTTAATGTTGGTGAGTCTTGAAAGAACTGCCTTGGCAGGAAGGGACGGGTGTCTATCGAATTTCTCTTCCTGGTCCATGTGTACTTTATAATTCTGAAAGTGTACGTTTCTCTGAGATTCAAAGAGGGTCTCCTCTTTGAACTGGCTCAGCGATGAGTCTGTGGGAGAAGGCTTTGGACAGGGCTGCGAATGGTGAGGGTTAGGAGGCAGGCTCAGCAATGAGAGGGGATCCTGTCTTGCCGACTAGCCCTCTGTTGCGTGTGCTTCAGGATCACCTGTTCTGGCCAAACCGATGGCTTATTTGCCTAAATAAAATAGTCGGAGATTTTCTTTCTCTTTCTCTTCCTTCCTTCCTCTCTTTTCAATTTTATTAAAAAAAAAAAAAAAAAAAACTTTGGCTGCAGTGCATGGCATGCGGAACCTTAAATCCCTGACCAGGGGTTGAACATGCATCTCCTATATTGCAAGGGTGAAGTCTTAACCACTGGACTGCTGGGGAAGGCCTCTCTTTCTTTCAGATATTGGGATTTCTCTGCCTGAAGGAGAGAGGTGATGAGGGACTGGAGAGTCAATTACACATCTCCAAATCAAGGAAGCGTGTCATAGACGCAAGTGAAGCCACAGCTCTGGGAAGTGCTGAGGTTACTTCCCCATGTCTTGGCCCCTCTGTTGTCACGGGCACAGGTCAAATTTGAGCTGAGCATGGGAGAGGGCAGAAGTCATGAGTCAAGGCTGAACCAGAGAAGCCTGGGGCAGGAGCCCTGTTAGAAGGTGGTGGGATTTGGGGTCCAGAAGTCTCCCCCTTCTTCCCTTTCATTCAGTCCACAAACCTGTTTGGAGTATTTATTATACTATGTGTGTGGTGCTACTCTAGGTCCTCATGAGGTGAGTGGTGAGTAAAACAGACAAAAATGCCCGCCCCGATAGACCCTCACTGTCTACCAGAGGCCCCAGATAGTAAGCAGATCACTGGAACACGTGGTGTGTCAGCTGGTAACAAGGGCTACACCAGGAGGAGGGCAGAGGAAGGGTGGGGGTGCTGTGATCGAAGACAAGGTCGGCAGGGCAGGCCTGTCTGAGGTGATGCTTCAGTGAGGAAGTAAAGAGTGAGGAACCAGAGCCACGGGGATGCTTGGGAGAAGAGGACCCAGGCAGAGGCAATAGCAAGCACAGAGCCCATGGGCCCGGTGTGCCGGAGGAACAGGAGTGGGGGCCTGGGTCACAGGAATGGGGTGACAAAGGGGAAAACTGCAGAGGATGAGGTCCAAGAAATAATGGAACCTGATCACCCTGGGCTTTGCAGCCACTGTAGGGGTTTTCTGGGTGCAGTGGGAAGCCACATGGAGGTTTGACAGGGGAGGGACATACTCTATAGGCTCTTACAGAATCCGTCTGGCTGCTGTGTTGAGAATATATTAAATTTTAGGCTTTGTCTCCTTAGATTAGGTGCTCATTCTGTCCTTGTCCCTGGACTCGAGAAGGTCTATATCATTATTAGGTTAAACTCTGCTAGGTTTGGAATATTTCTAGGAAAACAGTGAATTGACTATGTCACAAATTTGTAACAGTGAGAAAGTTAAAGAGAGGCTGATTTGGCTCTTAATGCTGTGAGAGGGGTGGGTATCCAGGTACCAGGATCCACCCCCCTCCAGCATTAAAATTCATATGCATAATGTCACTCACTGGCAGCCAGGGAATGGGAGCTTGTTCTCCTGCCTTACGGGGATGGGTCCGGAGGTGTACTTAGGGATGCTCCTAACTGCATTTCATCCACACCACTGATGACAAGGCTTTATGAGTTACTGACCAAGGAGAGATCTGAGCTGGCAGAATCAAAAGCAATGGGTTTAGGAAAAGATCCAAATTACATTGAGAAAGACCCCACTGCTGTTCCAAGGAGTCTAATGCTGCCTTTTGATTGAATAGGCTTGTTATTAAAAATGCGTTTAAAAAAATGAAATCGAAAGCAAATCCCTTCAAATAAGATTTCAGCCTTGTCTCAAATCCAGGGGTTTATTTGGAGGTTCTATCTGCTCACACTCTGCACAGAGCTGTGCCAGAGAGATCATAGCCCCCCATCCCCTGAGGGTGGTGAATCGAGAAGGTAGACATCAGTTAGGTTTCCTAAGATGGGTGTGCAATGTCCCTTTCTTGCTTATTTTCTGGTCTACTTATGTGGGGGAAGCAGTCACCTGAACTGTGTTAAATGTCACTCCACTCAAATTCTCATTTCCCTAGTGGGCTGAACCATGAATTGATTTGGAATCTGTGATTCAGGAGAAATTTCCTGCTAAGCCCCCTACCCCGACCCCCAGGCTTCTGCTCCTCTGTCCACTGCCTCCCCCAAACTTAGTCCACACCATTGCTTCCTACATGTTGGCCAGATTGAGGACCTTCCCTCTAAACTACATTCATGGGATGCTCTCTATTGTATTAGGAGAAACACCACACTGCTTCCCTGTGACCTGTCACCTCTCATAATCTGCTACCCTGTGAAAGAACGGGATGGGCCCAGCGAGGTATGCCAGCCAGGACAGCGTCAACATTAATCCTACTTAATTCCATTTCCACGATGAAAGGCTCACTTGAGACTTGATTCAGGTGAGTTTAGGTCAAATAAGAGGAGATTTCATTCAGCCCCGCAGTCAATTATTCAGCAAACATTCAGAGCCAGGCTCAGAGCTCGGGGCTGGCGGTCAGAGGACGCATACTTGGTCCTTGCCCTTTATGGAGACAAACAGAAACAAATAGGAAATAACACTATGTGTCCCCAGTTCTAGAGTCAATGCGTGTACTGATAATGCAGAGAACAGATGACGGCCCTCTGGGACTCTGGGGGGCAGGGGATCAGTGACAGAACTGACTCTTAAGTTGGGTTTCAAAGGCTGGCTAAGAAACTCATGGAGATAGAATTATGGAATTAATCACCTCCCGGAGAGATTACTAGCAGGAACTGTAAATGGAGTCTGGTAGATGGGAAAGTGTATGTGGTTATCATGGGAGGAAGCTTAGACTTGCCATTTGGAGTTGAGGGTCCAGGATGTGATACCTGGTAAGTCACTCAGCATCCTTTGTTCCGCAACTTCTGTACTTGTAAAATGGGAAATGTAAATAACAATGCCTGTCCTGCCTGCCTCAGTGGGGTTGCTGGGAAGATCAAAAGTACCAATGCGCATGAACACGCCAAGTAAAGGATGAAGCATTAGTCGCTCAGTCGTGTCCGACTCTTTGAGACTCTATAGACTGAAGCCCACCAGGCTCCTCTGTCCATGGGATTCTCTAGGCAAAAATACTGGAGTGGATAGCCATGCCCTTCTCCGGGGATCTTCCCGACCCAGGGCTTGAACTCAGGTCTTTTGTGTCTCATGCACTGGCAGACAGATTCTTTACCACCAGCACCACCTGGGAAGCCCTATGAACACACCAGAAAATGGCTAAATGAAAGGCAAATGGAAAGGCATTTTTAAGCATTTTATTTAGAAAGAATTGCAAAGTCACAAAAAAGTTGCAAAACTAAATATTTTACCAAGAACATTCATACGCACTTTATCTAGATTTACCTATTGTTTACAGTTTACCCCATCTATTACGTATTTTCTCTCTTATACACGTAATTATAAATGTTTATACATAATTTTTTTTGAATGCTGTGATAAGCTACATACATCATAGGTCTTTATTCTTGGATATTGCAGTGTGTATTTCCTAAGAACAGGGATATTCTCTCGGATTATCCCTTTCTCTCCCTGCACCTTCTGTGTGGTTATAATCCTTACTTGAAACAGGTAGCTTCATTTGTTTCAGTTTCCCTTCCATCTCTTTTCTCTGCCTCTCCTTATCTATTTAATTTGCTTTTGGTATCTATAGACTATTGACTTTTTTACAAAAGTCAAAACTATTTTGAAAAGATATCCTCAGAAAAGTACCACTTCCTCACATATCCCTTCCACCCCATTCTCCCTGTCTTTTAAGGCTGCTATCATGAAATGGTACAGACTGGGGACTTATAAATAACAAAAATTTATTTCTCACAATTCTGGAGTCTGGAAGTCCAAGATCAAGGCCTTGGCAGATCCAGTGTCTGGTGAGGGCCTCCTTCCTGGTTCATAGACAGCCTTACTTTGGCTGTAACCTTTCACAGAAGAAGGGGAAAAATGAGCTCCGTGGGGCTTGATATAAGGGCAGTAACTCCATTCATGAGAACTCCACCCTCATGACCCCTCCCCAAAGCCCCCTATCTTCTAATTCTATCCCACTGGAGATTAGATTTCAACGTATGAATTTGGTGGGACACAAATATTAAGTATATATCAGTATATCCTGACCTCCCCTAAAAAAAAACACGTACCTCTCACATGCAAAATACATTCATTCAATCCCAACAGCCCTCAAAGTCTTAACTCCTTCCAGCAGCAAGTGTGAAGTCTGAGTCCAAGGTTTCCCCCAAGTATTATCTAAGCCAGGTATGAGTGAGACTCGAGGTTTGATTTATCCTGAGGCAAACTGCTCTCCAGCTGTGAACCCATGGACCTAAACAGGTTATACGTCTCTAAAACACAATAGTGGGACTTATAGACATTCCTATTCCAAAAGGGAGAGATAGGAGAGAAGGAAGGAGGGAATGGTCTTGAGCAAGTCCAAACCCAACAAGGCAAGCCGCATGAGACTTAAAGGCAGGAGAACAACCCACCGACTGCACATACTGGGGCAGGGGTCCTGCCTCTGCAGGTCTATGGGACAAGGGTCCAGCACCCGATGTTCTGGGAGGCCCTGCCCCACCGCCCCTCTGGGCACTGGGGGGGTCTCTGCAGTGACCCTTTCCGTGCAGTGGCTCTCTGCCTGGACCGCTCCTGCTGACTGGGGTCTGGAGCAGTGACTCTCCTCAGGGGTGGGGTTCTGAACCTGTGCCTCTGCCCGGCGTCCTTAGAAATCTAGGTGAGGGAAGCCACGCCCCCATGGCTCCTGTACTCTGTGTGTAGGCCCAGACAGTGCCACAGGGAAGCTGCCAACGTCTGCATCTAGTGCCCCCAAGAGGTGTGCCCACCAAGGCTCAGCTGCACCAGGGCCTAAATCACCTTAGGGATGCGGGGCTTCTTTCTCTCACTTTCCTGAGCTGATTGATCAGAGCAAATGGTCATTTGACCACCCTCATAGTGTTCTTAGCTTAACAGGCTGTCTTGTGCTTTTCAACACGACTAGGCTGAGAATACGGTTGCTGTTTAGTTGCTTTGTCATGTCTGACTCTTTTCCTCTGTCCAAGGATTTTCCCAGGCAAGAACAGTGGAGTGGGTTGCTATTTCCTTCTCCAGGGGATCTTCCCATCCAGGCATCTAACCCATGTCTCCTGCACTGCAGGCAGATCCTTTACCGCTGAGCCCCCTGGGAAGCCCCAGGTTGAGAATATTACACATCTTTAGATTCCGATTACACTTTTACCATTTAGTTTTGGCTGTTCTGGGTCTTTGTTGCTCTGCTTGCAGGCTTCCTCCAGTTGTGGAGAGCAGGGCCTATTCTCTGGTTGTGGTGCTCAGGCTTCTCATCGCGGCGGCGTCTCTTTTTGCGGAGCACAGGCTCTAGGTTCACAGGCTTCAGTAGTTGTGGTACACAGGCTTAGCCGCCTGGCAGCTTGTGGGCTCGTCCCAGACCTGGGGTCAAAACCATGTCCCCTGCATTGGCAGGTAGATTCTTAACCACTGGACCACAAGGGAAGCCCTCTGCTTACATTTTGATGAACAAACTTATCTGGTAACCACCAATCTGTTCTTGAAATCTATGGGTTTGGGTTTTGTTTTGCCTTTTTTGTTTGTTTGTTTGTTTGTTTGTTTTAAGATTCTATAGGTAAGTGCGATCACACAGTATTTGTCTCTCTCTGTCTGACTTGTTTCGCTTAGCATAATGCCCTTAAGGGGAGCTTCCCAGGTGGCTGTAGTGGTAAAGAATCCGCCTGCCAATGTAGGAGATGACAGAGACGCAGTTTCGATCCCTGGGTCAGGAAGATCCCCTGGAGTAGGTAATGGTGACCCACTCCAGTATTCTTGACAGGAAAATTCCATGAACAGAGGAGCCTGGTGGGCTACAGTCCGTGGGGTTGAAAAGAGTCAGACTGAGCATGCGTATATCACACGCACGCAATGCCCTCAAGGTCCATCCACGTTGTTGCAAATGACAGGATCTCCTTCTCCTTTTATCTGAATAATTTCCCACTTGTGCGTGCATGTGTATGAATATTGTGTGGAATAATTTATTCTTTCTTGTATTTCACTGAAAACAGTAAAGAACCAGACTGCTCCTTTAACACTGCTTAGATATTGCTTCGGCCAAACACCCAGATTTCATCGCTCATAAGTTCTGTGTTGCACAGAACATAATTCAGCCAAGTTCTTTGCCACTCTATAACAAGGATCTCCCTTTCTCCATTGTTCAAGAACACATTCCTCGTTTCCTCCTAGGACCTCATGATGATGGCCTTTACCGTCTGTATTTCTACCAATATTCTGCTCGGGGTTACCTAGGTATTCTTTCAGAAAATTGAGGCTTTTCTTTGATGCAGGCTTTTTCTAGCAAGCACTTCAAATTCTTACAGCCTCCACCCTTTATCCAGTTCCAAAGCCACGTCCACATTTAAAAAGGTATTTGTTACAACGGCACCCCCACATCTTGGTACTGATTTCCACCTCAGTCCATTTGGGTTCCTATAACAATTACCGTAGACTGAGTGGCTTATTTTATTGACGTTCAGTTCTGTCCGACTCTGTGACTCCATGGACTGCAGCACACCAGGCCTCCCTGTCCTTCACTATCTCTTGGAGTCTGCTCAAACTCATGTCCATGGAGTCAGCGTTGCCATTCAACCATCTCATCCTCAGTCGTCCCCTTCTCCTCCTGCCTTCAGTCTTTCCCAGCATCAGAGTCTTTTCCAGTGAGTTAGCTCTTTGCGTCAGGTGGCCAAAGCACTGGGGCTTCAGCCTCAGCATCAGTCCTTCCAATTAATATTCAGAGGTGACTTCCTTTAGGATTGACTGGTTTGATCTCCTAAACAAGATAAAGTTATTTCTCGCAGTTCTGGAGGCTGGGAAGTTTAAGATCGAAGTCCTCGCAGATTTTGGTGTCTGGAGAGAGCCCATTTCCTGGTTCATAGACTGCTGCTGCTACTGCTAAGTCGCTTCAGTCGTGCCCAGCTCTGCAACCCCATAGACGGCAGCCCACCAGGCTCCCCCGTCCCTGGGATTCTCCAGGCAAGAACACTGGAGTGGGTTGCCATTTCCTTCTCCAGTGCATGAAAGTGAAAAGTGAAAGTGAAGTCGTTCAGTCATGTCCGACTCTTTGTGACCCCATGGACTGCAGCCCACCAGACTCCTCTGTCCATAGGATTTTCCAGGCAAGAGCACTGGAGTGGGGTGCCATAGCCTTCTCCGGGTTCATAGACCACAGACTTTTTAATTGTGTCCTCACGTGACAAAAGGGGCAAGGGAGCTCTCTGGGGCTTCTTTTATAAGAGTACTAATCCCGGTCACGAAGGCTCCACACTCATGACCTAATTACCCACAGGTCTTATCCCCCAGCACCATTACACGGGTTTCAACATACAAAGTCTTCCCCCAAGAATTCCACAAATATTGCAGTCTAAAGCACTATTTCTTCTTATTTCTTGTGGATACCAATGTCATTATTTTCTGCTTGATCTTTTCTATTTTTCTATTTGTAATCACAAACTGATACAGGCACATTTTCATATTTTCTCTTATTTCTCACACAAAGATAGCATGCCATCCATGCCTTTTCTACTTTGCCTTGTTCAGTTAATAACATCTGGAAATCATTCCATATCAGTTCATAGTGACTTCCTCATTTTTTCTTACAGCTGCATAGTACTGTGTGTATGTACCAGAGTATATTGAACCAATTGCTTCTAAAGATATTTTATCTTCCAAGATCTTGACGTGCACTGCAAAACCTCCGTCGTTGCAAGTTAAATGGACATTATGTGCCATAGGACATTCTGAGCATCTTGATATAAGCTGGAACTTAGTCCCACCACCCCTCATATTAGGGTCGGGTGTTTCTGACTATCGGAGTTGTCAGGCAGTGTGTACACTGATTTGCATGACGACCAGGGAGCTTCCTGGGATAGAAGAAAAATCTTTTCTACTGCAGGGGCATAGACACAAACACGTCTGATGAAATGGGGGCTGGTGAAAGCAGAGGGAGGGATGAGAGGCAAAGGAAGGCAGGCAACAGGAGAATGGCAGGGACACGCGAAACGTGCTCCCCTCTGTGAGAAGGGTTGCTGGAACAGGAAGCCTGGCCCAGTCACCGGCCTACCCTTCCCAGGGAGGGGTGTTGCTAAATGCCATCTTCCTGCCCCAGCCCCTTGGTGACATGTGTGTGGTTTGAGACAAAGGGGCTTTGCATGCCCGTGAGCTGAAGAATCTGGAACACGGGCTGCTCAAAACTCCTTTTCAGGTGACAACCATGTCTGTGTGAGACAAAGCATGCTCCTTGTGTGCGAAGTCAGATTTGCTCTCAGGGGTAGAGGCAGGGGTGACTCGGCGGAGCCACCTGTGGTGCAGTGCCTTCCTGGACTGTGACCGCTCTGGCAACAGCCACTGGGGGTGGGGGCCGTGGTGGAGGCCTTCTCGCAGCCTGTCCAGGGGAGGAGGTGAGATGCTCGACCAGCTGGATAGCATCTCAGATGCCAGCCTTTGTTTCCCTCTCTGCGCCCAGAGCACTTCCCTTTCACATTGCAAGAGCGACAATACCAGTGGTGGCAAAATCACAGGCAGCCTTCTCCGTCACTGACTTTGGGCTTCACTATTCGGTCACGGACTTGGCTGTGGCAAGATACTGGCAATAGAACGAGCCCCTAGAAGCGACACAGCAGGGGTGCTGTTGGGCCCAGGACTTGGCTTATAGTCGTAAACAATGGGGCAGGGAGGCTTCATGTCACACGTAACCTCCCTGAAGCATCTCGGGATGGACAGGAGGAGTGACTCTCTAAAAGGCTGGACTTCCTGCCAACATACAGCTGGGTGCTTGGAGCACCAAGGTTTAGGCATTAAAGTTAGTGGGCACAGCTTTTCACCCTCCAGCTGGGGAAGCCCGTGACATTCAGGATGCACTTGTGATAGAATCACGACAGAGACCACTGCTGCTCCCCCGCCCCCAGTAGCCTGCCCGACAGATGGTCAGCGCGCTTCCTGGTAATTGTCATTTGTCCCCCTGCTTCTGTGTGCATGCCTCATGCCGTTTCTGGTGTGCTCACCCTGTTCCCCTGGAGGCAGTGGCTGTCTCTTCACTTTCCCTGTGTCCCCGCAGTGTGCCTCTGAACTAAGAGACAGACCCTTTCACTCATCACTGCAAGTGATGGATGCTCAGACCTAGCCTGACATGTGAGCTGGGGAGGTAATAAAGGAGCTACTTGGCTCCTACTTCCCTCCTTACAGAGACCTGCCCTGACCCCTCATCGAAACTGCACCCCCGGAGCCATCCGCCTTTTTAGCTGACTTCGATTTCTCCATAGTACTCTTCACTCCCTTATTTTTATTTATGGTCTCTCTCCCCGATTAGCACTGAGCTCTACAAAGGCAGAGGTTTCTACGCTGTTCATTGTGAGCTGTCCATGCCCAGAACAGGGCTGCGCACATAACAGACACTCAGCAGATAATTGTTGGATAAATAAAACACTGGATCCCTCTGATAAGGATGCCAATGGTGAAAGATTCCTGAATTGTTTCAGGCCCTCACTGCTAGAAACAAAGAAATAAAGGCATTTGGCCTTCTCAGTCTTCAAAAAATCAATCCTGAACTGTTCTGTGATTCGACATTCACCAGGAAGAGATCCCTCCTCCTGTTCGCACCCAAAGCTGGCTCTTGGGAGGAAGGGGCTTAAGAGCCCCACATTTAAGAGCCCCACCTCTCACCATGTGGTTGTCAAATCTGAGGTCTCACCTGCAACTCTTTGGTTCAGCGCTCTCAAAAGTGTTCTTGAGAGGAGAGATGCAATGTGACCTGGAGTGGCCTGGCCCCCAGCTTTAGTAACCCTCCAAGTCCTGCTACAAACCCCTCTCGGAGGAATCCTGACCCCAGCTGGAGAGAATTAATAGTTCTATCAATACCTTGATGCCCAGGGACTCTGCTTCAAGTGGGCCTGGCTGCCAGTGAGGCCTGTGCATGTGTGCCAAGCCACTTCAGTCGTGTCTGATTTTTTTTGATCCTAAGGATTGTAGCCCACCAGGTTCCTCTGTCCATGGGATTCTCCAGGCAAGAATACTGGAGTGGATTGCCATGTCTTCCTCCAGGGGATCTTCCCAACCCAGGGATTGAACCTGCGCCTCTTATGTCTCCTGCATAGACAGGCAGGTTCTTTACCACTAGCGCCACCTGGGAAGCTCCAGTGAGGCCTTAGCCTGCCCTCAGTTCTGAGAACCAGCAGGTCTGGTACATGCTCAGATCTCATGCTTGGTGTGGCATACCGAAATATCTCACTCTTTGTATGATCCTGTCCAAGTGCGCAGCCCCTGGAGGCTACCTCTGAGTCCCAGTGCCCAGGCTGGGCTACAGACTGGACAGTGTAGGAGCCAGTGTTGGAAGTCTGGTGGTGAAGTGGCAAGGCCATGGGTTCAATCCCACTCTAGCTGAAAGACCTTAAACAAATATTAATGAACCTCCTGAGCTCATTTTGAAGAGTTGTTGGGAAGAAAAACAACGAGAAACATTAAAAAAGAAAAAAGGCTAAACAGTAGTTCCTGTTATGGACAGTGACTGTTTTCCTTGACACTGGCTTGCTTGCTTGTTTCCACTTGTCTTCCGGGCACCGTGTTCCATCAACCTGTCTTCAGCTTTCACCCCTTCCACAGGCCGTGACCACTCCCCACCCATCACCATGGACTCCTCAGTCCAAATTGAGGCTCTTTCGATTTCCAGCAAAACTCACTCAAGCTTCCGCCAGAGTGTGTGCTGTCATTTCTAAAGCACATTGCTGTGGTTATTCACCTCAGCTAATAAAGAAGGGCAGTTAACCATCCGCCCATTCATATAATGCAATTACTACCATTTAAAACAAAGTACAAGTATTATGTGTTTTGGTTGGCAAGATCTGAAAGTTACAGTGTTTTGGGTCCTCTTGTGCCCAAACTTTGTCTTCCAGAGGAAGATAAAGCAGCTGAGCCAAAAATAATTAGGCCCTCACATCTAATGAGGGGATTTAAGGACAAAATGCTGTGGTGTGGTAGGGCCGGGCAGTGGTAGTGGTCAGCCCAGATGCCCGCAACAGGATGCATGATGTCTGCAGAGAATTTATAAACATCAACAGTGACTAACAGTCAGTTTTCTAGTACCATCATGCACTGGAAATTCTATACACTGATGATAAAATACTCTATGGAAAGTCTCCTGTTGGCCTAAGTTCTAAATAATTTTGACAATTATTGTTGAGAGTTAATGATATATATGTGAGCCACAGAGTCGGAGAAGGCAATGGCACCCCACTCCAATACTCTTGCCTGGAAAATCCCATGGATGGAGGAGCCTGATAGGCTGCAGTCCATAGGGTCGCTAACAGTCGGACACGACTGAGCGACTTTACTTTCACTTTTCATTTTCATGCATTGGAGAAGGAAATGGCAATCCACTCCAGTGTTCTTGCCTGGAGAATCCCAGGGACGGGGGAGCCTGGTGGGCTGCCGTGTATGGGGTCGCACAGAGTCGGACACGACTGAAGCGAATTTGCAGCAGCAGCAGTAGCAGCAGCAAGCCACAGAGTAGCCAAAGCAATCTTGAGGAAGAAGAACAAAGCTAAAGGCATCGCACTTTCTAATTTCAAGCTATATTACAAATCGATAGTAACCAAAATAATGTGGTCTTGGCATAAAAACAGACCGATAGATCAATGAAACATCATAAAGAGCCCAGAAATCAATCCACATGTAAATAGTCAATTAGTTTATGACAAAAGAACCAAGAACAAACAATGGGGAAAGGGTAGTTTCTTCCATAAATGTGTTGGGAAAACTGGACAGTCACATGTAAAAGAACGAAACTGGACATACACAAAATTTAGCTCAAAATGGGTTAAAAACTTGAACATCAGATAGAAACCGTAAAACTCTTAGGAAGAAACCTACGAAGTAAGCTCTTTGACATCGGTGTTGGCAGTGATTTGGGGGCTGGACACTGAAAACAAAGGCAACAAAAGCAAAAAAAAACAAGCGAGACCACACCAAACTAAAGAGCTTCTGCACAGCAAAGAGGATGGTCCACAAATTGAAAAGGCAACTATGAAACAGGAGAAAATATCTGTGCTCTATGAATATGAAAAGCAGTTGCTACACAAAATATAGAAAGCATTCTTACAACTAAATAGCAAAACACCAAAAAATCTGATTAAACAGTGGGCAAAGGGTCTGAATAGACATTTTTCAAAAGAAGACCTTCAAGTGGCCAACAGGCACACGAAAAGGTGCTCAACATCACTAATCATCAGGGAAATGTACATCAAAACCACAGCGAGATACCAGCGCACACCTGTTAGAACGGTCATTATTAAAGTGACGAGAAATAACAAGTGTTGGTGAGGATGTGGAGTAAGCAGAGCCCTTGTGCTCTGTGGGTGGGAATGTAAAACAGTTTCAAGAAACTGAAGACAGAACTACTGCCTGAGACTGCAGTTCCACACGAGTATTCATCTAAGGGGAGTGAAGTCACTCTCTCAGAAAGACACCTGCATTCCTGTGTTCATTGCAGCAGCATTTTCCGAGACGTGGAAGCAACATACATGTTTACTGATGGATGACTGACTGAAGAAAATACATGCATGTATTACTCATATGTATATATTATTCAGCCATAAAACAGGAAGGAAATCTTGCCGATCGCTACAACACGGATGGATCTTGAGGGCATTATATTAAGTGAAATAAGCCAGAGAGAAAAAGATAAATCCTTTATGATCTTACTTATAAATGGAATCTGAAAAAAATGAACCCATAAAAATACTAGAGCCTTGGGATTGGGGGTGGGAGGTTGGGCAAAATGGGTGAAATGGTCAAAAAGTACAAACTTCCAGATATAAGATAAGTCTGGGGATGTAATGTACA
This sequence comes from Capra hircus, assembly GCF_001704415.2. NCBI lineage: Eukaryota > Metazoa > Chordata > Mammalia > Artiodactyla > Bovidae > Capra > Capra hircus. Next base: position 51,716,742 of record NC_030822.1, read on the forward strand.
ACATGGTGTCTATAATTAGCAACGCTCTACTGTATATTCAAAGGTTGCGAAGAGAGTAGGTCTTAGAAATTTCCACAACAAGAAAAAATGTACAACTATGTATAGTGATGGATGCTAATTAAACTTATTCTGATAATAATTTTGCAATATATATATACATATACACATATATACATCAAATCATTATGTTGTATACCTAAAACTAATACTCTGTTATATGTCAATTTTATCTAAATAAATAAACGTAAGGTTCAAATTAGCAGTTTTATTATTCTTTTTTCTTATTCTTATTCTTAAGCACTGCATGCACATGGAAGTTAATTGAGAGTATTTCTAGCATTCAGTTGCCTCTTGACACACATGGGCTCAGTTTTACAAGTCAGTTCATGATTGTTTGGGATAGGGTTTGTTTCAGGTGGGGGCTTCCCTGGTGGCTCGGACGGTAAAGAATCTGCCTGTAATGCAGGAGACCTGGGTTTGATCCCCGCATCTGGAAGATCCCCTGGAGAAGGGAATGACTACCCACTCCAGTCCTCTTGCCTGGAAAATTCCATGGACAGAGGAGACTGTCAGGCTATAGTCCATGAGGTCACAGAGTCAGATACGACTGAACAACTAATACGGTTGCTTCAGGTGGAGTTTGTCTCCAGCTCCTGGAGTATGACATATTTCTGCATTTGAACAGTAGGCTCTCAATCAACAGTGATAGCACAGAGATTTTAAAGAAGTAGCCTAGATCTTGAGTTCCTCCAATTCTGTCATTCTATGTGACCACTTGAAATTTTCATTTGTGTTTAAAATTTAAAACAATGAAACAAGCCATGAAATGTAATGCTATTATTTGGTTAAGTGAAAATTTTAGTTCATATGTGAAATATTTTGCATAATTTAAATAATATCTTTAATATCAAAATTTATTATTATTTTAAAAGTATTAACTATTTTAATGCTAAAGAATAATCTCAAAGGTGAAATATAATATCATTGGTATAATTTAATAGTGCCTAAATTATGCCATTTGCAAATGCTTGGGTTTTATTAAAATTCATTTATTAATTACTAATTTACCTAAAATATTATTTTTTATTTTTTTATTGGGATGCGTTAACATAAGAAGTTTAATAAAATAACATTTTCACTGTGTTTCTTTTCTGGCCATTATTATTGTTTGTTTCATAATCATTACTGAAAGTAACTTTGCTAAATAGAGGAAAGGACTTTAAAAAATTCTCTCTGGACTTCCCTGGTGGCCCAGTGGTTAAGAATCTGCCTGCCAATGCAGGGGACATGGGTTCGATCCCTGGTCTGGGAAGGTTTCACATGCCACAGGGCAACTAAGTCTGTGCGCTGCAACTACTGAGCCTATGTGCCCTGGAGCCTGTGCTCCGCAACAAGAGACGCCACCACAGTGAGAAGCCCGTGCACCGCGACTAGAAAGCAGCCCCCACTTGCTGCAACCAGAGAAAGCCCACGTATAGCAACAAAGACCTAGCACAGCCAAAAATGAATAGATAAATAAATAAACAAATAATTCACTGTGTGTGTGGAGTATGCTAGGATGCCATTGCGTATGCTAGTGGAAGTCGACATCTGCCTCTGACATCCTGTCCCTCAGAACAAGGACCTGTGAGGTGCAGGACCAGGTGTCATGGACAAGAGGCATCTGTGGGAATCTTCTAGAGAGTGGGGGGTTAAGCCTTGCCATAAAGTGAGATAAACTCCACTGAAAAGATACCCCTGGTTGAAAATTGCACCAAAACCCTATCATTAAGATATAGATACAGCTGCAATAATGCTATAACAAAATCCAAAATAATAGTGGCTTATACAATATAGTCTATTTTTCTCTCCTGCAACAGGGCTGGCATAGTAGTTCCATGGTATAGAAATCAACGCCCCTCTTCCTTGTTGCTCTGTCATCCCTCAAGTTGCACGTTGTGATCATTTTATGTGTCAACTTGACTGCACCCAACATAATTCTGGGTATTTCTGCGGCATTGATTTTGGATGAGTTTAGCATTTAAATCTGGAGAAGGCAATGGCAACCCACTCCAGTACTCTTGGCTGGAAAATCCCATGGACGGAGGAACCTGGTAGGCTGCAGTCCCTGGGGTAGCTGCGAGTCAGACACAACTGAGTGGCTTCGCTTTCACTTTTCACTTTCATGCATTAGAGAAGGAAATGGCAACCCACTCCAGTGTTCTTGCCTGGAAAATCCCATGGATGGGGGAGCCTGGTGGGCTGCCGTCTATGGGGTCTCACAGAGTCGGACACGAATGAAGCGACTTAGCAGCAGCAGCAGCATTTAAACTGATAGACATAGTAAAGCAGATTGCCCTCCCGAATGTGGGTGGGCTTCATCCAACCATTTGAAAGCTTGACTAGAGCAAAAGGGCTGATCCCCACCCCCTGCCACATAAGAGGGAACTCCTCCTGCCTGACTGCCTTCGAGCTGGAACACTGGTCTCTTCCTACCTTTGGACTTGAACTGAAACACTGGTTCTTCCTGGGCCTTGAACTTGCTGGTCTTTGGACTAGAATGACATCACCAGCTCTCCACCCTGCCAACTGCAGAACTTGGGACTTGTCAGCATCCATAAAAGTGTGAATCAATTCCTTATAATAAATCTCTTTATATATGTGTGTGTGTGTAAACATATAAAATAAATATATAATACACACATATCACTCATGCATATGTGCATCCTATTGGTTCTGTTTCCTCTGGAAAAACCTCATTCACACGGTCCAAGGTGCCTCACCACCTGCTCTGCATTCCATCCAGGAGATAGGAAAAAGGAGGCAGGAAGAGCATACATCTTTCCCGTAAATCCTGATCAATAAGTTGTGGGCATTGCTTTTGCTCACATCCCATTGGCTACAACTTAGTCACATGGCCACCTCCAGCCTGGTGGCTCAGATGGTAAAGAATCTGCCTGCAGTGCAGGAGACCCAGGTTCCATCCCTGGGTTGGGGAGATAGCCTGGAGAAGGGAACGGCTATCCACTTCAGTATTCTTGCCTGGAGAATCCCATGGACAGAAGAGCCTGGTAGGCTGCAGTCCATTGGGTCAGGCTACAGTCCATGGGACAGCAAAGAGTTGGATAAAAATGAGCAACTAATACACAAACACATAGCCTCAAGGAAGCTGGAAAACACATTCTTTATTTTGAGCTGCTATGTGTCCAGCTAAAAATCCTCTTACTACAGAAGAGAAAAATGAGTCTTTGGGAACAGAGTTAAGGCAGAGCCATGACTTAACCGCTGAAGATGGTAAGCATCAGCAGCAGCGAATTCAAGGCCGTGGACGTGTCACCTGTATCATAGCCATCCAGAGGGAATGTGCTCCAATTGCTAGAATATCTTACCTTGGGGCTGTGGGCAAATGGAGGGGACAAGAAATTTGTGCAACTTCCTTTTTGTTTGCCTGGCTGTACCCCTAAATGGGTATCTCACCTCTTTTTTTTTTTTTTTTTTAAGCAGTGTGGTGTTGCACAATCAATTCAACTGACTTACAAGGATTAAAAAGGATGGGAGTAAACTAGCGTTTTCCTAACGTGCCATAAGTCCACCCAGGGTGTATGGTAAAAAGTCCATATCCTGGCCCTTCTTGGAGATTCAGATCCAGTGGTCAGGAAAGGAACCCAGGGGTTTGTAGGTTGAACAAACTGCCTGTGTGAGGTTGATTTATTTATGTTTGGTTGTGCTGGGTCTTCATTGCTATATGTGGGCTTTCTCTGCTTGTGGTGAGTGCAGGCTAGTCTAGCTGCCATGTGCAGGCTTCTCATTGCAGTGCCTTCTCTTATTGCAGAGCGCAGGCTCCAGAGCACACAGGCTTCAGTAGTTGTGGTGTGTGGGGTCAGTTGCCCCACAGCGTGAGGAATCTTCCCAGACCAGGGATTGAACCTGTGTCCCCTGCATTGACAGGCAGATTCTTAGCCTCTGGACCTCAAGGGAAGTCCACCTGGGTGATTTTTAATCAGGTAAACTTAAGACACCCTGTGCCATTTCCCCAGCTTATTGGGAGCCTGTCTAGCATATGGAGGTTTACTTACAAGGATATTCATGATCACATCTCAGGACAGAAGCTGTGGCACTGGGCTTAGACAGGAAGGCGGAGTAAGGTGGGGGTCCTTAGGCTCTTAGGCTATGTTCTCCAAGGACCCACAAGCCAGCACTTGTGACTCTTCCCTCTAGACTCTGTCACCAACAGGACTCGTCTGCCTTCTCTTTGGTGGCTTCTTACTTCTCCTGTCCCTGCTGATGTCTTAATCCTTTTATTTTCCAAAATGAGAGAGGGCCTGATTGGTTGAGCTGATGGCTTTCTGCACCTGACCGTGTCACAGGCCTCTGGTCAGCCTATGAATGGGTTGCCCTTGTCTGGTGCCCACCCCTATGTTCAACCAGGTCACATGAATCTGAACAGCGGACAGCCCCTTCTGTCCTAACTCCAATCCCCCAACCTACCATCCTGCCTTGATTAATGAGTGTGTCTAGTCCCACTCTGGGAGATGGCACTGTGAAATCTCCAAGTCAGGACAGTGCAAGCAAGGTGCAGCCGTGGAGGCTGGGTCTCGGGCCCTTGACATCAACCTGCCAGGTCACTTCTCCCTTTGCATCTTAGAGCCTCACCATGCAGCCTCCTCTTCCTCACAAGTGTGTGGGTGAATTATGAGATCCAACAGCAGAAATGGAAGAGTTGATAAAATATAAGGGTTTCTTATTCACAGACCCTTTTTGTGCACTTAGGAAGTTTCCATAATTGAATCTCCCTAGCTGTTGAGGAGAAACTCTGAGGCTCCTTGGGAAGGAAGGTGAAGAGGAGGCATTTTCCTCCCAGCCCCGTCAGCATCTCAGCTGCCCATCACATAGCTCTGGGGTGTGGGTTGACCCCTTCTTTCCAAAGTCAGGCAGCTGGAGAGCCAGCCCACAAATCAACCCTCCCAACATGCATGCCAATGCTGAGACTGGCAACAAGTAGACCCGTCCTCTGGGCGGGCAGGTAGGGTGATCCGTCCTTCCCAGGCCATTAACTCAGTGCATGCAGAGCGAGGTTAATGGAACTGAAATGGAGCTGCCAGGAGAGGGACAGCCCGTGGGGACCACGCAGCCCACCTCCTGTCGCTCAAACTACTCTCTCCTCTTTCTCAGCTCTGGGCATTTCTGGGGAATGTGTCCATCTGAGCGTCTCTGCTTCACAGAGACAGAGGGGAAAGGGGCACAGAGGCCAGGGATCAACTCTCTCCAGCCCTCTTACCCACGGGGCCCTGAGGAAGGTCTGCCATCAGCTCAGTTAAGGGAGTCATTAGGAGAGAAAATTCGTTTTGATGCTCACAGGCAGGGTTGTGTGATTGAATTGGGGGTGCGGAAAGAGGCAGGCTGCAAAGAATCTCGGCATTCTGGAGCTTCTATGTGTGCTAGATGAGGTCCTGAAAGGGCGAGCGAGAAGGAGCACATCCCCCTGCCTCTGCCCCGGGGTGAGTGCTGTTCCCATCAGCCTGGCTCACTGGAACCATCATTTACTCGTAAATGGAAGGAAATGGCTCCAAGAGATGCAGGTGGGGTTGAGGTCTGCCCACGTATCAGATGTACATTAAACTGGAGGGGGGAGGTGAGAGTGTTCCCCATCTTCAGGGAGGATATGAGATCAGTGGGTGCACATTTCACAGATGAAAATGACATATTTTATAACCCAAGTTCTAGGTGGATTTTCACATTGGTTGATTTGAAAAACAGTCCAAGCTGCTCAGATGACTTGCCTTCTGATGAGGAAACTGGAGAGACACTTCTGGCAGCCTGACTCCACTCTGAGACTCTGGGGGCAATGGAAGTGCTATGCTGCTCAGAGCTCTGCATGGCCCAGGACTCTGAGGGCGGAACCTTCCAGAACCCTGCCTTCTTCCACTTCGCCAAACTCATGTTCCCGTAGTGGGCAGTGTGTGGAAGGTGTGCACACAAAACTGTAAGGACAACTGTATCATCACAGGAAAACACACTCAGGGCCACTTATGACATAAAACGTAAGCTGTTTCAGAAGCAGAGCAGGTGGATGCTAAGAAGGACTTCCCAAACAGGTATGAGACAAGGGCAGCCGTTTCTGGGGGGGAGCAGCAGGATTCTTTGCCTTGAAGACACTTGCAAATAAGACTGTTACTGACACCATCCAAGAGAGGTTCAACTATATCTCACTTTGCATAGGAAAGTGACAGTCGTCAGTTGCTCAGTCGTGTCTGACTGCAGCCCTCCAGGCTCCTCTGTCCATGAAATTTCTCAGGCAAGAATACTGGAGTGGGTTGTCATTTCCTTCACCAGGGGATCTTCCCAACCCAGGGATCAAACCCAGGTCTCCTGCATTGCAGGCAGATTCTTTACCATTTGCAGGCAGGTTAAAAACAACATTTCGGTCCATCCTCATTTGTTCTAGTAAGGTATCAGATTTCATTACCCTCTTTGCATAGGCAAGGGGATGAAGCTCATTGGTTAAGTGACTTGACAACAGTCACATAGCCAGTAAGTGAGGAGCTGGAGCCACAGCTGAGCTCTCTGGACTCCATTTCTCCTCTGTCTATTAATACCACATGCTGTGTCTGGCCATTGCCCATGAAATGCTGCTATAGATGCCTCTGGAAGGTTCCGCTCAGCAGAGAGGATGGGAAACCTGTCTCGGGGTTCCCCCACCAACTTTGGGTCCATATTCTTAGCCCAGGGTCCTCCCACCTAAACCAAAATTAAACCCAGCCTCAAGAGGTAGGTTCAGAGCCACGACTGTCCTTCTAAAAGAAGGTGCTACAGCGGTACTGACTTCCTAGCGCAGGAAGGGCACTTTGCCTCTTTCCTCCCGGTTCTGACGAGTTTTTCTTCCTAGACTCCTTTCTTGGTTCATTTCCCAGCAGATGCTACGTGCAGAATATGGGGAAATTTCCTCTAACTCTTGATTCATGGGAGTATTTCAGTCTTCAGGGCTTGGAGAGCTACTGAAACCAGTGGGGCGTATGCATATGTGCGTGTATGTATGTGTATGGTTTGGGAACAAGCAACTTCTGCTTTGTAATGAAAAAATAAAAGCTTGAAAGGGATTTGTTAAATCAACTGAAATGGGCCTCTGGGATCTCTATCTCTCTTATGCACAAACCCTCTCCCATTGTACAAATGAATCAGGACCACATGGATCCAATTTCACTCAGAAACTGTGCTGGCTTATAAAATCCAGAGAGGAAAATCACCAAGGGCCAAGTTTGTTTTCATCTCTCTGTCCACTGGATCCTAGTGGCTTGTTCTGGCCTCTCCCACCTCCTGGGGAGTTGGGACGTTTGCCTGTCTGGGGGCAGGAGCAGGGGGAGGAGGAGGGACAGTAGTTCTCATCATGCATTTCTCGAGCTCAGACCAGGTGAGCTCCTGGAAGAACTGCAACTAGAGGCTGTGGGTCCTGGTTTCTAGATGGAAAGATTCAGCCTGGAAAATGGAGGGGACACATGTTTGCATCCTTGATGAAGGGGCTCACTGAAGATGGTAGAGTATCTTTGTCCTCCTTTCTGTCTCTCTGTTCTTTCTCTTAGGGCCTGAGTATCAAGGCAGAGTTCAGGATGGGGCTGGCCTAGAAAACAGCCCATTGGAAGAAAGCCTGGGGTCTGACAGATATGCACTGAGGGTGGGGAATCTTTGAAAAACCCAAGCTCAGCCCACACTTGGTCCTCTAAGGACTGCAAGGTGATGATATTGCAAGTTGCCTGTGGTATCATAAAAGTACATATCTGGTCTTTGTCCCAGGTTCCTAGCAAAGCATTCCTAAAACCCATGGAATCTCCTGAGTGATGAATGTCTTTTGCCTGCTCACTGGATGACTCTAGTTGGGTTGTCAGTGGGCTAGGGAGGGGGACTAGATAGCTTCAGGATGAGAGTAGGTGGCTAAAAAGACCTGGACAGGATCATCAAGTTAGAACTGAAAGTTCTATCCTGATGATCTTCAGGGAAGAGAGAGAGGCTGGTAATTAAACTCAATCATCAATACCCAATGATTTCATCAATAGTTCCTAGGTAAAAAAGCTTCCATCAAAATCCATAAGCCATAGGGTTTGGAGAGCATCTAGGTTGGTGAACAAAGTGATGTGCTCAGAAGGTGGCATATCTGGGGAAGTATGGAATTCCTGCCACCCATCCCTCCCCCCAAACTTTCCTGATATATCGCTTTCATTTGGCTGTTCCTGAGTTGCATCCTTTAAAATAAACAGGTAAGCACAAATAAAGGCTTACCCTGCGGCTCAGTGGTCTAGAATCTGCCTGCAATGCGGGAGACTTGAGTTCAATCACTTGGTCGGGAAGATCCCCTGGAGGAGGGTATGGCAACCCACTCCAGTATTCTCGCCTGGAGAATCCCACGGACAGAGGAACCTGGTGGACTACCTACCATCCGTAGGGGTTGCAAAGAATTGGACATGACTGAAGTGGCTGAGCACACACACAGACACAAATAAAGTGTTTTTCTGAGTTCTGTGGGTTGTTCTACAGAATTATTGCACCTGAGAGGAGGTTGTGAGAACCTCTGATTTATAGCCAGGCAGTCAGAAGTATGGGTGGCCCCCAGGATCTGTGATTGGCATCTGAAGTGGGGGCAGTCTTGTGTGACTAAATCCTTAGAACTGCAGGGTCTGATGTTATCTCCAGGCAGTCAGTGTCAGAACAGGATGAACTGGAGGACACGCAGCTGGTGTCAGAACTGCAGAATTAGTGGCAGGGTGGGAAAACACACATTTTGTGTCTGAAAAAAGACATCCCATTGCAAACTAATACGTGTATTTGTTTCAATAAATCATTTAAGAAATGTTTATTGAGCTTACCAAGTCAGCATTGGAGATGGAATCATGATCAAGCAGATGGATCCCTGTCTCAGGGAATTTAGTGGTTGGTTGTCATACTTTCCAAGTTAGACTCCTTGAAAGGCAGGGTCAATATCTTATCTTCTTACTTATTTTCTGTCGTACCTAGTTCAAGGCTGGGAACACACTGGGTGCTTGATTCGCTCTTATGCATTGCTTAAATTGTGAGCTCCCTGAAAACAGAAAGAGTGCTGTTTTACAGCTACATGATCCTGAGCAAGCTACTTCTCATCTTGGGCCTCAGTTTCCTCCTCTGAAAAACAGAAATAATAATATTGATAATACCTACCTTTTAGGGTTTTTGTGAGAATTAAGTACGTTAACTAATAAATGCAAAATTCTGAGGGCAGTGCCTGGTCCATAAGAAGCTCAGAATGAGTGCTGTCTTTTGTTATTCCCTCCTTTTTCTCATCCCAGGGTGCTGGAAACAAGCCACAGCAAAGCAAGGACTCTCTCTGGTGTTGTTTTCACTGACTTACAGAGGGAGGTTGGGAGCTAGTGCAATGGACAGGGGTCTGCCTGGGCTCTTCTTGGTCCGCAGGGACTGTAGGGGGTGGCTAACTCATGCCACGCAGCGAAGGGTCTCTGCCACCCAGAAAGAGAAAAAGCATGCTCTCAGTTCAGTCTCCAGGTGTCCAGACATCCTGCCCTGAGCAAAGCTTCTGACCTGGGGAGAGAAGCCTTGATGATCATCTCCCCCTGTAAGCTGCATCCTCGTTTCTCAAGCCCTATTCCAGGGGCTCCCAAAATGAAGGCCAGACAGATCATGCAGCTTGCCCCAAATCACACAGTACAGAGTGGCTAGTTCTGGGCACAGATGCAGGTCTCCTATTCCCTGGAAAAGTGCTGAAGCCAAAGGGCAGACTGCTTCTCCCCTTTCTAGGAGAACACAAGGTGTTCTGGCAGCTTCACTCTCTCTCTTTTTCCCAGCTGCTTCAGTGCCTGGTCCTCTGAATGGTTTAAGGATCTCTGACAGAGTCTGACACCTGAAGAAAAGAATTAATTGGCTTCATGATGGCAAAAGAAAATGGTAAAATCAAAATTAATAACTTGATTACATGTCTATAAAACATGTCAGTCAGTTCAGTTGCACGGTTGTATCCGACTTTGCAACCCCATGGACTGCAGCACGCCAGGCTTCCCTGTCCATCACCAACTCCTGGAGCTTACTCAAACTCACATCCATTGAGTTGGATAACTAGAACAAGTGGCCCTTAACTCCTGTGTGTGTGTGTGTGTGTGTGTGTGTGTGTGTGTGTGTGCTAAGTCACTTTAGTCGTGTCTGACTCTTTGTGACCCTATGGACTGTAGCCCGCAGGCTCCTTTGTCCACGGGATTCTCCAGGCAAAAATATTGGAGTTGGTTGCCATGCCATCCTCCAGGGGATTTTCCCAACCCAGGGATCGAACCTGTCTCTTATATCTCCTGCATTGGCAGGTGGGTTCTTTACCACCAGCACCATCTGAGAAGCCTACTTAACTCCTGGTTATAACTAAACTGTAATTAATGTAAAGTGTGTATGCAGTTTAAGATGACTGATATTCTGTGTGGCCCCCAACATCAGATTGAGTATGGCAGTCACAGAGTGACCAAGAGGGACATGAAACAGGGAGCTCCCAGGAGTTCTGCTCCTGACTCAGCGGCTCCTGAACCAAGCAGCAGAAATCTAGTTCATGGCCCATTCTCTCCATTAAACTTGAAATAACTCCTTATTTTCTGTTTTCCTGGACAACAGAGCTATGGGTAACTCAAAATGAAGGCCAAGCCAGATATCATTTGGGGTTGGCTTAGGGCAGCATCACAACCAATACCTCTGGGTTGGACATCCAACTTTCTTGGGTTCAGTTCACCTGTCAATGATCTGAGGTATCCCTGGGGTCCCAGAGGGCAACCCAGGTGGCTCAGTGGTAAAGTATCTGCTTCCCAAAGTAGGAGCTGCAGGAGACCTAGGTTTGATCCCTGGGTCATGAAGATCCCCTGGCGGAGGGCATGACAATCCACTCCAGTATTCTTTCCTGGAGAATCCCATGGACTGAGAAGGCAGGCTATAGTCCATAGGGTCGCACAGAGTCAGACACGAATGAAATGACTGAGCATGCGTGCACACCTCTCGGGTAGTGAATAGTCCACATTTATTCAACAAATCTTCGTGCCAGCCATTACGTTCAACGCAGGGCGTGGAGAAGTGAGCAAAACAGACCCTCTTCTCTCATGGAGCTTAGTGTCTAATGGAAAACAATTGCCAACTTTGTGACATAACCTTTTCTCATTTGATTCTTGAGAAAGCAGTCAGGACAGATGTTAGGTTGGTTTTATCACCTCTATAAGTTGAGGAAACTGGCATTCAGAGAAGCTCATCAAGGTATTTAAGGTGCAGTGACAGAGCCTAGACAGAATCTTCAGGGGCTGTTTCCAGAAGCTGTTTTTCCCTTAGTGCCACCAGGCCAGTGATGGCCACAGGGCAGTCCACACAGCCAAGAAGCGGCTGCAGGCTGCTAGCTTTGGGACTGCCTTTGGGGCTGAGCCCGGTGACACCCTGCACCCGGCAGAGGGCTTGTCTTGCTGGCCCAGCGCGCATCTCAGCGCGCTCTCTCTGGGCTTCTGATGCTATCTGGAACCAATTAGCTATTTATTTGAGCCAATTCATTATGTTTCCTTTGAACCAAGCTTCCTTTTCCCGGAGTAAGTCTGCCCTGGAATTTATTTGAATGTTGCGGACAAAATATGCTGGCGGGCTCGCATTCCGGAGCCAGCTCCTTGGGCCTCCGCGCTGCCGCGGCGCCCTCGGCGGGGATGGATGGGTTCAGGCTGCGGTTCCTTCCCCATGCGCGTCCCGGAAGCAGCGGCCCTGCCGCTCCCGTCCTCCGAGGTGCTAAATCACCCCTCCGCCCCCGCCCCCGGGGAGGCCAGCTATCTCCTGCATCAAAGTGTCCCCCGTGCTCCATCAGGCTCTGGCTCTGCAGCAAATCCTTCAGACTCTGGCTTCAATCCCTCCCGAGCCGCCCTTCAATCATCCCCCAGCGCCGGCTTAGCGCCGTTCTAACTCTCCCCGTGGGCTCTGTCATCCCTGCCTCCCCCCCATACACACCCTGCTCTGATCCTGTCGTCTCTTCCACAGTCCCCGCTTCCCGCCCGCCGCAGCCACTCCAGACGAACATCGACTTCCTGCTATCATCTCTCCCGCCGGTCTCGTTCCCGACCCGCCCTCTCTCACAGCAGATCTTGCCACCCAGGGTGCTCGACTGGCCCATCCTGGCCGCTTTCTGACTTTGAGTGAGGACAGGAGGTCAGGGTAGTGGTAAAGTGAGAGGGGTGGGAGGGGGTCTCGCCTCCTTTCAGCTCCAGCCTCTCCTCGGGTGCTGGCCAAGGTGGATGAGTGCACCAAAGGAAGCTGGGAAAATCCCAAGGAATCTGGGGCCACTGCGGCCCATCGCTCCTCCCAACCTCTCCCCAGCCTCAAAGAGTCAAAGCCCCAGTGTGGTTTCACTCTAGGATGCTCTCTCCTGATCCACGCGGTAGTCTCACCTTGGGGCTGCACCATCTGGCCTTGGGAGAAACAGAGCAATCTTAACTTACCTGGCCAGCACCTCCACAAGATGGCGGCCAGGGACCCCAACCTACCTCTGGTTGCTATGGCAACCAAAAGCCAGCCCCCCACCAATGCAGAGGGTAGGGGGTTGGAGAGTGAAGCGTGGGAGGTGGCACTTGACCACTCTGACTCTCTGTGTCCTGCCTTCCTCCCCCATCTCAGGAGAAGTGGTCCTCCAGCAGCACAGGGGGGCAGGTGTCGTGCAGGGGAGTGGAGCCGGTGCTGAAGGATGCTGCCTCCTGGCAGAACTGGCAAGGGAGCCAGTAGAGAGGTATCACTGCAAATTCAGCCTGTCATCCCTGGGGGATTTGGGGGGCGCTGTGGGATGTGGAGCACAGAAATAGAAGAATTATCCTCTAAGTCCAAACCCGTGATACATCTGTCTGGCCAGAGCTCGCCTGTGACAGCTTTTCCTAGACCACTTCACGGGAAAAGCTTTACCCTGGAAGCTATCAGCCTTGGAGTTGTGTTCCAACGCCTGCCTGCCGCTTCCCTACCAGCCCATTGAGAGCTAGCATTCATGAGTGTTTTAAACCCTCCCCTAACTGATTAACGTTTTCTAGACTGTGACATCTCTTAGGGAAATAAGTTCCCTGAATGTATTCCCAGCTGCTCCGAGGGGCGTTCCCCTCTGGTCTGCCCTGTAACCATCTGGCATAGGTGTTAAAAGAATTTCCCAGGCTCAGTATTTGGTGAACTACTCTTCATTCAACCCTTCCAAGCCTCATAACATTATATACTTTAATTTCAAAGGTGAATATTTTGAAGTGCCCGCCGTGTTTCAGGGGACTTTAACATATTACCTCACTTATTCCTCAAGACCTTACGAGGTAGCAATTATAATCCTCATTTCAAAGATGAGAAAACCAACTCAGAGACAAGAGTCGACTTGTCCACCGGTTAGCACAAGGCATAAGTGGATTGGAACAGGTCTGACGACACAGTCAGCATTTTCCCATGAGGACCCAGCTACTTTTGAGCCCACTGGTCCTGGAAAGGTGACTATAAATTAAACAAAGAGGTTTAATGCTCTTAAGGGAATTAGGGAGGAGACATCCTTCCCCCTTCTTTTTATTTCAAATTTCTTTTCTCTCCTTTTCAAATGTACATAAACCTTTATAATGGTTAAACAAGTTTCTAACCAGTTTCGCAATGCAGGCGTTTCCTCAGAGACAGAAGACCGTCTTTTTTTTTTTTTTTTTTAACTTTTTATTTTGTATTGTTGTCTAGCTGATTAACAATCTGGTGATAGTTTTAGGTAAACAGCATGTATTCATTCTCCCCCAAATCCCCCTCCCATCCAGGCTGCCCCATGACACTGAGCAGAGTTCCCTGTGCTATAAAGTAGGTCCTTGTTGGTTATCCATTTTAAATATAGCATTGTGCACATGTCCGTCCCCAAATCCCTCACTATCCCTTCCCGCACATCCTTCCCCCCAGCAGCCGTAAGTTTGTTTTCTAGGTCTGTGAATCTCTTTCTCTTTTGTGAGTTAGTTCGTTTGTATCATTTCTTCTTACAGTCCACATATAAGGGGTGTCCTACAATCTTTCTCCTTCTCTGCCTGACTTCACTCAGTATGGCACTCTCCAGGGTCATCCATGTTGCTGCAGGTGGCATTATTTCATTTTTTAATGTCTCAGTTGTACATATGTACTACGTCTTCCTTACCCATTCCTCTGTCAATGAACATTTAGGTTGCTTCCATGTCTTAGCTATTGTAAATAGTGCTGGAGCAAGCACTGGGGTGCACGTATCCTTTCAGACCATGTTTTCCCTAGGATGTATGCCCAGGCGTGGGATTGCAGGGTCATATGGTAGCTCCGTTTTTAGTTTTTTTAAGGAACCTCCATACTATTCTCCATAGTGGATGAATCAATTTACATTCTCACCAACAGTGCAGAAGGGGTTCCCTTCTCTCCACATCCTCTCCAGCATTTATTGTTGTGGATTTTTCGATGATAGCCTTTCTGGCTGGTGTGAGGTGATATCTCATTACACTTTTGATGTGTATTTCTCTAATAATTACTTCCTTGATGGCTTAGACGGTAAAGCGTCTGCCTACAATGCGGGAGACCCAGGTTCGATCCCTGGGTCTGGAAGATCCTCTGGAGAAGGAAATGACAGCCCACTCCAGTTTTCTGGCCTGGAGAATCCCCTGGATGGAGGAGACTGGTTGGCTACAGTCCATGGGGTCTCAAAGAGTAGGACATGACTGAGGGACTTCACTTTCACTTTCTTTTCTCTAATAACTAGCGATGCTTAACATCTCTTCATATGCCACTTGGCCATCTGTATGAAGACCATCTTTTTGAAAGTGAAAGTGAAGTCCCTCAGTCGTGTCCGACTCTTTGTGACCCCATGAACTGTAGCCTACCAGGCTCCTCTGTCCAGGGGATTTTCCAGGCAAGAGCACTGGAGTGGTTTGCCATTTCCTTCTCCAGGAGATCTTCCCAACCCAGATCTCCCACATTGGGAAACTACTTTTTGAAATGCAAACAATCAGGGAGATAGTGCCCTCCCTCCCAGCTCCCCTGAGAAGGTAGGAGCCAAACTCTGGTGGGAGCCTTCCTCCCATTGGCAAAACTTCCTCCTATCATAGGTTATCAGAAGTTTGTTTTTCCTCTGGATAAAGCCAGTAAGCTAACACAGATGTCACCCCAGTCGCCAGGTACAAGTAGGGTGAACTATGTGTGACAAATGCTGCTGACAAGAACTCTCAGGTAAGGACTAGTTCTTGCTTATCTTGATTTACAAACAATGGTTGTGTCTGTAATGGATTAGATCTGCTTGGCTATTGAAGAGGGGCCTGAATATGCCATCCCAAAATATGTCTTTTTGGCATAGGGATCATTTTTGAGTTAAAAGCCTTCAAGGAAAAACAGATGCAGGGAAAACTCTAAAAGCAGAGCACAGGTTTCCCTTTTGTCAAGGAAATTTCCATTTGTAAAAATGTCTCCCTCACGCAGGTAGCAGGAAGAGGAGACTCTTGACAGCTCTTATCAAAGGAGGCGGCTTAAATCTGCATAACAGATCTTACTAAACTTGTCACCTTCCCATAACTTTCACCTCCACTCCCCCAACCCCAAACTCCTTTTTCTTCGTCTAGCCTCAGATAGTAGGGCTTCCCTGGTGGTGCAGAAGTTAAAGTGTCTGCCTGCAATTTGGGAGACCTGGGTTCGATCCCTGGGTCGGGAAGATCCCCTGGAGAAGGAAATGGCAACCCACTCCAGTATTCTTGCCTGGAGAATCCCATGGACAGAAGAGCTTGGTGGGCTACAGTCCACAGGTTGCAAAGAGTCGGACACGACTGATATGCCTGCCTGCCTGCTAAACTGCTTCAGTCGTGTCCAACTCTTTGCTACCCTATGGACAGTAAGTAGCCCACCAGGCTTCTCTGTCCATGGAATTCTCCAGGCAAGAATACTGGAGTAGGTTGCCATGCCCTCCTCCAGGGGATCTTCCCAACCCAGGGATCAGACTCTCATCTCTTATGTCTCCTGCATTGCCAGATGGGTTCTTTACCCCTAGTGCCGCCTGGGAAGCCCCTCAGATAATATATAAGCCCCTTGTTTGGGCTTCCCTAGTGGCTCAGCGGTAAAGAATCCGCCTGCCAAGCAGAAGACATGGGTTCGATCTAAACAACAAATTCTGGTTGCCTCTTTGAGTCACACTGTCTTGGTGAGTTTCTGTGCATGTATACATAATTAAATTTTTTCCCTCCTTTTAATCTGTCTTTTATCAGTTTGATTCTCAGGCCCCAGGCACTGAAGCTAGGAGGCAGAGGGAAGGAGGGTTTTCTTCCCTCCTCTGTGTAAGGGGGTGAGATTTTATTCTGTCTTCGCCATCTCCTATGACAGACATCGCATTCTGGTTTAATGCTCATTCTGTAAGAAAACTGTTTCCTGTCTCTCTGTCTCTACTACCTTTGTGCTAAGATTTTCTGGGTCGGGAGAAGATCTCTTTTTCTAATTCTATTTTCCCAACACCCACCTTGCCTTGTCTTGCCTTTCCAGTCATAGGTTTCTGTTGTTTAACTTGATCCTTCTTACTCCTGAGTCCTCTAAGACTCCAGACTCCTGCTGACCCTCAGTTTCTCATTCTGTGGGGTGTGCCTCTGATCTGAATTAAGCCTTGCTGCTGTATTACCGGGTGGCAGTAGTGGTAGAACCCACCTGCCAGTGCGGGAGATATACGAGACCCAGGTTCCCTCCCTGGGTCTGAAAGATCCCAGAGGAGGGCACAGCAACCCACTCCAGTTTTCTTGCCTGGAGAATCCATAGACAGAGAAGCCTGGTGGGCTACAGTCCACAAGGTCGCAAAGAGTCAGACACGACTGAAGCAACTCAGTCCGCACACATGTTGTGTTAACGGATGTCAGACCACAGCTAAGGGTGATCCTTCCGCGCCTTCTTAGGGAAACGTTAGGACATCCCGCAGTTTAATGGCGGTTTCAGCAGCTGTAGTTTTCGCTCCAGAACTGTCCCCACTGATGTTGCTTAAAAACCTTTGAGGTCTAGAAGGTAAAGTCACAGCTTAGTCATGTGGGGACCCCATAGGCTGTGTCAAGCCCACCTTTTCTGCTGCTCTTCCGGTTTCATCTCCCCCCATAGCCCACTTAGGGATGCATTCACCAAACAGGACCTCAGTCCCTCTGGCTTGGAAGGCTTCCTCTCTACTCTCCACCCAGGTGAGGTCTATCTGTTCTTCAAAGACCGGCGCAGTCACCTCTCCCCCCTCCCACCTCTTCAAGCCTTCTCAGGTGAAGGATTCTCTCTGAGCACCTCTGTCCACACGTGCTTTGCTGGTCATCAGCTCCCCGTTCCGTATGGTTAGTGCTTCCCACTTCATCTGTGATGTGTCCTCTGCAATGTACAGTTCTCTGGGAACATGGCCCATTTCTGTTTATTGCACCTCCCTCACTACACGGGTCCCCAGCCTCCAGGATCTAATGCCTGATGATCTAAGGTGGAGCTGATGAAATAATAATAAAGTGTGCAATAAATGTAATAATGCTCTTGGATCATCCTGAAACCAGTGCCCACGCTGGTCTATGGAAAAAATTTTTTCCCGGAAACTGGTCCCTGGTTCCAGAACACTTGGGGACCACTGCCCTACTGCACGCACCCCAGGGCCATACCCGGCAAATTTCCGGGTGGGACCAGCCCTGGTGCATCCTACAATCTCAGGTCTTGGGCTGCACAGTAGGTCCAGGGTTTCCATTGAGGAGTTGCTGAGGCGGGGTTAATTTGCCCCTCTGCGGTCTGAGGGTCACTGACTCTTTCTCAGCTAATCAGCGGGTGGCAATGTAGCCATCCCACCTGGGCCACCCAGCGCACAAGGCCTTCTTGCTCCCTTTCTCTCTCCAGCGTAATAAACAGAGTCGTTACCAGGTGCCTCTTGCAGCCTCCTGTGCTGGCAGGTTATTTATATGCAAATGTTCCTGTCTGTGGTTGCGGAGGCTCATAAACAGGATAACGGAAGCCTCTGTAGGGGCTGTGATGTGATGGAGGGTGGGGAGAGGCCCTCTAGCTTCTGCAGGGAGAGTTAATATGGGATTAGCCACAACCAATTAGATGGTATCAAGCCCAAAGGGATCCAGCCGTTTAGCTAAACTGAAGATCCTCCGAGGGAGGGGGCTGCAGCTGTCAGGAGGGCCTCCGGCGCTGGCAGAGCCATCACCCAGGAAACCTTTGGGGCAGAACCCAGGAGCCCAGGCCTCTTGGGAAAGGACTAGGGGAAGAAGGGCATCACCTTGACTTCACACTGGTCCTGGCATCCATGGGTGTGGGGCTTGGTGGGAGGAGCATTCCTGCTCAGGGGGTACCAAGACATTTATTCAGCCCACCTAGGCTATGGGCTGCAGGTGGTCGTGCCCAGGTGCCTTCACACACACTGACTCCTGGTCTGCCTGGTAGACTGCAGCTCGTCCTCTGGAGACCTCCTGGGATGTCACTTCTCCTGGAAAGCCTTGCTTAGCCTGTCCTTGCTCCGAGAGCCCACGAGACTTTGTACATGCCTGGAGTACTGTTCATCGCCCTGTTTGGTTTATGTGTCTGTCTCCTGTCCAGCCTGCAGGTGTTTGAAGGGCACACATAGCTTCATTGTCTTTGGCTTCCCAGAGAAGGAGCAGCGTTTGGTACAAAGTAGATGGTCAATGTACAGTTGACAGTTGAATCCTCCTGCAATGCAGGAGACCCCAGTTTCATTCCTGGGTGGGGAAGATCCCTGGGGAAGGGATAGGTTACCCACTCCAGTATTCATGGGCTTCCCTGGTAGCTCAGACGGTGAAGAATCCTTCAGCAGTGCTGGAGGCCTGGGTTTGATCCCTGGATTGGGAGGAGGCCTGGGAGGAGGGCATGGCAACCCACTCCAGCATTCTTGCCTGGAGAATCCCCACGGATGGAAGAGCCTGGCGGGCTACAGTCCATGGGGTTGCAAAGAGTCAGACACGACTGAGCGACTAAGCACAGCACAGCACAGATGGTCAATAAACAGATTCTGAGGGACTGGAAGGGAAATGCAAAGAAAGTCAAGGATATCTGGACTTAAATTCTGATTTGTCCTTGAAATCAGGACATCTATTATACCACCTTATAATATGCCTCTGTGGCATATGGGTTATTTAAGAGTTAAGATCCATTGAGAATCAGCAGGCACAGGAAAAACTCTAAAAACAGGGAACAAGTTTTCCTTTTGCCAAGGAAATTTCCATTTGGAAGAGCATCTTCCTCACCTGTAGTAAGAGCTCTTAGCCATGGAGAAGGCATTGACTTAAATCTGCATCACTAATCTCACTAAACAACTCTGCTTACCCTATTTTGCTGATCACATTCCCATAACCTCCCTTCCTCAGCCCTCAGAAGCCCCCTTTTCCTTTGTCTAGCCTAAAATGGTTTGTAAGGCCACGTTCTCATCACCCCGAGGGTTACTCATCATTGGGTGCTCCCCTGCGTATATGCATGTTGTAAACATTAATACCCTTTGATTTTCTCTTGTCACTCTGGTTTTGGTCAGTGTAATCACAGGGACCCAGCCACTAGAGAACTAATTAGTAGAGGAAAATGCTTTTCCTACATATTGCTTTTGTGATCTTGGGCAAGTTATTTCACTCTTTGAGAGTCTCCTCACCTGTAAAATGGGGACGATGATCCCTCATATGACTATCCTATGTACGGTGATTGTAAAACTTGGCCCTTGAGAGTTTGCTCAATTAAGTTGGTTACATTTTTGTTGCCATTAGCTGCTTCCCTTCTCATCCCTCCAGGGCATCAGACCACAGGTCAGATAGTTTCTTTTTTCTCGGGGGAGTTTAGTCCCTGAGGAAAGTAATCAGGGAAGAAGAATCTAGCAATCAGGAAATCAAAGATTTGTGGATAACAGAGCAGGGAAGGAGAGGAGAATGGTCTGGGAAAGGGGGTGGGAAATGAGCCACAAGCTCTGAAAGTCCTTTTTATTGTAAGGGCATCCCTGAGAAGTGGCAGGAAGCACATTGAAGCAGTGTTATGAGCATGGAGTCAGGGGCGGTAACCCTGGTCTGCTCTCTGCGCCAGTCAGCAAGCAGGAACCAGTACCTGCTCCATGCCAGGCAGCCCGCCTTCACCCGGTGGAGGAGAGGAAGGAGGCAGTGAAGAGAACGCAGGCTGCCCCCAATTTACTGACAACCCAGGGACCACCGCCAGGCTCCTGATGAGCAACTCTTTGAATTGCTTCTTTGGGACTCAGGGAGATCTAGGAAGCTGAAGACTTTATCCTGCAAATAAGAACCAGGGGACACAGAAAGATTTTGTGTCTAGAGGACTCCATAGGGTCCTGCTCAGTTACATGCTCATAGCTGTTTGCTGCCCAGATCTCTGGGAAGACCTTCTCGTCCACTCAGTGATTATGTTGCAGGAAGGAGAACCTCTTCCAGAGCCTTAGAGTGGGCTGCTGTCTAACACCCAGAAATGAATTGTCAAGGCAGACACGTGAGCTGACCAACAAGAGGCTTTGTTGGGAAGGGACATCTGGGTAGAGAGCAGTAGTAGGGTAAAGAAACCCAGGAGGACTCTCTGCCACGTGACTTGCAATCTTGGTGATGGGATTAGTTTCCGGGTTTTTTTCTGTCCAATCATTCTGACTCAGGGTCCTTCCAGGTGACGCATACCCTGCTCAGTCAAGGTGGATTCCAGTGGAGGAGATTCTAACGGGACATATGGACCAGCATCTCTTGTCTCCTTTTGACCTTTCCCAAATTCTTCTGGTTGGTGGTGGCTTGTTAGTTCCATGTTCCTTACCAGTATCTCCTGTCATAAAATAACTCATGAATGGTTACTGTGGTACCTGGCCAGGCTGGGCGGTTTCAGTCGGTGTTTCCCCTAACCACTAGACCCACCATCCATCTTCCTATTAGTCCTGCTGGAATCCTGGGAGACAGTTGCAGCTCCGTCCTCTCCTTACCCCCGTAATCAAGGGTTAGAGACCTTGGCTTCTCTGGAAGCCCCCGCCCCACATCGCATAACCTGAGTCTATTCCTTTTCAACCTTTCCTCTCAGCACAACCTCAGCACTTCTTGGCTGAACCAAAGCCTTCTAAAACAAAGAGGCAGACCAGCCTGGCAATCTCTCTCTCTCTCTTTTTTTTTTTTTTTTTGCCATAAAACACACAAATATTGTCAGTTCCTGCTGTGAGTATGAAAAGCCCAGGCCTCCAAGGTACAATGGCTTGGCTCTCCTGCTGGGGTGGGAGTGAGAAGGAAGAGAAACGGGAATGCCTGTCATTCTTTACCAAGGAGCCGCAGTGGAGAAAGCAAGACCCAGCTAGTCTCTCAACAGGCTCTTCTGCCACGTTACATTCTTCACAAACCACCGTGGTACATTTCTAAAAACAAATCTGCCCATGTCTCCTCTCTGCTTAAAATCTCTCAGAGGCTCCCCATTGCCTTCTGGACAAAATCCCAGACTCCCCCAACAAGTAAGAACGTCATGATCAGATAGAGCTTACTTCTCCAGTTGGGACAATCCCTCTCCTCCCCGCCTCAGCTGTGGCCAGATCAAGAGTTTGATCTAGAATTTGACTGTGTGTTCGAAATTGTCGGCCATTTAGGGTGCTTTCTCTCACGTGGCTCCTTGGACCTGCTGTCCCTTCAGCCTGGAATACCTTCCCCGTGTTCCTTTATTCACCCTCATCTTCCAGGATTCAGAGAGTGGGCCTGGTGCAGTGTGAATGCTCACTAAGGGCTAAGTGAATCTCAGCCTCTGAGATGCCCCCCAAATTCAGGATTGGCCCCACAAATTTATCCAAGGTATCATATGGCTATTTTATCCTTGACTTTTTTTTTTTTTAGTATATTTAGCCCAAAAATCAGGACCTACTCAACTCTTTTTTTTTTTTTTTAATTACAAGAGTCCTAGTTTTGTATTTAATCCTTAGAGTGACCTGATGGAGGATGTATCAATTTAGAGGCAGCAGGGTCTGTAGCCTTTGTTCCTGGTGAAATGGCTGGTAGATGCCCCCAACAGTCTCTAGTGAGAACCACCATCCAAGCCCAGGGCCTGTCTTAACCCCAGAGGGAGGCGTCCCCAGCATCCACAATCACACTGAAGTCCTCAGCACTGGAGGGCACTGGGTCTAGCCCGAGACCAGGCCCAGGGCAGCTACTGGAAGGGGTGTTCTTGCCTCCTGAGGCCAGATTCATCCAGGTCCAGAGGAACAAATTGCCAAATTCCTTTCCCTATCCTTGTCTTGCAACCCAGTCCCCATCCAGCCCATGAGGGGCCTGAGAGAGAAGCAGCCGTGGAGCATCCCCAGGGAGGGCTCTGAGGGGCCATCCTGCTTCACTTAAGCCAAGTGGACCAGAATCCCACAGGGAGACCCTTGAGGGTCGAGCCCGGTGGAGGGTCATTCCTTAGTGACAGACACTTGCTGTTGAGATCAGCCTCCTCCTTCCTCAAGAGCTTATGGAAATCCATTACATCCCTTTCCTTTGACTAATTTCTTGATGCTGGGAGGTGGGCCAGAGACGAAGGCCATGTCCACGGCTGAGGATGGCTCCAGCAAACGCTGACTGTCAGCTGTGTGTGTGGTTGCCTTGGAGATGAGCTGCACTGTGGCCCTGCGTGTCCTGTGTCAGTGGCAGGTGACAGGGCCTTTGCTGCTGGCCACGTCATGGAGCCTGACCCTGAATGGGAAAGAGCAGCTCACTTTGCTCTCAGTGACAACCTCATAGTCCCTGGGTACCACAATAAAGACAGCTTGGCTGGCCGGAGTCTCTAGGACACCATCCGTTCTGTCATGAGCACATCTTTGGCACTGCAGGGAACGGGAGTGAGGCACTCTGGACTTGAGAGTGTGTATGCTTAGCTGTGTGGGAGGGGCCCAGGATAGCAGACCAGGAACTTTGAGACCCCCATTCTCGCAGCACCTCCTCCAGGAAGCATTCCTGGACAGCCCCACCTGACACACTTGACCCATCAGAATCTCTGCAGCCAGGCAATGGTCTCAATGGCAGCTCTCTTCTCCCAGCTTACATGGCTTAAAATCTCAGTCAAATTTTTCTTCTTTTCCTTGTCTCCATATTGAATTGCTGGGTCATTTCCATTTCTCCTAAACAATGTGTTCAAGGCCGTTCTTACTCTGGTCAACCTGGTCTGGGTTTCCATCCCAGGGAGTCTTCAGACTTTGGGCTCTAGTGCCTCCAATCCACCCTACATACAAATGTCCAAACCAATCTTCTTTGCATTCGGCTGTTATCCTATGACTCCCCTACTCATTAATCTTCCATGGCTTTCTCTTTCCTAGTACATAGACACCAGTAAGTTATCTAATTTTCTTCTCTCTTCAACCGATTACCCATGACCTTCCCATATGCAAATCAATGATCTCTTTTCAGTCCTCACTTTTTTTTCTGAAACTCTCTTCCCCACAGACTTCCTTAGGATCACACCTGCCTCCTCACAATTCCTGCCCAGGTTCTCAAATCATTCCTGCTTCTCCTCTTTCTGCCCAACTCTTAAATGTTGATGTTTCCCAATCTTCTATCCTTGGCTCTTTCCTCTCCCCTCACATTCATAGGCTCCTCCTTGGGTGATTTTATTCAACTGCATAGCTTCAGCCACTACCTATTTGCTGTCGATTTGTAAATCTACATCTTTAGTCTAGACTGGCGGCCTCCCAGAAGCTATGTGCTACATGATGTCTTGAGGTATAAGAAGAAAACGTTGTTTTGATTTTTATCTTAAAAGTAAGAAAGAAAATAAGATTTATAAATATGTAATAACCACCCTGACAAACATATTAATTATTCATGTAAATACATATTTTTTTCAAGTGTTAGTAGCTCAGTCATGTCCAACTCTTTACGATCACATGGACCATAGCCTGCCAGGCTCCTCTGCCCGTGGAATTCTCCAGGCAATAATATTGGAGTGGGTAGCCATTCCCTTCTCCATGGGATCCTCCCAACCGTTATATACAAATGCACATATATTGAGGGAGTACCTACTCAAAAATATACTGATGGGATGTAGAACAGAGATTCCTAGCCATTCCAGAATATCCACTCTCCATTATTCCATAGTAATAGAAATGAACTGTGCATATAACTGCACGGGATAATAATGATGGCACTCAGCCTCCCTTTTGGCCTCATGGAGGCTTGTTACCAGCCTCTGGGATGTGAGCAGAAGTCATGTGTGCGTCTCTCAGGGTTCCGACCCTGAAAGGAAGGGACTTGCCCTCCCGTTGCCCAGTGCCCCATCTCTGCTGGCTGGAATGCAGGTGGGAGTGAGTCACTTTGGACAGCGTACATGTGACAAGACAGGGGGAGCCGGGCCCTGACACCTTCGAGCACCACATCGGCCCTGGATTGCTTACCCTTGTGAAAGACAGTGCGATCTCATCATATTTAAGCCACTCTTATTTTGGGTGTGTAACAGTAGTTGAATCTGTATCCTATCAAATGTGAGATATATGGAGTGCCCAGGTCTAGATTTCTCTTTTGAACTCCAAACCATACATGTGTCTGGTATCTATGGCACAGAGCACTTTAGATGTCTGCACTAGAACCTAGTAGACTCCCTCCCGTCACCATCTGCTCCACCCCATCCCTGTTTGGGTCCATCGCACCTCCGTCTCCTGGAGCAGGGCTCCCGGCTGGCCACTGCTGGGTGAGGCACAGAGCTCCGCTGCTGGCATGCTTGGAGGGCTGGGACCCCTGGGGGTATTAATTCTCAGGAAGTGGTATCCTTAGTATTTTTTATTTTTATGCTAATAGAGGAGGAAAGAAGTTCTTTTTTTTTTTTTTTTTAAATGAGTCATCAGGGAAGTTGAGGGAACAAGTGGAAGGAAGTGACTGGGGGCAATTGTGGGGGGATGGGACAATGGGAGTGGCGGCTTGGATGGGGAGAGGGTTGAGGCCTGAGGCTGAGGGGGCCAGTTCTGTGGGCACGAGGTGAGAATTTGGGTTCAAGCTGAGCTGCTGCAGGCCTGGGTGACAGAGTGCAGAAGAGAGGTACTGAGAGGCCCTCCTCCCTGCTCTTTGAAGGAGCCAGTCCTGCTCAGGTACCTCAAAGATGGATGGAGGGGAGTGTCAGGCAGATCTTTGTGGGAATGTCAGTGCTCTCAGGACGGGGAACAATGGTAGGCTCAGCCAGGAAGGGGCCTACAGCAGAAGCAATGTTATAGAGGCAGCTGGTAGGACTGCCTGTCCCAGCCCCCTCGCAGGTGGTACCATATTTATCAGAATGTTAACAGAAGTGGTGCTCACACTCCTAGCCTCACCTCCCTCTCATTCCATTCAGTTTCTACACTCTTTCCTCTGCTGCCTGGATGATGCTGGGGTGACCGCGAGGCCACAGGATGGTGGCAGCACAGGCCCCCAGCACCACTAAGCGGAGAACCTCCCAGGAGAGCGGCTCAGCTGGGAACATCCCAAATACATGTGCTAAGCACAAAGTAATGCTCATGATGTAAAGACACTGGGATTTGGAGGTTGTTTGTTCTAGCAGCAACCATTAATCATCCTAACTAACAGAGTTCTCTAGTGGCTTTGTGAGTGAAGGACACTGACAAAGGGGACACTGACATGCCCAAGAGAGGGGACAGGGACACTGTGTATGACTGGAGGTGGCAGATAGATGTTCAAATGTGCGTGTGGTGTCCTTTCTAGAGACACCTGGAAGGTGAGATCTTATTAACCCCCCAAGTCTAGACAATCTTTCCCATAATCCTTTTCTACTTTCCTTTGATCTTCCAAAGAGCCTTGAACAAATGCTTACAAAGGCCAACGCATACTTCTCTCTCTGTATGCATGTGTGTGTGTATAATTATACATACTATATATATATACATACACACATATATATATACATATATACATACATACATATAATTCACACTTTTTAAAAAGCTCATGTAATTTTTGGAGCCTGCAGTAGGAAATTATAAACAGCATGGGGTTTTAAAAAATTAGCTTTTTTTATTTTGAGAATCGTACGTTCATACACAGTAGTAAGAAATAACAGAAAGATTCTGGGTATCCTTGTCCTCTTTACCTGGGTTCCCCTGATGGTAACATTTTATGAAAATGTGGTACAGTGTCGCACTGGATGCTGACATTGATTTCACCCCCACAAACTTCCCTTATGTTGTCACTCAGCATAATTATCCAGGTTGTCATGTGAACCCAATTTGTTCTGCTTTAGTCCATGGAGTGAATATGCCACTGCTTTTTAAATTTTCACTTGTTAAAGGACATTTGTGCTGTTCAGTTTTGGACTATTATGAATAAAGTTGTTATAACATCTATGTACAAGTTTTTGTGAGGACTTAAATCTTTATTTCTCTGAGATAAATGCCCAGGAGTGCAACTGCTGGGTCAGGTAGTAATCACATGCTCACCTTTTTTTTTTTTTTTTTTTAACAAAGCTGCCAAACTGTTTTCCAGAATGGCTCTATTTTTTTCAATCCCACCAGCAATGTATGAGTGATCTAGTGTCTCTGTATTCTTGTAAACACCTGGCACTGTCACTATTTTTTATTTTAGCCATTCTAAAATAGGTGTAGTAAGTTGTATCTTATTGTTACTGGTTCTAATTTGCCTTTTCCTAAGGGCTAATGATGTTGATTTTCTTTTCACATGCTTACCTACTATCTGTAGATCTTTGGTGAAATATCTCTTAATATCTTTGTTGTGGTTTAGTCACTCAGTCTTGTCTAACTCTTTTGAGACCCCATGAACTGTAGCCCACCAGGCTTCACGGGAATTTCCAGGCAAGAATACTGAAGAGGGCTGCCATTTTCTTCTCCAGGGGATCTTCCTGACCTAGGGATTGAACCCATGCAGGCACATTCTTCACCACTGAACCATTGCCAGTGGAATTTGTTACAGAAATACAAGGTATATAGAATCAATGTCCATCCAATTAACAGATTTTTAAAAAGAGGAAATCTTACTATATTTCTTAAAAGATGAAGAAGAAAAATACTAATCTTTTATTGCTGAGTAATATTCCATTGTATAAATATACCGTAATTTATTGATCTATTCATCGGTTGCTAGACATTTGGGTTGTTTATACCTTTTGGTTGTTGTGATAATGCCACTAAAGCTTTCCGTGTTTTGTGTGTTTGTTTTGGACGTATGCTTTCACTTTTCTGGCATGTTTACCACTGAGTGGAATTGCTGGGTCATAAGTAACCGTGTTTAATCATGGAATGGTCAGACTGCTTCCCAAAGCGGATCACCATTTTATATTCCTACCAGAAATGCATGATGGTTGCGATTTCTCCACATTCTTACTAATGCTCCTTACCATCTGTTTTGTTGTTGTTGTTTTTTATTATTATAGCCGTCCTAGTGCATGTGAACTTACATCACATAGTGGTTTTGAGTTGCGTTTCCCTGATTACTAATCATGCTGAGTATCTTTCTTGTGTTTACTGGCCATTTGTATAGCTTCTTTGGGGAACTATCTATTCACATTCTTTGCCAATTTTTCATTTGGATTGTCTTTTTTTTTTACTGAATTATAATAGCTCTTTAGATATTCTAGATATGAATCCCTTATTAGATATATAATAGGCAAAGGTTTTCTTCTATTCTGTGGGCATCTTTGTATATTTTTGATGGTGCCCTTTGAATCACAAAAGTTTTAAATTTAGCTAATGTCCAATTATTAGGCAAAGGAGAAAAGGAAAGATATACCCATCTGAATGTAGAGTTCCAGAGAATAGCAAAGAGAGATAAGAAAGCATTCCTAAGTGATCAATGCAAATAAATAGAGGAAAACAATAGAATGGGAAAGACTAGAGATCTCTTCAAGAAAATTAGAGATACCAAGGGAACATTTTATGCAAAGATGGGCACAATTAAGAAGAAATGGTATGGACCTAACAGAAACAGAAGCTATTAAGAAGTGGCAAGAATACACAGAAGAACTATACAAAAAAGGTCTTAATGACCCAGATAACTATGATGGTGTGATCACTCACCTAGAGCCAGATATCCTGGAATGTGAAGTCAAATGTGCCTTAGGAAACATCACTAAAACAAAGCTAGTGGAGGTGATGGAATTCCAGTAGAGCTGTTTCAAATCCTGAAAGATGATGCTGTGAAAGTGTTGCAGTCAATGTGCCAGCAAATTTGGAAAACTCAGCAGTGGCCACAGGACTGGAAAAGGTCAGTTTTCATTCCAATCCCAAAGAAAGGCAATGCCAAAGAGTGCTCAAACTACCGCACAATTGCACTTATCTCACCCACTAGCAAAGTAATGCTTAAAATTTGCCAAACGAGGCTTCAATAGTACACGAACTGAGAGCTTCCAGATGGTCAAGTTGGATTTAGAAAACGGAGAGGAATCAGAGATCAAATTGCCAACATCTGCTGGATCATAGAAAAAGCAAGAGAGTTCCAGAAAAACATCTTCTTCTGCTTCATTGACTAGTAATGCCTTTGACTGTGTGGATCACAATAAACTGTGGAAAATTCTGAAAGAGATGGGAATACTAGACCACCTTATCTGCTTCCTGGGAAATCTGTATGCAGGTCAAGAAGCTACGGTTAGAACTGTTCATGGAACAATAGACTGGTTCCAAATCAGGAAAGGAATATATATTGTCACCTTGCTTATTTAACTTATATGCAGAGTACATCATGCAAAATGCCAGGCTGGATGAAGCACAAGCTGGAATCAAGATTGCCGGGAGAAATATCAATAACCTCAGATATGCAGATAACACCACCCTTATGGCAGAAAGTGAAGAGGAACTGAAGAGCCTCTTGATGAAAGTGAAAGAGGAGAGTGAAAAAACTGGCTTAAAACTCAACATTCAGAAAACTAAGATCATGGCGTCTGGTCCCATCACTTAATGGCAAATAGATGAGGAAACAATGGAAAGAGTGATAGACTTTCTTTTCTTGGGCTCCAAAATCACTGCAGATGGTGACGGCAGCCATGAAATTTAAAGACGCTTGCTCCTTGGAAGAAAAGCTATGACCAACCTAGATAGCATATTAAAAACCAGAGACATTACTTTGCTGACAAAGGTCTTATCTGCTAGTCAAAGCTATCGTTTTTCTAGTAGTCATGTATGGATGTGAGATTTGGACCATAAAGAACGCTGAGCTCCAAAGAATCGATGCTTTTGAACTGGTGGTGTTGGAGAAGACTGTTGAGAATCCCTTGGACTGCAAGAAGATCAAATCAGTCAATCCTAAAGGAAATCAGTCCTGAATATTCATTGAAAGGACTGATGCTGAAGCTGAAGTTCCAATACTTTGAGAACCTGATGCGAAGAACTGACTCATTAGAGAAGACCCTGATGCTGGGAAAGACTGAAGGCAGGAGGAGAAGGGGATGACAGAGGATGAGATGATTGGATGGCATCACCAACTTGATGGACATGACTTTGAGCAAACTCTGGGAGTTGGTGATGGATAGGGAAGCCTGGTGTGCTGCAGTCCATGGGGTCACAAAGAGCTGGACACAACTGAGCAACTGAACTAACTGAATGTCCAATTTATCTATTTTTTCTTCCTGTACTATCTAAGAAGCCATTTTGTAAGCCAGGGTCTTGAAGATTTATGCCTATATTTTCTTCTAAGAGTTTTATAGTATTAGCTCTTTCATTTAGGTCTTTGATTCATTTTGAGTTAATCTCCATAGATAGTATGAGGTTGTAATCTGACTTCATCCATTGTAGACATCCAGTTATTTCTGTACCATTTATTGAAAAGACTGTTCTTTCTCACTGAACTGTCTTGCCACCCTTGTTGAAAATCAGTTGACTATAAATGTGAGGGTCTGTCTCCAGACTGTCAATTTTATTCCATTGATCTGTATGTTTCCTATTATATATTGAGCTCTTTCAAAAGATGCCTTATTCATCTTCATATTCTTGGCATATGTTAGGGTCTGTTGGTAAATCTAAGTGCTGTCTGTTGAGCTGAATAGAAGCAGGACTGCTTGCCTGGCATCTGGTGACAGATGAGAGGGGGGAAATGAGGGTGTCCCAGTTGAGCATCAGCTGCTCAAAATGCAATAGTACTGTGCCTGGCAAGCATGGACCAATCTGAGAAGTTAGCTGGACTTCCTCAGGTCAGGTGAGAGCCTGGAAAGGGACAAGAGAACAGTGTGGGCTCTTTTCTTCCTGTGGGAGTGATGTTTGTGAGAGGCAGAAATAGACATAAGAAGTTTCACCTGTGAGATGATGGGAAGTTGGGTGTTGGCCGTGCTTGAATGGAGAGCGTGTGCATGGAATATTGCTCCCTATCACGAGAGAGAGCCAGGAGGAGTGATATCTGTTTTTCCAACAGTGATTTCTGCCTATTGTTGCTACATGGTTGCTGTGAACATTCATGGGACAGGTATAAGAGCTAAGCCTTGGCTGGGCATGCATACATCACTCTTCTCGCCTTCACAGGTGTGGGCCCCTTTGCTGGGAGGCACTTATAGTATAAGGATTGCGGTTGTTTAGGTGCCAAGTCAAGTCCGACTCTTTGTGATCCCACAGATTGTAGCCCTCCAGTCTCCTCTGTCCATGGAATTTCCCAGGCAAGAATACTGGAGTGGGTTGCCATTTCCTTCTCCAGGGAATATTCCTGACTCAGGGATTGAACCCATGTCTCCTGCATTGGCAGGGAGATTCTTTACCTCTGAGCCACCAGGGCAGCCCTAGTATAAGGATAAGGCATTTTTCTCTGTCCTGGGTTTCTTTTAGGTGTTCATACGTTGTCCATTCTCTGCTCTGCTGTGGGCATGGAGCAGTGGGGCGTTTGAGAGAGCCCCTCTCTGAGATACAGCTTCATTGTCTTTATAACAGCAATGTAATTACTTCCTTTCAACTGTTTAAGCCAAGGGCTGTTAGCAAACCAGTGTCAGTGGAACAGCAAAATGGATGGAGGAGGGGTACTGCTGGGGAGGAGGGCTGAGACCCAGCAGAAGGTGAAAAATGGGAGAGATCATGTTTAGGAGCCTCCAATGCCTCCCAAACTGGAACCAAGGTCTTGTTATTATTTCCAGTGGAGGCCCAGAAAGTATTCTTGCAATACAATAATATCAAAAGGCTCAGAAGTAAGCAGTTGTAATGGTTTTCATTGATCAGGCCTATAAGCTCGTTCAAGCCTTTCAGGAAGTTCAAGTCAGGGGTGGGAATAGATTCAGGCAGCAGGGGAGAAGGCTGGAAGTGAGCTCAAAACTCAGCTCGTTCTGAGTGGACAGAGGGCATGACCCGAGCCCTGGGGGTTGTATGGACATCAAGCCAGTCTTTCTTCTGCACAATTCAAATGTGCTGGTTAATTTCATGCCCTCTGGGTATAGAGACTGGCTGCAGGCCAGGAATTTCAGAGTTCCAGAGGCTGGAATGGATCAGAGGAACCTAAATTTACCATCTCCTGACTCCTTGGGGGAAGGCTGGGAGTGTTTTCAGCTCAATTTCTTCCCCCCTCCCAGGCTGCAACTGAGGCTTGTAGTGGTTGGCCGAAAAGTTAGTTTCGGTTTTTCCATAATGGAAAATCCTGAATGAACTTCTGGGCCAACCCCATATAACTTTCTCCCAATTAACACGCCTCAGCTGTGAAGATGTTTCAAACCCCATTCCCTGTTTTCCTGGGGGCCCGTGGTTTCTGGGGCACAGGACCTAGTGGTGCAGTCTTACATGTCTCCAGGGCTCTCTGCTTTCCACTGCCCCTGCCTAGCCCTGGTGGCAAACTTGAGTGCCCAGGTGCAGAGAAGGAGCTCACTGGTGTTTCTGAAACAGAGCAAACTGTAAAGCCAGTAGGACCAGGACTCAGGGGTCTGGATGACTCAGTTTCTACTTTCTCCTCTCATTTCCCCACCTATTTCATCTCGCTGTTCTTTTCCCTCACTGCCCTCCTCATCCATGGTGTCTGGCAAGGATTTCTAAGGGTGGTGGGTGGACTGCTGAAAAGAGCCCCCTCTGCAAACATTTCCGTAGGGACCTGGAATTCAGCTGGGAAGGGTTCTAGCTGGAAAATTCTGGGCCAATCTGAGCATTGAAAAGAATAATGAGTACAACTGACTGTAAAACACTGAACAAGTAGATATCCATCAGACCGTGGTAGATAGGTAGATAAGCAAATGAATAGGTAAATAACTGTCAGAGTTGAGAAATAGAGAGAAACTCATTTACCACCATTGAAGGTGACTATTGAACCAATTCTTTATTCAGGAAATTCATAATTAAAAAGAAAGAATTAAGCATTTACCTGTCTTTTCAGGAGGAATCGTTCTTAATTCCTGTTGATGAGGAGAAAAAAACGCTTCTTTGGGAAGAACATGAGCTGGTGAATATGAAAAGAATGATAGACTTGTAAAAAAAAATAATCATTTTGCAATATTTAAAGAAATAATTAATTCAGGGAAGGATCATCAATAAAGGTTAAATGAAGAACAAGATATTCCAGGGGGTCAAGGTAATGTCCTACAGATAACTTGCCGATTGTAGAAAGGGAAAATAAGCCTTTTCAATGGTTAGATCTGGCAGAGGCCACCTTAACTAAGTGATGAAAATTAGTGGGACAGCTTGGCAGTGCGTGCCTTCTGATATGATGAAATATGATGTTGATAGCATCCTCTACAAAGTTGTATTAAGTATCTATTGATTTATGTGTTAGTCTGCTCAGACTGCCATAACAGAATACCACAGACAGCATGGCTTAAGCAATAGGTATTTATTTCTCAGTTTTGGAGGTTGAAGTCCAAGATCAAGGTATTTGTTGATTCAGTTTCTGGTGAGGGCTCTCTTCCTGGCATGGAGACAGCTGCCTTCTTGCTGTGTCCTCACATGGTTGAGATAGGAAGAGAGAGATCTCTCCTATTCTTGTTTTTATAAGGCCACTGCTAAGTCACTTCAGTCGTGTCTGACTCTGTGCGACCCCATAGATGGCAGCCCACCAGGCTCCCCCGTCCCTGGGATTCTCCAGGCAAGAACACTGGAGTGGGTTGCCATTTCCTTCTCCAATGCATAAAAGTGAAAAGTGAAAGTGAAGTCGCTCAGTCGTGTCCGACCCTCAGCGACCCCATGGACTGCAGCCTTCCAGGCTCCTCCGTCCATGGGATTTTCCAGGCAAGAGTACTGGAGTGGGGTGCCATTGCCTTCTCCACAGTCCTATCAGATTAGAGTCCTACTTATGACCTCATTTAATCTTAAATCTCCCTAAAGATCTTGTCTCTAGATACAGTTACATTAGGGGTTGGGGCTTCAACACAGTCCATGGCAGTGTATAACAAAATACCGCCAAACTAAATAGCCTTAAACAGCAAATATTTATTATCTCATGGTTTCTGTGGGACAGCAAAGCAGGCACAGCTTAGCTGGGTGCCTCTGGTTCAAGGTTTCTCAGGAGGTTGTAATCAAGCTGCCACCTGGGACTGTGGTCTCATCTGAAGGCTCACTGGGGTGGGGTGAAGAGACCCACTTCCAAGCTCACTCATGCAGTGGTTGGCAGGCCTCATACCCTTGCCACACGGACCCTTCCAAAGAGAGCCCCATGGCGTGCTGACTGACTTCCCCCAACTAGGGTGATCCAAGGGAGGGTGAGAGACAACAGCCACGGCAGAAGCTACAGTTGTTGTTTTTTTTAAATAATCTAATCTCAGAAGTGACATCTCATTGTTTCTGCCATATTCAATTTATTAGAATCGAGTTACAAAGCCAAGCCGATGCTCAAGCAGAGGGGACCACACAGGGTGTGAATGCCAAGAGCCAGGGATCAACGGGGGCCATCTCAGAAGCTTCCACCATGGATATTCTCTTACATGAAATCTTAAACCTGAATCTAATCTATTGACAGAAAACACAGGGAAATAAAGTGACAAGTTGAATAGCACCATAAGGAAATAACCAGACAAGCTCAAAAAGTGGGACATTTTGTAAGACTATCAGCTCAATCACTTGAAAATGTTGATGTCATGACAGGGAAGAAAAAAAAAAAAAGGCTAGTGAGGTGGGGAAGTGGGGTGGGCTATTTTAGATAGAGGAAGACTGAACGACATGATAACCAAATGCAATGTCTGACCTTTAGAGTCTGCTGTTAAAATACAGCTAATAAATGACATTCCTGGGACAACTGTGAAAATTTGAATACTGTCTGGATATTGAATAATATTAAGAAATTATTAATTTTTCTCAGGTGTGATAATGACATCTTGGTTTTGTAGGAGAAAGTCCTTTTTAAGAGATATAGGCTGAGCATTTAGGAGTGTGCTATCTTGATGTCGGCAACTTAAACAGTCCAGAGAAACACACAGATAGAGCAAATCTGACAAAATTTTAATTGGAGAATGTAAATATAGTGGGTATATGGCTGTTATTGTCTTATGCCTTGAGATTTGCTGTATATATGAAATCTTTTCATAGTAAAAAGTTGAGAGGAAAAATATTCAGTCTTTTGACCAAAACTATTCAACCCACAGAGATGAGCCCTGTTACATCCCTCAGGCCTCATGAAAAATGCCTCAGTTTTTTCTCATCGAGACGCTTAGAGTTTGCCTGGTTCATGCCCCGTCTTGTTCTGGATGAGAGTCATAGTGACTTCTCGCCCTGTCTCCAGCCCTTGCCTGGCTTCCTGGAGAAGGAAGCCTAAGATGCTGGTCCAGAGCTGGTTGTGTCCGTGTCTCTGGGCACACAGAGGCAGGTGGCTGGGTGTAAACTCAGGCAGTCTTGGAGCGGATTCCTGGGCAAGTTTCTTTTTTAAGAAAGTTAACTTGCATTGGAGTATAGTTACTTATAGTATAAATAGATAACTAATACTGTATAGCACAGGGAACTCTACCCCGTGCCCTGTGGTGACCTAAATGGGAAGGAAATCCAAAAAAGAGGGGATATATGTGTATGTATACCCGATTCACTTTGCTGTATGGGAAAAACTAACCCCTCACTGTAAAGCAACTATGTGTGTGTGTGTGTGAGTCTCTCAGTCATGTCCAACTCTTTGTGACCCCATGGACTGTAGCCCACCAGGCTCCTCTGTCCATGGAATTCTCTAGGCAAGTATACTGGAGTGAGTAGCTGTTCCCTTCTCCAGAGGATCTTCCCGACCCGGGGGATCGAACCTGGGTCTCCTGCATTGCAGGCAGATTCTTTACCATCTACTCAGGTAAGGCTCGTTGAGAAGGAGAAGATGAAGGAGATGGAGGGGTGTGATGTTTTCAGGTCCCGGCATCCTGAATGCTCTCAATGGGATGTCAGGTGGGGCAGGGAGACCCTGAAGCCCCTGAGGAGGGGACCAGAGAGCCCGTCTCAGGTACACTGCGAGTGTGGGGATGATCGGTGTTTGACAAGCAGGAGCTCTGGGGCCTGTGCCATTGTGTGTGTGTGACCCACAAGGCAGACCCTGGGCCAGGAAATGGCTCTTCTTTCCCGTTGCTCACCAGCACCTCTCCTTGGGGTCATCTTGGGAAATCTTGAAAACATTTCCACGGCCTTTTCCACTCGGGGTAGCTGGGGATCACAGCAAACCTCTCCCATTCATCGCTCGTTTGCCCCTCTCTCTCACAAGTCCAGCTCCTGCTGGGAGGGGGCTTGGCTAGGTTACCAACATCAGCAGCCTGCCCACCCGTGTCTCTGGAACAAAGCCTCTATCTTATCACAGGAGGCTCAACGGCCTGCGAGATTATCTGTAGAAGGAAAGAGCAGATGAGATGTACCAATACACACATCAGTTCAAAACCCCAGAAGTGAACTTGCTTCCTTCCACCCCGGAAGTCTCTTGGAAACCCCAGCCAGGGGGGTCCACTCGCCTGGCAAAGACCCTGGAGAGGCTGCTGAACGAGGCTGTTGGGTTCCCTAGTTTTACCTGTAATCTAGAAATCCATAAGCTGCAGTCACACATGAGCAGAGCCTGGGCTTGTGGGCAGCTGACAGGTGGGGGATGAGGAGCTGAGGGAGGCTAGTGGATCCTCTGTCGAGGAGAAGCACTGGAACCACAAGGAGGCAGTGGGGAGGCTGGTGAGCCCTCAGAGGGGGCGAGAGGTCTCAGGGTCCATCCTGATGATGTGGTCAGGAGGGGAGGACCAGGGGCCCCTCCTGGAGCAGGTGCAGCCCTGAGCACTTGGGAAGAGCCAAAGTGTCCCCTTTTACGGCATATGCTTTTGGGTTAAATCTTGCCCTTAAAAATGGAGAATAGTCTTAAAAGAGTAAGGAATGGGGACTTTCCTGGCGGTCCAGTGGTTAAGACTTCGCCTTCCAATGCAGGGGGTGAGGGTTCGATCCATGGCAGGGAGTTAAGATCCCACATGCCTCGGGGCCAAAAAACTAAAACAGAAAACAGAAGCAATCTTGTAACAGATTCAATAAAGACTTTAAAAATGGTCCACATCAAAAAATTAAAAAAAAAAGTAAGGGATGAAGTCACTGACCCCGCCCCTCAACAGACTACATCAACAGACTGCCAGCCCTCAGCATCCATGGGTTTCCCATCAGGCTGCAGCTGGGAGGCAGCATTTAGTCTGTCCTGTGGCCACCTGAGGCTGATGCCCTGCGGGGAGAAGGTGCCCAATGGGGAGGAGGAAGGGGGCAGACAGGGGTGCCCAGGGAACACCTGAGTTATGGGACCTCTGTGCTGGGGGCCAACAGGACCAAGCTGGGGTGGAGAAGACGAGCTTCACTGTGGAGGGCTAAGGAAGCACTGGCAAGAAGCCAGAGGGCTGGTCTCTAGGCCAGCCTCCTCCCCAGGGGGCCCAGAGCCGTCACTTCTCCTCTGATTCTTGGGGCCTCATCTGTGCCTCGGTGGTTTTCCAGGACCCACCATAACAGAGATGCCTGGCCAACCCCAGACTCACCCAACCCTATCAATAGGGGCAGGAACTGAGCCTCTTATTACCCAAACGTCTCCCCAGGTGCCTCTGCTTCCAGCCATGGTGGCCGAGGCCCAGGAAGGCAGCAGGGGATGGGCAGTGAGGAGGGAATGCCAGGGGAGACAGAAGGTTTCTTCAAACCCCTGAAATCCAAGGACTTCCTCTGTGACAACCTCCATGGTCAGAGGTGACCTGAGGACATTCAGACCTCCTGCTGATGGCTTAGATGATGGGCTAGGTGATGCTGTTAGGCCTGCAGCATTAGCCTGAGCTCGGTCAATGCGTGTATTCCCTGCTCTTACTTTGGTGTGTCCCTACTTGCGTGGCTGGGGCAGAAGAGTTCATCTGAGAACTGAGAAATAAGGCAAAACATGGTGAAATATTTTCCAAGAAGGAAGTGAGAGGTTGTGGAGTGGTTCACAAAATCCCCATGAAATTCTCTTCTTTGAGGCCAGTGATAAGAATTGCTTTGCCTGGAGTAAAGAGGCCTTCTAATGCTATAAACTCCCTCACCCCCTATTGGCACCAAAGAAGAATCCAGAATGACCCTGGAGGTCTCAGGAGGAGCAGGGGCCAGGACTGGACTTCCAGCCTCCCCCGAACTTGGAAAGACAAGGTAAGGAGGCAGTTTCCCAGTGGGATTCCTGGCCAGGGCCTTCCCATTGCTGTCTAGAGGAGGACAGCCTATCAACCTGTGAGCTTGCTCCAGCAAGTAGAGCTCAGGCTGTCTTGAAAAACCTCCCAGAATCAGTTCTGACCTGGACCAACATGATCAACTCCCCTTCAGGAACCCTCAGGCAGGCATCAAGACAGCAGCCTCAGGAAAGATGTGGGATGGGAGAGGCAGGAGCCAAGTGGCAGATGGGAGAGGGGGCAGACGGAGGAAGGGGGGTGTGCAGGTCGGGGAATGGAAGGTGGGGTGTTAGGGGGCGTCACTCTCCTCTGTTCTCCCTGGACCCTGGCCCTCTCATCAGGCAGGGGTCTCATTGTTCACAGAAGCCCCTTGTCCCTGCCCTCACTCCTCGTTCCCATACCCCCGTCTTTGCCCTTATGTCCCCTTTGAGCATCTTCCCTTTCCTAGTTTAACGTGCTCAAGTCTTTCCCCTCTTCAAGCTCCATATCTTCAGTGAAGCTCTCCCAGACAACTTCAGCCTTTATTTAGTCAATCATTCATTTTACAAAGTTTTTTTTTTTTTTCCCCCAAGCCACAAGGGGCCAGAATATAGAGATGTTATTCAAGATCTTTGCTTCAAGGAACTCTGTTAGACTGATATGTAAATAAGCCAACTAAACTAAGACACAAAGGTGGGCCCCCAAGGGGCCCAGTGGATTGAGCGGCTGTTAGGGGGGGCCAGGCAAAGCTTCTTCCCAGAGCCAAGTGACTCTCAAGGCATCCTGGGATGTGAGGGGTGCTCAGAAGGTTGTCCTGGCAGAACGCCTGGCTCATGGCAGAAGGTCATCTGCTGGAGGGATGATGAAGGGCACTGGGCAAGGATGTGAGGTCCATCAGGCACCTGGCCCCAGGGAGGTGTGAGCTGCTGCGTGTGGGACAGGGTGGGGGGCCACCCTGGGTCCCCACCGTGGTTCAGGCAGCTCCTGGGATGTCCACCACCAGGGTCTGTGTCTGACCTGATCTACTGCCTCTTCGGAGGATAGGGACCAGGTTTTACCCCCTTCCTCCTTTCCCCGCTTCCTTGGTGGCTCAGACGGTAAAATTGTCTGATTGCAATGGTGGAGACCCGGGTTCAATCCCTGGGTCAGGGAAGATCCCCTGGAGAAGGAAATGGCCACTCACTCCAGTATTCTTGTCTGGAGAATCCCATGGATAGAAGAGCCTAGTGGGCTACAGTCCACGGGGTCACAAAGAGTTGGACACAACGGAGCGACTTCACCTTTTTTTTTTCCTTTCCCCGCATTGCCCCACCTACTGTTCACACAGCACTGTCCTGAGTACATAGATGGAATTTGACAGATTATTATTGATAAATTATCCCTAATCTCCTTTCTAGACCTTTGTTTATCAACTCTATAGCCTTGAGACAGAGCAAATGAATCTCCCTGTTTGTGTAAGACGTGCCAATCATGGGACCTGCCTGGCTCCCCCCCTCCACCTCCATAGCCCCTGCTCAAGGAGCAGGTGTAGGTGGCCAGGTTGTATATCACATGACTCCTCCCTCCCTGGGCACAGCTGTTTCGTGGCTTATAGAAGGCAGACTTAAAAAGACTGCCCAAACTGGAAGGGCTGGGCCAATCAGATTTTTGTTCTCAAGAAGCTGAACTGGGAAATTCTGGAATCACCACAACCTGGAAGCAGAAACTGAAGCCTGCACAGAGAGAAAGAGGCCCTGATGTATGTTCTGGGCCAGCAGGGTTCAGAAGCCCCCACTACCGGTGAGAAGAAGAGGCTGGCAGGTAGAAAAAAGGCCAGGCAGAGGGTGAGGATGTGAGCAAGTGATGGGGGCGGGGGCAGAAATCAGAGAGCGATGCAAGTGCTCTGAGGGTCACAAAGCCACAGAGATGGAGGGAATCCTCACAACTAGGTGCTACTCTCCCATTTCACAGATGAAGAAACTGAGGCGCAGAGAGGTTTAATGGCTTTCCCAAGCTCACACAGTCAGTTAGTGGTAGAGCCAAGATTTGAATCCCAACCACAAAGCTCTGCTGTGTCTGGGCATCTGGTTGGGTCACTGAACAGTCTTAGCTTCTGAATAGCCCCTTGGTTCTCTTACCTGGGGGGCTTGGCACCCCTGTGAGGATTTCCTGGGGATTCTGGGTTCTTTATTTACTATTCTGTATGTCTCCTCACATATACTCCCCATCCCACACACATGCATTCTTCAGCTAAGGGAGTCTGTCCCTTGTGTACCTGGTTTGTTGAGGCTCAATTCAGTTCAACACAAACATGAAATATTTACTTAAAAATTTTTCTCAAGTCAATGTTTTCAACCATACTCTGTTGAATCTCCCTTTTCTGTCCCTTGACAATGTCTTAGATAGATTCTATAACTTCTTTCTGATTATAAAATATATCACATTTAAGACCCCCAAATCTCATGTCTGATTGAAACTCACATTTCCTCACTGCCTGTGACCCTGTGGTCTGGGGTGGGGTGAGAGTTGTCTGCTCTTTACTCTTCCTCCCCAGGAGTGAAGACCAAGGGGGTGGGGGTGAAAGTGGGGTGGATGATGATGCCACCATGATGATGAGGTCTTGTCTTCAAAGTGGATGGTCTGTTCCAGCTAACTTTTCCAAACCACTTTAAGCCCTTGGCCCCTCTTAGCAGGGGTCCCCTTGCCTGGCAGATTGCCTGCCCTCTTTTGAGGGATTACCAGCAAAGTAGCTTAAGCTGTATTACCTTCCATTACCTTCTGCAGTGTTCCTTGACCCATTGAAAACTCATGCATCCTTGCCACTTCACACATGGAAATGCAGACTCCACCCTGCTGTCTCCACTCTCCTTTTCCCCCGCCCAGTAGCTGCATGGGGCTCAGTGAGACTGCTACCTGAACAGACCACCTCTCACCAGAATGAGGCGCCAGAGTCCCCTTCTTGCAGGCTCTCCCAGCCTCTGCTTTAGAATGTGGGGTCTGGATGCCTCTTTTTTTTCCTCCCAACATTGAGTCCTAGTTTCCCCTCTGGGGTCTCAACCAGAGTCCTACTCCATGTTCTTTAAACTTGCACCTCGGATATCGGAGACCACAGGAATGGCCCGGCTCACTCCCTGCCTGGACTCAGCTCTCTCTCTGCCCCTGGTGAACAACAAAGGGGTCCCTGATTTTCCACCCACCTCGGATGAGCAGCAGGCCTGGGGAGATCAGGGGGTTCTGGAAAGCCAGGTGCTGCCAGCGTAGGCAGTGTGTCCGTCACCCCTGCTGCCCTGGCCTGGGCTTCTCTTTCTCTTGCCCCAGCACCTGTGATCCTCTTCTGGATCCTTCTGTGACTTTTCCACCACCCTCTGTTCTTGGCCTCCAAGACCTCCCTCCCACTCTTTAATCACACACCTATTATGTTCCAGAACTCCTTGCTGCCACTCCCTCCCTCAGCTGCCCCTCTTTCCCCCCAAGACCTGAGTTCCCATCCCCTGGTGAACCCAGGCTTGGTCAATCCACTTCCAAGGGACCAGGGCGAGGGTGGGGAGAGGCTGCTTTGTGAGGCTGTAACTCCTTCCCATGGAGCACACACTCAGCCCATCCAGGAGATGGCCCCTCATCTGATGGACCAGAGGAACTTGCCCAGCCTGGCTGCATGCTGCACCAAGATCAACAGGCTGTTCTCTCTCTCTCTCTATCACACACACACACACACACACACACACACACACACACACACACACACACACACACACACACATACACAGAAGACTGAACGCGGGGATGGTGTAGACAGGGGAAAATTACAAGGTTCATTTAGAAAGCACTAAAGAGGGGATTTCAATTTCCTTTGAAAGTCACAGCACAATTCTCCCGTGGTGGCTTTTGCAGAAGCAGTGGGATTCTGCCCTAGGAGCCAGAGACCCAGGACACGCCGCGTCAGGGGAGGTGCTCAGGAGGGCCATGCAGAGCTTTGGGCATTAGTGCAGCTGCTTCGTGGGGGGCGGGAGGGGTTGGAGGGAGGGCTGGAAGGCTCCATGTGGGAGGGGCCAGGATAGGGGCAGCAGTGGGGGGCAGTAGGGAGAGGACTTAAGGGATGGCAAGATGATGGGGCCATGCTCACGCGTCGTCCCATGGGTCTGGACAACGTAAGGCCAGTGAGGAGTCTCAGAGTCAGAACATAAGCAGCATCGCTCTCAGGCCTGTGCAAGCGGATCCTGATTTGCACAGGGTGCTGGCTATGTTCTGTACCAAGGGGGCGCCGTGGACCGAGAGCCTGCTTACAGAGCCCCAACAGACAAGAGGTGGAGGGCTGATGTGCAGACAGGCAGCAGAGAGGAACAAGCGTGTTTAGTAACAAGTGCTGTGCTGTGCCCAGCCACTTCAGTCATGTCCAATTCTTTGCAACACTATGGACTGTATCCCACCTGGCTCCTCTGTCCATGGGATTCTCCAGGCAAGAGTACTGGAATGGGTTGCCATGCCCTCCTCCAGGGGATGGCAGTGTCCTGTCTGGGAAGGTAAGGTTCAGGAGGAGATGATTCTATTTCTCTGGGAGGACTTCTTGGAGGAGGAGGTAGGGATGGTTGAGCAGCTATTTGAGTTTTGGCAGAAGAGGAGAGTGTGGCCTGTGTGTGTGTGTGAGAGACAGAACTCTTCCTGTGGACCACAGCATGCATCTGCTGCCAGACCCCATGGATGCATAAGACTGCAAGGTCAAGCTCAGTTGATGGGGGTCAAGGCTCCTGGGAGCTGGTTCTCAGGGAACTTGGGGCAACATTTGGGGAGCTTTCCCTACTCTCTTTTGCTTCAGGCTCTTACATCCACCAACACCCCTGTGCTGGCTGATGAAATGGAATGGTAAGTGTAGAGAACACTGAAGGGTTAATTAAGCCTGCAGGTGGGGCCTGGCTCTCCTGCCAGCTAGACTTGTGGCTCTGAGAAATTTTAACCTTTTGGGCTTCTTTCCCTTGTGACAGTAGCTTACATTTTCATAGCTATTTAGGTGACAGGTAGTCTTGTATTTACTTCTCACAAACTCCTGAGAGGAAGCCATCGATAAACCCATTTTACAGACAGAGACACTGAGGTTAGAGGAATTGTCACTATTACAAGTCACTCCTATATAAAATGAGAAAATGGGGCTGGGTAAGCTCCAAGGATTCCTTTTAGAACCCAGATTTTATGATCCTGGGGAAATCTACCACCAGAGGACAGTCCTAAATGTTTGGGCAATGTCTTTGTTTTATCTCAAGCGTTCGTTTCCTCTCGATGCTGTAGTGAATGACCACAAGCTGAAAATGACAGATTTATTCTCTTACGGTTTCTTAGGTCAGAAGGTCAAAACCAGTCTTCCTGGGCTCAAGTCGAGGTGTCAGCAGAGTGGATTACTTCCTTTTTTTTGTTGGTTTAAGGTTGCTTTACAATGTTGTGTTTGTTTATACTGTACGATGAAGTGTATCAGCCAAACATATATACGTATTAATATGCCCCCTCCCTCTTGGGCCTTCCTGATACTCCCTGTTATCCCACTAGGTCACCGCAGAGCACGGAGCTAAGCTCCCTATGCTTTATAGCAGGCTCCCATCAGCTATCTGTTTCACACACAGTGTTAGTGTCTGTCACTCAGTCGTGTCTGACTCTTCGTGACCCCACGGCCTGGAACCCGCCAGGCCCCTCTGTCGGTGGGATTTTCCTGGCGAGAATACTGGAGTGGGTGGCCATACCTTCTCCAGGGTCTTACATGTGGCAGTGTGTGCATCAGCGCTCCTCTCCCAATTCATCCCACCCTTGCAGCCCCTCCTTGTGCCCCCACGTCCATTCTCTATGTCTGAGTCTCTATATCTGCCCCGAAACTTGCTTACCTGTACTACTTTTCTAGAGTCCACGGACATGCGCTGATGTACGATACCTGTTTTTCTTCTTCTGACTTGCTTCACTGAGGTTGTGGAGAAAAGGGAACCCTTTTTGCACTCTCGGTAGGAATGTAAATTGATACAACCATTATGGAGAATAGTGTGGAGGTTCCTTAAAAAACTAAAAAATAGAACTATCATATGACCCAGAAAGGACTTCCCAGGTGGCACAGTGGTAAAGAATCTGCCTGCCAATGCTGAGACTCAGGAGATACGAGTTTGATCCCTGGGTCAGGAAGATCTCCTGGAAAAGGATATGGCAACCCACTCCAGTATTCTTGTCTGGAGAATCCCATGGATAGAGGAGCCTGGTGGGCTACAGTCCATGGGGTCGCAAAGAGTCAGACACGACTGGGTAACTGAGCACACACTCACAAACATGACCCAGAAATCCCACTAGTAGGCATACACCCTACGAAAACCATAATTTAAAGACACTTGTACCCCAGTGTTCTCTGCAGCATTATTTGCAGTAGCCAGGACATGGAAACAACCCACGTGTGTCGACGTGTCCGTGGACTGATGGACGGATGATGAAGATGTGGTGCGTGCAGACAGTGGAGTAAAGAGCTGCACTCCTACGGGCTGAGACCGGAGAATCCACTCTCTTGCTTTTTCTGACTTCACGAGGCTGCTGTCATTC
The DNA here is from genome assembly GCF_001704415.2 of Capra hircus. Taxonomy (NCBI): domain Eukaryota; kingdom Metazoa; phylum Chordata; class Mammalia; order Artiodactyla; family Bovidae; genus Capra; species Capra hircus. Next base: position 51,760,647 of record NC_030822.1, read on the forward strand.
CCAGCTTGTGGCCTCTTCCTCCGTCTTCAAAGCCAGCAATGGAGCATCTTCAGATCTCTATCTTATCTCTGTGTGTTTCCTCACACTGCTGTTTCCCTCTGCTAAGGACCCTTGTTAACCCTTATAATAACCCTTATTATTATTGAGCCCACCCAAATAATTCAAGATGATCAAGATCCTTAATTCAACCACATTTGCCAAGTCCCCTTTACCTTGTAAGGTAATAATTCACAGGTTTTGAGACTAGGAGGGAAACATCTTTAAGAGGGGGCGTTATTCTGTCTACCACATACTCCCCTCCCCATCCGCTTCCCCCACGTGTACTAAAACCAGTGTTAAAAGTGTTTCTGGAAAATGCTGTAGGCTGAGCAAACCTCTCCACTAGTGAATGAAACTTATTGTAAAGTTGGACTCCGTGCGGGAGAGAAGCGGGTTTCAGTTACAAATCAAGGGACTGAATATAGATGTCAGAAAGCACTTATTCAGAGGACTGTCTAACAGAATCACAGAGGAGGAACCTCAGCTGAAGGGCAAAAAGATGCAGCGTGGTGGTCAGTGTCGTTGACCATTAAGCCAGGCAGACGGGAATTTGAAACAAGCCCCGCTACTTTTCACCTGTGCGGCCTTGCACTTCCGTACTGCGATGTAATGTGCACGCAGTCATGTCCAACTCTTTGCCACCCCATGGACTGTAGCCTGGCAGGCTCCTCTGTCCATAGGATTCTCCAGGCAAGAATACTGGAGTGGGTTGCCATTTCCTTCTCCAGGGCTCTTCCTGACCCAGGGATCAAACCCATGTCTCCTGCACTGGCAGGAGGATTCTTTACCACTGTGCCACTTGGGAAGCCCATAGGATACCAATAAAAATATGAAATGCATGCAGACTTCCCTGGTGATCCAATGTTTGAGACTCTATGCTTTTACTGCAGGGGGCACGGTTCGATTCCTGGTTTGGGAATTAAGATCCCTCAAGCTATGCAGCATGGCCAAAAAAAAAAAAAAAAAAATGCGTAGGTTTTTTTTTTGTGGGAATTATGAGGTAGCATTAGGAAGTTCTGAGATTCTCATGATATCAGAATGTGTGGTCCTGCCCAGAGGCAAGGTTTGGAAGAGATGACCTTGGAGGAACGTTGGGGTTCCTTGAAGGTAGGGCCCTGTCAATGCGTGTTGAGGCCTTGAGATTATGTTTAACCAACATAATGATTATGTTTGGTGAGTTCAGAGCTGACTGCCCTTTGGCAGGCCCCTATGCCTGCAGAGCAGCAGAGCAAAGCTGCGGCCTGTAGAAGGGTCCTACAGGGATGCACATGAATCACCTGCTGACCCTGCGGACCTAAGGGTCCCTAAGGGTGGGACTCGCTGGCTCTGGGAGGGGCCGGGACTTCTGATGACTGAGAGCAGGGCAGCAGGCCCTTCTTTCTCAGCAGTGGAAAAACAGCCACCCCAGCACGCGCCGGCCGCACTCTGTGTCAATATGCTTAATGATTTGTGACGTGATTGATACAGAAAGCAAACTTGCTATAATCCATCTGTTGAAGAGGAAGTGGGCGTTCAGAGGAAATCAGGACAAAGTGCGCCCTGCTCATTACTGGGACTAGGCATGCTGGAGGGGGCCGTTTCTGACAAGTCTCTCGGTCTCCAGCCCAGGGCTGTCTGGGAAGAAGGAGCCCAGGAAAGACCACACACCAGGCAGGGAGTGGGGTGTCAGAGCTGGAGGGAAGCACTTCAAAGTTACAGCCCTGAGAGCTGGAAACCCTCGTTCCTCCGTGCCTGCACCCGTGAGCTAACTGGACAGCTCTGTCCTCCTGTACCTGCCCGGGTCTCCTCGTGTCCCTCTCAGGAGCCTATGTGTGGGCTTCCCTGCTCATGGCTCATGAGGACAGCCTTCAGAGGATTGCTCAGGGGTTCCTGGAGCCACCTGACCTGGCCATGCCCAAGAGGTGACAACCTGTTCACCCCCACCCTCCACTTCTGGGACAAGGGATACAAAAATCCAGTACCTTTGCTTCAAGATGGAAACAAACAAACAAACAAAAAAAACCTCTTCAGTGTCTTCGACACTCCAGAAGTTTCAATGTGATCAGACTGAGGCTGAGACTTCACTTGAAATCACACCGTTCCTTTTTTTCTCCCCGTCCCTGTTCAAACGGGCTCACTACCTGATTCGTTTCTCCAGGTAGCACTTCCCTAATAAATAAGTCAGGACCCTGCTCAGACTTCTTTTTCTCAGGATCTATCTGCTTCTAGGGAACCCAAGCTCAGACAGACCCTAAGCAAAGCTGGAAGAGGCTCATAGGTAGCGGCAGGTGATTCGCACACTCTTTCATTTCTATCAAGTGCTATAGCATGATGGCCCCGCCAAGGCTGTCAGGTCCTTGAGGACCCATGCCAGTGGCCAGAGGCTGCAAGTCAGATCACCCCAGAGCCTGTATGAGGCGCTGGACTCACGCGTGTGGGTGTGCACATCCAAGCACTCAGGTCTGGTGCTGGGGGGGTTTGTCTGATCTCCCACCCCAGCCCCACTCTCTGCCTGCTCCTGCCAAAAGTGGATTTGCTTTCCTCTGTCTGCTGTGCTTGGACAGATGTTAAATTTGTCATTTAACTCACATGCCCTGAGTACATATACTGTAATGACTGCGTCAGCTCAGTAACTAAATACCATGGATGAGGTGGCTTCAACAGCTGACATGTATTTCTCACAGTTCCGCAGGCTGGCAAGTCCAAGATCAAGGTGCTTGCAGGGTTTGCTTCATGGTGAGAATGCTATTCTGGCTTGTGATGGTTGCCTTCTTGCTGTATGCTCACGTGGTCTTCCCTCAGTGTGTGTGTGTGTGGAGACTATGAACTCCAGTCTCTCTTCTTATAAGGACACAAATCCTATGGCATCAGGGCCCTAACCTTTTGATTCCATTTAACCTTAATTATATCCATAAAGGCCCTACATCCACATACAGTCACAGTAGGGGCTGAAGCTCCATCATGTGCATTTTGGGAGGACACAATTCAGTCTATAGCAGTGCGACAAAGCCTTTTTGAATGAAGGGAACTTGAAAGTAACTTAGTTTGGTCTCTGGGTTTTGCTTGGATTCCTGCAGTGCCAGGGGCTCTAGCCTAGGTTTAAACCTGTGACCTGTATAACCCATAAAGAATCTGCTACAAGTCAACAGTTGAGAATTCACTGTTAATGCGCATAGATCCTCAGGACATACTCTTGTACTGCTCAGATTTCCTTGAATAAGGGAGAGGAAAAAATGTGTGTTCTTTCTTTCCAGAATACTTTCCCACTCCTGTTCAGAGGGGTCAGTCCCTCATTCGTTCATTCACAAGGTGAATATTTACTGAGCAACAGCTGTATGGACCTCTGTCATCTTGGTTGCCCAGGCACGCAATCAGGCCTGGCCAATCAGAGCGCTGCCTCGCCATGGCTGTATAATCAGTTCAGAGGCAGACAGGTGATCAATCTGGTCCAGCGATAGCGAACCTCGGGAGTTCTGTTTGTTGGAAAAGTAAAACTCTAACCTGCCGGACAGAAATTGGTGAAGCTATAGGTCTTGAACTGTGGGCAACCGTGTTGCTAACCACAGGGAACCTGAGACAAAACGAATGTGTGGATGAGAACAGATCTAAGAAACAGAGGCCACATCCTGGTGATGTTGTTTAAGGTCCCAAGTCCATCTGGGCCTGGAGCCAGACCCTGGACTTTCAGACCCATGCACCAACACATTTCTTTTCCCTGAGGATAGCTGTGCTTTTTTTGTTGCTTTTAAACAAAACTGATGTTAGTTCCAAGAGTGGGGATGTGTACATGACAGGCCACACTGAGTGGTGGGAGGGTGTAAGGGCAGTGAGGATGCGTGTGCCCTGGGCTGAAAGGTCGGAGTCCTTGTCACCCTGAAGAGACTGGCAGCAAACTCCTATTAGAAAGGGACAAACTTGGGTTGAAACTGACTTGCTTGAAAGCAGATGACTCTAAGTCCTAAAAAGCCTCTCAGGCTTGACTCAGAGAGCTACTTTCTGCCCATGACCTGAACTCCAAACAGCTGAGATGCCAAAAATATTGAGGCCTGCAGGACTGAAAAGCTAAATTATCATTTCCAACTTAAAATTAATATGAGTAAAGACAGGAAGGTGGGAAACTGCAGAAATCAGATCAAGACCTGGGAATACATTGGTGCCCTAGGCTCTTCGCTGGAACCTCCAGTGACGAGATCCCACTCGATGAAAAGGATACAACTGGGGCCAAAGAATCCCCTCCCACCCCCAAGCGATTGTTTCACACGACCTTAAGGATGTGAGCTCCAGGATGGAGGCCAGGAGACTGCCAGCCTGGAGGATGGGCAGAGAACTCGTCAGGCAGTACAGTCACAGGCTATGCCCACAGCCTACTGAAGCCCCAAGAGAATGACTCTTCAAAAGAAACCCCCAATCTGTCCAAAGACCTGCATAAGATGCCATCATCCATGGCAGTCCTCAGGTTCCCCAGTTCCTCATTGAGCAGAGGAGCTCCCTTTTGGAGGTTGCATCTTCCTCAGGGTCCGTCTCAAACGTGGCTGTGGAAGGCAGTGGGCAGGGGGACCTCTCAGAGAACTCACTGAAGGACAAAGAACCTCGCTGTCTGTGGGCACAGAGAGAGCCATGGGGTGAGGTCTGGCGCCCTCTGTGCATGCTGCCTCCCAGTCTATTCTCCACTGTTCTCCTTCTGTCCCCTCCGCACCATCATATACTGCTGATGCCATAGAGGGCAGCAAGGGGACGCTATTGTGTCACTCAGGCCAAGACCATAAGAGGCCACATCTGGAATGACCAAGAGACAAGCACGTCTTGAGGGGCAGAATTCGGTAGTGCCATCACCTGGGCTCTGGCGACAGACTGCTTCCTTTGTTTCCTCGCTCCTTCACTTCACAGCTACGGGGTCACAGTAAGTTGCTTGACTTCTTTGTATCTCCGTTTCCTCATCCATACGGGTGATGACAATGGTGGGTCACATATCTTGGGTCATTTCTCTGTGGCTGCCATCTTGCTACCACATGGGCGTTGAGACAGAGGCCACCGTGGAGAGGGCAGTGGGACCCGGAGGTGGCATGAGATTCGATGCGGTGATGTCGGGTTAACCCCTGCTCCAATCTTGTCTGAATCCACCCTTATGCCATCCTGGTTGCTTATATGGAGAATATGTTTCCTTTATACTGAGCTAAGCAGATGGATTATTGTCACTTGCAATCAAAAAAAAGGCTAGCTGATAGACCTACTGAGTGTGTTAATTACTAGATGTAAAACCCTCACCACCGTGCCCACTCTTAGGAACTTTGAGATACATAATGCAGCGTGGAAGGCATTGGGACAGGGAGGCCTACATGAGGCATAGCCAACCTCACACACAGCCTAGGTGTGAGGGATCAGAGGAAACTTCCTAGAGTAGGTGACTCTTGGCCAAATCCTGAAGGAATGGTCAGAGCCAGCTGCAGGGGGGAGAGGAGAGAATGTACTCTCCCATAATGAAATTATCCATCCCTCACTCACCGGAGATTGTAAGGATGGGCTAGAAAACAGCTTACTGGAAAAAGAGGATTTGTGGCTTGACTGGGAGGTTGAAATCTGACCCTTCCAGTGGGGACTATGCCCTCAGACACCACCATGGTAGCCCCTAGAACAGTATCACCCCCTGATGGCGCTTCACTGCTTTGGTTTGAGCTTGGGTCTTGTCTGGCCTGTACAATGTTTAAAATTTTAAAAATGTGTTGCCAATATTTAAAGTCGAGACTGTTCATAGAAAAGTTTGAATTGGGGGCTTCTCTTAAAGGCTTGACAGCACTGGTCCTGCATTCCCACTTGTCAACTCTGGGCTGTCTCGGGAATATAGTGCTGAAATATAGTGCTCCATTCATGTAGGACTCGTGTGTTCCTGGGACCAGTGCATTCTGCCTATTTCTCTTCCTTACAGGCAGGTCCCTATAGGTGTTTGAGTTTGCATACCCTATTATAGAGTAAGGATATACTGAACATGGATTAGGCTGCATGAGCCACTGGGTGGTGCCCCAGGACAGTGGTCCCCACCTTTTTGGCACCAGGGACTGGTTTCGTGGAAGGCTATTGTTCCACGAATGGAGAGGAGTGTTTCAGAATGATTCGAGTGCATTACATTTACTGTGCACTTTATTTCTACTATTATCACGTCAGCTCCACCTCAGATCATCAGGCACTAGATTCCAGAGGTTGAGTGTCCCCATCCTAGGGGATGAAACAGACTAAATGGGTGGAGGCCCCTTTCTGTGTCCTTTCTTCTGGGTGCTGACTGGGGCTGCGTCCAGCTGAAGAGTAGATTTGGAGACTCTGGGTTTGAGCACATGGGGTTGAGTTGGATGGAGGGACTTATTTGATTTTATACTGTTCAAGGCCACCTGGGCCAGCAAATGGGACCTCCCACATGCTCCAGTTTAGCCTCCCAGGCTTCTGCAGTGGAGATTGGAGACAAAGCTATGGCGGATTTAAAAAAAAAAACAAAAAAACAAGACCTTATTTATTTGTCTTGCTTTCCTCCTTTCCGTCTCTTTAAGGGAAGCTTCCAGGTATTCCCGGGTCCCCAGGTCAGAGTCCATCATAACAGCATCATTGTGCATGCACGCACGTGTGTGTGTACATAGGCCTGTTTGTACGCACGTGGGTGCATGTGTGTTCTTTGAACGTTTATTTGACATTTGTTCTTTTTATTTTAAACTTGGGTTAGATTTCAATGCTATTAACTTAAAAATGTCATTTAAATCCCAAGTTAAGGTTGTTCATAATAGCCTTGTACACAGCCTTTCCCCTAATTTTATTGAGGTGTCATTTACAGTCCTGTTTTGAGTGTGTAGAGCTCTGTGAGTCTTGACAAATGTTTCGCCTCATGTAACCAGCACCACAATCACAATATAAACATTTCCAAAGCCCCAGGGCTCCCTGTGCTCCTTCCTAGTCAATCTCCCACCACTCCTGACCCCAGTCAATTATCGTTTTGCTTTCATGTCATTTTAGATTAAATTTCCTTTTTTCCCCCCCGAGTTTCATATAAATAGAATTAATACTACTTCTTCTTTTGTATCTCTTTCACTCAGCATATTTTGAGATTCATCCATTTGGTTGTGGAATAGTACTTTTCTTTCTCCTGAGCATTATTCCATTGACTGTATAGTGACACAGTCATTTACTGATCTAGCCACCTATTGATGGACATACTGTTTGATATTACTGATACAAGTAAATCTACTATGAACATATGTATATGGGTCTTTGTGTAGACACGCATTTTAATTTCTTTTGGGCAATACCTAGGAGTGGAATGGAGTGGGGTCATTGGTAATTGTATGTTTAACTTCTTAAGAATTTGCCTATTTTTCCAGTGTAGTTATTGTACATTTTTATTCTCCCACCAGGAATGGATGAGTCCACTATGTGAGGCGGTACATAGAGTTCCACATCCTTCCAGCCTTTGGAGTGTCCTTCTTTTAGAGTTTAGTCATTCTAATGGGTGTACAGTGGTGTCTAATTGTGGTTATTAATTTGCATTTCCGCGATGACTAATAATGTTGAACATCTTTTCACGTACTATTGGCCATATGTAAATCTTTTCGCGCATAATAGCATCTTAGTACTGCTCAGCCTCTAATAGAGGCTATAGAAGATTATACAGAAAATTAGTTCACAGTGTGGCAAATCAGTTCAATGAAGAGGACAGATAAAAAGATGTAGGTGTGAGAAGGAGAGGTAACAGCTGATCTCTGAGCTGGAACTGTGAGGTTGAGGTTTTTATCATTTTCTCAGAACTAAGCAGCTGGGGCAAGTGACTGGCAGGGATCTCAGACCTGCTTCTGTGGCGGGAATGCTTCTGTGCTTGGCTAGTGGCTGCCTCTCTGCTGGGCTCCCCGGCGGGGCAGGGGGCAGGTAACTGCAGAGTGGAGCATTGAGAGACACAGTGGCAGACTCATGGAATTGCCTCCTTTTGAGGAGTTTGCTTGTTCCTGGACATACGTTCTGAGCCTGCCTGGACTCTCCAAGTCCATTGAAGCCACCTCTGCCCTTGATTGGAGAGTCAGTCCAAACAGGGCCTGACCCTCAGTCTCCCCCTTGTGGTGAAGGCAAGGGTGAGCTCTGTCTGCTGGTCATGCCCCCAGACTGCTGAGTGGCAGGTGATTTGGTCCATGCTCACAGGTGGCTGGACTCAGTCCTGTGAGATTTCCACTGCCAGGCGGGCAGATCTAATCCTGCCATCACTCAGAGCTTTAACTCAGCCTGGATGAACCGTTGGACCTCAACTCATCAGGCCCATCCACTGACCAGTCTGTTCAGTGTAAAAACAGCTTCGATTGATTTTTTTTTTTTCGTTGAGTAGGTCTGCTGTCTGCACCAATCAAAATGAGATTTGGCTCCAGGAAGACTCAGCTTAAGGAAGGAATGTCTTGTTCTTTGTCAGTTTGGCTTATCTTCTGTTCCAAGAGCTCATGGGTTTGTCATCTGCATCAAAGTGCTCGTGTCTTCTGCCACTAATTGGCTGTGTTGTCAACATGAGACAGTGAAAAAGTCAGTGGTTTTGGAATGTACTGGGACCTAGGTTTAGTCACAGCTCTGTCACTTACAAGCAATGTGACCTCGGGCAAGACTCTCTCAGACCCCATTTGCTAGTAAAATTTACCTCATTGTATGGTTGCAGTAATTAAATTTGCCAATGGACTCGGCGCTGAGCTATTTTGCAGTTTGTACTGGCTCTGGGCTTCAAGCTTCTGCCTCTGCGAAATAAGTAAGTTGGATCAGGTGACCTCCCCGGGCCGTCCTGTTCTGATACATGACTCTGAGAAAGAGAGCGATGCTCTCATCCAGATCACCAAGTAATTTTTCCTGGCAGCATATTATATCTCAAGAGGGGAGGACACAGTAAGATACGTAAACAGAAAATTTTGGTTTCTATAAATACGAGGAACTTTTAACCTTAATGACAGCCAGTTTAACACCTACAAAGTATTCAGTACTACTCCTGGCCTAAACTCCTTTCTTCTTCCTGCCCACTCTCCAGGCAGCAGCACTGTCCCACAGGCCTGTGCATTTGGGTAAACAATCCACCAAGACAAAACCATGCCTCAGTGTCAGTGGTCCCCTCTGTCTGATTCAGAAGAGTGACCTTGCTGTACCTCAGTTTCTCTTTCATCCCAGGCATTCTACAGGCCTTACCCCTTTCCTCCTGGTGTCAAAACTGTGACTTATCCTCTCAATTGCCCTCCGGGGTCCTCCAATAGGAGTTGGCAGGATGAGGAGCAAGAATTATTATTAATTAGTGAAAATATGTATCATCACATAATTGGAGTGTATAATTGATGCTTCACTGCTGCAGGCAGAAATAGAGGGAGAGATAGATGAAAGCCAGCGAGGAAGGAGGCCACCATAGACCCCAGCCACTGTCTAGAATGAGAAATAGGGAGGATTTGGCACTCCTGATACCTGCAAAATGTGGACTGACCAAAGGTCATGAGCTGGGGGGCCTAACAATCAAAAAAGCCGGGGACAAACAATCCCTTAGTGTTAGTAGGCGATGTAAATAGAGCTGCTTTCCAAGGAGGTCATTTTAAGCCCACATTCTGAGCCCACTGGTGTATGTGTGTGTGTGTGTTTTACAGCAGCATCAGATTTCTAACGAAAGAGCTCAGTTGATTTCTGCAGCATCCCAGGAAGAGACGATAGCGTATTGCTCATGGCTGGCTTCCAGACTGTCCCTTGATCTCTTGTACTTTTGAGTCTTTGTCCGTCTGTCAGCACCCAGGCAGAGCTTCCATCCCCTCCCTGGTCCCCAGGGCTGGGTTAGTATAAATGAGTCGTGACGTCTAGGGTCTATTTGTTTCAGGGCTCATTTGTTGGAAGAGGAGGAATAAGGTAGCAAAGAAGAGTGTCTTCTCGGTATACTGCACTCAAATTTTCCTCTGCTCCGCTGAGGGTGTGGAAGGAGGTGTGTGTGCAGTGGGTGGCTGGGGGCTGGGGGACTGGGGCAGGATGGGACAGGAAGCAGGTGTGGGTCATTCTTGGGAGGGGGAAACAATCATAATAGCAGCAGGCACCATGTGTTGAATGCTTCTAGTGTGCGAGGCACGGTTGTTTTTGTTTAGTCACTAAGTTGTGTCCAGCTCTTTTGCAGCCCCATGGACTGTAGCCCTGCAGGCTCCTTTTCTATGGGATTTCCCAAGCAAGAATACTGGAGTGAGTTGCCATGTCCTTCTCCAGGGGTTCTTCCCAACCCAAGGATCGAACCCGCGTCTCCTGTTGACAGGTGGCTTCCTTACTGCTGAGCCACCTGGGAAGCCCTGTCAGGCACTGTGCTGGAGAGGTAGTACCTGCATGAGTTCACGTCATTGTCATGCCCTTCTGTGATGTGGGTGCTGTCATTATCTCCAGGCATTGGAAGGGAAACAGAAGCCGAGGGAAGAGAAATCACCCACCAAAGGACAGCCAGCTGATAAGTGATGGGGCCAGGACTCCAGTCCAGGTCCTGCTCCGAGCCCACGCCTGCATCCGCCAGCTCATTCTCCAGGCACACAACATTGTCCGCTCTGCCTCCTGCCATCGCCACCCATGCTTCACCCTGAGCGAGCCCCCACCAGCCCCACAGGCTCGTCACCAGGATCAAATGAGCTCTTGCCTATTAAGTACTCAGATCAACGGTAGGTCCTCATCATTATTATTTTAATGCTGTTTTTCTTTCTTTGTGCCAGACCTTCTGCTGAGTGCTGCAGGGCTACAGAGGTGAAACAAACATACTTCCTGCCCTCCGGGGAGCTCCCATTAGAGTTGGGAGGTGGGACAGACACACGCAGATAATGAAAGGCGATGCATGATGTGCCAAACACGGCTCATGGAGTAAAGGCGATTGAAGTCCAGGATGAGGAGGGATGCTGCTTGGGGAAAAAAAGGGAGGGTCTCATGCAGGAGGACCTACAGCTGAAGGCAGGGCTGGGGTGTTAAAGTTTAAATTGGAGTGGGTGAAGTCAAAGCCTTCTGGTAGAAATAATGATACCAAAATGTCAGCTTCTCCCCCCAAAAAATGAGTGGGGATTTTTTAAAATTTAAAACTATTTAATGCAGTTTTAAAGGTTACTTTTCATTTACAGCTAGTAGAAAATATAGGCTATATTCCCCATGTTGTACAACGCATCCTTGAGTCTGCCTTACACCCGACGGTTTGTGCCTCCCATCTTCCGCCCTTGTGTTCCCCCTCCACCCCACTGGCAAACACTAGCTTGTCCATTATTTGTGAGTCTGCTTCTCTGGTGCTGTTACTTCACTAGTTTGTAGTATTTTTTAGATTCCACATGTAAGTGATATGGTACAGTGTTTGTCTTTCTCTGACTTATTTCACTTGGTACAATAACGCAGAGATTTTTGTCTGTTTTGTATGCTGCTGTGTCCTCAGTGCCCAGAAGAGTGCCTGGCATAGGGCAGATTCTCAAAAGATGCAGGTCAAAAGAGCGGATGAGAAAAGGGAACGTTCGGAGGAAGCTGCAAGGTCTGTTTGGGTAAGACCGGCAGACTGATTTGGCCAGAACAGAGAGTGGGCGGTGACAGTTAGAGGAGAGAGGCTGGAAGCAGCATTTAAATGGATCTTGAAGAATGAATCTGATTTTGATAGATGGAGAGAAAGGAAGTCGCATAATAAAGCCTGGCGTGCCTTCACAAGAAAGCCCAGGAGAATAAGTGAAAAGCTTCACCACGTACAAACCAGAAATTTTTTTCCCACCTGGACACCTGGAACAGAGGCGGTAACACCGAGAGTCGGGAACAGAGGAGACTGCACACCCCAGGCTGGGCTGCAGCACAGAAATAGCAAATGCAGCCCACAGGCGCCTGGTCCCCTTATCCTGCCCCACTTCATCACTCACGTCCCCCTCACAATTTGCAGCCCACAATATTCGTCTGCTCTAGTTCATGGTAGTGACTTCACTGTGCCAAAGGCTGGTCTCAGATGACCCCTTAAGCTGACTGCTTGGCATCTTTAATCTAAGCCATTGCCCAGTGGACTCGGGGTTCCTACTTTCCAACAGCCCACCCAGGGGTGGTGCAAGAGTGGGCTGAGCATTTCTTAGTAAGTGCCAGAACTGCTCAAGTGTCTATCCAGCCCCCAGGTTAGACCTTCTGTTCTTAGAGGAGAAAGATGCCTTTTCTATTTTCTTTGCTCCCGGGTGCCTGAAGTAAGCCTGAATTGAGTGATGCTAAGAAATTAAACATTTTAGAAAAAATTCTGTGGTCACAGTGGGCCCAAGTTAATGCTTTCAAGTTGAGAATGGGTAAACTTAGAGAGTGTGGGGTGAGATTTGGAGAAGGGCAATCTGTTAGTTGATCTCAGTGACACAGGTAAAGAAGTAAATGTTGGGGTGTGCATGTGTGTGTGCTAAGTCGTGTCAGTAGTGTCTGACTCTTTGTGACCCGGTGGACCATAGTCTGCCAGGCACTTCTGTCCATGGGATTCTCTAGGCAAGAATACTGGAGGGTTGCCATGCCTCTTCCAGGGGATCTTTGTGACCCAAGGATTGAACCTCTGCCTCTTATGTCTCCTGCGTTGGCAGGTGGGTTCTTTACCACCAGCACCACCTGGGAAGCCCCAGATATTGGGACAGGGAATGATAAAAACAGAAAAAATATATGGCACCTCTCATTATTTTCCCACAGGGCTCTGTTTTAGGAAGTTGCATGGGGGCAATAAAAAGAATGTGTTTTGCAGCTGACAGATCTGAGTTTAGTCTCTGTTATTTAGTGGTTGAGTATCTCTGGGAAGTCCCCCAACCCAGTGGTGACATTTGTCAGGAGACATTTTTGATTGTCACAGTTGAGAGAGTGGGTTTGCTACAGGTTGATGAGAGGGTAGAGGTCAGAGATTCTGCCAAACATCCTCCAGGTACATAGGACAGTCACCACAACAAAGAGTTATTTGGCCCCAAATGTGGATAGTGCCTAGATTGAGAAATCCTGTCAACCATATGAGCCTCTGTTTCCTCATCTGTAAAATGGGGGTGAAGAACAGCTACCTCATGGGTTGCTAGGAAGATCAAATTTAGTGTGCATGTCAATTAGTGGTGGGGGTGGAGACTTAGTCCCAGGCACACAGTAGGTCCTCAGTCTGGTTCCTGTCATCTGGTCTCAAGTGCCCTCTTCATCCTGGATGTGGAGAAATTAGAAAGAATTCAGAAGCATTGCCAAGGTAATTACAGGGCAGGGAGTACCATATTGAAGGAACACGAAAAGAGGTGGGATTATTCAGGCTGAAGAAGAAAGGTGGCTCAAAGGTGACTTAATGATAGTCTTAAAGCCTGAGAAGAGTTATTATTTAGGGAGAGATAATCCACTGCTTTCCATCTCCACTGAGGAATGAAAATGAACCACAGGCAGGGTGGAATTAGGCTAGACAGAAGGCAGAACTTCCTGTCTATAAATGTCAGCTGAAGAAAGAACCTTCTGCAGCATCTTAAACCCAAGGACTGCTCCATATCAGAATTTATCAGCTAAGACTGATGAACAACTTCCTGTGTGTTGGTTGGAGTCAGATGGGGGTAGGGAAGGTGCAACAGTGGGGATGAAAGGGTCTCTGCCCTTCCATTTGGGGAGTGTGTGGTCATGGATGCCCTGGAATGCCAGACCAAGGGGGATGCCTCAGTTCCACAGGGGCAGAGGTATGGGCAGGGAGAGTCCCTGGCCCGAGCTATGCTTGGGAAGGTTAATAGTAAAGGTCTGTAGTTTGGGCTAGAGGCATCCCTGGGGGGCAGAGCGGTCAGTTAAGGGCCCGAACATGAGGACTAAGGTGGGGTGGGCGGTAATGAGGGTGGTGGCAGCTGGGAGGAGTTGGAAAATCCTCTCTTGGGCTCTGTTTCCTGGGTGAGCCTCTGATTTCTCCATCAGGGTAGACAGGTTGGCTCCAAGCTGGGCCACCTGCTGATCTCAGCACCCTGGAATCCACCCCAAGCGAGTGCTGGAGCCTCTCCTTTCCACACTGGAAACTTGGAGCATGGCCAGATGCCCCGCCGACCATGGGCCTGGCCGCTGCTGGGGCTCTGCTGGGGGGAATGCAGGAGGCCCACGAGGCAGGCCGGGGTCCCTGCTCCCCATTAGTGGTTTCCTCTGACTGGTCCTACTTCCGGGCGGTGATGCTGTGTGGAAAGGGGTGCAGGAGTGGCAGGGGCTGAAGGGGTGGGGCCGGGCATAGAGAGCCATCCAGGCCCACGAGGAGAGCTTCTGACGGAGGCCTCCATCCTGCCTGCTGCTTGGCAGCCTCTAAGTTGGTGCAGAGTCCTGGTAGCGCCAGGCCGCGCCCGGGGCTGCCCCTGCAGCCTGTGGCAGCAGGCAAAACAGCCGCTCCCCCTGGGGTTGGCTGGAGGAGAGGGGGATGACAGAGGACAAGGTGATTGGATGGCATCACCAGCTCGATGGACATGAGTTTCAGCAAGCTCCGGGAGTTGGTGATGGACAGGGAGGCCTGGTGTGCTGCAGTCCATGGGGTCGCTAAGAGTCCGACACAACTGAGCAACTGAACAGCAACGCTGGGATCCCACCTGAGCAGCACAACTTAGAAGCCTGTACAGCTCCAGGCAGGAAGGTCGTGCAGAGGGTCTCCACCGAGGCCTGGGTGTGAAGGGAGGGGTTTGGGTTACAGGGCCTGAAGGTCAGGGCTGACCCGAGGGGGGACTTCCTGATTCAGAGCAGTGAGATGCAGCCAGGTGCTGAAAAGGGGGCATCAGGAGGAGAGGGAGGGCCTCACCCCCAGGAGGCGCCTCGGAGTGACCTGGGGAGAGCGGGGAGCAGAGAGCTCCTCAGGATTCAGGCAGACCTAGGGAGTCAGGATTTGGCGCTGGCGGAGCAGCACCTGCCCTCTTCAGAGTGGAGAGGCGGCTCTCCCCTCAGGGTGAGCGGGGCCTCTACCGCAAGCTCCCCTCAGAGCTGGGACCGCCAAGAACAAAGAGTAGAGCTTCAGCGTTAGGAGGGCCTGCGCTGTGAGTTCTGCCTCAATAATATTAGTTCTGGAACCTTCCGCAAGGCACAAAGCTCAGTTTCTTCCTGTTTCAAAGGAGGGTGTCAGTACCTCTTTTATAGGGTTGCTCTGAGGAAGAGATGAAACAATGCACTCCCTCTATGCGGTTGGTTCTCGACAATTAACATGCTTTCCGTTTTCCATTGCCTCAGGGCCAGGAGCGGAGTGAGCCCAGCCGGGTGGCTTGAGGCGTCCTCTGGAGGCATTCACTCTCAGATGAATGAATGGGCCCCAGAGCGGGCATCTCCTTCGATTTTACACTCTGGGAACATCACTTGCTCACCCTAGTGCCAGCCTGCCCTGCTTTTGAGCAATTTGTCATCTCAGCCACAGGCTCGTTCAGTTCAAGAAATTCTGGAGAGGGACCCTCAAATTTCGGAATCTCGCAGGTGACGTGAAGAAGTAAACGCGGAATGTGCGTGTGATAATCAGAGATAGAGGTAAACCCCGGGGAGACGAGGACCGGAAGGCAGCCTCTAACCCAGACTGGAGGGGCGGGGAGGGCGGCTGAGGAGTAGAGTTGGAAGGACTAACCAGCGGGAGTTAGCCAGCATCACCGACTCTCCTGCTGTGGGATCCCAGCCCAGCTAATCTTGTTCTACCACGAGGACAGTTTGGCCCAGGCCTACTCAGAGATCCTAAGGCTGTGCCCGCAGGACACCGGCCACCTGTACGGAAAGTGTAAAAAGCTCACCAGATGCTTCTAGAGCTCAGAGGGTTGGCATCGCTGAGGTCTGGCCCCCATCAGCCGGCACATGGCAGCTGCAGAGGAGTGTGGGAATATCCCTGTGGGGAGGAGGATCTCAGCCGCCACTCAGCAACAAGGCCACTAGCGGCTCACTCCTCCGGAGTGAAGGCGCTGCAGTCATGAATCACGCCACTCCCCAACTATTTTGAAAGGAAGCTTCCGCGATGAAGGAGGAGAATTACAGAGAGCAGTGCCAGCGTTGGGAAAACATGCCCAGCTTCCATCGGCAGCCGTCACTTCCTTTCTGTCTGCTCGAGGTGCATATGACAGGAGCTTCCGAACAGCGCATAAGTGCAGGAAACTCTGTGAGTGTGTGTATTTGTCTCTGAGCGACTTTCATCCCGCCAGAGGTTCAGTCTGTCTATAAAACCCGCTTCCTTGTCAGCAGCTGGCGAGGCAGCTCAACAATGGAACGAACTCAGCTTGGCTCACCGCCTCCACCTGAGCGACGCTCACTCCCATCTCTCCCTCCAGCACAGGAGCTTACATCGGTACACTGTTATAGACACACGGCAGAGGGTGGGAGCCTCAGTAAGGTTTCCCCAGCTTGAGCTCCGGCCGGGAGAGCTCCTCTCCCCTCCACCTGCCACCACAGAGCCATCCTCCACCTCCAGCTGCAGCCCTGTAGAAATTCCAGCAAGCTCCAGTGCGGGTGATAAACTCTCTGCTGGACAGGGCCACCTAAGGACAGGGAAGTTGTAGAAAAAGACCTCTGGAATTTGCTGCAGACTTTATGATGCCATGATCAGGAGAACTGTTCCCAGAGGCCTTTGACTTCCCTTGCTGTTTGAAGTCATTGTTTTGTCTATGGTAATGATCAGATTCTCTGGGACTGAAAGGACTTTAAGAGTCAGCTGGTTCTCTCCTCTCCTTCCCTTCCCTGCCTCCTTTTCCCTGCTTTCCATTCTTAAATCTCCTTTGCAAGTTGGTCATCACACCACTTGTATCCTTCTAGCAATGGGGAACTCAGTATGTCTTAAGGCTCAGGGGTACCTGGATGGTTCTATGGCTCTTCTTCCACTGAGCTGAAGCTTGTCCACAGTGAGTTGATTGCCACCCCTGAGGAGCACAAAAATTGAATCTAATCTATCCACTATATCACCCTGCAAGCCTCGTGCAAACCTGAGCCTTCTCTCCTCGGGGAGAACAGCCTCACTTCCTTAAACTGCTCCTCTTGTGCATTGTTTTATGCTCCTTTGATTGGAAATGAGTATCTGAAGGCCATTCTGATTCAGATTGTTTTTTCTTTCGGGGAATTTAGTGAGCAACATGACCGACTTTGAGCCTAGTAGGTTGGTTTATCAAAGTGGCATCATAACTATTACCCCCAGAGTAATTGAGCCCTGCAAACATCGTCTGCCTGATGACGTTCTGATCAGGGGGAGCCAGTCAGTCTTCTGGCAAAACACTCATTCTGCCCAGAACCCAGGCTTAGAGAGTAATTTTCAAATTGCTGAAGCCCCAGGGACTTCCTGGTGGCTCAGATGGTAAAGAATCCACCTGCAATGTAGGAGACTTGGTTTTGATCCCTGGGTTGGAAGATCCCCTGGAGAAAGGAATGGCAACCCAATCCAGTATTCTTGCTTGGAAAATGCCATGGACAGAGGAGGAGCCTGGCAGGCTACAGTCCATGGGGTGGCAAAGAGTTGAACATGATTGAGCAGCTAACACTTCAGGGGATTCTCAAAGGACAGTGGACACCCTTTAGATGTGAATCAAGAGGAGCTGATACCTGCACGCTGTCAATCTGACCTCCTGTACTTTCGCTGAAGTTAAGATAAGGAATGTTTTCGAGGGTACCCAGGAGGCCCTTCACCTTACCAGGAAATCCTTATTTGCAACAGAATAAACCAGTCTTTGGAGGTGGTGACTACGTCAGAATTCCAGGACAGGAGAGGCCTACCCTTGGCCACCTCTTTGCTGGAGCAAAAACAGTACAGGGGTCTCCCTTCACTCCAAGGAGATGTGGTTCAGATCTGAACCAGAAAGACTAGCGCTTTGAGGAGCTGTCTCCCTGCTTGAGAGCATCCAATCCCTTCCACCACCTCAGTACCTGATTTCCAATTTGTTGATATTTTCCATTTCATTTCCCTCCCCCTCACCTTCCCTCTCTGCGGAATCATTTGGGGCTTTGATTTTCCTTTGTTGGAATGAGAATTTCCTTCCTATCACAACTGCACCTCTTTCTTCCCACCCCCATGACATTGTTTAATTCAGCTGTTTCCTGCACCTGGCTTTGCCTCACACCAACCAGGGGGTGGGCAGAATTGCAGCCCACAGCCCCTGCTTTACCTCCCTCCACGTGAGACCTGGGCCTCTCCAGTTATACTCCCTTCTGCTGGTGTCAGGATGGAGTGAACTTTAATTACTGACACTGCTGTGCCTGGAATAGGGGCTTGGCGAAGCCTCCACTCCATCCCTGGTGGTCTGCCCAGTATCCTGGCGATAGGAGCCTAGAATAGTCCCATAATCCTCTGGCTGGTGGAGATCCCGGTCTCTTTCCCTGGACCTCCAGGCAGGACTGTCCCATAGTCACTGTGCCAAGTTTGAGGAGGGATGGTGGTGTGGGAGAAGAGGAAGCCTCTTTTAAGAACTGCAGAAAATGAAATTCTATTATCTGTCTCCCATGCTCTCCCACTCATGGGGTCTTCCTGTGGCAATGGATTGTGTGCATGCATGCTAAGCCACTTCAGTCGTGTCCAACTCTTTGAAACCCCTTGGACTGTAGCCCACCAGGCTCCTCTGTCCATGAGCTTCTCCAAGCAAGGATACTGGAGAGGGTTGCCATTTCCTTCTCCAGGGGTGGGAATGGATTGCCCTAACCTAAATCCTAACCACTGTCATTTTATTTACAGTTAGCAATTATTCTTTAAAAAATTTTGTTTCTTTGGCTGTATCAGGTCTTGGTGGTGGCACACGGATATTTCTTTGAAGCTTATGGGCTTCCCTCTAGTTGTGACACATGGACTTTGTTGCCCTGTGTCATGTGGGATCTTAGTTCCCTGACCAGGGGTTGGACCCATGTCCCCTGCATTGAAGGCAATTCTTAACCACTGGACCACCTGGAGGAAGTCCTCCACTAGATTTTTGTCTTTATTAAAGCCAGTCTGGCTTTGTTCTCTCTCTCTCTCCTGATCTCCAAGGTTGGTCAGGTGGGCAAGGTGTTGGGATCAGGGTTTCCCTGTCTCCTTCATGGCTTTAATTCATCTCTCTCCATCTTATTTCCATCTCTGGCTCAGGCTCCACAAATGGCTATTTTCCTATTAGCATCTCCTTTGTATCACAATTCGCAGTGGTGATGGAACTGAGATGGCTCCTCAAAGAGAGCACAGCTCTGTGGATCAACTGTTTATTGGGTGTTGAGACCATCATACCAATTTCACTACGCCGAGATTTTGATTGATGTTCTCCAACCTGTAATCCATGGTCAAAGGGATTTTAAAGTGAGGAAAGGCCCTGGTCTGCATAAGTAGCCCATCTGTCCATTCATTGAATTATTCATTTAACAAATACTTTCTGACTCTCTAGCCCCAGCCAGTCACTGGGCAGAGCATGAGGAAAATGAGCTAAGAAAGCATAATTCTTCTTCCCAAGTCACTGACAGGCTTGGGGAAGCCATATGTACCCACGTACATGTTATAGTGCCAGGTGGTGGGTGCTTTACATGTACAGAGCTGGAACAGGGCAGCTGTGCCTGGGGCCTTAGGGAAGGCATCATGCAAGAGATGACTTTTGAACCATGCCTTTGAAGGAAACATAGGAGCTGTGTGGACAGCTGAGAAGGTGGAGGGAAGACTTCATGTTATATTGTTCAGACCAGCAAGGCACTTTCAATTGCTTTCCCTGGTGTTTGCCTCAAACTTAGAAATTATGAACTATATTGTTGATTCTTTTAATCTAGTACAGTATCTATACAGGGGCTTCCCTGGTGGCTCAGAGGGTAAAGCATCTGCCTGCAGTGCGGAAGACCCGGGTTCAATCCCTGGGTCGGGACGATCCCCTGGCGAAGGAAATGACAACCCACTCCAGTACTCTTGTCTGGAAAATCCCATTGACGGAGGAGTCTGGTAGGCTACAGTCTGTGAGGTCACGAAGAGTCAGATTCAACTCAAAGACTTCACTTTCTTTCTTGCGGTATCTTCAGTGTGCTCAGCTCTGTGCTCTGGGGCACCTTACAAGTGGCATCAGCCGCTATTCATAAATATGAGGGACACCAGGCCACACAGAGGGTGCAGGCATTAGGGTCTGAAATCAGGTCCAGCCTTCTACCCCTCACTGAGGCTAATGCAAGCATCTTCCAGGAAGTGTAGAGGGCTCTGCTTATTGTCTGAGTTCTGAGTTCCTTAGGGTGCCAAGTGTGCACTAGTCAAAATTTAGATGTAAGGAGAGTGTAAATCTGTCCAGGGGAGTTCTGATTTTGGTGTCTGCTCTTTAATCAATAGCATTAGGCATTCTAATTGAAAGGTCTTAATCTGATGGTCTCCCAGAAGAGTCATTGGTTCTGACATGGACATATTACATGGCTTCCTAACTACCAGGAAGACGGGGCCAGCTTCCCAGAGGAACAAAGATGCTGCTCTTTTTGAGTTGTCTTTGGATCAAGGGCCAGAAATGAGCTTGGTTTTCATCACAGCTTCAAAGCTTAGCGCTGGAACAGACCTTGGTTAGTTTAACGCTTCTGCCCCTGAAAAGACCACACGAAGTCCTTGGGGGGCCACGCTAGCCAGGTGAAAATAGATCCTACTGCCTAAGAGAATCCATGATTTCCTTTCCAGAGGACTCTGAGAGAGCTCCCCTTAGTTACATTTGAATAATTCAAGCTCAAGTTTAAATGTTTTTCACTTTGTTCTGGTTTCCTCCACATTTCAGACTTGGCAGGCTCATCATCAAGGAGTTAGAGAGGGAGCTCTCAGGGGAAGGTGTTCTGGGTGGGCTGATGGCTGTGGGCATCATTTCTGGGGAGCAAAGGAGGTCGGGAAGATCCCCCTGGAGAAGGGGATGGCTACCACTCCAGTATTTTTGCCTGGAGAATTCCACGGTCATAGGAGCCTGGCAGGCTACAGTCCATGGGGTCGGAAACAGTTGGACATGACCGAGCAACTTGCAACAACCAAGGAGTTTACGTGCTCAGGCTGCAGCTGGACGGGGCGTGGCCCCTGGAGCTGCTTCAGCTCAGCGCCCATGGCCTCTCCCCAGAGAGGCCCCCCAGTCGCTGTTCACAGAGCCTCATCCTACTGGCTGGTTTTGTTTTCTTCATAGTACTGCTAGCTACATTTCCGCTTATTTATTACCCATTTCCCCTTGGAATGGGAGCACCACAAGTACAGCACTGTCTTGGTTACTGCTGTGTCTCCTGATGTCTTGTAGGGGCTCCATTAATATGTGATTGAATAGTTGATTAAAGAAAATGAAAAGTTTTTGTCTAGACTCTGAAATGCAGGCTAGGTATATATCTTTCTGGACTTACAATTAGAAGGCCAAGTCTGTGAAGCCCTAGGTCCCAGAGTCACGGTGAAGACTACTATAGACGAGGACTTCCCTGATGGTCCAGTCGTTGAGACTCTGCACTCCCAATGACGGGGCGTGGGTTCGATTCCTGGTCAGGGTGCTTTTGGAGAGGCAGCAGTGAACAGTGACATGAAGGGAGATCTTCACTCCCTGCCTAGGAATTGAACCGGGTAACTTGGATGAGAACCAGAAATCCTAACCACCAGATCAGCAGTCGTGTCTGACTCTTTGCGATCCCATGGACTGTAGTCTACCAGGCTCCTCCGTCCATGGAATTTTCCAGGCAAGAGTACTGGAGTGGGCTGCCATTTCCTTCTCCAGGGGAATCTTTCCAACCCAGGGACTGAACCTGGGTCTCCCACATTGCTGGCAGACACTTTACCATCTGAGCGACCAGGGAAGCCAACTTGGCTGAGAACCAGAAATCCTAACCACCAGACCAGCAAGGGCTAGAGGCGAGAAGCTATTTTTTCCTGGATCTTTGCCCCCATTGAAAAATGCATTTTTCATGGAGGCAGAAACTGTAAATACAGGTACAAAGTTTATTATTAGAGATGTAGCACAGCAACAAGTGGGAGAGCACACAGAGAAATGCTTTGTCAGTTAAGACAGAAGCGAGACAGAGATGAACACATGGCGAGAAATGAGGTGGGTGTCCCTGCCGATGAGGAGGAATGCAGGAACCAGAGGTTTAATCCTTTATATGGGGCAGTTCTTCTGGGTCTTTGTTTACTTTAGCCAATTATCTGGTTTCTTTTTTCCACACCTGACCTACCCTGCTGCTGCTGCTGCTAAGTCACTTCAGTCGTGTCCGACTCTGTGCGACCCCATAGACGGCAGCCCACCAGGCTCCCCCGTCTCTGGGATTCTCTAGGCAAGAACACTGGAGTGGGTTGCCATTTCCTTCTCCAGCTCATGAAAGTGAAAAGTGAAAGTAAAGTCGCTCAGTCGTGTCTGACTCTTCGCGATCCCATGGACTGCAGCCTACCAGGCTCCTCCGTCCATGGGATTTTCCAGGCAAGAGGACTGGAGTGGGATGCCATTGACCCACCCTGGGACCCTCCCAAATGTGCATGTGCAACTTTTCCCAAGATGGATTCCAGTCCAGAGGCCTATGGGGCAGCCTTGGCCCATCCCATAACAGGGGAACCAAGGTCCTGTATGCTGCACACTGTGGCCAAAGAAATTTAAAAAATAAATTATTATATAGACATAAAATATAGTAGATACATAATGTTTATCTCTGCATCCTCTTTTCTTTTGGGGCCTGCATGGTTCTAACTGGCTTGTCAATCACAACAGGCCATAGGGCTAAGCATGTGACCCAGGCCTGGATAGTCATTTCTTCCCTTAGGACTGTGATTGGCCCAAGAATTGATCACATGATCCAAATAGAGCCAATTAGAGTCCTTTCCTGAAATTTATATATTTGTGCTAAGAGGTGGGGAAAAAGCTATGAATCAGGACATTTGAAAGCTATCTTCTCTGTCACAAAGGCATAAAAGCTATTTTGCAGATGACACAGACAAACAGATGAGATGTGGATGGTAAGAGGCTGGTGCCTGATGGCACTGATTCCCGGCTCTGGCTTCTGATTTTTGGATCCCTGGAGTTCTTCATTCTTTGAACTCTCTTAGTTATTTTCCACTTTACAAGCCAACATTTTGCTTAATTAGTTTGAGATGGTTTTCATTTGTATGTAGCTAAAAAGATTTATTCCTGGCCTTTCATTTATTGGTGTTTTCATTTATGAATTTAGTCATTAATATATTTAAAAAAGATTTATTGTCTATAAAACACCATTGTTGTATAGCAAAGAATTTGATTAATCTTTGTTCTTGGTTCCCAGGATGGAGCTTCTAAACTCTTGGAAATAGTGTCTTTGTTATTCACAATGGGCCCCTGGGGACCACACCTGAGTTTGTACTAAGGACTTGATTCTGGATGGAGGTTGGTCCTTCCAGAGAAACACACTTTGTGATTACAGAATTGGGCTTTGAGTGAAGTGATGTTGGCCTGACCTCCTCCAGAGAAGGGAGGGGATTTAGAGTTCAGTCACATGGCCACTAATGCAATCAATCACGTCCACATAATGAAACCCCAATAAAAACTCTGAGCACCAAAGCTCAGTGGAACCTCCCAGCTGGTGAACACACTGATGTCCCAGGAGAACCACCCATTCTGATTGCAGAAAAAGAGGGTATGGAGGCTCTGCATTTGGGCCCCCCAGACCTTGACTGTGAGTCTTTTCATTTGGCTGGCCCTGATTTGTATCTTTTATCATAAACACATTGAAAGTATAGAACATTCCAGAGTTCTGTGGGTTGCTATGTTTAGTCGCTAAGTCGTGTCCAACCCTTTGTGACCCCATGGACTATAGCTCATCAGGCTCCTCTGTCCGTGGGATTTCCCAGGCATGAATACTGGAGTGGGTTGCCATTTCCTTCTCTAGGGGATCTTCCTGATCCAGGGAATCAAGCCCTCATCTCTTGCACTGGCAGGCAGATTCTTTACTGCTGAGCTGCCAGGGAAGCTATGTTGAACTATAAAACCCAAGGAAGTTGTAGAAACTTCTGAATTTGCTGCCAGTTTTTCCAAAGAATAGGTGGCCTGAGGATCCCCAAACTTGTGGCTGGCATCTGAAGTGAGAGCAGCCTTCTTGGGGACTACCCCCTTAATCTGTGGCATCTGCATTAATTCAGAGGGTTTGTGCAGAATTTTACTGCAGTATTATAACCGTACATATCACCCAATCATTACATTCTAGGCATTTATTCAAGAAAAAAGGAAATAAGTAATTTTTCACCAGATGAAAGCTTTGTATACAAATGTTTGTAACAACTTTCTTTGTAATAGTCCCAAACTGGTAACAACCCAAATGTCCATCAATAAGTGAAGAGATAAACAAACTGTAGAATATCCGATCAATGGGATACCTCTCCATGAGAAAAAGGAACAAATTAGTGAAACAAGCAATAACATGGAGAGTCTTAAAATGATGCTGAGTGAAAGAAATCACACAAAAAAGAGTATACGCTGTGTGCTTTCGTTTACATAAACCTCTAGGGAAGACCAACTAACCTATAGTGGCAAGGTGGCCTGAGAGGAGAGGTGGGGAGGGGTGGCAGGGAAAAGTTATGAAGGGCAGGAGGATACTTCTTGGGTGGTGGGTATGTTCACTATTTTGACTGTGGTGATGGATTCTGAGGTGTAGATCCCTGTCAAAACTCATCAAACTGGGGAAAATAATCTAAAAAAAAAAAGACTGGCTATATATATAACTGATTCACTTTGCTGTACATCTGAAACTAACTCAACATTGTAAATCAACTTTTTCTGTTATTCAGTCACTAAGTCACATTTGACTCTTTTCCGCCTCATGGACTGCAGCAAGCCAGGCTTCCCTGTACTTCACTATCTTCCAGGGTTTGCTCTAATTCATGTCCACTGAGTCAGTGATGCTATCTAGCCGTCTCATCCTCTGCCACCCCTTCTCCTTTTGCCTTCAACCTTTCCCAGCATCAGGGTCTTTTCCAATGAGTTGGCTCGTTACATCAGGTGGCCAAAGTATTGGAGCTTCAGCTTCAGCATCAGTCCTTCCAATGAATATTCAGGGTAGATTTCCTTCAAGATTGACTAGTTTGATCTCCTTGCAGTCCAATTAATACTTCACTAATTTTTTTAAAATTACAAAATATTAAAAAAGGAAAAAAACCCTCATCCAATTGTACATTTGAAATGTAAGTAGCTTATTGTATGTCAATTAAACCTCAATAAAGCTATTACAAACATCATCATGGTAGGTCCAGTGAAAGGCTGGAGGTTTCCTTATAACATATCCTGTACCTCTGACTCAGTAAATCCCAGGACTTCTGACTTACCTCCAATGTGCTGTTGCTCCTGACATACCCTCTCTCGGTTAAGGACACCACCCTCCACCCAGAACCCAGAAACCCAAGAGCCTTTCTGGACTTAATCCTTTTCTTTCACCAACAGCCCACTGGAAATTAAATTCTAGTGATTCTTTCTCCACTTTAATATCTCTTAAATTTGACTCCTCCTCACCAACAGAGTTCAGATCATTATTACCTTACATGTGGATAGTTACGACAGACTCCTAACTGGGTTTCCAGCGTCCAGTCTTACTGTGATGCCCACAGTGCCACCTACTCCTGCCTGTAAGCCTCGTATAATGTCCGTTCTCTACACTGTTTCCAACGAGACCTTTCTAGAACCTCTGTGTGACTCAAGGACCTTAATACATGTTGTTTCTTCCAGATAAAAGGTTGAAAATAAATGTCATTCTCCCTTCTTTGCCTAGATAATTCTTGCCTTAAACCATGGCCTTATTACAGAGACCTTCCCATACTCCCAGTCTAGTGATGTATCTCTATGAGCACCCGGAACTCCTCCTTGGTAGGAGTCTGTGTGCTCACAAATGCTACACTCATGGTTAATTTAATGTCTGTCATCAGACTGTACTGCTCATGAAAGAATTACATCTGTTTCATTTACTGCTGTTTCCCAGAGCTTGCTCAGCGTTTGGTCCAGACAGGAGTTCCACAATTATCGTTTGCCAACTCAAGGAGGGTTCGGTCTACCAGGATCGTAGCATCACAGGGACCCAAATACACACATTAGGCAAATTCTGTATACCTTAAAGCAAGACCTGAACAAAATACTACAGTGGATCATAGAAGGGGAAGGGATCTGGTTGTGGAATAAGGAAGGGCCGGAAGAAGGAAGGGGCAAAGGGAGCCGGGTCAGGCCATCCATGGAGAATGGACTTGCCAAAGAGAAGATGCAAGAATGTCTACAATGAATGTGGAGACTAGAATAGTCCACTCTCTCTGGATTATACATTTACAGGGTGAAAATAGTAGGGAGGAGGAAGGCTGGAAATGCCTGGAGGCCAGTGCTTGGAGGGTGTTGAATATCCAATTATTTGGTGGCCGAGGGGGACCATGGAGGGTTTCTGAACAGGTGAATGACTCAGTTAGCTTGCTGCTGCCGGTTCTCTTCTTCTCTCCTCTCCTCCCCTTCCCCTTCTCTTCACCTCCCTGCCCTCCCGTTTTTGGTGGGAGGAATCGTGGTAACGATGGACCAGAACATCGATCAGAAGGAGACAGAAACCACAACTGGACACCTACTGCTTAGACGGTTGTGCAAATACTCGGGTGTTAGCCTTGAAAATAAAGGACTAGGGCCAGATGTGAGAGGAGTGGTGGAAACAGACTTTGAAGGTCTTGGCACTTGATTACTCAAGAGAGTGAAAGAAAGAGGAGGTTCAAAGATGAATCAGTGGTTTCAACCCCTGTTACCCGGAGGATGAAGGTATCTTTATCAACTATCACCAAAGAGTTGGTTTGGTGGGGAATCCGACTGGGGCAGGGAGTGGGAAAGAATTGGGAATGAATTTGGCCTGTACATTCAGATGAATGCAATTCCTGGCAGCCTTTGATCAAGAAATTCCACAGGCTTCTTTCCCGCTGTGCTCAGTCCTTTGGGAACCTCTGCCAGTCAAGTGGATGGGAGATCCATCTTCATGGAGAGATTTTTTTTTCCCCTTAATAAATAACAATGCTAAATTGCAAGCATGTGTGGGAGTATCAGGACATGGCTCCTCAATCCCGCTATTGTGTTCGAGCTCTGGGTAATTAGTGTCTGATAGTTTTAAACAGATGGGTCTCTCTGGCAGCAGGGATTACAGCTTGAAATCAATCCTGAACAAATATTATATTAATTTCCCAACTCCCTCTCTCTGTGGACAAAACCCGTTCTTTTCCTCTGAACACTGTAATGACGAGAACATTAATATTAGATCATTTAGAGATGAAACGGAAGTGGTGGAGGAGGAAGATGGAACTGAACTTAGGAGCTGAGGAGGAGGCAGATGCTAAAAGTTTCATGTGGCAGGATGCAGACAGGAGGCAGGAAAAGGAAATTCTGAGAGCACACTGGGCGGGGGGTGGGGGTCTGTTGAGGGTTCCAGCCATCCCCAAATGTTCCGCATGAGCTTGACATTGGCACCTGCTCTGACAGCAGCCTGGGTAGTCTCAGATGTTTATGCAGTCTCAGAGAGGAGATGGGTTCTACATAAATAGGTCTGCAGGGGGCCTGGCTAGACTTCTGACTTTCCAATCAAACTGGGCCAACTACAATTCAAAAACAAACGGGGCTACCTGGAGTGAGCCTGCAGCCTCTGCCCCCACCACCTGGGAAGCACAGCCTCTTCTCCTGGACAGTTAAAAAGGAAAAACCTACCACCGCATCCTCCCGTAGTGGCAGGTGAAGAGACCCACGCTGTTGTTCCCAGCCTTGGGTGAAAACTAGGCCTGGAAATGTTTAAGTCTACAGGCTGTCAGCCCTCGATTATTAATGCTAATATAATTCCTGAACCATTTCTCTTTGGCTTTGTAAGCTTTGTTTTTTGTTTTTTTTGTTTTGTTTTTTTGTACTTCCATCCGGCCTTATCTACCTAATCTTGCTTGGCTCAGGTTGATGTTAAAGCATGAGGCTCAGCAACAACTGTGAAGTTGGGAAGAGAGCAGGGAGTTGGGGCTGGCCCTGTCTTGCTAGTGAGGAGTCTCGAGGTCAGAGCATCCTCCCGTGCTCCCCTCTGGGAGCATGAACTCCTGGAGCTGACGTAACGTGTCCAATGTCTGTCTTGTCACTCTTTTATCCCTGGCCCAAACTAAGTACTCACTTGGTGCTTGTTGACTAGTTAATTATTTCACTTAATTCCAGGCCATAAAGGACACCAACTTGGGACTAGAGGGACCAGCTGAGAACCATGACCCTTCTGCTCAGAGGCTTGACCTTGTGAGAACGTTCCTATGAAACTTGAAGGAGCTTGCCCCACCTCTTCTAC
Source organism: Capra hircus (assembly GCF_001704415.2). Lineage (NCBI taxonomy): Eukaryota > Metazoa > Chordata > Mammalia > Artiodactyla > Bovidae > Capra > Capra hircus. The sequence goes on from NC_030822.1 coordinate 51,788,802, forward strand.
TATAACCCAGGGGCTTCTCTTGGGGACAGAGTAAGGTCCTTCAGCTCCCATCCTATAGATGCTTGAGGACACACATTCTACACTGGTCCAGGTCTTCATGGCTCCCAGAGATGAAGAGCAGTAATCTTGCCTGCTGGAGGCATCATTTCAATTCTAGGAAGAGACTAGGAGGAGGGAAGGGAGGTGTGGAAAGCACCTTTTGCTAAACTCTTAGTATGGGCTCAGGTACCTTAGACACATTAGCTCATTTATTATTTACCTAGCAGGTTCCTTTGGAGAAGGCAACGGCAACCCACTCCAGTACTCTTGCCTGGAAAATCCCATGGATGGAGGAGCCTGGTAGGCCGCAGTCCATGGGGTCGCTAATGGTGGGACACGACTGAGCGACTTCACTTTGACTTTTCACTTTCACGCATTGGAGAAGGAAATGGCAACCCACTCCAGTATTCTTGCCTGGAGAATCCCAGGGATGGGGGAGCCTGGTGGGCTGCCGTGTATGGGGTCGCACAGAGTCGGACATGACTGACGTGACTTAGCAGCAGCAGCAGCAGCAGCAAGCAGCAGCAGCAGCCTCCTTTGACTATTAGTAGTTTCTCCATCTTTTTTTGTCTAATGCAAACAGTCACAGGTAGACTGCTTTTTAAGGTCTACCTGTTTACTTAGCTGTGCTGGGCCTTCATTTCTACACAGGCTTTCTCCAGGTGTGGTAAGCGGGGCTACTCTTGCGGTGTACGGTCTTCTCATGGTGGTGGCTTTGGGAATCACAGGCTCTAGGGCACATGGGCTCAGTGTTGTGGGGCAAGGCTTAGCAACCTTGTGGCGTGCGGGATCCTCCTGGACCAGGAACCAAATCCATGTCCCTTACATTGGCAGGCAGGTTCTTAACCACTGGACCACCAGGGAAGTCCCTAGTTTCCCCATTTTAAAGATGAGTGGAATCTCAGAGAGTCTGAGAGGGTCTTCAAGGTCACAGAGAATCTATATATGGCAGGGCCAAGATTCAAGAACAGATCTGTTCACCTGGGTGCTACCACAACTCCTCTCCTCTTTGTCCTGGTGAGTGTATTCAGGAAGAGGTTGCCAGAAGCCAGAAGATTTTGCTGTCTTAGACCACTACTTTCAGTGGCAAAGCTGGAAGTCCCATAGAACCAGAAACCCCAAAAGAGGCATTATTGCATACAGCACAGGGCCCAGGACTCAGACAAGTGTTCAGCAACCCTAGTTAGATTACACCCCAGTCTCCTCTGTGTCTTCACGTGTAAAATTGGAGGTAGTTGACTATGTGACTTCCTACACCCTTCCCGTATCTGACATGATCCCAGACGCCGGGAGGCTGTTTCTCTCACCTGCAAATCCTAACTCAGACCATTCCACGGTTCGGCTTACCACACCTGCAGGAAGGAAACAGTGATATTCTTGACCTGACCTTCGTTGCTGGCCATCCCTCCAGCTCCCCACCCCCACCCCATTTCAGGTCTGAATTGAAGGGTAGAGGTGAAGGCAGCAGTGGTAGAGTCTTGAGAAATACAAGTGCCCTTGAGCCCTCAGTCTCCACGTGTTTGTTGTTTCAGTTCAGTTCAGTTGCTCAGTCGTGTCTGACTCTTTGTGACCCCATGAATCGCAGCACGCCAGGCCTCCCTGTCCATCACCAACTCCCAGAGTTCACTCAGACTCATGTCCATCGAGTCTGTGATGCCATCCAACCATCTCATCCTCGGTTGTCCCCTTCTCCTCCTGCCCCCAATCCCTCCCAGCATCAGGGTCTTTTCCAATGAGTCAACTCTTCGCATGAGGTGGCCAAAGTACTGGAGTTTCAGCTTCAGCACCAGTCCTTCCAATGAACACCCAGGGCTGATCTCCTTCAGAATGGACTGGTTGGACCTCCTTGCAGTTCAAGGGACTCTCAAGAGTCTTCTCCAACACCACAGTTCAAAAGCATCAATTCTTCGGCGTTTAGCTTTCTTCACAGTCCAACTCTCACATCCATACATGACCACTGGAAAAACCATAGCCTTGACTACACAGACCTTTGTTGGCAAAGTAATGTCTCTGCCTTTGAATATGCTGTCTAGGTTGGTCATAACTTTCCTTCCAAGGAGTAAGCGTATTTTAATTTCATGGCTGCAGTCACCATCTGCAGTGATTTTGGAGCCCCAAAATATAAAGTCTGACATTGTTTCCACTATTTCCCCATCTATTTGCCATGAAGTGATGAGATTGGATGCCATGATCTTCATTTTCTGAATGCTGAGCTTTAGGCCAACTTTTTCACTCTCCACTTTCACTTTCATCAAGAGGCTTTTGAGTTCCTCTTCATTTTCTGCCATAAGGGTGGTGTCATCTGCATATCTGAAATTATTGATATTTCTCCCGGCAATCTTGATTCCAGCTTGTGCTTCTTCCAGCTCAGCTTTTCTTATGATGTACTCTGCATATAAGTTAAATAAGCAGGGTGACAATACACAGCCTTGACATACTCCTTTTCCTATTTGGAACCACTTTGTTGTTCCATGTCCGATTCTAACTGTTGCTTCCTGTCCTGCATATAGGTTTCTCAAGAGGCAGGTCAGGTGGTCTGGTATTCCCATCTCTTTCAGAATTTTCCACAGTTTATTGTGATCCACACAGTCAAAGGCTTTGGCGTAGTCAATAAAGCAGAAATAGATGTTTTTCTGGAACTCTCTTGCTTTTCCCATGATCCAGCAGATGTTGGCAATTTGATCTCTGGTTCCTCTGCCTTTTCGGTCAGGCCAATTAGAACAGGGGTTTGCCTCGAAATCTCTGATTTCGTTGGTTTCAGATGTGGTCTGGACACTGGGATTTTAAAATGCTTCCTGGGTAATTCTGATGTGTGGACTGAGAACCACTGAATTAGAATAAGGTTAGTACTGCCCCTACTCTCTTCATGGCAATATTTTGAGAAAGTGATGGCCTAGACTTTTGATCAGAACAGCTACACTTGCATTGATCACCTTAAAGGGGGGCTGCAGGATGGCTATGTGCTCCTGGTTACTCCGGGTTCCATGGTATCCTTGGTGTTGGGTCAAAGTCCTCCCCAAATGTCCATTTTGGCCTTTCCATCTTCCCAGGTGCCATGTTTGCTCTGCAGGGTCACAGCCAAGGAAGACATAGGTATATGAGGAGGTAGCATCCAGGTAGGCAACACCTCTTCTTGGTTAACTTGCCCCATCTCCCACCTGGTCGGAGGAAACTGGGCCTTGGGCTGTAGGAGCAGCACAAGCAGACCTGGCCACCTGGCCTTGAAGAAATGCCACTGACCTTGACCTGGGTAATCACTGGGGCAGCTGTTGGGCTGGGCTAGGGCTGGGTCTCATCTATTCCAGCGTTGGAGTGCTGAGCCCTGCACTTGGCGTAGGTGGTAATGGTGGAGAGGCCAGGGGAGCGGCTATCTTAGCTCAGGGGCTCCACTCTGGCTCATCGTCCACTCGAATCCATGCAACAGGAACACAAAAGATTTAAAATCTCAGTCCTCAGCCTCCCAAAGTGTGTTGGTGGGTGAGGACAAACTAAATCCCTGCTTTCATGCCTTCCCCCAAATGGAGCTCACATAAAGCCTTTAAACCATCGGCTTTTATCTGTTTTTAGTGTCCAATTTAGGGCTTTGTGAGGGGCTCCCTCCAGGGCTTTCTCAATGGATTTATATCCCAGTCAGATAGCGTCTCCGAAAGCTTGTCTGAGCTGGAAAGGAGAGAAACATCCTTCTTCACTGTCAAGTGACAAGTGACGGCACCCAGGCAGCCAGTTTGAGAGCTCAGGGGACCCACTCTGGATGCTGGGGCCAGGCTGGGCCCTGCCTGGAGAGGGCTCTGCCTTTCCTCTTCTGAGTGCAGAGGCTCCGACTCTGAAAACCTTTCAACAAAGCACTGGTTGTCCTCTCGGCCTGTCACCTGAAGGCATGAGCGTGTCAGCTCCCTGGCCAACCACCAGGTGCCATGTGCGTGCGGGGGGTTGGAGGGGAGAGCGCAGAAGCCTGCTCTGGCTTGCCCAGGAGGAAACAACAGCCCTCTCCTTGATGGCTAAGCTGACTCTTGCAGCTTCTACCAGGAGCTGCGTTAACCCCCTGCTCTCTGCCTACATTCCCGCTCTTAGCTGGGAAGTCATTGTTCTTTCTTGTGATACACATTTCTCATGCCTGTATGCTCAGTCGTGTCCGACTCTGTGTGACCCCATAGACGGCAGCCCACCAGGCTCCGCCATCCCTGGGATTCTCCAGACAAGAACACTGGAGTGGGTTGCCATTTCCTTCTCCAATGCATGAAAGTGAAAAGTGAAAGTGAAGTCACTCAGTCGTGTCCGGTTCTTTGCGACCCCATGGACTGTAGCCCGCCAGGCTCCTCCATCCGTGGGATCTTCCAGGCAAGAATACTGGACTGGGTTTCCATTTCCTCCTCCAGGGGATCTTCCCAACCCAGGGATGTAACCCACGACTCCTGTGTCTCCTGCACTGTGGGTGGATTCTTTACCAATGAGCCACCAGGGAAGTCTTGAGCGTCTACTGTCTGCCAGGCAGAGTTCGGCATGGGGGTTTCCATGCCTAAGTGGCTCGTGGTGAATGTGAGGCAGAGAGGCAACTAGGTAATGACAGCAGAGTTAATTGTGAAGAAAGAAGAAAACACGAGGGACTGAGATGTTCAGAGAAGGAGCAATGAGCCTGCCTGGGGGCTCAGGAGATGTCCTAGAGCAGAGACCCATTGCGCAGTGAGCATCCCCAGCAGGGGATGGTGGCAGGAGTCTTCTTTATCTTCAGAGATCACGGCCCCAGTGGGTATACATAGGTTTCCTGGGCATTCCTGGTTTATACCTGTTGTCCTGGCAACACTTTCATTCTAAAAATGTCACTGTTCAGATGACAAACAGTCATAAATCAGAACTGTTTCTGAAAAATCTATGAATAGCATATTCACAGAGCATATGTAACTCAGGATTGAAATCCTATTTTGTGACAGAGTCAGCGTGCCTGGTGTGTCCTTTGTGTGTGTGTGTGGCAAAGGGCCATCATGGAGAGCGTGTGTGCTGGCTCCATCGAGTCACTAGAAATTTCAAAAAATGACCTGGGGATTGGAAAAGGTGGTCGTAAGATGTAATAGAAACCATTTTAATTTACTTCTGCCTTTTACAGTTCTGGAGACTGAAGTCCAGAGAGGGAAGGGGGGGAACAAAGAGGAAAGGTGAGCAGTGCTTGGGCGTCTGCTGTGAGGTACACACCTTGCTGCACCCCCATCTGTGGGCACCCTTTCAGTGAATCAGAGGTAGGTATATACCCATTTTCCAGATGAGCATGGAGCTTGGAGAGATTCTGCAACTTGCAGCTACAAGGTCATGCAGCTTCAAGCAGCAGGTTAAGTTTCCCAACTTGCCGTCCAGTGCCCACCTCCGTGACATCACCACTCATGGGAGAGTGGCTTGGACACCCTTGCTTGGCGCTGTGGTGGCTCCAGCTGGCCTCTTTCCAGTCTTGCCACTGTCATCAGTCCTTAAGGGTCCTCTCTCTTACTCTCCTAGAGGCATGTCTCCTGGGATGCATTGGATGGAGTCTGTCTTAGCCCCTGATTGCTCAGCCCCTGCACGTGGCAAGGACCCTGGGGAACAGGCAGGAAGAGGGGCCTCAGGCTGGAAGGAGCTGAAAACAGGCTGGGCTCCTGGTGGGATGGGCCCTGTTTCCACATGCGGTGTGCTCCTGGGCATCTCTACCCCTCTGGTCTATGAAGTGAGGGGTGTGCAATGAAAGACTGGAAAGCTTTGATGTGGCTGTGATTCCAGGGTTGACAGCCTCCTTTTTGCCAAAGGCCCATCCTGATTCTGTGGTTAAACCCTGGGAGAACAGTGTCTTCTGAAACATTTCTGCCTTCTCATGGCCTACTGGAAAAGCACATTTGCTGGCTGTGGTGATGCTTGAGGGCCCCAGAAGCCCAGAGATGAGGTTGAAGAGGGCACAAGGCCTGATGGAGGCCACTGCAGGGACAGCAGATATGAGTGTGCAGTGTGGGGAGGGTCATTGTTTAGTCCTGGGCCCTAAGTCCCTACAAGAGGTGTGGGGCTTGGCTGGGAACCCCAAGTGAGCTCTTTCCTCAGGCTGAGCGAGGAAGGAACTGGGGACTGCTTTTCCAGGTGGTTGAGCAAATAGCCCTGCCCAGGCTTGCCTTCGGTAAGTCCCGTTGGCATGAACCCCCTTGTCTGACATCCTTTCCTACGTCAGACCCCTGCCCTGCCCCCCTGAGAACAGCTCACTGGCTCCAGGCCTCAGACGCTTGTCCCTCCCCTCCTCCATGTGGGTGCAGTGGTTCCCGTGGATGAGCAAGGGCCCCAGGGGCAGCTGTAAAGGGGAGAGCGCAGTGAAGGATGGAGATCATTTGCACACCCAGACTTGTTCTGCTGAGCTCTTGTCAAGGTGCCCAGAACACTTAGCTCCTGCCCTACCGCTCCCATGTGTAAGAGCCGGTGGCCGGTGAAGCCCAGGTGGGGCTCCGGCCTGGTGCTCCAGGTCGGCGTGCAGGGCCCCCACAGTCTGAGGGCCCCACAAGGGATGGAGGGACCCTGTCCTTTGACTGCAACCTCCCTAGCCCTTACCAGTGGGGCCCAGGCCTCTGAACTTGCCTTCAGCATCCCCTGGCTGGGTCACTGATCTCCTACCAAGGTCCAGGGTGTCAGTTGGGACCATGAAACTAACTACCCTCGCAAAATCTCAGGGATCCACAGAGCTCTTTTTTCTAAGATTTTATTTTTTATATTTTGGCTGTGGTGGGTCTTCATAGCTGCTGCAAGTGGAGGCTATTGTGGTGCTCAGGCTTCGCATTGCGGTGGCTTCTCTCTTGGAAAGCACAGGCTCTACTGAAGCATGGGCTTCAGTAGTTATAGCACGTAGGCTCAGTAGCTGCAACTCGCAGGCTCTAGAGCACGGGCTCAGTAGTTGTGGCGCGCGGGCTTAATTGTTCCAAGCATGCAGGATCTTCCAAGACCAGGGATTGAACTGGCATCCCCTGCATTGCAAGGTGACTCTTTACAGTCCATGAGGTTGCAAAGAGTCGGACTCAACTGAACGACTTTCACTTTCTTAACCATTGGACCACCAGGGAAGCCCCACAGAGCTCTTTGGTGCATTTCTGTATATGTCTGTGCTGTGTCCTCCTATGACTCCACCCTGCCCCTGCCCTACTCTTTACCCTGATCATGAATGCCCTCAGGGATAAAGATGCCTCTCTCAGAGTGCCCAGGGTCATCCTGGCTCCTAGGAAGAAGCTCCTGTGTGGGCGAAGGGGTAGGGCCAAGTGTGGGCACATGACTTTAATAACTGCATCTATCTAGCACCTTATGCGGTATTTTCCCATCTGTTTTCTCCCTTGAGGGTTCTGCTGAGCCCTATGAGGTAGCAGGGCAAGTGTTACCACCCTGCACCTTGTATGTGGGGAGTCCCAGGACCTGTTAGGACCTGGGACTTACCTAAAACCAGGTTCAGAGCAGCTCAGGGCGCAGGCCAGGCCTTCCTACAGCCATCACTGGCTCACTCCCCTTGAGGACTCTGCGTCTAACTGGGGAACCAGCTGTGCCCTGAGCCCACAGGGAACGTGGGCACTGGCAAGGGTGAGCCAAACAGAACCATTCAGTGGGTCACTCTGCATGGCTCCCTTCTCCCAGCGCTGCTCCCCCAGATCCCAAGGTGCCCTTGCTAGGATCCACCCCTCTAGACTTCTCACTGGCGTCACTGTTCGTCAGCTTGGAGTCTGCTGAAGCCAGGCCATCTGGCCCACGGATGTGTTCCTTCTCGGGCATCGTACCCATCCTGTCCCCTGGGCTTTTGCATGCCAGCGCCCTCCTCTAATTCTTGCTGCCCCCCGGTCCCTTCTGTCTTCCTCTCTTCTGCACCTTTCCCTCCCTAGCTCACCTTCACTGTGCTGCTCTGCCTGGGGTTCTCCCTTCTAGCATCTCTGTGCTTTCTTAGGGTGTCACCCTCATTCCGGACCTTAACCCAGTCCTGCCCTGCGAGGCCCCTGGGGCCTGACTGTCCTCTCAGCCCCCCTGCAGGGCTCAGTCCTTGCTGTGTCCTTCCCTCTCCACCCACACCAGGTGGGCAAGCAGTCACACGGCCACCAAGTCCCTCCCAGATCGCCGCATCACAGTGCAGATTTTCTCCATTAATCGTATTGATTTCCTCTGCCACACTGCAGAGGGGACCAAAGGCAGCCTCAGCAACTGGGCAGTTCATTCTGGTGGTCCCAGGGGCCTGGCCTTGGGTGAATATGTGAGCAGGAGGCCAGGCCAGGGTCAAGGGGCACATGGGGCAGGGAGTGCAAGGCATCTGGCTGGGTGTGACCTGAACAGGAAGAGCGTGAGGCCCCAGACAGGCCATGTGGTGGTTGCAGTGGGAGCCGGGCTTCAGGCCCCTCCTGGAGCCAGCGGGGACCCTGTTCCACCTGATATGGCTTCTGGCTCCCACCTTCCCTCACTGCCCATCTTCCTGACTATCCTTCCGCCAAATCCCTGGCAGACCTTGTGCTGGGCACCTGAGATGAGAGCGTCTCAAGTTTATCTCTGTCCTCAAGGAGATCCCATTCCACTGGGAAGGCATGCGTGCATGCTAAGTCACTTCAGTCATGTCTGACTCTGTGCGACCCCATGGACTGCAGCCCTCCAGGCTCCTCTGTTTATGGGATTCTCCAGGCTAGAATAGTAGAGTGAGCTGCCGTGCCCTCCTCCAGGGGATCTTCCCCGCCCAGGGATCAAACCTGTGTCTCTTAGGTCTACCTACATTGGCAGATGGGTTCTTTACCATTAGCGCCACCTGGGAAGCCCTCCACTAGGAATACAGACCTCCAAAAAGATGATTAAGACTCAGGAGACAGCCTCAGACAGGGCAGGTTGGCTGTGTTCACTTCTGAGTGACCCCCGAACCCAGGCCTCAGACAGACTGGGGGCTGGGGCTGGGCTGGTTGGGTGCCAGATGAGGGTGCTTTGAGAAGTTCCTGCAATGCACCATAAGAGTCACTTCACTTGTTCCAAAGCATTGTCACTGTCTGCGGTCAGAGTGCGCTGATGCTGACACTCCCCCTCCTCTTCTTCTGGGATCACTCCCTCAGCCAGTCATCCTGTCGGCAGGTGTTTATTGAGCGCCTACTTGGGTACCAGGCACCGTGCTTGGCCCCCATGCCACAGTGGTGGGAATACAGACATGGCCTCTTCCTGCTCGTGGACTCTGAGTCTGGAAGTGAACTTTCGCTTGTCAGCCTAGAACTGCATCAGCGCTCTGGGAGGGGGCCAGCTGGCCCAGAGAAGAAACTGAAGTTTGAGTCAGGACTGTGCGGGAGCCTAACCTGAACCTCTCCTTCTTCACTGGGCGAAGGGTGACCATACATCCCCAACACTCTTCCCCAAGGGGGACTTCAGGGTCTCAGGATAGAGGGCAAACATTTGTTCAGTTCCTGGGTGTCTCCATCTTTTCCGGCTGCTATATCAAAAATACCCATCAACCGGGTGACTTAAAAACAACTTCTCACAGTTCTGGAAGCTTGGACGTCTAAGATCAATACACTGACAGATTTGGTGTCTGGTGAGAGCCTGCTTTCTGAATCACGGACAGCTGTTTTCTTGCTGTGTCCTCACATGACAGAGAGGTGAAGGAGCTCCCTGGGGCCTCTTTTATAAAAACACGTGTCCCAGTCCTGGAGGGTCTCACCCTCATGTCCTAATCACCTCCCCAAAGGCCCCACTTCCTAATACCATCATCTTGGGTGTTGGGTGTCAGAATTGCAACATAGGAATTGGGAGGGAGTCATAAACACTCCATCAATACCCAGTGGCTCAGATTCCTTATCTTAAACTTCATCAAAATCCAAAGAGATACATACGATAATCCCAATTTACAGACCAGGAAGTTGAGGCTCGAGGGAGCAAATGCTCTCATCCAGAGTTCCCAGGGGAAGCAGAAAACCAAGCCTGACTCCAGACCCCATGCTTTCCTCAGCACCATGTTGCTTCTGGGAAACAGGAAAAGCCTCCACCGTCTGCTCCTGTCTGAACACTGCAGACACACGTACACCATGACCCCTGGGAAGATTGCTCCCACTCAAGGCTTTGAAGAAAATTATAGGGAAAGTGTAAGAGTGAACTCCCATTTCCCTTCCTTAACTTCTGCCTCCCTGCTCCCAGCATCTTCCTGGGCCTGGCAACTCCAGTCTCCCCTCTCTTTCCCCCTCTCGCCCCAGAAAATCCCAAGAAGCCTTCACGTGACTCTATATAAATCCCCGCTTTCAGCACTCAGAACCGGCTCCGCTTTCCTGGTGAGCTCTGGGTCTCCATCTGGTTTGGAGGCTATTTTGATTCGCCGGATGTAGATTAGCTGCCGTGATCTGGGGCTGAGCCGCTGGAGAGATGCCTTTATCTACAGAAGGACAATTTAAAAACTAACTCGAAGCGTAGAGAACAAATAAATAAATTCCTCTTTCTCTCCCCAGCACTCTCCATCTCATTTTTACAGGTAATTGCTGAAGGATTTTTGCTTCAAACAGACTCTCACTTGTTTGGGGTGTGGGGTACTGCAACGTGGACCAAGGACAGGCAGCCATGAGCCAGAAATGCCAGGTGAGGGAGAGGGCGGCTCCAGCAGGGTCAGAAGAGGGCACGTCCTGGCTCTGGGTAACGGGGCAGGTGGTATACTCTTTGGGGGTACCCCATCTTCAGCCACGTGTTCTAATGTAAGTGTTCCTGGGGGCAGGAATCACCTCCCTCTTCTCCTGTCATTGAGAAAGGGGCCTTCAGGTCTGCCTGGGCGGAGCCCAGAGAAGGGCTAGTTAATTTCATGGCCAGTGTCCTAATGTTTTGGGAGTTCACGATGCCTGAAATCTGCATCTGCCTCGGCATCGTCCAAGGTCGTGGTGGTGAGTGTGTCCTGTCTTGGGAGGCAAAGAGTGGCCTAGAGGTGGGGGTGGGGGGGATGGGGGCTTGGGAGGCCAAGAGGCACCCAGAGGTTGGAGTGGGGTGATGGGGTGATAATCTGGCCTCTCCTGAAAAGCTGCGGATTCAAAGAAGAGGAAGGGAAGAAAAAGAAGAAAAGTCTGTGCCTTTGCCAGTTTCTCATCTACTCCCCCCAGTGACCTTTGGAGAACTTTACTACCCCCCTTTATTGTTGTTCAGTCGCTCAGTTGTGTCAGACTCTTTGTGACCCCATGGACTGCAGCACGCCAGGCTTTCCTGTCCTTCACTATCTCTCGGAGTTTGCTCAAACTCATGTCTGTTGAGTCGGTGATGCCATCCAACCATCTCATCCTCTGTTGTCCCCTTCTCTTCCTGCCTTCAATCTTTTCCAGCATCAGGGTCTTTTCCAATGAGTCGGCTCTTTGCATCAGGTGGCCAAAGCATTCCCCTTTATAGATAGAGGCAGCTCTGAGGAGGGGCATCCAGCTTCACGTGGCAATGGCAGAAACAAAAACTTAAACACGTATTCCGCTAGAATTTCTGAGTCTCTCCTCTGTACCACTGCTGCCACTCGAAGAGTTTCACAGAGCTGGTGAGGGTTCTGACGAGCAGGGAGGGGACGCAGAGGGAGAGAAGGAGAAGGGAGGGCATCTTTCCCTCTTTCCTCCTCTTTTCTCTCCTCCCTTCCACCCTCCACCCTCACCTCACCTGGAGCAGCTGCCCCCTCCTCTCCGGACTGGACAGGCCCCTTGTCATGGTCCGCAGCCACGTCGTCCAAACTGGTGGCCAGCCTTGACCCAGAGCTGTGAAAGTCGAGTCTGTCCTTTTGGCCTCAGGATGACAGTGAAAGTGACCATCAGAAAAAGAAAAAGCATCTCAGAAGGGTCACTCTGGGTTGAGTGTAGGGCAGTGGAGATGGGGAGGGGTGCTGACAGGTGAGCCTTTAACTTGCCCTATCCAGAACTGCCCTGTGCTGGCCGGGCATGCAGCCTCCGCTTACCCATGGCAGTGGTTCAGGTGAGCAGCATTCAAGACCCTGCTTTGATATCCTAGCCTGAGAGGTCACTATCACCCATCTTTATGGGTGAGAAACGAGGCTCTGAGGTCATATGCATAGCAAGGAGTAGATCACACATTTGAACCAGGCCTGCCCCATCCCCAAACTAGAATTTTCTACTAGAAAAAAGAAAAAATGAACTACACATAATGTTGCTGGAGGGCTGACTCTCATTCTCTCTGCTGAGTGCCATGCAGACACCATGTCACGTAATCCTTCGAAGGTCCCTATTTTGCAGATAAAGAAACAGAGGCTGAGAAAGGGTAATACTTTACTGTGAGTGACACAGATCTTAAGTTGGGGCCCCAAAGCCAATGCTCGTCACCTCTAGGCCAACTGCCAGTCACAAGTGGACCCCAAATAGACAAGACTAAGGGCTCACATTTGCTCGCATTCTATGCAGGGCAGAGGAGGCACTGTTAGGGTTGAGGGGTGAGAGGAGGGAGTTTGCAGAGGGAAACTGCTGAGTGGCCCCTCCCTGCCCTGGGATCACCTGTCAGAGCTGGCACTGAGCGCTGAGTGGTGTGCACCCTCGCCACGAGTCTGCCCATGACTGGAGTGCAGTTCCATGAGGGTAGTGCACGGTCATAGTCCTTTTAGCATCTAGCTGAGGTTTACCAAAAGCATCCCTGGTGGCTCAGCAGTAAACAAAAAAATCTACCTGCAATGCAGGAGCTGCAGGAGATACAGTTTCGATCCCTGGGTTGGAAAGATCCCCTGGAGGAGGGCATGGCAACCCACTCCAGTATTCTTGCCTGGAGAATCCCATGGGCAGAGGAGCCCAGCAGGCTACAGTCCATGGGTCGAACACGACTGAAATGACTTAGCATGATGTTTACCAAGTGTTTACAGGTGAGGAAATGGGCCCAAGTGGTCTAGATGAGCTGGAAACCCAGAACTCTAATCACCAGTGTGGCAGATCAGGTAGGTGTCTCATGCAAGTTCAGAGAGGTTGCTGCTTTGAAGCCCAAGGACTTTCTTTCTAAAGTCCCTCCAATCACCACACAACCATCCTTTTATTCCTGTCTATAAGTCAGTTCTGCCCCTGCCCCTGTGATGATAAGAGCCGGGGAGGGAGGGGGAAGCAAGCTAGTACCACTGTGAAGCCCAAGCCATGACTCATCTCATGATTAGTCCTCCCTGGTGGCTCAGACGGTAAAGAATCTACCTGGAATGCAGAAGACCAGAGTTCAGTCCCTGGGTTGGGAAGATCCTCTGGAGAAAAAAACGGCAACCCACTCCAGTACTCTTGCCTGGAGAATTCCCTAGTCAGAGAAGCCTGGCTGGCTACAGTCCATGGGGTCGTACAGAGTTGGACACAAATGAGCGACTAACACACACACACACACACACACACACACACACACACACACACACACACCCATTCTGTAGGCGTCAAGACTGAGGTTCAGAGAAGGGCAATGCTGCAGATTTGGTCCACTGAAAGGACACGCTTCCTAAACAATAAGACCTGAAAAGACAGCTCCATTTTCCGAGACTTGAACACTCCCTGGGTTCTTTTCTGTAGGAGTAAGTGGTGTGGTTCTGTAGTTTGACCGGCGCTGCTGTGAGATGTCAGGATCACGCTTAAGGAAAAGAAGAACCGCCTGGGAGAGAAGGTTGGAGCCAGTGTGCTCTGCACACTGCTGATGATACAGGAGATGAATTTAGATGGTCAAATTATTATCGTTGCCTTTGATTTTTGGCAGTGGCTATGGCTTTCCATATATGGTAATGATAGAAGCTTTAGTTTTTTAAAAAAACATTTAACTTAATGAAGTGAGTTGATTTAAAGGCAAATACAAAGCAGTGTGATTTGATTTTTGAGAAACTGACTTAAGGGGTCCTGAAAAGTTTTGCTTGGCCCTCAATTCCCTCCCCGACAAGCTTGTGACAATTCATGGACTTGGGACAAGGTGTTGCCCATTCTGAGAAACCTCTGTCAGAGCTGCAGGCAGGCAGAGCAAGCAGGCATCTAAAGCACTGCTGGGTCCAACGCTTCACATCAGAGAGGAGGAAATGGAAGCCAGGACTGAGGTCATGGAAGGGGAGTCGGCACACACATTCTTAGAAAGAGCCTTGCCTTGACTCACTTTCCCCCTGAGACTCATGGGGTTCAGGGTGGAGCCACGGGTTCAGATCGGAGTCCCCGCCAGCAAGGGGTGAGGTTTTCAGCATGTGCTTGCGTCCATGCATCCATCACTCCAGTCATGTCGGACTCTGTGAGACCCTAGGGACTGTAACCCACCAGGCTCCTCTGTCCATGGGATTCTTCAGGCAAGAAGACTGGAGTGGGCAGCCATTCCCTTCTCCAGGGAAATCTTCCTGACCCAGGGATTGAACAAAAGTTTCTTAGGTCTCCTGCGTTGGCAGGCAGGTTCTTTACCACCAGTGCCATCTGGGAAGACTGGTTTTGAGCACAGTGGCTTTAAATTTACCAAAGGAGCCTTGAAAACTTACAGATGCCTGGGCTCCATTCCCGGAGATTCTGGTTAGGCGGTTTGATTTGGGGGTAGCATTCAGGGAAACTGTTCTTTAAAAATCTCCCCAGTTTAGTTCAGTGCTCTGTGATGGTCTAGAGCGGTGGGATGGAGGGGATGGGAGGGATGTTCAAGAGGGAGGGGATATAGGTATACATATATATGAATATGGCTGATTCAGTTTTTTGTATGACAGAAACTAGCACAACATTGTAAAGCAATTATACTTCAATAAAAAAATAAAAGAAGCTCTATAAAAGAAAAATCTCCACAGTTGTCTACCCTAAACAGGACACCAAAGCCCCGACATGAGATGCATAGGAAGGACAGTCCTTGGGTTACCCTATCTTTCTGAATTTTCTATGCTCTGCAATACCTAATGCAAAGGGGTGGGAGAAAAGAGAGAAGGAGCGAGAAAGAGAGGAAGAAGGAAGGGGAGAGGAGAGAGACTGTAAGTGAGGCTTACAGTTGTGGGCTTTGGACCCAGGCAGATCTGGCTTACAGTTCTGACTGCACCAGTAATATTTACAAGATGTGTTACCCAAAGCATCTTTCTCAACTTTGAGACTCAGTGACCTCATAGGTGAGGGCTTCCCAGGGAGCGCTAGTGGTAAGAGACTCGCCTACCAATGAAGGAGATGCTCAAGGGACGCGGGTTCGATCCCTGGGTTGGAAAGATCCTCTGGAGGAGGGCATGGCAATCCATTCCAGTATTCTTGCCTGGAAAACCCCAAGGACAGAGGAGCCTGGTGGGCTACAGTCCACGGGGCCGCAAAGAGTTGGACACGACTGAAGCAACTTAGCCCACATGCACGTAAAACCTCATGGGTAAAATGATGGTAATAGTAATCAGTGCCTCAATAAACAACAGTGAGTTTTCAATGAGATTCACCATATAAAGGGCAAGGCACACGTCCCGACCTCGTTGGATGCTAATTCTCATCTTTATCATTACAGCCGGAGGCCAGAATGATCCCGTTGTTAAGAGGAACCAGGGACTCAGTTGGAACATTCTTCAGGGCAGAGGAGTTCATTAAGTGGCTCAGAATTGAGATGGGCAGGAGCTAAGGAAGAGCGGGACTTAATTCCCTTGCATACCCAGGGGAAGGGGTCTCTTTTGGAAGAGATTTGCATTGGCTTTAGTTGATTGCAATTACGCTGTCCTTCGCTGTGCTGAAAATAAAATGAAAACCTAACAAAGTTCCAGGTTTAATTGAAATTTCCTGGGATCTGTTATTACATCGCCGTGATTGTTCTGTGCCACTAATGAGCCTCTGCTAGCTGATTATCCAAGTGTCTCTCCAGTCACTATTCCATTATTGCATTATTAATGATCAGATATGATTGTCACAGCTGATGGTTTGAACATCAAAGAGCAGAGACAAGTCAGACAGCCTAACAGATGGACAGATGGCCATGGTTGGGTGGAGTGGGGCCAGTGGGCAGGGTGTGCTGGCCAACAACTTGGAACCCAGGGTAGGAGGGGGCAGGCATACGGATGATGGTGTGGTGAGGAGACACACTGGGGAGTGGGGGCTATGCTTGAGGAGGTGGTGGGGTGGGTGTGGTGACCAGTGAGAGGTAGGCTCTAGGAGCTGACGCGAGGAAATGTTGCCTCTAACTTGGTCAATGGCTCTTAATTCTCCGCCTGCCTGGAGTAAAAGCCAATGACTCATGATAAACATAAGCAAAAACCATTTCCAGATGAATGAAGTCTTAGGGGACTGGGAAATGGGGAAAGACCAGTGTAAAGGGCAGGGATGAGGAGAAGGCTGCAAGAGCCAGTCTTCCTCACAAGCCTGGGCATTCATCGAGAGGCTGGCGAGTGCCTTTCTCCTAGCGGAGGCTTGCCTTGCGATGAGAGGATTGGCAGGCCCTGGAAAGGGGCAGGGGAGACCTGGACCTGGATGCTGCTGGGGAGATCCATCTAGAAAGGGGGGCTGAGCAGGATGAACTCTACAGAACCCTCCCAGCCCAGTTTTCAACTAGTCACCTCTTGGTACTCCCAAAGGGAGCTAGTTAGAAGGGAACCTGCATGTTAGTGCTATGAAAGAACGCTGGAAGAGTTTTCTGGAAACTGGCAGAGCTGGCCCATGCTAATGGTCTTCTCTAAGATGGTGATGAGTGGGCGCCAAAGGTTTCACTGAGCCCCATGTCCCAGCCTACACCCTGGACCCCCGTGTGCAGGTGGAAGCCCATTTAAATCCCACGTGCCCATAGCTTGGTTTCCTGGGCTCTGATCCTGTGCAGCCCACCACTGCTCCCTACACCCCTCCTTTCAGGAAGCAGCCTTTCCCGAAAACACCAGACAGGATGAGGTCACTTCAGGCACCCGGTTGCTGCCAAATTTCATTCTTCAAAGATCACGCTCACGCTAACACGAAATGCAAGCCAGGAACAGGAGAGAGGAGGGGGACAGACTGACAAAACGGAGGGAGAGAGAAACCCACGAGCAGGAGTGAAGGAACTGACATTTGAACACGGTTGTGTAATTGGAAAATTGATCCCCTGGTTGCCCCCTCCCCCAGTAACAGGCACGGGGGCTGCTGTTTCCCCGAAGCTCCTGGTGGAGGCCACCTGTTCTGCTACCCTCGCTGCCTCCATCTCGCCGTCTCCATGGCAAAGAGGCAAATGGCTGGGGGCTCCTGCAGCCATGGTTTCCTGGGCAACCCTCAGGCAGCAGCCCACCTTAGGCTGCGCATACTGGTTTGTCTCCGCCACCGCTGTGTGGCCGAGTTATTTCCAAGCAATGGGGGACTCTGCCCACATAGCCACCCAGAGTCCACCAACATGCACACAGGTGCCCCTCCATGTGCTCCTGCCCCCTGTCCACCCACGGTACCCATTCTTAACCTGTCCAGCTTGTAGTGGGCTAGGCTGACCGACCAATCACAGAGACACTTGCTTGGGGCGGCTGGCATGAGGAAGGCAGGGACCCTCGGGGTAGGCAGAAGCTGAACACTTTCTCAGTCTTCGAGGAGGACTTTTAAAAAATTGAGGCAAAAAAATCTAACTAGGAGAATGCTTTCCCCTTCTGCTCCCCCCATGACCCTGGACCAGTCAGTCATAACGATGATATTGAACATAATTGTAATAATGCCACCCTGCAGGACTTTTTTGTCCTTAAGGAAGCAGAACAGCTATTATTAACATCTCCTACTTACAGAAGTGGAAGCTGAGCCCCAGAGAGGGGATGGGCCTGGGGCTTCCTCAGGGCCTACTGGACAGATGATGGGAGGGGGTGAACATCCAGGGGCAGCCTCTGGCAGGAAATGTGCCCACCCTACAGACACACCACAGCCCAGCACCGACTCCAGGGCAGTGACTCTGAGACCAACCCAGGGGCTTCTCGGAGGTCGCACTTCCCGCCCCTGCCTCGGAGGTGGACCACCCAGGACTTTCCCACATCTTTCCTCAGAGAGGAACATCTGTCTTGTTCTTAGTCTTCTCCCAGGAAGGAAAATTTCATCCTGGCAGCTGCTTTCCACATCTCCCAAACTTTGTTAGGAAGTTTAGATCGAACAGATTTTCCAGAGTCTGCTCTGTGCCAGGTAAAGCAATTTATATATACATTGTCTCGGGTGAGCCTCACCACTGCTCTGCAGGGTGGGGAGGGCAGAACTAGCTCCATTTCACTGGGAAACGGAGGCTCAGCACTTAGGCTAAGTCAGTTCCCCACGAGTACCAGCTCCCAAGAGTCAGAGTCGGGATTTGAACCATTGATTTCAGGCCGTGCATCCGGTTTCCCTGATATTGGCCACAGCTCTGACAGTAGTGAGGCCATTGTCCTGTACGGAGGAAGTAAACAGCTCTACAGTCCCCTAGAAAACCCTGCAGCCACCATCCCAGGCCAGGACCAGCCAGAAGTTCAACGGAGGAGGTTTAGGACCATTCCACTTGTGACCCATCAATCCACCTACAGACGCACCCCTCAGCCAGTCGCTCAGCTCAGAATAAAAGAAGAGCCGGAAAATTCCTCCATCCTTGTCATCCGCCTGTCCCCACCCCTTCTGCTCTGGTCTGAAAAATGTTGAGTTGATTATATTCTGTGCTCAATCACCAGAAATAATCAATCTGTAATTAAGAGCATCCTCCAGCCCTTTGCAAACCTTCCTCAGACCTCCCGCTCCTCCAGTCTTCCCCCATCCCCACCCCCGCCACCGCCACCCCCTCACGTCCCCCTCCCACCTGCCTTTACAGCATGGAATTGTTTTAATGAGATTTCTCTGTTACAAATGACCAGTTTGTTATAATTATATTTGGTGCAGCAATCGTGGCTTAAAGATGATTTAAAGCAGGGAAGGCTCCAATTTATTAGGCATCAAATTTTCTGTGGTGAACTTTTTAACTGGAAGCTGCTGCTCTGACACGGAGGGGGCCATCTCTGCCACCCTGGGCTGAGCAATAGTCCTGAGATATTGATGCTTTCTGGGTGGAAATGTAGCCAAGGAGACGTAACTTTGGTTAAAATAAAGGAATCCCGCAACAACATCTTGGCTGTCCTGGAGGTCCTATTCCCCTCCCCAGTGCCAGAGGGAGTGCAGAGTGAGCAGAAGGGAGTGAGAAGGGGTTGCCACTCAGAACCAGATGAAGGATGAAGGATGTGAGCTTCTGGACTCACTGCCCGACGCGTTCCCAGGCAGGACTTCTCCACGGAGAGTCTTCATCGTGTGTTGTTTAAATTCTATAAAATGCTTTGGTGACAGCCAGAGCTGGGGAGCCTTTGAGATTTGGCTTCGGGTTCAAATCTGAAGCTTGCTACTTTCTCCCTGTGTGATCAGCTTTCTGAGTCCAGCAGAGAGTTCCCTGAGATAACGAGTGGAAAGCGCTTTGTCTAGAACCTCGTATGCAGCAAGCACTCACTACCTGACAGATATCACCAGTATTGCTATTGCTTTGCATCTAGTAACTTATGAGGGCCTCCCAAACCTGTGTGTCACATACAGCAGGTGTCATTTTCCCTGTGGAGAAATGAAGGCCTGGATAGTCAAGGGCTGCTGCCCCATACTTTAGGTGGTGGAGCTGGGTCAGAGCCCTAGGTTCCCCTCTAGCCCCCAGTCCTGGCACCTTTTCCTTGCTATACACCCATTCCTAGAAGTTTCCAGAAGGAAGCAGGACTGCCATTGTGATTGAAAACAGCAGTTTATTCTTTCAAAATACAACTAGAAAGGCTCAGGCTTGAAAGCAGGAAAACTACCTTGGCGCAAAGGAAGAAAGGAGGAAGCTCAGGGAGGCTGAGCGGACCCTTCCCCTTTCAGAATGCGGAGGCTTCCAGGTGTCGTGGGCACAGCCTTTTGGGGCTTGGGCTGGTGGCTGGGTTATATACCCACCAGGACCAGCCTGGGATAGGGTTGAGTGTGTGCCCCGTCTCCCACTGGAGCCCGAGTTCCCCAGGGCAAGGGTCCTATCTCACCTGCCTCCAAGAAGAACACACAGGCGTGCAGTAATCTAAACTGCATGCTCCCTGAGGTCAGGGGCAGGGCCTGTTGGTTCATTCCTGGAGGCTAACCCAATGCCTGGCACACAGTAGGTGCTAAATGTTCAGTTGCTCAGCCATGTCTGACTTTTTGTGACCCCATGGACTGCAAAATGCCAGGCCTCCCTGTCCTTCACTATTTCCAGGAGTCTGCTCAAGTTCATGCCCATTGAGCAGTTGATGCCATCCGGCCATCTCATCCTCTGTGGCCCTGTTCTGCTTTTGCCTTTAATCTTTCCCAGCATCAAGGTCTTTTCCAATGAGTCGGCTCGTCACATCAGGTGGCCAAAGTATTGGAGTTTCAGCTTCAGCATCAGCCCTTCCCATGAGTATTCAGGGTTGACCTCCTTTAGGATTGACAGGTTTGACACTAAATAATAATCTGTGAAAGAGTGACTGAATGAATGCAGAGTGTTAGCTGCATTAGATGAAATGGCCTCTCCTCTCTGACCCTGCTCTCTGGAGAGTGCAGTATTCCCCCATCCTTTCTGGCAATGTCCCCAGCTGCAAGGAAGAGAGATCAGCCTCCCTGGCCTGCTGGGACTCCAGCGTGGATTCCAGGACTCTGGCTCCTACACCAGTAACGTGAAGAGTTACAAAGCTCCTTACGCATCAAGTTCTGACTCAGGGATTATTTCTAGGCCTAGGTGAGAGGATCAGTGGCCCAGGGAGGGTGCCTGGGGTGGAGTGGGGAGGAAGGGGAGGATGGAGAAGAGGTGGAAGTGAGGGCGCCCCCTTCTGTCCGACTCTGGTCTGTGCAGGGTCTCAGCCTCCTGCTCATTACCCTCCTTCTCTGACCAGCTGCCTGGTGAGAGGCATCAGGGCCTCCTTTGGCTCTCTGACCCCTGTCCGGGGATGGGAAGACAGAAGGGGCATGTGTTGGTCCACCACAGTTGCATGAAAAGGATGCTTGCCAGCAGGCTGAGAGCCCTTCCAGGTGGCCCACGTGCAGGGTCGGTGGTACCCTGCTTCTCCCACTGCTCTCTCCTGGGATCGGGTTCCAGACTGTCCTGAGGATCACTATGTCGACAACCACAGACCTCCTGAAGGGCGGGGCAGCTCCAGGGGGATGTTCAGAGGCTGAAGTCCTCAAGCAGCAGACTTGAAGGTGAGACGCAGTATTGCACTGTCAAGTGAAGTTTGAATTTGAATTTCTAGCAGCCTTTGTCCCTGAATGGTGATGGCCTCATGATAGGAAGCTGAACCTCCAAGACGTGGTCCTTCCACATCCCAAATCAGTCTCCCCCATCCTCACCTTGGTGCTCTGTCAGTGAATATCTAGCCATTTGGTGACGTCAGGGAGGGCTGGCCAGCACAAGTTGGCTCTTTGGGGATCCTCGACCAGGGAGATGAAATGATGTACTGAAAGCCTTGTCGTATTTATCAGCAAAACACTAATGCTGAGATGCAGCTTTTCCTCAAGGTAGCTCTCTGGTCTCGGAGAAGGCAGTGGCAGCCCACTCCAGTACTCTTGCCTGGAAAATTGCATGGACAGAGGAGCCTGGTAGGCTGCAGTCCATAGGGTCGCTAAAAGTTGGACACGACTGAGTGACTTCACTTTTCCTTTTCCCTTTCATGCACTGGAGAAGGAAATGGCAACCCACTCCAGTGTTCTTGCCTGGAGAATCCCAGGGATGGAGAGCCTGGTGGGCTGCCATCTATGGGGTCACACAGAGTTGGACACGACTGACGCGACTTAGCAGCAGCAGCAGCAGCAGCAGCAGCAGCAGCTCTCTGGTCTAAGCTCAGGGACTCGGTTTTCCCTCTGTGACAAGAGGCAATGACTATAATTCTTGCTCTGTCAGCATTCCTGGTCTGGGAGAGTCTGGCGAACAGGGATCAAGACCATTCTTCTGCTTCCTGGTCCCCGCCCAACTCCTGAGTGCTGACCGGATGAAGGATTATCGTTATGGAGAGGAGTGCAGAAGCTGACCTCTGGGGGCGTTTGTCGGTGCTCTGGTACTCTGCGGACAACCCATTCCTGCGCCGGTCTGTGGCTCTCTCAGAGTCCTTCTATTCTGGACATCTCCACGTGCCTGTTCCCTCCTCTTACCCCCTGCTTTCTCTTCTCCATCAAGCTGGTGTTCTTCCATGTCTCCATAAAGGAGTTTTAGCCCTGTCTTGTCCCATCCCAGCAGTCACCCCAGGCTCTGCCCCTGTGCCCATGGTAACAGGGATGGCAGGACCCTGCCCATGGTGCCCCTGCCCATGGTGCCCCTGCCCCCACCCCATCAGCTCTCTTCTGGACTCAGAGTGGGCCTTCAGGGTGGGTCTCCTCCTAACCAGCCCCTCTGCCTGCCTCTGTCTGATGACTACTGACCCTGTGACCTCCTAGCTGACAATCCTTCAGAGCAGCGGCATTCTTTTCTTCGGACAGTGAATATTTACTTGGTGCCTACTGTGCCCTGGGTAGAGTCCTGATTCCTGGGCCAGCATACCAACCAGGCCCTTGGTGATCTGGCCCTGCCCTGTGCTCCCGCCCCTCCCCGGGCTCTGGGCACAAGATCTGTTCACAGGTCCCCAAGGTGCCATACGCTCTCACACCCCCAGGCCCGTGCATCCCTCTCCACCTCTCCTGCGCTGCTCTGACTTCTCCCCACTTGCTCCACTGGCCCTCTTGGCTTCATTAACTCATCTTCTAAGATCAGTTCTGCTGCCACCTCCCCCAGGCCAGGCTCTGTGCCACCTGGTGGCACCTCTTACCACCCTGTGGTCTAAGCATATGGCCCGGCAGTTCCTCCACCCCTCTGTGAGCACGCGAGGCAAGGCCACGTCTCCTGTCTCATCATTTTTCTAATGCCCTGCACACAGGGGAGTCTCAGAACAGGCATTTTGAATACACAACCATTTTCCTTGGCTCCCGTTTATAAGCTTTCTCCTCTACTTTAACTTGTACGTTCTGCAGCAGGGATAGGCCTAATGAAGAATAATAACAGCCATAGGTTATTTATTTATTTAAGGCACGGAATTATACACTTATTTATTTTACTTTTATTTTTGACTGCGCCGGGTCTTTGTTGCTGCACGTGGACTTTCTCTAGTTGCTGGGAGTGGGGGCTACTCTCTAGTTGCGAGTCACAGGCTTCTTACTGCAGTGGCTTCTCTCGTTGTGGGTCATGGGCTCTAGGGCAAGAAGGCTTCAGTAATTATGGTGCGCAGGCTTCAGTAATTATGGTGCACAGGCTTAGTTGTTCTGTGGCGTTTGGAATCTTCCCGGACCAGGTACTGAACCTGTGCCCCATGCCCTGGAAAGCAGATTCTTTTTTATTTTATTTTTTTTGCCACTTTATTTATTTTTTAAATTGAAAGATATAATTGTTTTACAGAATTTTGTGGTTTTCTGTCAAACATCAACAAGAATCAGGAAGGTGTATTCTTAACCACTGGATCACCAGGGAAACCCTAGACAGTTTGTTAACTGCTTATTATAGATCAGTCCTGAGTGTTCGTTGGAAGGACTGAAGCTGAAGCTGAAACTCCAATACTTTGGCCACCTCATGCGAAGAGTTGACTCATTGGAAAAAATCCTGATTCTGGGAGGGATTAAAGGCAGGAGGAGAAGGGGATGACAGAGGATGAGATGGTTGGATGGCATCACCGACTCGATGGACATGAGTTTGGGTAAACTCTGAGAGTTGGTGATGGACAGGGAGGCCTGGCATGCTGTGATTCATGGGGTTGCAAAAAGTTGGACACGACTGAGCGATTGAACTGAACTGAACTGATTTGTCAATCATCTGCTGAATTCTTAGCATCCATATCTCATTAAATCCTGATTACTAGAGGTAGGTACTATGATGCATTATTATTTCCATTTAGATAGTGAAACTGAGGCTCAGAGAGGTTAACTGCTAATGCCTGCACTTGAACCCTTGTGTCTAATTTCAATGCTTGGACACTGACCCCTGGGCTACCTGGCCAACACCCACCCCAGGATTAGCCTACCCAACCTAATCCCTGGGGAGGAGGCTCAGGTGCCCTGGCCCCCTAGTTGAGGCTGGGCCTTTGTGGAGTTCTGTGGTTGCTGCCCTTCTGTACAATATACCTCCTGCACTGAACAGTAGAGGGAAGGCTTGTCACCCCAGTCCAAGGCTGGAAGCAGCCTATTTACAGCCCTGGAGGGAGTTGTGGGGAGCAGGGGAGAGAGGGTGGTCCAAGCCCCCTTCCCACTGCGTATCTGAGTGCTTGGGTGGATGGGGAGCTTTGAGGACCCGTAGGAGACTCCGTTCGTTTTAGCTCCGAGTCCCAGGTGGAGCTAAATAACAGGAAAGCTCCCACGAAGGGGGCACATGAGACCAAGGCAGCTGCAGCTCCGACAGCCCAGCCACGTGCCAGCACCGAGATCAAGTCACTTACTGGGACACCCTGGCGGAAGTGACTTCAAAACCTGCACAAGCTGGCCACGCAGCCAATCACCACCCCACAGGGGGCCAGCAGGGATAAATGGGGAGGAAAAAACACTTCAGAGTCTTCCCAGGCCCTGGAACTCACACATCTTTCCCAGCTAGAAGTTCATCTGGGGAAGCATGTTCCAGAACCAACGAGGCAGGCTTTCTTCTGCCTCACTTTTGGGAAGGAGAATGGCCCAAGCACAGGATGGGCAGTAGAGAGCTGTCCAGCCTGCTAAGGCATGTCCTTCAAGGCTGCCCAGTGGCGCCTGTGGCTTCTGATAGCCTGAGAAATTGCCATGGAGGGTAGAGTTTGATCCCAAGGGACAGGAACCAGAGTTTCTCAGAAACCTCTCCTGGAGGGAGCGTTTGCCCCAGAGGTTGTTACACTATTCACAACATTCTGTACTGGGGCTCCATTTATCGTTGTTGTTGTTTTTCAGTCGCTCAGTTGTGTCCGACTCTTTGCGACCCCATGGACTGCAGCACACCAGGCTTCCTTGTCCCTCACTATCTCCCGGAGTTTCCTCAAACTCATGTTCATTGAGCTGGTGATGCCATCTAACCATTTCATCCTCTATCGCCCCCTTCTCCTCCCACTTCATTAGAATACTTGAATATGGTCTAGAATAGGTAGTTGGGGATCTTGATAAAATACAGACTCTCACGCACAGGTCTGTGTGGTGTTCCAGATTCTGCATTTCTTACAAGCTCCCAGGTGACGCTGCAGGTCCAGGACAGTGTAGCTCCATGATTTACTGGCTGGAACTCCTTATTTAACTCTCCAAGGTTCCTTCCCTCTTCTACAAAATGGGGGAGAGAACAGCTACCTACAGGGCCACAGAGGGGATTAATGAGAAGTCCCCAATAAGTGGGAGAAGATGCACAGGAAAACACCAGGCACCTGGCAGGTGACCAACACATATATCTGCTTTTCCTTAGTTCAAAGTCATTGTTCACTTGCTCAGTCATGTCTCTCTCTGATCCCATGGACTGAAGCACACCAGGCTTCCCTGTCCATCACCAATTCCTGAGCTTGCTCAAACTCATGTCCATAGAGTTGGTGATGCCATCCAACCATCTCATCCTCTGTCATCCCCTTCTCCTCCTGCCTTTAATCTTTCTCAGCATCAGGGTCTTTTCTAACAAGTTGGCTCTTCGCATTAGGTGGCCAAAGTATTGGAGTTTTAGCTTCAGCATCAGTCCTTCCAATGAATGCTCAGGACTGGTTGGATCTCCTTGCAGTCCAAGGGACTCTCGAGTCTTCTCCAACACCACAGTTCAAAAGCATCAGTTCTTCGGGGCTCAGCCTTCTTTAGGGTTCAACTGTCATATCTGTACATGACCACCACTACACTTTTTCATCTGAGCCCACAAAACAAGAGCAGCAGATACCGTTCATCCCATTTCATGGATGAAGACTCACTAACGCACCAAGTTAGTGGCTGAGGTGGACTAGAACCTGGGATTCCTGCCCCAAGTTCAGTGTTCTTCCCACCATCACACATTCCTTCGCAGTCAGATCAGAGACGTATGTGTCCACCAGACGAGGAGCATGTTGATACGGATGGTGAAAATCCTAACAATACGGCAGAAATCTGTGTGGGGCTCTTGCTGGGCAGGCAGCCATGACTGGCCTTCTGGAGTCCTGGGAGAGAGCTCAGAACTTGGAAGACAATGTTCCCATTACATGGCTCCCCTCTGGGTCTGCCTGCGCATTGATCTCAACAAGCATTGCAGGAAAGAACAAATGCTTGGATCGCCTTCCCCCATGGGCAAGAGAGCAGCGAGTGGATCAGAGATGAAAGGTAGCGGTCCTGCCGTCTCCTTGGAGATGCAGGGGTCATCTCTCAGTAACCCTGGCTAGCAGAGGCATCTATGTAGTCAGGGCTTGGAGCAGAGAGCAGATGTGGCCAAGCCCCACATCTGGATGCCACATCTCTGTGGAGGGGGAACAGTTCAATGCATTCTTCCCTTCCTTCCTGGCCCGCCCCTCCCCGTATCAGCCCTGCCTCTGATTGCCCAGCTCTTTACGCTGGATGCAACCCAGGGAAAACTGGCCAGGACTCCTGGAGCCTCCCTTACATCATTTCATTCACCTTCCCAGGGCAGCCCCATTGCATGGTTGTTAGTTTCCTGAGTCAGAAAAGCCAACAGAGGCCTAGGAAGCCAGAAAAGCGCACATTTGTTTCCTAGTCCATGGATGTGGTCTGGGAATTGCTTGGGAGTTGAGCCCTGTTTAAGTCAAGGCCTCTGATCCCCATTTGAGTTACTTGTCATGAGGGAATGCAGATGGCATTCTTGGACTTAGCATTTCCATTCCAGCCACTTCTGAGTGTCCCCAGAGGCCCTCCACATGTAGCCCTTTGTCATCTTGCTGAGGCAGGAGGGCATCCCATGTGCAATGAGGATGCTGAGTGGCGGCCAGCTCCCAGGTCAGCAGGGAGCCAGGCTTGGGCCCTGCTTTGCCTCTCTGCCTGGGGTGGCCTTTCTGGGTGAAGTTTCGCAGCTTCCCTGAGGGGTCAATGCTGTCCTTGCTCTTCAGATGAGGATGTAGAAGCACCCCATGGCCCTGTGCAACTGGAAGTATGGAGATGCAAGAAGCTCCAGGGTTCGTACTCCTCGAAAACGTCCAACTCTCTGGACCTTATTGATAGGGAATTCCGAGAATTGTGGGAAAGGAATGAGGAAGACTGGATCTGTTGTCAAGTCAGTGGGATTGGTGGGACTTCTAAAAGAAATATCTAGCCTTGCTCTTTCTGGCCATGAAGTCCAGGGAAGCGATATCACAGCATCACTGAGCCCCTTCCAGAAAGCCAAGGGCTAGTTACCATCAGACTTCTTGAATATTCCATCAGACATCTTGAATACTCCATCGGACTTCTTCAATATTCCATCGGACTTCTTCAATATTCCACTAGAAGGGCATTGCTCCCACTAGGTGGCACGTACCCCTGCCACCATAGATCACCAGCATCCCACTTGTTGGCCCCTTCCCTGGTTTGTTCCAGCACCGCCTGGAGAACACTGGTTCTCCAGGCCCTGTCATCAACAGAGCAATCACCAGACATGCACTTTACAGTTATGAAGCATAGTCTCACTGGATCCTTGTGACACCACGGCAGAGTAGGATAGGAGTCAGGAAAACCGAAGGGCAGAGGCTAGGCATTCTGCCCTGGTCACAAGAAAGGGGGGACACCAGCCAAAGTTTTCCAATTTTTCATGACAACCTGCAGCTTCTCTTAACAGTCAACCTGTATATTCCATGCTCATGGACATGATCTCATTTTAATTTCGGACCAACGCTTTGAAGCAAACTAAAATAGGTAATATTGTCCCCATTTTTACAGCTAGAGAATCTGACATGCTTAATCTGTACCCAGATGGGTCTCTTGGGGGAGGCAGGGAGGGCAGGTTTGAGGTCAGCAAATCCAGAAGAGACTTCAGAAGCTGTGGAGTCCAGTCAGACTTAAGTACCTTATTTGGAAATATTCTTCTTATAGCAATCTTACCACTTTCACAGAATGTTGTTAATTTAATTAATTATCCTTATTCATAGACTTTGGTGGGCTTCCTAGAGCACCACAAAGATCTAGATAAGTTGAGGGAGGGAGCAGTTAACGTCTGGAAAATTGCCATGCCCCTCTCTCCTCCCCAACAATTAAGGTGCCTACTCACAGCTTGGGCATCTTCCCCTGCCTCCCTGGAAACAGCACCAGTGCCAATGAATGCATTTGGCCCTTGTCTTTGACCTGAAGGGGGAGGGTCTCATGTGTAGCGTGGATTAGGCAGCCTATGGGCTTTATGTGCCCCTGTGCATAAGAAAGACTGTGGCTGTCACATTTCCTACATGTACAGACATTTCCGTGTGTGTGCCCGATGCTGTGTGTGCGGTCACGTGTGACCCTGTGACCAGTGGACCTGGCCCCCTACCTGGACTCCTGCTCAGAAAGCACACAGCCGTCTCCTTCAGCCTCGATCTGTCTTATCCTCGCAACCCACTGTTTTGGTGAGTTGTCAAATGCAAACACAGGCTCCACAGCATCTCCTTTATAGGAAGGCCAGGACAGGCAGGTAATTTATCAAACATTCCTTAAAATAGTCCTCCAGCCTCTTGCTCCTGCTCTCGCATTGCTGTCTGATTCCTGATTATTTCTTCTCCTTTCTGTCTCTTGTTTTTCTGCCTGGAGATTGACAGCTCCCTGCTAACACAGCCTTGGAGATGCCAGGTGCTGGTGGAACCGACACCTCACTCTGCCTCAGCCTCCAGCCCAGAACTAACTGCTCCGCGGCTGACTCAGGCAGCACCGCAGTGGCTCCCGTCTGTGCGCCAGTACGGCGGGCTGATGGATGAACCCGCATCCCCCGCACTGCAGAATGTTCAGGAACCAAGGGCACCTACCCTGTGATCTGCTGAGTTATGGACCAGCTAATGAGACTCCTTCTGACACCAGCCAGCCCACGACTGCCCTAATTTTGCCCCGTTCCCAATTCTCTAGCCTTTTAAGCAGCCCGTGTCTTGTGACCTTATGTACTAGTCCGCTGTCCCCTTAAGAGGTTTCAGGAGAATGAGATGAATTAGAATTCTCTGTCATCTCCACTTTCAAGATGAAGCAACCAAGGCCAGCCAAGGGAAAGAGCTGGGGAACTAACATTGAGTAAGTATCTGCTGTTTGCCAAGTACTATGCTAGGTGTTTGAAATTCTGTTGTCTCATCGAATGCCATGTAACAGATACTATCTCTCTTTAAAGATAACTGAGAACAAGAGGAAACAGACTCAGAGAAGGTAAGTAGCCTGCCCTAGGTCAGCTTTCCAGTCAGAGTTCATGACTGTAAACAACAAAACCTGACTCTAGCCAGCTCAAACAGGAGAGGAAATTTTGGGAGCTATTGATATCTTGGGCTTCCCTGGTAATTCAGTGGTAAAGAATCCACCAGCCAATGCAGGAGACACAAATTCAATCCCTAGGTTGGAACGATCCCCTGGAGAAGGAAAAGGAAACCCACTCCAGTATTTTTTCCTGGGAAATCCCATGGACGGAGGAACCTGGCAGGCTATAGTCCATGGGGTCGCAAAACAGTTAGACATGACTCAGCGACTAAACAACAGCAATTCAACAGCTCACAGAATGTATGTGAAGCTTAGAACACGTGTGTGAATCAAGATGGCAGAGTGCGGATCAGGAACACGCCAGGAGGAGTCTGGAGTTAGGAGTTAGGAGACCACACTTTACACTGGGTGATGCCAGTTTGGCCACTACCACCAAAATACATTTCAAACTCTTTCTGTGCTTTTATATCCCTATCGTAAAACCTGAATTCCAAAGTGGTATTATCTGAGGGTTGGCAGGCCTTGCATCTACACCCTTGCTCCTGACTCGTACCAAGAATTACTTAATGGGTTCCCCAATACAAAAAGGAGGTTCCAACACTGGGAGCCAACAGTCAGTGAACTGGCAAATCAAACCCATGTTCCCAATCATCACACAGCTGGTAAGAGTGTGAGCAAGTTCAAAGGCAGGTGTTCCCAGCTCTAAATCACATGGTCTTTCTGCCACCACCTGGGGTGCAGTCTGAAATACTGACAACTGGCGGGCTACTGACTCTGGCCAATCAGAATTCAGTTCAGTTCAGTTGCTCAGCCGTGTCCGACTCTTTGTGACCCCATGGACTGCGGAACGCCAGCCCTCCCTGTCCATCACCAACTCCCAGAGCTTGCTCAAACTCACGTCAATCAAGTCAGTGATGCCATCCAACCATCTCATCCTTTATCGTCCCCTTCTCCTGTCTTCAATTTTTTCCAGCATCAGGGTCTTTTCTAATGAGTCAGTTCTTCGCATCAGGTGGACAAAGTCAACTTCAACATCAGTCCTCCCAATGAATATTCAGGACTGATTTCCTTTAGGATTGACTGGTTTGATTTCTTTGCAGTACAAGGGATTCTCAAGAATCTTTCCAACTTTACAGTTCAAAAGCATCAATTCTTCGGCGCTCAGCTTTCTTCACAGTCCAACTCTCACATCCATACATGACTACTGGAAAAACCATAGCTTTGACTAGACAGACCTTTGTCAGTAAAGTAATGTCTCTGCTTTGTAATATGCTGTCCAGGTTAGTCATAGTGTTTCTGCCAAGGAGCAAGCATCTTTTAATTTCATGGCTGCAGTCACCATCTGCAGTGATTTTGGAGCCCAAGAAAATAAAGTCTGTCACTGTTTCCATTGCTTCCCCATCTAATTGCCATGAAGGACTGGCATCTGGCCAATCAGGATAGATGCTTCTATATACCCAGAAAGCAGAATTAGAACTCAGGGTTCTTAGCTTCTCAGGCCAGAGATCCTTATTCTTAGGACCAGGCTTCCCAAACTTTCCAAAGAAAATGATAATACTTGATGGCTCATTGGGATAAACTGGGATAAATGTGAGAGAGGGAGAGAGATCAATATAGACATATAAAAAGATAGAGAGTTTGGAGAAGAAAAGCTCATTATACTTTGTTTACATGTTATCATTATGATAAAAATAAAATAAAATGCCCCTGTACTCCAGGCTTTTGTATCCAACTGCCTCCTTGACATTTCCACTTAGATGTATAATAGATACCTCAGAAATAGCATATCTATATCTGAACACCAGGTCTCCCTACCATTACCAGCTACTTCCTCTACCTACATGTGTACGTGCTGAGTGGCTTCAGTCACATCCAACTCTTTGTGACCCTATGGACTGTAGCCCATCAGCCTCTTCTGTCCATGGGATTCTCCAGGCAAGAATACTGGAGTGGGTTGCTATGCCGTCCTCCAGGGGATCTTCCTGACCCAGGGATTAAACCGGGGTCTCTTATGTCTCCTACGTTGTCAGGCAGATTCTTTACCACTAGCAGCTCCTGGCTCTCCCAACTCAGTGTCCTGTTTAGCCTTCTGATTCCTCAGGTCAGAATCTTTGGAGTCATCTTTAACTCCTTCATAGATGCATCTTCCACATATTCTACATATGTGTTTTGTGATATGTATGTATGTATATATTTTACATCAGAAAGCTCTCTGACCTCTAACTTTACTTTCTAATATTTTAAAGTTGTCATTGAATATGTCACAGTATTGCTTCTGTTTTATCTTTTGGCCTTTTGGCACAAGACATATGGAATCTTAGTTCCCAGACCAGGGATCAAACCCACAGCCTCTGCACTGAAAGGCGAAGTCTTCAGCACTGGACCACCAGGGAAGTCCCTGACCTCTAACTTTAGAATGTACTCCATAAGTCACCTCTCCTTTGGATTCACACAGTGGTGTCCTAACTAGTCCCCCTACTAGTTTTCTCAAATCAAGGGGTGGATTAATCCTTAAGCATGTCACGTAGCATCACCCTTTTGCTGGAAATCCTGTGTGATATCCGCAGTTCTCTCAGAGTCAAGAGCAATACTTTTAAAATATCCTGCAAGCCTCCACATAGCTTGGTCTCCATCATCTCCCTGACCTCTGCTACTCTCTTCCCCGCTTACTCCTCTCCATGGCCTCTGTGCTATTCTTTGAATGCGTCAAGCTTGTTCTGTCTTGGGGTCTTTGCACTTACTCTTTCTTCTGTCTAAATACTTTTCCCCAGACGTCTTTATCTCTTAGTTCCTCACCTCCTCCAAATCTTTGCACAAATGTCACCTTCTCAATAAGACCTGTCCTTACCATCTTATTTTCCCAACCGATTTTATCCTCCTCAATTTTTCCCATAGTACTCCTTACCTCATATGTTCTAATATTATTTCTTCTTCATCTCTCTCCATTAGACTGTCAGCTCCATGATGACAGAGGTGTTTGCCTGTTCAGGGGTATATTCCGCAGAGCTAGAATATTACCTGGCTCTCAAATTATTGCTGGAGGAGTGAATAAAAATACAAAATATTAGAGATAATATTAAACATTTAAATTTGCATAGAATTTAGATTCTGGAGATTGGAAAACATTTCTAATTTTTAAATGATAACTTACTATTATTTCCATGAACATAACTTTTAATATATGGTTTTATGTTTGAAATGGCTCTGTGTAATTCTTGTTCCAGGCTTTCAATAATGATCTCTTCAAATTCTTGATAATCCCCATTGACAAGAAACTTTATGTGCCAAAGTCACATTCAAAACTGTACAGCAGCTGAAATTATATTTAAAGAATCGCGGAGCTCTTCCTTTTCTTTCATTGACAAATGTAATGTTAAAATATCTTGTGATAATGCTAATGGATGTGAATGCTATCAGCTTTTTTATATCGCATATTTTAAAATAATGCTGAGGCTCTAATTTGTAGCAGGTGTGTGCATTGTTGGCACCGTCACCCTGAAGCTAGCTCAGATGCTGCTAAAAGGGTACAGGAGCTGTAAATGTTTAGTATTTGATACTCATGAAGATAGAGAGCTGGGCCACTGCCTAAAGCTACATCTACCAGCAACCACCCCCAACCCCAGCCTCCCTGCCCCACCCCCCTCTATCCCCAGCCATGCTCTTGGAGCCAAAAGTCCTCCGGCAGCTAAAGGGCAGTGGCCTGTTCTGAGCTGGCAAGGAAAGTAGATATCTAGGTGCAGAGCATCTCTGGCACCATGTTTGGTCCCTCACTATGCAACAGCATGTGATGGAGTTGCTCAGGGTTGCTGCCAAGTGGGATCATAGGATACACCATCCTTCTCTGCGCCATTCCTGCTATTCTCCAAGGAACCTTGCTAGGGCACTCCAACAGCCTCCATCCCCCGCTTATGAGTCTGCAGAACTTTGAGATCCAATAGCAACACATCAGTGTGCCATGATCCACCATTTGGGAAACTCTACTTTGAAACCCTTAGGCCAGATTCCCACATGTATACTAACCTGCTGTGTGTCCTTGGGCAGGTTACCTCACCTTTCTGGACTTAGTTTTCCTTATCTATAAATGGAAAGTTTGAATAAACCTCCCAGATGGCACTAGTGGTAAAGGACCTGCTTGCCAATTCAGGCGACATAAGAGACACAGGTTCTATCTCTGGGTTGGGAAGATCCCCTGGAGGAGAGCTTAGCAACCCACTCAGTATTCTTGCCTGAGGAACCCTATGGACAGAGGAGTCTGATGGGCTACAGTGAACCCCCTTCTCCACTGGGGTCGCAAAGAGTCGGACATGACCGAGCAACTCAGCACACACACACAATGCTTGTCAAGAATCCCTTGGATTCTGGAGACGTGCCTCCAAGGACACTCTGGGGTGGAGTAGGAGTAGAAAGGATCCGCCTGGAAAAGGCTTTTCTCATTTCTCTCTTTAACCAGAACATCTCCACTTTTATCAGTTTTATGTCTTGATATCCCATAGAAGATTTTTATAAAAAGAGAGGTTTCCGCTGCTGACATAAAAGTTTGAAAACCAGCATATCTGTCAGAGGTCTCACCCTTAGCCCCTCCATGTCCAGTTGGCCCTTTGTTCAAGAAGGGAATCATTCTGAATGGACTTTTAATATTTTTATCACAGTAAAGAAATGTCATCTTTATTTAATGAAATTATGACGAAGAACCTCCAAAGTCACTAAGAGAAGGGATTTTCTTGGTACAATGGGAGGATGGCCCATGTGTCTCGTCTGTCTGTCTACACGTCTTCTTCCTTTGGGGATCTTTCTCTAAGACTGCTGCTAACACTAGTCTGCTTTCTCTTAACACTTAGCCTCAGGGGAGGAATGGAATTCTCCTCTTTCTCCCCCATGGCAGAAGGATGACAAAGTTGGAACTTGGTTCAAATAATACTTTACAAGAAACCAAAGAATAGCAAAAGGGGAAAATGTAGAGACTGTGATGCAGCTGGGCCATCTGGTTTACCAGCTGTTAGTGGCCTTGGAGGCTGTACCCCATCGTCATTGGTCCCAAGAGTTCCAACTCTCTGAATTTGCCTCCAAGGCGCAAACATCATTTTAATGACCATCACCCAGTAGAGCCCAGGTAAGACACTTATGATCCTCAATAACCAGACCTGTCTTGTGCTCCTAATTCTCCCTCATAGTTACAGGTTTCTTGTAGAAAGACCCTCTTTTTCTTTGATAGCAGCACTACCCACCATCTCCTGGTAAGATTCCACTTTCTTACAGCAGTCCCTCCAAATAGTTTAACTCTATGCTGCTGCTGCTAAGTCGCTTCAGTCATGTCCAGCTCTGTGCGACCCCATAGATGGCAGCCCACCAGGCTCCGACGACAGCACAAATAGTCCCAACAAAAGATGAATCCAGTCATTGGCAAAGAATTGCTTTCAGAGGGGTATGTAATTTTCAAAATACTCAACAGTTTAACTGGAGCATAGAGAGGATTCAAATATGGGACACTGGACAGGACATCAGGGCCTTTGGTCTATACGGATGCCTTTCCCAATGCGCCTTTGAGGAAGGGAAAGGGAACAGATGGGGCCCAGAACCTTCACCTAACCCTGGAGACAATCAGAGCAGGGAATCAGGCAAGGGTGGGCTTGAGCACCCCACCAACATCCCCTATACTTCTGTCCAGACTTCAGACCCCACAGAGATGGCTTTGTTTTGGACACAGGCAATCTGGCCTTCAATGGGCAATTACAGCTTCCAAAAGCTAAGGGACAAAAAATGCAGAGAATGTCAGAGCCCAAGGCATCCCCTTCCCTAAGACTCTGAGATTTGCATGAACACTTTTGTTTGCTTATTTATCCTGTTGCCTCAGATTAGAAGTGAAAACCAGAACAAAGAAACAGGAGACATTCCTCAGGATGGAATTACCTATGTAGCCCTGGGGTTTGATCTTGCCAAGACAATTTGGAGTCGGTTCCACTCTTGCAACACATCAAATATCCTAAAGTTTCCCTTTCATCTGCTGGCTTCTAGGGCCGTGCAAAGTCCAACACAGGAGGAGGAACTGGCCCTTTCTGGGTTTATGGGGTCAGTGTGAGTCTTCCCAGGCTGCCATGAGAAGATTCTCATACCAGGAAATTGTCCTGAGAGTTCTCATCCCAAGGGGGAGGAGGCCAGGAAACAGGAAAAGGAGGATGCTGGGGGAGGCTGCTGACTTGGGGCTGGAGTTTATCTCCCTTCATCCCAGCATCTTTTTATCTTCACCTGAGGCCTTTGGTCTTAAACCCTGCCTGCTCTGATGGGGCCCAGAGGGGAGCAAAGAAAACTCACGGTATCCTGTCAGAAGACTACTGATTAACTGTCCACTCTTGGGGAGGGTGTTTCCATTCTCGGAGCTCTTGCTTTCTTCTCTGTGAAATGGGG
Organism: Capra hircus; assembly: GCF_001704415.2. Taxonomy (NCBI): domain Eukaryota; kingdom Metazoa; phylum Chordata; class Mammalia; order Artiodactyla; family Bovidae; genus Capra; species Capra hircus. The sequence goes on from NC_030822.1 coordinate 51,824,363, forward strand.
ATAATAATACCTTATTTAATCTCTTCCCATGGTAGTGGTGAGGATTCAATGAGATAATGCCCATTAAAAGCCTCGTGAGGTGCTAAATGTTTTTCAAAAAGGTTTCCAAGGGGTGTGTGTGTGTGTGTGTGTGTGTGTGTGTGTGTGTGTGTGTATGTCTGTGTCTGTGTCTCTGTGTGTGTACGTCTGTGTATCACATGTGATCCATTGGGGAAGAGGGAAGTGCTCCCCCTCAAGGGTGTCACTCCACGATTCCTGTATAAATTGCTGTCCCTGGGGACTGGAGACATCAGAGGAGCTCAGATACCTTCTGGTGGAGATTAACCAGGGTAAGAAGAGGATCAGGAGGAAAGGCAACCTTTGACGTAACTATATTCTACCTACCATGCCATCAGAAAGGAAAGTGAGAGACGAGAGTTATCACTCGGCTTTGACACCCGGTGACGGAGCTTGAGGGCAGGGCCTGTGTCTAGAAGGTGCACCTGGAAAGGAGCTCTTCCAATTCACTGCCTTGCCTTGGCCAAACTTCCTGTAACCTCTCATCCCTGTTCCAAGGTGCCCAAGAAGAGCAGACAGTACCCCCTGTGCCCGTCTTCTCGTCCCTCCCCCACTACCACTCTCAGCTAGGTTTCTGATAAGGAGAGAATTGAATCCAATTACACCAGGATTTATTTCCCAGCTTCTCCTACAAGTGCTTCCCATTTTTATGATGTTCTCCAGTTGACAAAACTCTTTCACATCAACTACCTCCTTCTGACTCTCACTGTAACACTGAAAGTTGAGGAGCAGAAAAGTTCAGTTCAGTTCAGTTGTTCAGTCATGTTCGACTCTTTGAGACCCCATGGACCGCAGCATGCCAGACCTCCCTGTCCATCACCAACTCCTGGAGTTTACTCAAACTCATGTCCATTGAGTCGGTGATGCCAAGCAACCATCTCATCCTCTGTCGTCCCCTTCTCCTCCTGCTCTCTATCTTTCCCAGCATCAGAGTTTTGCTCAAGGAGTCACTTCTTCCCATCAGGTGGCCAAAGTATTGGAGTTTCAGCTTCACCATCAGTCCTTCCAATGAACACTCAGGACTGATCTCCTTTAGGATGGACTGGTTGGATCTTCTTGTAGTCCAAGGGACTCTCAAGAATCTTCTCCAACACCACAGTTCAAAAGCATCAATTCTTCAATACTCAGCTTTCCTTATAGTCCAACTCTCACATCCATACATGACCACTGGAAAAACCATAGCTTTGACTAGATGGACCTTTGTTGGCAAAGTAATGTCTCTGCTTTTTAATTAGCTGTCTAGGTTGGTCATAACTTCTCTTTCAAGGATTAAGCGTCTTTTAATTTCATGGCTGCAGTCACCATCTGCAGTGATTTTGGAGACCAAAAATATAAAGTCTGTCACTGTTTCCACTGTTTCCCCATCTATTTGCCATGAAGTGATGGGACCAGATGCCATGATCTTAGTTTTCTGAATGTTGAATTTTAAGAAAACTTTTAAACTTTCCTCTTTCACTGTCATCAAGAGACTCTTTAATTCTTCTTTGCTTTCTCCCATATAAATTACTATCCTTAATTTCCCAGAAAAAGAAAATGAGGGTCAGGAGTTAAGTGATCATCTGAAAGGCACTCAGCTTGTAAAAGCAAGGCTAGAACCCACATGGGCACCTCTGACTACTGCTGGGGTCCTCAGCATCTCCACTCCTTCCCAGGGCTTACAAAGCTCATAATGATCCGCACTCATCTCTGTCTACTGTGAAGGCTTCCCTAAGGGGAAAGGGGTTACGCTTATTGCCTTTTTGCCCTCCTCACATGCTCTCCTTTGATTGCTATTATCCCTTTACTCCCTGAGGACTCTGCTCATCTTTGCACCTTCAGCATCTAGCATAGAGCCTGACACATAATCCACATCTTTAAATAATGAATACCTAAAAGAACAGGCATTTAAGTAGGGAAAGGATGGAAACAGCCCAAGAGGCCCACAGAAATAGAGAAATGGTTAAACAAAACCATGATGCATCTTCTAGATGAAATATTATACAGCTATTAAAAATTATGCTAATAAAAAATTAGTATTGACTTGAAAATAATGTTATGTGAAAACCCCAAACACAACATTGAACATACATTATGGTCATAGCTATAGAGAAGGATACAAAAAGAAAACTCTTAAAAATCATGCAAGGAAAAGGAAGTCGAAGCAGTGGGTATTTCCCTTCCTTCCATCTTTCCATAATTTCCAGGCTTCCTGTAATAGACATGCATTATTTTATAATGAGTACAGCAGCAACAAAAATGGTAATCAATAGCTGTGGAGCTATTAAGGGAATTCTTAATTGCTTTCACAGTTCACAGCTCCAGGTTCAAGTGACTTACTTCTCTCATGCTGAACATTTTCTAATAGGACGAAAGAGCCATTGTCTAAAAATCTGGAGAAGTCCAGGAGGCTGGGAAAACTTCCAGGTGATAGGCAATCTATTGTGTTGCACCCAATTTTAGGAAAAAAAAATGGTGGTCATTAGGAGCTTTGCCTCAGGTTCACCAAGAATGAAGCATCCCAAATTCACTTCATTTTCCCCTTGGATGGGGTTGCTAGACTGGTAGATCAGGAGATTGTTGCCGACATAATGTGTATCGATTCTACAGCATATTTGACAAAGCCTCCCCTGTCCTTATGAACAAGGTGGAGAAATGTGGGCTAGAAGACAGAACTGCAAGGTGGACTTAAAGGAGATTGAGCAACAGACGCAGACATTGCCGTTTAATGGATTCGAGGCTATTCTAGAACAGGTACGGCAATTTGTGACACCTCTACAACCACTGTCGCCACCCTCCACCTCCAGGCTGGCATTGATAATTAACTGCATCCCTCTTTTTCTCTGAATCCAGATGGGGCTTCAGAATCCTTCTCAACACTGGGCACCAATCTGCAATTAGCCAAGAGCAGAGCAAACATGCCAGTGGAAATCTATTAGCCAACCTTGACATTTAAGGAAGTCTCAGGTACACGCTTCAGGATGATTTTTTTTACTCAATCCTATTCCGCATGTTTATCAATGATTTAGAATGAAAATCTGGAAATTTTCAATTTCTCATGTGTACGATTGACAAAGACTTAAAGTTGGGAGGGAAAGGGGATAGAGTGAAAAATTTAAACTATCCAACCAGATTATAATATGGGACAGAACGCAAGGAGTGGTTTTACAATAGCACAAATAACCTTATACTTAAAGTTTAAAAGTGAAATGTAAGAACAGAACATGATGGTATGACTTGAAAGCAGTTCATGAAATGGAGTAATGAAGGGGAACACACCTGAGATGCTAAGTGACCATAAACTCATCTGAGCCATAGAATGATAGTTGGGTTGTTGATAATCAATACAATATTGGGCTTTGTTAACGGAACTATAGAGCCTAAAATACAGAGGTAAAGAGGACCTAGATTCATCTAGAGCCAGCGTGGAACTGAAACTTGACAGATCCTAAGCACCGGTCCCATCACTTCATGGGAAATAGATGGGGAAACAGTGGAAACAGTGGCTGACTTTACTTTGGGGGGCTCCAAAATCACTGCAGATGGTGACTGCAGCCTTGAAATTAAAAGACGCTTACTCCTTGAAAGAGAAGTTATGACCAACCTAGATAGCTTATTAAAAAGCAGAGACATTACTTTGCCAACAAAGGTCCATCTAGTCAAGGCTATGGTTTTTCCAGTGGCCATGTATGGATGTGAGAGTTGGACTATTAAGAAAGCTGAGTACTAAAGAACTGATGCTTTTGAACTGTGGTGTTGGAGAAGATTCTTGAGAGTCCCTTGGACTACAAGAAGATCCAACCAGTCCATCCTAAAGGAGATCCATCCTGGGTGTTCATTGGAAGGACTGATGTTGAAGCTGAAACTCCAATACTTTGGCCACCTGATGTGAAGAGTTGACTCATTTGAAAAGACCCTGATGCTGGGAAAGATTGAGGGCAGGAGGAGAAGGGGACGACAGAGGATGAGATGGTTGGATGGCATCACTGACTCAACGGCCATGAGTTGGGGTAAACTCCGGGAGTTGGTGATGGACAGGGAGGCCTGGGGTGCTATGGTTCATGGGATCACAGAGTCGGACACGACTGAGTGACTGGACTGACTGACTGACTGAAGTACCGAAAATATAATGATGTGCCCACTAACCTGCACAACTCTCCTGTGTAACCCACGTCAATAGTAAACCATAAACTAAGAGTAGGTAAAGTTTAGAAAAATCTTCTTTCCCCCATAAAAACAGTTTTGATTCTATTTGAAATGTAAAATACCATATGAAGGGGACTTTGCTGGTGGTCCAGTGGCAAAGACTCCAAGCTCCCAGTGCAGAGAGCCCAGGTTTGATCCCTGATAGAGAAATAGAGTCCCCATTCCACAACAAAGACCAGGACAGCCCAAAAAATAAATATCAGGAAAAAAAGGTTCATATTGGAAAAAGTTGGAACTTTTTTGCTTTGCTTTGTCGTAAGGATTTGGTTGGTTTCTATGTTGGATACACTGGTACGCTCAGTCAGCCCTGGGAGTCCCATTTCAAGAGGGACTTTGCTGTACCAGGGTCTAGATCTCATTCGTCCCTCCTGTCTTCCAAAACATCCCATGGCTCTCCTGTGCATATGGAACAGAAAGCAATCTCTTTCGTCTGGAAGCACTCAAAGTCTCCAAGTCCTGAAAAAGGAGGCTGTTCCTTAAAAATCCAAATGAGACACATGATTTAAAAGCCAAAACCACCAAAAGGTTCATAAAGAAATACAGCAGTCTCTGGTTTTACCCCCCTCAACAACTTCAGTCCTATTACTCAAGGCCTACCATTTTAATCTTTTTGATTGATTTATTCTGGTAATTACTTTCCTATCTCTAAATAATATGTTTTTACTGATGTATCTGGTTTTGTGAACTTTACACATTATCTATTGATTTCTTGTGATGGTGGTTGGGTGTTTATTTTATTACACAACCTCCACTTTCCCTTCCTTCATTCTTCTACTATTACTATTTTGGGGGAAAAAGTCAATAAATAATGTATATTGCTTTCTTATGGAAATTTTGTTTACTGCCTCATCAAATTAGTTGCACATTTTTTGTATAGCTTTTTATTTTCCCTATAGTTTCTAATTCCTTTCTTTTTGTCATGCTTTATTTGCCTTTGTAGAATTCCTCATGTTTTTTATTTTCCAAAGTTTCATCACATCAAGCATTTTATAAATCTCTCTTTGTTTTTCCTGAAAACATCTTTCCAGAAATGTCAGTCCTCCTGTTCTAGTCTGGACTAGTTGCCCTTTGGATGACCAGGACTATGATCATTCCTGGAATTGTCCCTTGCTGCCTTCTTGGGCTAAATTCAATGTCTTCCTCAACACATATCTTCCTCTCTTGATTTATTTCGTTTTTCAAGAGCACACCCTCAAGTAGATTCCCAAGAAAGAGTGCATGAGAGATAAATGATCTGAGTCCTCTGTGCCTGAAAATATATTTGCTTTGCTGTTGTACTCAATTAAGTATAGGATTCTCAATTTCCGGGTTGAAAATTATCCTCCTTCAGGTCTTTGAAGGCTTTCTCCAATGTCTTCTTCCTTGTATCCAGTGTCAAAGATGAAAGAGGTGGAACTTGTCTGGTTCTAGTTCTTTGTAGATGAGCTGTCCACATCCCCTCTTATCTGTATCATCCTTCCCACCACCCCATCTTTCTTCAGCCTTAGTTTCCTCAGTTTTCACTCATTTTCTTGAACCTCCATAGAACCATTCAATCTGAATATTCCTTTAAAGTCTGAGAAATTCTTTGGTAGTGTTTTGGACATTTTCTTCCCTCTGTTTTCTCTCCTTCCTAGGATCCTCTTAACCAGATGAGGGACCACCTGGATTGATCCACTAATGTCTTTATTTTTTCTTTCACATGTTGTTTCTTTTCATTCTCTTTCAGGAATATTTCCTTGACCTTATCTTTGTAACTTTTTAGATTTAAGAAATATATATATATAAATTTTCAAGAACAGGATGCTATGAAAAAAAGAACAATCAAAACACAGAAGATCTCTTCATTTCCCTGAGGATCTAATTAGAGTCTTTTTTGTGTTTGTTTTTACATTATCTTCTGTGGTCTGAATTATCTTCTTCAGGGATCAGTTTTTTCCGTTGCTGTTGTTGCTTTTTTAAACACTCATGTATTGGGGATTCTTGGATATCTTTTCATATAAAAGCATGAGAGGACAAAAATGCACTTAGCAGATACATGTTTGTGAGCAAGACTGGCTAGCTGATGGACTTCATTCTTGGGGTGATTGGGCTGTGAGCCAGCTATTTTCCTGGGAGTTAGCGAAGTGTCAGAAGAAAGCAGGATCTTTGTTTTAGGGTTATTTGATTCCTTTTTAGAAGAAATTCTTTTCTTTTTTGGCCTGGGGTTAGAGAAATATGGCTGCCAGGAATTCTATACAATGTGGGGATGGGCTGTTACTGTTTGGTACATGGATTTTCAATTGGCTTCCTTAATTCAGCTCCAAATATCACCTACATTCTCTGATGTCCCTTACATCTGAGATCAAAACCTGCTCCCCTGGGCTGGTTGCCTGCATTCTCTGTAGCAGCGCTTCATCAGTGACCATTTCACCACCTGCTCTCTTTAAGACATTTAAAGACATCTCACTTGCTAATATGCCTTCTCTCATTCGCTTTGTTATAAACCTTCTTTCTTTCTTCTCCCTCTTCTTTTGCTCTTTCTCCTCCTCCTTCTTCTCCTCCTGCTCCTCCTCCTTTGTAGTCTTCTTCTAAATTATTACAAAATGTCAAAATAGTCCTATTCCTTTCTCCTCAGTCCTGTTAAATCATTCATTCAGAACATTTTGCTATATTGCTTCCTACTTTTTAAAAAAGTGATAGATTCAGTTGATATTTACCCTTAACTCATCCTGTGTCCCTGCCTCCCCAGTTGTAACCACTGTTTGACTTTGGTATTTTTCACTCTTTTGCAAGTTTTTATACTTTTGCTACCTACATGTGGTATACAGCATAAGCTTTGCATTGAGTGTCTTGTATTTTTATATAAAGCTATCAATGTATACCTATCAACTTTCCCGTTACTTCTTTCAATATTCCTTGAGACCTATCAGTGTTGTATATGTAGCTTTACTGCTGTATGGTGCTGAATTATTCGATCATTCTCTCGCTAATGAAAGGTTAGATTGTTTCCAGGCTCTCACTGTTACATACAGTGCTAATCTGAACATTCTTGTAACTTTTCCTTGAGCACAGGTGCAAAAATTCCTCTAGGCATATATGCTGTGTCATAGTACACATGCCTCTTCAACCTTACTCTGTAATGGCAAATTGTTTCCCAAAGTAGACATCAATTTATCCTCCCACCTCAGCAGCATTAGAGGGTGTTCTTGTTCCATATATTTGCTGGTAGTCCATACTGTCAACAAACCAGATTTGCTAAACTAGTCAGTGTGAAACAGTATCTTTTAATTTGCATTTGAGTGTAACAATCAAGTTAGTTAGGCATCTTTTATTGGCATTCAAGCTTTCTCTTCTGTGGATTCAATGTACATAACTTTTGCCCAATTTTCTACTGGGTTATCTTGGATTACCTTGCTAATCTTGGTATTTTCTACTTTGGTTACCTTAGTGATTTATAGAAGATTTTATATCTGGCATAATGTGGGAGCTTTTAGAGACCCACCCTGGACCCACTGGATCAGAGTCTCCATGTGAACAAGACTTGGGTGATTTGATTGCACATTTAAGTTTGAGAAGCACTGATGCAGAACATTTTCTCTGTCTCTTGAATATTTGGTAGAAGTTCCCTGTAAAGCCACCCAGAGATGATGCTTTGTTAGTCAGAGCTACTGTTGTTGATGTAGGTAAATTTATACTTATTCAACTACTTTAGTGATTATAGGCCCCTTCTGATTTTTAATTTTCTTCAAGTTTTAGTAAGTTACTGTTTCCTAGAAAACTGCATTTATCTATGGCTCTTAGTGTATTTATAAAAATATATTCATATTAATTTCCTTGTTTTAAAATTCTATGTTGTATCAAGTTACACTTTTTTCCATCTTTAATACTTTTGATTCATGTGTCCCTCCCCACCTCATTCTCGCATCAGTCCTGCCAGAGGTTTGTCTGTTTCACTGGTGTTTTCAAAGGACCAGATTATGGTTTTATTGAATTCTTCCCTTATAGCATTTTCTGTTTCATTATTTTCTGTCTTTATAATCTTCTTCTTCCTACCTTTTTGGGGTTACTTTGACTTCCTTTTTTCAACTTGTTAAGTTGAAGTCAGCTCATTAACTTTTTAATCTTTCTTTTTCATGATTTAAACATTTGAGGCTATAAATTTCCCACTAATTACCAGTGTAGTTGTAGCTTACATGTTTTGATAAGTCATATTTTTATTATCTTTTAGGTCTAAATGTTTTCTAATTTCCATTATTACTTCTTCGTTGACCTGTGAGTTATTTCAAAGTGTGTTTTAAAATGTATGACTGTACAGACTATTCTTAAAAGACTTTTTAAATATATTTCTAACTTAATTACATTGTGGATTGAGAACATGATCTCTATAATGTTACTTCCTTGGTGTTTGTTGTGACTTGCTTTTGGATACCATAAATGGTTTATATTTGTAGATGTGCCATCCATATTTGAAAAGAATGTGCATTCTCCTCTAATTGTTATATTTTTCAAACCTTTTGTCCTTATCCATTTTTATTTGCTTCATATATCAATTGCTGACAGCTGTGTTACACATGTCATTATGATTTTAGATATGTAAATTTCTCCTTGGAATTTTGTCAATTTTCACTTTATATATTTTAAGGCAGAGGATGAGATGGTTGGATGGCATCTCTGACTCAATGGACATGAACTTGGGCAAACTCTGGGAGATAATGAGGGACAGGGAGGGCTGGCATGTTGCAGTCCAAGGGCTTGCAAATAGTCAGACACAACTTAGTGACCGAACAACAATAGCAACAACATTTTAAGACCATTTAATTAGCTTCATGCAAAGTTAGAATTTCTGTATATTTCTGGCAAGCGGTTCCTTTTGATATTGTATGGTGTCCATCTCTATTCTTAACATTAACAGCTGTATTGAGATGCAACAAAAAACTCCTGCACTAGTGTTCTTTGGGTTGGTGTGTGACTGGGGTATCTTTTTCCAAATTTTTGTGTTCAACTTTTCTATGTCCTTTCTTCTAAGACATATCTCTTATAAGCTACACAAAGCTTTTTTAAAAATCCAATCTGTCAATCTTTGAACACGTGAGTTTAGTCAGTTTACATGCTTGATTATTTATACATTAGATTTAATGCTACCATTTTATTTTGTGCTTCTTTCACCTAAACTGTATCCAGTTACTATGCCTGTATAACAATTTTCCCCAAAACTTAGTGGTATAAAGCAGACATTTACTATGCCCACAGATTCTGTGGCATAGCAGAAACTGGGCGGAGCATAGCTCCTCCACATTTGGGTTCTCATCTAGAAGACGTGAAGATGGGATTCGTCTCAAGGTTCGCCCACTCACGTGTCTGAGTGTTGATGCCAGCTTGTCTGCTGAGACATTAGCTAGATCTATCAGTCCAAATAAACTTCCCAGAGCCACTTTGTATGGCTGGAAGTCTGTCATAATATGGTGGCCAAGGGCAAGAATCTTGAAAGAGAGTGCCTGGTGGAAGCCGTATTCCCTTTTATGAGCTAGTCTCAGAAATCACAAAGCATTACTTCCACCACATTCTAATTGTCAAGATAATAATAAGGTCCTGCCCAGGATCAAGGGGAGAGAGATCAGACTGTCTGTTGGTGGGGAGTTTAGCGAGATTCTGGAAGAGCATGTGAGATTAAAATGATTGCTGTGGACATTTTCAGAAAATACAATCTACCATACTTTGCTTTTTATTTGATTCATTTCCTTCTTCTTGCCTCCTATTGAAAAAAATCAAGGCTTGTAAAAAATTATTCTCTTATTCTGCTGACGGTCCTGGAAGTCATACATTCTATTTCAATTTTTTAGAGTATGTACCCATAAAATTTTTTTGAATCTATATGTAACATAAAATTCTAATTTGATTGGTGTCCCTGTTTTCCTCTAAAATAAAACAAGGATCTCAAAATGCCTCATTTTAACTCCTATCACTCCTTTTCCGAAGTATAGAGTCTGTGGTTCATATTTTAATTTCGCTTCTATTTATACCCTCAATTATTCATCATTATTTTGTGTATGGCCTTTTTTTGTTTAAATAGCAGCCAAGACATGTTTCAGTTTACTGGTACATACCATATTATTTTTACTGTATCTTCGTTATGCTTTCTTGCATTTATTCCATAGTAGTGCTTTCAACAAAGCCCTGTAGTTTAAAACTCTCAATCATTCTATATCTGAAAACATCTTTATTTCACTGTTAGTCTCGAAAAGCTGATTTAGCTGTGAGTAAAATCCAGGGCTGACAGACATTTTCTCTCAGGACATTAGATATACTCTTCTACTATTTTCTGGAGTCAGTACAAATGTTCTTTTATATAATCTGTGTCTTTTATCTCTGTTTATTTCAAAGATCTTCTTTGCCTTTGGTGCTCTGAAATTTCACAGCAATGTTTCTTGATGTGCACTTAGTTTTAGCTATGCTACTTGAGGCTCTTGACAAATATGAGGATTTCCAATTCTGGCAAATTCTCAATCGTTATTTCTTGGAATATTGTATCTTCTCTAATCTCCTTCTTCTGCTCTTTAACTATCGGACATACGATGGGCATTCCCATTCTGTCTCTGTTTCTCTCTTTTTAAAGTTAATTAATTAATTAAGCCGTGTCAAGTCTTAGTTGTGGCACTCCGGCTCCAGAGCTTGCAAGCTCAGTAGGTGCCTCAAGCAGGCTTAGCTGCTCGTGGCACGGAGGACCCTAGTTCCCCAACCAGGGATTGAACCCATGTCTCATGCGTTGGAAGACAGATTCTTAACCCCTGGACCACCAGGGAGCTTCCCATGTCTCTCTATCTCTTTTTAAATTTTATTTTATTTTCTTAAAAGATTTTTTTGATGTGGACCATTTTTAAGGTCTTTATTGACTTTGTTACAATATTGCTTCTGTTTTCTATTTTGGTTTTTCGGCCATGAGGCACGTGGGAATCTTAGCTCCCCAAACAGGGATCGAACCTGTACCCCGTGCACTGGAAAGTGAAGTCTTGCCTCTGGACCACCAGGGAAGTACCCGCATGTCTCAGTCTCAAATATTTTCCATCTCTTTGAATTCTGGGTTGCCTTATGAGTAATTTCTTACGGTTTCCTTTTTGTTCATGAATTCTTCAGTTCTATCTATTATTTAAACTTTCCATTGAAGTTTTAACTTACATAACTACACATTTCATTTCTAGAATTTTGGAGGGTCAAATCTACCCTTCATGTTTTCGTAGTGACGTTTTATGTTTTCAATTCCTTCTTTTATGTCTTCAATTATTTCAGGAAATAGACTCTATCCAACCCCCAGAAGTTTTCTCTATGCTCTTCTTAGTCACAACCACTCCCTTTCCTAAGAAAATCATTGTCCTGACTTTGGTAGTAATCGCCTTTCCTTTGCTTCCTTTTTTTACAATCTAAGTTCTTCATGTGCTTTTAAATTAGATTTTAAACTCATCTTCAATAGGATTTTCTCTCTAGAATCCCAGACAAACATAGATAAGAACATGTTCTTCTAAGGACATCTTGTGTTTGCTTATGTTTTTGTTGTTTTTCAGTTACTCAGTCGTATCTGACTCTTTGTGACCCCATGGACTGCAGCATGCCAGCCTCCTCTGTCCTTGGCTATCTCCTGGAGTTTGCCCAAACTCATCTCCATTGAGTTGGTGATGCTATCTAATCATCTCATCCTCTGTCATCCCACTTCGCCTCCTGTCTTCAATCTTTCCAAGCATCAGGGTCTTTTCCAATGAGTCGGCTCTTCACATCAGGCCAAAGTATTGGAGCTTCAGCTTCAGCATCAGTCCTTTAAATGAGTATTCAGAGTTGATTTCTTTTAGGATTGATTGGTTTGATCTCCTTGCTGTCCAAGGGACTCTCAAGAGTCTTCTCCAGCACCACAATTCAAAAGTATCAATTCTTTGATGCTCAGCCTTCTTTATGGTTCAGGTTTCATGTCTGTACATGACTACTGGAGAAACCATAGCTTTGACTACACCGACCTTTGTCAGCAAAGTGTTATCTCTGCTTTTTAATTTGCTGTCTAGGTTTGTCATAGCTTTCCTTCCGAAAAGCAAGTGTCTTTTAATTGCTTATGTTAGGCTTCCCAAATGGAACCACTAACCTAGGATCACTTTTTAACATAAAATTACCAACTCATTTGTTTCTGTACCATGAAGCTAAAGTCAAAGACCAATTCTTCATGAAGAGCTGGTCCTTGGTTGTAAATTGCCAAGTGAGACCTTTAGCCTATGCTGGGTGAGACAAACAGATTTTCTTGTCATCTTCCTAGACAAATTCACGACTTTTTCTACCTCTTTCTCTGGTGGGAGTGTAACATTTGAACATCAAGGCAAATATCTCAGTTCCAACACTTCTCAGAAGGCTCAGAGCCTAGGTCTTGGGCCTCATGTGAGCACTAACCCCATGGGCTTGCAGTGACAAAGAGGTTCACAGACTTAGGGAATGAACCCATGGTTGCCGAGGGGAAGGATGAAGGGAAGGGATAGTTAGGGAGTTTGGGATGGGCATATACACACTGCTATATTTCAAATGGATAGCCAACAAGGACTTATTGTATAGGACATGTAACTCTGCTTAGCGTTATGTGGCAACTTGGATGGGAGAGGATCTTGGGGGAGAATGGATACATGTGTATGTAAACAGCAAACAGTCCCTTTGCTGTTCACCTGAAATTATCACAATATTGTTAGTTGCCTATACCCTAATATAAAATTAAAAGTTAAATTAAAAATAATGCAAACACCAGCATAGTCATAAACTACTAAGTAAACAAAACAGAAAAAACATGCAGTAGCTACAGCGTCACTCCAGTGCTTCCTGCTTTAGGGTCTTTCTGGCTTGAGGGTGAATGTTCTTTCTTAAAGGTCAGTTAAGCACTTAAAGAATATTTGCCTTTCTAGGTCTTTGTCCTGGGTGTGCATTCTGGCCAAATAGGCCACTACACTGCTGAGCTGCGAGTCCCGCCTCCTCTTCCTCAGCCCTGAATGCCACCGTGACCCACTTATTACATCCTTCTCTCCAGCACTTGGGGCCTGGGATCTGGGGTTGAGTCCTTCCTGGCCCATTCCTGAGCCCAAGTGCCCTCTAGTTCCTGTGCATGTGGGGCCTCATGGTGAACAACCAGGCTTCCTGCCAGTCCTCCTGCAGACCCCAAATGTTAGGCTTCCTCCACCAGTCACCCCTCCTGTGTCTGCCCTCTGTCTTCACAGAAATCAGACAATGCCCTTTACATGCCACTGTCTCCTCCCCTATTCTTTGGGGTCTTGTGAGTGTATGTCTTTTTTCTTTTCTTTTTTCTTTTCATTTCAGCAGGGTTTTAGAAGGGAGAGAGAGAAACACATGTTCAATGCTCCACATTTAGCAGGAAGCTCATAGAGTACCTTATCTTCATGTTTCTTTAATTACAAGTGAGGTTGTACTTTCTAATGAGTCCATTCAAATTAGTTTATTATTATTAGTAGTATTATTAATTGCACTGCAGGGCTTGTGGAATCTTAGTTTCCCAACCAGGGATTGAAACGGGGCCCTCGGCAGTGAGAGCTTGGAGCCCTAACCACTGAACTGCCAGGGAATCCCCAGCAAGTCCTTGTTTCACAGCCTCGCTGCTGCGTCGTTACTGTTCACATCCTTTACCTATTCTGTGTCTGTTCTCCTCCCCTGCCCCCACCCCATCCTGACTCTCAGAATATTCCCTCAATTCATACATCAATTATTCACAGTAAAATATTAATGCTTGGCCTGAAAGGTTGGAAGCAAATATTTTCCTTCAGTCTTCCCTTTCTATAAAGGCATTTTATTGGTTCGTTATTTACATAAACTCTTAACTGTATGTAGTTTAATCTGGCAGGTTTTACCTTTTTCGGTTTCTTCTATTGCTCCTGCATTGATTGGGAGAGTGGAAATGTTCCCAAGAGACTTGCTGGCTACTAGCGCTGTTCGGTTCTATTGGGAGAGAAGGCCCTGATGGGAAGCAGAGAGAATGAAATAGGAGAATTTCATTAGAGTTGTCATTTGACCCCAGTCATCTGTCAGTACACAGATAATTGAGAACTGACTCCAAGTGAAATTGATAAACTGACCTTCTTAATTACATGCCAATGTACCCTCTCATTCTCCATGGGCAGGAAAGCAATTTCTAGGTTCGGTTTACGCCATGTGCTCATCCACCCTCTTCATTGAGACTTTGCACTTTTGTGACCTGCCCTTCCAGTGAGTTCCCTTTAAGACCTACTTGCCTCCTGATGCCAAAAGTGCTGAAAGATAACAACATCCAGTCTTTATTGCTGCCTGAGTTCCTGTGCCCCCAGCTAGTACGTAAAGAGGAAGCAGCGTATATCTCAAGCGCCTCTGATGGTAGCTGGCATGATGCTTGATAACAGAATTTCTCAGACAACAGGCCCAGGCTGGGGAATTTTAATATTGTCTTTCCCTACAAGTGATTTCCAGTGTTTATGCTCTGTGGAGCCCCTTTTGAGTGTCAGAGCAGAACAAATGCCAGTTTTAATGGACTTGCTAAATCATAAAAACTGCTTGCGAAATTGCATCTGATTAAAACAGGAAAATGTTCCATTATTCAGAAAAATCTCCCTGCAGAGGCTCACGGAGGCTGTTGGAGGTGCAGAAATGCAGGGAGTGCCCAGATCCTGTGGACTTTTTTCTCCATGGAAAAGATGTGGCTCCATTTATGTTCTTTTCTCTCCCCCCGCCAAGTCCCCCATTCTTCTGCCTTCACTGATGAAAGGGAAATTGACATGAGTTATTTCAAAATTAATTTATGCAACAACATATTATTAGCAGGGGCAGAGCACGCATGACAAGGTACAGCCAGTTAAGAGATGGTGGGGGCGGGGTGGGGGCATACTCTGAAACCTCTGAGTTGCCTCTGAGTTGTCTGAGCGCCTCCACAGAGCAAAGACCAACCGATACAGCAAAAGCCGAAAGGGTGCTCTGTTAAGTTGGACAACAGCTAACAGCTGGCTAACAGCAAAATATAAAATAGAATTGCGTTATCCCATAGATGTGTTGGGCTTGAATCTGCCTACAATGCAGGAGATGCAAGAGACATGGGTTCGATGCTTGGGTGGGAAAGCTCCTCTGGAATAGGAAATGACAACTCACTCCAGTATTCTTGCGTGGAGAATCCCATGGACAGAGGAGCCTGGTGAGATACAGTCCATAGGGTCCCAAAGAGTTGGACATGACTGAACAACGGAGTATGCACGCATGCAAGGATGTAAGTCACCCACTAGAGAGCCATTCCCAGGGAATTGTCAGTGGAGTCTGGTTTGGGGATTTAACCTACAGCTAGTTAGACAGGCAGATGGCTAGACCAATATCACCAGCAAGTACCCTTTGTTTGCAGAGAATTGTCCCTAAGTCTGGAGAGATAGCGAAGGGAAGCCCTGCCTAGTCCCAGCCCCAGCTAATGGTGGGGTCAGGGTGGGGGCAATTATAGCCTCATGAATGAGCCAGCCTGACACCACATGGAGCAGAAGAGCTGCCCAGCAGAGCCCAGCTATCCCAGGAACTGCTGAAAACAACGTCATGGTTTTTTCCTGCACTGGACTGAATAACTGAGGCACTCAGTCAGTTCCAGCCTCTCCCCTGGGATCTTAACATTGGAAGGACCTGCCCAAGCTGCCTTCTTGGCACTGCTAACTGAATGACACCCATCAGGATGGCATCTACAGTGACTTGGCTGTCACTCATCATGTCCTGGTCTACCTGGAGAGATCCTGCTCTCTCTCTAGGACTTTCCTTGTCTTGCCCTTTCCTCCTTTGTGTCCTGTCTCCCACCTCAAGGACTAGGCACTGTTCCCTTCACTTTCTCTTCAGACTTAGGGACATGCTGAGTGTGCTTCCCAGATGTTGCTAGGGGTCTACTGGGCAGCTCTTCTGCTCCACATGGTGTCAGTTGGCTCATTCATGAGTATGCAATCCACTGGGGCTGGAACATTCAAAATGGCTTCACTGCCACATCTGGGACCACATCTGGCTGGAGGGCTGCCCAGCTTCTCTTTGTCCATGAACTCCATGGAGCTGCGTGATCTGTTGGTAGACGATATGTCTCTGCATGGCTACTCGATCCTAGAACTCATCAATGCATTTCATTGGCCAAAGCAAGTCACAGGGCCAGTCCAGGTCAAGGGTAGGGGAAATAAACTTCATTTCTTGATGGAGAAAGGCAGGTATACTCAGGGATGGGAGACATTTTGGTGGCCATCTTTGCAGACACCTGGCCAGATGAGCATTTGGGGGCTGAGATTCAGCAGAACCTTGCACCAGGGCAAACCTGTATCTGCCTAGAGGATTCTCTCGGCCCTAATGCTTGCAGAGACTCTGGGCTGCTGCTGCTGCTGCTGCTAAGTCGCTTCAGTCACGTCCAACTCTGTGCAACCCCATAGACGGCAGCCCACCAGGCACCCCATCCCTGAGATTCTCCAGGCAAGAACACTGGAGTGGGTTGCCATTTCCTTCTCCAGTGCATGAAAGTGAAAAGTGAAAGTGAAGCCATTCAGTCATGTCCAACTCTTTGTGACCCCATGGACTGCAGCCTACCAGGCTCCTCTGCTCATGGGATTTTCCAGGCAAGATTACTGGAGTGGGTTGCCATTGCTTTCTCTGCTATATGGGCTAGGCATGACTATACCTGGTTCTGGTCCTGATACAACTTGAAAGGCCAGCAGTGGAGACCTGCCAGCCATCAGCCTGCTGAGCCCTTCTCTGCTCTGGGCTTCTTAGCTGCCCAAGCCTGCACGTGATGGAGCCTCCTCTGCTTAACCCCAGGGTTAAGTATTCTGTCCTGTTTATCCATCAGTAACTGTCTCCAACCTCCTCAGCTTCCTTCCTGGCCCTCTCAACCCTAGGCCCAGCTGCTGCCTGTCACCCTCTGTCTTCCCTGCCACAGAAATGATTTTTTTTTATAAACTCATCCTTGACTGAAGAGCCACTTTAGAGAATTTAAAACACCACCACTCTCTTCTAATGAGAGGGGAGAAGAAACGCAGAGGCACTAAATTCTCTAGAGCTTTTCTGTTGCGTTCTGATGTCACCATCTCTGGAAATAATTCTCTTCCCACAACACAAAAAAATATTGGCTGGGGAGCATCACCACCTATTTTAGAATCATCCCCTTGAGCACTTTGTCTCCTTCTAGGATTGCCAAACTCTACGCAGTGTCAATAGCACAGACTTCAAGAGCTGGGGCTGGGAATGCAAACTGAAGTTCGTGCTGGGCTCCATATGCGCCAAGTGCTCAACACATCCTTGCCTCTGGCTGGGCTCCAGGGGGAGGAAGTAAACAACTCATGACAAAGATGTTGCCCTTTGTTGGCCACCCAGGATTGAGTCACTAGTGCCCTGGTCATCAGAAATGATGTCTGCTGGCCCAGGCACATTGTAAGGCCAGTTTGCCTTTTTCGGTGGAGCTTCCCAGGCACCACTAAAAGGTCGGAGTTGCAACCCTGACACTCCCTATCCCAGTCTGCCCACAGTGATCCAGTTAGTCTTTGTTTTCTAGATCTAACCCTCCAACTCTCTACTATTTGGAAACTCCAGTACTCTTGTCTGGAAAATCCCATGGGCGGAGGAACCTGGTAGGCTGCAGTCCATGGGGTTGCGAAGCGTCAGACATGACTGAGCGACTTCCCTTTCACTTTTCACTTTCATGCATTGGAGAAGGAAACGGCAACCCACTCCAGTGTTCTTGCCTGGAGAATCCCAGGGACGGAGGAGCCTGGTGGGCTGCTGTCTATGGGGTCGAACAGAGTCGGACACGACTGAAGCAACTTAGCAGCAGCAGCAGCAGCTGCCTGGCAGCACTGATGTCTACCCCCCTATCAACTGTGGGGAAAGGGCTGCCCCTGTGAGACCTCCAAGCCATTGCCGCTGGGCTCCAAGCATCACCTGCCATCCAAACACCCACCATGCCCCTAGGGCCCCTCCTGACTCTCCTGCACCCTCTCATCCCCCAGAGCCAGCTCTACAGCCAGATCCCTTCCCTGCCCCACCCTGCCTGTCCCCGCTCCCTTCCCCTCCCCACCAGCATATGTGCTTGGAGTCCCATCTAGTCCCCTCCTAGAAGTTTCTCTCATCTTTCACTTCTCAATGCACATGAGGGCTGAATCAGACTGCCTTGTGTCTGTTGCTTAGATTGAGAAAGCAGTCCCTAACACATCCCCTGGCTTCCAGCTATGCTTGTGGAAAACATCCTTTATAATGAAGCCTGAGGAATCTTTCTGAAGCCACGGGCCAGCATGTCTTTTCCCACCTGGACCACTTAGAAGGCTGTCTTTCCACGGGCTTCATGCCACTCCTGACTGGCACATTCACCTTACTGCTGTCACCCGCTCTGACACAAGCTGGGCCAGACTGACTTATCCCTGCTCTGCCTCTGACTTTCTCTCACCTCTCGGGTGTTAAGTACTGGGTTCAAATCCATTACTAGCAGTGTGAACTCATCATTCGGTGAGGTTAATCAGACACCTAGCTGGCCACGCAGATGCAAACTAGAATATATAGAATGGAAAAACAATAAGGTCTTACTATACAACACGGGGAACTATATTCAATAGCATGTGATAAACCATAACAGAAAAGAATATGAAAAACAATTTATATATATGTATATATATATATATATATATATATATATATGGATCACTTTTCAGTACAATAGAAAAACAGGTTATAAATCAACTATTTTTCAGTAAAACAATTTTTTTAAAAAAGAAACCTAATTGACTAGAAGAGGTGAGTTTAGACTTAGAGTTTGAAGATATTAATAATAGTGATGATTATGATAGTAATAATGACACCTAATGCTTAGATTGTGCAAATTAATTAAGCAAAATATTTAACCTCTCAAAGCCTGAGTTTTCTCATCTGTAAAAGGGGGTGATGGGTTGATGTAAGGATTGAATGAAATAAGGTCTGTTTGCATGCCTGGAAATGGCAACTATTTGATAGAAGTGAGCTCTTGTCATCACTGGGCTGACTCAGCCACCCAGAACTCTAGTCTGGCCCTCACTACTGTCTTGTCTGGACCTTCCCCTACCTTACCTGCCTGGATGCTTTCTGCTCACCATTTAAGCCTTATTTTAGATATCACTTCCTTCAGGAAGCCTTCCAGGACCCCTTTGGTTCTGTATTGCTGCTCTGAGCCTGTTAGAGGGTGCACTTCTTGTATTAACTCCGGTGGCAGCTTACTTGTCTGCCCCTCCCTGCTAGCCTGTGAGCCCCTTTGAAAGAGGACCTGAATCTTCCTGGCACCACCATCTCATACCTGGTACAACACCTGTAATAGATAAACAGGAATCATTTGGGGCTGGAACCAACAATGACCTAGCAGGCTTCATGTCCAAACATGCTCCTCCCCTTGGCAGGACCAGCCCTGACCTTGAGGATTTTTTCTTCCAGATGGGAAGGCAAGAATAATACGGATCAAACACCGGTGAATGATACAAGATAGTGCTTGTGTGCGTTACACAGCACGCAGGATGGACAATCAGTTGGCCGAGCACTCAGAGAAGGGAGCTATCTCCGAGAAGGGAGTGATCACTGTTCGCATAGTGAATATTGTTTGAAATAAGTGGGCCATCGACTAGGACATGGAAATTGCTTTTGTCATACTGAAGGTTTCATTGCAATGGTACTTGCCGTAACAGGATTTGACTTATAATACGAAGCTCTTGTAGGACCTTTGTGATTCCCAAGCACTTACCATACAATCATGAAATGCATAGTGTGAAAGAAAAAATCAAAATTGTTTGGAGATTGGCAGCTCCAATTTTCTGCAGCAAGTCTGCAATTGCTCCCTGATCAACCTTCCAGCGAGGGCCTGGGATTTCTTTACAGGCCCGTCCAAAGTGGGCTTGGGCTGCTGGCCAGCCAGAAGAGTGTCTCCTAGGATGTAGGTGGGGCCGCCTGTCGGGAGTGATGCCTCCGATTTTTCTGAGGACAAGAGAGGCTGGTACATCTCAACGCCGCTTGGGTAATGCAGATGCGTGTTGACCAGTTCCTTCCCAACTTGCTGAGGGATAAAACCATGATCTGGAGCAAGGCTGTGACTCTTCTGTCTCTTGCAAAAAATGAACCCCTGGGGCCATTTCACACACTTCTGCTGAGGCTTTGGGGGCACGAAACACAGGCAGTTCATACTGCAGATCCCTACTCTTGTGTCCGGGGGGAGTCAGCACCCAACCTTACTGTTTCTGTTTGGTGTGACTTGTCATGTACTGCAGGCCCAGCAACCAGGCTTTCTTGTTACCTAGCTTGGTCCGGTACTCATGGTCCCTATTCTGCAGCTTCCGAGATCAGCACTGGGCACAAAGTAAGGACCACCTCACTGTGAGCTGGCATGATCGTCATTACCTGCATCACCATCTTCCAAATCCAGATCTAAATTCATCTCCTCTGAATAGGTTTCTGATTGACTTCCCCTAATGATAATGGATTATGCCTATTTGGAATTTTTCATTTACAAAGCATTTTCACATATATTATCTTATTTCAGCCTCACAGCAAGTCCGGGAAGGTAAACCGCTGGGACAGGGAGTGCTATTCACATTTTCCTAATGGTGATAACAGTTTCTGAAAGTTCAAGTGCTTTTGTCCAAATCGCATGGGCCGAAGTCAGTGACTGTGCTGATCTCAAACCCAGAGCTCTGACTCCTATGACGCACACGCTTTTTAGAGCATGGTTTCCAGTAAGAAATAAATTTTATATCAAGACTCAGTACAGAATTTGAGTCTTCATACATAATAAAATATAACACCGCTATGCATCCCAAACAACTGAAATAAATTTTCATAAAACAATACTTTTTTATTTGTAAATCTTTTATTAATTTTTTTTCTTTGGCTGTGTTGGGTCTTTATTGTAGCATGTAGGATCCAGTTCCTTGACCAGAGATCGAACCTGGGCCCTCTACAGTGGGAGTGCAGACTCTTAGCTGCGAGACCACCAGGGAAGTTCCAATAATACTTCTCTTACTGCATGCAAAGTGCCCTCCTCCCTTCCCTCTCTTCCCTCTCCCCCATCTCCTCTCCTCTCCCCGCTTCCCCCACTTCTTTCCCTGTCTATTCTCTCCCTGCTAGTAGCGCAAGTCTCATCTTTTACTCTATATCTAGGGCTCTTCCCACCGAGGTCTGCTTCTCACCTGATATTTTTTTCTCCTCACCCACTTCCTCAAACCTGATTCACTGCTTTGCACTTACCTGTATGTTGCTTTGCAAGCATTTTAGAGCTTGGTGCGTGTCACTCCCAATATAGGGCATAGAGGAGGTGAGCTCAGAGACCCTGTTGAGCAGTCTCCTCCACCCTTCTTGATGGCGGCTCGGGCCTGAGCCACAGGGAGGTCTCCGTGCTGTCGGCGGGCAGTGACCCTCCTTGGTCCTCAGCAAGCTGGTCTGCAGAGGACCCGCCCAGCCTGTCCAGCTCTCCTCCAGGCCTCTTTGAAGGACCTTGGCTGGACTCCCGTCAGATGTATATCTCTCTGTGATTAATATAGGCCCCTTTCAAACCTTGACACCTGCCGGCACCAAATGTTTATCGGGCAGAAGGCGTTGGCAATGCCGCATCTAGAGATAGCAGGACTCCAGCCCAGGGAGAAGGAGAGAAAGGACAAGGGGGCGGTTTCGGGGGGAGGCGCCAGGCTGATGGTTCACTTCAGGATGACTGTCAGGGTGAGACACAGGGGGTTCCGCATGGGACATTCAGCAAGGTGATCCTCCTGGCGCTTCCTCGGCAAGCAAGCTGTGGTGTGCTCAGCACTCAGCTTTGCCCCCATGAAAACACTCATACACCCCTATCTCTTCCCCAGCCAGCCTTTGCCAGGAGGTAGGTCCCAGGACCAAGACTGCTCATCTGGGCAGAGACCATCCCAGAGGCTCTCACGAAGGCTTGTGCACCGTGACTGCAGCCAGGTGAGGCAGGCATGAGCACCCTTTTTGTCCAGACAAGAAACTCAGGCTGTCCAGGGATACCGGAAAAGCAGTGAAGAGCAGAGGCGAGGTGTTCTTTTCTCTGACAGTTAGATCTGCTTAGAGCTCTGGGTTTCAACCTGGGGCTGTGAAAATAATTCTCCTGCATGGCTCCCACCCCCAGGCATCCTGACTTCACTTGTGTAGGTGTGGCCTGAGCATCAGCCATGGGTAGGAACCATGACTATGGTTAGGAGCGGCTGATCAGACACTATTAGAAGGGGTGTGTGTGTGTGTGTGTGTGTGTGTGTGTGTGTGTGTGTGTAAAAGCATCTTCCCAGGCCAACACCAGCCCAGGTGTAGCCAGCGGACACACTGACCTCAGGCCCTCAGGGAACCAGGTGGCTTGAGACGGCTCTGGGGTCTTGCCCCTGGAGGGGAGAAGCAGTGCTACCATAGCCCGCCTTGTCGCTGAAATGCCATCCTGTTTCTGTGACTGCTGTTATGTCCCCAGTGAGACACAGGGTTACAACCTGTGCTGGAGAAATACCAAATCATCCTGAGCATCTTAGCACACTCCCTCCAGGAAACTCCCAAAGACACTGAGCTCAGTGAGGTCAGAGAACCTGTTCCAGTCATTGTTACCTGCGACGTGACACATAAAAGGGGCTTGCAAATCTTGGTGAAATACTGAGTGGAGGAAACCCAGTGTCTGAGAAATCTGCTTAGCCCTGTTTTACAAACAGGGAGATGGGTCTGGAGAGGGAAGAGTAATGATGACAACGATTTGTGGAGTCATTGATGGGCCAGTCACAAAGTGAGATGCTCTTTGCACATCAACTCCCCTAATCTTCCGACAGCCCTCTACATAGGCATCATTAGCTCCCATTTTACAAATGAGGGAAACTGAGGCTTTGAGAGGTCAAAATTTTGAGAGGTTACACAGCAAGCAAGGGTCAGATCCACCATGCCAGGCTGCCTCAGCTCCAGAGTGTTCCAGCTTCCTCCCATCTCTGCTCAGGCACACTGCCCTACAAGTGACTTTAAATCCTTGGTTTTCCCCTCTTTGCCAGCTTGTGAATGATAAATAAATTTCAAAGCAAATCACGCAGGGATCGACTCAGACCTCTCATTTCTATAAACAATATCTTCTCTGGAAACAGCGGAGAGTGGTCTTCAGGGAGGCAGTCGCCTGGGCTGCAGGAATAAGGGGGAGTCTATTACCGAGAAGAACCCACGGGCAGCCCCCGGGGACCAGCTGCCTCTGACCTCAACGTCCTTTTTCGTCTCTAATTTCTGTGATTCTGGAATTCCATGTAAACCTCATTCTTCATGCAGCACCCTGAGTTGCCACCGAGTTGAACTTTCGTTAGAGAATGTCAAGGTGTTTCATCACGCTGGGTAGTGATTAGGGAGAAGGCGTGAACAGGCTATTTCTGAGTCCCTACTGCTCTCCTGGGTGCAGGGCTGGAGACAGATGTGAGGACAAGTCAGGTCTAGTTCAGGACCTGGGCTTGGAAAGCCACTATCCCAGCTTTCTCTTGACCCCTCAGAGCCCCCGTCGACCTGGTCCAGGAGGTGCTGACCAGCAAGTAGGTGACCCCTGCCCTGGAAAACTGCTATTTTTCACTCCCTGCTTATTCTTTCATTGTGCACTTTCTCCTAGGCACTGACTTATTTCCTGCAGGTCAAAGGCTAATGGATTCAGATTCAGAGTAAGATTAAAATGTATTTCAGAAGCCAGACAGGGTTGGATTTAGGTTGAATTCAGGGCTGTGCTGGAGTAGCAATGGCATTTTCTCCCATCGGGGACCCCCGCAGGACCACTATTCAAGCTTCAAAGGTGGGCTTGAGAGGCAGTGGCCGAGCTTGTCCACCAGGCAGGAAGATTTCTGGAGTCGAGGTTGAGTTTTGAGTTCAAGGCTAGTCATTACTTGGCTAACCTGGGGAAAATGACTTTGCATCTCTAAATCTCAATTTAATTATCTATAGCGTGGACCTAATAATAAATACTACTTCCTCTAATTAATATGGGAACCACACAGCACTATATATATGACAGCATTTTGCCAAGTGAAATATACTATCCAACTGTTAGTTAGGACTTGTACTTTCAAAATGCCCCCTTGATTAAAAAAAAAAATTTTGTATCATTTTTTTTAGATTCTACATATAAGGGATATCATATGATATTTCTCCTTCTCTGTCTCACTTACTTCAACAGAAAGAGACTCGTAAACTTAGAAAACTAACTTATGGTTGCTAGGAGGGGAAAGAATAGTTAAGGACTTTGGGAAGGTCATGTACACACTGCTGTATTTCAAGTGGATAACCAACAAGGACCTATTGTATAGCAAAAAAAGAAAAGGCGGGGGCGGGGGGAGAAAAAGTTCTTCTCCTGGAGTGGGGTGAAGACATTCCCCGATGCTGAGTTTCTTCTCCCACTCTTACTAAGACACTCATTTACTGTGAGTGTTCAGGCAGGAAAGGGGGCACAGTAGGGACTGGGCCAGGGGGACCCTCAGATCATTCAGACGTCCCTGCAGCTTGAAATCACAGTCTTTGTTTTGGCGGAAGAGGCTGAAATCACAGGAGAGGCCCTGGAGAGAGGAGGAACGCAGAACAAGGAGGGGTGAGGTCCCAGTGCCTGCTCAGCCCCTGTCCCAGACCAGCATAAGTCCTGGCCAGAGCCTCTGGAGCGTGCACAGTCCCAGGAGAGAAGCCCTCCCGGCATCACAGGCCTGACCCTGAGCCTCTCTCCTGACTAACTATCCACCGTGAGCTGACACCCACACCCTTGAACTTTGGAGGGTCCTAGCAAGTCTGAATGGATCCCTGAGGGGCAAGTGGCCAAGGGCACCTGTCTGTGCATGGATGGGGGTGGGGTGGGGACCAGCTGATTCGAGATCCTCCTGCAGTTCGTGCGAGAGTGCCAGCTCCACACCAGGCAGCAGGCAGGCTCCCAGGACAGAGGGCTGGTGGGGCTGGAGGTCCCATCCCGGACCCTCTGGACTGGGTTTCCACCTACACATGCCCTCCTTTGTGGCTGCTGGGGATGAAAGCAGAGACAGCAGGTATGACGGGGAAATGCCAAGTTATGAATGACTCCAGAGGCTGTAATTAACTGCTTCTCGGCTGTGTGTATTTTTAGATGCAAAATATTGTCACCAGACGTTTCACGGCCACCCCAGAAGCTTGCTCCTCTCAGGAGCTCTCTTCTTCCTTGCAGGCTGGGACTTCCCTGCTCAGGCAGAGCTAGGAGTCCAGGGTGACCTGGGCCTTAGAGTTGGTCCTCCCTCTTCAGTGCTGAAAACCAGCTGAAGAGGCAACAGAGGACTGGAAACCTGGGGACCACCCTGCACACACAGCTCTTCACAGACCCACTGGGTCACCGGAGATACCTGGCACCTATGGAGCCCCTTCTAAAGCCTGGGAACAGCCAGGATGATCTTATTCCTGCTGCAGAGTGATACAGGGCACTTCTCGGTGGTGGCAAGCCCATTTCTCAGCCAGAGAAATTGAAGAGGCTTTAATGCTTTCAACTCTACCACCTCATCAGGTGGACGAGAAAAATAAGGCATAGAGAGAGCACTGACCTGTCTAAAGCCACGCAACTGGTGTGGACATACCAGGAGACAAACTCAGGACGTTTGGCTGAGGGCTGGCTCTCCAGGCACTGAGGACCATGCCCAGCTGAGTAATGTGGGGTGGCTAGACACTCCAGGCCAGGGGTAACCTTGAACTTCTCCGGGTTGAAAGAGATGTCCAGATTCATGGAGATTTGTCGCCAGTGTGTATCATATCTCACCAGATAACAATCTCGTGGTTTAAGAAAATTTCTTACTATCTTTCATAGTTGCATGTGTTGACCAGGCTTAGCTGGATGGTGTCTGTTAGGGCCTCTCACACAGTTTCTGTCAGATGGAGGCTAGGGCCAGAGTCATCTGAAGGCTGGTTGGGGCTGGCCCTCCCAGATGGTTTCTTCACTCACATGTCTAGTGCCTGAGTGAGGATGACTGGAACAGCTGAGGACTGACTGGCCTTCTCCAGGGAGTGAGCTTGGGCTTCCTCACAGTATGGTTGTCTTTGGGCACTCAGAACATGTACATGGTGGTCAGCTTCCCCCAGAGTGAGCACTCCAAGAGGCCCAGAGAAATCGGCAAGGCTGCTCATGCTTCAGAAGTCACATGGCATCATATCCACTACAATTCATTGATGAGAGCAAATTATGGGGCTAGCTCAGATTCATGGGAAGGGGCCACGCAAGGTGATGAATGCTGGCAGGCATCATTGAAGACCAGCTGTTGCAATAAGAAGCACACAGGCTAGAATAAATCAAAAGAGAGTGGCCTTCTGCCTAACCGTGGAGATGGTTTTCTGCCTTGGTTCCCTCACTGGCATTTTGCTCAGGGCCTCCCTCTCTCCACTCCTAACTTCCTTTCCCCCAGCCTTCTGTCTCCTGTCGTCCCCAGTGCCACTTCATTCGGCTGAAACGAAAATGGACTTTGAAATGAGACAGCTATGCTTTTGTATCTCACTGCCATTACTTACTGGGCTTCCCTGGTGGCTCTCCACAGCTAAGAAGTAATAAGTGCCATTACTTATCAGCTGTGTGATCTTGAACACTTCGAGTCTCAGTTTATCCATCTTGAAACTGGGGGAACATAATCAGCCAGCATCTTATCTCCTTGGAAAGTGGTTGAGATGTTGAGAGGCACAAAGGGATACCGTCCCAGCACAGAGAAATCCCTTGGGGGAGTAACCCCTTCCTTCACTGACTTGTCTCAGAGGACTCAGAACCCGGAGGTGGTAGATTCACAGTGGTCCCTTGCAGACATACCCGCAGCTCTTTCTTTTTATTTCTTATTTATTTATTTTTGGTTGTGCTGGGTCTTTGTTGCTGCATGTGCTTTTTTTTCCTAGTTGCAGGGAGTGGAGGCTTCTCGTTGCAGTGGCTTCTCCTTTTGCTCAGACTCTGGGGTGCTTGGGCTACATTGTTTGTGGCACCTGGGTTCCGTAGTTGTGGTTTCCGGGCTCCAGAGCACAAGCTCCGTAGTTGCGGCGCACGGGTTTAGTTGCTCCATGGTACGTGGGGTCCTCCCAGATCAGGGATTGAAGCCGTGTCTCCTGCATTGGCAGGTGGATTCTCTACCACTGAGCCACCAGGGAAGCCCAGCAATAAAAGTATCCTCACAGAATTGTTAAGGGGAGTGATAGTGAGACGCTCTTCTTTGATGGACATCAAACCGAGCCCCCTCCTCCATCAGCTGCCCGCTATTCCTGCTGCCAAAAGATGCCTGGGGAAAAAGGGAAAATTCAGCCTCTTCCCTGGCTGTTTGCTTCCCTCCATGTCAAATGCCCGTTTTGACCAACTTCTCCATGTCTGAAGTGACAGGCTATCTGAGAGCCATATTAGACCCAACTTGGGTAAATGTCATTTATTTTGGAACTATTGCCTCGGTTCTTTTCATCCAAAGGAATCTAGACTTAATGTCAGAAAACCTGGTTCAGGCCTGACTCTATGGTCCTGGCCAAATCTTAAAGCTCAGATTCGTCATCTGAAACATGGATGAAAGTCGCTCAGTCATGTCCAACTCTTTGCGATCCCATGGACTGTAGCTCGCCAGGCTCCTCTGTCCATGGAATTCTCCAGGCAAGACTATTGGAGTGGGTAGCCTTTCCCTTCTCCAGGGGATCTTCCCAAACAAAGGATCAAACCTGCATTTCCTGCATTGCAGGCAGATTCTTTACCATCTGAGGCTCCAGGGAAGCCCTCTGAAAGATGGGGATGCTAATAATTACTTCTTTCAGAAAAAAAAAAGAGATAGAATATTTGAGAGAGGTTTGGGGAGTACAGAGTGTTATATGAACATGTGGGGTTTGTGCTACCAAAAATACTGTTTGGCCCCAAGTTGAGAAGAAAAAGAGGAAGGAGAGAAGAAGGGAGGGAGAAGTTATCACAATAACTCTAGAAAATAAGTGACTGAGATTATTCCCATTTCACAGATGGGAAAACTGAGCAACAAAGGCATGTAATAGCTTCCCCAAGTTCACACAGTGCATGGTAGGGCTCCAGAAGCAGATCCCCTGATGCTGTCCCCATGGGTCCCACCTGTGCCAGACTCCCTGCCACACCCTGGAGATAAAAGATGAATAAGATCCAGTCCTTGTTCCTAGGCAGCTTACAGAAATTCCTTGATGGTTCGGTGGTTAGGACTCCAAGCTCTCACTGCCAAGGGCATGGATTCAATCCTTTGTCAGGTAACTAAGATCCTGCAAGCCGAGTGGCATGCCCCCCCCCCCCCAAAAAAAAAAAACATCAGAGCCAGGCAGCTTACCGCCTGGGAGAAGAGGATTCAAGTTGGAATGCTTGTCTTGGACTTGCTATTTGAGACAATTCTGTCCTCCAGGTGCATTTTTTTGGCAATGACCCACTGAAAAGAGAAGTTATCAATAGAGAAAAATAGTCATTACAGATTTGACAAGAGCAGAACATTTTTAAATGTATCCATCCACAAAATTACATTTGGGGAAACATAGTCTCCAACCAGTCCATTCTGAAGGAGATCAGCCCTGGATGTTCTTTGGAAGGACTGATGCTAAAGCTGAAACTCCAGTACTTTGGCCACCTCATGCGAAGAGTTGACTCATTGGAAAAGACTCTGATGCTGGGAGGGATTGGGGGCAGGAGAAGAAGGGGACAACAGAGGATGAGATGGCTGGATGGCATCACCGACTCGATGAGAAACTGAAAAAAAAAATACTACCCGCGGCACAGAAGAAAAATATTACAAATGTGTTCACAGTGCTCCCTGGTTTAAAAAAATGACTTCATCCATTCTCACCGTGTTTTGCATGAAACGGGAGGAGGAGGGAAGCTGCCTTTGCAGGACCCTCTTTGTGTAAGGAGCAGAGGGTTGCTGGGTGCTTCCCCTCTACTGTTCACTGACCCCCTTCAGAGCAGGAGCCCCATCCTAGACCTCAAGGGTCACTCCCCTCCCACAGTTAGAGTTTTCCTCCTCATCACTGCTTATCACCATTGTGCCTGCAGAAAACAATAGAGAACAAATAATTTTTGCTCATTTCAACCTTCCTGCTCAGTCAGACCGTCTGCAGGAGCAGGGAGAATTGAGTCCCTCTATACGCCAAACCCAGTGTGATGTGGTTTGTGTACATGATTTCACGTCACTTCTCTGCAATAAGTGCTATTATTATTTTCCTTTTCAGATGTGGAATGGAGGCGAATAGAGCTTCCATAATTTGTCCAAATCCGCGTAACCAATACATGGTAACACCAGGATTCAGACCCTGGTCTGCCTGGCTCCACCACTCATGTTCTTCACCATCATGGTACACTGTCCCTAC
Source organism: Capra hircus (assembly GCF_001704415.2). Taxonomy (NCBI): domain Eukaryota; kingdom Metazoa; phylum Chordata; class Mammalia; order Artiodactyla; family Bovidae; genus Capra; species Capra hircus. Next base: position 51,853,871 of record NC_030822.1, read on the forward strand.
TCAGAAGAAGGCAGACTCAAATTATATTGTGATTTTTAAAAAATTGACGCATAATCCATTTAAAAATATTACATTAGTTTCAGGTGTCAGAATAAAACTATTTTAGAAGACATCAGTACATATGAGTTCTTCCCCAGTGGCTCAGAGGTAAGGAATCTGCCCGCAGTGCAGAAGCCTCAGGAGACATGGGGTTCGATCCCTGGGTCAGGAAGTTCCCCTGGAGAAGGGCATGGCAACCCACTCTAGCATTCTTGCCTGGAGACTCCTATGGTCAGGGGAGCCTGGAGGGCTATGGTCCATAGGGTTGCAAAGAGCTGGACAAGACAAGTGACAGAGCACGTATGCGCACAGTACATTTGTTTGGCGAGTAGAGTGACTTCATTCATTCACTCATTTCTTCATTCATTGGCTTCTGAATCCATGTACTGATTCCTACGACATTTATTAGCTATGCATCTAGGAGTATATTTCTGCCTGGTGTCTGCAAGTGTGGGCTCTGGGATCAGAATACAAGAGTTCAAGTCCCAGCTTCACTGTTCACTAACTCTGGGACTTCGGGCAAGCTCCTTAACCATTTTGTGCTTTAGTTGACTCATTTGTAATATGTAATAATAGTAGCTTCCTCCTAGAGCTGCTGAATAGATTAAACAATACATATAAAACACTTAAAATACAGTGTGACACATAGTAATTATACAAAAATGTTAGCCTTCATTTTTATTCCCTTCAATGGGTACTGTGCTGAGCACTGCCAAAAAACAAAACAACTATGACATACGAGCAAAAAATGACTCAATTCTATGAGTCTTAGGGTAGCACTAAGTGCTTTGGAGTGATGAGGGGCTGACTGAATTTTGTTTTAGGAATTTTAATGTGGCTGTGAATAAGTTGGCTCGAAGGACAGGTAGACTGGCTAAGAGGCTGCAGTAATCGTGCCAGTGAGAGGTCATTCCAATACAGTAGCATAGAAGACAGGACCCAACGTGGTGCTTCCTTGGACTTGGGCTGCCATAGGGGGCAGTGTCCTAGAAGAGTGAGACTTCCAGCCCAGAGGAATGGGAGAACTCAGAGGCGACCAGCAGAAGCAGGGAACAGAGGAGGAAGGACCCCTGGGAGGAAAGCTACTGATGGTCTCTACCTTTGTAGAACTGGGACAGGGAGGTTACCCTTGCCTGTTTAAGCCTTTGGATTGTTGTCTAGACTCTTGACCTCTTGGGAATTTGTCAAAAGACAACCCTGTCAGAGGTTGTCCCATGACCAGAGTCCCCCAGAAGTCCCCCATGATAGACCCAGTTTGGAACTTGGCTTTCCCAGCGTGAGCCCTGTGTTTCATCCATGTAACCCAGCTGTCTTTTTTTTTTTTTTTCGCTCCTTACTGTCCCTCTCTGCCTTTCATATTTTTGGATCAGAAGTCAATTAAGAGAAAGCATCATTGAGACCTCAACCAGCTCTACTTGGGGGAGAAGCCACTTTCAGGTCCAAGGAGGTGCAAGGGCCAGACCCAGGAAGCCTGTTACGGTGTGACCTGAAGCTCTACTCCTATTGTCCTTCAAAGAGAAAGGGCTCGCACTCTGATGGGAGAGGTCCAGGGTGTCACCAACAGTGGGTAATCAGGTGTGGGGGTGGGGGTGTCGAAGTTTCAGCTACTGAATGGTCAAGGGCTAAAACCTCAGGTCCAGTATGGGGGATGGTTGACATCGAGTAAGAACAATGGTAAGACGCATCTCTGGGATCCCCAGGTATGGTGAGTGAGGGACCTAGCATCTTTCTCCCCACGACTTTCTCTATATCCCCAATCCCTAGCACAGCACCTGGTGCTTAGTAACTGCCTGATCAAACTATTGAATGAATGAATGAAGAAATGCCAGATTCCCAAGTCTTCTTCACTTGGGGTGGGAGCAAGATTAACTGCCTACCTGGCCCTGAGAAGCAACTGTGCCATTGAGAAGCAGCATCGTCTGGCTGACGGTCAATGAGCAAGAAGCAGAGCCTCAGTTCTGAGAGGCGTGTGGGGGCAGGAGGACGCAGTGTCCACGGCCAAGATGGCTGGGGTGGGGGGCACTGCCAGGCAGCCTGCCAAAGAAAACCAGCTGCCGGCCAACTTGCCTCCCCAGCCAGAGGTTGCAGACCCTGGGATAGATGACAGCATTGGATATGCAAATCTATGCAAATAATGTCACAGAAATGCTCTCGGGTTCCCAGAGAAAGGATATTAATGTCCGCCACTGGACAGCTGGCCACTGGCAGCGAGGACTCCAGTCATTACACCACCATTCTGTGGCAAAAAGCCCCAAACCTCCCTAAAATCTTGCTGGATGTGGGTCTCGTTTCAGGCCACTGGAGATAGAAGAATGGAGCTGCGATTGAATCACGAGTATGCTTTATTGTTTGATCTGTGCTGGTGTTGGCTGAGATGAGCCTGCGACCAAAGATCGGGGTGGGCAGTGCGAGGTCTGGGCTTTCTCCTGAGGATGAAGGGAAGCTTGGGGCCTGGGGGTTCCGGATCTCCTGAGGGAGGACAGGATGCAACTCACCCCAGAGGAGAAGGTTTCGGAGGCTGGGGTTCCGGGGCCTGAAATAGCCATTTCACCCAAAAGCCAAAGAGGAGGTGGGCTTCGGAGCAGAGCCAGGACCTGGCACCTCCAGACACCAGAGAAGACTAGGCGAGAGAGCTGTAACTGGAGGGGTCCCAGCACAGGAGGAGCCAGAGGCTGGAGACGGTGGAGGCCGGGAGAGGTGAGGCTGCAGTGAGCCCCACGAGGCAGGTGACAGGGGGCCCGGGACTCCCTCGCGGGCACGTGCTCCCTCATCCCTCCTTTCCACGGTGGCCACTGTGCTCACTGCTGGGGAGGCAGTGAACCTGTGGGCTGAGGGGGCAAAGGATGTTAAGCAAATCACTAAGGCCACTGAGCCAAAGAGGGAGGTGGGATGCTGTGGAGAACAGGCACATCCAATCTAGTCTGGAGCAGTGAGGAGGGTTTCCTGGGGGACCCAAGGCCCAACCTAGGACCTGGCAGATAAATCAGAGTTAACTAAATGGGAGGTGAGGGGGTGGGGTTCAGGTGGGGAGGTCTTCCAGCCAGATGGATGTGTAAGTGCAAAGGACCTGGGTTGGGAAGAGTCAGGCTCCCTGGAACCTGAAAGAGGACCCAGGTGGCTGAGTGGAGGTTGGGGAGTGCAGGATGAGGGTCAAGGGTGGGTAGGGGCCAGGACACACTATAGGCCACGCTTTGGGATATTGGGCTTGATCCCAAGGCAGTAGGAAGCCATTCAAGGATTTTTGTTAATCAGGGGGGTACTGTGATCAGATTGATGACTTCAAGATAGCCTTGTAGCTGCCAGAGAATAGACAGGAGACAGGAAAAGCTATAAAAAGCATGTCCTTGAATGGCCTCTGCAATGCTGCTGTGGTCATTGAAGATGAGGTACGGCTGGATGTGAGAAATGAGTAAAGGACTGGATCTCAGGAACAAGGTCCTGAGAAAAACCTCTTCTTTTCTTCCTGGTCTCTGGTGGTGGCAAAAACAATTAGCCACAGTTCCTAACCAGAAGACAAACTATGCCAAAATCTGCTGTCCTTTTCTTGTCTTCTTTGCCCCTGTGCAGAGTAGGAGGGAGAGGGACTTCCCTGCCTGTCTGACCCACTGTCTGGCTTCAGCTGGTTCTCACCTGGCAGGGCACCTCCCTGGAATCGCCCCTGTGACAGGTACCTATGGCAGAAATCACCTCTCCAGGAACCCTCCCACCCACTGTCACACCTCTCCTGCCCAGGAAAACCCAGGAGGTGGGGGGCATAGCAGAACCGGCCCAGCTTGACCTCCATCTCCTGTGTTCCTTGTTTTGTGATTTGTGTATTTTTATCCTTCCCCGGGAGCTTCCCCAGCGGCTCAGTGGTAAAGAATCCATCTGCAGTACAGGAGCTGTGGGTTCGATCCCTGGGTCAGGAAGATGCCCTGGAGGAGGAAATGGCAATCTGCTCCAGTACACTTGCCTGAAAAATCCCCTGGACAGAGGAGCCTGGTGGGCTATAGTCCGTGGGGTCACAAAGAGTCAGACGCGACTGAGCGACTGGGCACATGCGCACATTCGTCCCAGGGTCAGCCCTGCTGCTCCAAGTACCTCCTACTCTCCTGCTGACAAACAGAGAGACGATACTGGTTTGAAAAAGGCGGTCCCCGGTCAGCAACATCTTATTCTCTAGTTATAGACAACACAGACAGGGGTGTCTATGGGCCATAAAAGCAATAGGCAGCATGTGACATTTAATTCAAGATTAAAAGAAACCGTCAATTGGAGCTGATTGTGCTCATCCAGATGTCACCAGAAACAGCTGTATGCCATCTGCCTGAGTGGGTACCACCAGCTGGAGCAACTCCCCCTAAGACCCTGGCTTTGCTTTTCTCCACGGCAGGAAGGCAGCACCAAGGCTGGAGGCCAACCCGGGGGATGGGGACGCTGGAGACCGAGGTGGCGTCTCCTCCCCCTCCCCACTCCCCAGGCCTTGTTTATGCTAACAAAGGCGAGTAATGAATTACTGATAAGTGGCCTCTTTTAAAGGGAAATTATTCAAGAGAGCAGGTGAAATTCTCCCGACATTCATCTTCCCAGCTCCGAGAAGCTGGCTCCGAGATGGGGAAAGGTAAGGGAGATGATTCACGACCATGGCCCTCCATCCGTCACTCGGGGCATCCTCGGCAATGGAGAAGCAGGATTGATGGGCCCCGGGGCCCAGGTTGGCAGTCGGCTGGGAATCCACTGGCTCCATCTCATTAGCCAGGGCAACAAGGCCACGAATCACTGGGACTTGAGTACCTGGCCCCAACTTAATGCCAAGGGGCAGTCATGGGGAATTACAGGAGGGGACGGAGTCACTTTGCCAGAAAACAGCCTCACCCCTGTACAGGTTGGTCCCGGGAGGGGGATGCCAGGCGAGGGATGATGCAGGAGGCTGTGGACGCTCACTGGTGTGGGCGTCAAGAGAGGAGGCCCAGCTCAGCCCCTTTCCCTTCCTGTCCCTGTTCCATAAAATGAACAGATCAGATAGCACAGACTTCCGGGCCCCATGGGCAATATTCAGATTTGTTTTCTTGACCCTGCATGGAGTAGGACCACACATTGCGTTTTAAATCTGAATGTGTTGTCAACTTTAAATGAAAACTCAGATAACTAGCTTCCTTGAAAAAAAAAATCAGATCTAGCAATTAGTTGGGGCTGAGTACAGCTGCTTCCAGGTTGAGGGATGCACCCCCCGGCTTTGCCATCCGCCTCTCATCTCTGATTTTACGCCACGGTCCATTCTCTCAGCTTCATCTGTCTGCAGTAGCACAGGGGTAAACCTGACAGCACATTGCTTGGTGCCTGCCCTGCATGCTGTGGGCCCCTGGCCTCATAACCTCTGTGCCTCCCCGCTAATGTCGAGGTGGGGACCCCACAGAACCCCACTCAGCACCCACAGGCATGCAGCCGAAAAGTGCTGGGGCGTTAATGTTCGGTGAGGCGAACATCTGATCCTCGGAAAACGGGAGCTAGAAGAAGATTCTTCCCTCCTGCTCCCTCCTAGCAGTTGCTCCTGAGACATATAACTTCTTGAAATGGCCTTGCAAGATTGAGCAATCAGTCGCACTTGGCAGCAGCCAGCTCAGCGGTGTCTCCTCCCAGTGGCCCTTTCCCTCTCCACCAGGGATTGCACTCCCTAATAAGAGGGACCACGTGATCCTCTGCCTCAGGCCCTGCCTGCTGGGAAACCCAGGTGAAGACTCTGGTATCAGGAGTGACCCTGGACAGCAGCCCCTTATGGTGGGATTTTAGAGTTGGATTACTTGCTGGAGTTCTGGCATTAAGAACCCCATCATCTCTATCCCTAGGGATGGTAGTAACCCTGGCATTGCAGTGGTGAAAACTCTCACCTGTGGAACCCTGGACAGAGGTGCAGGTGAAAGGTGAGACCTTGGGCTACGCAGTGACCGTGGTGTCTGAACAGGTGATTGTAATGATTGTGGGGCATGCATGCCTGCTCAATCATGTTCGACTCTTTGCTACCCCATGGACTGTAGCGTGCCAGGCTCTGCTGTCCATGGGATTTCCCAGGCAAAAATACTGGAGTGGAGTGCCATTTTCTTCTTCAGGGGATCTTCCCAACCCAAGGGTTGAACCCGCATCTCCCGTGTCTCCTGAATTGGCAGGCAGATTCTTTACTGCTCAGCCATCAGGGAAGCCCTGGTGATTGTGGAGCATGTTGCTTTTTGTCAGCTGCATTTTGAAAGCCCTGAATATGAGAAAAGTTAGGCTCTTGCCATTGAGTAGGACCTGGAAACCTGGGATGGGAATGAATGTGTGGGTGAGACTGAGAATCTAAAATCTTGGGGTCCCTGGACCCTTCAGGCTGACAGATGCAGTCACGTTCCCCTTGACAGAGAGGGAAGCCTCCTTGGCCTGGAGAACGTGCGGTGACTCCCCCAAGGCAAGGTCTCCCAGATGATTCTTTTCCCCAAACCTGCCCCACCCCCACCGTTTGTTACCTCCAGGCCATTGGCTGGGCTCAAGTCTCAGAACAGCTTGAGGTGGAAAGTACAACCCTGCTTCAGAAGGAAATAGCTTATATTGGGAAGGAATGGCAGGCCCTGCCCTGGGAGCCTCCAGGACTAGGGGAGCCCAAGATAGGTAGGAGGGAGGAAGGGAGAGCAGGCTCCAAAGAAAAACTCACTGACAGGAAAACACTCACCCTGGATTAAGGAGCAAATGTTAGGACGTACAGCTGGCCCTAACAGTGTGATGGGATGGCTTCTTAGAACTTGGTCATGACAATGCTGTTGCTGTTAAGTCGCTTCAGTCGTGTCCAACTCTGTTCGACCCCATAGATGGCTGCCCACCGGGCTTCCCCGTCCCTGAGATTCTCCAGGCAAGAATACTGGAGTGGGTTGCCGTTTCCTTCTCCAATGCATGAAAGTGAAAAGTGAAAGTAAAGTCACTGAGTCCGACTCTTAACGACCCCATGGACTGCAGCCTACCAGGCTCCTCTGTCCATGGGATTTTTCCAGGCAAGAGTACTGCAGTGGGGTGCCATTTGGGATGGGCTAAAGTGACACTTTCCCTTTTCCTGATGGCTCAGTGGTAAAGAATCAGCCTGCTTATGCAGGAGACTAGGTTTTAATCTCTGGGTGGGGAAGATCAACTGGAGGAAGAAATAGCAACCTACTCCAGTATTCTTGTCTGGGAAATCCCATGGACAGAAGGGCCTGGCAGGCTAGAGTCCATGGGAGTTGCAAAGAGTCAGATACAACTTAGCAGCTAAAAAATAACATGACAGTGGGCTACAGAAAATGAGTAGAAATGCCAGAACTTCCTCAGCATCGTACTGAAGAGGGGTTGGAAGATTCAAGAAAGGGAGGTTTTTTAAATTTTGTTTTAAATTATTTTGGCTGCACGCCACGGTCTGTCGGATCTTAGGTCCCCAGCTGGGATTTGATCTGTACTGCCTACAGTGGAAGCGTGGTGTCTGAACCACTGGACCCCCAGGGAAGTCCCTGGAGGGAGAGGTTTTTAGAATGGGTGTTCTATGCAGGCCCTGGGAACGTACCAGATGACCGTTGCTTATACGTTGAACTGTGTCCCCAAACGACACGTTGAGGCCCTAACTCCCAGCGCCTGTGGGTATGACGTAGGGGCCTTGTGTGGAAATAGGGTCTTTGCAGATGTAAATAAATCAAAATGAGGTCATTAGGTGGACCCCTAATATAACCGATGCCCTTATAAGGAAAGGACACACAGGGGAGCGAAGGCAGAGATTAGGGTCGTGTGGCCACAATCCACAGACCTGGAAGAGGCCAAGAAGAATGCTCACCTGGGGCCTTTGGAGGGAGCCTGGCCCTGCCAACACCTTAATCCCAGACTTCTGGCCTCTAGGACCAAGAGAATAAATCTCTCTTGTTCCAAGCCCCCCAGCCGTGGTGCTTTTTATGGCAGCCCTAAGAAACGAACACAGTTGTTTTCTCCGGGGATGCCCAGAGGAACCCGCGCTCACAAGGCAATAACAGGGAATGCTTTGGCGAGATGAAGGTGAATGAGAAGGAGTGCGCAGCGGCTGCCCGCAGCACGCTGGGGCTGACAGCGGGACCAGCCTCCCCTCCCAATGGGCCTGACGGGTTCTGGGCCAGCGGAGGCCAGGTGGTGGCACTTCCGCAGGAGAGGCACGCGGGCAGCCAGACGACAGTAGCAACTGGGGAACCTGGACCTGCAGGGGTTCTTAGCCACGGCCCATCAGCCACAGGAGAGAAGAAGGCTAGCCAGGGAGGGCATTGCTTAACTTGTTTGGTTTTCTAAACAGTAAGAAATGGTGAGAAGAAGGATGACATCAGGTCCTCACATGGTTTCCAGATGTGAGTTTGATCACAGACCCAGCATCCATTGATAGAAAGAGAAGAGGGTCCTCTTGAGAAAGGCCCATACAAGGCACCCACAATCTAGATGACAAATATCCCCCCATCCTTTCTTGGGCTTCCCAGATGGCTCAGGGGTAAAGAATCCCTCTGGCTACGCAGGAGATGCAGGTTTGGTCCCTGGGTTGGGAAGATCCCCTGGAGAGGGATATAGCAACCCACTCCAGTATTCTTTTCTGGGAAGTCTCATGGATTGAGGAACCTGGTGGGCTGCAGTCCATGGGGTCACAAAGAGTCTGACATGACTAAGCAACTGAGTACGTACACACGTACACAATCCTTTCTCAAACGAGCTAGGCACTTGCTAGAACAGCTATGCGTGAGGGCTTCCCAGGTGGTGCCAGTGATAAAGAACCCACCTGGCGACGCAGGAGACATAAGAGACATGGGTTTGATCTCTGGGTAGGGAAGGTCCCCTGGAGGAGGGCATGGCAACCCACTCCAGTATTCCTGCCTGGAGAATCCCATGGACAGAGGAACTTAGAGGGTACAGTCCATAGGGTCGCACAGAGTTGGACACAACTGAAGCGACTTAGCAGTATGCATGGGAGGAGGGACAGTACCTGCATTTCTAAGGACTGTTAGATACAGGTGCTGACCTCACACTGACAGCAGAGGATCCAGCCTGCCATCGTGAGCTTCCAGCTAGCGAGGGGGCTTCTTGGAACCCAGGTGGCAAAGGTACATTAGTCTAAGTCTGTCTTCCGGAGGATTCATGGGCCAGCCCTGGAGTTATATTTCCCTGTCCCTGAATGCATAATTGGTACAGCTATACCGAGGAGCTGGCAGAAGCCTCACATTTGGTTCCACAAATGTGAATGAGAGCCATTATGGTAGGATGGGCCAAGTGGGAGGCCCTGAAACTACCCTCCAGCTCAGTGCCAGCCAAGATAGTAAATCAGAAGAATTATTGCCACATTCTGGGAGAAACTGCAGAGATTAGTGACACCATTAAAAACTTAGAGGTTGTAGAGTTGGTGCTCCCCATTACAGACTCATTCGGCTCACCCTTCTGGCACTGCTCAAGCCAAATTGATCATGGGGAATGGCCGTGGACGAGCATAAACTTAACCAGGTGGCGACCCTCACTGGAGCTTCCGTGCCAGATGTGGTCATTTCACTAGAGCAGGTCAAACAGCTTCTGGCATTTGTGTGAGGCTGTTGATCAAGCAAATGCCTTCTTACCCATCCATGAGGAGGACAAAAAGCAGTTCATTTTCACACGGTGGGGGCAGATTTGTTGTTTTCCCCCGGGACTGTTCTCATCCTTTTGTTCTTGGTCAGGATGTGGATGGGCCTACAGTGGCCACAAAGCACACAGATCCTGCGTCTCCCATAAACCCCACCAGAAGCATCTAAGGAGAGTTGGTTCTCCACAGTTAGGTGGAAAGGGTGACAAATCCCCAGGAAGTCAGCCATCCTCAGTCATCAGTCGCTCTAGCACAGACTCAGAGGGACGATGGCAGCAGGAACAGAGGCTATCAATGGCTAACAGCATTGGGCTCCCTCTTACCAAGACTCTTCTTAAGATTGCCGAAACTGAATATGCAAACCAACAGCAGCAGAGACTGACACTGAGCCTTTAATATGGCACACCATTCCTAAAGGAGACTAGTTGGCCTCTTGGCAGTAGGTGGATGGCATCAGACCCCTTCAGTCCTGGAAGTGAGCTGATGGCACACTGGCCTCCCTTTCCTGTCCACAGAGCCTCCACTGGTGCCAGATTCAGAGGGTGCACAAATTACCTGATATCTGTATGACACTGTCTCAAACCAAGAAACCCAAGTCATAAAAGAAGGTGTACAACCGGTTCACGGTCATGAGATTCCTAGTCTTGTGTACTTATCACCCTGAAACAGCCAGTCTAAGAGAGTGGTGAAATGTCTTGTTAATCTAAGGCCCTCGGCTAGGGACAGTACGCCGAGGCTTGGGCTAATATCCTCCGGGAAGCGGCATGTGTGCAGTGTTTTGTGCTAAGTTGCTTCAGTCGTGTCCAGCTTTTTGCGATCCTATGGACCGTAGCCTGCCAGGCTCCCCTGTCCATGGGGTTCTCCAGGCATTAATACTGGAGTGGGTTGCCGTTTCCTCCTCCAGGGGATCTTCCCGACCCAGGGACTGAACCTGCATCTCTTATGTTTCCTGCATCGGCAGGCGGGTTCTCTACCACTAGCACCACCTGGGAAGCCCTATATATGCTGAAATAATGACCTATGTATGACGCTATGTCCCCATTAGCTAGAATACACAGAACTGGAAATCGAGGGGTAGAAGTTAGATTGCTCCTCACAACATTCTTCTTCTTGAACCACTTGAGAAATCTGTGCTTCCTTATTCTTTTTGTAGGCTTTTCCAGGTTAGAGGCCTTGGTTCCTATGTGCAAACACTTCTGCCAGAGGACAAAGTAAGGGCATCTTACTTGAAACTGTAATTACCTAGACACTCTGGGCTCTTCATGTCTGTGAACCAGCAAGTAAATAGTCACTATGTTGGCGGGGTTATTAACTCTGTTACCATCAGGAGCTAGAGGTTCTGCTATACAATGGGAGAAGGACGTCTGGAACTCAGAAGCTTCCTTGGGGCAGCTCTTGGTGCTTCGAAAACAATGACAATATTCCATTGTGTACAGGTCCTTCTTTATCCATTCTTATGCTGATAGATATTTAGATTGTTTTCAAGTCCTGGCTGTTGTAAATAGCACTGCAATGAACATTGGGTTACATGTGTTTTTTGAATTAGTAGTGGGATTTCTGGGTCATATGTTCGTTCTATTTTTAGTTTTTTAAGGACCCTCCATACTATTTTCCTCAGAAGCCGTACCAGTTTACATTCCTGCCAACAGTGCAAGAAGATTTTCTTTTCCTCCACACCCTCTCCAGCACTTATTGCTTGTGGATTTTTTTTTTTTTTTTATGATGGCCATTCTGACTGGCGTGAGGTGATACCTCATTATAGGTGAAGTAGATAGCTAGCAGAAAGCTGCAGTATAAGGCAGGGAACTCAGCTCAGTGCTGTGATGACCTAGAGGAGTGTGATGGGGGTTGGGGGTTGGGGTGGGAAGGGGATCCAAGAGGGAGGAGATAAATAAATACATATAGCTCCCTGATAGCTCAGATAGTAAAGAATACGTCTACAATGCAGGAGACCTGGTTTCGATTCTTGGATCAGGAGGACACCCTAGAGAAGGACATGGTAACCCACTCCAGTATTCTTGCCTGGAGAATTCCATGGACAGAGGAGCCTGATGGGCTACAGCCTGTGGGTTCGGAAAGATTCAGGCACAACTGAGCGACTAACACAGCAACCACCATAGCTGATACACTTCATTGTACAGCAGAGACTGACACAACATTGTAAAGCAATCATACTCCAGTAAAAAGGATATCAATGAACAAAGATTCACCAAATAATAATAATAATAATAATGAGAACCATAACTCACAAAGGCTATTAGAAGCCCAGACTCCCCGGGATGAAAGGTCAGATCCCATAAGGCAAGGAACCCAGACCAGTCAAACTGCTGGCCACAGATAAGGGAAACTACAGTGAAGAGTGGAGAGAGAAGACGGTGAGTGTTGATTATAGCCTCAGGATCAGACAAGGCAGTGAGGACTGTAGCTTGTTTCACTAACCTTTCCTTATGTCTCTTTCAAGTGATGGCTGGCTTCCTCTTGAAGGGGGCTCTGTGACTGATTGTATTTGTACCTCTTGCTTCAGAAAGAAAAAAAGGTGAGGGTTTTCTGCTCACACACAAAAAAAAGGCCTTGCTTTGTATTCTGAGTCCTAGATATGAAAGTCAAGGCTGGTCAGGCCAGAGGCGGACGGCCCGCCCATGTTCCTGCTGCAGCGTGAGCAGCTCTGCGTTGGCCCCACCGGGTCCTACCTGAGAGGGCCTGGGCTCCCGTCTGTGTTGCCTGCTATCTTGTCTCACCTGCTGCATCACTAACATCAAGACATGGGATGTGAGGGATGTAGTGTGGCACTCATGGGTTACTCCAGAAGGGAAGGGAGCTTAGTGCTCGGTGGGGCCAACCTCTAACAAATGGAACATTGAATCTAGTGGCTAGATCTTCCTTCTTCCTCTGGACAGTTTTTGCAGCTTCTTGCAACTTCAGTTCCACAAGATTGGAAAGTAAGTTGCCCTTGACAGTGGCCACCTTGATGACACATCCTTGCAGTGTCTCTCTGTCCTTCCCTGCTTCACTCCTCCCACCCCTGACTCTGGTGCCCCTTGATGAAATGATGAAATGAGCCTTTGCCTCAGGTTCTGCTTTGTTGGGAACCCAGGCAAAGACACTCTCTGATATTAAAGGTGGAGCTGTTATTTGTCCTCTGAACTCCACATTGCTCATTTGTGTCGCCTTTCTGGCCCTTGTGATGCCCGAGTTTGGGACCCTGAGCCACACGGCCTCTTAGATATGCTGCTCTGTTGGTCTGTGGGCTTATATTTCCAAGAATGAAGGATGCAGACTCTTCCACAGGCTCACTGGCCAAATGCTTCTGTCCCCTGGGGATTATCTCCTGCATTAAGCTCCAAAGGATGAGAAGTTTCAGTTTGTCTTGAATTGCATTTTTAGGGCCACCCCATACGGATTCCTAGATATACCATGCTCTCAGATGGGACTCTCCTTTGTCCCTAGACATCAGCTGAGAGAAAAAACGGAGGGTGAAAAAGAAGAGAGGAGAGATTGGAAGAAGGCTTATGGGAAGGATGATAGGTTAAAAGAAACTGTGCCATCAAGAACTTGGATGGGCTCTAGGAAATCTGCTTTAAGAAATAAAAGCCAGGCCCTAGAACGCTTCTGGAATCTCTGCATGGGGTCCTGGAATCAAGACTCTGAAAACCACCCTCTATGTTTGGAAGGTGTTCAGAGAGAAAGGGAGCCAGGCATTCTGTCATCGGTGCCAGCAGCAGTCACCAGCTTTTGCCCCAAATCAAGCATTTGATCAGCACATGCTTTACTCCTACTATCTACAAGGTACTGACAGCATCTTGGGAATGAGGAGAAGACAGCAGAGACACAGATTTGGACATGCTTTCTGCCAAACTTGAACTTGCAATATATTTCTAGGCAACAAAAACAAGACAAGGCAGCAAGAGCTAGCTACAGAAAATGCGGTGTGGAATGTGGGTGATGCGATTGAGAATGGGCTCCCTGAAGAGGTGGGTTGGGCTGCTGAGCAGTCATAATGTTCACCCAAAAAATATTTATTGATTACCTGTGATGTATAAGGCACTGTTCTAGGGTCTGTATGAGGTGGGGTAATCAAGGGCATTGTTGGTGGGGACATAAACAAATATATTGACCTATTCGCTAGGGCCTTTGGGGCTTCCCATGTACCGCTAGTAGTAAAGAACCTGTCTGCCAATGCAGGAGACATATGAGACCCAGGTTCAAGCCCTGGGTTGGGAAGATCCCCTGGAGGGAGGGCATGGCAACCCACTCCAATATTCCTGCCTGGAGAATCCCATGGACAGAGGAGCGTGGTGGGCTACAGTCCATGGTGTTGCAAAGAGTTGGACACAACTGAAGTGACTTAGCATGCACCCACTAGGGACTTTAAGTGGATGAGTTTAGAATTAACCATGAATGGCTATAATACCGGTCATGAGGTGTTAAATAGCATAGGGATGATATACATTAGTAACTCTAGGAGCACATAAGATGGAAAGGCTCAGTGTCAAATTAAAGAGAAGACATTCCCACTGGAATGTGAAAGAGACATATTCAAGCCTGTCATTTGGGTAGACGAGAATGGATTGGGAGAGGGGCAGGAAAGGAGGGCACAGGTGAAGGCTGGACGGTGGGCTGCGGGTTTGGAGAATGCTGTGCAGTCCTCTGATCCTTCATCAGTCACACACCATGTCCCCAGCACCAGGAGCTCTGCCAGTGCTAGCAATGGGTTTTGGTTAGGATGGTGTTTAGTGGATCACAGATACACCATTAGAGAAGGTTAGCCTAACAGGAGGGATGTTTTTGTTTGTTTCCACATCAATGGAATCCAGAGTTTAGACCCTGAAGCCCCACAAGGTCATCAGCTTTCTTCTGTCCCTCTGTTCCTCTGCCTTTAGCATGCAACTTATTACTCACGGTCATAAATGGCTGTGCCATATCTGGCTTCATATCATGAGAAGGAAACAGAAGTGGCCGAGGTTATTTTTGGAGAGCAAAGTTCTAATGCTCAGCTTCCTCCTCACTGGCAGGACCACTGGCATGGCCACCCCTGCCCATAAAGAAGCTGAAGAGGCAGCTGGAGCATTGTCTCCTCCACCAGGACTAGGGTTGTGTTACAGGAGAGAACAGAGTGGCTGGCGGGTAGGCAGTGAGCAGAGCCCTCCCTGGGATACGGCCACGATGGAACGGCATCTGCCATTGAGAAGCTCGCAGTCCCGTGGATGTCCCTGGCAGGGCTAAGCACAGGGTGTGTGCGAGCTGTTAAGAGGGACCTCTGCCCCACTTTGGGAGAGGGTGCAGAGGTCCCTAGGACTCGAGGCAGTAGGAGGAGAGGGAGGGTTGCTGGGCTCCCTGGTGAGGACGACTAAGTGCAGAGGCCGGAGGGCAGGGGTGGTGCAGCACGCTCACAGGATCAGAGGATGGCCTGGCAGCAGGGCAGTGACCAGCTGACAGTGAGGATGGAAAATAAAAGATAAAGGCAGGGGGCAGAAGCTAAAAGAGTTTTTCTGCTCCATTCCTGGTTGGGGACTTCATCCTCCAGGCAGAGGAGAGTCACTGGAGGACTTAGGACAGGGAGCGGTATGTCAAGAGTATGCTTTATTTATTTTTAAATTTTTTTAATTTTGTATTGGAATATAGCCAATTAACAGTGCTATGATAGTTTCAGGTGAACAACAGCAAAAGGACACAGGCATACATATACATGTATCCATTCTCCCCCAAATTCCCCTTCCATCCTGGCTGCCATTTAACATTGTGCAGAGTTCTACGTGTTGTACAGTGGGTCCTTGCTGGCTATTCACTTTAACTATATCAGTGTGTCCATGTTGATCCCAAACTCCATAACTTTCCCTTCCCCTCATCCTTCCCCCGCAACCATAAGTTCTTTCTCTAAGTTTGTGAGTCTGTTTCTGTTTTGTAAATACATTTGTAACATTTCTTTTTAGATTTCACATATAAGAGATGTCATACAATGATTCTCTGAAGAACCTGCTTTAGAATTCAAAGGAGGTATTAATTTGGATTTTCCACCCTATAGATTACATTTAAAGTCAGTTTAAAGCTGGGTATCTGGATGCGACTACCAAGGGGCTGTGCATAGAGATAAAAGCAGAAGTGCCCAGGTAGGGTCCTAGGGGACTCCAGTGTCAAGAAGTTAGTAAAATGAAGGGGAGTCAGCAAAGGAGATAGTGGAGAAGGGGGAAAACCAGAAGGGTGTGGGGTCCCAGATTCTTGTAAAGAAAGTATTTCAATAGGAAGGCAGTGATCAGTATGGCCAGGGGCTGCTGATAGTCAAATAAGATGGGAGGTAAGAACTCCCCACCGACCAGCGCTCTGGAAGGCAAGGAGGACCTTGACATGAACCCCTGGGTGGAGCAGAATGGCAGGCGAACTTGGACGGAGGAAAGGAATCAGATGCAGTGAAGGTGGACAGCTCTTTCCAGGACAGTTGATGAAAGTAACTGGAGGAGGAGATGGGACACAAAAGGATCTTTCTTTCCTTTCCTTTTCATTTATTTTTCTAAGATGGGAGGAATCACAGCAGGTTTGCCTGCTAAGAGTAGTGGACTAGGAAAGAATGGGAAACTACTGTAGGAGAGAGCAGAGGTGCACCCAGGCTATGTCCTTGAGTAGGTGAGAGGGGTGTGTGCTGGCCTCCGTAGGAGTGTGGACTGTCTGCCCACAGCACAGGAGAGAGGCAGGAAATTTGAAATTGGATGCCGTGGGAGGGCAGTTGAGGGGATGGGAGTCTGAAGGTTTACTTCAATTCTTCCCACATTGCCAGTGGATAGATAGCAAGGTTTTCAGTGGAGATGAGGGTGCAGGGGATGTGTTGGAGGTTTAAAGAGAGAAGGGAGGTATGAAATACTCATCGGGGAGAGGAGGAGAATGAGTGGACCAGAGAAATGATGGATGATGCCAGCTGGCAGCCGAAGCCCACTTGAGTTTAGGGATCATAAATTTAATAAGACCATCAGCGTACGGTGTGTGTTCCTCTCCCAAAAGACATAGGGACTGAGTAGGGGAAAGATGGAGGCTTTGCTAAGTGACCAGGAAGGGAGAGGAGGGCCAGAGAGTCGAGAGCACTTGCAACGGATGATTGCTTTTAATCAGGAAATTGCTCTGGTCCAGGAGGTGCGTTGGGACACCAGGAAGGGGGTAACGAGGTGACAGGACCAGCAAAGTATAGGTTCAAGTGGGACCAGAAGTTGAACGCTGAAGGGGTGAAGTGGGGAGACTGGCTATGGGGCTGGAGAATAGATGGCTTGGGGTGGGGATTGTGGAGCAATGAGGCCTGCTGCTGCCAGGGACAGGGTTCAAGCTGAGACCTTGGGGAGCAGCTGGGCAGGGCTGGCTGGAGACCAGCTGATGGGAGGAGAGGAAGTCAAATGCAGATGGGCCAGAACCCCCACCAACCACACTGTGGTGGATTGGAGACAGCCGCTATTGATCTAGAAGCCAAAACGTCCAAGGAAGGAGAGGAAGACCAGCGGTTTGTAGGTGACACCAGCAAGGAGGGGTGGAGCAAGGTAGAGTCTTGGACTTGAGATCCAAATCTGGGTGTTTTTCAGGAGGTTGTTGTTCAGTCGCTCAGTGGTGTCTGATTCTTTGTGACCCATGGACTGCAGCATGCCAGGCTTCCCTGTCCTTCACCATCTCCCAGAGTTTGCTCAAACTCATGTCCATTGAGTCAATAATGCCATCAAACCATCTCATCTTTTGTCATCCCCTTCTCCTCCTGCTCTCAGTCTTTCCCAGCATCAGAATATTTTCCCATGAGTCAGCTCTTTGCATCAGGTGGCCAAAGGATTGGAGCTTCAGCTTCAGCATCAGTCCTTCTAATGAATATTCAGGGTTGATTTCGTTTAGGATTGACTAGTTTGATCTCCTTGCTATCCAAGGGACTCTCAAGAGTCTTCTCCAGCACCACAGTTTGAAAGCATCAATTATCTGGGGCTCAGCTTTCATTGTGGTCCAACTCTTACATCCATACATGACTACTGGAAAAAACACAGTTTTGACTATATGGACCTTTGTCGGCAAAGTGATGTCTCTGTGTTTTAATACAATGTCTAGGTTTTCAGGAGGAGGGATGGATATTGTCAGGAAGCTGAGCAAGGAGGAGCCAGGAAGACCCTACTCCACCTCCAGTCCCAGGCACATGGGAGAGGAAACAGTGCAGGGAGGAGAACTGGGTTCAATTAGAGCAAGGGGGTAAAAAAGACCATTCAGAGGAGAGGCAGGGTGGAGGCTGGAGGGGGACGGAGGCAGCTGATGGTGGAGCAGAGGCAGAAGCCTACTTGGCATGCAGGTATCCCCAGGTGGGGTTCAGGACCTCTTAGTTGCCCACCTTTCTCCAGCTCCGTGCAAACCTCCTCAAAGCCATTCCTTAACCAAGTGCTGCCCATGCCCTTGTGTCCAAGGGACCTCAGAGATAATCTCTTAGAGGCACTGAGGTGCTCAAACTGCAGCAGATCAGAGTTTGTTAATATGCAGTAACACAGCCCTGGGGATGAGTCGTTCATTCACGAGGCCACTGAGGCCACTTATCTTGCAATACATCGCACTCTACAAGGGATGCCAAATGCCTACACGATGGAAATTAAAGAGGATAAGGGCTGAGGTGGTGACAGAGATATTAAAAGAAAAAAAAATTAGGACCTGGGCTTCCTTTTAGGCCTCCTGAAGTGGAGTATGTGTGCTCAGACTGTGAAAAGGCAAGCAGGAAGCCAATCCCACCCTCAGGGAAAGGCTGGGGGTCCCTGGCTGCAGAAACCTCCCATTCATTACTTTTGATTTACCGTGGAGCAGACAAGAGGCACTCACATGATACATAGCTTGTATATTCTTCTATCGATTTCCAAGACTTCGTTTTCTAAACTTCCCATCCATCAGCAGTATCTGTGCCGGCTCTCCCCCAGAAGAGATGAAGTGGGGATGAACCACCCCGTCTCGCAGAGAGTGGCAAGTTTTATGAGCCTGGGAGATTGGAAACAGAGCCTATGTTCATGCTCGTTTCTGCCAACAGGTGAGGAAGGTCGCCTTGCCATGAAGTTGAAAGGGCACAGTCAAGGATCAAGGAGGTGGCTTCCAGGAAGGGGCATGTGTGCTGTCGTTTCCATCATGTCTGACTCTTTGCGATCTTATGGACTGTGGCCCACCAGGCAGCTCTGTCCATGGGATTTCCCAGGCAAGAACAGTGGACTGGGTTGCTGTGCCCTTCTCCAGGGGGTCTTTCCCATCCAGGGATTGGACCCGCGTCTCTTATGTCTCCTGTACAGGCAGGCAAGTTCTTTACCACCAGCACCTCCTGGGAAGCCCCTCAGAGCATGCCTAAAGCCAAAGAAACAAGGCTGGGGAAGAGCCAGGTACTATGGTGAGGGAGGGGGCATGTTCTTGGCAGTCGGCATCGCCCAGAGAGGCCATCCTGGATGCTGCTACTATAAACACTCTCCGTGCTGAGTAACCAGCACGAACGCTGCCCACATTCATCGTCAGCTTCTACCCCACAACAGACGGATGCGGATGGTGCCACGGCTGCCTGCCTGCGGACCCTGAGTGCTGACAACCGCTCCCCGCTGGCTGCCGAGGGAGGTTACCGTGCCCCCACCGGAAGACGCACTGTGCTGCACATATAAGGAAAACTGGGCACCCACGTACCACCTTAACTCCTCTTCTCCTGCCAATATTCTCAGAATGGAAAAGGCAAGCATCTGTGATATTCTATCCACCCCCAGCCCTCCCCCACCCCATTTACCGAAAAGATTCCTTCAGCTTTCACAAAGCAGATCTCAAGACCTGGGGGGCTGGGATGGATGGAGGGGCAGGGAAAAAAACGTCACTGCACCCCCTTTGAGGCTGGAGCACAAAGGGGAGGGAGAGGCAGGGCTGAGGGCTGCCAGGGTCTTGGGGGAAGAGAGGCAGAGACCGAGGTCTACACTTTGCCTTCGTGGGGTGCTGGGGAATCTTCAAGGGGGCTGAGAATCTCAACCAAACCCGGAGCATCTCCAGCCAGGAGGGAGACATGGCATCAGAAGTTGAGCAAGGAACCAAGTGTCAGGAGGTGAGGGGGATGGTCAAGCTTGTGGCCTTTGGCCAAACTCCCCATCTGCTTGTGCCTCAGTTTCCCTCGGAGAAATAGTCTTTGAGCTCCTCCACCTCTCCACGGTATTGGAAGGCATCCAAAGAGTCTCAGAAGTGACAATATTACCAGTAAGGGAATTATCGATGTGATTGATGGTTTCAATTGAGCCTTGGGGTCTCTGCTATTTAGAGGATGGATCAATAGTAATAACAACAATAAATAGTGAATAACTCAGGAGAGAGTCTGTAAAGGACCCCGTGGCGACAGAGCCAGATAATACAGAAACAGAGGAGGCCTTCTGTGCTCCCCATGTCGACACAGCCAGCAGCCTTACTCTGGGGAGCGGCTGTCCTCCTGATTAGCCAGCCTGGCTAGGGGTTTCTACTGCTCCAGATGGTATTCCAAAGGGAACCTGGCTGTGCTGGAGTTGGGATGGGGAATGAGGAAGCTGGGTGAGCTAAAGAGGTCCCCCAGAGGTAGTGTGTGGCTCCAACCAGCATAAAATGAAACCAAATGAAATGCCATTCATGGGTCCCAGCCCAGGTGAGGTGTGAGCCCAGGAGAGGTGGCAGAGAAACAGGCCACCGTGTGCGATGGACCAGCCACGGCCAGAGCCCATTCCTGGCAGCTTCCAAGAGAGAGCAGATGTACTGCGAAGGGCATGGGGTGTGGAATTTGTGAACTTGGTTTGAAGTCCTGACTCTGGAACATCTAACCTGGTGATGGGCTAGTCTCATGATCTCCCCAAGCCAATGACAGCTATCTAACTTGTTGCTACACAATGTCACCTGAGAGAAGATAGGGGAAGTTTTCCACAAAATAGTCAGAGTTTTTATCACCCGCGTGGGAGGATGGGCAGTATCCTAGGACTGCCTCTTTTCCCAGCATAGCTTTGCTGCATCCAAGTGGTCACAGAACCAGTGCTCCTGAGTTCGTCCTTACTGAGGCCGAAACACATCTAGGGGCTGATCCTAGGAACGACGGGCTTGCCCACACACTCCCTCATCCCCACTCCAACCTCGGTACAGGAGCTGTAACATCTTTTATGCTCGCTGGGTTGCCTGCCTCTGATTTCCTGCCGAGTTGTGAGCCCTCATGTTAGTGGTGGTAAGCACCATCCTGACACACGCTGGTGCACGGTGAATGAGTGAGTGAGTGGGCCTCATGGGTTCCTCTGTGTCTCTTTATGCACTAACAACCCAGGGCTGATTTGTCTGTCAACGGCTTGGCTTTTCCTCCAGTAGGGAGGAGCTGATATAACAAGCTTGCACAGACCATCTCAGGTGGAATCAGAAAAAGCCTCTTAGAGGGGACAAAAAGTCTAGAAAGTCCAGTGGGCTCAGCCAAATTCCAGGTACTTACAGAAAGCTTTTCGGAAGCCCAGCCTGGTGCAGGGTCCTTACCACCGGCTGTCAAGTCCCAGCCTGCAAGCCTGACCCTCATGGAAAGAAACCACAGTGCTACAAGAGAAAGTCGCTCAGGCATGGCCGACTCTTTGCGACCCCAAGGACTGGAGCCCACCAGGCTCCTCTGTCCATGGAATTCTCCAGGCAAGAATACTGGAGTGGGTTGCCATTCCCTTCTCCAGGGGATCTTCCCAACCCAGGGATCGAACCCAGGTCTCCTACATTGCAGGTGGATTCTTTACTTTCTGAGCCACCAGGGAAGTCCAACAGTGCTAAAGACTTGGTTAGTAGCTTCCCCTCCAAGTACAAGCATCCCAGAACCAACAAGGGACACACCTCTGGTGAGTGGATTTGGCTGAGGAGCCGAGATGAATGTGGACCTGGGTCGTGGCAGAATCTACCTTTTATCACGCCATCACATGGAGTGTTCGCCCACATGATAACTGGGTGTCTTCTGGAGTGGGGGCCAGGTCTGAGCAAACGCAGGCACACACACAACCCCGTGTGTCCAAATACACAGATATTCACAGAATCCTTCGAATCTGGGGACCTGCACAGATGTGTGTAGACACACACGTGATGGATTTGAACAGTAATTCATACAGTGAAACGTCTAGGCCCTTGGGCCAGCAGGGAATTTCAGTCCCAGTAACAGATGACTGTCCCTGACCTGACCAGAAGTCTGGACTCTTTTAATAACTTAACATCACAGAATTAGAGTTCGAAAGGGCCTTAGAAATCAACAATTTCAACCTCCAGCCCCGAGCATAAAAATTCCCTCTAACATTCAAAACGTGTTGACATATAGCCTCTATTTAATACCACAGTGATAGAGGACCTATTACCCTGCTTAGAACCCCATCTTATTGTTGTTATTAATAATAAAAAGAACTATAATTTATTAAGTGTAGACTTGGCTGCTAAGCACTTGCCTGGACTGGGTCAGGTGACCCAGTGAGAGATCTCCATTTAACAGAGGCTTCAACTGAGTCTCAGAAAAACTGACTTGTCCGCAGCGGTGCATTCAGCATGTGGCAGAGCTGGGATTTGAACCTGGGGCTGACTCTAACGCTCTTCACTGTTAAGTCATATTAACTTAAGTTATATCATATAAGAAATTGTTCCTCTGCTTTTCTTTCTTTCTTTCCGTGCCCCCTTTCCCATGGCATGTGGGATCTTAGCTCTCTGACCAGGGATCAAACCCACGTTCCCTGCAGTGCAAGCAGAGTCTTAACCACCGGACCGCCAGCAAAGTCCTCTGCTTTTCTGTAACTTCTATAGACTGCATCCGGATCTGGGCTCTGGAGCTTTGCCGGGGCTTCCTCTTGTCCCTCAGGGCCTTCCCTTCTCCTCATGCTGCCCCTTTCCTTTGATGCCCTCTGGATACTCTTGTTCAAATATAGGCCCCAGAGAATTCCTTTCTCTTTGGATACTGTATTGGCATGTGCACCTTTAAAATATATGTGTATAACCGAGTCACTTTGCACACACTGGAAACTAGCACAGCCTTGTTAATCAACCTGCATTGTTGGTGTTCAGTTGCTCAGTCATGTCTGACTGTTTGAGTCCCTGTGGACTATAGAGCACCAGTCTCCTCTGTCCTTCACTGTCTCTCAGAGTTTGCTCAAATTCATATCCATTGAGTTGGTGATGCCATCTAAGCATCTCATCCTCTGTTGCCCCCTTCTCATCCTGCCCTCAGTCTTTCCCAGCATCAGGGTCTTTTCCAATGAGTCTGCTCTTCACATCAGGTGGCCAAAGTATTGGAACTTTAGCTTCAGCATCAGTCCTTTCAATGAATATTCAGGGTTGATTTCCTTTAGGATTGACTGGTTGACTTAATCAACTATATGCCAATATAAAATAAAAATTTAAGTGAAAAAAAATATGACATTGGCATTTCAGCCAGTGACCTCATATCACTGACCGTTTTAAAGAAACGGTGGAGTTTCATTTGATTATATTTACTTAGCTCTTTTCTACAATGACTACTATAAGCTATTTTTTTTTTTTTTTGCAGTTGAGATTAAAGAATACGTTTTCAACTTATTATTCTAGCTACTTTTAAGACCATTTTGAAACAGTTTGTCAACCAGGGCTTCGGGTAGCCCTGCAGCTTTGAGGCATCTGCAAATGGGGTAAGCTGACTTTCTGTGCCAAGGAGTTGATCAACGCCAGGCCACGATTCAAGGGCTGAGTTCCGGTTACCATCCACTAGAGACCACCCATCAGGTGACACTGATCTCCGAAGCATTTCTCTGGTGCCAGTGTCTGATGCCACCCACAACTTCGCATACTTGATTGGAAACTAGAGATATGCCAGAGGTCACTTTAGAAGAAATAAAGAACAAAGGTCAATTCCAACCCAGAAGAAAGGATGAGGTCAAGGGAGAAATGCTAGTCAGTAAATATCACACCTCTCCAGGAGATAGGGGTACCAGGTGGAGGCATCAGGTCTAGAAACACCAGTAGCTGAGGGGACAAAGTTGGAGTTCAAGACATACACCAAACTTAGAAATGTGCTCGGGTTTAGTCGCTCAGTCGTGTCTTACTCTTTGTGACCCTCTGGACTGTAGCATGCCAGTCTCCTCTGTCCAAGGGATTTTTCAGGCAAGAGTGCTGGCGTGGGTTACCATTCCCTCCAGCAAGGGATCATTCCAATCCAGGGTTCGAACTCAGCTGATGCTGAGCTATCAGCTAAGCTCCAAGCTTAGGGATTTACAGACACAAATGGGATGTTTCAGGCAATGCCCCAGTGAATCCCAGAAGATTGAATCCTGTTGGCCTGGGGCTCCGTTTTGAAAAGCCCAGATATCCACCCTTTCTGGCTCCCTTAAATGTACCACCTGGCTTTTTCTACCTGGCCTCTGATAACTTTTGGGCTATATGTAGTGAATCTTCTTGATGATAATATTTAGCCCTCATTTCTCCATTTTGCTCCTAAGGATGAAAATTGTGGTCAGATAACTTTTAGAAATGGAAGAGCATCACATGTAAGGTATTCCGTTTATGTCAGTTGGATTATTTCTCCCCTGCAGGTTACAGAAACCCTAAATCAAACTGGTTTAAACAATGAGGAAACTGATGGGCTCGTGAAATAAGAAGCCCAGAGACAGATACAGCTGCAAGGTTGGTAGTTTCTGTAGCTCAGTGATGTTCTCCAAGGCTTAGATTCTCTCCATCTCATCTACCATCCACAGCGTTATTAGCTCCTTAAGTCTGGCCCCCCTCATGCTCAGAAGGTGGCTGCCAGAGTAATTGAGGCAACAAATATCTTTATTTCCATCCAGAGAGAGATTGGGCTCTCTTTTTCCAAAGCTCCAAACAAGTCTGACTTCATGTCTCATTGGCTTAATTCTCTTCAGCCTCCCTCAAACTGAACCCATTCTCTGGAGGTGGAATAGACGTTGGGAAGTGTTTGCTGCATTTCTGGTCCTCTGTTTTAGCCACACTCTCAATAAAGAAATAAGATCATTTTTACTTTGCTCATGCTTGGTGAACCCATGTTAGTTCCTGGCATTCACCATTTTCTCAAGTGTCCATAAACCATCTATTTAATAACTAGTGTTAGAGCCTGACCGAGGATCACAGTCTCTGGGATTTCCCGCTCCCCGCCCCCACCCAGTTTTAGAAGCTGGAGACCCAGGGTGAGGAAACAGCTGGTGCAAAGGCCCTGAGGCTGAAGAACTTCAGGCACATTTGACAAAAAGCATGGAGGCCAGCATGGATGGAAACAAGTGATGGGCATGAAAGAGTTAGGGGCCACACTGCCAGGTTAATAAACTGAAGGAGAGTAAGTGGAAGCAGGGAGAACTGTTAGAGGCTATTGCAGTCATCCAGATAAGAGATGATAGCTTGGACTAGTTAATTCCCCCTAAATATGCATGAGTTCTGTTCTGAGAATGTGTTTCTTTAGACCATTCTGTTCGTAAGTCCAACAAAGTCAGTCTAAGTCCCCAACTAACACAGTCAGCTATATAGTACTATACTGTAATAGGCTTCTAATACGTTTCATACCAATAATACATAAACAAGCACAGAGAATAAAGAAAAGACTTTTAATCTTATAATACACTACCTTGAAAAGTATAGTAGTACGGTATAATAGCTGGCATACAAGGGCTGGCATCAAATGAACTGGCGAGCAGAGTTACTGACTAGAGGAGAGAGAGGAGGTAGGAGACGGTGGAGCTGAAGGATCATTAGTAATAGGAGATGGAGGGCAAGCTGCAATTTCACTCACACCCGTCGTTGATGGCACAGGTTCTGGTTCCTTGTTGGAACCACATGCATGTTCATATTTTTGCAAGTTTGCAACTTGAAGGCTCGTTTGTAGGGGACTTACTGTCTTGGCTAAATAAATAGCCATTCTTGGTCTTCATCTTTAGAGACTGATGATTCAAACTGAATGAGGGAAGGCGGTGGGGGAACCTGCTCTTGACAAGCATGTCCAGGTGGATTTTGATAGCAAGTGAATCAACCACTTGGAGATGCCTGGCAACAACATGCCCACCGTCCTGCTCAAAGCTCTTCCTGAGTGTTGGGATGAAACATGGTGCACCCTGGCCTGGAAATAAAAATCCCAAACACATAACAATGAGCGTGCTTTCACTACTACCTCATTCTACTGAGGTTTCAGTTCTTTCAGCTGTATTTTTCTTTCTCCAAATTCGGGAAAGTTTACTTTGAACAAACAAAGTGGGGATGATGCTTGGGCCTCTCTCAATGTTATAACATCCTCCCCAAAGAATGGAGCTCACCCTCTGGTTCTTGCTCCAAAAATCTTTAATGTACCCACTGTCCCTGTTGGTCCCACCTCGCTGTGGACAATGATGTCACTGGTACCCTTCACATGGGCCTGTGTCAGGCTTGTTCGCCTGTGATGTGAGCCCTCTCCTCCCCCCTTGTGTGGGGACATGCCCCTTTACAATCTGAGCCCACAGTGGAGCTCGTTTGTGATTCCTCGCCAGCTCTATTCATGGCTGTGGCATCAGAGCTCAGTGTTTGAGAGCCTCTCAGTCCTCCTGAGCCATCTTCCCTTTCAGAGCCTCTGCCCCATGACTGTAATAGTTTTCTCTGCACCCAAACAATTCTGCCTTCTGAAATTCTACAGCCTACTTTGACTATGCTCGCTTTCCCTCTTTTATCTCTTACAAACTCTAAGACAACTTTCCCCCCAAGCTTTCTGTATTGTCTATCTACGGCTGCGTAAAACGCTGCCCCAAAACTTGGTGGCTGAAAATAGCAACCATCTATCTGCTCATATGTGGCAGTTTAGACTGGTTTTGCCCTCACAGCTGCCATCGGAGGGATGTCTGGGGGCCAGCTTCTTGCAGGTGCATCACTCACTAGCCTGGAAGCGTAGTGGGATGGCCAGGGGTGAGGGGGGTCACCTGACCTCTGTCTCCCTGGGTCTCTCAGCTTCGAGGGGGCTTGCCTGGGCTTCCTTATATGGTGGCCACGGGGCAGCAAGAGCCAAAGAGAAGCTGCAAGGCCTAGGCTTGGTGGTCAGGCGACGTGCTTTCTGCCACCTTCTGTTGGTCAAAGCAAGCTGCACGGCCAGCTCAGTCAGGAGAGGGGAGAGAGACCCCACCACTTACTGGAGGGAATTGAAAAGAAGGGAGAACATTTTCCACTTACCGCACTTCCTTTTGTTAAGTCTATTCTGAGGACCTGAACTGAGGAGACAAGGAAGAAGATGGTTCTGATCTCTAGAAAGAACTCACAATCTGGCGGCAGAAACAGAAAGCTAAAGAGAGCATCACAACACAATGTGATAAACAATAATAATGGCTGCCAGCGCTCGTGCTCTTGCCATATGCCAGGCGCTGTGCTTCGCGGTGCATGTGCTTCGTCTCACGGAGCCTTGACTGCAACCCTTGAGGGGTGGTGCATACGTGCATGCTCAGTCGCTCAGTCATGTCTGACTCTTTGCAACCCCGTGGACTGTAGCCTGCCAGGCTCCTCTGTCCATGGGATTCTCCAGGCAAGAATACTGGAGGGGGTTGCTGTTTCCTTCTCCAGGGGATCTTCTCGACCCAGGGATTGAACACTTGTTTGTCTCTTGCATTGCCTGTATTGGTAGGTGGGTTCTTTACCACTATGCCACCTGGGAAGCTGGGGGGCAGTGATGTATGTTAATAATTATGCCCATTTTTCAGATGGGAAAACCCATCTGAAAAGGCCCAGAGACCTTAGGTATCAAGAGTGCGAGGCAGAGTGTGAACTTGGTCAATGCCCAGAACTACAGCCTTTGCTCCTAGCAGGTACTGTGACCCCCTGCAAGGTCAGCCGTCAGCATGGAGAGTGTCTTGCCTATGGTTTAGCCAGGGAAGGAGCTCCACTGATGAGCAAGTAGATGGAGGAGCAGGAGAAAGACAAGAGATCACAGCAGATTTATTTTCACAGAACACAAGCAAGAAAACCCTCAACCTTCACCACTCATCCCAGGGCCCTGGCAGTCTGCTGGGGCTTTCTGCTGACTCCTGACTGAGACCGCACATAAGACCAGAGCCCACAGTGGCCTGGAGCTGCAGGAAAGACCTGAGAAGAAAAGAGTCACCCCCTCCCCCGTGTCCCAGCGACACATGATCAGGGGAGAAACTGTTCCCAAAGCCACACAGGAAGCCACATCTCTGAAAACTCAGCGGTGACGTCAGCCCCGCATCCAGAAGGGCCCCTGAGCCTTCCTTCCACTTGTCCCCACGTTGGCCAATTACTGAAAACAGCTCAAAATAGCACCTGCCCCTCAGCTGGGGCTGCCGCAGGAACATTGTTTGTGATCCTTTTTGAGGGAGAGAAAGTTGAGTGGAAGTCAGTGCAGTGAGGGAATGAGCACTGGGTGCTTCCTCCAGCTGCCAGCTCTGAGGCTGAGCTGCCTGGAACAGGCTGCAATGCAGGGTTTGCATGTTTCCTGCAAGACGCTGGTGGTGCAGTGGGGTCCTTGTACCCAGCTGCAGCCTGGGCCTCAAGGTAGCCCTGGGGAACAGCAAGAGACCCAATCTGGTGAGATTCAGGGCATCAGAGACTCTGAGGTGGGGAGCCACCCCAGGCCCCACTGGAAGCCGCTGCTGTAGGAGTTATTCAGACTGTTTCATGGCCTGGCTTCAATCCCTCCACACCGCAGTCTCCCTCCAAGAGTCCCAAGGGACTCCTCTATTCATCAGTCGCTCCTAAACTCATTTTTAAACATGCCAAAGTCATGAAAATGATACTTACCATAAATAATAAGAAGACAACAAAATAAATATCCATTGGAGTTAACAATTACACCATGGAGCCACTTTGGGATGCAACAATCAAATGAATGAAGCGAATCTTTTCACACTGGCATGGAAATCACACCAAGTAAAGTTGTCAAGTGAAACACGCTGCTATATTTAAAATGGATAACCAGCAAGGACCTACTGTATAGCACAGGAAACACTGCTCAGTTTTCTGTGGCAGCCTGAATGGGGGGGCGGGGGCGCAGTTTGTGAAAGAATGAACACATGTATATGTATGGCTGAGTCCCTTCACTGTTCACCTGAAACTATCATAATGCTGTTTGTTAATTGCTTATGCTCCAATACAAAAAATATATATATTTTAAAGGCAAGCCATATAAATATCTGTCTATCTACCTGCCCATCTATCTCTCTATCATCCATCTGTCTATTATCTACCTGTCTGTCTACCTACCCACCCATCTATTTAAACACTAAACTGATCCTAAGTGATTTCCTTCCAGGCGGGGAGAGGGATTAGAGAGGAGGGTGGAGGTAGATAATGAGGACTTTTGCTTCACTTGTATTCTTTGAATTTTTACATGAATGTATTCATGTTTTACTTATAAAATTAAAAATTAAACATTAAACACATTTGCCAGCAAAGCAAAGCCAGAGAGAATGATCTGCTAACAAAATATAACCCAGTTCATTCCTCAATCCCGTCTTGGTTTGTCTGGGTTTTTCTCCTTCCTGGGCACCAGGCCTGCTCTGAACTGGCAGGCCTGTCTTCTTGCCCCTCCCCCAGTGTCCCCATCTTCCTCCTTAGCTGAAGGCTCTTGATTTCACCTGCATCCCAGCCTCACCCAGGTTCTGAAAGCCAGCAGGGAGGGTGCAGGTATGCTGGTTCCCAAAGTTCTAACTTGGAACCTTAGCCACACAGTCAGTGTCCTGGGGTCCACTCCCCATTGGAGACCTGGAGTCCCTTTACTTGGATCTGCCTAAGTGCTTCTGATGTCCCCCTGGGCTTTGACTGCCCAGTCTGGGCCCTGTTCCTGGAACCATATCCCCCACTGGCTTCACTGGTACAATAGCCCCAACCGGTGGCCCTGTCCCAGTGACAAGGGGAAGAGTGTGAGGTCAGCTGACCAGGGGGCAAGGCTAGGCCTGCAAAACCTCCATGCCTGGCCTCCCTGACTTGGAGCCAGCAGCCTGAAAGAACTTTTCAAGGACGTGCCTGGGCGCGGGCACCTCACTGCCAGGTGGCTTGGGTGTTGGCTTCAGTCTCCTCTGAGGGCAGTCCCTGGAGCAGAGCAGCCTGGCAGGGAGGGGGAGTCAAACTGAGGCCCCTTGCTGGGCATCGCCGCCCCCCACCTGTCTGCTCAGAGAGCTCCAACCATCTGGTTCTTCTGACTAAATCTGCAGCACGAGGCACTTTGGGAGGATTTCAGGAGTGGGGCTCCCAGGCTCCCCGCGTTGTCACGCATGACTACACCATCTCCTCACGAAAACTCTAGAAGGAGAGAAAACTCACTCTCCCCAACTAGCTAGTTTCTCTCAACTAGCTTTTCAGGCTATTTTAACTGCTGATAGGCCTAGAGGCAGGAGAATGGACTGAATGACCTTGATGATGAACCCATGCCAGGACCCAAACAGATGAGAACAGTGCTGAGGTTGTGACAAGCCTGCTGTTTCCTAGAAACTGGCCTTCTTCACCTGGCCAGGAACAGCCAGCTTCTCAGGACCTCGGACCTGAGGCATTCAGGTCTCAGGTGGACATCTCTCAGGGCTCCTGGGATGTCCGTGAACTTCAGGAGACACCTGCTTCTCTGTGGGGTTGGGTAGACCTCCCAAATGGACAGTTTGCTTTATTTATCTATTTTTAGTTAATTAGTTATTTTATTATGTATATATATATATACATAATTTTTAAAAACTTTATTTTGTATTGGGGTATAGCCTATTAACAAACAAAGTTGTGATAGTTTCAGATGAACAGCAAAGGGACTCAGCCATACACATACATGTATCCATTCTCCCCCAAACTCCCCTCCTATCCAGGCCTGACAGCTTGCTTTAATATTCATGGAGACAATCTCCCTCCAACAATATGATGGGTTACCTTCTCCACCATTATCAAAGTAGAGTGTGCCTGGAATTCAAACAGACCCCTCCTCTGACGCTCAGCATTGCCCGTCTATTTCTTGGCCTCTCTCAAGTCATCTGTTTGTGATGATGAAATCGTCCAAGGCTCTGAATAGTCTATTAATAAATAACCATTCCTGAGATCACACAGTCCAATTAACAGAGGCCTAATATTAAGCAGTGCGGTGGTGGGTGTCAGAGATAGGGCATTCTTTTACATCGTCTTGTTCAGGAGGTGGAGGTGCAAGGCTGCAGCAGCCAAGGGCCCTTCTAAGGTTACCGGGACACCCCTTAGCATGAAAAAAGCCCCGACACACAAGGGCCCAAAGGAAGGATGGTAACCAAGCTGCTCTGAGAGCCAAGACATTTCCTGGGTTAGTAACAGCTGCCAGTATCTTCTGCACAAGAGCTGTTAGGTGGGTGTCTGGTCGAAGCTGATGTGTGGGTGGTGGAAGAAACAGTCAAATTGACGTGAGTTGAGAACTGAGGGTTATTTTGAATTCTTTCATTTTTAATTTGAGCTTCCTCCTTTTTCTTGGGGGGAAAAAAAAAAGTTGTTTTTCCATGGGCAGGCCAGGAAAGTGCAAAGAAGAGAGCTATGGAGGAGGACAAATGTGAGAATGAACCTCAGTTCCTTTCCTGGCCTGGTCATTTCCCTGAAATCCTGCCTAGAAGCAGTGGCACGGTCAAGGTAACCTTCCGGCGTCCTTTCTCTGGACTGGAAGAATGCTGGCTGGAGGGTTCTAAGAGGCAAGAATGATGCCCATGAGGCATAAGGGGAGACTCGTAGTCATGGTAACTATGCAATTCAGACTTTCCCCATGAGAGTAGGTAATCCCAGTCTATGAGAATTGAAATCTGAAGTTCAGGAGACACTCACATCTGGGTGTTAAATGTCCCCAGAAAAACCAAGGTGGCAACTCATGTTCTTGTTGGGAGGGTGGTTCCCGTTGTCAGATATCCATGACCTTCCTTTGGGAAAGGAAGGACCAGCAGGGAGAAGGAGCTACTTAGAGACTCCAGCCTGCCATGAGGATGAAGGGGAGGAAGGAGATACACATGCTCGGAGTGGACCTAATGGACATTTCCACAGAGATCAAAGGTGGGCAACATCATCGTGGCAGAGAAAATTAATCAACAACTGGGCCTATGTAAGCAGAGTCTGAGTGTCTTGGAGGGCAGAACAAATTTATTGAATATTCTCAGAATTCCTGAGAATCAGATCCCTTTATGTTCAGGTCAGGTGCTCGTTGCTGGTCCCCACTATTCCAACCCAGGCTCCCAAGCAACCACCCCATCCACCTCCTCCTAGCTCTCCAAACTGAGAGAGGGTCCCCTAGATGTGCCAAGCCCTGGTGGACACCTGGTCCCCTGTGTCTGGGGCTCAGATGCTCAGATGCCCAGCAGAAATGCCACCATCTCACTTGGCTCAGAGCAAAGCACTCTACTCCTTCAGCAGGCAGATTTTAGCTCAGACAGTGTTTAAGACGCCCAGGAGCAGAGACAAGCTAATGTTTGCGTAAAGGCCCTCCCACTGAACCTCCTCCCTGTCCATCTGTCCCCTGGCTGTCACGCAGCCAGGCCCGCCTTTGTGGGTAAATAAGGGAGTCCCTGGAGAGGCCGGAAGCTCTCCTCTGGGCCGGCAGCTCCCACCGCCCAGCCTGGCCTCCGCTGCCCCCTCCCCACTCTCACTCCTGCTCCCCCACCCCGCTTCTCATTCCCTTTATCTCTCTTCCTCTCCCTTCCCATTTCTGGCCCTGGCTGAGCCCTCTATAATGACTTAATCTTGCCGACAGGGTGACAAGCGGATGAATCGAACTCCGAGGCTTTTTTCTCCACTCCAGATTCATTTGAAGATTTCTCCCAGATGCGGCACTAAAACCCTAGATTCAATTTCCCTTTGACATAATAACCGAATTAGTCTCATATTGTCATACATAAATTACTAGCCAGTCAGGGTGCCACCAGAGGGAGAGAGAGCTGGAGAGAAAGCCAGGCACGAGCATCCAAGGGGTGTGACTCTGACAAGTGGGGACCTGAATAACAATGGGGACAGGAGGGGAAGAGCTAATCATATCTGACAAACGAGGAGCATCCCCAGGCGGCAGCAAAGGTGCAGATTATTTACCTTCCTCCCCATGCCCCTGGCCATTAAAATGTCACCGTGGGGAGCCTCGCACCTTACAAGAGATACACGGATCTAAATATCTTCTCCATTAAGTAATGCTCTGTTTGCAAAGGCTGCTTTCAAAGGGGAAAATGTAATTGTGTGGAACACTGATGCAGCTTCCCAGACTTCAAGACGGAGCTGAGCCTGGCAGAGGACCTGTCTGAGGCCCAGTTTGGGGCACAGATGCCAATCCTGAGCCCAGGGGGGCTCGGCCTGGCTTATTCTGAGCACAGAGGTGGCCTCCCAGCCTACCCCATGTGGGCCCTGGGGCCACGAGTGAGACCAGATCGAAGCCAGCTGGAATGAGGCTTCCTCACCTGCCCACCGGCCACTGGGCCCCAGGCCAGGGCCCTGGGGACACTCCTTAAGCCTTCCCCTCCATTTCCCCTGGCCCATCTGTTCATTCTGCTCAATTCTCCTAAAAGCTCTGGCCTCTGGCCTCACTGCTGCAGCCCATGTTCGCTGGGATTATAACCACAGCCTCCTGATTAGATTGCCCACCTTCAGTCCTACTTAACGACCCATGCTCCGCTTAGCCACCAGAACGGATCTCTCCAAAGCGCACATGCTTGGCAGTGCTTCCCTGAATGAAAGCTTTCAGGCAGGGCCCTGAAGAGGACGGTCCAGACCTCTTAGTACAGCCTGAAGAGGAGCATGGTCTGACCGTTGCCCACCGCTCCAGGTGTATCCCTTGGTCCAGACCCTCACCTGTACCATTGAGCAAGTAAGCTCTGCGGTTTCCTGAGCTGTTTCTTTAGCATGGAACATCCTTCTGCTCCTTCACTTTCAACTTAAGCCTTGTCTCCAAATAACGCATCTCCGGGTCTCCCTAGATCCAGTCAAAGCCTCCACTGCTCCTGTTAGTTTCTACTGCTCCCCATCCTACTTCTCTCATGGCACCTGAAACATGTTATTGCTCTTTATTTAAAATATTTTTATTGGAGGATAGTTGATCTACAATGTTATGTTTCTATTGTACAGAAAAGTGAATCAGTTATACCTACCCACATTTTTTTTCCAGATCTTCTGCCCAGTTTTTTTTTTCTTCTTCTTAACTTTTTATTTTGTATTGGAGTATAGCTGATTAACAGTGTTTTGATAGTTTCAGGTGGACAGCAAAGGGACTCAGTCATACGTATAACATGCTATTGCTCTTAATGGCTAACTTATCCATTTCTCTTGCTAGATGCCAAGCTCTTTGAAAGCAAGGACTGGATCTTATTCACTGTTATATTCCACCATACCTAGTATAGAGTAGAAATTGGAGAGACTGAACATAGACATCCAGGAAGGTGCAGGAAGCCAGCCCAGAGCAAGCTGAGGGCTTGTCGAGAGCCTGTACATCCCCACATAGAGGGATCCGCTTGGTGTCCATCACATCTGTGCAGTTAAAATTCAGTTCTGACTGCACATCTGCCATGAGCCCAGTGTGGGCTTGGTGCTTTATAACACTTGTAGCACTTCAGTTCCCCCCGTGGTCAGCCCTGAACTTGGCCTGTGTAGACATTCAGTAAATGTGTAGGAGATTATCCGCTGTGGATTTTGTTCTCAGGGGTTGCCTACTTCAGCGTATACAAAGGAAACAATTATGGAGCAGATATGATCCAATATCCCTCTGGACCACAAGCTTCTAGAGGCAAGTATTGGGTTCATTTCTGCATCTGTGTCCAAGCCCCACACATCCCCACTAGGGCCTGGAGTAGCCCCTGCTTACTCAAAGATGTGAGAACTGTGCAATCCTAGGTGGCAGCCTGGATGGGAGGGGAGTTTGGGGGAGCATGGATATGTGTATATATATGGCTGAGCCCCTTCACTATCCTCCTGAAACTCTCACAGCATTGTTGTGATATTAACATTGTTAATTAGCAATGCCCCAACATGAAATAAAATAGTTTTTTAAAAAGCAAAGCTGTGAGATCTGTGGAGCTGAATGTCTATCTGCTCTGCAGTTTGTCTTCAGATGTGACCTGAGGTGCATGCAGTGACCTATCACTTTTCCTTCAACTTTTATTAACACCACCACCTGTTCTGCTTCAATCTTGTGTTGGAGAACAGCCTTCCTTTTATATTTCTACTTGGTCTCTAGTTCTGCAGAATCCCAAAGATGTCAGTGGTTTTAAAGCCAATTTTTTAAAATGGCTCAGCTTCGTGGGAGTAAAATCAGGAAATGGTTTTCTCCCCGCTCACTGTCATTCACATCTGCTCTCTCAGACACCCCTTTTTATTCCCCATTCCCACCCCACTCCATAGGAAGAAAATAGTATTGTGTATATTTACACTCTACAATATGATTATTTGATAGACACATATGTTGTAGAATTATCAAGATCAAGATAATTTACACATTCGTCACCTCACTACCTCTGTGTATATGTCTGTGTGTGTGTGTATGTATATGTGTGTGTGTACGTGCATGTGTGTCTGTGTGTTGAGGGAGGAAAATACATGAGAGCCACTCTCAACAACATTCAAGTATACTCTATTGTATTGAACCGTAGTCTCCAGGCTGTACTTGAGATTCTCAGAAAACAATTTCTCCTTATAATTGAAAATTTGTACCCTTTGACATACATCACCCCGTTATGCCCTCCCCTCAACCCATGGAAGCTGCCATTCTACGTAGTTTCTATGAAACTGGCTTTTTGTAAAGTTTCCACATACAAGTGGTACCATAGAGTACTTGCCTTTCTCTGCCTGGCTTATTTCACAAAGCACAGTGCTCTCCAATGTTGTATCAAATGGCAAAATTTAGTTCTTCCTCGTGGCTAAATAATGCCTGAATAATATTCCCTGTGTGTGTGTGTGTGTGTGTGTGTGTGTACATACACATTTTCTATATCCATTCATCCACTGAAAACCATTTAGCTTGTTTCCATATCTTAGCTATTGTGAATAGTGCTATAATGAATATGGGTGTGCAAGTACTTCTTCGAAACACTGGTTTCAATTCCTTTGGCTAGGGCTTACCTGATAGCTCAGTTGGTAAAGAATCTGCCTGCAACACAGGAGACCTGGGTTCGATCCCTGGGTTGGGAAGATCCCCTGGAGAAGAGAAAGGCTATCCACTCCAGTATTCTGGCCTGGAGAATTCCATGAACTTTATAGTCCATGGGGTCACAAACAGTCGGACACAACTGAGTGACTTTCACTTTCACATTCCTTTGGCTCCATACCAGTCAAACTAAAGAGTTTCTGCATAGCCAAGGAGATAACCAACAAATTAAAAAGGCAACCTATAGAACAAGATAAAATGTTTGCAAACCATATGTTCTATAAGAGGTTTATATACAAAATATGTAAAGAACTCATAAAACTCAGCAAAAAGCAAATAATCCAATTTAAAAATGGGTGAAAGACCTGAATAGTTGTTTTTCAAAGAAGACATACAAATGGGTTATAGATATATAAAAAGATGCTCAACACCACTAATTATCAGGGAAACGCAAATCAAAACCAAAATGAGATATCACCTCACATATGTTAGGAGGGTCTTTATAAAAAGATGAGAGATAACACGTGTTGGAGAGGATGTGGAGGAAGGGAACACTGCAGCTGGGGATATACACCGGTGCACCCATCATGGGAGACAGGACGAAGGTTGCTCCAAAAATGAAAAATTGAATCACCATATGATCCTGTGACTTTTTGATCACTCTTCATGATTAACAGTCTTTATTTTCATTTATTAAGAAGTTCAGTTCAACCTAAATCAAAATTCCAGTCTCTCATCCAATTGAAAGATCCTCCTGACTCCTCCAGCCCCAACTCGTCCCGGGCTGAGGGCCCCGCAGTGGGGAAGGGAAACAGCCTGCTGCCTGCTCGTTCTCCTGGTCTTCCCCTCCCTCCTCTTTTTTTCTGTGGTGTTCCTGGCTCTTCTGGGGTCAGGCAGGAAGATGATCTTCACACATGGGGTAAGCTGTTGGTGATTCTCTGGCTGTTGAATGACCTGGTAGATGTCCATAAGCATGCTTTCTCTCTTGCGGGGTTTTGTGGGTTCTCTGAGACATCTTCTGGGAATCCTGCACCTGGCAGTTTCCTGGTAGGGGTGATGGGTTCCCCACTGACCTCTTATAACTCCCTCTCATCTCCAACT
The DNA here is from genome assembly GCF_001704415.2 of Capra hircus. Lineage (NCBI taxonomy): Eukaryota > Metazoa > Chordata > Mammalia > Artiodactyla > Bovidae > Capra > Capra hircus. The sequence continues at coordinate 51,890,584 of NC_030822.1, forward strand.
CCAGGGGTACCCACACAGCCTCTTTGATCTCCTCTCCTAACCAGTTCTCATTACTGTCCCTTTCAAGACAGCTCAAGCAGGGCCAGCCTCTAAAGATCCACCTGGCCCTCCGGACAAAACCTGGTATCTCCAAACTGTCTACTCAGACAGCTCCCAAGAGCTTTTCTGAGCTCACTTTGGTGGAATTAGAGGCAGGTCTCTGAGTCTTGATGGCTTAAGTATCCAGCCAAGGGGGGTGTCTGTCTTTCGATTTGTAGATAACTTCTTCTTTCAACATGTGATCTTGAAGCTTCCTTCTCTTATCTTGGAGGTAGACAGAGGAAGGGAAACTCAGAGTTCTCCCAGAAAAGATGCTCAGTCTCAGGCCTCCTGCTACCCGGACTGGAGTGGCTGGGAGGTGGGGCCACAGTGACAGTTTCCCTGCCTCGTGGGCAGTCTAAGGTTATGTCTGGCAATCTGTCTATTGGACAAGGTCTTGGCAGGAAACAGATGGCACACTCAGAGGGGTAATTAAAGAGAGCTGTAGAGACTATAAATGTATGAGCAGGGTTCAGGGAACACAAGGGAGGAGGAAAGAGTTTGAGTCTAAAGGACAAAAGGAGGGAGATGTTTCTGGAACCTTGGGAGACCCAGAGCTGTTGGACGGATACTGCAGCCTTTAGCACAGGGATACAGACACCCTCAAAGCATGCCCAAGCAGAGGAGCAACCCAGGGTAGTAAACACCCTGGTCTTTCTCCTCCTTCCCTTGGAAGGTGCCTCCCATTGGCTGAATTCAGCCCAGAGCCCAAGGGCAAGTTCCCACCACCTATAGAGGCCAGCTTGGCAGAAGCAGGGTGGAGAAGAAAAGAACTGGAGGGGCATGTTGGGGAATATCCAGTACATGCCCCTCTCTTCACAGTGTACAGGAACTTATTACCCACTGTCCTCAGCTTGGAGCCCCAGTGAAACAAGAGCAGAAGTCCATTTGTCAGCTAATAACCCATCACACACTGGTCTGTCTCTGCCCCTCTCCACTACGCCTGACAGCATCTGCATCCCCGTTAGAGACTGCAAAATGGGAGTGGGTTTCTGTGAGCAGAGACGGCAGCCTCTCGTCTTCCATCTGCATCCTAAACCGCGTCAATACCAAGGTAGCCCGAGTCCAGCTCTGAGCTAAGAATCGCACAGCCGCAGTGCAAAGAAGACCTGGAGTGAGATTTTGATGATCTGCCACTTCAGCTTCTCTAGGCCACGGCAGTGCTGTTCTGAGTGCACTTAATTAAGAGCTGGCTCTGGTTGGCTGGCTGAGGAGTTCTCTTAAGAGGCAGTGGCCAGGGTTGGCAAGGAAACAAGGGATGCCCAGGATGCTCAAGGTGGAGACAGCATTCCAATCTGATTTGGGGTAAGAGGGAAGAGGCCCATGGTGTCCTCTCCCTCCTCCTCTGCTTCTTCAAGGATGCTTCAGGAGGCATCCAGTCTAGGTGGCATGGCCTTGTCGGCAGGGCTGTGGATTGGTGCCAGCAACCAGGCTTCTCCTTGGAAGAGCTGACTTCTCCTGAAAAGGGGGACTGACTTTGAAAGTCTCATTCATCAACGTCAAGGCTCCTGCAGGGAGGACAAGGCCCCGTGTTGCTCGGGCTAAGAGGAGTAAACTCACTGATATATCAACTCCTTGTCACACAAGCAATCATGGATCAGACAGTATCAATGTTCATCTTTTCCTCTTCTGCAACAACACAGGGTAGGATTGGGAATTTGTGGGGATGGAAGATATAACAGGGAGGAGAGGGTACTGGGCATCTCAGCTCCCAGGGAAGCTGGGGTCCCCAGCCTTGCCTGGGATGACCGGAAATGGTGGTACAAGTCAAGCCCATCTTGCAGGCTGCTGTGTGGGATGCCCAGGGCCGCTGAGCACCAACTCCATGCTGGTTAAGAGCACAGACTTTTTCATCAGACGTTGTTCTTATTTAGTCGCTAAGTCATGTCTGACTCTTTTGCGACCCCATGGATTGTAGCCCGTCAGGCTTCTCCATCCATGGAATTTCCCAGGCAAGTATACGGGAACGGTGGCACTCAGGTTGAGTATTGCCAGATGAGTGGGGCTTAGCCAGGCAGTCCCAGTGAGGGAACTGTTCTAGACAGAGGCAATAGCCAGCACTGACCAGGGTGACAAGAGAAAGCAGTAACAGTTTTGAGATGACCAAGGGTCAGTGATGGAAGCAGAGGTGGAAGATGAGCCGGAGGGGATATCAACATATAGCTGGAAGCATCTGCCTGGCATCCTGGCAGGATGGGGCAGCCTGATCCAAAGGACAGCCAGGAGTTTATATCATCCAATAGTCCTCCTGAACGTCATCAAGTCGTTGACCCAGGTGACTGAGGCTGTGGCCTTGGGCAGGGAGAACCCTGACCCGACCCCGCACTACTCCTTGCTGCCCTGTGTCAGGTGCTGCCCGGAGTCAGCCATGGGGGCCCCAGACCACCATCTCTGTGCGCCCACCACCTGCTCCCTCCTCTGAGCTGCGCCTGGCTGGGCTGATGCCTGGTGCCCTGAAGAAGAGCAGGTGCCCTCCTGCTCGTGGGAGCAGGAGGCCAAGCAGAGCTGTGCCTTGGTCCCGGCTGCCAGGGACTGATGGGCCCCCCCCAGGCTACCAGACAGCCTCTCTCAGCTCAGGTTCCCCAACTTGCCCAGGCCCCTGTGACTCTGGCTAGCTTCGTGGAGGCAACAGCTGCATCCATGATCCAATTATATGTAAAGGGAAGGAAGAGGCTCTGTTCCCTCTGAACTCCCAGTGGCTGCTTTTAAGTGACAGGTCAGCTGGGTGCTGTCACAGCTGCTGCCTGCTGGGACATGCCGAGCAGAGACAGGGCTGGGGGAGGGTTTGAAAACGGGATGTCCCTGAACAGCTTAGAAGTTCCTGGCTGCTTCTATGAGTGACAAGGGTTGCCTGCCAGATAGGAAAACAAAATACTTTAATTGAATGGAAGAGGGGAACATGGGAGTATGGGACTAAACACTTAATCCAAGATCTCCATGATCTCGGTGAAGTCATTTAACCTTTCTTTGTAAATCCTCAGCTTCCTCACCTGCACCATGGGCATGCATGCACACTGCTCAGTTGCTTTGGTCATGTCCGACTCTTTGCAACCCTATGGACTATAGCCTGCCAGGCTCTTCAGTCCGTGGGATTCTCCAGGCAAGAATACTGGAGTGGGTTGCCATGTCCTCCTCTAGGGGATCTGCTTGGCCCAGGGATCAAACCAGCGTCCCTTGCATCTCCTGCATTGGCAGGCGCATTCTTTACCACTAGCGCCACCTTGGGTATGACGGCCTTACTGGTGAAAATTAACTGTGATAGTGAGCGTTTATGTTTCTCAGACAGGGAACTCTGACCCTGGACCTAGATGGTGATACAGTGGGAGGTACATATTTTCCTAAAGCAGAAATTTTACCCAAAGATTTTTGAGAAAAGGAATCTGTTAAACAGATAAAGATATTCTGGAAATGCATATACCACGACAATGAATTATGAAGACAAAAGAGGAAACATCAAAGCAATTCTCTGCAATGCTATAAACTCTTTGGCTGCAGCCCCAGATCTCCGGGTCCCGCTCTCTGCCTCCCTGTCACTGGGAGTACATCAGCTGAACCACCCAAGAGTGCAGTGCAGGGACCCTCTCTCCATGACGGGAGACGCAGAGTGAGTGTGGCTATGAATCCACTGCCCGAAATGGATCATTCTAGGCTTTGCATCATTGGGGAACACACTGCCCAGGAATTTAATTTCTGCTTGTGACCACAGCCATTTGGTTCATCTATCTATCTTTGCTAGAACCATAGGAAAATGGTGGGTATCCAAGGACACTTCCCCCTCCCCCGCTAGACAGTGAGTATTATGGAAATAACTCAGAAAGGAGGCTGGGGAAAGCCAGCACAGGCTAGAGGAGGCAGGAGATGACCATGGCTCAGACAGGGACAGCCCTGTAGCCCCATGGGGCTGCGAGATGTGGGACCAGAGGGCACAGAAGAAAGGGCTAAGGATGATACACTGAGAATTCTACAGAGGGGTCTCAAGACCCCTGAGCAGCTGCAGGCCAGGCAGGGAGCAAGTGCCACAAGGAGCTGAATGATGGCTCATCACTGGATACAAAAGTGACCTCTCGAAGTCCCTGCCACTTCAGTGCAGACCCAGTTTAACAATCAGTTCTCTGTTGTCCGTTGATCAAGTTCTGCCAGGTTTAAAAACGGGCGGGCTTGGTCCAGCCTTACGACCATCCTCCCTCCTCCAGGTCAGTACCACTCAGATGTCTGGGCACAGCAATCTGCTTGCTGGCAGCACATTAGCCCAGAGATGCTCAGTTTTTCCAGTGTGGCCTATGCCTGTAAGTACAGGCTACATGCAGTTTTAATGAATAACAGTGGTGATATACATTTAAAAGTATAGATTTTCAGCAGCAATACAGATGTTGAAGGGGGGAAAAAAAAGCCATCACCCCATTTAATTAATTTTACTTCTTCTGAAGTGCACAGTGATCGGCCTGGTGCTTGTCATCGATCAGTTTTGGTTAGTAGCTGAGAGTTTTGTTTTTCTAATGCTGGAAGTCTTAAAAGAAGAGTGGATTGTATTCATTTTGGCCTTCAGGTTTAAGAAGATGCTTTCCTAGAACTGCCATCCCCTGAAGATGGGCCTCAGGGCCACATATTCGGATTCACAAATTCTGGGGATCCATGGAACCAAAAGCTTTGACATTCAGAATGTCACTGTTGCTGGACCCCAAAAAAACCCCCAAACCTGTGAGAATGGCTCCTATTCATCCAAATGTGCAAATCACTTTTGAAACTCTGACTCTATTTCTACTGAATAGCTCTGCGATTCTCTGAAATACGGGATCATTCTGAGCTGGGGCATCTCATCAATGGGAAATGAGGTCTCTGGGTGTCATCTGCTCCATCCTCATCCCCTGATTGAGTCTGAAAGTCTACATGTCCTGGAACAAATCCGAATATATCCTCCCCAAACTCCTCCCACAAAGCTTCATGTTCTCTGTGTTCAGATTGCTTCAGGAAAAAAAAAAAAAAATGTAATGAATCACAGGGATCCAATACTTTGGCATCACTTGGTGCTGAGAAAGTATTTCAGTGAGTCTGTCTGACAAGTGTCTTCCACCCAGGAAGACAGACACAAGAATGAAGAAAAGAAACGATCTTGATGACATACTCTAATACGTTCTGTCACAAGCCCAGGCTACAAAGTTTGCGGTGCAGACTCTCACGGTGGTTAAGGCTCTTTTGACTTGAAGAACTGTTGAAACCTCCTTCCTCCCTCTTCCCTGCAGGTACACTGCCCACAAAAGGCCTTAGCTTTACACATTTCAGCACAGCTTCTCGCACACTTTACTGGAAGGGGACAAGGCCTTATGCAACTAAGCGCATAAGATCATTAAATAAAACAAAATGCTTGATTAAAAACGTCAAGTGGACAGCTGAGGGTCAGGTGGGACATATCTGGCCTGAAGGCTCTAAGTATATACCTATAAAAAAAGGATCCATAAAGAGCCCAGGTGGGGAATTGAAAACATATGTAATGGAGATTACAAGTTTCAGGGCGCCACTGCCTGAATTTCTTCAAGCTTGTTTGATGTCTTTCAGGCTCAAGATGCAGGCACAGGAACCTGCACTTCTTTCCAATGCCTGGTCCAATCTCAGCTAACATTCAGGGCCTCTGGGCACCAGGCACTCTGTTCAGAACTTCCCTTTAAATTGCAACCAGTCCTCTGAGGAAGGGATTATTAATCCCCTCCATTTTTTTTTCCCTGGTAGTTTTAAGCTTTAATCTTCTTTGTAGGTAACAGAAGTAATGAGTTTCAAAACAGAATTTTTTTTTTAATGTTTAATATATTTCACTCAATGGCAAAGTGTTTATTTGTCCTGGAAAAATCTTACTGTTCATTTTTCTCTTTATGATTTCTCTGATTGCTGCAAAGAACAAAATCACCTGCCAATTTCACGTTTGCTCATTTCTACCGCAATGGGTAAGGCCACTTTGCATAGTGTTTGCTCTTTGGACAGTCACTTAATCCCCTTTTATTGATGAATGGTTTGGGGGAAGGGAGGGTCTTCAAGGCCAGCATTCTTTTTTTTATTTTTCAAACCTCAGCACTTCCTTACTGCCAGCTGATATTGTTTAAATATGTACAGTCTTGGGGAGAAATGTTCCTAATAGCGTAGTTCTCAAATGTCAGTGTGCTTAAGGGTCACTTGAGAAACAGGACAAGCAGGTTTGGGGTTCCTGCCACCCAGGCGTCTGATCCAGAAGGATGGTAGATCAGGCACCCTGGTGGAGCTTGGGGTCTTCACACCTGAGATCTCCCGGCAGCAGCCCTTCCTCTGTCCCCAGGCAGACATGATCCACCTCTCCCCTGTTTTGGAAGCTCCTTCCAGGATCTTCTGATCCAGTGCCGAAACCCGGAAGCAATCCCTACAACTTTCCAGGACCGGCAAGAGAGAAAAAAAGAGAATAAAGAGCAAGCGGAACTCCTCCGCTCCTTCTACGTCCAATGCCAAAGGAATGACCTTTGCGAGTCTCTCCTGTAACACGCCCTTTCCCACCTCTTTTGCGGATGGGAGCGGGCGCGGCCGGGCTCCGCACTCCGCAACAAGTGCGGCTGTGACCATAATCCTCTAAGGAGAGTTTACGAGTCTGTCTCTGGCATTTAAAATTAATATACTTATTAAGAGAGCAGGAGAGTGCTTTCAGGGTAAATGCCTTTTTATTTTTTTCCCCAGGGTGAAGGCCACTTAGCTCAGATTCCAAGTCAGCTGACTTTAAGGAGCCTTGGGATGTTCAGGGCTTAACTGTACAGGAAGAGGATGTTCTACACACAGCCAGGCTGCATTTTCTCACACTGGGTTCCGGCTCCGCCCCAAGGGTCTCTGGGCAGATCGCTGCTGAGCCCTTTCTGACCCAGAATCCAGCCTCTTCAAGCTGTGCTCTCCTTGCTTCTGGTCTGCCTGGGCACTCATCCACCGGGCCTCCTGGGGCCATTCCTCTATATCCTCCCACTCTTTCTTTATCCGGTCAGTCTTAGTATTCATGCTTTCATTCATTAGTTTATCCAGCCCTTTCAGCATACCAGGCATTGGAGAGCACATGAATAATATATGTCCCCACTGTTAAGAGCTCACACTTCAGGAAATCTGCTTCAAAGGTAGAGAGATATATGCTAAAACTCTAGTTGAAATTTTACTCTTGTTGAGCAGTCAAACTCCTATGCATCAGTCAAAACCCTACTTAAATATGCCCAACCTACCAAACTCCTGCTTACTGGCCACCCAAGGTCAGACATTTCCCCTGTGCTTATAGCACATGGCTGTATTTCATGGCTATTTCAGCCCCTGTCATTGCTGTGAGTATCTGTCTCCTCCTCGGCCTGTGAGGGTTTCCTAAATGTGTGTCCTTTGCTGAGCCCAGCACCCGCTGTAGAACAGGTTAGTGACTTTCCAACTTTTGTGAACCTAAGAACCTCCTGGAAAAGTTGTTAAAAGTACTGACCCCCCTGTTCCACCCCTAGGAGATCAGATTCAGTAGGCCTGAGATTGAAGCTCAGGGATTGTGTTTTTCTGTGTGATTCTGGTGCAATTCTGATCTACAGACCACACTTTGATAAACCCTATGCCAGTGTCCCAGTCTTCCCTGGTGGCTCAGGGGTAAATCATCTGCCTGCCAAACAGAAAATGAAGGTTTGATCCCCAGGTCAGGAAGATCACCTGGAGAAGGAAATGGCAACCACTTCAGTGGGTTTGGGAAATCCCATGAATTGAGGAACCTGCCGAGCTATAGTCCAAGAGGTCACAAGCATCAGACACCACTTGGCAACTAAACAACAACAAATGCCAGTGTCTCAATAAAAATTTTTAATAAGTGAATGAAAACCCCCAAATTTAAAGGTCAACAAAAAAGTCCATGATTTTAATAAGGTCGGTGGATTTTACCAGTGTGATTTTCCTAGCTTTGAAATTGTATACAGGTATGTAAAGTATTAGCATTAAGGATAACTGGGTGAAGTGTACGTGGCAGCTCCTTGTACTATTTTTGTAACGTCCTATAAATTCATAATTATTACAAACTAAAAAGTCTTTTTAAAAGTCACAGGGTTTTCCAAAACCTCAAGGATGTGTGGTTGTGATTTGCTTCAAATCTATCTCCTGATCTTTCACCCTATTCTCTAGAGATATCAACAATCCACACACTATCTGCTGAGTACAATTAATCACATAATTATTATACAATTACTTTTCTATTATTAATAAAATGTACTTCATTCTTTGCTTAATTTCTCAATAGCCTCCAAAGTACTCTTACAATAAATATTTACTTTTTAAGCAAAGCATACTAAAATGACTGGGGTACTTGGGGATGTTGAGGACAATTCTTTTCTTTCTTAGATTTTTTATTTATTTACTAATTTTTTATGGATGCTCTGGGTCTTCGCTGCTATGCATGGGCTTTCTCTAGCTGTGGAGAGTGGGAGCTACCCTCTGGTTGCAGCACGCAGGCTTCTCAGTGTGGTGGCTTCTCTTGTCGTGGAGCCAGGGCTCTAGGGCATGCAGGCTTCAGCAGTTACTGCACATGGACTCAGTAGTTGCAACTCGAGGGCTGTAGAGCGCAGGCTCAGGAGTTATGGGGCGCGGGCTTAATTGCCCCATAGCATATGAGATCTTCCTGGACCAGGGATGATCCAGTGTCCCCTGCATTGCAAGGCAGATTCTTAACCACTGGACCACAGAGAAGTCAGAGGACAACTCTTGAGATAATGGGGACAGTATCACAAATTCAGAACTCTTGCTGTCTTTATGTGCCTGTAGACACCACTGGTTCTCAGTGACATCACAGTCACCCAGGGAGCTTCTAAAACTCACAGTGCCTGGGCAGCATCCTATTCCCATTAAAATGAGAATTTCTGGGGTGGAGCATGGGTGATTCCAACCAATGGCATAGGCTCTAAGTGGAGGCTGGCCCCAAAGAGGACGTGGATGCAGCTGTGGGCCCTTCGCAGGTGGCAAGCACCTCTGGAGCCCTTTCTGGACTGCTGCCTCTAAATTCAGCTCCCTGAGATCTACAGCCCTATTCAGGGAGAGTGGCCTCTGACCTCTTCTCTTCTTTTTCTCATTCCTCAGAGCCAAGGCCTGGGAGCAAGCAGGACTCACGGCGGCTAGCCTTCCAATGGAGGCTTTTGTTTTGTCTCCCTGCTCTTCAAAGGCGCAGGTACCTTCTTGTCCATTTGGCTGAAAGACTCCCTTCAAAGCCCATTGGCCTTTCACACGGTTTGGATGGCCCTCCATGTTCCCTGGAAGCTCCCCAGGCCTGACTGGCTCATTTACAATTTCTGCCCAGGTCAGCATCCTTTCTCGGGAGGGTCTGCCAGGACCGTACTGGTCTTCTAACAGAGTGAAGGGTCCACCCTGAGGACCCCTTGTGCTGGAGAAAAAACAGGCCAGCACCCAGCTCTGGGCCAGAACTCCAGGCTGGGGGCTTGGTGGGATCCCGTCTGCTCATGGCACGGATGCAGGATCCCTTTGATTCACTGCTGATCTTCTGCGTGCCACTGACGGGGCAATTTTTTCAGGTCAGGATTCTCCTGGTCTAGAGAGAGGGGAGCAAGGACATGGTGCCTGGCAGCTCACAGACTACAACCACTACCATCCAGCAGCTGGGGACGGGGACACAGGAGGTGTCCAGCACAGACAGTCTGCCACTGCTGCCTAGGACCAGAGTAAAGTGTCTGTGTCTCTAGATAGCCTTTCACTCTGACTGGGCTGTGCAGGCCCCCTGGAAGCCCCATCAGAGATGGCCTACTTAGCTAGCGAGGCCTGGCTGGCTGCCATGTAAGCAAAGGCTTCTAACAAGCTGTGGTCTCCACAGACTCACCTGAGACGCTAAACATCTTCGCTCCAAGGACACCTTCCCTGTCTGTACCCAGGCGCGTGCGCTCACTCCAGGCCCCTCCTCCCTCCCACTCTCCTTCTCTTTCTTGGCATAGATTTGCCGGTCAAACTGAGAAATAAAGGCCTCAGATGTTCAATGTGCTAAACTTTATGACTGTTTTGAACAGAAATGTGAACCTTCCTGTGGATGAATCTGGTGACCCAAAGTGAAGCCAAGGCAGTTTTAAATCTTGAGCTTGGCCACTGTAATTGCCAAAGTTTATTTAGCCTGGATGTCAGTCCTGCATTTTGCACATTAAAGTCTCCCAATCCACTAATAGGTACTATTATTTCTTGTGCCCATTTTACAGATGAGGAAGTTGAGATCCTGACATGGCAAACATTGAGCTGAGTTAAGAGGCTACCTGTTTCATCACTGTGTTCTTCTGTGTAACCTCCAGAGTCTAACACTCTAAGATCAGTCACAATGCCTAAGGAAGTCAGCAGAGCCTGGCTCCCTGAGGGATGGATGGGGAGCAGGGCCTCTAGAGCAGGGGACTGGGGAAGAGGTGCCTTGGCCACGGTCTTCTTGACTTGTTGGGTGAAAAGTACCTGGTGGACAGAGCCCTGGTTTGAATCAGAGGTAGGATATATAGGCCTAGTCCTTTGAGGCCTGACACTTGGGGAATGTCCAAGATGGGGTGGCCCAATTTCTATTCAAATCTGACATAGGCTGGGGAGAGGGAGAGCATTGGAGGGGGTGGCAGGTGAAGCAGAGCAGAGATGCCCCCACTCTGATCCCTCCAAAGGGAAAAGCTCTTGAATTGGTTAATTGCACTTAGGGGAGGCATCTTGACAGCGTCTTTCTCTTACCCTTCTTCTATATCTTCTTATCCCATTTCCACTCACTGCTAGGTGACTTTGGGCAATTTCTATTCCTCGGTTTTTTCATCTGTAAAATGGAGATAATAACAGTCCCCAGAACTCCTGACAGTGTTAGATAGGAGCAGAAGTAAGCCTCTTTTGGGACCTGAATAACTAACAAGTTCTTTTTCCTCAGGAGATGCTGTGGTTAGATAAAAGAGCTTCTTGACTGTAAGACACATGAGAATATTCTATAGAGAAAAGCAGTAGCACCTTCTTCCCTAGCGTATTGTCTGAACTGCTCTGACTGAGGTGAAAAACAATAATAAACATTGTTTGAGTACCTACTGGGCACTTTTAAGAGCATCACTTCATTCAGTCCTTATGTCAGCTCTCAAGAGTACTTCCTTTTCCAGAGGAGGATGCCAGGGCTCAGAGGTTAAGTACCTTGCCCTTGATTTCATCCGAGCCTCCATGCCATAGCCTCCACCAGCAACAGAATATGGACTGATCATATGACCTTCGGATAAACCTTGTAGCTCAAGGAGTCTCACTTGGGCTTGCTCGAGCCATCAGCCAAACAGAGATCAGAAAATCATCGTGCGAAGAGTTTCTCTTCTCTTGCAGTAATAAATTCTCCCGACATTAGCAGGAGCTGGGGGCCGGGCAGCTCAGGACGCTGACTGACAGCTCTCAAGCAGAGCTGGCAGAGGACAGAGCGGGAATGGCATCCGAGTGCATGGCCGTGGGCAGGGTGATTGCTGGGCTCCCGTGAGAACAGGCGGTCCATGAGGCTTTGACTCACACTTTGTAAATTGGTTTCATGCATGGGCTATCAATAGGGGCCTGGCTAGATAATAGGATTTTCCAACACACTTCTTCCCCCCTTCTCCTCTGCAGCTGTCCAAATCTCCATGCAGAGCACCTGGAGGGGATGTGATGTGCTTGGCAGGGCACGCCCGGGGTCAGGCTCCACAGCTCTGGCCCAGGTGACGCGGATCTAAGAGGCCATGGTTCAGAGCAGCCTCGGAGAGAGGCTTATGTGCTTCATAATTGGGGGTTGGAGGCAGCGTCTCGGGCAGCCCCTGCCTGGCAGGCTATAAATTTAGGCGCTGTCAGCCACCCCTGTCCATTATGGGGGAGGGTCCTCAAGAAGTGCCAATGGGCCACAGTGACTGTTCATGGCTTGGCTGAATGGTTCCACCAGCCTCGACTGCCCACAGCCAGTCTCTGCCATGTACAATCTGATTCCTGACTGATCAGAACCCAGAAACCCAAGCATCCCAAATGTAACCATTCCCTAGAGGCAGAGTCTGGGGAACGTGGATTATTGGGCATGCACTCTCAGGAGAGATGGGGTGAGGGAACAAAGCCAGGATGTGGTCTGGGCTGAGGCCAGCTTCAGCCTGGTCCTCCTGGGAGCCCAGGAGCATCGTGAAGTCAGACTCACTCTGCGGCATGGGGGCTGGTCTTTTGTGCGCTTATGCCAATCAGTGATTGACCGTTGGCTTAAGGCTGCCCTCTGGGGTCGTGTGAAGTCACATTGTGTCCAACTCTGCAACCCCACGGACTGTAGCCCGCCAGGCTCCTCTGTCCATGAGTTTCTCCAGGCAAGAATACTCAAGTGGGTTGCCATGCCCTCCTCCAGGTGGGCTTCCCAACCCGGAGATTAAACCCATGTCTCTTGCATCTCCTGCATTGTCAGTGGGTACTTTACTAGCCCTACCAGGGAAGCCTCAGTCTGGGGTCAGGTGGCTTCTATTCAGCTGAGACCACCTCTCTGGAGAAGAGGATTGGGAATGAGCTTTAGTGGCAAATGGTCACAGCAGCCGGGGGATGGGTGCACCGGACTAGCCGTGGGGGATCTGGGCAGAGCACCAAGAGCATCACTGCACCGCCCCCATGGGGTTTAGCCAGGACACAACTCAGCCAGAGCCCCATCAAGAGCCAGCCTGGTGATTCTGATTTCTAGACAGCCAGAGGGCCGAGGAGCCAGACGGCACTGAAGTGAGCAATGTCTGCGACTGCCTAGCCGTCACCTCCAACACCCAGACTCTGAAACTGCAAAGGCACAGTTCATGCATTTGCCTTCTGATCTCTTGCCAGCAGGGACAGAGTTCTGCAGGTTCCATCAAGGGCAGTGCTGGGGGCTTCTCCCAGGCTCCCTGAATCCAGGGCCATCCCATCTGCACTCAGGACACCTACCAGAGCTGCTCTGTGACGATCTGAAGCCTCCTCCCCTGGAGCCTTTAATATAAGTTTGCTGCCGAAACACAAATATCCGCCTCCGATGCGGAAGAGAAATTAAATTAGGAACAATCTTAATTCTTTCTGGCAGAGGGAAGCGAGCGAGAGCTGTCAGTTCCCCAATGATGTATTGTTAAGGAAATCCAGGTTTAAAGGTATTTCATAAGTTTGCCTTTGCCTGCTAATAAAGAGAGTCAGCTAACGGAATCCGATCACCGGGTGAGATCGTAATGAGATAATATGGTGTACTCCACAGAGACCCAGCCGGCTCCTTGAAATTCCTCCGAGAGACTTTCTGAAGTGCCACATTGTGACGAGCAGGGGAGAGTAAGAGGGAAAGAGAGAAGGGAAAATGGGCATAATTAGCCAAGCAGATTAGGCGATTCAACAAAGATCATACAGTCTCAGCAGGCAGAGGAGCTGCGGTATTTATCAACATACCTCGCCTTTGCCTCTCGGTCTCCAGACCTTTCTGTTTCCTCAGTGAGATAAACAAGCCCAGAGCCATCTTCCTGGAATAGGCAGAGATTGAAGGCCTTATCGTGAGCAAATAAGCAGATTTTCCTGGGGTCCTCAGCAGCTGGCTGGCAGTGGGTCTCCCCCAAGCCCACAGGTCTTGGGGAAAGGGACTGTGTTCAAAAGAAGCCTTGCCCCAGGACTGAGATCACTCTGGTGGGTATCCAGCTTTGGGGTCAGGGCTCCAGTCTGGTTACCAGCTGTGTGCTTGGTACTCAGGTTGGGCGGGTTGCAGTGGGACTTAGGATCAACTTTGATGGTATTTGGCCCCTGCCCTGATTGTCCCAGGGCTGTGCTGGTTATTTGGGCTACGATCTGGGGAGGCCTTGGGATTCCCAGGTGGTGCTAGTAGTAAAGAACCCACCTGCCCATGCAGGAGACATAAGGAACACTGGTTCAATCCCTGGGTCGGGAAGATCCCCTGGAAGAGGGCATGGCAAGCCATTCCAGTTTTCCTGCATGGAGAATCCCATGGACAAGAGGAGCCTTGTGGGCTATAGTCCACAGGGTCGCAGGGAGTCAGACAAGACTGAAGCACACACACACACACACACACACACTCACACACGTGCTGGGAAGGGCTCATTCTGTGCATGCACGCACCTGTGTGAGAAACCTGTCTGGGTGCACACAGTCAACCTGTTTGGTAAACCAGAAAAGAAGACCCCACCACCACCACTCAAAGAAATGGGATTCAGGGCTTAACGCAGTAAAAAACTTCGAAGCTCTTGTTTACTATTTAAGCCAGCTCAGCCCCTGTACCCACTCTGACCTCAGGCCCAGTCACATAGGGATAGACAGCTTTTGGGGGCTTTGGAAAACTGATGAAAGTTATGCAAACTCTTTCCAGAAAAAGTACAGATGTACCCACACATGTCCAAGTTGTGGTGCAGTTTCATGGGGATACAGATCTCGACCATGAACCCCAGATTTCAAAACTCTGAAGAAGGGGTGGTATTGAAGGGATGGTCTGCTTTGTTAGCTGATCCTGGGTGGATCCCATGGAGACGTTGCCTGGGCAGACGATCATCCAGAAATTGACCAGCCCCTGGAAACAGGAGGGCTCTAGAGCGGGCTTTAGGTTTTATTTCCTGTGCTCTCCTGGTTGTGTTTTCAGGCCTCTGGGTTTCTGAGGGAAAGGAAAGTGAGAGGCCGGCAGGTTAGGCCTTAGGGACCCCAAGAGAGGAGAGAAGCCAGGATCCACAGGGAGCCTGTGCAACTGCCTCCTGCCTTGTGGGATCTTTGTCACCTCTGCTCCGTGCCCCAGGTGTCCCAGCAGAGGATCTCTTGGGGAAAAGGGGATTTCGTGCTGGCTTCGGAAGACAGCAGAGCAGGCTGGCTGGGGAGCCTGGGTGCCCTGCTACAGCCAGGCTGGAGAGAGAGCCCCAAGGGACAGAGCAGTGGGGGCTGCCCCAGAAAGGAAGAGAAGGAACTGAGGCCCCGGGGCTGTGAGGGAGGGACAGGAGCCACATGAGCGCTGTTCGCAGAAGATGCGGGGCCAGGAAGGATTCCGAGATCCGAAGAAAGCTCTTTTCTGCAGGACTCCCCACTTTTTTTCTGGTTGCATCTGAGTACCCCCAACTTCCCCACACCCTCCCCTCACTGCCCCCAGCCCCCTCAGAGTGTGTGATGGATGTTCTGTCAAGGAGGGAGGGTTCGATCTGGATTTCCAATCTCCTCTGGATGCACCACCGCCAAAATACAATACGCAATTACAGGGGCACGATACATCAGTGACCACTGAGGAAAGAAACCCTATCTGGACAGCAACGCCAATGGCTGGCATCTAACTGCATGACCACAGTCAGCCCAGAACCCCTGGGCTCTCTCGCAGGGAGCCAGCAGCCTCCCAACAACCCAGCACACCTCTCAAGCCCTAGCCTCATCTTGTCTTCAGCCGCCAGCACTCATGTGGCTCCTGTGTCCGGGCTCTGCACAAAGGCGGCAGAGCATCATGGCAGGGGCCCTGGGATCAGAGGGGCCCAGGCCCGTTCACTCACTCATCCACTGACTGGCACTTTTGGAGCATCCCTCACCTGCCAGGTGCTGTTCTAGGCTGCGGGGTGTAGCAGTGAACAGGACTGACCGCCCAGGGAGTGGACATTCTAAGGAGGACCCTGAGGTGTGGATTCCTGGGTGGATACTGCTCTCCCCACCACATGAGCTCCCTAGCCACACCCTCTTGCAGAGCGATAGGGCAGATTCCTTCAAAATGGTCTGGGGGCAGCTTCAGGGCCCTCAGACCCTGCCCTCCCACCTCCCACCTCCTTGAGTTAAGAAGGCAGATGTCAGGATCCATTTTTCTCTCTTCCTATCTCCTGCGGTTCCAGGCCTGGCCCTGGCAGGGTTCTGTGAGTACTCTAGAGTAAAGCGCTTCCCTTCTCTGCTCCTGGTTATTCTCAATGATGCATGCATGACTACGTGATCAGTCACTTCAGTCATGTCCAACTCTTTGCAACCCTATGGACGACAGCCCAACAGGTTCCTCTGTCCATGGGATTCTCCAGACAAGAATACTGGAGAGGGTTGCTATGCCCTCCTCCAGGGGATCTTCCCAACCCACGGGCTGAACCCAAGTCTTCTACGTTTCCTGCATTGCAGGCAGATTCTTTACTGCTTAGCCACTGGAGAAGCCCATTCTCAACTATAGGATGAGGCTAATGACACCTGCTCCAGGCACATCACAGGGATTTTGCTAGGATTGTGGAACCCACAGTGGGTCCAGATAGAGAACAGGCCTCAGGAGTCACTGAGCCCAAAGCCCTCTTTCCACAGAAGAGGAAACTGAGGTTCCGAGTGGTACCTAGAAAGAGAGTCTGAGAAAGCTCTTGGTGACTGGAAAGCTCTCTATAGATACAGGAATTGTTATATTATTGTGGTTATTTTCCCTCGGAGCACACTGGCTGGTCTCTCACGGCCTTAGCAGGGAAGGGAGGCACAAGAGTAGAGTCCTTCCCTGCAGGTCCCCGAGCCCTTCATTTGTCCTTAAAGACCTCACTGGCCCCAAGCCTCATATGGCTCCCTCTGCCGTGGCTGCCCAGCCCCACTAAGAGGAAGGAAGCTGTTTATTGCTTTCTTGCGTGGTGGGGGAGGCTGGAGTTATAGGCTAATTAAACCACAGACAGATTCCTCAGCAGTTGGCTGGGACCATAAGTGCTGTTACAACAGTGAAAGGCCAGAGATGACAGATGGAGTGTTTTCAAGACTATGTCACCGTCGCCCCCGAACACGGCTTCTACTCCACCCCTCGGCTTCGGGGCCGTGCTCCATGGGGCGACTGCTCTGTGTCAGGGAAGTGTGTAGACAACGAGGGGAAAAGGCAAGAACAAAGAAGAACAAAGCCGGCTCAGTCTAAACACAAAAGCAAGAAATAGCAAACTGACCCACACCATGGTCTCCTCGGAAGTATATAAATTGTCCAAGAAACTTCTCAATGAAAGACTTGGAGAGTCCTTCCCAAAGTCTAACTGAGATCACCCGTGTGCCAAGATAGCGAAGGGACAGGGGAAAGGAAAACGATGACTGAGCCACGGGACAGAAGCAGGGAGGTGGGAGAGGGATGGACAAGGACCACACTGCGGCAGACTGCTGACCTCTAGACGGGTGTTCCTCTTTGTGCACCAGTCAACAGAGAGGATTATACCTTTGTCCTTCCTTCCTCCCGCCTCTTCCAGGAAGTTGAGTTAGATGAGATATAGCCAAAATCTGGACTTAACTTTGGTTTCCATGCTACCCACAATCACTGAGGGGGAAGGAGGAGGGTGACGAATTAATGACCTCATAATTTAAAATGACCTGTAAAGTGTGGAGATTCCTTAAAAAATTGCTAATAGAACTGCCATATGACCCAGCAATCCCACTGCTGGGCATACACACCGAGGAAACCAGAATTGAAAGAGACACGTGTACCCCAATGTTCATCGCAGCACTGTTTATAATAGCCAGGACATGGAAACAACCTAGATGTCCATCAGCAGATGAATGGATAAGAAAGCTGTGGTACATATACACAATGGAGTATTACTCAGCCGTTAAAAAGAATACATTTGAATCAGTTCTGATGAGATGGATGAAACTGGAGTCAATTATACAGAGTGAAGTAAGCCAGAGAAAAAACACCAATACAGTATACTAACACATATATATGGAATTTAGAAAGATGGCAATGATGACCCTGTATGCAAGACAGCAAAAAAGACACAGATGTGTATAGCAGACTTTTGGACTCAGAGGGAGAGGGAGAGGGTGGGATGATTTGGGAGAATGGCATTGAAACATGTATACTATTATGTAAGAATCGAATCACCAGTCTATGTCCGATGCAGGATACAGCATGCTTGGGGCTGGTGCACGGGGATGACCCGGAGGGATGTTGTGGGAAGGGAGGTGGGAGGGGGGTTCATGTTTGGGATCGCATGTACACCCGTGGTGGATTCATGTCAATGTATGGCAAAACCAATACAGTATTATAAAGTAAAATAAAGTAAAAATAAAAAGTTTTAAAAAAGCAAGATATTGGAGCTAGGAAATAAAGTACAGTAATAAATTTTATTTCTCTGAAAGCAATACATTTAACTATTTTGTAACAAAAATAAAAATAAAAATAAATAAAAATAAAATGACCTGTAGGGAAGGAGTGTATCTGGGTGTGGAGTTTGCCAAGTTGCATTTGAGTTCCCTCCTCCCTGCCTCTTGAACAGTTCATTTAACCTTCTCTGGGCCTTTGGTTCCTCCACTGTAGTAAATACAACTAAATATTCCTGCCTTATGGGATGCTGTAAAGTTCAAGAGGGATCATGCATTTAATACCCCATGGTGCTTGGCAGAGTGAATTGTGATTATTCAGCCACTCATCAGAAGACATGGGCTCCAAGAGGAGTTGGATCCTTCACTACCTGAAAGAATAAATCTCCACTTTGTTTGACAATGAATTCTCCACAGCCTTTAGACTCAGAAAATTCACCCTAAAATCTAGTTTGACTTCCACCTGCTGCAAGATATGTTTGTCACTCAGTTGTGTCTAACTCTTTGTGACCCCAAGGACTGTAGCCCGCCAGGCTCCTCTGTCCATGGAATTCTCCAGGCAAGAATCCTAGAATGGGTTGCCATTTCCTTCTCCAGGGGATCTTCCCAACCCAGGGATCTAACCCAGGTTTCCTGCACTGCAGGAAGATTCTTTACCATCTGAGCCACCAGAGTCCCCAAAAGTACAGATCCAGAAGACGTCATTGAGAGTTAGAAGAGCTGGTGTTCAAAGAAGGCCCGGCTCCCACCTCCCTCCAACTGGGAAGACACTGTAAATCCATCCAGCCTGTTTATCTCTCCTTCCTGCCGCCCACGATCCTCAAAATTCTACAAGGTCACTTGGCCCAGCTGGAGTCCCAGCTCAGGCACTGATGTGATGCAGTCTGACAGCCCTGTCTCCTGCTGCCAGGCCAGGGCCTGGACAGAGGCTGCCAGGCTGCTGCTGGGATGGGGTGGGGGTGGGAGGGCAGCTGCATGTCAGCCTGGTCGCAGCCTGGGGGAAGCAGGGACCGAGGAGCTGCAAAGTGCTATCAGATAGAAAAACTGAAGAGAAAGTTGCGGGATGCCTCCTCCCCTCTCCCTGTCCCCATCTGCCACCTTCACCCCCTCCCCACCCCATGCCCTGCAGGCTCTGAGACCAGCTAGAGTCTGGGAGTCCCTATCACTCGGGTTTCTGAGTTCAGGACATGGGTAGGGAGGAAGAGGGGACCTGAGACCCTCTCACTCTGCCCTGAGTTGCAGCTGTCCCTCCTCCTCATGGCTTCATTGTCCTGCAGAGCTCAGCATCTCCCCACTGAGACCCCACCTCCCATGTATGTTTTTCAACAGCCCCTTCAGGGCCCCGAAAAAAGAGGAACTGACATGTGAGAAGACCCTGCTTTGTCCCAAGGACTGTATCAGGCACTTGTGTGTTACCTCCTCGAAATCTTCAAGCCGTAAAGTCCGTTGGGGACCCGGGGAGGGGAAGGGAGGAGGGGGAGGGAGGAGGGGAAGGGGCAATGGCACACCTAGTCTCCAGACTATAAAAAGAGTTAGGAACTGTCTACAGAGGTGTGGGTGCAGCTTAAGGAAACTAACCGCAGTCGGTGGGCTGTCCTTAGACTAGCCGCAGCAGGGTCTCTGCCCTTCCCTGGGTCTGAAGGGACAAGGGCAGAAGCAGGCAGTTACTGGCACAGAGAGAGAGTCACGTTCAGAGCAGGGGTAGGGGACCACCTGATAGGAGCTGTGGCCCTTGATGGAGGAACATGGCCAGCTGATGGGGATGCTGCGGAAAAAGGGACTCAATCCCAGGCTCACTGCTCTCCTGAGCTCTGATATCCTACTGGTGCTGCCCACTGGCTCAGCCCAACCCGGGGGCCAGAGAGCAAGGATGTTGTGGATGCTGTGCGTTGGGGCGGAGCAGGTGGGGAAGGGTAGAGAGCGGACCGGGAGAGGCAAAGAGCAGGTGGTCAGCACACATGAGACAGGAATGATCCTTGTTTACGGGGGGCAGAGTCCATAGCCAGTTATAGAGGCAGACCCCACACCCGTGTTCTCCATAATTTTATCTGTCCAGTGTCCTCTCTCCAAGAAGTAGGACAGGAGGTAAGGACGGACGGGTGGCAGAGTGTTCTCATCTCGCCTGATCTGAGCTTCCAGCTCCTGACAGTTCCCCAACCCCTGATGCTCTGATAGTCTCTCAGGTCTGCAGAAGGTACAGAATCTAACTCAACTCGATCCTCAACTGGCTTCTGACCTTGAGAAGTCCCTTAGGCTCTCTGGGCTTCAGTCTTCGCATCTGTGAAGAAAAAAAAAAAAAGAGTAAAATACTGTCCCTGCTTCTGTTACAGATATTTTGAAAGGATGAAAGTGGGATACACATGTAAAATTCTTTGGCATTAAAATCAAGCCACAAATGCAGAAGAAAAATTATGTTTTAATTTAATAAATGTTTACGAGACAAATTAATACCTGCAGGCATTGTTCCTCGTGCTGAGGGTGTAACAGCAAACAAACAGGCAAGTGTCTGCCTTCCTGGGGGAGGAGGGCAATGAACAGACACAGGAACACAGAGTCTGTGAAATGCCTGGAGGGGAAAGGAAGCAGCGTGGGCACTGGGAGGGCGGGGAGAGAGGGCTGCTGTTGTATACGGGGTGGTTTCAGAAGACTTTGGGAGAAGCCATTTGAACAAAAATTTGAAGGAAGTAAGAAAGAAAGACTTATGGAGATGCAGGGCAAGGAAACAGCAGATGGAAAGGCCCTGAGGCTGAAGAATATCGGCCACCTGACAAAAAGCATGGAGGCCAGCATGGATAGACACAAGTGATTGAGATGAAGGGGTTAGGGGCCACACTGCCAGGTTAGTAAACTGAGGGAAATAAGAGTGGAAGTGGGGAGAACTGATAGAGGCTATTGCAGTCGCCCCCTGATGCTGGGAAAGGTTAACGGCAGAAGGAGAAGGGGGTGACAGAGGATGAGAGGGTTGGATGGTGTCACTGACTCAATAGACATGAGTTTGAGCAAGCTCCAGGCGATGGTGAAGGACAGGGAAGCCTGGTGTGTAGCAGCCCATGGGGTTGCAAATAGTTGGATACGACTTTCCAACTGAGCAACAAGATAAGAGGTGATAGGTTGCACTTGTTGGAGGTACAGTAGGCCCCCCCTCTATATACGAATGAGTTCTGTTCCAAGAATGGGTTTCTTTGGTCCAGTTTGCTCATAAGTCTAACAAAGTTAGCCTAGGTACCCAACTAACACAGTCAGCTATATGGTACTATCCTGTAATATGTTTATAATATTTTTCAAACAAATAGTACATAAATAAGCACAAAAAATAAATAGAATATTTTAAATCTTATAGTACAATACCTTGAAAAGACAGTGGTACAGCACAACAGCTGGCATACCGGGGCTGGCATCGAGTGAACAGGCGAGAAGAGTTACCGACTGGAGGAGGGAGAGGAGGTGGGAAGACGGTGGAGCTGAACCTTTGTCCGCAACAGGAGACGGAGGGCAAACTGCAGTTTCAGTCATGCCTGACGTTGATGGCACAGGTTCTGGTTCCTTGCTGGTTTCGATGCTATGTACCTTCTTGGAAAAGCTGTCCAGGGACTTCTGGGTAGTGGCTCTCTTTTTCTCATCATGGATGACATGGTGGTGCTGAATGGCATTCTGAACGGCTGCTGCAACCTTCGTGTACTGTGCTATGTTTGGGTCCTGGGCCTCAAAAACTAACAGTGCCTCTTCTTGTAAAGAAAATCCCCTTGCCATTTACCTGCATCATAGATCTCTTTGATTCTTTAGTTACTTCCTCTTCTTTTTGCCTCTCCTCATCCATTCTCTGGGCCTCCAATTCCATTCTTATTGCTTGGTGCTTCTAAGCAGTATGAGCTACGTTATTACTGCTTTTACGCTTGCTTCCAGACATCCTGGGTTTGAAATAAAGATACTGTACTACTGTCTTCTATACAGTGTTGTACAGCAAAGTGCACAAAACACAACCATCTGTAGAGGATGCACCCACCTGACAACGTACCCCAGACATGTGGACTAACTTGAGTGGTTGGACATGCGAACACACATTCATAACTTTGAAATTTCCCAATTTGAAGGTTCACATGTAGGGGACTTACTGTAATGGGAGTGGTCAGATACCAGCAAAACCAGAGGATTGTTCATAGATTGGGTGTGAATTATGAAAGACAAAGAGAAGTTAAGATTGATCTCAAAGTTTTTGGCCTAAGCAGCTAGATAACAGTGTTGCCGTTTGCAGAGCTGGAAAAATTGTGGGTGGAACAGCTTTAAGGGGAAATTTTGTTCTGGACTTGTTAAGTAGATCTGAATGTTAGGTATATGGAGCTGGAATCAGAGGCAGGACTGGGCTAAAGTTATACATCCAGAAGCTGTCAACACATAGATGGTATTAAAGCCACAGGTCTGGGAGAGACCACCCCAAAGTAAGTCTGAGGCCCAAGGCCAGAGCCCTCAGGCCAGGTCAGAGGCCAAAAAGAAGAGCTTCAAAGGCAACAGTCAGTGAGGGAGAGGAAGAACCAGGCAAGGAGCACACAAACCAGCAAAAAAAAAAACACCCTCAAAGACTCATCTTACTTTTGGATTTTGCTGCCCCAAATCAAAATAAAGTATTAGCCAATAAAACTGAGCAATGATTGAAAGATTAGTCCCTTGTGACCAGCCTGAGTTCATCCCAGTCATACAGGCCAATTCAACATTAGAAAACATGTTAACATAGTTCACTGTGTAATAAAGGAAGGTTCTATGTGGCTATCTTGCTACAACCAAAAAAGGCATTGACAAAATCCTACATATTTTCATCATTAAAAAAAAAAAGCCTCAATAAATAGGAAGAAAATTACACTTCCTTAATTCCATTACGTCTAAAGAATGTTTAAAAATGTCACCTTTCTGTCTGGAAAGAGTATGTGGATGTCTGTCCTGTTCAACATGTTTCTGAAGGTTGGTCACTGCCTTAAGTGAAGAAAAAGAAGAATGGAGGATGAATAGAAGAAGGATGAAGGAGAAAAATATTATTTTCAAATGATATGATCATTTACCTAGGAAATTCAAAAGAATGACGTGACAGACTGTTAGTAAGATTTCAGCACATTGGTAAAGTATCAGAACAGCAACCAAAAAATTCACACTTCCCTCCATGCTACCAATTTTTTAAAAAAGACATCCAAAATAAGGAGAAAACAATAAGAAGAAACGCCTCTAAGTTTCCAAGGAATGGACCCAGTTAAGATATGAACAAAACTGTAATGCAATAACTGGGAAACTCAACTCAGTATTACAGAAAAAGATCTAAATAAATGGAGAGACATCTAATGTTCCTGGAAGGGAAGTCTCAGCATCGTGAAGATGTCCATTCTCCCAAATACAAAGCAACTTCTGTCAAAATCCCCACAGAATTTTATGGAACTTGATCAACATAATTTAAATTCACCCACAAGAGAAAAAGAATTAGAATACCCAGGCAATTGTTGAAAGAGAAGTCTGTTGAAGAGGGATCTACCCTTCTAGCGTAAAATACATAATAATGACCTAAGCTATAGTCATTAAAACAGCAAGACAGGAGCCTGAGAATGGATAGGTAATAAACAGATCATGTAGGTGCAAAAGTAACTGATGACAGCATTTCTGATTAATGATCTGGGAGGGACTGCTCACCCGTGAGTTCACAAGTTAAGGCAGCACTGGTACAGCTGCCTGTTGCATCAGTTTGAGGTACTCCTTGCTGCTCATGACAGAGAACTTGAAATAACCAAGCTTCAATAATAAGGAAATGGATTGCTGGCATAAGGAGGTCCAGAGGCAGATAAGGAAGTAATGAGGCCTCAGGGTTGGCCAAACCCAGGGGCCCTGACTCTGTTCTCTAGGCTTCCTTTATGGCTGTGCCCCTTTCCCATGTTGCCCTCATCCTCGGGCTGACTTCTCTCATGGCGCCAAAGAGCCCAACAAGCTCCTGAATCCATAGCCACAAATCATGATGTCCAAAGGAAGAAAGGGATTCTTATTTTCTCCCAGTGCAGACTTTGAGAAAAGAGCAAACTATTTCCCCTAGGAAAAAACTCAGTCAGATGAAAAAACTCAGTAAACTTCCCCTCATCTTAACTGGGTTTTACGCTCACCCTGAGCTAATCACCATGACCAACATTATGCCATGCTCAGATGATTAGGCTAGGTGTCCACCTGATGCAAAGAGCTGACTCACTGGAAAGACCCAGATGCTAGGAAAGATTTGAAGGCTAAAGGAGAAGGGGATGAGATGATTAGACAGCATCATTGACTCAGCCAACATGAATTCGAGCAAACTCTGGGAGGTAGTGGAGGACAAAGGAGCCTGACTACTGCTGTCTGTAGGTCTGCAAAGAGTTGGACACAACTTATCAACTGAAAAATAACAATGGGATTACACGTAAACTGATGAGGCCTGGACTCAAAGCCCAGGGAATAATTGTGATGGGCTGGATGCCTACAAGAAAATCTAGGGAAAGTGGAAATAAACACTAGGTGGGCCACCAGTAATGGTCAACAAAGCTATCCATTTGGGAAAAAACTAATTTAAAACCAACTTCCCACTATAACAAAATATATTTCAAGTTGACTAAAGAGCTTCAAAAACGAGGGGACTTCTATAAAAATATGAGAAGAAAATATACTATAACCTTGGAATAGGGACAACCTTATCAGGGAAATACAGTAAAACCAAAACGATTTTTAAAAATGAAAAGCTGACTTTGTCAAAACTAATTGTTTCTGTCTGATGAAAAAACTCATAAAGAAAAGTTAAAAGGTAATTGACAGACTGGGAGAGATAGGTGAAACATACATAACAGATATGAATTAATATCCAGGATATGTAAAGAGCTTCCACAAAAGTGATAAGACTGAGCAAAAAATAGCAACAAGTAATTCAAAGAAGAGGCAAGGTAAATAAGCAGTGAACATATGAAAAATGTTTACAGAAATCAGGGAAATTTGAATCAAATCCAATGAAATATTTTATTTTGGAAGAAAGTATAATATTGATAATATCTAGCATTCAAGCGGGTACTGGGAAATGAGAACTCTGCTATACCACTGTTGGGGAGTATAAACTGACAAAGAATGAATTTATTCAAATTAAATACATGCACTTGCCTTTCTCCTAGGAATCTTACTTCTAGGTATCTCTTCTAAAGAATTAATCATTTATGAATACAGGAAAACATGGGCAAAGATGCCCTTTATCATGTTCCCAATAGTGAAAAAATGTGTCTCTAATGTCCAAGATTGGAAAATAAGGGTATATGCATGCATACATATATGTTTGTATATATGCATCCTACACATACATTATATATTTTATATATGCAAGCATATCCATTATGTATACACATTTTGTGTACATATATATACATGCATGTGTGAGTGCTCAGCCATGTTCGGCTCTTCGCCATCCCATAGACTGTGGCCCACCAGGCTCCTCTATCTATGGAATTTTCCAGGGAAGAATACTGGAGTAGGTTGCCTTTTCCTACTCCAGGGGATCTTCCTGACCCAGAAATCTAACTCACGTTTCCCACATCGCCTGCGTTACAGGCAGATTCTTTACCACAGTACCACCTGGGAAGCTATATATACATATATGCCCATGATATATATAAGTATATATATATAACGTATACATATATATATATGCATCCTTAATACAATATTATCTCACCGCTAAAAAATGAAGTAGTTCTGTAGTTAGTGAAACTGAAATCTCTCCAAGTCATGTTATTAAGTGTAAAGAGCAAGCTGCAAGCCATAGGACCACATTTTACCACTTATGTGGTAATCAAAAGGTCCAGTAATTTCCTATTCGCGTGTATATGTAAAATGCCCAGGGGGAGGTCTGTAAGGACACACACCAATCCCCTGGCTGCCACCAAGAAAGGACTGGGAATCAGGGCTAGGGAAGGACACTCAGGATTGATTTGTACTGCATGGGTCTCTTTTTTAATGTTTATTTATTTATTTGGCTGTGTTGGGTCTTTGGCTGCGTGCAGGGTCTTCCATGCGTCAAGTAGGATCTTTTGATGTGACTCTCTAGATTTGGTGTGCTGGTTCCATAGTTGTGGCACACGGGCTTGGTTGCTGCACGCATGTGGGATCTTAGTTCTGTGGCTAGGAATCGAGCCACGTCCCCTGCATTGCAAGGCAGAGTCTTTATCACTGGACCAGCAGGGAAGTTCGGCATGGATCTTTTATTTTTAAAATTAATTAATTTATCTTAATTGGAGAATAATTTAAATGTAACTATGTATCACTTGCACAATTAAAAATAAATTGAAAATTTTAATCTGTCCTTTCATGCATTTGCTGAGAGCAGGTTATATGCACACCCTGGTTGACCCACCGTTATTCTCCTCCTCAGATGAAGGAAGAACCAGCTTCCAGCTCCTCTCTGCTGGGGTCCCAGGGAACTCGAGGGGAAGGCTATAAACTACCAGAAGCCTATAATGATCAGGCATGATTTGATTGCAAATCACACAGACTTTGAAGCCAGAAGACCTCAAAGTCTGAGTTTGTGATTTTCCTCCTTGCTAGTTATGCAACTGAGGCTCTGTACCTCAGTGTTTCATCTGTAAAGAGGTCTGACAAATAAAAATACCTCCTTCGCAGGGCTCCTGGGAGGGCAGAATGGACATGAAAACTAACAAGCATTAAAAAAATTGTAAGTGTGAAAATGCTGATCTAACTCCAGGTTGGGGGTTTGTTCTCCAAACCTGCAATGCTCCCTCTGTAAGCAGGAGGAGCAGAGCTGGGACTTAGTTGCCTGCCTGGCCTCTTCTCTTCCCTTCTCACCCTCTGTGCTCACCAGAGCTGTGCTCTGGGGCACAGAGACCCCTGGTAAATCCCTTTGAGTAATTCAGGTCTTTCCAAGTCCCCATTCACACACCTGTTAGCAAATAGCAAAGGCTTCCTTGTCTCTGGGCAGCAGCATTCTCCTGGGGCTGAGTTGGTCCTTACCCCGCTCCATCTTTTGTTAGCATGGGATCAGCGGCTTCCTAGAAGCCAGCTGTGAAATGTCTTCTAAATCAAACCAAAAAGAACAGATGTTGTTTAGGGAAGGGGCTGCACTCCCCACTCTTTCTTGGACCCAGGACTGCATTCACACCAGCTCCTGTGGAGAGCAAACTGCCCAGATGCCCCTTCCTCCATTCCCAGGTCCTGCTTCCAAAGGGAGGCAGAGAGGGAAGGGGGAGGAAAACCGCTCCTGGTTCTCCCCATCTATTGGCCGGCCAGGTCACTGTCCCTGGTCTCTGGAGATGCAGCTGGGGATGGAGACTGGAGGCAGGGAAGCAATATCCTGCCCAAACGGCCCTCTGCTGCTCTCCACTCCATTTATTAGCCTGTCGCTCCCCACTGAAAAACTCGTCAATCACCATGAGCCTCCAGCTCTTCTCCATCTCTGCCTGAGCCCAAGAAAAACAGGAGGCCAGAAAATACTGAACACAGGGCGCCTCCACCTTCTCCATCTCCACACCTCTGTCAGCTCCCCAAGACACACATAAAGCACACAGCCAGCAGTGCGTGCAAAAAAGCACGCACACATCCCTGGACTCACCTGCAGAGTCAGATGCTCCAAAATCCTGCACAGGACTGGTCATGAAGGCATCTGAATCCCTCTCTGTTGTTGTGAGAGTGTACTCAGCTGCTCAGTCATGTCCAACTCTTTGCGGCCCCTCGGACTGTAGCCCTCCTCTGTCCATGGGATTCTTCTCTGTAGGCTCCTCTGTCCATGGGATTTTCCAGGCAAGAATACTGGAGTGGGCTGCCATTTCCTTCTCCAGGTGATCTTCCCAACCCCAGGGATTGAATCTGCATCTCTCGCGTCTCCTGAATTGGCAGGTGGATTCTTTACCACTGAGCCACCTGGGAGGCCCCCACCCACCTTCATTCTAAAGACATCCAAGAAAATAGATTCTATCACCTTTAGTCATCCTTTCAGTCCTGGCTCAAGCATCGCAGCCTCTCTGAAGCCCACCAGAGCCCCCCGTCTCCTTCCTCATAGGGTTTCTTCTCTCATGCCTCCAATTGTACTGGGAATGAATGCATCTGTTCTAGAACTTACTTCACAATATTTATTTTAGGTCACATACCTATCTCCCTTACCACACTGAGCCATTTGTATCTAAAACCTCTACACTCACACAATATTGGTACATATTAGATGCTCATTGATGGGGGATGGATGGATGGAGGGAGGGAGGGGTGGAAGGAAAACCTCACTACCTCATCCTTCCCAGGTTCTAAGAAGTAATAATCTCACTTCCTCAGTATTCATAATTCTGTTGGTCTATATACCTATGTGTAATCGAGTATCTTCATATCTTATGAAGCTTGACACACCAGTGCTTTTCTCCTTTTAATGAAGCCCAATTCCAAGGGGTTGTGAAGAGTCGGACACTACTGAGCGACTTCACTTTCACTTTTCACTTTCATGCATTGGAGAAGGAAATGGCAACCCACTCCAGTGTTCTTGCCTGGAGAATCCTAGGGATGCGGGAGCCTGGTGGGCTGACGTCTATGGGGTCTCACAGAGTCGGACACGACTGAAGTGACTTAACAGCAGCAGCAGCAATTCTCTTTGAGGGTAGAAAGAAAACTGAGAACTTCATAAAAATGTGCAAAAACATAGTTTTCTCCCTAGGAAGCTTTCAGACAGTCTTGAAGAACCCACCTGGAGTCACTTGAGCATCCCAGGTTCAGAATCCTGTCTTGCTGGTCTGGATAGAGACCAGGACTTTTGCCCCCGCATACAAGGGCCTGGGTTCATGACGATGGTGGTAAATGGGTGGACAGCTGTCTTGCGTTGACTCTCAGGGACTTTGGCCATTTCTGAGGATTTTTCACTTTAGTTTTGTCCAAAACATACACAAAGCAAGTGGGTATGTGCCCCAGATTTTATGCTGATAATAAGCAAGTCCCTGTTTGGGGCTAAGCTATTCTGTCTTGAAAACACCGTGTTTCATGGAACTTAGGGCTCTCTGGAGAGCGCCCCCTGTAGGAAGACCAGGGCTGGTACCTGTCTTGTACCCCAGCAGGAGTGGCAGGAACGCCATGTCTGCCCTTTGCCTCGGCGAGTGCTCTCCTCAGACTTAGTGAATTCTATGCTGGAGTCTGAAGGTCTCCTTGGCTGAATCTACTAGCACAGCCTGCAGCCCGAGGCCTGGTGGGGGAGCAGGCGGGGCTCAGCCCTTCTCAGCAGCAGAAAAGCAATGAGGTTGAACTTTATATTTATTGATCACAGCTTCTCTGGACCTTTACTATCATTTAACTCTCGCTTCTAACCAAATCCCCTTTATCTCTTTTTTGCCAACTTCACTGCCCCAAATCGTTTTTTTTCCCCCACACACCATAAACACATTTCCATTTGAGTGCACAGCCAGGCTGCTGCCAGAGCCCTTTCTGTGTTTATTTTTCTCCCCTCTCCAAAAGCAGCTTCATCGAGGAAGAGAATTAAAAGAAAGGGTGGCTCAGAAGGGGTTAAGCTAAACCAGTAAATAAATATTGCAAGTTCTCACTTTCTGGAACAAATTCAAGAGGTGAGCCATACGTCTAACCTGAAACCGTGCTTAATTCAGGGATAATTTTTCTTGGTGTTTGAACCAGTTGCGGGTCTTCCCATATGCAAATGAAAAGGCAATCATGTGTCTGGATTGTCTGGGAATTCTGAACATTTAAAATAAAATGAAAAAAATGAACATTAAATATAAAATAAATAATAAATAAAAGAAGAAAGCCACAGCTCAAAGGCTAATCTTCCAAAGAGTCTTTCCTCACTCTTCTTTGGCCCTACTTCATGCTGGGAGGGGACCCCAGGCAAAGAATCCTATAAAGAAACAGCCTAAATGAATGCACTCTCTCTCCCTCTAAACCCCCTTGGTGTCTGGCTTATCGTCTAATGAGGATAAAAATGTGCTGTGTCTTGATTAGGAAGACATCTGAGGGCCCCCTTCCCTCTCTTGCTGAACTCTGAGTTAGGCCAGATAAGGCAGACTGTTTGGTGAATGAGGGCTGGAATTTCTTCAGGAGTTGCTGCAAACTTCTCCCTCAGGATGATGTGTTTCTAGGCTTCGGAGCACATGGGCAGAACACAGGATATCCCGTGTACTGGTGGAGCTGGACTTGACAGGGTGCAGGCAAAGAGCAGCTTCAATCTTTTTATTTGTTCTGCTACAGTGCCTTCAAGCATATTCTTTCCTGGGCATTGGAGAACCTCTCAGAAAAACCTCTTAGTTTGGGAGGTAACACTAAGATTTTTTTAAACTCCAGATCAATCTCAATTAGAACCTCCAATTCTCATCCCATTGAAGACTTCCATCGCCCAGCTTGGACCTGCTCCAGTGGGAACCTTGAGGAGTGGGGTGCAGGGATGGTCAGTTTCATCACTATGTTCTCACCCCACCTCCTCCTCTATTCTTTGATGACTGCTTGGATTCCTACCCTTACCCAAAGTTCAGATGGGGTAGAGATGGGAGGAGAAAGGAAGGCCAGGGAGGTCTCACTTGACTTGTAGGCTGGTGGCAGATTCCAAAGGCCAAATCTTCCTCTTGGCAACTCATATGGTAAAGAGTCTGCCTACAATGCAGGAGATCTAGGTTTTCTGTCCCTGGGTTAGGAAGATCCTCTGGAGAAGGGAATGACTACCCTCTCCAGGATTCTTGCCTGGAGAATTCCATGGACAGAGGAGCCTGGCAGGCTACAGTCCATGGGGTCACAAAAAATTGGACATGACTGAGCAACTAACATACTTTCTCTTGTCGGGGGTTTATGTGGGTCCTCTCACCTGTAGGTCTCCTGATATGATGACACCTCCTCTACGGTTGTTTATGACCCTCGCTTCCTCTAGTCCTGCAGCTGAGGGCCCAGTCCTCTGGCCCAGGCCTGACACCTTCAGAGATGCTGGTATCCCTTTGTGAGGTCCACACCAGCCCAGAGGAGGGAGCCCCCCACCTCCATACCTGGCCAAACTCTAGAAAGGCAGTAATTTGAGGCCATCTAGTCCCTCTCTGCCCAGCTCAGGCCACCAGCCATAGCCTCTCACCTTTAGACCTTCTCAGGCCTCAGTCCAGCTCTTGTGTGACTCTCGTGCAGTTCTTTTATTTGGTCAGTGGGGGAGGCAGTCCCCTTCCCTTTCCCATAAAAGGAGGTGGGACACAGCCCACTGATAGCTTACTCCAGAGAAAACCTCCCAGCCCTCTCAACCTCTCCACCTTTTTATACCCTTAAAGTGGATGAGGAGGTAAGGGTTACACAGCCGATTTCACACCCCTTTATCCCGGGCGATGGGTGGGCAGAGAGGCAGGCAGAGCCCTAAGCTGTGGAGCTCAACCACACCCTTCTCTACAGAGGAACCTGGCCAGCTTCACTGTTCATCCCAGACAGCCAACCGTCTCCTGATCAATCATTCATTCATCCCCAAGCATTCTTCAAGCACCTAACTAGGACTGCCACAACAAATTATCATAGACTGGATGGCTGAAAGAGTAGAAATTCATTTCTCACAGTTTTGGAGGCTGGGAAGTCCAAGACCAAGGCGCCAGCAAGGCAGGTTTATTTCTGAGGCTTCTGCTCCCGAGTTACTGTCAGCAGCCATCTTGCTGCGTGCTCACCTGCGGGCAGAGGGGGGAGGAGCAGGGGAGGAGGGTGCAGAATTCCATCATGAGTGTCCCACCTTCATGAGCTCATCTAACCCTAATTATTTCCCAAAGACTTCATGTCCAGATAGCATCCCGCTGGGGTTTAGGTCTTCAGCATATGAGTATGGGGACATAAACGGTTCATTGCAAGTACCCACTGAGCATCCAGATGCTATGCTGGGCGCTAAGAATGAGAGCATCCACCAAGCATGAGGCTTGTCTTCTCTTCCTCCCAATTTTGGAGCAAAGACCAACGTGCAGATAAAGAACTGCACATCAGTGTAAGAGGCACCAAGTGAGAGCCCAGAGAAGAGATTGGTGGAAGGAGGTACCAGCAAGCCTGAATCCCCAGGAAGGGCTGCAAGGAGGTGGGAGACCCCAGGAACCAGACATCATGGCTGAGTGTCTGACAGGCCTACCGAAACAATTCACCTAGCCTTCCTCCTCATAGTGGGCTGTGGGCTGTGGGCGGGGGATTAGGGGAGACGCCTTGAATGCCTGCTGCTTGGTCGCAACAGGTGCCCAGGCACATGAACATTCTGATACAAAACAAGGATGACCTTTAACTGATGCTGTTTGACCACCTGCCATCTGCCTGGATTGGGCCAGGGAGGTTTTCATTCTTTTCCAACAAGAACAGGAATGAAGAAGCTTACAGCTATTCTGTAGATTAATAAACTGAGGTTGAGATACAGAAGTGGGTCTTTGAATCCAGGAAGCAAACACACTTCCAGCCCAAAAGAAGGCACCATGCTTTGGGAGGGGAATAAAACCCCAACCTTTAGCTCCCAGCATCTGGGGGGATTGTTTCCACCAACTCCCATCTTACTTTTTCCTCGAAATGCCACAAAGGCAAGTTTTTCTAACTCCAGGTTCTTTGCATTTTGTTTAGAGACAAAGATAAAAATGCGTTCATTATCCCATCTGCGGCCGCTCAAATGAGAGAAAAGTGCTTCTGTATTAGGGCGACGCAATCCTCCCAAACCTTTTTACTTCTATTAAAAAAGCATGAAGGCAATTTACCGGGATGCGCCTGTCACAGTTTGAAAAGCAGAAAGGCCTTTTTATCTTACGATTTATTTACAGGTGCAGCCTAGTGACAGAGGCAAGTATTTTTCCTGCGCAGTGACTTGGAGGGGCCGTGGTAGACAAAGCAACCATCAGGTGCTTCCTTGTCCTTGAATACAAGCATGGGGCCGCCACCATCAGATCGCCCTGCAGCAGGTCCCAGGCTGCCAAGGTCACCAGCAGACATTACTTCTTTGCTTGCTTTCACTAGCCCACGCACACCGCACAGGAGCCGGCTTATCTTCAACTCCAGGCATTCAGGGAAGAACACAGTGGGGGTGGGCGGTTCCTCCCAAGAAATGGGCTGAGCAGGTTGAAGGGGAGAACTCCGGCAGGACTTTCTGTTTTCGAGAATCTGCCAGGTGACTTTCTTGGTAGTCCAGCAGTTAAGAATCTACCCACTAATGCAAGGGACACTGGTTTGATTGCTGGTCCTGGAAAATTCAATATGCCGAGGGGCAACTAAGCCTGTGCGCCACAACTACTGAAGCCCACACACTCTACAGCCTTCAAGCCACAACAAGAGAGGCCGTAACAACGAAAAACCCATGCACTGCCTTTGCAACTAGAGAGTAGCTCCCTCTCACTGCAACTGGAAAAAGCCCATGTGCAGCAACAAAGATCCAGCACAGCCATAAATAAGTAAATAAAAAGTATTTTAAAAAAAAATAACCAGCAGGAACTCTACTCAATGTTATGTGGCAGCCTGGATGGGAGAGGAGTTTGGGGGAGAATGGATACATGTATATGTATGACTGAGTCCCTTTGCCATATACCTGAAGCTATCACAACGTTGTTGATCAGCTAAACTCCAATATGAAATAAAAAGTTGAAAAAAGAAAGAATCTGTTAGGTGCAAAACAGGATTGCTCTGACACCATCACCTTTTCTGGAAATTTCAACGGTAGAACATTAATATCTCTGGGGTGGTTTCCATGTGGCCTTCACTGGAGACATCTTTTGACATTTTCATGGAAACTGTCTCCAAGGAGTCCTCCAGTCATTCTTTCGATCTTTTTCACTGTTGACACCTAAAGCACACAAAGGGAAGAATGTGCCCCAGGTGTGGGTAATGGCGCTCAGTGCCTGCTTGGTCACACCAGGCCACCAGCAAATCAGGCATCAGATTTGGTCACCACAGACATTTCCTCCCACTGTCAACACCATTTATTGACTTGCAGCAGTTTTTCGGGCTCAGCATTCAGGAAGCTACAGGTGCAGACGAGATGCGATCCTGCTCACAGTGTGGTGGAGGAAAAAGGCAAGAAAGGAAATCATCAAAACATGAGGCAGGACAAAATAAGAAGTAAGTGGAGGTGTCTGCAATGTGTTGTAGGAACACAGAGAAAGAATGAATTAACTCTGAGCTGGGACTCAGGGGAGGCAGAATTTCCTTGGAAGGCAGCACTTTCACTGGTCTCAAGGAAAGGAGGGTTTACAGGGGAAGCCTGGGGGTAGGGCAGAGGGGTGGGTGCAGCGGCAGCAGAGATTGTTCATCTGCCTTGTTCTGGCTCAGCCAGGGCACAGTGGCACCTCCCACCAAGGGCTCCCAGCAGCCACCGGGGCTCCATTCACTCTGGTCCTTGTTGCCATGGAGTCAGCATCTGGTCCCAGTGACCTGGCCCATTGCCCTGAGCATTGCTGCAGCAACACCTGCACTCCCGAAGGAGCTCCATGTGTGGGGAGCTACAGCTGGGTTGGGACCTTCCGGCTGAAATCAACACCCAAAGAGCAGGGCTGGGAGTATATTTTGTGCTTTGGACTTTTCCCGGAGAAGCACTGAGGGGAGGGAGCACTGAGACTCACGTCACTCACTATACTTGAGTGTTAGTTGCCCAGTCGTGTCCGACTCTTTGTGACCCCATGGACTGTAGCCCACCAGGCTTCCCTGTCTCTTCTGTCCATGGAATTTTCCAGGCAAGAATATTGGAGCGGGTAGCCATTCCCTTCTCCAGGGAGGGCCAGTGGCAATTTTGGATTTTTCCCTAAAGGACCTTGTTGTCCATACCCCTTGGTGTGACTTCACAGGCCTTCAGAATCTAGTGCCTGCCTGACTTCCCCTCATCATGTGTGGCCCAGGCCTCTCTGAACACCATGCTCCAACCTCAGGAACAGCTCCCCTGTGCTCTCTGCCTATGTTCCCCACACTTCACCCCGGGAGCCTCTGAAGCTGGGCATAATCCTGCCTCTGGCTTAGCCTTTTCCTTTAGAGACACTTTCACCCTCCTTTGAACCTCAAGGAAGTTACAATTGTTCCGTTTCCAGTTGAGGGGGTGGGGGGCCCAGAGAAGCTGGATGGCTCATTCTGCTGGAGCCACGGCCAGTTCTGAATGCAGGGCACCATCCTCCACCATAGCTGTTCCAGCCTTTTAACTTCCCAGCACCCCTTTATTGTTTTCCCTTCCACAGACCCCAGGGACTCCTATGAAGTCATCCCCAGCCAATCTCAGCTCCTGCATGAGATAACCACTGTTAGCACAATCCAGCTAAAAGCAGAGAAACCTGATGTTTTAGGTAGGCTCTGCTGATAACAGTATGATTTCTGTGGGGCTATTTGAGACATTGACAGAAGCTCTCAGAGCCTTATTATGACTTTCCCTGGGAGTCCAAAGACCTTAGCTTGGGAACTACTGCACTGTTTCTGCAGTGACCACAATTTTCAGAAGAAAAATCCGGACCCATGGTGTGATAACTACGAGTACATGTACGGGGTGATAACACGGGCTGTTTGAAGTCTATCATGTTTCAAGAAATCTGGGTTAAATGGCCTTTCATTCACTCACTCCTTTGCTCATTTCTTAAGCACCTACTATGTGCTACCACTGTGCTAGGCGCTGGGGGTTCTGACTGCGTGGAGCTGCTGGTTAGTTTGCACATAATGACCCTTACTGTATAGAAGAGAAGAAAGCGTGAGCATCTAGGGGATTATGAAGGCCTGGAGAAAGAGACAACTGAATTAGTTTGAAAGATAAACAACAATGTCCTGCCATGGACAGGAATAGAAGTTATGGGACTTCCCTAGCGGTCCAGTGGTTAAGAATCTGCCTCGCAATGCAGAGGACACAGGTTCAATCCGTGGTAGGGGAACTAAGATCCTACATGCTGTGGGGCAACTAAGCCTGTGCATTTCAAGGAAGAGCCCATGTGCCACGACTAAGACCTGATACAGTCAAATAAATAAATATTTTTTAAAAAGAATAGAAGATCAAGAGGGAAGAGTATGAAGAAACGCTCAGAGGTATGAAGTAGCAAATGTATGGGAGCCACAGGCAGTCCACTGGGATTATAAAATTGGAGAGAGAGGTGAGAAAGAGATTGGGAAAGATGAGGTTTGGGGGCAAGGAGGAGTCAGGCCCTGAACAGTCCTGAATACCCGGCCTGAGAGCCAGTAGCAGCCTAGCCCTGTGCTCCCCGACGTCCTGCATCATAGCCAATGTCTCAAAATCAGTCTTAGACACACCATGTGTTCCAAGCAGTCACCCTTGACCTCAGCCACCCTGTGCTCATCTCCTCCTGCTTCTGGGATTCTTCTGGATGCTCCTTAATTTGTTCATTCTCTCCTCAGGGTAGGAAAAAAGACAGAAGTCATCCCTGGCCTCGAGTAACTTCCAGTCCAAGAGAAGAGGCAAACATTTATGCCATAATCAACCACACAGATGTAAATCACAAGTATCCAATGAACTACTGATGTAACCTTTTGCAAATATTTTTTGATGTTGGGCCATTTTTAATGTCTTTATTTAATTGGTTACAAGAAGGTTTCTGTTCTTTTTTTTTTTTTTTTTGTCTCCTGGCATGTGGGATCTTAGTTCCCTGACCAGGTATCGTACTCCCACCTCTTGCACTGGAAGGGGAAGCATCACCACTGGACCACCAGAAAAGTCTCTCAATGTAATTTTTAAAATTTTAAGTATCAAATGTCAATTAGGATAAGTGCTTCAAAGAGGAGCTATATACATGGTGCTATAAAGTCATATTAACAGAGACACTAACCTACTCAGAGAGGTGAGAAAGGTTTTCCAGAATAAAAACTGGGCTGAAGACCACTGGACAGATAAGGATGAATGTCATGGTTACTTTTGACCACTTTCATGTTGATAACCTATTTGAACTCCCATCTTTGGTTTAGACTTTGCTGCCTACTTAGCCCCAGGTTTTGCTTGATTTCCTGACTTTTTCAGCTTCCCCAGCCTGGGCTGAGAGGGCTCCTCTGCCTGCCCCCACCAAGGTAGACTCTGGCCTCAGGGCAAAGGGGAGACACAGGAGGATTTGTGGTAGAAGTGACATCTCCAGCTCCAATTCCTCCCTGAAGTCTACCTGGTGAATCCAAGTTCCTACTACCCATTCACATCTAGGTCAAGACCTCCCAAACCTAACCTGTCCCAGCCACACTTGTGATGGTCCTTCCCTGCCCCTTGGCCAAATCTCCTGCCATCTTCTGCATATGAGGAAGTGGCAACCCCTATCTTTCCAGTTGTCCTTTGGAAATCCTTGGAATAAGCCTTGCTTCCTCTCTTTCTTAGTACTCCCCATCCAGTCTGCACAAGTTTCTCATCATCTCTCCCCCAAGATATGTCTCCTAGACCTGACCCCTTCTCATCACTGTAGGCTATGGTCCCGGTCCAGGTCATCATCCTATTTTTGCCTGAATTACTGCACCTGCGTCTGCCTGGTCTTTCTGCTTCTGGCCTCTGCGTCTGCCCGGTCTTTCTGCTTCTGGCCTCTGCATCTATTCCTCTGAGGTGAAACCTGGATCATGTCCATCCTCTGCCCCACATTTTCTCAGGGCTTTTCTCTCACTCACAGAATCAAAGTCCTTGCAATAGCCCACAAGATTCTACGTCATCCGGCCTTTCCAATACTTCTCTGTTCTCAGCCTAACCCTCTTCCTTCCCAACTACACTGACCTCTTGGTCCTCAAACACAAAAAGCGCCCTGTTTCCTCTATCTGAAGGACTCTTCTCGCCACCCCTTGATAACCATGATGCTTACTCCCTCCTCACTTTTATAGCTTTGCTCCCATGTCACCTCTTGAGAGACGTCTTCCCTGAGCCCCTAAATAGCACAGCACTGCCCCATGATTTGTTTTCATCCCCCTAATCTTTCTCTATTCTTCTTTATAGAACTTACTACCACTTGACATATAATTACTTGCTTCTTTATTGTCATTTTCCCTCAGCCACCCAACTAGAAGGTAAACCCCATCAGGAAGAGTCAGTCTGTTTATCACATCTACTTCTGTATCTCTGACACTTAGGACAGCACCTAGAACATAATAGGCACTAAAGAAACATTTGTCAAATGAATGAATGGCTAAATTTGTGCTGTTAAGGGGTCCTATTGGGTGCAAAAAGAAAACAAGAGAGATAGTCTTGTGGACAATGAGTGATTCTGGGAGGCTCATGCAGTTACCCAGGAAGGCAAATATGGGGGTGATGGAGAAGAGAGGATGCCTTCAGGGAAAACTTTGAGATGCAGAGTGGGCAGGACTTGGGGACTGACTGACATAGTGGAAGGAAAGAGGAGGGATCCAAGATGGTTCTCCAGATCCTGACTTGTAGGACCACATGGCTGTTAGCTCCTCTGACCAAGAAAAGAAAGCAGCAAGCAGATCAAGCAGGACGAGAAGCTGATGAGTTGGTTTCAGAAATGCTGAGGTTGCGATGACAGTGGACATGCAGCAGGAGTTGGCCAATAGGCAGCTGGACATACAGATCTTAATCTCAGCTGAGTGATCGTGTGGGAAACGTAAATATGTCTGGGTCAATAGCACAATGGTGGCATTTAAAATAATTGGTGTGTATTAACTCACCTAGAAAGACAGTATAGAGTGAGAAGAGGAAAGGCCCAAGGTCAGAGGCCTAGTGAGCATGGATATGTAATAAAGAAGAAGAAAATGCGAAGAGAAAAATTGTAAGTTTAAAGAGAACCAGGAGACAAG
Source organism: Capra hircus (assembly GCF_001704415.2). Classification (NCBI taxonomy): domain Eukaryota; kingdom Metazoa; phylum Chordata; class Mammalia; order Artiodactyla; family Bovidae; genus Capra; species Capra hircus. The sequence goes on from NC_030822.1 coordinate 51,929,323, forward strand.
ATGTCATGGTAATAAAGGAAGGATAAAGTTTTCAGAAAGAGGACTGTTAACAGTGTCAAATGCCAGGGAGAGTAACAGAAAATAAGGGCTGAGAAGGGTCCATCAATAAGCAATATGAAGGCCCTATGTGACCTTGGCCAGACAAGGTCAGTGGGATGCCACGACAGAGGCCAAGCTATGGTTGGTTGACGAGAGATGAAAGGTAAGAAAAATGAAGCGGCAGATATTGACTAGGTTTTCAAAAAATTCTGTTGAGAAAGGGAAAGAAAAAGGGCAGTAACCAGAAAGGAATCTTGGATGTCAGCAGTGTTGTTTCCCACAGGGAATGATTTGAGCACCATTAAGGGCTCAGGGCGGAGAAGCAATGGTTGCAGGAATCTGGTCCTCAGGTTGGAGGGGAGGTGCACAAACTAGAGTGGGGTATGTGTACAGCAGAGAGAAGGGGCTCCAGAGCCCACCCTGTGACTAAAGCCCAATGACTCCCACCAAGGTTGGAAGACAGGAGAGGAACACATGAAAAATACACAGGTCGCCTACAACAGAAATGCCTGAACCAGGGCCCAAGCAGCAGCTGCTGAGCAGAGGGATACAGTGTTGAAGGGGATGACAGAGGGAGTAGCAAGGCCAGAGCCAGGGGCTTTCAAAGAGACCCTTTCTGGGAGAAATGAAATTTAAAAAGAAGGTTGGAGAACAAAGGATCTCCTGGTCCAGGAAAAGGGCTAGTTTGGAACCTTCAAGAGAGGCAGAGGGGCAACACGGGGAGCCTCTTCTGTCTTGACAAGATAGACACAAAGCAGATGAATGGAAGGAGAGTCTGGTGGCCGGACGAGCTATGAAGAACACGAGCTATGAAGGCAAGACACTGAGGTCACACCTGACTCGGCTACTAACTGGCTGCGTGACTTTGGGCAAATCATCGAATCTCTCAGTGCTTCAGTTTCCTCTTCCATAAATGGAGCCAATAACACAAGTGAAGTGCTTGGTGCTGGGTTGGCCAAAAAGTTCCTGTGGGTTTTTCCATTACATCTTAGGAGCTTTCAGGCAGTAGCTCCACAACCCACAACTTAGTGCTAAGACAGCCTCATGACCCTGCAGTCTCTCTGTTGTAATACATGGACAGACAGACAACTAGTGACAGGAGTCCCAGATGACATTGACCACCTAGCCTATTTCCTACTTTATCAGGAAGCCTGCTTTAGCCACCTTTGCCTCTGAGGCAGGAAAGCAGTGAAACTGCATGTTTCTAAACACTCAGCCTTGAAAGTTAGGGCATCCAGGTGGCCGTTTAGCCCACGGGGATGGAGAGGACAGCAGGAAGTTGTAAATACCATGTGTCCAAACTGCCATCTTCCCTCCAGGTCGTTGGCTAAGATACACAGTAATAGACAGCTCCAAGATCCAGTAGGAAAGCATGGGGATTTTGATCAGCCTCTCTTCCCCTCCATCCCCCTTCCATCTCATGGCAGAGACGCTAGTTTTCCTGCCAGTATTCATGTTCCACTTCTTCCAAAGTGGGCTTCCCTATCGGCTCAGATGGTAAAGAATCTGTCTGCAATGCAGGAGATGTGAATTTGATCCCTGGGTGGGAAGATCCCCTGGAGAAGGGCATGGCAACCCATTCCAGTATTCTTGCCTGGAGAATCCCATGGACAGAGGAGCCTGGTGGGCTACAAACCTCAGAGTTGCAAAGAGTATGACACAACTGAGTGACTAACATTCATTTTTCTTCCAAAGCAGAATTTCACTGGTCACATGTCTCCTAGAGTAAAGACTTCATAACCCAGTCCCCCTTGCAGTGAAGTGTGGCTAAGTTTTACCCAGTGGCAGAAGTATTGTCTGGCAGCTTCCAGGAACCTTCCTTAAAATACAGCTGCCATGTATTCCCTTAGCCCTTTTCTCCTTTTTTGCTTTATATTTTATTTAATTAATTTTTTAATATTTGGCTGCACCATGTCTTAGTTGCAGCATATGGATGTTTTTCCCCAACCAAAGATTGAACCCAGGCCCCTGCACTGGGAGTGCAAAGTCTTAACCACTGGACCACCAGGGAAGTCTCTCCTTAGCTCTTTCCTTATTTACCCCTTTCTGCATGGAGCCACCCGGAACATGGCTGCGATGGTGGCCGTCTTGAATAGTGAAGACAAGGACATAGGGAGAACCAAAGAGCAAGCTGGAAGGATCGTGGAGTCCTAAGGAGTGTGTGGACCAAAGTTTCCATCTCTGACATTCCCCAACTGCTTCCAGATTTTCATGCAAGAGGAAAAATAAAGTCCTATCTTATATAAGACACTGATTTTTTTTTTAGTTACTTGTAGCTGAATCCAATCCCAACCAAAGTTCCACCCCTCAGGCAGCTCAGCCCCTCCAGAGTCATGCTACTGCAGTCTTGACTGTTCCTAATTCAAATGGGTGAACAGAAAGAGGAGGTGCAGATTCTGCCCCCCAGCCTCCATCTGGCTAGAAATTTCTTGCTAGAGTAATAGCAGCAACCTATGTGGTTCTCTATTATTTACGATGTGCTTCCTCAAACATGAGCTCATTAGAGTCTCTCAGAAACACTGACAGGTAGCCAGCACTGGTATTTCTATTTTCAAAGATAAGGAAACTCGGGCTGAGGAGTCTAAATATTTTGTACACATCCCACAGTTAATAAGGAGCAGAGTCAAGAAGTAAATTTCCCAACTCCCAGCTCAAAGGTCTTTCTAGAATGCAGAGCTGCCAGTTGGCAGCTGGTCCTGAGCAGAAAGAAATGGGGAGATAGTGGGGCAAGTGCCCAGGATATTGGGGTACAGTGGGGGATAGGGCTGAGGGGTTGTTGTTTTTTGTAGAGTTTTTTGCTTTTGAAAAAATAGTGCTCTTAATTCCTGTAAACATTTTCTTTTCATATTGTGGGGAAAAGCATACAGTATGAGATCTACCCTCTGTAAAACTTTTTAAGTATACATTAAAAAATTTTAAGCATAGCTACAAGCACAGCATCTCAGCAGCTCTCCAGAACTTTTTCATCTCGCATCACTGCAACTTTATGTACATTGAGCAGCCGCTGTCTACTCCCCCTCCCCCAGCCCCTGGCAACCATCATTCTGCTCTCTGCTTCGATGACTTAGGCTATGTGAGATGCCTCATATATATGGAATCCTGTAGTATTTGTCCTTCTGTGACTGGTTGATTTCATTTAGCATAATGTCCTCAAGTTTCATCCATGTTGTCACATATGATAGTATTTTCTTCTTTTTAAAGGCTGAATAATATTGATTCTATTGTAGCAATGCTTAGCTTTTCTATTCACACAATAGCCAAAATGTGGAAGCAACTTAAATATCCACTAACAGATGAGCGGCTAATGAAAAGGCAGTGTATACATTCTCTGGGGACTGTGTAACCAAGCCCAGAGGGCACATCAGACTCCTGAACGGAGCACCCTCTCCTGCTTCTAGGTTACCACAGGGCAGAGAGAACTTCCAAGGATACCTGAGGGGGATTTCAGCCAGAGGTTCATCCAAGTGTTTGTCATTTACGGGAAGGCATCTTGCTAGATATTGCTAGAGAAACAACACATTGAGTAGGGTGAGAATATAATTTGCAATGCAAGGCAGGAAGCAACTTGTGCCGTTGAAGAGGTAAAGACAACATTCAGAGCCATCCAGCTGAGCCAGTATCTTTTGTCCACTGTGTGACAGGCTCTGGACTAGGCACTGGGAACTTGGAGGTGAAAAGACAACACAGCTCCTGCCCCCGGACTTTCCATCTAAAGAGCCAATGGATCTCAGAGGAGGCAGCTTTGAAGACTAGGAAATACTTGAACGTGTGGAGATAGGTCTAGAGTAAGAGATGCAAAGACAAGGACAACTGTACAGAAGTCAAAGAAGGATAAGAACTTCCGAATCAGTATGAGCCCAACAATTCGAAGTTGCCTACACCAAATGCCCAAGGCTGTATCAGGGACAGTGCACGCCATCAGAGTGCTGGAAGTAGAGATTGGAGTGGTCAAGGAGGGCTTCCTGGAGGAGGTGAGACTGGGCTTTACTGAATGGGTAGGATGTGAATAGGTGGAAAGGAAGAGAGAAGGTTTTTCCAGTGTTTGAGCAGACAATGAAATGTACAGGCTGGTGACAGTAGAGGGAGGAAAGACTCATGTGGCCTCAGCCAAGGAATCAACTGGCAGCAACAGTCAGGTCTTGAGCACCAGGCAAAGGAGCTTGGGCCTTATTTCCTAGGTAGTGGGGACCGTTGGAAATGTGCTTTGTGCACAGGAGGGTCGTGATCAAAGTGGTATCTAAGCTTCAAGAGGCCTTTGGCAGGGTGTCGGGGAGGACTAGCGAGGGGACAGTGGGGTGACAGTCTAGGAGGCTAGGGATGTGGCAGCAGGGCTGGGTATTAAAGACAGCAGGAAGGAGGCTCCCTCAGGCCCCAGGCGTCCCCATCAGAGAGGACATCGCCCCTGGTCAGACAGCTTCCAGAAACTAGCCCAGCCTTTAGAATACTTGGCTGTCAGCACTCAGCAGCCCCCACCCAATGGGGAGCTGGCATCACCCTAGCACACCATGGTCCTGCCACTTAGGCACTCCCCTTGCAATCACCCCAGCAAGCAGGCTGCTAGAGAGCTCCTGCAGGAGAGACCAAGGCCTTCTAGGGTTCCTGCCCAACACTAGGGGGCCGAGCAAAGCTCACAGGCCAGGCCCATGAGAGGTCAGGAAGGAGGGGCGTCTCCTGAGAGGGGCAGGGAGAGACAGCCACGTCCCCTCTCTAAGGCGCAATCATTCCAGTGCTCCTGCCACCCGTCTAACTCCTATCTCCACCCTGGGCTCAGCAGAAGAGTCTGTTTCTGGTTGTAAAAAGGCAAGATGCAAACAAGCCAAGAGTGGCTGCCAAGAGAAGTGGCCCATCCGTCTCTGCCAGGAGTCCGTGCGGAGAGCACTAAGGACGGGCTGCCCCCAGTGATGGATGGTGTTTCCAGAGGTTATTAACTGAGCTGGACTTGGCCTTTGGGGTTGATCTATGATCCGGGGACAGTTTTAAAGTATGTGGCTTTCTGGCGCTGGATTATCGAAAGGAGTTAAAATTGAAGTAGTCACTCAAAGTGCTGCCATCTGTCACAAGTTGCTGGCGGGGCTTCTCCAGGTGGGACAGGAAGGCAGGCACTGTGCCTTAGCCCCTTAGACCCAGCTCCTTCTCTGCAGAATGGACGCTCCCGTCACCCTTTCTCCTAGGGATGCAGGCAGCTGATAATTTGCCCTAAGAGAAAAAGGGGCTTCCTCAGTGGCTCAGCAGTAAAGAATCCACCAGCAGGGCAGAAGAGGCAGGGAACATGGATTCAATCCTTAGGTGGGAAAGATCCCCTGGAGGAGGCCATGACAAGCCACTCCAGTATTCTTGCCTGGGAAATGCCATGGGCAGAGGAGCCTGGTGGGCTACAGTCCATGGAGTCGCAGAGTCAGACATGACTGAAGTGGCTGAGCACACACACAAGCAGAAAAGGGTGGAAACTTGGCAGGGAAGACAGAGTGTGTGTCTCAAGCCCAGTGTTCAGAGGGCACAGTCGTCATCTTAGCATCACAGTTTTCCTCTGACGGATAAAGTCATTGCTGGTGTTACTAGTGAGCATATGCTGAGAACCTGTCACGGGTCAGCCCTGTATGAGCGCATCAAATCCTGACTGACACAAACTGATGCCACAGAGCAGATACTATTCCTATCATTTTACAGAGGAGGAAGCCAAGGCTGGAAGTGAGGGTGGAGGAACTTGGCCACAGTCCCGTCAAGAGAAGATATAGCCAGGACTCCCAGTGAGGGGTCTGGTTATGGAGCCTGGACCCTTAGACTCCCTACTGACAACTCAAGTTGTTCAGATTAAGGGACTGGAGGGGTGGACGGGACCTCGAGCCATTTTAACCCCCTTCCTGGCTTGCACCAGTTCCTGACACAGGCTGTGCCCTGGGGTGAGGATGGAGGCAGCTTTAACTGCTCCATAACCTCCACTGGTCTCCATATCTCATCGATAATATGTGTTCTCTGGTGTGAGCAACTGACATTTTTCAGTCTTCTGTAAAGCATGTGAATAAGAGTGTTTCTTAAAAAAAAAACGCAAACACACTATGTTGTAGATTTATAACAATCTCTGTAAAACAGCGCACATTGCTTGAGATGCATGTGTAGCTTTGAGACAAGTGGTCCAGCCCTCCCCACCCCAGCCCCCAGCTTAACGAGGTGACCACCCCAAAGCCCCTTCCATGGAGACTCTGGGTGGGAGCTTATGGACCACACTCCTGCCCTTTGGGAGGAAGAGCAGCTCAGGAGCAGCCACTACTTCCTCTCACTGTGCTGATGGCTACCTCTCTGAGCCTCTCGGCCCCTGCTTCACAACACGAAATGCTCTCTTGAGGTGGTTTATTCCCCATCTCCCCATCTTGCGGTGATCTCAGCTCTATGTCTTGAGCACGCTTCCCTGTGCTCCGCACAGGACAATAAATAGTCCAATGAATGTCCGATGGTGGCCCACCCTCCCGTCTCTTCTCTTGTTGATTCCACCCTGAGTCTCTGAGTTCTCTTCCTCTACTGCTCCAGCTCTGCTCTCTTCTTCCATTCCTTCCCATCTTCTCTCTTTTTAAAATATTTATTTTTTTCACTGTGACAGGTCTTAGTTGTAGCATGTGGGATCTTTACTCTTTGTTGCAACACACAGAATCCTTAGTCGGGGCATATAGGAACAAGTGTACTGTTCAGAGACTGAGCTCAGGCCCCCTGCATTGGAAGCTTTCAGTCTTAGACACTGGACCACCGGGGAATGCCCTGCCGGCCTCACTCCCTCTCTTTCTCCTCCTGTCTGTTCCTAGCTCCTCTTTCACCTCCTGCTCCAAGTCTTTCCTCCCATCTTCCTGCCTGATTTGGTCCTGAGATGACTATTTGGTCAAGATGATGAATGGGTCCTGAAAAAATGAGCCGTTGATTGGAGACATTCATTTTCAACTAATTTTCAAAATAAAAATTATAACGGCTTTGCCAAACAAACCCAGAGCAGGTTGAAAACAAATTAGAAAACTTTAGAAAGACGAAAGGGACACGGAATTGAAAACTTCCAGATCTTTTCTCTTATGAGTTTCTTTTACTGTTTTGTTTTAAGTTGTTTATGCTTTTTATCTTATTACAAAAAAATACACATTAGAGAAAATACAGACAAGTGAAAAGAGCGTAAGGAACAATTATCAACCTACCCATTCAGACACAATCACTCAGAGCGCTTTGGTATATGCATTTCTGAATTCTGTGTGTGCGTGTGTGTATTCAGGCAAATTTTACCACTTCCCAAAGAAAGTTCCAGAACTTTAGTCCCTTGTGTTATAAAACAAGAACATTAATAGCAACAACAAACCTGGTCAAAATCTGAAAAATATTACATATTGTATTTTCTTACTGGAGCTTCTTAGCATTCATTATAATGAATATTCAGTGTGACAGTCATCACAAATGAATTGCAAGCTCTTGAGAGACACACAGTTTAAAAACCTATTTAACTTTGTTGTTTTCTAAACTCTTCGACACCAGAGTTTCCTTTAGCAGCTATTAATATGTGTTTCTGAGAAAACGTTTTGCCAAATAATGAGAGATAAATATCTATATGTCATCAGATCTAGTTTACAAGGATAAAGTATTATTGTATATTCGGTTTTGTAATACTAGATATTTTCCGACTAATCTCTGTTATTGGGTATTTAGGTTGTTTTTGACTTTTTATCACCATTTATGTTATCCTAAAGTTGTGCAGAGCAGGAAGAACAGGCTGAATGCAAATTAGAAATAAAAGACACAAAAGAAAATAACTCAAATTCTGAAAAGCAGATAAAAATGTTTAAAAACATAGAAAGACTGCAAGACTATCCCCATGGTACAGCAACATCTCCAGTCTAGGTATAAAAGCGTAGCCACTGGTGTAACCAGGATTTACGGAGCACCCACTATGCCCCAGGCTGTACAGAGGGTTCTGGGGTTGCAGTAAGTCAGCTGGACAAATGCTGTTCCTGTGGGGATCACGTGCAAGTGAAGGAAACAGAGAAAACTGATTCAACAGTGGCAGGAGATGAGTGCATTACAGCAGTCAGGGGAGAGGGATGGCATGGTGGGGCCGATTTAAATGAGGGTTCCAAAAGAGGCCTGGCAGAGAGGGTGATATTCCCACAGAGGCCTCGAGGAATGTGAGGGAGCAGGCTGCATCAAGGCGAGGAGCGGCCCAGGCAGGTCGAGGGCGGGTGCAGAGGCGCTGAGTCTGGCCCTGTTGCCTCAGACACGCGGTAGTCCTAGGGCCCCTGGGAGCCATGATGGGGAGGGGCTTGTCCGGAGATGCTGCTATCATGGCAGGGAGGTGGGGGCCAAGCTTGAGCCTCTTTATTGCAGGGAGAGAAAGGAGCCCATCCAGGGCACCCCAAACTGCTAGGGAGTAAGAACAGTTATATTTGACCAGTTTAATTGTTTTAACCAGATTTTTGTTAGTATCCACACGCTTTCAGCTCAACAACCCGCTGTTCCTCCCCAGCTCCTCACTCTTCCCCTCAAAGGCCAAGGATGCTGTCTCCAGGCTAAGTGCCTGAGATCAAGCCCCCCCCTGCCCTGCAAGCTGCTCTGGTGAGCCCAGGTTCCGGTTCCTCTGTCTGCTCTGGAGGGGCGGTTCCAGCCCATGACACCAGCTCTGAGCTGGGATCAGGGAGAGAGAAGGGGCTGGTCCTAGGAGGAGGGCAGAGCCCACAGGAAATACCTGAGTCTAGGAGATCTGCCAAGCAAATCCTCCCAAATGGACCCGGCTTTTCTGCAAGGTGTGTGAGAACAGCAGACAGGAGGAGGCAGAGGCAGATCCAGACAGGTCGAACCCACAACATAAATATAGGAAGACAGAGGCAAAACATGGGAAAATAGCAAGGGAGGCAATGGCAGGAAAGGAGGTGCAGACACTGAGAGACACGCAGAAGCAGATAATGCGGAAGGAAACAGAAGCCGGGATACAGGTAGAGCAAGGCGAGGATGGGTGAGCGGACCACGGGGCTCCACCATGGGAGGGACACAGGGGTGGGAGGCAGACATCCTTCAGACCCTGAAGAAATCTAAAGAGCATAGAGGTGGCCTTAAGACAAAGGCGGCTTCACGAGGTCAAGGAGCCAAACTCCGCATGTTCACATCTGGGTTCTACGACTTCAAGGCTGTGTGATGCTGGGCCAGTTCTATCACTTCTCTGAAACTATTTCCTCCTGTTTAAAATGGACAGAACATTAGTTGTATGTGGTTCAAATGAGTTAAAGCGTGGGCCACTGAGCACACCGACTAGCACACAGTGAGCATTAACGTGCATAGTGATAACTGTCCATGGGTGGTATTATCACTCGCTGGCCCCCCTCGCCCCAAGCGAGGGGCAAGTGAACAGGAAACCCGTGACCAAGGGCCTGTCCTCTTGCAGTGTGAGTGCACCCGGCGCTGGATGCTCTCCCAGCTCCCTCTGGTTCACACTCCAGATTGGCTCTGACAGGTACACGACTTAAATACCAGCACCAAAAGCAGCCTCTAGCATCCTCGAGGCAAGCCGCACCAGGTGCCCACCTCCTGGGTGCAGGATGCCTAGGGGCACAGGGTGCCAACCAATTTCCTCCCGGGTCCCTCAGCCTCTAGCCCGCCCCCATCCCTGCCCACAGCTGCCCTGCTCATAGCTCTGCACGCCTTCAGCCAGTGCTGGGGTGGAGAAGGTCCAGGCAGACCTAAGGATGTGGCCTTGGGTGCCTGGACCTGGCCAGGCCCTGGCCTGTACAACCCTCCCATTCCCCAGGCTGGGATTACTCGTTCCACCTTCCTACCCTTCCCCCTCCAGCAGTAGGTTCTGCCAGGAGCCCAAGTCTGGCCTTAGGGCTGGATGATCTTGGCAGTTCTGGCCTGATGTTTACACCACTAGGGTCCCCAGGGCCGGTCTGCATAGCCCATGGGACTGATAAGGTAGGATCTGCTTTGCTCCTTAATCTGCTTCGTTCAAGGCCTTATCTTTCTGGCCTCCCTGATACCTTGGCCTTTCCAGGCTTGGATCTCTGTCCTGCTAGTGTCAGGCCCCCTCCGCATGGCTAAGATCCTGCTATCAGCAGCAGACCGCTCCGAGCCTGTCTGCTGCCCCCTCTGTCATTCTGCCCACCCGTCAGGATTTCTGTTACTCTGTCTTACATGGTGACCACTCAGGCTTGAACATTGTCCCTCTGGCTGCCACCCCATCTTCCCTGAGCTCCTGCAGCTGGCTGTAACAGTCTTCCTTCACCCACCCTTGGGGTGCCTCATCCCTGACCTTAACCCTGTCCTGCTGCCTCGAATAGAATCCAGCCCCTCTGGGACCTGCCAGCATCTCAGCCTTTACAGTTCCAGTGGCTTGAAGATTTGACATTTCCCCAGGTGGCATTAGTGGTAAAAAAAAAAAAAAAAACAACTCCCTGCCAATGCAGGAGACATAAGAGATGCGGGTTTGATCCCTGGGCTGGGAAGATCCCCTGGAGGAGGGCATGGCAACCCACTCCAGTACTCTTGCCTGGAGAATCCCATGGACAGAGGAGCCTAGAGGGTGGTAGTCCATAGAGCTGCAAGGAGTTGGACCCGACTGAAGTGACTTAGCACACAAGCTTCAGTTTCCCTACCCAAGTTGGGGAAGACTCTGCCCTGTCTGCTACCAGGATGGACGGAGGGGGGACCATAAGTCCTGATCAGGGACACAGGGAGTCCTGTGCTTTGCACACGTTCTCATGAGCCCTACCCTGTGAGTCGGCTTCCGGTTCTGTCTGCGCAGGATAAGCTGGCTGATATGAATGCGCTCAACTTTCAGCCTCTCATCCAAATCGTAAGTTCTCTTCCAACAGGTCTCTCCATAACAGATCTGGGTTCCAGGCCTTCATCTTCCTCCTTCAGTTTGGACAGTCAGGTCTGTCCCAGCTCCTCACAGGATAAGAGGTTCCTGTCCTCAACACCCCAGACTCAAGAACCCAGGCACAAAATCAATCAAATTCCACCCATGTTTGTCCCTCTGCACGTTCCGCTTTCTCTTTCCATCTCCCTGCCTGTCTCTTTCTCTGCTTCTCCCTTGGTCTTCCTGCTCTCTCTCCTGCGTTGCTGTGTTGTTAAGTATTTCCACCGTCAGCACTTGCCGAGTTGAAAGTTCTTCCACTTGTGCAGCGAGCCGCGTGGGCAGGCTGGGTAATGTCTGTTTTACCCTCTCAGTAATGAATCCCATCTTCTTCCCTTCGCGGTGATGGTTATTGATTCTGTCTTGACACCTTGGTTTGTTTTCTGCCGGCTCCTGCCTTCCCTTCATCTTGCTGTGGCCATTTCTCCTCTCTTATCTGTAATTTCCTCTCCTGTTACAGCTGTCTCCCTCCTGGGCTGGCTCAGCACTGAGGCTGGGGTTTGTATTAACTTGGTGGTACAGTTCCATCAGGCCTTCCCTGAAGTGGTGGGTTTGGGTGGTGGCCGTGAATAGGTCAATAACAATGGTGGGAGCAGGAAGAAGAGAGCTGGAGCCAGACCTTCCTCCTGTTGGTTGTTTTAAAGCAGAACTTGGATCATGGTGCCCACCTCCACTTGGAAAACTCCTGTAGCTGCCCGGGACCCACAGACAAAGGATATAATGTTCAGCTGCGGAATAAAGTCCTTTGAAAACTTAACCCCATCTGTGCTCCCAGCCTCACCTCTCAGAACCAAAAACTTTACACTCTAAACACACCAAACTGGCTATTTACTATTCCCTCTTGGGCTTCCCTGGTGGCTCAGAGGTTAAAGCGTCTGCCTGCAATGCAGGAGACCTGGGTTCGATCCCTAGGTCGGGAAGATCCCCTGGAGAAGGAAATGGCAGCCCACTCCAGTGTTCTTGCCTGGAGAGTCCCATGGACAGAGGAGCTTGATGGGCTACAGTCCATGGGGTCACAAAGAGTCGGACACGACTAAGCGACTGACCTTCACACTTCTAGGTCTGTGATCCCCCAGGGAAGGGAGCTCATCTGGCAGGCAAAGGAGGCAAAATTAGGGATCCATGAGCCATCTTAGGGTATTTCGACCAGAACAAGAGAAGGAGAAGACTCACGTCCTTGATCCCTAGCCCTGGGGGCCCTGTGGGTGGAGCTCTAGGACTTCCCCAGGGAGAGGCATCAGGAACCTTTGTGAATCTCCTCATCCTCATCAGCGGCCCCAGAAGGAGGATGATAGATGATGAGGAAGCTAATGGGTTTTGCCTGGCATTGGGAGGACACGACCCTGGAAGAACAGAAGGATCATCCTTTGTGAGCCTGACCACATGGCACACACCCTCATCACACCTAGGGCAGAACATGATGCCGGAGACTCACGCCCTTTTGGCAGACAAGGAAGCTGAGGATAAACATTCAAGGTCATTTGCCCAAAGTCCCACAGCTGGTAGGAGACTACTGGAATCTAATCCCAGATTTTTCTGACTTCCTCATCCCCATTCCCTAGGCTTATGATCCTTAAGCCCGATGCCATCCCTACCCCAAGTATTTTCTCTTCCATGCTGTGACACTTGGCCTCCAAGATGGCCCCATTGATCCCCTTGAAATTAGACCTTATGTGGACCCTCCCCCACTGAATCGGGGCTGGACTATGTGGCAGAATACAGTAAGACTGGCAGCTCATGACTTCCAATTCTAGGTCATGACAGCCTTTCACCTTCAGTCTCTCGCGTGGCTCGCTCTGGGGGAAGCCGTCACCATGCTAAGAGGATGCCCAAGCGGCCCTAGCTGAGAGCCCAGATGAGAGCAACCAGCTTGCCCGCCGTGTGAGAGAACCTCCTTAGAAACAGGGCCCTGGGCCAGTTCAGCCTCCAGATGAGAGCAACCGAGTGAGGGGCCCTGAACCAGAGCCACCCAACCTGGCTGCCCTCAGTATTGTACCCCCATGAGAGATGATTAACGATCAGTGTCGCTTTAAGTCACTGTGTTTTGAAATGATTTGTTACACAGCAACTGATAACTAATGCATCTGTCCTCAGAACACAGGGCCCCCAGGCTGAGGGCTAGATTGTCCTCAGTTTCTTCCAGGGTTTCTTCCCTGGGGTGGGCGTGAAGCCAGAGACCCTCTGCCCAGAAATCCCTTTGTCCAGATTCTTTCTCTCTCTTAAAGAGAGACAAGGACTCATCTCTTTTGTGAGGTCTCCAAAGAACCGCCCCCAGCCACGGCTCCGGCTTCGGGGTGAGGCAGGATGAAGGTGCAGTCGCCCCTCAGATCTCATCAGAAGATGTCTCCTTCCTTCCCTAATGAAGACGAATCCCAGCATCTCAGGAGAAGACCAAATAGATACAAATGAACAGGCCATGCCATCAGATGGATGTATCTTCCCAACACCTACAACTGAGGGCACGTGTGTTCCCACCCCTGCAGACACCTAGCTGCTGTCCCTGGAGGGGCTGGCAGAACCCTGAGTGGCACCGTGCTCACTAGTTCTCTGGGACCATCTGAAAGAGGACGTATGCCTCTGCCTCATCTCTGCTCTTTCTCGCTGGAGCCCTAGGGAAGGTCTTGGGGGCACTGTATCCCCCAGCATGACATCAGACTCTAATGTGCAAAAGAGGTTGGCTCTCAGCAACCCCATCCCCAGGTGCTCTAGGTTTCCTTAGACTCTGTGGGGCCAACAAGGCCCACGCTACTGCCTTAACTCCCTATCCTGCTCTGGGCAGATGAAGAAGGCTTATTTTAGGCTGGTACATTACATTCTTACTTGCAAGCCTGCTTTAGAAGGAAACCACCGGACTGGTGTATAACCTCCTGGTTGGTTTATTTCCTTCTTTGTTCCCCTGCTTGTATGAACTGAAGTGTGTGTCTATCATGTGAGGGGGAGCTGGATTCCTCTAGGAATTCTACCTTAGCCAGCAAGGGGGCACAAGGCTGTTTCCGGTTCCCAGGCTTTTCAGAATAAGGAGCTGGAAAAAAAACAAGGTTGCAACCAGCCTCAGAGCCTCCATCTCTTTCCATCTCAAAACAGAGCAAAAGCATTGAAAGGCTTGTCCCACTGCCCTTTCCTACCTGTCCAGGTCTATCAAGCATCACCGTGGACACAGGCAGGCTCCCTTGCCCCAGGTCCTCCCATGCTGGGTCCCCTGGCTCCACACTCAACATCTGTCTCCTTGTTTACCCATCCCGGCTTCTCTGGTTTCCCTGCTCACCAGCAACGTGTTGTTGATCTTCACTCAGGCCTGTCCCTGTGGGCTGTCTCTGGATCACGCTTGCCTCGCCAGCCCTTTGCCCATCTCAAGAAACATGCCATGGCTGGCAGAAGTTCCGTCTAGGATAACATTTTCCATTACAGCTCCGGTGTCTCTGCAAACTTGCAGTTCCTCACCAACTGTCCTAGGAGAGGCAATGGGACCTGCTCGCCCTGTTTTCCAGGGTGTCTAGGGAAGGGCCTTCATCTCCTGCCACCACTGTGGGTCATTTATGCAAAGTTCTGCCCCATGGCAGGAGGCTGGAGAGGATGAGTGTGTGGTTCAACATTGTGGGTTGAGTAGGGCAAAATCCTGGTTTTGTCGCTTCCACCTTTATGTAAGTGTATCTCTATTTCATCCTCTGGAAAGCAAGTGTTATCTACTGCACAGAGGAGGGAACCAAGGCATGGAAACAGCGAAAAGCGATTTTGTGACAAAGGAGAGCTGCGGTGATAGTGACGACGAGGTTGCTGCTGAGCTGATGGGGGCCCTGCCTGCGCCCAGGGGGTCTGGGAAGCTGGGAATTTGGCACAGAAAGCAGTTCACCTGAGTTAGACCAGAACAATCAATAGCACCTTAGCTCTGGATGAAGTTTTAATCTCCTAAAGCAAACAGCATCCCAAGGTCTCTAGTTCCAATCCGTCATTCACCAGCAGACAGAATTGAGACCCAAGGAGGGTAGTGACTTGCCTGAGGTCACCCTGTCACCAGTGGAACCGTGTCCTGACATCCCATTAGCACTTAGGCTCAGGCTGCAGCAGCCTGTTCCAAGGCAGGCAAACCAAGGAGCATTTCTCGAGGAAGGACTCCACCAGCAGGAGTGAGATGAGGGAGGCTACCTGAGCCAGACTGCCTCCCCAGACAGCATTCTGGGGGCCGCTCCCGGGCCCAAAGGCCAATGCTCAAAGGTGGTACCAAGGAAAAAGGAACCATCAGCATCCCTAACTGTTCAGTGGGTAAAGAATCCGCCTGCAATGAAGCAGACACAGGAGACTCAGGTTCTATCTCCCGGTGGGGAAGAGCCCCTGGAGGATGAAATGGCAACGCATTCCAGTACTCTTGCCTGGAGAATCCCATGGACAGAGGAGCCTGGTGGGCTACAGTCCACAGGGTCACACAGAGTCCGACATGACTAAGCAACTAAACTTTAGCACAAGCTTAGGCACAACATCCCCCGGGGGAGAATCATTCCCACCCCTTTTGTCTGCCTCCTCCCTGAGGCAGCGCTGTCTGCATCACCCCTCAGGAGCCGATCCCTTATGTAAAAGGTGATGGGTGTGACAGGAGTGTGGATCAGTGGAGGAGAGATCCGAGAGGGGACCCGGGAGAAGAATGTGATGTGCTTCCAACAAGCTGCTCTGGTGGGTGGCAGAACCCAGAGCCATTCCTCAGGCCCCGGGGGACGGTGTCCCTTCCCCTCCACCACCTCCTGCTCATCCTCCGGCTGTGCTCCAAGGGCCAGCACAGCACCTTTGACTTGCCGGCTCTGAGGCTCCCAGAAAGTGGGTAAGAAGGAGCTCACAGCTGGATCTGCAAAATGGACAGAAAGAGGGGGGACAGAAGGAAGAGAGGGAGGGAGAAGGGAAGATGGGGGGTGGCTGGGGAGAGGCCCTGCCAGCCTCTGGCTCTGGTCTGGGTCAGGGAAAGACAGGCGGCTCAGAGGTCAAAGCTATAGCCCTCGGCAGCAAGTATGAGTATTGACCACGACCCTCCTGTCCCAGGAAAATTTCTGAGAAGCCTAGTGGTGGTCCAGTCCAAAGAAGGGTGCTTCCTGTGCCCTGTCACCAACCTGTTCAGCTCTCCGGGTAAGCAGGACAATCCACACCCTATTTTGCAAACAAGGAGACTGGAGCTCAAACTGGTTAAATGGTTTGCCCAAGGTCACCTAGATACTCATGGCTTTTGAGTATGAATACTCATGAATTATGACTATTCCTCCCCTCTTTCATAAACAATTTGAGGAAGTTTGTAATAAAATGCATGCTTGCAAAAGTGCTATGAGTGTATTTCTTCCACAGCTATTTGGTATTCTCTAAGTGCCTGACATTATTCTAGACTGAAAGGTAGACAAAGAAAAACAGAGCCTTTGTGAGTTGCTGGTCTGCCGTATGGTTATCTCGTGATAAGTGCTCTGAAGGAAATGAGGGAAAGTGACAGTACGGGGAGGGAGGGAGCATTGATTTTAGATAGGATGGTCGGGAAGATAGCATTTAAGCAGGTGCAAAGGCCTGAGGCAAACTTGAGTTTGGAGCGTTGGCATCCGTGGAGAAGGGCGGTATGGCTGGAGTAGAGAGATCAGGCCAGAGGCCCTCACAATGAGGAGTTGAAAGCGAGTAGGATGGAAGACGCCAGGAGGTTGAGAGGCGGGGAGTGCCATGATCCCAAGGATGTTTTAGAATAGGCTTCCTGCTGCCTTGAGGAGAGTGGGCTGGCGGGAGGCAGACAGGAAGTGGCTTCTGTAATGATGTGGATGAGAGGCACTGATGACTGGGCCAGGGATGGCCATGGAACTGAGAGAGGAAATCAGAAGTAGTGTCAGAGAAAGAAAGTGAAGGTGAAGTCACTCAGTCGTGTCCGACTCTTTGTGACCCGCGGACGGTAGCCCACCAAGCTCCTCCGTCCATGGGATTCTCCAGGCAAGAGTACTGGAGTGGGTTGCCATTTCCTTCTCCAGGGGATCTTCCTGACCCGGGGATTGAACCCAGGTCTCCCACATTGCAGGCAGATGCTTTAACCCCTGAGCCACCAGGGAAGCCCAGGGTGTCAGAGAGAGAGGGGTAAACAGGGCACTCACCCTGGGGTCCGAGAGCGCTGCTCTGTCGCCGTGACCCTGAGCCCTGGCTGCCTAGCATGGAGTGGTGAGACTTGAGAGAGAAATAAGATGGCCAGGCTCCTAGAGAAAGGGCTGGAGAGAGGATGTGAGGAGAACTCTGACAACTGCAGCCCCTAGACAGCAACTCAGGTGTGAGGACCAAGGTCAGGCACAAAATCCTGCTGGAGAGGGGTCATCAGATGGGGCCAACCAGCTGGGGGCAACCTGTGGGTGCTACTTCAGAGAGCAAGGCATTGGATCTCTTGCTCATGGAGAGTAATAACTCAGTTTTGCATTACAGGAAGCACCGAAGAAGTGATGTATAAAGCACAGATGATATACCAACATCACCTCCACATCCACACCTGTGACAGACATCACTAATCAATGGTGCCAGCCTTCCACTGAACTGGGACTCAGCTTCACTGTCTTTTTCCACACAGACCTCCAAGCAGTACTTCCAACCAACTTGTGAAACAGAGACTTAACCTCCTCATCATTCCCAGTGCAGAGGAATGAGCACCAAGCCTGGAGTCAGGACACCTGGGCCTTAGTTTTGCTTTTGTCTTTGTCTTGCCTGGAAAATTCCATGATCAGAGGAGCCTAGTGGGCTACAGTCCATGGGGCTGCAAAGAGTCGGACAAGACCGAGCAACTGAGCATGCATGCACGTAGACAATGTATTTAGCCTCTTAAAGTCTCATTTTCGCACCTGTTAAAGTGAATTCTTATCCCTATGTCACATATTTGCTAGGAGGACTAAGTGAAGTAATGTATGAAAGGACTTAGCCTAGTGTCTGGTACAGGTAGGCATCAACCAATGTTTTTTAATGAATTGTTTGCTTTCAAATGCCGATACTGCCCTTTCTTTCTTTCTGGGTGTGCTGGGTCTTCATCACGGCTCGGGCTTTCTCTGGTTGCAGTCAGCGGGGTTTACTCTCTATTTGCGATGCACGGGCTTCTCATTGCAGTGGTTTCTCTTGTTGCAGAACAAGGGCTGTAGGGCAAGCGGGCTTCAGTAGCTGCGGCACATGGGCTTAGTTGCCTGGAAGCATGTGGAGTCTTGCTGGACCAGGGATCAAACTTGTGTCCCCTGCATTGGCAGGCAGATTATTAACCACTGGACCACCAGGGAGATCTGGCATCAGTAAACATTTTTTAAAAATAGTCCCCTTTGCCTTCCTCATGCTTCTACTTCCCAATGTGCATGTGCACGCACACACCCGTGCTCACACCCACACACACACACCCACACACACACACTTACATACACATGCACACACTCACACATAAGGCATAAGAGGATAGAAAAATTTATCCTAACAGCTGACACTGGGATTGATCTTAGGGAGGGAACTCTCTTTTGTTCAGGAAATTACCTTGATAAGTCTCTAAGGATATGGATTAGCAGAAGTCAAGGAAACAAAAAGGTAGCTGAACTGCTCTGCATTAAAAGTGAGATGAAATTCAGGGGCAGAGGGAAGTGGAATAGCCCAGTGGTGTGGGCACTGCGCAGCATCTTGGTGGGGTGGGCAGTGCACTTTTAAAGAATAAGTGTGTCTAATATTCAACGCAAAGCTGTTTTCACTTCTGAGATATAAAACCCTCTCAGTCTTAAAGAGTTCATACCTCATGATTCCATTTATATAAAACTCTAGGAAATGCAAACCAATCCGTAACGATAGGAAGCAGATCAGTGGTTGGCCAAGGTGGGAGGGGGAGGAGGAGACTTTGGGGGAGGGAGTGAGCTTGTTCAGTATCTTCACTGAGGTGATGTTTCAAAACTTATCAAATTGAACACTTTAAATAACTGCAGTTTAAAAAGTCATTTATATCAATTTTATCCAAACTGGCTGATCTATCACGCTTCTAGATGCACTCCCTCCCCCAAACATATTTTTCTGTCTCCCCACAACTCAGTCAAGTCTGACACAGCTGTGCACGCCTGGTGTGAGTGGTTTAGGGGTAGAATTCAAAGGAGGGAATTGAATCCCACATCTAAATGGAAACTGCCAAACTGGGATGGCTTGTATGGATCAGGAGACTATCCATAAATGAGTAAATTCAGCAGAAGCATGAGCTCAAAACCAAGGTACTCATGACAGTCCTCCCTCTGGAAATTCTTATAAGTCCTGGGATAGAGCACGGGGTTTCCATCGGATGTGTGACGGGGGCTCAGACCAGTGTCGTAAATCTTAAGGTGCAGAGAGAGCTCAGTCGGCACTTGGGTTCCTTGCACAACAGACACAGAAGCCCGGATGGGTACCCAAAGAGCACCCCCTCGGGCCACACTTCCTCACATTGCGCGTCAAAGCCAGTCTCTCCCTCTGGGGAGAAGAGGAGGTGGCTCCTGGAAGAACTGGATTTCCTCTGTAAAGAAACATCTGACATGGGAATGATCAGAGCAAAGAAGGGAGGTTGGCTGCTCAGCAAACCTGGAGTGCCGAGCCTCCTCTGCTGTCTTCGATCCTCTAGCCGGTCCATCCTGATCAGCCTCACAACACACACTGTAGCAACATCCCCCTGAGCCAGCACGCTGGCCATTGCAACAAGGTCAGTCGGCTCGAGGGGACATGGCCCTTTAGGTCCCTCCGCTCTGCAAGGTCCTCTGCTCCAGAGAGACGAGATCTTCTCCAGCCCTCTCCTCCTCCCTCCACCCACACCAGTCCCCAGCCCACCCTGGAACATCACAGCAGAAACTGAATCAACCACTCCTTCTGAGGGGTAATTAAAATGTGGCGTCTCTGGAGAGGACCCGGCTCCGTGGAGCAAGCCTTTAATTTCAAGCTGACAAGCCAGGGAGCGTGTGCCCTGGGCTCTCTGGTAGCCAAGACGGATGGATGGCCAGGGAGTCCAGCTGGCGAGTAAGAGCGGGCAGTGGGCGGAAGGAGCCAGACGGGGAGGGACAGAGAGCTTCTCAGGTGGGCAAAGGGAGCCGTCTACTCTGCAGGCCTGCTAGCTCTCTGCAAACCTGAGCTGCTGGCATTGCCCCTTATTGCCTGGAGGGAGGTCTACAGCCTCAGATACAGCTCCTGCCCATCCCCCCCCCCACCAGACATGGGGCAGGAAGAAACCCTGAAAGACAACCCAGGGTCACGGAACACCCTGAGGGCAGAGACTGGTCCCTAAATACAGATCCCTGGGCTCCTGAACCCAGATGGCCAGAGCTGCCCCCTGGGAAAAGGGCCTCACTGAGACATCAAGAAACTGACTTTGCAGGCATCCCTGGGGCTCTTGTCAACATCCTGTGCTCAAGAGAAAACTAGCCCATGGAGGTAGGGAATCCTGCCCAAGGTCAAAACACAAGTCAGTGATGAAACCAAGACTGTCAGAGAGTAGGTCTGGCATTCGCAAATGAGACATCTCAAGACCTTGATAAGGCCTCTATTTCTTAAAAACAAGACAAACAAACAAAACCCATAGGCCTCATTAGATAACACCGGTGCCACTCCAGGCTGCAGCAGCTGGGAGACAGTGAGGCCCTGGCCAGCTCAGCAGCTCTGTGGGTCAAATCCAGGCCTCAACAGAAGGACAGATTATTTCCTGGCTGGGCCTTCAAAGATCTGAAATCACAAACAGCCCCGAACAGACCCACCGCCCTCTTTACAGCTCTCTGGGCTCCAGGCCCAGCGCTCCAGCCGTCAGCTGCTGCCATGCTGTGTGGAGGGTTTTTGTGGGCAGATGACTAAGACCAGGACGGGCAGGCAGCTGTCAGGAGAACAGCTCCAACCTGAGCCCAGAAACAGGCTGCCTTCTTCCTTTCCCGTGGCCCCACCTGCTGATACTGGGCCTGAGCATCCACCCTGGCTCCTTCGGGGATTTTGTCAGGGCTGACATCCTCAAGACCTCAGTTTCCCCATCTGTAAAATGGAAGGAGACAGGAGCCCCCACCTCCCCCACCCCCCGCCTTTTCCTCAGGGACCCTGTGAGTGGGGTTCCTGGGTGACGATGGGACTGAACCTGTCTGGAAAGCTTGGCACACTGTGGGAACATGTCAAAAGGAGGGTTCTGGCTGACATCCACAAAGGAGCTGGAGGGGGCTCCTCACTGCAACGGGAGAGCTGGCTGGGCGGTACCTGGTGCTACCCCCCCCCCACCCATAGTCCACGGAACTAAGAATGGTCTCACTGAGCACAGCTGGACTCGTCCACTCGCTCTCTTTGACAGCTCTGGGGAGCCCGTTTGGTCTCCTGGCTCCACTGGAAACCTCTGCAGGCCAGATGCAGGTCTGTCTCATGCCCCGTGCAGCTGAGCACACAGCGACTTGATCAGCCCCTGCTCTCTGACATGACCCAGTCATGCTCCGGATGGGGAGGTGGCTGACCTTTGCTGTAGGAAAGCCTTGAAGCTGGCCCCAGGGAACTGGCCCTCCTCTCAGGGGCAGTAAGCGCCCTAGAGGGTGGCCTGGTGAGTGGGTCCTCAGTACGCTTTCCAAGGCCTGCACCCCTCTGCTGTCATCTGTGTCATCAGGCCAGCACTGAACTCCAGGACACTCCAGCCTGGGTCCTGGCTGAGTGGAAGAAGTGATGACTTCAACTCTTAATGATACGGGGCTGCTGGGGGCTGTGCAGGAAATGCCCCCCTCCACCATCGCCAAAGGAACCCAGCTGCCCTTTCTCCTGTGCCCACGTGCCACAGTCCCCAGGGATTCCGGGTAGGGTGCGAGCCAGCCCAGCTCCTGCCTCGTTCCTCGGTCTTTAATATTCATGAGCACTCCTAGCAGGGGAGCTAAAAATGTTCCGCTCCTAAATCTAACTGCTTTATAGAAGCCTAATTAAATTCTTTGGTGGAAGGGGAAAAAAGTGACCTTCAAAACTGCCAAAGCTCGTCAGAGTGGCTCGTCCCAGAAACCTTTCACCTCCTCCCCTCCCGCTGCGGTGGCCTTTCCTCTGGTGAAGAAACTCTCCCCCACCCCTCCAGCTGAGGGTCCAGAGGATGTTTCAGGGGTGGGCCCCCGATGGCACGACTGCCTCCTGTCCAAGTAACACAGTGATGGAGGCCCTTCTGACCACCAGATGACCTCGGTCCTTGCTGGAAACTGCAATCTCAGCCAGCAGACGCGGTTGAGGGGGGACAGATGGCAACAGGGAGGGATCAGCTATGGTGGAGAGACGGTGACAGGGCATCCCCACACTCTTCTGCAGCAAGCTACTCTGGGAATTTCAGATTTCCTCTTTCCCTGGATGCCTCGTCTGTGCATCCTGGCAAGGCCCAGATGGGCAGGGGAGAGAGGCTAGCCCTTTGCAAGCCTGTGCTTGGGAACTCACATCCCTATTTGCTTCTCCTGTTTACCAGGGACAAATAGCCACGTCCCCAGAGGCCAGTGAAGGAAGCTGTTCCTTTTTGAGGTCCTCTGAATAGAAAAGAGGAGGGTCTAAGTCCCCCATCCACTTCTCTGTGACCTGAAAAAAGTTCCATCCTCCTGATAAGGGCTTCCCAGGCGGCTCAGGGGTAAAGAATCCGCCTGCAATGCAGGAGACCCAGGCTTGATCCCTGTGTTGGGAAGATGCCCTGGAGGAAGGCCTGGCAACCCACTCCAGTACTCTTGCCTGGAAAATCCCATGGACAGAAGAGCTTGGCGGGCTACAGCCCATGAGGTCACAAGAAGTCGGACACAACTGAAGCGACTGAGCACGCCTCCTGAGAAAGTGGAGGAGATGTGAGGAGGGAGGTGGTGAGGATGTGAATTCCGAGCCCCTCACCTGAGCAGTGTCAGAATTTGCCCTTGATCATGGTGCAGACACGGCTGAGGTTCAGCAAGACCCTCCTGCAGGAGAAGAAAGAGTCTGGGCAAAATCCCTCAGGCAGGGGGCAGGAAGAGACCTAGAGACCTAGATCCACACGGCGGACAACCATCAGGCCAGCTCTCAGAGGACCTGGGTTAACACAAGCTGAGTGAGCATGGATGCTCACGCATGCCTGCAAGGAGATGACAGAGGTGCAGACTGAGACCAGCTGGTTTCTTTTCTCCTTTGGGAGGAGGTGATTTTTAGCTGGTCCAAATTCATCTTCTAATTGGTTGCCAAGGTGACTGTAGTGGTAAAGAATCCGCCTGTCAATGCAGGAGACACGGGTTCAATCCTTGGGTTGGAAAGATCCCCTGGAGAAGGAAACGGCAACCCACTCCAGTATTCTTGTCTGGAAAATGCCATGGCCAGAGGAGCTTGGTGGGCTACAGTCCATGGGGCTGCAAAGAGCTGGACACGACTGAGCACACACACATACACACACGTG
Organism: Capra hircus; assembly: GCF_001704415.2. Taxonomy (NCBI): domain Eukaryota; kingdom Metazoa; phylum Chordata; class Mammalia; order Artiodactyla; family Bovidae; genus Capra; species Capra hircus. The sequence continues at coordinate 51,952,581 of NC_030822.1, forward strand.
TAAGTCATTCACAGACAATGTCACAGGGAAGCTTGATTAGGAGCTGATAAGCCTGCATGACACCCTGGCTAGCCATGAGCCATTTATTCCTGGGATTGTGTATTCTTCAAAATCAGTTTCCTCCTGGTCATTTTGAGGCTGTTAGGATAGACTCTGCTTGGTGGGCAAACTCTCAGTGGTCACTGCATCCATCTTAGCCCGTGCAAAAGTGGAGTCTAGCAAACCAAGCTCCCAGGCAGTCTACAGAGGCCAGGCACAGCCAGCAGCCCTGGACAGCCAGAGAGGACAACACAGCCTCCCTCTGTGGTCTCCCCATCAGGGTCCTCTCACTGCATCTATCTCCTCTCTCCACTCATTCTTGATTCCCCCTCTACTCCTGTCCTCTTGGGGTGCTCCATTCCCTCCCCAGGCCTAAATCCTTTCCACTGTAGTGTCCAGCTCCCCGAGGGGGCACTTCCTAAGCCAGGCCCGCACGCAGCCCAGGCAAGCTTCTCCCTAGCCCTGACCCTCAGGCTGGCCAAGCAGCTTGGAGCCCCTTACCGCCTGAGCTAGAACCAAACTCCTTCATGGACCTGACTCTTAACTCCCCTCAAGAGGTTTCTGTTTGTGCTCTGAATGCCTTTGGGAGCTCCCTGCTTGCCCTCAGAGACACAGTCTTCAAAGAAAGTGAATGAATCTGAGGTGGAATGGAAATGAAAGAATAAACACATTCATTAAGCCCGGGAGGGGAGACACTGCGCTGGGCGATGAAGGGGTGCAGGGCGTGAAAACAGGCTTGTCCCGCCCTCAGGAGAGCTCCGTCTGAGAAATAAGAAGAATGAGCACAGGAAGGGGGTCGGTGAATGAACGCAGATGAGAGAGAGCAAGCAGGCGAGTGCATGGGTGCCTGGACAGAGCATGAACACCCAGGCTCTGGGGGTCCCAGCACTGCTCCCCATCAGAGGCGTTTTCTCACCCGTCTGTACCCCAGCCCATTCTTCCTCTCCGGGCTCCCTCAGGGCCGGCTCTCCCCAAGGTGAGTGTTCAGACTGCCTCCTCCACCCTTCCCTCCACTACTGAGTCTATTTTGGTGTTTCTGCTGCACGAGGCAGGCCTCCCTCTCCTCACAGCTGTTGCTTTCCCTTGAATCAAATGGAAGTGAGCAGGGCCACCCCCATCTTGGGCTGAAACCCGGCCTGCTCAGGCCTGCTCCAGGGGAAGCGCTCAGGTGCCAAGGAGCCCCACCAATGGCCAAATAAGGGCACCTGAGTTGATGGCCAACCATGCTGGTCTGGGGCAGCGCCACCACCCCCTGCCGCCCACCATGCCAGGGCCTGTGGAGGGGTCCCTGAAGCAGAAAGAGGAAGGACCTGTGCCCCCAGTCAGTGGGGTACAAAGGCACTGTCAGGCTCCTGCAGTGTCCTTCAGTTCAGTTCAGTTCATTTCAGTCGTTCAGTCGTGTCTGATTCTTTGCGACCCCATGGACTGCAGCACGCCAGGCCTCCCTGTCCATCACCAACTCCCAGAGCTTACTCAAACTCATGTCCATCGAGTCAGTGATGTCATCCAACCCATTTCATCCTCAGTCGTGCCCTTCTCCTCCCACTTTTAGTCTTTCCCAGCATCAGGGTCTTTCCCAAGGAGTCAGTTCTTCGCATCAGGTGGCCAAAGTATTGGAGTTTCAGCTTCAGCATCAGTCCTTCCAAGGCTGTTAACAATTACACTGTTAAAGCATGTTATGGATTTCCCTAGTGGCTCAAATGATAAAGAATCCACTTGCATTGTGGGAGACCTGGGTTTGACTGCTGGGTCGGGAAGATCCCCTGGAGAAGGGAATAGCTACCCACTCCAGTATTCTTGCCTAGAGAATTCCAGGGACAGACGAGCTCAGCAGGCTACAGTCCATGCAGTCACAAAGAGTCAGATACACCTGAGTGACTAGCACACACACAAAACATGTTATGCTGAACAATAAAAATAAATAACATTTCTGGTGTGTAAATTAATGGTAATTATTTTTTAGTAGGGGTTTCCCTGGTGGCTCAGAGGTAAAGAATCTGCTTGTCAATGCACGAGACTAGAGTTCAATCCCTAGGTTGGGAAGATCCCCTGGAGAAGGAAATGGCAACCCACTCCAGTATTCTTGCCTGGGAAATGCCACGGACAGAGGAGCCTGGTAGGCTACAGTCCATGGGGTCGTCAAAGAGTCAGACACAGCTTAGTGACTAAACAACAACAGCAATTTTTTATTAAGATACATTTAATGCTGGAACGCAACTTCCGAGTTTCACAGATGTAGGCTTGTCTTAATATCGCTACTACAGCCTTGTTCGGTCTCTTGAGACAGTTATCCCTAGGACTTGAGGTTTGGCCTCTACCCTCCCTGTACTGTGGTGTGTATGTGAGTGTGTGCTTGTATCTCCATATGCCTGTATAGGGGGTGGGGTGCAGAGCTAGGGGTCCAGATTTTATGCAGATGTTTCCAGTGTTCTGTGTAGCTTTGAGCCATGTACAGAGAAGATGCAGTTTGACCTGGGATCCCTTCAACAAGTCAGTGTCTGAGGCTCTGTTACCATGAACGGGCATCAGAATATAGCAGATGCTCTTGGGTGGGGTGGGGGGTGGACACCCAGACCCCATCTTCAGGAACCAGGCCTTCAGTTCTCCAGCTGCCTGGGCACCGCCTGCTGACGGCTTCCCAACAATGTCCTTGACGAAAGGGAGCTGCCCTCCCCAATGTTAGGGACCTTCCACAGAGGCTGCCCACAACCAGAGACTTATCCAGGTGGGATGCAGAGGCTTGACCCATTCACCTCCACTCGAGGTAACGTTGAAGGACCTCGGTCTCAGCACCGGGCTTGGCCAAGGTCTTCTAACCACGTGTGCTTACCTTGTCCCTCTGCCCCGCCTGTTTCCCTCACTCTCTTCCGGGTGTTATTCTCCTACAGCAGGGATCCTCATCCTCTATGATCTAATGCCTGATGATCGGAGGTGGAACTGATATAATAACAATATAAATAAAGTGCAAAAGGGAGGTTCAGGAGGGAGGGGACATGTGTACCAATGGCTGATTCATGCTGATGTATAGCAGAAACCAACACACCATTGTAAAGCAATTATCCTCCAATTAAAAATAAATACATTAAAAAAATATAAAGTGCACAATAAATGTAACGCACTTGAATCATCCCAACACCATTCTCTGCCCCAGTTCTTGGGAAAATTGTCTTCCATGAAACTGGTCTCTGGTGCCAAAAAGGTTGGGGACCGTCCCCAGAAATCCTCTTGAGTGTGCCTGCCTGTCTCGGAGCCTGAGATCTGCCAAGCTGTAGCCAGTGAAATGTGATGAGGAGAGCACACAGCTAGGCACGGTGCCTGACTGGCGGCTGCTCTCAGCCTCCGTGGAGGGCGCTGTTTCCCAGCCCTGGCTGAACATCAAAATCAGCTGTGTGGCCTAGAAAAAGGAGAGCCAGATGTTTAGGCCACTTCCCCAGAAATTTTGATCCAGGAGGATTGAAACCGGTCCCAGATCTCTGAATTCTCAGAAGTTCTACAAGTGTTTCTGACAGATAGCCAGGGCTGACAAGCACTGACCCAGGTCATCTGTCTCTCCCACCATCACCTCTTTAATTTACAGGCAAGAACCACAGACCCATGTAGGGCAAAGTGACCTGTTCAAGGGCAGGCAGGTATTTAGCTGCCCAGATAGGGCTCAATTCATTAATCCTGACTCACTCAGGGTCAGCGCCTGGCAGGGACGTGGGGGCAGGGAACCATCTGGAAAAGGCCCTTGAGTCCAACTCTCTCCCACAGAATCACAAGGTAATCGCATTTATTAAGCAAATCTCAGAACATCTGGCCTGGTTGGCAACATAAAAGCAGTGTAGGTTCAAGCACGCTGAGCTCCCAGAGTGGGGAGTCCTCAATGTGATGTGATTATCAGGGAGGTCTTCAAGGAGGAGGTGCACCCTATACCAAACTTTACAGAACAGTGAGGCTTTGGTTAGGGAGCAGGCAGGCAGGATGTCAACACCAGAACTAGTCATCTCAATCAGAGATCAATCAGTTTCTAAGGAAACCAGTGCTGATCTGTATTCTCATCATCCTTCTGGCAAGACTGAGGGATCTCAGGGGCACTCAGACTCATGGACCAGCAGGCAACAATTGCTCAGTTTTTAGAAAAATGTATTTTGTTCTAAAGATTAAAATTTAGATGAGAGTTTGTTTAGAAGCTGATTGATCTGTACTTCAGTAGCCCCACTCCCCTCTAAGTGCTTAAGTCCCAGCAGCCATGGAGCTATGTGTTATAGTGGAGGCAGAGACTAGAGCCTGAGTTCACACTTACAAGCTGTGTGAACTTGGCCAAGTTTCTTAACCTCTCTGAGCCTCTACTTGTTCAATTTTAAAATGGGGACAATAAAACTTGCCCTCCTCCCTCTCTCTCAGTTATTAGAAGGATCAAATGGTATCATGATGGCCAGAACACTTCTTTACACAGCAAAGCACACTAAAAGTGTGAGCTGCTACTATTTTCCACATTTCTTTCTTTAAATTCAGGATGCAGAGCCCAGGGAGGTTTCCGTCAATGCCCAGCACCCTACAGTGAGCCATATGGGGAACAGAGGCAAGAGCAAAGTTCCCCCAATCTGACCCTACTGCTTTTTCCAGTACCAATATAGCAGCATATCTCTTCTCAAAGCTTTCTTCTCTAATTTCTTAGCCACTATGGAGAATTGTGCATTCTCACCTTGCCCTAAATTTGTAGTCTTTGATGCCTCCTAATCTTTTGATCCCCTCTGCAGCAGCCTGCCAGCCTGTGTCCTTCTTGCCTGCGTGTCATCTTGAGGGTCCCCCATCTATCCTCTCTTCACTTTGGACATCCTAAACTCAGTCTGAGATCAGCTCCTCCCGGGCCCCAGATAATTATAATCCCCCTCTCTGTAGGATTTCCATCCTCCCATTTATAACACTGGAAGAATGTTACCTGATGATTCATTCATAGAGAGCCACTCAGCTGGGCACTTGGGATACAGAGGCTATAAGCAATCTGGGGACTTCCCTGGTGGCCCGGTGAAGTTAAGACTCCATATTCCCAATGCAAGGGGCACAGGTTTGATCCATGATTGAGGAACTAAGATCCCACATGCCTTGGACAAAATAAATAAAAACTATAGTCACCGTGTTGGGCTTTGTGCCATGGTAAGTCATTTCAGTCATGTCTGACTCTTTACGACCCTATGGATTGTAGCCTGCCAGGCTCCTCTATCCATGGGATTCTCCAGGCAAGAGTACTGGAGTGGGTTGCTATGCCCTCCTCCAGGGGATCTTCCCAACCCAGGGATCAAACCCACATCTTTTACATCTCCTGCAGTGGCAGGAGGGTTTTGTTTTGTTTTGTTTTGTTTTATTTTTACCACTAGCGCCACCTGGGAAGCCCCATGTTGTACATTGCATTCCTATAAAATAAATAAGGATCTGTAAAAGAGCCTTGAGGGCTCATCACCAGTCATTGCCAGGCTAGATGGAGGGGAGCCAGCCTCTCATGGAGCCTGGGCTGGAGGGCTGGACTCAGGTTCTCAACTTCTGCTTGCTCCCCTCCCCTGGTATCTTCTCCTGTTCAAATCCATCCCCTGCTGCAGAAACCTCCTGCTGCTCTGTGCCAGCTTCCAGGTCTCCAATGTCAAACCCTTGGGGGGCCTCTCTGCCCCCTATTCCCTCCCCAGCCCTCTCCCCAGCCTTTCTCCCCACAGAGTCCCTTCCAAGTCCAACAGCCCAGCTCTGACTCTGAATTCTAGGAGAGACAGTCACGTCCACCACCCTGGGGTGTGGTGCCAGCCAAACTAATCAATGGCAGAGCAGTAGATTAAGGGGCCAGGGCCGAAGCCATCCATCACTGTCGTTTACCCCGGCCTGGCAGCCTGCAAATGGAAAAGGAGATGATGTGAAACAACCCATCTGCAGGTTTTTAACGCTCTTTACAAATTGCCGTGGTGAATAACTTGTTGCCTGTATTTATCCCTTTTCAAATTGTCTCTTAGCTACAGTCATCCGTCTTCATTCTACACCCTGATGGCGCGTGCACTGCCAGTTGGGCAACCTCATTATTTCCCTGAGTCTCCTGCCAGGAGGAGGAAGGGGATGAAGGGGGGAGGGGGACAGAGGAAGAGGGGGAGGGAGATGGGGAGGGAGGGTGTTTGTAGAGGAGGGGCCAGGCTAGGGAAACAGCTTGGGCAAGAGCCTAGTCAGCTGGGATCAGACCCCAAAGGTCCTCACCTCCCCCGCCCCTGGTGGGAGAACCTGCCCTCTTTCAGAGATTTGACCCGGGACTGCCCTTCACAGAGGGGGCTCAGGACACACCGCCCCCCACCCTGAGTTACCAGACCAATGGTCAGAATTTAAAAGTCACGGGCATAGACTATGGCCACTCTCTATCCCTACCCGCAAGCAGAGTTCACCTGCCAATCCAATTACAACACTTTATCATGGAAAAGTTATTTTGATATTTCTCCATCCTCATCCCCTGTATGTCAAGACCTGCCACTTCCTTCTCTCCACTGAGACCATCCCTGTGTTTTAGCTTCCACCACCTTAAAGTCTACCTGACATCCCTTCTTCCCCAGCTCAGAGCCATAGTGGTTGATCTCCCCTCCAGCCCACCCTCCTTCACTCTCAGCAGAAAAATGAAACTTCTTTCAGAGGCCATGTTCTTTCTTAACTCCATCAGTATTTTCCAGTGATCCGTGTGCTCCCTGCATTAGAATCATTGGCCACCCCGCCCCAGACCACTGATGCAAGGAAGCAGAAGGCTGGTTTTAAACAAGTTTTCCAGCTGGTTAGTGTGCACTGCAGGGGAGGAGGGCCATGGCCCTAGACATTCCACTTGACATCAGAGAGATGCAGTGATTTGCCCCAGGTCACACAGCTAGTTGGCAGCTGAACGGGAAGCAGCAATCCAGTGCCCTTCCTGCTACACTCCAAGGAAATCCTGGTGTACACAATAGCTGTTGGTGTGAGCATCTCTCTGACTGGAACGTAGGCTTCTTGAGGACAAGGACCATGTTGTATGCCCCCTCTGTATCCCCACTTCCTCCTCCAAGTTTGGCACAAGTCCTGGTATATTGATATTTTTGGTAAGCCAGAAAAGTGAAGAGCAGTGTTCAATAAGTGAAGCCCCACATTCAAGTCTTGCTCCAGAGAAGGAAGATCGTGTGGGCAGCTGAGGGCAGGAAGCCCCTCTGCAGGGCTCAGAGCTCCTCCCTTCCTGTTGATGTACTGCAAAACAAACCAAAATCCACCTTGCTGTCAAGTGCGGCATTTCTGACGCTGCATCCAATATTTCTGCTCTGTCTTCCACAGCAGACCTGTAAATATTTGAAAGCAGCTGTCAGGATCCACTTAGATGTTCTCTCTTCCAGGATGAAAGTCCCCAGCTCCCTCAACCACTGCTCACATGGTTTGATACACAGATCACCACCCCAACCCCACCCCAGGCATCGCAGTACCCCTCCTCCGAATGCCATCCATTTGTCAATGTCCTTGCTCAACTGTGATGAAATGCAATGCTCCAGATGTGGTCTGGCCACTGCCAAACACAGAGGGACAAACCATTATCTCCCCGCTTCTGGGCTCTAGGCTTCGATTAATACAGTCCAAGATTGCATTAGCTCCCTGGCAGCTTCGCCCACTGCTGGCGCACACGGTACTTTGTCTGCTAATCCATCTAACTTGATTACTGTCTAATCCACAACTCTCCATCTTGTCCCCAAGGGTTACATCAAAGTCTTTACAAAACCCCTTGCTCAAATCTAGATTGGCAATGTCCATAGCTCACCATGTGTCTACCAGCCCAGAATACCTAACAACTCCCAAAAGAGACCATTTTGGCTGGACCTGGGCTTGGTGAACCCAAGACGATGCTAGTAATCCCTCCTTTTCTTTCCTATGGGCATGTAAACCAGCCACTCAATAGTCTTTGCTCAGGGACCTCTATGGAGCTTTCCTCACCTAAGGTGCTTGCTCAGTGCCCGGACTGAACAACTGCGATGGGCCACCTGATGGATTACACCTTCTGTGAGGTTTATGGTGGTGAGCACAGGTTGCCTGGGGGAAACACAGAGAGGGGAGTGGGTCCAAATATCACAAACTCAAGAATGCCCACGGAGGTTGTAAATAACCTGATAGAGGGATTCTGAGTCTCTGGGCTGGGAAATGTACTAACAATGCCTGATGTATTTCACTCTCCCTGCACGGGGTCTGAGTCAAAGAAAATATGAAAAAAATCACTGGAATCCCAATTCTGCCAAACCATTTCCTTTCTCCTATAATTAGGTACTCCAGATTTTTAGTATCATTTTTTTGTGTGTGTTTGTTTCTTCTGATCTCCACAGGCTATTTTTAAACCAATCATGACTCACTTTTTGAAAGGCGTTTAAAAAAAAAGGCTTTTTTCCCCAGCAATCAAATGTTCCCGTCCTCTGGGTGACACGTGTCTAGGTAAGTCATAGCTGGGTGACAGACAAGGGGGCCTAGGAGAACATGTGGGAGGAAGGCCCCTGCTACGGGCTGGGGGGCGGTGAGGGGAGACATCACACAGAGTGACCTTCAGCCCCTGGCCGGCCCCACTGATGAACCCTTACTGCTTCCTCCAAGAAGGAGAAGAATGCAGTTTCTTAGAGAAACGGTGCTGAAGGCAAGAAGGCATAGCTCTGGAAAAGAAGGAGGTGGCTATGAGCTGTCAGCAGTGGGAGGGGCTGTCCATCAAAGTAGTGAGCTCCCTGTCTCTGGAAGCATTCAAACGGAGCATGATAACAATCTTAGTGTTCAAGGCCCTTTCTGATGCCGACTCTGCAACCTCTGCCAGAGAGGCTGCTGGGAAAATTCCAGCTCCAAAAGAGAAATCAAGGCACAGTGTCCCAGGGCTTGTCTGAGCGCGGGGCTCCAGGAAGGATGAGACACTGACACTCGCAGCCATGCCTGTGCTTGTCCCCCACACAGTGCCAACGCAGGGAGGGTGGGGGTGCTCCTGCATTCGGCCTTTCTGGAGTGAACCATCTGAGAGGCGAGTCCTTGAACGTTCTCTGCCCCAACCGGTTACCACAGCCACTACCTAGTTAACATATATACTCTCCCTGCCTCCCCAAAGGGCCTTGAATGTAATTTACTAGCTGGTCGTGGCTCCATCGTCTGCTTCCTTTAAGCGTGCAGGCGCTGTATAGAGACTCTTGTAGACCCAGTTCCTTCTTTCTGGGAGTTTACAATCTAAGATCAACCTGCTGAAATGAACACATATGCGGAACATACTGCCACATGGCAGTGACACAAACCTGGAGCAATTCAATAGCCCTGGGTGTGACACTGCGAGAGTGTGTGTGCACACATGTGGGCACGCATGTGCTTGTGCATATGTGTGTACAGGAGAGGGGAAATTATCACATTTGCTTTGGGTCATCTCTAAACTGCACCAGTCCTTTCTTCACCCACCAAGAGTCTGCCATGTTCCCCCATCCCACCCTCATGAATTTAAACTCAACTCCCAAGGAGGACAAAGTTACAGGTGAGAGGGGCCAAAGAAAGGCTGGGAACCGTACAGTTTACAAATCCCTTCCCCATCCATTATTCTGAGACCATCCATCCAGTCACCAAATAGTTATCCAGCACCTACCGTGCTTCAGGCACTGTGCCCAGCACTGAGGGTGCGGCAGTGACCAAAACCAGACTAGTACCTGATCCCACGTGAAGCTCACAGCCTAGTGAACACAGACAGCAGCAATCAGAAACGGTATCCTTACGGTTCACGCTACTGAGTGCAAGACCAGAAAATTATATAGCGCTGTGCAGCTTGTAACCCAGAGCTGACCTAATCCAGACGCAGGGAGGGAGGGGAGGGGACATTCAGGCTAGGAGCTGAAGGGTGAGGGACAGGTAACCAGAGGGGGCGGGGGGAGGTGGGACGACAAGAGGGAGCCTGGCTGCTGGATTGAAAGATGCAACAACCTGTGAAGGGCACGCATGTTCATCCAGGAAACATGGAATGCCTACACATGCGTCACATGCTTTGGGGCGCTGGAGACGTGTGGTGTCCAAGGCAGCCGCAGCCCTGCTCTTCAGTCTAGATGGGAGGTAGGCATTGCATCTTTGATGTGATTTTTTTAATTGAAATATAATTAATTTACAGTGTTGTGTTAGTCTCAGGTATACAGCAGAGTGATTCAGTTACCCACACACGCGCACACACACACATCCTTTTTCAGACTCTTTTCCATGATAGGTTATCACAAGATGTTAAATATAGTTCCCTATGCTACACAGTAGGTCCTTATTAGTTATCTATTTTAATATAGTAGTATGTGTCTGTTCATCTCAAGCTCCTAATTTATACCTCCCCATCCCCTTTCTCTTAGGTAAGCATGTTTGATTTCTATGTCTGTGAGTCTATTTCTGTTTTGTGGCTAAGTCCATTTGAATCGTTTATTTTAGACTCCACACCTAAGTAAGACTGTCTGATGCTTTTCTTCCCCTGTCCGGCTTGCTTCACCTAGCATGATCACCTCTAGGTCCACTCATGTGGCTGCAAATGGCATTCTTTCATTCTTTTTGTGGCTGAGTAATATTCCGTTGTATATGTGTACCACATTTTCTTTGCCCATTCATCTCTTGACGGAATTTAAGTTGCTTTCATGTCTTGGCTATAGTAAATAGTGCAGCTATGAACATTGGGGTGCATGCATCTTTTTGAATTAGAGTTTTTGTCTTTTCTGGATATATGCCCAGGAGTGGAATTGCTGGATCATAGGTAACCCTATTTTCAGTTTTTTAAGGAACCTCCATACTGTTCTCCATAGCATCGAAGCAGACATCCTTAAATCTCAGAACTAATTGCTTCATGACAATTATTGTCCTCCCACCTCCCCACCCCTCTCTGGTTACCTGTCCCTCATCCTTCAGCTCCTAGGCTGAATGTCCCCTCCTCTCCCTCCCTGCATCTGGATTAGGTCAGCTCTGGGTTACAAGCTCCACAGCACTATATAATTTTCTGGTCTTGTACTTAGTAGAGTAAGTCCTCCCAAGGAAAATGTCAGAGTTGAGGCAAGTTTCCTCACCTGAAAAATGGAACAGGACCTGCCTGGGACACACTTCAGAGTTGCAATTAACTCCATCAAGTCAGTCTTAATGGCTGGCTGAGTGGCGGAGACTGGGGAGGCAGAGAGAAGTGGAGGATTCCTGCCTCCGTCGCCTGGTGGATGATGATGAGAGATTGTTAACCAAGACAGGGACGGGAGACCAGAACAGTTTCAAGCATGTTCCATGAGGATAATTTGGGGAGTATTCAGCTCATCCTGGGTCTGTATTCTCCAGGGACATGATGAAGAGGAGTCTAGGGAAGTCTAAGAAGAGGTACTAATTCAGCTTGTCTTGAAAGGTGAATAGAATGGGAGTGTGAGGGAGGCACTTAGAGAAGAATTCCAGGAAAGGGCCAAGGCTTGAAGGCTTATTTGGGGACTTGGAGCCCCTGGTGGCTCAGACAGTAAAGCGTCTGCCTGCAGTGCAGGAGACCTGGGTTTGATCCCTGTGTTGGGAAGATCCTCTGGAAAAGGAAATGGCAACCCTCCCAGTATTCTTGCCTGGAGAATCCCATGGACATGGGATTGCAAAGAGTCAGACACGACTGAGTGACTTCACTTTCACTTTGTGTAGCTGGACCAGGACCATGCACACACATCACAGAAGGATGGAAGCCAGGCAGAGGGCAAGACGCTGAGTAGTTTGGACTTTGTCCCAAACAGCAGTCATTGAAAAGTATTGAGAAAGAAAATGACATGGTCAGATTTACACTCTGAAAAAAAAAAATAGTTGCATCCGCAGAGTTGAAGGTGGCTTGGGGACAGCAAGAGGCAAGGGGAGAAGACAGCTGGGGAATTGGCAGGGCTATCTAGGAGCTCAAAAGCACAGGATGAGGGGACTCTTTGGGTGTAGCAAGGTGAGCCATGGAGGGAGGAAGTGAAAGTGAATTCCAGATTGATTTCCTGCTCAGCCCATTGAATGTTGAACTTGAAAATTTCATGAAATAGAAAATTAGAGATACCAAGGGAACATTTCATGCAAAGATGGGCACAATAAAGGAGAGAAATATATGGACCTAACAGAAGCAGAAGATATTAAGAAGAGGTGGCAAGAATACACAGAAGAACTGTACAAAAAAGATCTTAATGATCCAGATAACCATGATGGTGTGATCACTCACCTAGAGCCAGATATCCTGGAATGCGAAGTCAAGTAGGACTTAGGAAGCATTACTACAAACAAAGCTAGTGGAGGTGACGGAATTCCAGTTGAGCTAGTTCAAATCCTAAAAGATGATGCTGTGAAAGTGCTGCACTCAATACACCAGCAACTTTGGAAAACTCAGCAGTGGCCACAGGACTGGAAAAGGTCAGTTTTCATTCCAATCCCAAAGAAAGGCAATGCCAAAGAATGCTCAAACTACTGCACAATTGCACTCATCTCACTCGCTAACAAAGTAATGCTCAAAATTCTCCAAGGTAGACTTCAACAGTATGTGAACAGTGAACTTCCAGATGTTCAAGCTGGATTTAGAAAAGGCAGAGGAACCAGAGATCAAATTGCCAACATCCATTGGATCATCAAAAAAGCAAGAGAATTCCAGAAAAACTCTATTTCTGCTTTACTGACTACGCCAAAACCTTTGACTGTGTGGATCACAACTAACTGTGGAAAATTCTTCAAGAGATGAAAATGCCAGACCACCTGACCTGCCTCCTGAGGAATTTGTATGCAAGTCAAGAAGCAACAGTTAGAACCAGAAATGGGACAACGGACTGGTTCCACACTGAGAAAGGAGTACATCAAGGCTGTGTATTGTCACCTTGCTTGCTTAACTTACATGCAGAGTACGTCATGTGAAATGCCAGACTGGATGAAGCACAAGCTGGAATCAAAATTGCTGGGAGAAATATCAATAACCACAGATATGCAGATGACACCACCCTTATGGCAGAAAGTGAAGAAGAACTAAAGAGCCAATTGGTGAAAGAGGGGAGTGAAAAGGCTGGCTTAAAACTCAACATTCAAAAAACTAAGATCATAGCATCTGGTCCCATCACTTCATGACAAATAGATGGGCAAACAATGGAAACAGTGACAGACTTTCTTTTCTTAGGCTCCAAAATCACTGCAGATGGTGACTGCAGCCATGAAATTAAAAGACGCTTGCTCCTTGGAAGAAAAGCTATGACCAACCTAGATAGCATATTAAAAAGCAGAGACATTACTTTGCCAACAAGAATCCATCTAGTCAAAGCTATGGTCTTTCCAGTGGTCATGTGTGGATGTGAGAGTTGGACCATGAAGAAAGCTGAGTGCTGAAGAATTGATGCTTTTGAATTGTGGTTTTGGAGAAGACTCTTGAGAGTCCCTCAGACAGCAAGGAGATCCAACCAGTCCATCCTAAAGGAAATCAGTCCTGAATAGTCATTGGAAGGACTAATGCTGAAGCTAAAACTCCAATACTTTGGCCACCTGATGAGAAGAACTGACTCATTGGAAAAGACCCTGACGCTGGGATAGATTGAAGGCAGGAGAAGGGGACGACAGAGGATGAGATGGTTGGAAGGTATCACCAACTCGATGGACATGAGTTTGAGAAAGTTCCGGGAGCTGGTGATGGACAGGGAAGCCTCGTGTGCTACAGTCCATGGGGTTGCAAAGAGTCAGACACGACTGAGCAACTGAACTGAACTGAAAGATGTACAGAGATGGTCAGATAAAGGAATCGAGACCAGCTGCACAACAAGGCTGAGGTTGTAGGGTGGAGGCGGATACAGGTTTGAGGGTGAAGATGGAGGCTGAGATCCTCCTGCCGCTTCCATGGAAACAACCTGCTTCCCTCTCTGCCTCTTGGGCTCCATGTGACCATTTGTCCTGTTGCTTAGGGCAAACCCCAGAGGAAGTCCTAAACCTTCTTCTCGTTCACCTTCGCTTTCTCCCCACATCCCAGCTGTCAGTTCCACTGGTGGGCCCTCTCCCTCTCCAAGGCAGGCGAGCACAAGTGTCCTCTTCCCTCTGCCTGCTCACAGCCCCTGTCATCTTTCTCCTGGGACTACACAACAGCCCCTACCTAGGGCCTCCTTCCCATTGTCGCCCTCTTCCTGTCTCTCCAAGCCCATTCCCTCCAGCAGTGATCAGACCAGGTCACTGCCAAGCATAACAACCTCCAGGGGCTCCTCTTCATCTTCAGAACTAAATGCTGACTCCTTGCTTGGCTCTCAGCTCTGCCTGAGCTTGTCCCTGGGCCATCCCACTCCTGTCTCCCTTACACAACTCCCCTCTGTGGTTCTCTCTGCTCCTTGGGCTGCTGACCTTGTTCCCTACTGAGAACCTTGGGGTTTGCAGAATATACTGCCTCCTGGCCCTTCTTGTCATGTGGGTCCCTACAAGAGCACCACTCTGTGGAGACCTCCCTGAGGGCAGCCACCCACCACTATCCCTTGTTTTCCCTGTTTATCGATTTGCTTATTACATGTCTCCCACATGCTAGCTGAAAGCTCACCCAGAGCTGGGTCTGTTCACCATCACACCCTGGGGCTTCACAAGTGCTTGCTCTAGCTGGTGACCTGCAGATGCCTGCTGGATAGATGCATAAATAAACAATGGAACAGATGGGCATAAAGGTGACATCTGACGCTAGGAGAAGATAACCCCCACAGACAGAGAAAGTACAGTCAGGGAGAGAGAGTCTAGCTGAAGAAGGAGGAAAAGAATCAAGAGATACTGTTATGAAATAAATCAAGGAAAAATAGAATTGTTCAATGGAAGGACTGGTCCCATTGCCAAAAATTGCTAGAGGGACACTGTAAAGGCCCACAAACTTCCATTGGCTTTAATGAGAGGAGATTACTTAGGACCCAGGGGAACCGTGGAGGGCTGGCAGGTGGCTGCCAGGGGCTGGTATCATTGGCTGGAATGGAGGGGTGGGTGGGGCATATCTGGCTGGAACAGGTGGGTGTGGGTATCCAGGCAAAGACTTAAAGACTCTTAAAGACTGGCTTCTGGCCTGAGCAGAAAAAGTAGAGGAGAAAGATAAGCATCTGAGATTACACAGCAAGAAATGGACTGGGCTTCTCAGAGGTTTACCGAAACATACAGTGCCCCAGACAGAGTCAAAGTGATATGCATCCCACACGCACCTAAAAGCAAGGGCTGCACAGGGAAGAGCTAGGAAGGGGTTTTAGATGGCAGGGCTGGCCTCTCCTCTAGGTCCTAAGCAGTTTATTCTGGCCCCATCAATGAACTTCCAGCCCATATAGCCAAGCCAGAGGCCAGCAGTGATTGGACATCCACCCCAAGAGGCGATGGAGGGACTAATCAACTGTTGCTTCTTGAACATGCCCTTTTGAGGTCTCACCCTAGACCCCAAGTGGATCATCAGCATGTTCCCCCAGCCACCCACTTCTACGCACCCCCACAGGAGCACAGGTCAGTACAGCTCCCTCCAGCTCATCACTTTTCCAGCGATACAATATTCAGCACCAACTTAGACCTGACACCCAGGCAGCTGTCCAGTCTTACTTCCACTGCAAACCAGAGCCTGGCTCTGAGCAAGCTTCTCTATTGGCCTCAGCATCTAGTGGACGGAAAGGAGCCTACATCCTGCTGTGGTGGGTGGGAAGCTGGTGTAGGGAGTGGAGAGCAAAGCTGTGCATTTCTCATGTCTCACGCGGTGATTAAGGGTCAGCTTTGTACCCAGTCCCACTCCCCACCCCACACTTGCTCCACTCGAATTTACAGTTGCAGGAAATGTGGTGGATTAAGAGTCAAAAGAGGCAGGTTTCAGTCTTCGTTCTGTCCCCAGCTAGCTCTGGGAGGTTAGATAAGCCACTTACTCCCTGTGGATCAGTAAAAAAAAAAAAAGGAGGGTGCAGGGCAGGGGGCTAGAACCACCTCTCAGTCGCCTCCATCGTTCTCAGAGACTCCAAATATCTGAGTCTGATTAATCACTGTGTCCCTCAAGTTCAACAGTCAACTCTCAAAGAATGTGTGATCACCGGGTGAAAGCCTGGCTCCCTCGGGGATGATCGCACAGTGTGGTCACTTGAGTTGAGAGATGGAAACGGACTGAAAGAGGGGTGAAGGGCACTTATGAAAGAGTCTCAGATCCAAAGACAACAAGAGGTTCCGCAAGGGCATTGTACACCTTTTGAGAAAGGAACCAGAGGAAAGAGAAGGAAACAGCTGGTCTTTTCCAAGGAGAGTTTGTGGTCCAGGGGAAGAGAGAGAACTTCCCTGCAGCCCGCCTTGACAGGAAACAAGGAAACATGTCAGCTATGGGACTGAAGGGCTGAGGGAGGCACAACTAACCCCAAACAACTCCAACAAGACATCCATGTTTAACAGGTTTTGAGGAAATTGGGGATTATGAATTGGCCCAGAGGTAGCAGAGGCTTATCCAAGCTGGGGACAGGGGAGGATATGAAGTAGCTAAAAACACATCACAAAGAGTGGATGCTGGTGCTCCCACTCCCACTGAGGGTGGTTTACCTCCAGAATCTTTTCTTAAGGAAAATGCTGCCTTCCCCTAAAGCTACATGGGGCAAAGCCTGGAGCATGAACCATGGGGACCAGCACCAGGGAGAGAAATGCGTTTAAACGTGTCTGGGGAGACCAGGATGGGGTGTGTGATGAACTGTGTAGGTCTGTGACCTCCCACAGGCAGTCTTCCTTCGAGTGCCTCCTCCAAGGACCTGATGAGGAGTCTTCCGCTCCTGTCTCCTGGTTCATCAACTTCTTTTCATGAACTTTACACCTTGCCCTGCTCACCCTGAGCCCCATTGAGAGCTCACACTCTAAACAAAAAACTAAACATAAACAGAGCCCCCACCCTCACCCCACCCCCCGGCAGGACCCTCGGAACCAGTCGGTTCCCCCTTTTAAACACGGCCTGGACTGAGCACCTGAAGATTGATGTTTCCTTTTCTTCTCCTGTCCTACATGGCTCCCCAGGCCTCCAGAAAATAAGATTCAGAGGCTGGAGGACAGCAGCCCCTGTGTCAGGAAGCCCAACACCAGTGCGTAGATGAGACCATGATAGACGGTCAATTCTCCCCTCATCAGAGTGAAAGGTGGTCTGATCAGGAGTAATTCCCATCTTGGGAGGGGAGAGCTCCGAGCAGGGAGCCACAGAGTCTGAGAGACACCCTTCTCTAGGTTCTGCCGAGCTGGGAGGGGTGCTCCGTGGGCCTGGGCCCCTCCCCTCTCCACCTACAGCATCTCCTCTTCCCAAACTCGCCTTGTGCTCCGTGCTCAGAACAGGCAGCTGATGAGGCTGGTTCCCCACACTGACCACAGCCAGGGTCTTCAGTGACTTCCCACTGTGGTCCACACGCCCCCAGGATGGGTCCCAGACAGAGTCCAGGGTCATGACAGCGTGCCAGCTCCCTCCCCAGGATGGTATGCAGAGTCCCACATGCTGTGAGGAATCAGCCCACCACCCTCTGGGAAAAAAAAAAAAAAAAACCCTAAAGAGGCTGCCAGATTCAGCAAATAAAAGTACAGAACATTGAGACTTTCCTGGTGGTCCCTTGGTTAGGAAGCCACCTGCCAATGCAGAGACACGGGTAGATCCCTGATCAGGGAAGATCCCACATGCGGTGGAGCAGCTAAAGCCCACATGCCACAACTACTGAGCCTGCGCTCTGGAGCCCGCAAGCCTGTGCTACTGACGTCATGTGCCCAAGAGCCCACGGTCCCCAGTGAGAGAAGCCACAGCAGTGAGGAGCCCATGCACCATGATGAAGAGCAGGTCCTCCAGCCACAACTAGAGAAAGGCCTTGCATTGCAATGAAGACCCAGGGCAGCCAAAATTAATTAATTAATTAACTTAAAAAAAATACAGAATGCCCAGCTCAACTTGAATTTCAGATAAACAATGAATAATTATTTCATATAAGTATGTCCTGAATATTGCTGGGACAGGCCTGTACTAAACAATTATCTGTTACTTATCTGAAATTCACATTCATCCAGGCATCCTACATTTTTCCTGACAGCCCTCTCTGCGGACCTTCTGTGAAATGCAGGCACCGTGAAAAGGAGGCTGACTAAAGGGAAGGTCACTCCTCAGCAGCCACTGCGGGCTCTAAGAGGTCTGTTAAGGGAGTTCCTAAGCCCTGCAGGAAACCCTGGGCATAGCCTCAGTTCCCACACATTCTACACAAAGCATCACCCAGCAGTTGACCCAGTGGTCACCAGCAGAGCTGCTTGCTGGCAGGCTAAGCCAGGTCTCTGCCATCCCCCAACCCCAACCCCAACCCCTATCCTGCTGCTCTGAGGTCAGCTTCCTTGTAAATGTTCCTCTGCCATTTAACTTACTGTCACTTAGACCAGGTCCAGATGCTTTTGGAGAGAGGGGATGTCCTATCCCGTGACTTTGATTCCAGTCTAAACCATTCCCTTCAAACTGGGAGCAAGGAGAAAGCTGGAGATCTGCCCTTCTCCTTGTCCCACAGACTGCAATCTATCCCCACCCCAGGGCTCCCAGGCATGGAAGGAGAGGCCCTTCTTCCATCCACCTGGCTGCAGAGTCTATTACCGGCTGCCCTCTGCTCCTGCCTGGGCTAATTGAGGCTGGCACACAGGAAGGGCCGCTAACGGGCTCCCTCTGCACAGACTCTCAGCTGGCAGATGGAGGCACGCAATTGCCTCTTTTCCCGACCATTAGGCGGAGCAGCCAACTTCACACACCAGCCCTTGGCTGGACAGCACAGCATATGGACTGGCAGGGACACAGGGCTGGAAGCCACTCTGTCTCAGCCTTCCTCAGACAGCAAAGGCACTCAAGGTGCTGGGGGCGGTGGCTGGGGCCGAGGGCAAACTCCCCAGGAGAACCAGTTGTCAGGCTGCTAGACAGAGGCTTAAACCCAGGCTGTCTGCACCTCCACCTTTTTCTAGCAAAAGGCACACGGAGCAGCCCCCCGGGCTTCCGGGGTTCGTCCCATTGCTCCTGACCCTGGCCAGGGGATGGGGCGAATCGGCTAGGGCAGCCCACTCTTGAGACTCTGAGGAATCCTCACGTGGGGTGAAGAAGCAATGGTCACCTACCTCTTAGAATGATGCCCACCCTTTGCACCCCACTAAGTCCTACACATCTTCCAGAATTCTACTTAAACATCACTTCCTCTGGGCCGCCTTCCCTGATGTTTCAAACTAGGTCAGACCTCCCAATACTCCTCCCCATAGTACCCTGAGGTTCTTTTTCATACCACTCATTGAAATAATTACTCTGGGAAGGGTTAGAATTCACACCCAATAGCTCAGTAGATAAGACAAGTAACAATTTTCCACAACTGGCTGCCTCCTTCCGAGGTTCTCCCTTCTCGCTGATGGTTGGGGCCATGAGGTTGGTTGTGGCAGGAGGCAAATTTGCCAATAGATAGTTGTTGTTCAGTAACCTAGTCATGTCCAACTCTTTGTGACCCCATGGACTGCAGCACACCAGACCTCCCTGTCCCTCACCATCTCCTGAAGCTTGCCAGTGTTCATGTCCATTGCATCGGTGATGCCGTTCAGTCATCCTCTAATGCTCTCTTCTCCTTCTGCCCTCAATCTTTCCCAGCATCAGGGACTTTTCCAGTTAATCATCTGTTCACATCAGATGATCAAAATACTGGAGCTTCAGCTTCAGCATCAGCCCTTACAATAAATATTCAGTGTTGATTTTCCTTAAGATTGGCTGGTTTGATCTCCTTGCGGTCCAAGGGACTTGCAGGAGTCTTCTCCAGCACCACAGTTCAAAGGCATCAATTTAGTAGATAGTAACTCAGTTTAAAACATTCTCTTTTGGAGAGTCGATCAAGGATTGAAGTCCCCCGAAGGCTTCCTTAGTGGCTCGGTGGTAAAGAATCTGCCTGCCAACGCAGAAGATGCAGGTTTGATCCCTGATCTGGGAAGATCCCATATGCCAGGGGCGACTAAACCTGTGGGCCACAACTGCTGAGCCTGTGCTCTGGAGCCCGGGAGCTGCAACTAGAGAAAAGTCTGCACAGCGACAAAGACCCAGTATGGCCAGCAATGAATAAATTTAAAAATTTCTAAATGAATCAGAGTCCCTTAGGTTGTCATTTCTTTTGCCTCAAGGAACCTCCTTGTCCCATTCTCCTTCTCTGGATGGCATGTGAGGGTGGGGGTCGGGGAGAAGCACAGGCGGACGCCCTCTGAGTTACTGTCAGCCGCGTGAGCCAGGCCACTTGTTCCTGGTTCCAACCGGATGTCCTCTGGCCCCACCCGACCTGTTCTGGTATCCCAGTCAAACCCCCAGTGAAGTCCAATCAGGTGGCAGCCTCATCCCAACCTCAGGACTCTTTCCTCCACCAGTTATTTCAGTGTTTCTGCCAGTCCCCCTCAGGGACACGCAGGAACCCCCTGTCCTTGTTGCATACAGGGCACAGCAGCCAGGAGCACTCAAACCCACCCCAGACACCTCTGTCGACCAAAGCTGCAGTTTCACCCGGGACACACCGCTGGGAGCCCCTCCTCTCCTTTGGTTACCCATGGAAAGCAGGATGTAAGCTCCAGTATTCTCAGGATCCCCACACCTCTCTGGGAGCTGCTCTCTCTCACCCACCCTGCCCTGAACTTGACACCAGGGAGGATGATGGGGAAACGCAAGGATGTTCAGAGTGCACACCCTCCCTTCCTGGGACCAGAGAGCTCCCTCCTTCCTCTGCTTCCAGTGGAGTGGCAAGGGCCCTTTCCTGTATCTCTTCCCCACACCCTCTGTTGAACTCTATGCTCAGACCTCCAAGCTTTGCCCTTACAATGTAAAGCATTGCTTTGTAAATGAATAAAATGTATTTATCTCTACAAATGAGGCTGTCAAGACCACAGTTGCACTAAGGTCTTTAAAAAGCCAAGGGGTGACCTCTTGTTCCAGAGTCATTCACTTTCTCCTATGCTTTCTTGACTATAAGAGAAAGGTGAGGGGTGACAGCTTTCAGACTCAGATTCTTAATAACCTTAGGAGCACACTGCAAATGTGAACCCCATCACTCACATGCATCTTGGTGGAGAAGAGGTGGAAACTCCAGAGCCACTGATCCCTCAAGGCCCTCCCAACTCCGGCAGGCAGTCAAGGTTCCATGACCTAGAGAGGGAGTAGGATCAATACACAAATAACTGCAGCCTAAGGCGGGACCTGGAAAATGCCACGAGTAGGGGGCAAGGGCCCTAGGAAGGTCAATCCAGCAGGAGGTCTCATCAATCAGAGTGCTGGTTCTCAACTTCTTTTTTTTCACCCGTGACCCCAGTAATGCTTTCTCTCACTGTCTACTATATTCCACCAGTTAAGAATGGTTTGTTAACTTCACTCCCAGTAGTTTTATGCACAAAAGCAATAGATGTACTGGTTGTGATTTTTCAGACTACATGGAGATTTCAAACTTCATGCAGATTTTGACGAAGCCCCAGCAGAAGGAGGATTTTCGAAGTTGACATAAGTCTGAGGAGGCTTTATGGATGGTTAGGTTTAGGATTCTAGGCAAAAAGAGAAGTGTGAGTGTCCTCAGAGAATGGCCAGGGGCTGAGCCTGGCAGGCAGGTGGGAGGTGAGCCTGGGACACCTTTCACTCTAAGCTGCCCTGAAGGCTGGCTTGGGGTTGACTGGGGGGGTGGGGGGCGGTGGCGGATGTGCTCACGCATCTGAGTGGGAGTGGTCTGACCTTCCAGGATGTAGTCTCTGTTTTCTTACCCCTTCCTCCTTCCTCATCCTTCCAGCCACATCCCTGCCCCCGAAGACTGAGCTAAGTTTGGGGAAATAACTCTATCCAAAGCCCTGCCCAGCCTGGGCCCATGGGAACATCCTGCCAGAGCTTTCATGAGGCCTGTAGCTGGGAGAACAGGAGAGATTAAATTCAAAGATATTTCATTAATTAGTGCATTTTCAGCTATATATAATAGACAATTCAACTCAAAATCACTTAAACAATAAGGAATCTACTGGCTTGTGTAGTTAGGATGTCCAGAGGAAATGCTGGCTTCAGGATGAATTTGATCCCAAGGTTTGTCACGTTCCCCATAAGACTCAGCTCCAATTCTGTGTGATTCTCTCCACTCTGCCCTCCTAATATAGCAGTTTCATTCCCGAACTGAACTCCCTCATGGTAATGAAATTATTGCCAGCAGCTCTGGGGCACCGTATTTCCTCTCCCATAACCAGGAGGAGATAAAAAACTTTTCTTCCCCACCTTTTAACGAAATTCCCAACTTTCTCTGATTGGACATCTTCAGTGACAACCGATTACGGCAACCAGGGGAATCCTATGCATTGATTGGTTTGGTTCTGTTCCTCAACCAATCAATCACTGCGGTTAGGGTACTAGGAATACCGTGATTGGCTCGGGCTAGCGATAGGCCGGCCCAAGAGTTCAGTCTCACTCAATAACAAGCTGCTACAGCAAAAGAGGGCTGTCCAGGTGACTCCGTGGTAAAGAATTTACCTGCCAATGCAGGAGACGCAGGAGATCTGGGTTCGATCCCTGGGTCAGAAAGTTCCGTTGCAGGAGGAAATGGCAACCCACTTCAGTATTATTTTTTTATATATAAATTTATTTATTCTTACCTGGAAAATCCCATGGACAGAGGAGCCTGGGGGGCTACAGTCCATGGGGTCGCAAAGAGTCAGACACAACACGACAGGACCGAGCCCAACACAACCACAGCATGCGAGGGGATGAATGGACGCCAGGGAAGCAGACAGTGCTGTCCAGGACACAGGCCTGTTTTACTTTATTCAGGAAAGTTAGAGTGAGAGCAAGAAGAGATTAGAACTGGAAACCCCAAAGCAATTTGAGAGTCATCCATCGACTTAACTCACCCGTATTCCCAAGGTCACACAAAACTGTAAGCTGGACAAAATGTGCTCTTTAATCTCTCTTTCCCTTTCCTTTTCCTCTCCTTCCTGCTTCCACGTTTCCTCACCCTCTTCCTTGTCTAACGTCTCTACTCTTTTCCATCTCTGCATCCACAGTGCCTCCTCAGTACTGCCTCTCGCCACCTCCTGGCTCTTCTCTCTCAAGCCCATTCCTCCCTGCCTGCCCACATCTCCAGCCACCCTCTCCTGATGCCTCTGAGTTCAATTCCATCTCATCCAAATTGCTTGATTGGTTCTGCAGAAAAACAAGGTTAGCCAGAGCCATTATGGATACATACCGTGTGCATTAGACTCAAAAAATATTTAAGGAAAATACTCTGGCAAATGGAGTCAATAAACTCCAAATCAAACATTCATTGAGAAGAGGAAGTCTGCCTTCAGCTAAGAGTGCTGGGAAACTGCTTACCATTTGGAAGCAAGAACCTGAGGCTTGCTCACTGCCCTCCCCAACAGTGCACCTCACTTGGAGCACACACTGAACCCTACACACTCCAGCCTCTCTCTTCTCCAGCCTCACCCAACCCTGCCTGTACCTCCCCACACTCCTCCAGACCACCACTCCTCATCCCAGCTGCTGAAGACGCCACTGTTTTCCATACCTGCCCCCAGTGCAGTTCTCATGGGGGCTGATCAAGAAAGAGAATGATGATGAGCAGAGAGGGAAGAGGACTGGGAGAACAGAGGCATCTACACTATGATATTTTTAGACTCAAAAATTACATCTTTAATAATCACAATTTTTCTTGAAAGAAAATAGAAGTTTGGCATGTGGCATGTGTACACTCCCTCCTCCTTGTCCCTGCAGCAGAGGAGAAGGCAAGAGGAAGAAAGAGAGAGAGGAGAGGGGGAGAAAACTCAGAAGGTGGTCAGCCCTGCAGGACTGGAGTCAGTCTCAAGCCTTTGTTCTGGTGGATTCCAGGAAAGAGGAGCCCAGGCTAAGGTCACACTGGGAATCTGGGGGTGTCTCCTGAGCCCCAGGCTGCTTAGAGACTGTTTGACATGAGAGAGCAGGACGGCAGGAATCAGCTTCCTCCAATGACTCTTTTATCGCTGTCCTATTTTATTCAAGAGCTTTCACTCCCCCAGTGGCTTTTGGGTTGAAAAGCAGCTAGTACTTGACCTCCCAGGCCCTTCAAGAGGAAGATCCCTTCCTGCAGAAGGGGTTCTCCCTTTTGGACCCTCCACCCACTGAGAATCCCCCAAACACACATCTCATGAACTTGATTCTCCCACACCACACCATATGAGAGTTGCTCCATCACGTACAGACAGCACCATCCTGCGCTGGACAGCTCCCAAGGGAGCCAGGAGGCGTAAGGACAAGCCCCAGACCAAAGATCAAGAAACCTGGGACAGAATCCACTATCTGCATGAATTTGGACAATTCCTTCACCTATGTAGACCTCGGTTTCCCCAAATTACAGTGAAGAGGTGGATAGGTGAAAAAATTTTAGATCAGGATCCATGAGGCCCCCGAATTTGCACAGGGGATGTGGTTTGCAGGTATATGTTTCTGGTAACGGGCTTCTCAAGGCAGTGTGTGACCTCCCCAAACTTGAGGGCCATAGCAGGGGCCAGTGTCCAACCATGCATGTGCCTCAAGTGTTCCTGGCTTTACCAAACCTCCAGGTGGGCTGGCTGCTTAAAGAGTCCTGACTTTGTCCTCTGCAGTGACCTTTACTGTGGCCTCTCTAATGACCACAACCACCACATCTGGCCTCCATAGGGCCGCTGCTCCTCCTTCCTCTGCAACCCATGTCAATACATAACCCCCTGGCTGTTCCTTCTAGTAGAGTTTTGGCAGGTTCCTTTTACTACAATAAATCTTCCTGAGAAAGGAAGGAAAATAAATAAAATACAAATACTATTAAGTCAGAGTGTCTAAAACCCTACAAATTTCATTTAGAGCACCAAAGAGCTTATTTATAGTCCAAATTGACACCTGAAATAATATATATCTTCACAGATGAGCCACAACTCTCATAGGCACCAGTTTGGATGACTTCTCATCCAGTGGCCTTTCTTCCCAACCAGGCTGTAAGCCCCAGCATCATATACTTCCAGGTGCCATCTTGCTTCTGGGCACCCACACACTAAACTCTCTAAACATGTTGCCTCCTTTGAGGA
This sequence comes from Capra hircus, assembly GCF_001704415.2. Lineage (NCBI taxonomy): Eukaryota > Metazoa > Chordata > Mammalia > Artiodactyla > Bovidae > Capra > Capra hircus. Next base: position 51,977,625 of record NC_030822.1, read on the forward strand.
CAAACATCTTTTTTTAAAACTAAGACTTATCCCCATTTTCAGACCAACTGCCAATCACAGTGTCTCAAGCTCAACTACTCTGTGTTGAATTGATGAATAAATAAATAAGCAAGTTCATAAAGTAAATTAACCAAAAAACTTTGCTTCCATTACTTTTCCGGTTTCCACTCCTCCTAAGCTGGAGACCTCTGGCTCCATTCCCATCTAGGACAAATGATTTGTGAAGTACTGGTTTCTGACCCCTCTGAGTCAGTGAGTAACTGAGACTTCCTGTGTCTGATACATATCAACCCATCTCTGGAGGCTTCTAGAATCTATAGATTGATGTCTTTTCTCAGTAATGGAAAATTCAGATATTTCTTCTGCCCTGCTCTCTCTCTTCTTCTGGGATTCCAGAGAACCATATATTGGACCTCATTTTCCCCTCTATTGTTTCACCCTCTTTTCTATAATTTCCATCTTTGTCTCAGTGCTACGCTGTGAACAGTTTCCTCTAGCTCCAATTCCAATTCAGTAACCTTTGCTTTAGCCATATCTAATCTGTTATTAAACCCATCCATGAAGTTCTTAGTTTCAGCTATTGCAATTTTAGTTATAGAATTCCTTTTTAAAACATTACATATAAAAATGTTATGTATTTATATCTTCCAACTCGCTGAAATGTTCAAGTTGGATCTTTATTTCTTTGAACATAGTAAGCACGGCCCTCTATGTCTAATAATTCCCCTGTCTGATGCACGTGGGGCTCTGTTTCTATTGTCTGTTGTTTCCACTGGGTTTTGTTCACAGTGTCTTGTTTCCTTGCGTGTTGGTCATCTTTGAATGTGTGTTGGACATTCACTTTGCCCCTACTACCATTCCTCCAGGCTTCTCAGAGAAATTTGAGGGTGAAGGACACGATTTCAAGCAGAGTTCCAACCCTGTTTCCCGCGGGGTTCCATCTCACACTGATTTTCAAAGTTCTTTTAGGAAACTATTCAGAAAAGTCTGAAAATGTGACCCATTCCTACAAACATCTGACACCCCCACATACACACCAGCCCTGAAATGTGCTGAAGTGGGCTGGGGCCAGGGAGTGAGAAAGCCGTAAGGGAGCCATCTCTTTCAGGAGATGTCAGTCTTACTCTATCACAAACTCACCAAGCCCAGAGCCCACCTAAGGGTCCAGCACCATTTTCTGTGCATCCATAGCCAGAGGAGATTTCAGCTGGGCATGCCTGGAGCAAAGCAAGCATGAGAAGAGACATCGGAGATCACAAACTCCCCGCCTGACAGAGGTGCATTCCTTTTGTTAATGTGTTTTGGTCATCTATTTGCTAATCGTTTTAAAATACTGCTCAGGACAGATTTGGACCAAGTTTAAAAAATCAAGAGATTTTAGCTTTTCTTGGCCGATCGGAGGTTCTGGTCACTAACACCAGGAGATGACCACGGGCTGGAGCCAAGGAGCGGCAGCCTCTAAGAAGCAAGTGCTCTTCAGGAGCCGAAGTTACCACCACTCCAACAACAAACATCTGCCCTTAAGGCTGGCCATATCCCTCTTCGTGTAATTACTGCTTGGCTTCCCTCATAGCTCAGTTGGTAAAGAGTCCGCCTGTAATGCAGGAGACCGCGGTTCGATTCCTGGGTCAGGAAGATCTGCTGGAGTAAGGGATAAGCTACCCACTCCAGTATTCTCGGGCTTCCCTTGTGGCTCAGCTGGTAAATAATCTGCCTGCAATGCAGGAAACATGGGTTTGATCCCTGGGTTAGGAAGATCCCCTGGAGAAGGGAAAGGCTACCCACTCCAGTATTCTGGCCTAGAGAATCCCATGGACTATATACAGTTCAGTTCAGTTCAGTTCAGTCGCTCAGTTGTGTCCGACTCTTTGCAACCCCATGAACCGCAGCACACCAGGCCTCCCTGTCCATCACCAACTCCCACAGTCCACCCAAACCCATGTCCATCGAGTCAGTGATGCAATCCAACCATCTCATCCTCTGTCGTCCCCTTCTCCTCCTGCCTTCAGTCTTTCCCAGCATAAGGGTCTTTTCCAATGAGTCAGATCTTCGCATCGGGTGGCCAAAGTATTGGAGTTTCATGGGGTCGCAAAGAGTCGGACATGACTGAGTGACTTTCACTTTCACTTCCTGTAGGAATTTAATTTTATAGTCCTTAACCTTGAGAAAGGATGATGTATAATTCTGACCCTGGGAGTTTCCAAGACTGGGAGAAGTAGGGAGCACAGAGGCAGCAGAGAAATTAGCAAGGCAAGGGGGTCTCAGAGGCCCCTTGAATGCTAGGAGATGGGGAGCAGTTCCTGCTGGGCCCCCCGCCACGATCCTGACCAGGCCCCCCTGCTCAGGTCACATGATTATGTTCAGTACAGCTTGGCCACTGCCTGCTGGGCCAACACTGGGTAATTCATTTAACATCTCTCATCCTCCATTGCCTTACCTGTAAAATAGGGATACAGACAGTTCCTGCTGACTCATGAGATTGTTGTGAAATTAGACAAGGCATGAAGAGGGACTATTATAACATCCTATCTATAACAAATGTTCACAGTCTGTCAGGACGTCTGCTTGCTCTCAAGCTCCCTGTGGACACTTAGGACTGGAGACTCCCAGAACCAGACTGGTCCTCATCACCTCTGATGTGTCGATGATGAAACAGAGGCCCAGGGGAGCAGGGTTTCTCTAGATGCTGGAGCATGTGCCTCTACCGTTTCTGCAGTGACACAAACCTGCCCAACCCAACTTAGGTTCAAAGATGGAACTGGTCACAGCCGGAGCAGGGGAGGGAAGAAAGGCTTCCTGGAGGCAGTGGGCTTGAAGAGATTTAGAAGGAAAAGTGAAACACAGGGTGGTAGAAAGAGGGGTTTTCTTACATATCCTCTCTGAATACCCACACTTCAAGATGAAACTGAAAGTATTTTTAGTGTCTTTGAGCCCCAAACAGTAGTCCCAAGCCTGTCCTCACCTGAATATACAATTTAACAGGTAGGCTCAGACACAAGGGCAGAAGCCCCACTCCTGCCCTTCCAACTGGAACTGGAAAAGCACACACTCACACACATAGGCGCACACACTCACACATGCAGGCGCGCACACTCACACATGCAGGCACATACACTCACACATGCAGGTGCACACACACGCAGGGGCACACACTCCCACATGCGGGCACACACTCACACATGCAGGTGCACACACACGCAGGCGCACACACTCCCACATGCGGGCACACACTCACACATGCAGGTGCACACACACGCAGGCGCACACACTCCCACATGCGGGCACACACTCACACATGCAGGTGCACACACACGCAGGCGCACACACTCCCACATGCAGGCACACACACTCACACATGCAGGCGCGCATATTCACACATGCAGGCATGCACACACACACGCAGGCATGCACACTCACACATGCAGGCACACACTCACACATGCAGGTGCACACACACACATAGGCGCACACATTCCCACATGCAGGCACACATACACACATGCAGGCGTGCACACTCCCACATACAGGTGTGCAAACACACACATGCAGGCACACACACACATATGCAGGCTCACACACTCACACTCATGCAGGCACATACACTCACATGCAGCCACACACACATGCAGGTGCACACACTCACACGCAGGCACACACATGCAGGCGCACACACACACATGCAGGTGCACACACATACATGCAGGTGCACACACTCTCACACAGAGGCGCACACACACACACGCAGGTGCACACTCACACACAGAGGCGCACACACATGCAGGCACACACACTCACACATGCAGGCACACACACTCACATGCAGGCACACACACTCACACGCAAGCACACACACGCAGATGCACACACACACATGCAGGCGCACAGACACACACGCTGGCGCGCACACACACACAGACGTGCACACTCACACGCAAGCACACACACTCACACACGCAGGTGCACACACACACACAGGTGTCTGTCTTCTCCTTTGTGGGGCCCTTGCATTACCAGTTCATTGCTCCCGTGGAGAATACCCGAACAGATACAAAATCACACAGACGCCCCTTATCAGAACTACATTTCCTCCATGGCAGTGGTCCAAGTGATCAGACTTACCAGGAAATGAAGAGGGCTCCAGCAGGAATCAGCATCTAGAATCGACTCATCAGGCTCAGGCATTTTCCTTTGTTTTTTCTAAGGAATTGGGTTGGGGCCCCACACTCCCAGAGCCTTACCAGCCATCACAGCTTCCTGAAACTCCTCCGCCTGCTGGCTCCTCAGCTGGGTTGTTAGGACCCTCCCTGCCAGCCAACCCCCTCCACTCCCACCCCAGAGAGCCCTGCTTATCTTCTAGAGTTCTCCTGAGGCTGGTCTCCTCATGCTCCACCATGCACACATCACACACACCACACACACACATACACACCACATCAAACCACACACACCACACACATGGACATGCCATACATACACACCACACATACCACACACATTCATCACATACACCACACACACATACACACACAACATACACCATGCCACACACACTGTGCACATACACACACACACACACATGCATACACCACGCCATACACACACCACACACACAGACACAAACACTGTTGCTTCGCGGGATTCTCCTTCCTCTGCCCTTTTTTGCAATGTGGTTTCTTTCCCCAGCATTCCACTGGAACCACTTTGGCCAAAGCCATGGTCAGTTCTCTGTCCTTATCTTATCTGAGCTCTCAGTAGCCTTTACCCGAGGCCGCCTTCCTTCTTGCAGCGCCTCCTTCCTTGGTCTTCCCTCAGCCACACTGACCTTGTCCTCTGTCTGCTCCTCGACTTCCCTCCCTGAGCTCAAAATGCCAGAGTGAGAGCAGGTTCTCGCTTAAGAGCCCAGTTTCACTCCATCCTCACCTAACATTGGGCTTTATTTCTATTTTTGAAATCTCTGCTAATCTAATAGCAAAAATAATGTTTCATTATTTAAATTTCCATTTCTTTTCTGTTTCTCTGGGGCCTTGCGGGCTGTGATAAAGAGTTTGCATTTCATTGTAACCCCTGAGAGGAGGCGCAGAACCAGATTCTCATTTGAGGAAGCCCCTGTGGCTGGCACGAGCATGCTGAGTCAGAGGGAGGCAAGAATGGGAGCAGGAAGGCCCTGCAGAGGCTCCCGAGTGGAACAAACGGGCACAGTGCAACGGGCAAGCTTGGGTGCTGCGATGAGGGGAGGGGGATCCAGGCAGACCCCCGGGCTGTTGGTCTGAGCAACTGGAGGAATGACACCAGCCCTCACTCCTGTAGCAGCCACCCACCAAGTGGGGGGCCCTATTGTAAAGGTGATGCACATTTTCACTCATCCAGTCTCCTCAGCTCTGCAGTCAGCACTATTCTATTCCCCGCTCACAGCTGAGGGTCTGGAGACTAAGCAGAGAAGGGCTGCAGCCTGAGTTCCCCCCCAAGCAGTCTGGCTCCAGAATTCACCCTCCTAGGGAACGCACTTGAGGCCTCATTGAGGGGAGAGCTGAGCCATTTAGAGAAATAGAGGAGACTAGGAGGTGGGAGGGGGTGGCTCTCAGGGCATGTCTCAGGATGGGAACCAGCAGTGGGTGGAGCGCAGCATCTGCCTTCTTCACCCCCCAGAGGACCTGAACGCAGCCAGGCTGAGCACAGTGGCCATACTAATGAGGCTTTTGAGAGACCTGCAGAGGTGCGGACAGGGGCGGGGAAGAGCTGAGGTGGGTTTAGGGGGTGTCTTCACGGCCAGGAGGGTCCCAGACTAGAAGGGGGAGTAGCTGACGTGTTCCTGCTGGAAACGAGTTTACACTCATGCATCACATGAGGGGCTGCTTCCCGCCCCTCTCCCACGACTCCCTGTCACACCCACACACCCTCCCCTTGCCTCTTCTGGAGAGATATAGCTTATAATTTCCAAGTGATTTTGTATTTTTTAAATTACAAAAGTATATGCTTATTGTGAGACATTTTAGCAAACACTGAAATGTAGAAAAAAATAAACTCATCCATGGGTCACCCAGAGAGTTACCATGAACATTTCGGTGTTTATTTTAGATAAAAAGAAAGACAGACACGATGTTTTGTGAAACTGGCATCCTAGTGTAGGTTCAGTTTGGTATCTTGACTTTTTTTCACTTAAGAGAATATAAAGCATTTTCCTGTATCATTAAACATTCTTCTAAAACAATAATTTTCATAACTGTACGGCAGCTCTTGTCTAGATGTACCGTCACTTCACCAGCCCCCTCACGGCGAACATTTATGCTATTTTCTTCTTCTTTTTTTTTTTTTTTTTTGTCTTTCTGACTAAAGCCGTAATGAATGTATTTTGCGTGCGTGCATGTTCAGTCGTGTCCGACCCTGTGTGACTCCGTGAACTGTAACCTGCCAGGCTCCTCTGTCCATGGGATTTTCCAGGCAAGAATACTGGAGTGGGATTACCGTTTCCTCCTCCAGGGGATCTTTCTGACCCAGGGATCGAACTCACACCTCCTTCATCATCTCTACATTGGCAGGCCGATTGATAACACTGCGCCACCTGGGAAGCCCAATGAACGTATTATATTTACATGTAAATCTTTGGGTGTTCCTGATTATCTCCTTGGGATAAATTCTGTAGAGGCCTTCCTGGTCTCAAGGCTTAAACCTTTGTCAGGTTTTGATATAAATCTTCCAGCCACGGCCCTCGCCCAAGAACCATCATCTCCTACCCACACTGTTTCCATAGGCTCCCACCTGTCCTTTCTACTTCCTCTGCTACCCACCCCAACCCACTGTCACAGCAGCCAGAGCCTCTTCGGCAAACATCAAGCAGATTGTATCACTTCTGCTGAAGACTCAACAGGGCTCCCCTTGCGTGTCACTCACTTACCCCATCTCCAGCTGACTCCTCACTGTGTTCTTCTCATCTGCTGTGTCCTCCCCAGCCTCTTCTCAGTTCATCAAAGATCTCTCCCACCACAGGACCTTTGCATATGCTGTTTCCTCCGCTGGGATCATTTCCCCTCTTTCTGTGGCTCACTCCTTCCTACCATTCATGATTCAGCTCACAGTCCCCTCTTTGGAAAAATCTTCATTGATCTCCCCCACCTCCTCCCTGGCTCACTGTTGGTTTTCTTCAAGGCCCTTCATAATTTGTAAATATTTGGTTGTGTGTTCACTTGTGAATTTTGTTTCTCCCACTAAACAGTATGCTTTATGAGGGCAGGAACTTAATTTCATTCACTACTGCACATGCAGGTCTTAACCCAGTGCTGAACTGAAAATAGGTCCTCTATAAATGACATGAAATTGTCATCCAAAAAGGTGGCACTCACCTGCACTTCCGCCAGCCATGCAGCGATGCATGAGAGTGCAGCTTCACCACACCCTCACCAGCATCAGGTATTATGCTTTTTTTAAAAAAAACTTTATTTTTTTTGCTAATCTGATGGCATAAGTAATATTTTATTGTTTAAACTTGACTACTAGCTGGGCTGAATATTTTTATCAGTCTTCTGTGATCAATAATAAAAGTGTTAGTCTCCCAGTCATGGCCGACTCTTTGCGACCCCATGGACAGTAGCCCACCAGGCTCCTCTGTCCATGGACTTCTCCAGGCAAAAATACCGGAGTGGGTAGCCATTCCCTTCCCCAGGGCATCTTCTTGACCCAGGGGTCGAATCTGGGTCTTCTGCATTGCAGGCAGATTCTTTACCATCTGAACCACCAGGAAAGCCCCCAATAATTTAAAAAAAAAAATTCAAATAAGCAGACATTCCCGAATGTCTGACCTCCATCCTTCCTGCTGTCACTCTTTCACCTCCCTATTACGGGGCCCCTGTGGATGGGCAAGGCAGCCCTCTTACTCCTCTCACCTGAGTCCCTCGCCTGCCTCCGCACCCAGCGGGAAGCAAAGACGGCAGGTACTGTCTCCCACACCCCCAGCGCTGAATAGCAGATTAAATGATTCAATTCAAGAAGGAAGGCTGTGCTGGTGAGGTGCAATCATCTCTGACTAAAATCTCTTTTTGAGATATATAATGGTCTAATCAATATTAATAGAGAGGCTTATCTGTTTTCCTCATCTCCCATGTCCTTAAGAGTAGATAAAATGCTTGTAAAATAGGATCCTATTCAGCATATACTGATTGCTTCCAAAACGCATTTTCTTGAGATCTGTCGTCAACTGCGAGTCATTACCGCAGCTAGGCCCAGTGCTGCCATTGACAAATTTGGGGGAAGATTCTTCGATTATTTTGCCCAACATGTGATTTAAGGGCTGCAGCTTCTCTCACATCAAAATTTGTTCTTACCTGTCCCTCAGGGGCACCTGGGAAGGCAGAGGAGTTTTCAACAATCGGAGGTTGAGAGGAGGGAGGCTTTACAGTCAAAGTGTAGGCTTGGCTCCTCTGGGAAGACCACAGAGCATTGGGGGAGGGGGTGGGAGGAACCATGAACAAAGCCCCATCCATACCTCATTATATCCCCTATCGGAGTCCAGCTCTGGAGGGAGGGGAAACAGGGAGAATGACGTGGGGTGGCCTGAGAGGTCTGCTGTGTCCTGGGCTCAGCATCCCAAGACACAGGTTTCACTTCCGGTTTTGTAACTCACAGGCTATCACCCAGACTCGGAGCTTTCTAGTTTGTCCTGAATCCAGGAAGAGTCCAGTGCCTCCAGGATTTCAGTTCTCATCTTCATCTGCTTCTCAGGGGTTCTGGAAACAGATGCTCCCTTTGGGGATGGCTCAATTTTTGTCATGATGCAGCTCAATTTTTGTCATGATGCTGCCCAATAAATGGTTCATACAGTGTGCATAAAAGCCATCTGAAGAGCAAAACTGAAAATTAAAATCAACTTTAAAAATTCATGAGTGATAAAAAAACAAACTATACTGTAAGAGTCTGTAACATATGATATACACAACATAGAATCCAGTGCAACAGCTTTAAAAAACTGTAGAGATATCCATGTACCAACACAAAAGGACATCCAAGACATATTGCTGAGTGAAAAAAAAGCAAGCTGCAGAATGATCCCTACAAGCTTACACTATGGGGGTAGGAGGAGAAAACAGAAACTGGCATACGCATCTATGTAAATGCTTAGGGGAAAAAGCCCACCAGAATCTAATACACTGATAACAATGGTTGCTTCCAGGGCCCTGGGGGAATGATTAGGACAGGCGAGGAGGGTCAAATGAGAATTTAGCATTATCTGTAATGTCTTGGAATTTTTTAAGGGGGGAAGGATTTATTCATTTCTTCTGTAAGTAAAAGTTATTAATAAAAGCATTTCGCTTAATTGGATTTCCATATGGAAAAAATGTCCATCTTGACCCCTAGCTCACATCAGACACACAAAAATCAATCCCAAATGGATCAAAGATCCTAATGTCAAAGATCTAATAGTAAAGCCTTTGGAAGAAAACATAGGAGAATATCTTCAAGAGGTTGAGGTAGGCAGTTTTTAAAAAACTGGACACAAAAGGCATTCACTATAAAGGAGAAAACCAATAAGTTAGACTCCATTAAATCAAGGTACCTTCAAAGGGAGGGTTTCTGCTCACAATATAGTGCTGACAGCTGGCTTGTAAAAGTGAAGGGAGAGACAGAGGTGGAAAATCACCCTTTTGTAACAATTATAGTAAAGACTGGTTCAGGTAAGACTCTTCAGTAGATGCTAAATCTAGGGGAAATTTTGATGAGAAGCAGAATAGTTGGCATAGTCTTAAAGTATATCCCCATAGGTTGCTCATTAGTTTCAAAGAAAAACATCATAACTATACAGTGGGGAAACCAGACACCACCTTGACCAAATGATCAAAATTAACGTCATTAACGAGGAGCAGAGGGAAATTGTGAGGCTCCAGATGCGAGACGAGGAGAAGGACACAACGTCATTCATATCCTATTCCAGCCGGTGGTGCCGTATTTCCTCGAATCACAAGAAAGTATCAGACAAACAAAATGAGGGACATTCTATTTAAAAGGGAAGAGGGGGAGGAACAGTATTCTTCAAAATGTCAATGTCATAAAAGACAAAGAAAGGCTATGGAAATGTTTCTGATTAAAGGGGACTAGAGAGACATGACGATTAAGAACAATTCCTGGCCTGGATGAGATGAGCGTGGGCGATGCTATAAAGGGCATCAATAGATCAACTGGAAAAGAAATGGAATACAGATAGTGGAGTAGATAGAAATAGTGTATCAATGTTAAACTGACTGAAGTTGAAGTAGCTGTAGTGATCATATAAGGGACTATGCTAAAGAAATACACACTTATGCGCTGAACCATTGGGGCATAAAAATTGTCATATATGTAACTTGCTCTCACATGGTTCAGAAAAGTATTGTGTGTGTGTGTGTGCGTGTATGTGTTTGTCTAGAGAAAGAGGGTATGTGGCAAGAAGAGGACAAATGATACAACAAATGAGGTCAAGTGCTACCAAAGTGGATTCAAGTAAAAGCTATACTAGAACTTTTTGTACTAATTTTATTCTTGTAACTTTTCTGTAAATTTGAAAAGGAAATTCTTTAAATTTAAAAATAGAAAGTGAAACAGCCAGTCACAACATGGAAGAAGTCATTTGCAATATAGAAGTCCAAAGAAAACTCATAACCTGAACATAAAAAAGAATCCCTCCAGACAAATCAAAAACAGGTAAATTATCCACTAGAAAAATGGGCAAAAGACTTGAATAAGCACTTTACAAATGATATTCAGGTGCTCAGCTTCATTAATCATCAGAGAAATGCGAATTAAAACTATAACGTTGCCACATACCCACTAGAATGGCCAAAATAAAAAAGAAAGGCAATAACCAAGTGTTGCCAAGTATGTAGAGTGACTGAAACTCTTGTCACTGCTAGTGGGAATGTTAATTAGTACAGTCCTTTAGGAAAGAGCTTAGTAGTGTATTAGTTATCTACTGCTGTGTAACCAATTAACGCAGAATTTAGTGGCTCAAAACAACATTTATTGTTGCTGGCTGGGCAAGAAGCCTCCCTCAGTTTACTGCTGCATGGGCCTCTTCAAGGGATAACTCTTAACACGGCAACTAGCTTTTTTCAGAGTAAGCAAGAGAACAAGAGAAGGCACATAGGACAGAGCTGAGGGCTTTTCATGGTCTAGTCTCAGACCTCGCATTACTTCTGCCATGTTCTATTGTTAGAGGTGAGTCAATAAGTTCAGCCCCACCCAAAGGGAGGAGGTCACTCAAGGGTGTTGTATTAGCTGTTGTATTAGTTGCATTAGCGCAGGCTGCCACAACTAAATATCTGCAGTGGGGGTGAGGTGGGTGATGGTTCATAATTGTATACACGTGTCAAAACTTATCCAGCTGGACACACTAAATATGTGCACTTTGTGGGCACTTCAGTCATGTCCGACTCTTTGCAACCACATGGACTGTAACCCGCCAGGCTCCTCTGTCCATGGGATTCTCCAGGCAAGTGGGTTGCCATGCTCTCCTCCAGGTATTCTTCCCAACCAAGGAATCGAAATCTCGCCTCCTGCATCTCCTGCATTGCAGGCAGATTCTTTACCGCTCAGTCATCAGAGAAGCCCTTGTGTCAATCATACCCCAATAAAACTGTTGAAGAAGAAAAAGGAGAACAAGAAGGAAGAGGAGGAGAAATAATGGAATTTAGTAAATTTGCAAGATATAAAAAATCGATATACAAAAAGCAATTGCATTTCTATACACTAACAAACTGTTTAAAAGAGAAATTAAGAATACGATGCCGTTTACAATTGCATCAAAAAGAAAAAATACCTGGAAATAAATTAGTCAAAGAGGTAAAAGAGCTGTACACTGACAAGTACAAGACAGTGATGAAAGAAACTGAAGAAGGCAGAAATAAATGGAAAGAGACTGTATGCTCATGGACTGAAAGAATTGATATTGTTAAAATGTCCATACTATCCAAATCCCTATGGCATTTTTCACAGGAATTTTTTTTAAGAAAACAATCTAAAATTTGTGTGAAGCCAGAAAAGACTCTGAACAGTCAAAGCAATCTTGAGAAAGAACAAAGCTGGAGGAATCACGTTTCCTGATTAGAAACTATATTATAACATTATAGGAATCAAAACAGTATGCTACTGTCATAAAAACAGACACATAAATCCATAAGACAAAACAGAGAGCCCCAAAATAAACTCATGCATAAATGGTCAGTTAACTTACAACAAAGGAGCCAAGAATATACATGGGTAAAGACTAGTGTCTTCAGTAACCAGTGTTGGGAAACCTGGGCAGCCACATGCAGAAGAATGAAACTGGACGCTTTTCACAAAAAGCAACTCAAAATGAATTAAAGACTTTGATTCAGGACCTGAAACCATAAAACTCTTAGACAAAAGCATAGGGAGCAAGCTCTTTGAACTTTTGGCAATGATGTTTTTTGGACTTGACACTAAAAACAAAAGCGTCAAAAGTGAAAATAAACAAGTGGAAAAGTGAAAATAAGCATTACACTAAAAAGTGTCTATACAGGGACTTCCCTGGCGGTTCAGCTATTAAGACTTTGCCTTCTAACCCGCGGGGCTGCAGATTCAATCCCTCTGGTCAGGACCCTAAGATCCCACATGCCTCACAGTCAGAAAACCAAAATATACAACAGAAGCAATAGCACAACAACTTCCAAACTATAAAAATGGCCCATATTGAAAAAAACTTTTAAAAAATAAATTAAAAAAAAATTTTAAACTTCTGTGCAACAAAGGAAACCATCAACCAATCAAAAAGGCAACTAACAGAATGGTAGAAAATATTTGAAAATCATAAATCTGATAAGAAGTTAATATCTGAAATATATAAAGAACTCATATAATTCAAAAGTAAAAAATCCAATTAAAAATGGGAAGAGGAACGGAATAGAGATTTTTTTCAAAGAAGACATACAAATGGCCAACAGGTACATGAGAAGGTGCTCAGCATCACTGATCATCAGGGAAATGAGACTCAAAACCACAATGAGATACTGCTTCATGGCTGTTGTCAAAAAGGCAAGAGGAAAGGGAAACATTTTACACCACTGGTGGAAACGCAAACTAGTGTGGCCACTATGGAAAAGAGTATGGAGAATCCTTCTAAAAATTAAGAATAGAACTACCATCAGTTCTCAGTTCAGTCGCTCAGTCGTGTCCAACTCTTTGCAACCCCATGGACTGCAGCACACCAGGCCTCCCTGTCCATCACCAACTCATGGAGTTTACTCAAACTCATGTCCATAGAGTCGGTGATGCCATCCAACCATCTCATCCTCTGTCGTCCTCTTCTCCTGCCTTCAATCTATCCCAGCATCAGGGTTTTTTCCAATGAGTCAGTTCTTTGCATCAGGTGGCCAAAGCATTGGAGTTTCAGCTTCAGCTGTAGTCCTTCCAATGAATATTCAGGACTGATCTCCTTTAGGATGGACTGGTTGGATCTCCTTGTTGTCCAAGGGACTCTCAAAAGTCTTCTCCAAAACCACAGTTCAAAAGCAAATTCTTTGGTGCTCTCAGCTTTCTTCATGGTCCAACTCTCACATCCATACATGACTACTGGAAAAACCATAACCCTGACTAGATGGACCTTTGGTGCCAATGTCTCTGCTTTTTAATATGCTGTCTAGGTTGGTCATAACTTTTCTTCCAAAGAGTAAGCATCTTTTAGTTTCATGGCTGCAGTCACCATCTGCAGTGATTTTGGAACCCCCCAAAAATAGAGTCTGACACTGTTTCCACTGTTTCCCCAACTATTTGCCATGCAGTGATGGGACTGTATGCCATGTCTTAGTTTTCTGAAAGTTGAGCTTCAAGCCAACTTTTTCACTCTCTTCTTTCACTTTCATCAATTGGCTCTTTAGTTTTTCTTCACTTTCTGCCATAAGGGTCGTGTTATCTGCATATCTAAGGTTACTGATATTTCTCCCAGCAATCTTGATTCCAGCTTGTGCTTCATCCAGCCCAGCATTTCTCATGATGTACTCTCCATATAAGTTAAATAAACAAGATGACAATATACAGCCATGACATACTCCTTTTCCTATTTGGAACCAGTCTGTTGTTCTATGTCCAGTTTTAACTGTTGCTTCCTGACCTGCATACAAATTCTCAAGAGGCAGGTCAGGTGGTCTGGCATTCCCATCTCTTGAAGAATTTTCCACAGTTTATTGTGATCCACACAGTCAAAGGCTTTGGCATAGTCAATAAAGCAGAAATAGATGTTTTTCTGGAACTCTCTTGCTTTTTTGATGATCCAACAGATTTTGGCAATTTGATCTCTGGTTCCTCTGCCTTTTCTAAAACCAGCTTGAACATCTGGACGTTCATAGTTCACATATTATTGAATCCTGGCTTGGAGAATTTTGAGCATTACTTTACAAGTGTATGAGATGAGTGCAATCGTGTGGTAGTTTGAGCATTCTTTGGTATTGCCTTTCTTTGGGATTGGAATGAAAACTGACCTATTCCAGTCCTGTGGCCACTGCTGAGTTTTCCAAATTTGCTGGCATATTGAGTGCAGCACTTTCACAGCATCATCTTTCAGGATTTGAAATAGCTCAACTGGAATTCCATCACCTCCACTAGCTTTGTTCCTAGTGATGCTTCCTAAGGCCCACTTGACTTTGCATTCCAGGATGTCTGGCTCTAGGTGACTGATCACACCATCTTGATTATCTGGGTCATGAAGATCTTTTTTGTATCAGTTCAGTTCAGTTCAGTCGCTCAGTCGTGTCCAGCTCTTTGTGACCCCATGAATCGCAGCACGTCAGGCCTCCCTGCCCATCACCAACTCCCAGAGTTCACTCAGACTAACGTCCATCGAGTCTGTGATGCCATTCAGCCATCTCATCCTCTGTCATCCCCTTCTCCTCTTGCCCCCAATCCCTCCCAGCATCAGAGTCTTTTCCAATGAGTCAACTCTTCACATGAGGTGGCCAAAGTACTGGAGTTTCAGCTTTAGCATCATTCCTTCCAAAGAAATCCCAGGGCTGATCTCCTTTAGGATGGACTGGTTGGATCTCCTTGCAGTCCAAGGGACTCTCAAGAGTCTTCTCCAACACCACAGTTCAAAAGCATCAATTCTTCGGCGCTCAGCTTTCTTCGCAGTCCAACTCTCACATCCATACATGACCACAGGAAAAACCATAACCTTGACTAGACAGACCTTAGCTGGCAAAGTAATGTCTCTGCTTTTTAATATGCTATCTAGGTTGGTCATAACTTTTCTTCCAAGGAGTAAGCGTATTTTAATTTCATGGCTGCAGTCGCCATCTGCAGTGATTTTGGAGCCCCAAAAGATAAAGTCTGACACTGTTTCCACTGTTTCCCCATCTATTTCCCATGAAGTGATGGGACCAGATGCCATGATCTTCGTTTTCTGAATGTTGAGATTTAAGCCAACTTTTTCACTCTCCACTTTCACTTTCATCAAGAGGCTTTTTAGCTCCTCTTCACTTTCTGCCATAGGGTGGTGTCATCTGCATATCTGAGGTTATTGATATTTCTCCCAGCAATCTTGATTCTTGCCACCTCTTCTTAATATCTTCTGCTTCTGTTATGTCCATACCATTTCTGTCCTTTATTGAGCCCATCTTTGCATGAACTGTTCCTTTGGTATCTCTAATTTTCTTGAAGAGATCTCTAGTCTTTCCCATTCTATCGTTTTCCTCTATTTCTTTGCACTGATCACTGAGGAAGTCTTTCTTATCTCTCCTTGCTATTTTTGGAATTCTGCATTCAAACGGGTGTATCTTTCCTTTCTTCTTTGCTTTTCGCTTCTCTTCTTTTCACAGCTATTTGTAAGGCCTCCTCAGACAGCCATTTTGTTTTTTGCATTTCTTTTTCTTGGGGATGGTCTTAATCCCTGTCTCCTGTACAATGTCACAAACCTACGTCCAGAGTTCATCAGGCACTCTATCAGATCTAGTCCCTTAAATCTATTTCTCACTTCCACTGTATAATTGTAAGGGATTTGATTTAGGTCATACCTGAATGTTCTAGTGGTTTTCCCTACTTTCTTCCATTTGAGTCTGAATTTGGCAATAAGGAGTTCATGATCTGAGCCACAGTCAGCTCCCAGTCCTGTTTTTGCTGATTATATACAGCTTCTCCATCTTTGGCTGCAAAGAATATAATCAGTCTGATATTGGTGTTAACCATCTGTTGATGTCCATGTGTAGCGTCTTCTCTTGTGTGTTGGAAGAGGGTGGTTGCTATGACCAGTGTGTTCTCTTGGCAAAACTCTATTAGACTTTGCCCTGCTTCATTCTGTACTCCAAGGCCAAATTTGCCTGTTACTCCAAGTATTTATTGACTTCCTACTTTTGCATTCCAGTCCCCTATAATGAAAAGGACATCTTTTTGGGGTGTTAGTTCTAGAAGGCCTTGTAGGTCTTCATAGAACCGTTCAACTCCAGCTTCTTCAGTGTTACTGGTGGGCATAGATTTGGATTACTGTGATATTGAATGGTTTGCCTTGGAAACAAATAGAGATCATTCTGTCACTTTTGAGACTGCATCCAAGTACTGCATTTGGACTCGTTTGTTTACTATGATGGCTACTCCATTTCTTCTAAGTGATTCTTGCCCACAGTAGTAGATATAATGGTCATCTGAGTTAAATTCACCCATTCCAGTCCATTTTAGTTTGCTGATTCCTAAAATGTCGATGTTCACTCTTGCCATCTCCTGTTTGACCACTTTCAATTTGCCTTGATTCAAGGACCTAACATTCCAGGTTCCTATGCAATATTACTCTTTACAGCATTGGACCTTGCTTCTATCACCAGTCACATCCACAACTGGGCATTGTTTTTGCTTTGGCTCCATCTCTTCATTCTTTCTGGAGTTATTTCTCCACTGATCTCCAGTAGCATATTGGGCACCTACTGATCTGGGGAGTTCCTCTTTCCGTATCTTATCATTTTGCCTTTTCATACTGTTTATGGGGTTCTCAAGGCAAGAATACTGAAGTGGTTTGCTATTCCCTTCTCCAGTGGACCACATTTTGTCACTATAGTATGACATGTTGAACTATCATAAGACCCAGCAATCTCACTTCTGAGTATATATCTAAATGAAATGAAACAAGATATCTAAGAGATATTTGCACTGTCATGCTCATTGCAGTATATGGGACTTCCCCAGTTGTGTGGTGGTAAAGAATCCACCTGCAAATTCAGGAGATGCAGGGGACTTGGGTTCAGTCCCTGGATGGGGAAGATCCCCTGGAGGAGGAAATGACAACCCCACTCCAGTATTCTTGCCTGGAAAATCGCATGGACAGAGGGGCCTGGTGGGCTATAGTCCGTGGGGTCGCAAAGAGTAGGACATGACTAAGCAACTGAGCACACATCCACAGTCATTGCAGTGTTATTTAGAGAAGCCAAGATAAGGAAGCAACCTAAGTGTCCATCACCAGATGAACAGGTAAAGAAGATGTGGTCCATATATACAAGGGAATATCATTCAGCCACAAGAAAGAAGGAAATCCTGACATCTGCAACAACATAGATGAAACTTGAAGGCATTATGCTAACTGAAATAAGCCAGAGAGAGAGAGACAGATCCTGCATGTTATTACTTATATGTGGAATCTTTGATAAAAACTAGGGGAAAAGTCACATTCCTAGAAACAGAGTGGAAAAGTGGTTGCCAAAGGTTGGGGAGTGGAATACACAGGGAGAGACTGATAACAGTGTATACGTTTTCGGTATAAGATGAGTAAGTTCTGAAGATCTGTTGTATAACTTGGTGACTGTAGCTGATAATGGGCTTCCCTGGTGGCTCAGCCGTGAAGAATCCACCTGCAATGAAGGAGTTGCAGGAGACGCAGTTTCCATCCCTGGGTTGGGAAGCTCCCCTGGAGAAGGAAATAGCAAGCCACTCCAGCATTCTTACCTGGAGAATCCCATGGACAGAGGAGCCTGGCGGGCTACAGTCCGCGGGGTTGCAAAGAGTTGGACACGACTGAAAAATTGAGCATCCGCACACACCCACACACAGTTGATAACACTGAATCGTGTGATTGAAATTTGCTAAAAGAATAGAATTTAAATGTCTTCATACACAAAAAGAAGATAAATATGGGATGTGGTGGATGTGATAATTAACTAGGAGGGGAAATGCTTTCACAATCTATGTGTATATTACAGCATGAAGATGTACATTTTAAATATCTTAAAAGTTTCTTTGTCAATTATACTTCAGCAAAGCTGGAGGGGGAAAAAAGAAAGGAAAGTCCAGAAGAAGAAACTGACTTGTCCAAGGTCTGTCAGAGAATTCTAACAGTCTTGACCTCAAATCTCCTGTCTCCCTAGCCACATCGTGGTTTTCAAGCCACAGGGAAAGCTTCAAGGACCTTTGATTTTTGGTGTGTTAATTGGCCATAGAGAAGGCTGAGCTCTATCCCCAGAGAGCTATGGAGACTCTGCGTTAGTTTTTTGTTGTTGTTTGTTTTCTTAAGCAAAAAATTCTATTTTTGAAGTATACTTTTTCTACAGTGTTGTGTTAACTTCAGGTATACAGCAAAGTGATTCAATTATATGCCTATACATAGTGAATGTATATATGTATTTATTTCTTCAGATTCTTTTCTATTGTCGTTTATTACAAGATGCTGATTATAGGCTGTTGGCATTGGCCTTGACTTAGCTTCTTCTCCAAGACAGACTCACCAAGGGGCAGTTGGGGTGATGGCCTGTGAACTCACTGCCTCCTTTCCCGGACCCAGTTTCCTTCCTCAGTGAGTGGTGACAGCACGTGTGTGCCAAATATCATGCTGGATGCTGAAAAGCAGGAAGAAAAGGGCATCACCCCATCCTCTGGGAACTCTCAGTCCAGTGGGGTGCAGGGACCCCAAGCAGATCCCTGCAACGGAGTGATGGAAAAGTAAGGATGCTCAGTTCAGACCGGACACTGCTCCCAGGAGGACGTAGTACCCTGCGTGGCTTTGTCTCCCCCTTGGAGGCCCCCCTTTCAATTCTGCTGTCCCCCTCCCCCACCCCTCTCCTGGCCACCCCACTTCCTGGCCCAAGGGTTCCCCCAACCCCAATCCCTTGCCTCTCTTCTCCTCAGAGCAACAGACACGGGCTGCCTTTTCAACTTTGCTGGAAGTTAAGGAGTACAAAGAATACTGGGAGGCTAGGGGTGTGTGTGTGTCAGTCACTCAGTTATGTCTGCAGATTCTTTACCGTCTGAGCCACCAGGGAAGCCCACTGAAGGCTTGATGCCACAGAGCAAGCTTCTGACCCTGTCATGGGCAACAACACAACCCCAAGTGCTTCCTCGTCCCATAGAATCTCAGGCACTGCGGCCATTCCTCCCTCTCCATGATGGCCAGCCCTTCCTGCTGGCATGCTCTGGGCAAGTGGCTTTTATCAGAAATAAAAGTGTCTAATCAGAAACGGATTAGACTGCTGTCCCCTCTCACCCCACCCTCTCCCACAACTACCTTAGAAGCTCCAACCCAACTCCCAAGAACTGGTCAAGGTTCTTTTCCTACACAGGCATTTCCAGAAAACTTTCACAAAAGGAGAATGGGGAGGAGGGCTTTGGAAGCGAGGAGAGGACGACAGTGTGTGGAATCCGGAGAGGGTACCGTGTTGGGAGATAAAAGGGCCCATAAGACTCTTTCCTTCCATATGCCCCATTTGCAAATCTCTCTCACCCTGATGATGCCGTTTAATCCTACAATATCTTTAAATTAAAGAGGCAGGAAGTGTCTCAAAGGAAAGAGATAACATGCCTAAAGGAGAGAAAATAAATATGTGTGGAGCGGGGTCCACTGGGACTGCAGTAGACAGAATAGTGCCCCCCAGGTGTCCACATTCTAATCCCCCAAACCCGTGAAATATGTTCCCTTACATGGCAAAAGGGACTTTGCAGATGTGATTAAGTTAAGGATTTTGAGATGGGGAGATTATCCTGGATTATCCGGGTGGGCCCAATGTAATCACGAGGGTCCTTGTAAATGAAAAAGGAGACAGGAGAGCTGGAATCAGAGTGACGCAGGGCGAGAAAGACTTCACTGGCCCTTGGTGGCTTTGAAGACGGGGAGAGGCAGCCACAGAGACAAGGAATGCAGCGGCCTCCAAAGCTGGGAAAGGCAAGGAAACGCATTCCCTCCCGGAGTCTCCAGAAAGGAAGAGAGTCCGGCCAATAGTTTGAATTCAGCCCGGCAAGACTCGTGTTGGACTTGTGACCTCCTGAACTGTGCTTTGTTTAAAGCCACTAAATGTGTGGCAGTCTGTGACAAGAGCGAGGACCCTCATCCAAGTACCTCAGAGAGGGCAAGGAGTCCACCCCTAACACTGCCTGTGGTGGTCTCTGCGACCCCGTGAGCGGACATGACCCCCCTTTCGTGGATGAGGGTGCTGAGGCTCACGCAGGCTCCACACCACCAGCTTGCCGTAGGTCTGGGCTCCTCAGAAGCAAAGCTGGAGGCAAAGGTCTGGGCTCCTGACTTGCTGAGGGAGCGCTTTTCACGCTAAGCCAGAGGAATGAGGGAAGCAGTGGAGGAAATGAAAAGAGGAGGGTGGGGTCTCAGGGCAGGGCCACCTTTGACCTGACGCATGGGTTGTGCTGGAACATAAATCAGTCAAGAAAGAGACCACACTCCCAGCAAAGGGCTCAGCCCTTTCACCCCACCTTGACCTTCATTGGTCGGCTGATGGCTTGTCCTGAGGAGTGGCTGGGATCACTCCCCTCTCTGCAGACAGGGCAGCTGTGAGCAGTCAGCGGCCTGCGCCCACACAGCTGCAGATGAACGAGTCACAGTAGCATCCACACAAGCCTGCCCCTCTCCTGCAGGAGTAGAGAGACGTCGGCCGGACCTGTGTGTGCGGGGGTGGGGGGCAGGGGGTACCCAGAGAGCCAAGCGCACCATTCATTGCATGTGGGAGGAGCAGCGGTGCTTTGAGCTGGAGACACGCGCCCAGGCCTGTAAGGTGCTAGGCCCAAGGTGGGGGTCCCCACGCTGCCAGGCCTCCCTCCCAGAGCACCACCCAGCCCGCGCCTCCCCTCCAGGGAGCAGGAGCCACTTCCCAGGAACCTGCAGTGTCAGCAGACCCCCAGGGCCCCCTCCCTCCCCAGATCCGATTCTCTGAGGAAATTGGATGTTAATAGTGTTCACAGTTCTCTCTTTTCCTTCTCTTTCCCCTCCCCTCCTTCTTTCTGAGACTGTCCCTGGAGCTATTAATATCCAGCTTGAACTAAACCACCTAAACTGTATTTCAACTTCCCCGTTTTATTCACCACAAGCCAGGCTGTTTCTCCATGGGCGGTGATGGGAACCGGGGTCCCGCTCCATCCAGGCCCCGTGCTCTGACGGCTGGTGATGCAGAACACAATGGCTATTACCAGGCCCAGGAGGAGTGCTTCCTTTTCTGCGTGTTTTATGTGCTGGCGGCTTCTGCTCCCATCAGGGACATTGGCACACATTTCACAGGCCGGCCTAATGGAGCAGAAATGCACTCTCCTAGCGAGGCCAGCGCCAGGCCATTGGGAGCACTGGGAGGGTCTCGGTCCCGAAGCCACTTGCTGTGGTCTGGGGCCCGGGACCACCTGATCCTCTTGTTCTTCCCGTTGTCAGGGCGAAGGAGGGAATAATGGGGGAGAGGATGTCAGGGCAAGGTCTGGAAGTCTGCCCAGAGGACCAGCCTGCCATTGGGAGAGGGATCTGCTGTCTCTCATGTCTCATCCGCCTTTTGAGGATCCTGGGAGGAGTGGCGGGGTCCTGCCAGTTCATAGGCAGGGAAACCCATGCCCAGATGAACCTCAGCCCTTGCCTGTGGACATCAGTGCAGGTCAGGAGTGGGGCTGCGGTCTCCTGACTCACAAGCCCGGCTCCACCCCAGGTCCCGGTCCTCCACTCAGGCCGAGCTGCCTGTCCCTCACCTTGCCCTCCCTCCCAGACCAGCAGGCACTGGGGTATGTGCTTCCCCACTGGCCTCCTGGCCCAGAACTCTAGCTCCTCACCTCCACACCAGGGAGCAGGTGGAGACAAGAGTTGATTTCAAACCCTCCAGATGTCACAGGATCCCTCTCACAGCCCAGGCACACAGCCCCAGACATAGTCCTGGAGCCCACTTTGTCCCAGAGGCAGGCTGACATCACTCCCGAGTGAAGTTTGTCTGTGGCTGAACTGCCTGGAACAAAGAGGCCCAGGAAGTTGAGGCCCTCAGACAGCCGTGGGTTTGGCTGACAGCCACGGAGCCCTCGGCCAAGCTGACCGGCACAGCAGGTGCCTGGCCATTGAGTTACCGCAGTGGCTGCTCTTGGGGTGCTCCTGCTGCGTGCCACGTGCTGTGCGGAGGTGGGGGGGACTACCTGAGGCATCTTGCGAGTGCGCACATCAGCTTTACCAAGTCAAGGGAAATGTCCCTGTTTTATAGGCCTTCCCACGTGCGAAGGCCCATATGGTCTCATTGCATCTTCTTAGGCCCTGAACGCCTTTCAGGAGAGAGGAAGCGCCTCTGTTCGCTGAAGAGGATGATGAGGTTCACAGAGGCTAGGCAACTCACCCAGGGTCCCCCAGCACTGACAAGTTCAGATCCGTGCAGGACTCATCCCTGGCCTGTGTGAGCACAGGGCCTGGGCTGTTTCTACTGCAGCCCCTTCTGAGAAGGCAAAGCAGAGGAAGGGGCTTATCTGTCCAGGACAGGCTCTGCACACCAGACACTGGCCAGGAAGCCTGAGGTCCCTCTCCCCACACTCTGCCCACAGACAGCCCCTGCCACACAACCGACCAATAGGACACTTTGCCCTGAGAAGAGAAAAGCCCCATCCCAGCCCTGCCCAGGACACTGCTTCCCAGAGTGTGTAATGGGGACAAATTTATCCCTTCAGTGAGCATCTATTGAACACATATTCCTGCCAGATACTGTGCTAGTTTGAGAACGTGGGGCAGAGCCCACTGAAGTGCCCCAGCCCAGCCTCACTCCCTCGGGATCTGGTCATCTTTCCGCCCCACTGCAAGCTGCCTCTGTTTCACACACTCCTAAATGCAAACATGTGTGCACATGCACATATGGACACACACTCTTGTCTGTGCACTCATTCTCACGTAAGCATGTGCCTACACACACACACACACGCGTGCATGCACACACACACACACACACACACACACACACACACACAGCCTTCCCTAAACTAGGTCAGGCCCTCCAGCCAAAGTGAGGATGAACAGAACAGATGGAGGGATGTGGTGGCTCAGCTGACCGAGCCCGAAAGGAAAGGACATAAAGGAGAGATGGAGAGGGAAGGGTGTGGGCTGCAGGCGGGAGTGGCAGCCTCGGGGCCAGCAGCACCCACCACAGAGAGCTCTGGGTGTGAATCTGACTTAGAAAAGCCAGACCCAGGCAGCCCTGCAGCAGTGTAGGTATGGCTTGAGGAGGCAAGTGAGGCTGAGTCAGCGTTTCAGAATGTGAGGCCCTGGAGAAGGGTCACAGACCTCTGAGCCTCCATTTCCCCATCTGTAAAATGGGGATGCTGATTGCTAATATCTGATGGGATGACTGTAGAGATGATGCGAGATGGAGTGTAGGGTGTAGAAGGACCTCGGATGTGTAAGGTGCATGTTAGGTGCTCTGCTTCCACCCCGCCTGTGATTGTGAACACAGGCTAAGCATGCACTCCAGTATAGGGGGGCAAGAAACCCCCAAAGGCCTCCTTGTCCAGAAACATCTCCCCTGATGCCCCCCAAGTCTTTTAAAGCAAATTAGAGCACCATCTCCAGAAGATTCCTATTGAAATACACATCAATTCCTGGGAAGGCCCTCTCATTATCTCTTTAGCAAGACTAGTCATTCGGCTTGGTTAGTTGGAGGGTTGACTTTGATCTTGGAGAAAAGCATACAGGGAGCATAGGAGAATGTGGTCTGGAGGAAGAGCCCGAACCACCCAGGGACAGATGAGAGCAGTCTGCAGGGGAGAGGCTGAGCGGCACAGGCTTGGGCTCAGGATGCAAGAATGTGGTGGAGTCCAGGGCAGCAGTTTTCACAGTTTTGTTTGTTTGTTTTTTGCTTTTTTGTGGCAGAATGCTGTTTTCATATATTTTACCCAGAATAAAATACAGATCAAAGAGGAGGGAGTAGCCCTGACTCAGATGGGGCTGGGGAGAAGGAGGCAAAGACTTGATCACTCAGCCCCCCCCATTGCCCTCCCCATCACCCCCAGGATGTCCCTCCAAGCCTTCAGGCCCCCAGGAACCCAGTCAGCTAATCACCTGTCTTTGTGTAAAGAGCAGTGGCCAGAAGTCAGTTCAGGCCATTTTAACTGTGAAGTCTCTGAGGTCACTCCCAGCCATGACATTCTAGGTGATCTGGGGAGGGGAATAAGGGAAAGTGGCCAGGGACAATCTCTACGGCTGAGTGAGGGCCCTGCGGAAGTCATGTGACCAGGGTGGGATCAGCCAGGCTTTGGGATCACACTTCCTTCTCCCCAGGCCCTGACACTGAGCTCAAGCACAGACACCTGGGGTTGATGACCAAGAGTGGGTGAGAGGGAGCAAACCATGAGGTGTGAGTCCTGTCCAAGGAGGGCCCATGATCCCCACTCGTCACAAGCCTCCCCGCGTGTTTCTGATGGTTTTGCTCCTGTATCATGTCCACGTGGGGTCAGCGGATGGATGTCATGTGGTCTGGGGTCTGCAGCCTGAGCCACATCCACCATGTTCATCACTTCCCGGCAGAGCCCTCCCGCCCCCCGCCCCGCCCCACCAGGCCATCAGGAAGCATTATCACATTTTCTCTCCATAGAAACCCCGGGGGGCCAGGAGGGCAGAGATAGGCATCCCCCTTGTAAAGCTGAGAGAAGGCAGGCTCAGTGAGATGAACGAACTCACCAAGGTCAAGCCTGGCAGAGCCATACCTGTGACCAGGTCTCCTCCCTGGTGTGACCCCCATGGGGTTCAGATGCCCAGCCTGCAAGGCTCTGCCTTGGGGGCAGGTGGAGATGTTCAGGCTTCCTTCTGGCGGGCACAAACCTGAGTTTGGCAAGAGAGCACTGGGGCTTAAGGGGCAGCAAAGACCTGGACCCATCCTTGGGCGCTCAGCACTGTGCTGCCACTCAAGAGAGTAATTGGCACCTAGTAATCAGGTCAGAGGTGGGCAAGAACCACTGCTGCAGTTGAGCCAGCATGACCTGGTCCGTCCCTCAAGGCAAGGCCTGAAATAGAGCTCTGGGCTCCCAGACAAGGGGCTCTGGCCTCCGGAGTGGAGGAAGAACTGAGATCTGATGCAGAAGGGAAGGGCTTCCCAGGTGGCACTAATGGTGGAGAACCCACCTGCCAATGCAGGAGACTAAGAGACTCGGGCTTGATTCCTGGGCCAGGAAGATCCCCTGGAGGAGGGCATGGCAACCCACTCCAGTATCCTTGCCTGGAGAATCCTATGGACAGAGGAGCCTAGTAGGCTACAGTCCATAGCGTTGCAACGAGCTGGACACAACTGAAGTGAATTAGCGTGTACGCATGCGCACACACACACACACACACACACACACACACACACACACGGAGACTCAGACAAACACACACACACACACACACACACGGAGACTCAGACACACACACACACACACACACACACACACACGCACGGAGACTCAGACAAACACCCTTTGCTGGGTCCTAATCTCACCCTGCAGGGCTGTGTGGAAAGAAAGATGGTTCTGGAGCCCTTGTAGGAGCCTCAAATCCAGGGTCTGGATCAAGACTTCAAAGGACGAGGGAGGGGTGGGGGAGGATAACAGGCTGTCCTGTCAAAGGGTAGGGCTCGAGCAGGGACTCAGTCTTGGCAGAAGGACTGCAAAGTAGATGAGGGTGCGTGCCATCTGAGCCTGCATCCTTGTCTCAAATCGCCTGCGCTGGCCTGTGTAGCCCAAATGGCCCCTGCCTGCAGACCCCCTTGCAGACAGTCTCCTCTGCATCCGTGGCTGTGTTCTCTCCCCTGCCCGTCCCTCTTCCTCTCCCACTGATTCAATTATTTATCCAGTTGAGTTCTCAGCATTGGAGTTAATCTCTCTCTCCTCTCAGCAACTCCCAATCTCCCCTCCTTGCAACAAGTTCGGGGTGGGGGAAAAACGCAGGCGGGTTCCGTGCGGTGTTGATTAGAGTATTGATTGTGGCTGAAGCCCTCGCAGTCCTCACCCAGCCATTCATCAGTGCTAGCTGGAGCAGACTGGAGACTGGGCTCGGGGCTGGGTCCAGAGCCTGGGTCCAGACCAGAAGGCGCCCAGAGCGGGTCCCCAGGGTGTGAGGAGGGGCGGGGTCAAGGTCAGCCCTGGCAGGCTTCAGTGCCCTCAGCAGGACCCTGAAGGCTTGTCGCTACTCCTAATCCTGGGTGTCTCATTCCTCTTCCTGCCTCCTGTTCCCCCGAACTTGCTCCTCTCTCTTCTCTGGCCTGTTGATTCTCCGCTGCCTTCTCCTGGTCATTCTGGCTGATGGCAGCCCCATCACTGACCACCTTCCCCATGCTAGTCCTCTGCTCAAGGTTCTCCATTCTCACGGCTGCCCAGTGAGGTTCGCCTCCTCTTTCCTACCTGCAGAGGCTGAGGCTCACAGAGGTCAGGCAAGATCAGGCTGCTGAGTGGACTAGGGGTAAGGTCTGGATGTCATTTTCCACCAGGTTGCACTACCCCCGTAGCATTAATTGAGCCGCTGTGTGCCAGGGACATTCTCTCTCGCTGGCAACCTGTATTCATCTTGTGATGCAGAGCTTCGTTATCCTCGCTTTACAGGTGACAACACTCAAGCAACTTGTCTCTGGACGGCACAGCTAACAAGTGTCAGAGCAGGAATTCAGACTCTGGTCTGTGAAGCCCCAGACCCAAGTCACTTATGTTTGTGTGGCAGTTCCCAGTTTAAAAGCCAGTTCACTGCCACCATCTCCTTCTCTCTTTACTCACTCTGAAAGAGAACTGGTGTTATTATCCCCATTTATAAAATGGGAAAACTGAAGCAAGGCACGGTCAAATGGCTGGAAAGGCAGAATGAGGGCTCCAGCAGGTCTGACGACTCCTGATGCTCTCAGGTCAAATCTACTCCCACCCAGCCTCCCCCTGGGCTGACGCCACCTCACCTGTGCCCACTGCTCAGCATCTTGTCCTCTATTTAGCAAGCCCCTGAAATCCATCTTCTTCCTCTTCCAGGAAGCCTTCTTGGATTTGTTGTAGGGTGGCCACTTCCCTTTACCCCTCTGCCTCTCTCTAGAACACAAACCAAGGATGATACCAGGCATCTCCCTTTCCACAGGTTCAGTTTCTCTCCAGAGAAGAATGAACTGTGCTTGGTTCCACATCAAGCTTTTGCTTAGGCCCTTCTCTCTGCCTGGAACTCCCCTGCATCTTCCCTGCACGAGACCCCCTCCCTTCTCTATCTGCAAGCCCTGCTTAGGTGCGCTTCCTCCAGGAAACCCAAGCTCACCCAAACCCCCATCACTCGTGTAATCACCCAGCACTCAGAGTCAGGAGGTGAAGGCTGCAATCCCACCGTTCAGCTCGGTGGCCTTGGCGATCACTTCTGCCCTCAGCTCCTGCACCTGTGTGCTTCATTAGCACAACCCAGAAGTTTTGTAAACAGTTCAAATGCCAGGGACCCCTCTTAAGATTCTGATTCAGAAGATCCAGGGTGGGGAGTCTGCATTATTTATTGGATGTCTATTATTGAAAGCTTAGAGTGGACACTGGAGCCAGACATCAGGGTTCGAACCCTGGCTCAGTACACCTGGGTGACCTCAGAAGGTTGATGGAGGCCTCGGTACCTATTTAGCATCACTACCACTTGTCATACGATGTACTTTCTGTGGCTGGAGAGAGGAGTGAGCATGATGTGGAAGGATCTGGACGTGCGAGGCACACCCTCTGTGTGCTGCAGTGGCCAAGAACTGCCAGGCTGGATGGCCTCTGGGGTCCTGCCCCACAAATATCCTGTACCTTTCAGGCACTCTCTATAAGAGCCTTTTGTATGTTTCCTGGCATCCCCAAAACCCACGCTCCTCTAGGGCAGAACCAAGGCTCCTTCAACCTCTGGACCAACGCCCTGTCCCCAGGAGAGGGCCCTGCACAGGAGGTGTGGCCCAACAGACCTCAGGTTGTTTGACCAGAGAGTCCCAGGTACTCACCTGTTCCCAATCCACCTCCTCCCGCCTTCAACTCTGGGTATTGTGCAAGACAGGCAGGAAAGCAGACAGTGGCCATCCCAATACCAGCCCTTGAGTTAGCACTGATGGTGGTGCAGGGGCTGAAAAGCAGCTATGATTGCAAATTGATCTGTTGTGCACTGAGCTGGTTACTGAGAAGAGAGAAAACCAGTTGTCAATACTGCATTACCCACTGGGGTCCAGAGCTGCTCCCTTGGGCTACTCAGAAGAGAGACAGAGGAAGGGAAAGAGAGCTCTTTCAGTTTTACTAGGGTCCTTGTGGGGTCTTAGGGAGTTGGGTGGGGGCCCAGCCTGAGTCTCACCCAGCTCAGAGCCAGCCCTGGGCTTTTTCATCTTCCCTCCTCTAGAACGAGGAGCTTCCCTCGTGGCTCAGACTGTAAAGAATCTGCCTGCAATGCAGGAGGTGCGGGTTCGATCCCTGGGTCAGGAAGATCCCCTGGAGAAGAGGATGACAACCCCCTCCAGTATTCTGGCCTGGGGAATCCCAAGGATGGAGGAGGCTGGAGGGCCACCGTCCATGGTGTGGCAAAGAGTTGGACATGACTGAGCAGCAACACTTTCACTTTCTTTCACTTTCACTTTTTTTAGAACGTTATTTCCATTTGGTTTGTAATTGTGTGGTTTGCCATGGGTCTAGGATCAAAGGACAGACCACTCGCCTTTATTCAGCAGCTGGGGTCAAGTGTTTGCACTGCTCCAGTGTCACCAGAGCATGGATTTGGGAGGTGTGACGGTACCCAAGAGTCTGGTAAAGGAAACCTAGCCTGGAAGCTTATCCAGGATGTAGCTCTGTGATGAGAACAGTTAGAGCTGGGTCCTGCCAGGTCCGCACTGAGCCCAAGGATTCTGAGCCTTCTTTCCTTCACAGCCCTGTGCTGGGATGCCAATGGGAGGAGAAGTGAGCCATATGAACACCCAGAGTCAGCTAACCCTGTGCCAGGCTGGTTCTGGGGAAGCAGGGACCCCAGTTCTGTGCCCAAGTTCCACCTTCCCCTTGAGGTCTCTAGCTGACCCCTACTCAGACTTCAGGCCAGGCCATCTACCTCTATGAGAATTAAATCTGTGCTGCAGCTGCTAACTTTCAACACCCTCATGGAAGCAGTTCAAGGTGGAGGGCAGAAATGAAACCTGTAACCCTGGCCCCCACCTGGCTACGTGACCTTTGCCTTAGGGCTCAAGAGCTCAGTTACACGGGCCCAGTGGTGCAAGGACAACCCAAGAAAAACTCACACACCTGATCACAGGTAGCCAGGTAGTCAGACTTACGAGGTGTGGCAGCTCATGTCAAAGTGGGGGCCCTACACGGTCCCCCCACCCCAGGCCTTCCTCTCTGCCTACACTTCAGCTACAGTTACAGCTTGAGAACCAGGATGGAATTTGAAACCTGGCTCTTCCTAACTAGTTGCTCTCGGAAAGCTACTTCACCTCTCTAAATCTCAGGTCCTCATCTGAACAATGAAAATAAAATTACCTATCCTTAATGATGCACGTATCCGCTTTGTCACTTCAGTCGTGTCTGACTCTTCGAGACCTTATGGACTGCAGCCCAGCAGGCTCCTCTGTCCATGGGATTCTCCAGGCAAGAATACTGGAGTGGCTTTCCGTGCCCTCCTCCGGGGGGTCTTCCCGGCCCAGGGGGATGGAACCCACGTCTCCTGTGACTCCGGCATTGCAGGTGGATTCTTTACAGAGCCACCAGGGAAGCCCCGCCCACAACGATGTGGTGAGAGCCAAACCCCGAGCACGGGCATGAGCATTCTTAGTTAATGACGACTCTTACTGCTCTCCACAAGCAGGTGCCGCCTTTAACCCCTAATGTCCAGAATGCTTCCCAGACTCTCAGGCTCCTGCAGATCCAGGAAAGGTGTCGCTCCTGCCCATCGGGGGGCTTACTTGCTCCAGTTACTTGCCTGAGGGTCCTCCTGTTCTCTATATACTTCCTATACTATATACCAGGATGAGTAATGCCAACTACAAATTAGCACTTGCCGTCTACCTGTACGAGAATTGAATCATGTGCTGCTGCGGCTGCTAACTTTCAACACCCCCTTGGAAGGAGCTCAAGGTGGAAGGCAGAAATGAAGCACTCTGGGAAAATTGACAGAACAGGTCTCCAGACAGATATTTTCAGGAGCTGATTTTATGAGCCCAATTCTTTTATCTCCTCATATCTAGAAAAGCACTAAAATCCTTCATAATGACAATGGCTCCTCGTGATTAGCAGTACCCTGCACGTGACTAGCAGAAACCTTCTGTGAAAAAGTATGCAGCTGATTGTATGTACTCCCCCTTCAACAAAATTACATTCATATATACTTTCCCCCTGCTTCTTTGGAGCTGTTTCTCAGAGATATCTGAGGTGCTATGTCCCAGGCTATAGTCCTCATTTTGCCCCAAATAAAACTTGATTCATAAGTCTTGTGCTGTGCATTTTTTTAAGTCAACACTAGCAACAGCAGTGGTGTCTTCCCCCTTTTAGGGAAAATTTTCCCCACCCTCACAGGCAACATTATCCTACCTGACCACTTCCCAGTGAACCCAGCATTCAGACAGGTTCTCCCCCCTACTGCATCCAGGAGGGATTGACACATAGCCCAAGGAAGAGATATTTTTAAATAAAAGAAATGGTCACTGCCATCCACTTTGTGGCCATCTATCCAGCCTGCATCAAGCATAGTGTTTGGTCACGTGGGTTAGTCCTGCTCTGAGGCCTCCTGACCAAACAGGGAGAGCTGGGTCAGAGCTGCTGGAGGACCATTCAAGCAGCTCAGGAGCTGGACCGCTGGGCAAGAAAAGACTTCCTGCAAGAGGTGATGCCCAAGCTGAATCTCTAAGAATGAGGAGGTTTTTCCCCAGCCAGCTACAGAGGCCACAGATGGTGCAAAGACTCCTGTGGCCACATCCTAGGAGCCACTCTAGAATCTGTCACTGAATTCAACTAACAGTTGTTGAGTATCTACCATATACCAGGTCCTGGACTGGGACTGAGCAGCTAGAGGGTGGCAGGCGCTGGAGAGATGAGTAGAGTAATTCCTGTGCCCTTGGAGTAGGGGAGACAGGTATCCAGCAGGCTCTGACATCATGTGCATAGGGGAATGGGAGATGGGAGGACAGAGATCTAGGAAAATTTCATGGAGAAAATGTGGCTCAACCAGGCCTTGGAAGAAAAGGAACTGTGCAGGGTCCCAGGACAGTGGGATAATACAAAAGGCACAGGATATAGAACATTCATATCTGAACTTAAATAGTTGATGTCAGGACTTCCCTTGGGGTCCAGTGGCTATGGCTCTGAACTCCCAATGCAGGGGGCTTGGGTTCAATCCCTAGTCAAGGAACTAGATCTCACATGCAACAGTGTTAGGGAAATTAAAATAGAAGAAATCTTGTTCAGGTTTCAGAAGCATGAAAGCAGGCCTCTGACCTTCTCTCTGACCTACCTGGACACTGCCCAATTCCATGCCTGCCTGTAAGCACAGCAAGTCAGGCAGCACTACATACAAGAAAAGGACTGGGTCTTGGAATTCTTGAGTACCTGCAGGTCTGGCCAGCTGCCCCAGGGTTTAACAAAATCCTATGACTCACAAGATAAAACGGCACTGCAAAAAATTTAAAGTAAAACCAGGGCTGCATTTTTGCACACAGACTGATGATGATATCAGTTTGCAGCCTGAGATTATAAGCGGGAGCCCCCCAAACTGCAATTAGAAGTCCCACTCGTGGGGTGGACACACTGCCTAGGACCTTCTCCCAGTTGGGACCCCAGAGCGCTGCTCCTCGGGAGTTCCCAGCACTAAGTCTGGATGTTGATCGGTCCAAGTTGGTGATGTGTGTGCTGTTTCTTTTCTCTATTGTTTCTATTCCTTTTCTTTAGTCACTGTATGTTAAAATTAAGGGCTTCCCTTGTGGCTCAGCTGGTAAAGAATCTGCCTGCAATGAGGGAGACCTGGGTTTGATCCCTAGGTTGGGAGGATCCCCCAGAGAGGGGAAAGGCTACCCACTCCAGTATTCTGGCAAAAAAAATATAGTTCATCGGGTCTCAAAGAGTCAGACACGACTGAGCTACTTTCACTTCTTTCTAAAATTAAGTTAAATAATCTTCTTTTAAAAAATTGAAACTGTTTGTTTGTCATCAGTGGTTTCTTTCATTAACAAATCCTTCGAATGTGAAATGAAAGTAATGCTTTCACCAAAATATGAAACTAAAAAAATCCTGCATGCTACAATGAAGACTGAAGTTCCTGTATCCTGCAAGACTTTGGTTAAGTCAAATAAATAAACAAATAATTTTTAAAATAAATTTTTTAAAAACCCAAATACTTGATGTGGTTGGATGAACCAGTATCAGTCTCCATGGGAAACCAACGGCCACACAAATTAGGGTAAATCAAGGACTTAATAAGTGATGTTTTATAAAGGCACTGGCAATGCAGAGAGGGAAGCAGAGCTGTTGCCACCTTGAGGCTCAAAGGGAGGGAGTGGTTTCTGGAACAGGTTGGGAGCTCAGACCTTTTGTCAAAAGTCAGGGCCAGCCCAAGGCCACCCTGTGGGAGGAAAAGGAGAACAGAGATGTTGAACTTCCCCCTGGTCCCTTAGATGAACTGCTCAGGACTCCATGATAGAACTGAGGGGAGTCCAGAGGAACAGGGCCAGCCTCCCTGGGGCAGAAGGCAGGGACAGAGGGTGGAAAGTGACCCAAGATGGAGCAAACAGAAGCTCTCGGGCACCTGTAACATTCCTGGTTATGAGAGTCTACCTCAGAAAATAAGCATAATCTCTACAGTCCTAAATGTCTTCACAGAGTTCTAGAAGGGTCAACGAGCTAACAATGGCAAGGTCTTTGATAATTGCTGCCCCCTATCTTAGCTGAGGGTTGCCCTTCAGTACCAATTCCATCAGTATTTGGAAGAGAAATCAACTTACTGATGAGGAAACATGTTCAGAAAGTTATGTCATCTCTCTGCATTGGTCATTTCCCTACTTTGCAAAGGACAGAAACCCAAGTCAAACTGCATTCAGCAAATAATAAAGAAAAGCAGATGGCTCACATAACTTAACTGTCCAAGAATAGATACGGCCTCGGGATTTCAGGCATGGCTGTATCCAGGCACCATCAATCAAGGTTATTGAGTATCTGTTTCCTCTGTCACTTTGCTCTGCTCACCTGTGTTGGTTTTGGGGGAAATAAAACAACCTGTGTTTTTATAATAAAGCTGTGTTTATTTGGGGGAAGAGGCAGTCTCCCCAATCCAAGACAGACAACTTCAGACACATTTTTATCAGCTTACCCATGCCAAGGGAAAGAGCCCCTTCTCAGAATTTTCCAACAAACATACTAAAACTGACTTCCCCAACTCTGGACCAATCTCTATCACAGGGATGATGTAAGCTCTCATTGGCTATGTCTGGGTCAGGTGCCCTCCCTTGGAGATAGGAGATCAAGCCAACACAGCTGAGAAAAGTCTGGGAAAAGAGGAGGGGGGGAGAAACCAGAGCCAACTATCCAAAATAAAGAGAAGACAGTTGGGCATAACCCTCCCCAAGTCACACATCTGGGAGCAGCCCCTCCCAGGGTCCCCTGTAGCTGTCCAGCTTCCAAGCTCTTTTTCATTTGGGTTTTTTGGTTGTTGTTACTTCAAGTTTTTTAGCACTACATCCTAAGCCAGGGAGGTATGGTGAAAAGGCGGAGCACATGGGCATGGGTACAGAGGAGTGACTGGAATGGAGGAGCTGACTGTGAAGGGTCTTGAGCTCCATCCAAGGATCAGCACTGAGCCCCCAGGGCTGGAGGGTTCACCCACAGGGCCCAGGCCTAGAGGAGTTCTCCTGAGGTGACAGTCTGTAGGCCTAAGCAGACTCACTGGGGGTTCTGGCAGGAAGGTGGAGCCCAGACAAGCTCAGGCCTGTGTACGGTCCCCACGTCCACCTCCCTCATCTGCTGGCTCCCTTTCAAGAGCCTTTGTCCTGCTATGCAGGAAACATCGGTGTCGCTGACTTCCTTTCTTTTCCCTATAAAGGCCTCCCCCCCCCCCACCCATAAAGGCATGGAGTGTTGTATAGAGTGTGGGTGTGTGCACGCACATGGCAGAGGAGCGCCCTCCTCTCGGGCTGGTGACACCCATCTGGGGGCAGCCGGGGAGGTGGCACCCAAGGCTGTGGGTTCCCTGGCCTCTGTCCAGCCTGACCACTCCCCTGCCTTTATTCACCGCCCTTCGCTGGCTCCGACAATCTAAAGAGAGGATGGGGACAGGATGGGATGGGGAAGAACATCATGCTCAGAGAAGAGATTTGAAAAGGAGGGAGATAGGAAAGAGGATGGAGAGAGGAGAGGAGGAAGAGAATGTGGCCAGAGGAGCCGGGGAGGCAGAGAAGCAGAAAGAAAGGCAGAGAAAGTGGAGGGGGAGACAGAGGAACGGGGGAGTGTGTTCAGAGATGCAAGCACATGCCACCCAGAGTCCAGGGTGGCCAGAGGGCCTGATCTCCCGACAGAGCTTGGAGGTGGCACCTGCGGCCAGGCAGTGGCCAGGGGCAGAAGGACACGTGGATGGTCGGGTCTGGGGACCCAGGGTGAGCAGGGCCACACAGCTGGGGGCAACGAGCACATCTTGGCCTGGACTGGGAGACAGATGTGCCCCCAGCCTTTCCAGCATTGCCTCCGCCACCCCCGCTGTGCTCCCCCTCCCCTGGAGGGCCGAGTTTCAGCACACGAAGCGTAAGTGGGCATGACAGGGCTCCTATCCCTCTGGGCTTCCTGTCTCCTTCCCAGCTGGTGTGCTCATGCCCCCGCCGACCTCCATGGCACCTTCCTCCAAAGGGGTCAGCACCCGGGCTCATTTTATGACTCTTTCAGTTCCACCCACATCCAGGCCAGAAACCGGTGCCAGGGTCAGAGCAAGGATGGGGTGCTGTGAGGCCCTTTCATACCCTTCATCAGGGCCCAGAGCAAGAAGCCTGGCATCCCTGTGCTCTGCCATGGCCAGGGCCCCCTCACCCGCATGAGTGCTCAAGGGGCCAGTTGCATCTGTGAGTGAACCTTCTACAGAATTACAGCCTGGGTTCCCAGGAGAGAAAGGAGCTGGACCTGCCCAGAGGTTTGTCTGGGGTCACTGCAGACTGCCCACCCCAGGAATACTGCTTTCCTGCTACCATCTGTGGTCCTCAGATCACACTGCCCACTGTTCCAGAGCTGTCTGACCTCACAGGGCATACGTGAGTGCTAAGCCGTTCAGTCGGGTCCGATTCTTTGCAACCCCATGGACTGTATAGCCCACCAGGCTTCTCTGTCCACGGGATTCTTCAGGCAAGAATACTGGAGTGGGTAGCCATTCCCTTCTTCAGGGTGGCTTCCTAATCCAGGGATTGAAATTGAGTCTCCTGCATAGCAGACAGATTCTTTACAATCTGAGCAACCAGGGAAGCCCCTCACAGGGCAGTGGTCCCCAATCTTTTTGGCACCAGGGATCAGTAACATAGAAGAGTTTTTCCACAGAGTGGGATTGGGGTGGGCTGGTTTCGGGATGATTGGAGTGCATTACATTCATCGTGCCAGTTATTTCTACTATTATTATGGCGGGTCCACCCCAGATCATAAGGCATTAGACCCTGGAGGTTGGGGGCCCCTGTCATAGGGCTTAGGGGGTTACATTCATTGGGACCCCCGGGCCCCCAGAGCTTCTCTTCCTCCCTGCCTCCACCCTCGGTCTCTGGGCTCACCCATCAGATCAGCTTCTAGGATGACAGCAAGTGCGCTGGGAGACGGGGGTGGGGACAGTCACTATCACAAGCCAAGAGAGTCCACAGACCAGAAGCTGGGAAGAAATAGTCGGTGTCCCCCCACCATGCCCCAGAGTGAAGTCAGAGAGGACGGGATTTTCTGTTGAGCTCAGTTCTGTTCTGTGACTTGCCCACCACTCAGGATCGGATGTAATCCTCACTCCTCTCCATCTCTTCTAAAACCAGATGCTCCATGAATTTTGCATCAGGTTCACAGGCAGGAGATACACTGCAGACACCGCGAGGCTACTTTCACATTGTGCTGAGGGATCTGTGTGTGTGCACGCGTGCATGGGCCCTCCCTGTGCATGCTTCTGCACACACTGATGCCAACCCCGTAACTCTCACTTGCATACCCTTGTGTGCACACACACTCCTCTATGCTCACATGTCTGTGTGCACACACCCCACACATTCACACTCACACATGCATACAGCCCTGTGTGCACACACACTCCTATACACTGACATTCTTGTGCACACGCACCCCCATACATTCACACTTGCTTGCATACACCCCTGTGCACACACATACTCCTATACAGTCACACTCCTATGTGCACATGTACAAACACACCTGTGTGTGTACACACTCCTCTACACTCACATTCCTGTGTGCACACGTACAAACACACCTGTGTGCACACACACTCCTCTACACTCACGTTCCTGCGTACACATGTACACACACACCTGTGTGTACACACACTCCTCTACACTCATGTTCCTGCGTACACATGTACACACACACCTGTGTGCACACACACTCCTCTACACTCACGTTCCTGCGTACACATGTACACACACACCTGTGTGTACACACACACCTGTGTGTACACACACTCCTCTACACTCACGTTCCTGCGTACACATGTACACACACACCTGTGTGTACACACACTCCTCTACACTCATGTTCCTGTGTGCACACACACACCCACACATTCAAACTCCCATGTGCACACACGCATGTGTGTACACATAGCCCTGCACTCCTAAAGCACTCAGTCACACTCCCAGAGAGGCCATCACACTGCCACGCACATCCTCACCCGGGAACTGGCGCACACATGCACTCCGGGCACACACTCTCCGACTCTCTGGCGGCAGCCAAGGGCTCTGAAGAGCTTCCTCATCTCACTGAAAGCAAATCCACAGCTAAGCCGACACGGTCTCACACCCACAGTCGGCCATCCACTACTCCAAACACACGCAGATGCCCATCCCCACGGCGTGACTCACCAGCCGACACTGAGGATGAATGCTCACTCTGCCTTTTCTCTCCATTCATTTAAAAATTCTTTTTTAAAACTATGTATATAGACTTACAAAGCACTCTTACGTAGATTATCTTAGTTCTTCCTCAAATAGCCCCAAGAAGGGGCATTATTATTATTATTATCATTATTATTACCATTTACTAGGAGCAGATGAAAGCTCAGAGAGCCTCGGGTTCCACGGCCATACTGTGAAGACACCACTGTTCAGAGAGGCTGGGGCCTTTCCAGGCCACGTGAGTTGTATGTAACCCAGATGGACTTGGATTCCTGTCTGTCCCATACCTGATGTTCTGCTTACCCCTCCTAGACTTGTCACTAGCCCACGCAGCACCTTTGGAAAGGTACTAAGGTGCCCCTCCAGGCAGACAGAGCCCTGTGCCAGGGTGCCCACCGCAATGACCAGGTGTGGGCTCCAAGTCAGACCTCACTTGCCTCCTTGGCTGGGCTCCTGAGTGCTATGGGTGCCTGAACAAACCTGCTGGGCAGCCTTGATCCCCCCGCCTACCTATGAGGACCCTAGCATGTCCCCCTCTTTCCCCTGTGCACTGGCAGGGCCCCTCTCCAAACCACCTCTAAGGGGCAGACCCTCACTTGACTTTGACCCCAAACCACTGACCCTGGCACAAGACCCTGGCTCAGGAAGCCCCTCCTGCCAGGGTCCTGAAGGAGGGTCATACAGAAGCCTCCCGCTCCAGCAGGTTCCCCAGCCCCCTTCCCACGTGACACCAATGTCAGCACACACAGACCACTTCCTCCCTTCAGAGTCCCCTCAGCTTCAACTCCCACCCTCTCCCTGGGAGCTTTCTGGGGCCCTGCAAGCTGTTTGGTAAATAAATCAAGAGCAGTAGGAATAATATACCTGTCAAACAGCAGCTAGCTTCCAATTTCCGCTGTCAGCCCTGCCCGCCGCGCCATGCCAAGCCTACTGACACTCTGCCACAAGCAATCCATTTCCCGAGGTCCCCTCTGGTGGGAGGGGTGGGCCCGTCAGAGCCTGCTGCAGGGCAGACCTGGAGAGGAACTTCCAATGGCAGACCTGATGAGAGAGGGGCTGAGGATGAGGTGTGGCTGCTGGGAGACCAGGGTGGGTGGGAAGGAGGGGTCATGGTTAGAGTGACCCTCGGGGTTCTCTTTGCACAGGAAGGGTCATCATACCCCATCACACCAGGAACAAGTGCCCAGCTCTGGGCCTTCCTGATAAGCAAGCAGGCAGCAGCATCTAGAGGTTAGATTCTAGAAGTCAGGGTTAGAAAGTGTCCTGGCGATCCCTGTGCTCTGCCGCCGGCTGGCTGATCTTCCGTCATCGCTGGTACAGAGAGGTTAGTCGGTCTGCAAAGGCCTTCCAGAGAAAGCGTCCCCAGTTTGGCCACGACAAGTGTTTTTCTTGGGAAGTCCTTTTTCTGTTCCAACTCGTCTTCTGTGGCTTCTGACCACCTCCCTTGCTCTGACTTTGCAGAACAGGTCAGTGATAAGCCTTCATGTTCCGGGGCCTCCTGCCACCCCCCACACTCCACCCAGCCTCTCAGCCCCACCAGCCTCAGATGGAGAAGCTTTATCTCTCCTCCTGGTCTTCAAACTTTGCCTGTAATCCTCCCCAGGCCCTCAGTGACCCACAGCTGTGTGACTCTGATGGATAGATCTCAATGAATATTCTCAGGACACCTGGGGACTTTTACATACCATTCCCTTTAGGGGTTCCAAGCAAAATGTCTCTTCCACTGACAGCTCCCCTGTACAGGTCAGTGCAAGAGAAGATGCTCTGGAAATTGGGCTGAGGGCTGGGGCCAGAGGTGAGAAACAGAGATGCCTCCTGACCACATCCTGAAGACTGTTCCTCCCTCTGGATCTAGCACATGAGACAGAGTTCGGGCCTGAGCCCGCACAGCTGAACGGTTTGCAGGATGATATAGTCTGTAGAACAAAGGCACAGTTTCTCCTCCTGGAGCATTTTGTTGTTAATTCAAGGATGAGAGAAACTCCCCCGATCATAGGGCCTGGGCCTCAGAAAAGCAAGTCACCAGCCAATGTCCCGGACTCAGAGCATTGCTGTCCTCTGCCTATGGCCCTTCACAGCCCACTCCACACCAAAGCCAAGCCATTTCCTCCATTTTCCCACAAGCACTGGGCACGGGTCTGTTCCCCCAGGGAATTCCTCCCTCCAAGTCTCACACCGTTGGTGTAGACCATCAGAGGTGGACGAGCTTGAAATCCTCTAATCTGACTTTGCATCTTTACAGAGGAGGAAACGGAGGCTCAGGAGGGTACAGGGCCTACTGAGGAAGCAAAGCATGCTGAGTGATCTCAGGCAAAGCAGCCTTTCTGGGCCTCAGTTTCCTCATCTATAAA
Source organism: Capra hircus (assembly GCF_001704415.2). Classification (NCBI taxonomy): domain Eukaryota; kingdom Metazoa; phylum Chordata; class Mammalia; order Artiodactyla; family Bovidae; genus Capra; species Capra hircus. Next base: position 52,017,178 of record NC_030822.1, read on the forward strand.
ATGGGGAGAGAACACCTAGAATGTAGAGTCCATAGAAAGTACACTCCTTGAGGACGAGGATTTTTCCTTTTGTCATTACTGCTATACCCCCAGTGCCAAGAATTATAGTCGGGTTTGTTTTTTGTTTTTTGTTTTTGTTTTTGTTTTTACTGAAATAGGGCTTCCTAGTGGCCCAGATGGCAAAGAATCTGCCTGAGATTCAGGAGACCTGAGTTCGATCCCTGGGTTAGTAATATCCCCTGGAGAAGAGAATAACACCCCCTCTCCAGCATTGCCTGGAGAATCCCATGGACAGAGGAGTCCATGGGGTCACAGAGTTAGATAAGACTAAGTGACCAACACTTTACTTTTCATATCCCCAGTGCCAAGAATTAAGTAGGTTTTTTAACTGAAATATATTCAACATATAACATTTTGTAAATTGAAGATGTACATGTTGACTTGATCCATTTATATATGCTAATAAGATTGCCATTGTAGCAATAATCAACATCTCTATCATGTTGTATAATTATCATTTTATAGTAGGTTTTTGATAGTAAGGATCTTTGAATGAAAGAATATAAAAGCACTTAGTAGTTGTTCATTAAATGATATCCCCTGTTATCCAAGATCATAGCCAAGCCCAGGTTTCCTGACTCCTGGTGCCACGCCACTTACCCCTTCTTTGCCCTACCTACACGGCTTCTCTCCCTCTGCCCACCTTTAGCCCCTGACTTCTCCTTAGGGAACTGGCAGTGGGGGAAGAGAGAGGGCCATTCTCCAGGATAAAGGGGCAAGCCTGAGCTAATCCATGCCCCCTACCGCATATTTTATATATATATATATATATATATATATATATATATATATATATATATATATATATATGGGCTTCCCTGGTAGCTTAGCTGGTAAAGAATCTGCCTGCAATGCAGGATACCCCAGTTCGATCCCTGGGTCAGGAAGATCCCCTGGAGAAAGGATAGCCCAGTGTTCTTGGGCTTCACTGGTAGCTCAGATGGTAAAGAATCCACCTGCAATGCAGGAGACCTGGGTTCAATCCATGGATTGGGAAGGTCCCCTGGAGGAGGGTACGGCAACCCACTCCAGTATTCTTGCCTGGAGAATCCCATGGACAGAGAGCATGGGGGGCTCCAGTCCATAGGGTCGCAAGGAGTTGGCCATGATTGAAGCGACTGAGCATGCACATGCATGCACACACACACACAAACATATACACACATATATGTACACATACACACATATGTACACACACACACACACACACACACACATACCCCTCTCCCATCACCACCGCTGCCACCTCACCCCCGTGAAGATCAGAGACAGAGCAGAAGGGGGAAGAGCACATTTGTTTCCATGTTGTGCAAAGGAACCAAAATAAACACAAACAAATTTGGCAACACAGCTCGGGGTGGGCCAGCCCCCTTCTGCCCTCCCTGCTGGGCCACTGCTGTCTGCTCTCGGATGGGAGCGTGAGTAACTCCTAGCCACCCACTGAGCTGGGAAGCCATCCCAACCCCGGTCTCCAGCGCAGCCCCAGGGGGCCAGGGAGGCAGGAGCCCCCCACTCTTGCTGCTAGTTCTGGGATCCTAGCGCCTGCAGGGGGAAGGCCTTCCTTGGCTGTGACAGGTAGGTCAGCTCCATGGAGGCTACCAGCACTCTCAGTCTCCTGCACACGCCTCAGGAGGGTAACAGAACATCACTCGAGTTAAAGGAGTGTCGTGCTGGTGCCTGGGGCTGTGGGAGTTACCTTCTCAGGGCCAGGCTGGACCTGGGAGAGCAACCCAGCAAGCGGCCCCAGGGCAGAGCCCTCACCCAGTCCAAACCAGGGGAAGGGACCAAGAGAACGCAGGGGAACTGTCCCCGCCTCCACAAGGCGTCTCCTTGCACCCAAGGATGCTTCTTCCTGCGTCCCCACACCAGGCACTCTCAAATCCTGTTTCTCTCTCCCTCTGACATACAGCCTACAGGCACATGCGCACGTGCACACACATACACACACACACACACACACACACACACACATACCAGGATCTGCTTCCCCAGAACAGGAAGCTGGTCTCTGCCCAGGACTGAGGGCGGGCCCTGCAGGCGGATGAGTGTGTCTAGGCAGTGAGTGAGGCAGCTGTTGGGACTGTGTTATGTCTTGAGCTCCATGCAGTCTCCCCACCCCACTGCTGTCGGGGAGCTGGGGCGTTCTGGACAGGAACAGGCGGCGGGGGGCCTTGACCCCAGCCCCGCCTATGTGCCCCATCAGCATGGAAATCACAGGTTCCCCCACACGTGTCTGTCCTCACCATCGCCCCTTCCCACCTGTGCACACACACAAGGCCAAGGAAGAGGAGGGTCTGGATTAGAGGAACAAGGGACTAAAGCTGGAACAGTGTCAGCCAGGACCCAGAGCCAGGCTGTGCACGACATGCCTTTCTGCAACACACACAGAGATGCCACACCTCATCCTCAGCCCCAGGGCATGGTGATCCTCTTCCCGCTCCTCGTGGCCCTGCTTAGCCATGCCTCCTCCTGGAAGCCGCCCTGGATTCCCTCATCCAGCCCTCTCCCACTGCTTGGCAGGGGCAAAGCTACACTGCATATGCTGTGGAAACTAACCACTTTCTTCATGCCTTCAAGTGAATTATACAAGCATGATACTCATGTGCAGACACAAATGCACGCCTGTGCATGCACGCACACACAGGAGTGTACCCCACCTCTCGCCCCGCTTCCAGCTTCAGATGCCATCATTCTGCTGTCCTGGCAGCGTGGGTGTGAGGACACTACCTTGTGGGGTGGTGACCCGTGACCTTGGTTCTTCGCCAGCGTCCCTGCCTAGGATCCTGAGACCACACACGACCGCGGGCACAGCCCCGGGTCTGCCTCTACTGCTCAGTGGCCAGCTCTGTGATTTTAGGCGCATCCCTCCATCTCTGTTCCAGGGCTCCTTGTCCGCCGAGGAGACACAAATAGGAGCTACTTTATAGCAAGTTTTGAGGTTGAATGAGATCACAGTTCAACCTTCAGTGCCAGTTATTCCCATTATATCCCATCATAAAGGATTCAGGAGGCGATGCAGATGAGAGCAGATCCCAGCTCAGTGAACCAGGAGTTGTTTTTAAACGTCCCATCTCTGCAGACAGTGTTAGGCTCTACTCCAGAGCAGGGCAGGAGAAGCCTGGGCAGGCTCTGTCTTGCTGGGACCTGGGACATGCCTAGGATAGTGACGGTGCCCACACCAGCTCACTGTAGCCCCTGCAGAGAGCCCCTCCCCATGCACAGGGCAGTGCACACAGCTTTGGCTGCCCCCCTGACCACCCCCTACCCTCCAAATGCACACCATGCAGCCTGTCGGTCATTTAACAGGGCACTGGGAGAGAGCATGAAGGGGCTGGAGGTGGTATAGCTGGAAAAGGGGCAGCCCTGGTGGCAAAGGTCAGAGCACCCCCCAGAGTAGTGTCTGCTCCAGCCTGTGATCACACAGGCACCCTCAGCAGACACAGAGCTGGGCTGGGGTCACCCCAAGATGCCTGCCCCAGCCAGAGACTTCTACAGGCCTCCCCAGGCTCCAGGTCCGCTCTGCTGCACACATACAGTGCACACATGTGTGGCCAGCCCAGAAGCCACTAAGTCTAGGACTTCTAAATCTGGAGAACACGGTGAGCTCTCCCTCCAGAGGGGCCTGTGAATTCCCACAAGTAACAGGTAGAAGCGCATGTGCACGCACACACGTTCACATCTACATGTGCGTACACATGTGCTTATGGATGGGGAAAGGAGGTGTTGTCCTTACCAGATTTTCAAAGGATCTATGCCCTTCTAAAGCTAGAAACTATTATCTTACCTTAACAGTTTATTTAGCAGCTGAGAAAAGCAAAACCCCTAAAAGATCACCCCTTAGTTTGGTTTCCCTGGGGACAGCCTGAAACCCTCGGCTAGGGATGCCGAGAAGACCAGAGGACCTGCCCTGCAGACACACAAAGCTGAGCCATCTCGGCCTCTCCCTCCATTTCCGGGGTGACAGCCTCGCCCCCCAACACACCCACCTCCCTCCACAGTGCCATTCCACCAGGCCCTTTGTGAAGGACAGAAGAGAAGAAGGAAGCGCTGGTGGCAAGACCTCCGCCCTGACGAGGGCACCAGACGAGGGGCCAAGGAGCATGTGGGCACAAGCATGAGCTGCTGTGCCCGCCCCCCGCCCCCGGCGCGCCTGCTCAGACAGTCGGCAGGCCTCCCCAGCCTGCCTTGGAGAGTGATGAGTTTATCTCCGCGAGACAGAGAGGTGGGACTGACGGCAGTGATGACTCGGGCTGAACTTCTCCATAAGCAGGCTCCCCAGGGAAGGGCTAGGAGAGATGCTATCACCCCTGGTTGTCAGTCAGTCATCAGGAACCCAGGCTTCATGAGGCCCCCTCCCTACTCCCCAGCTCCCCAGAGCTCAGCCTGGTTGTCTTGGCAGCCAAGGGAGCTGTAAATATCCCAGGGGCACCTGGCTCCAGGGCCCTGAGGACACAGGAGGTGAAAGCCTGAAGACACAATACCCACCCTCAGGAAAGGAAAAAGAAGCCAGGCCAGCCTTGCTGCTCTGCCTCTAGATCCTGAAGCCTGAGCGGAGCTCTAGAGTTTAAGGAGCGTCAGCAGTTTGAGGGTGGAGGACATGTCTAGGCCAGAGGGGACACGTCTGGCCATTCCTGCGGCCGACCCAGGAGACCTCTTCTCCAGGTCTGCACACCTCACCCCATGTTGCCTGTCACTCTGGCGGGGACTGTCGGCTTCTCCCCTGGAACTCCCCTACCCTAAAACTGCCCACTTTACCCATCCATCAGGCGGCCAGGGCCGATAGGCATGGCCTCTCAGCCAGCCCAGGGTCCAGGGCCCCTCCTCTGGATAAAGAAAAATGGGCCAGAGAGCAGGAGAGTTGGGGACTGAGGTTTGCTTCTGCAGGCAGGCCAGCTGACCTCCCAGTGGTGCATCTGGCCCTGGGCTAGGAGCCGAGGGATAGTGCCTGGAGGTGGAGATGAAAGTAAGTCAGGCAGGAAAGGGGCTGAGAAGTCATCTGGGCCTCTTGAATGGGGACGACAAAGCTGGAGAGACAGGAGACCAGATTAAGAGTCGGCAGACTTCCAGTCCGGAGCACCATGCCGAGGGGGCACCAAGCGGTGGCAGTCATAGCCAGCCACAGTTCATCAAAGTCGGCTTCCGTGGAGGCCCCCAGGACTGCGACAGTCAGCAAAGACTCCCTGGACGAGGCTCTTGAATCAGCTGCCTCTGCCCTCCTGGCTCTCCCCTCTGCCCTGTCCCCCACTTTCCACCAGGCAGGGGCCCCAGCTCCCTATTTGTCTGTGTGCCTCTTCAGCTCTGCAGTGAGCAGCCCACTTCCTCAAGGTGGGCAGCTCTTGGTGGGGGTTGACCAGAGATCCTGGCAGCTTCCACCCAGAGCTGGAACATCCCAGCTCCCAGTCTGCCCCTTCCCACCCTCACCTCTACCCTATTTTGCACACGTTGTTGAGCAGGAAGCTGTGTGTTGTAAGGAGCAAGTTCTTCATGATGTGTGCCCTCAGGAAAGACACCAAACATCTCTGAGCTTCATTTTCCTTATCTGCGGATGAAACAGTTAATGACCACCTTGTCATTGCGTTGTTGTCATGAGCGTTAGAGATAGCACATGCAAAGAACTTGGAAGCCCAAACACTCCATAAATGGTCATTGCTAGCCTCATGGTTATTGTAACTCTGGGGGCAGGGCTGGGAGAAGCAGTAGGCACTCCCAACAAGGTGACCATTACAGAGAAATCCCTCAGAGAGGACAGGACGCCCCTGGGCCCTGTGCTTCCACTCAACACCCCTGGGCCAGGGCAGGCGTGAAGAACAGAAACTGCAACCCGGGGACTGCAGAGATGGGAGAGTCTGAGAAAGGGCTGGCCCTGAAGACTCCCTTTCCTGGTCTGAGCCATAGAACATGAGGCTCAGATGGACCCCAGGTACCACCCAAGTCTCTCTCCCCATTTGACAGAGCAGGAAACTGAGGCCCAAGTCACCCAGTGTCTGAGAACAGAGCCCCTAGCTCTTGGTCCTGGAGAAGGCCATGGCACCCCACTCCAGTACTCTTGCCTAGAAAATCCCATGGACAGAGGAGCCTGGGTAGGCTGCAGTCCATGGGTCACGAAGAGTCGGACACGACTGAGCGACTTCACTTTCAATTTTCACTTTCCACTTTCATGCATTGGAGAAGGAAATGGCAACCCACTCCAGTGTTCTTGCCTGGAGAATCCCAGGGACGGGGGAGCCTGGTGGGCTGCCGTCTATCAGGTCGCACAGAGTCGGACACGACTGAAGCGTGTGACTCAGAGCCAGCTGCTGTCCTAACCTCACTCATCCTCATCCATACCTCCTCATCCACTTCCCTGAAAACGCTAGATGTTTCTGATCTAGAAGAAAGACAGCCTGTTTGCAAGAGAGACCTCTGAGAAAAGATAGACTGAGTTGGAAAATACTACAGAAGGACACAGGCATCTCCACCCATGAGACACAGCTGGGGGTGGGTACCTGGGGCACCTTCTGCAGCTCCGGAATCACCATCGCTGCCATTCAGAAACACAGCCAGGCTTCCTGACTGCCTGCACCCAGAAACCAGCAGCAGGGGGCGAAGGAGGCAGGAGCGCCTGAGCACAGCAGATGCTGGGGAGTCTTGGGGGCTGCGAGATAGAAGGAAGTACTGACACCAGGAGGAATGGTGAGGAACTCGAGAAGCCAAACCCTGAGACAGGAGTTCTGAAAGGACACCCAGAAACAGAAAGGGTCTGAGAGGTCAGGCCCACTCACCATGATTCCCAGGCAGGTGCTGGCTTCCCCTCCCCAACAAGGACTGGATCACATCTGTAAACCTACCTGGAAGGTACTGATGAGTGAAGGGACCAAGTCACCTCTCTCACGGTAGCCGACCTCTGGATGCAGTCACTCAGAGTAGGTGCAAGCATTAACCGGGGACTCAGCATGGGAGGCTGCTGGAAAGAGGGGAGTCTGAGCCTGAGCAGGAAGGAGGTGCAGATCCAGGAGCAGGAGAGGAGAGGGTGGAGGCTATTGATCATGACCATTGACCATGATCATGACCAGCAGCCCTGGAACCACTTTGCAAGGACACAGGTCCAGTGCCCTATTGTGGGCAGCTTGACCTCCACACCCTATGTCCAGCGTGTCCAGGGCAGAGAGCCCCTCTAGCCATGACCTCTGCCCCTGCCATTGTGCTTAGCACCGGGCTGGCACAGGCAGAGCCCACTTGACAGAGGCTGGGTAGGCTTTGAGCTGATCCACTCACCCGGAAGGTGCTAATTGAGCTGATTAATTGAGCCAATTACCTCAGCCTCCCAGGAGGGCCGGGAGCAGGCCCGGCTCCTGGGGACCAGGTGTGAGGCTGCAGGATGGGCTGATGGAGGAAGCCAGGCTGCAAGAGGCAGAGGTTGTGCTCTGCACCCCCAGGCCAGGCAGCCCACGCGGGGGCAGAGAGGAGGACCAAGGTGAGTGTGGGCTCCTGGAGAAAGCCATCAGAAGAGCAGGCAGGGCCAGAGCAGATGCAGGACCACAGGACAGGAGGGGAATGCGCAGGGTGAATGACTGTATGGAGAAGTGAATTACCCTTTCTGGCCGCACCTTCTGCTAATTCTGGGGTGTGAATGGAAGTGAGAGTGAATGTGACATGTGAGTCCTCGCTACCGAGCACTGAGGACTGATGTGCGGGAACAGCGTGAACCGGCCGCTGCCTGTCATCAATGGCCGGTCTGCCCAGCCACCTCGGAGGCAGGCCCCACAGTTGCTGCCGGTTTCCAGATAAGGAAAATGGGGGCAAAGAGGGTGCCCCTGGGCTCAGGTCACGCAGTTAACCAGTAAGGGAAGCAGGATTCAATCTGGTCCTCCCCTCAAAAGCTCTGTAGTATAAATATACAGCGTGCAGTGGGGCGGGGGCGGGGGGGGGGGTGCTTGAGAGTCAATGAACGTGAGCCTGCGTGTGCAGTAAGGTGGGACTGAGTGTCTGTGAGTGTGCAGACGGGGTGGCTGTGAGGGAATGCCTACCTACTTCAGTATTCCTTCCTGGAGAATTTCATGGACAGAGGCTACCATCCATGGGGTCGCAAAGAGCTGAACATGACTGAATGACTAAGAGACTAACACTTTCACACTTAAAATAGGTATTTTTTTTTATGTAAGTCATATGTCATATGTCCATAAAGCCGGGCTCACATGTGCACGAGCGCGGGGCTGGCGGAGCATGTCTGCCCACAGACGGGCACCTCAAAGAACATGAGTCCTCTCCTGGGACCACCAGCTCCACCCCAGGCCCAGGCCTGACTGAAAGCCAAGGACAGTCCATTGACCCTGGGGAGGGGGCGATACCTTCCAGCCTGGGAAGGACACAGCATCCTTCCGTCTCCTGCTTCTCTCCTCCCCACCATTCTCACAGTCCCCACCAACATCCTGGCTTGTCTGAACTTGTCCAGCACTTTTCCACTTCCACACCTGCTCCCTTCCAATTTTGTCTCCATGCACAAACCGGAGGGCTTTAAAAGACACACAAATCTAATGACAACCTGTTTGTGTTTTGTTTGTGCAAACAGTGTGGACATCTAATGGGTAACAGAAACTATAATCATTTCAGGACAACAATGTGCTGTTTTTCAAATACTAACTTTATTGACATGTGACTTACATAAAACAAAATACACCCATTCTAGTCACTCAGTCGTGTCCAAATCTTTGCAACCCCATGGACTGTGGCCTCTGTCCCTGGAATTCTCCAGGCAAGAATACTGGAGTGGGTTGCCATTCCCTTCTCCAGGGAATCTTCCCAATCCAGGGATCAAACCTGGATCCCCTGCATTGCAGGCAGATTCTTAACTGTCTGAGCCACCAAGGAAGCCCATTTCAAGGGTATAGGTAATGAATTTTGACAAACATATACACCTGGGTAACCACCAGCCCATTCCATTTCCATCATCTCCCCCTACCCCCCTCCCATGCCTGGCCCAATTTCTATCATTGTTACTTTGTCTGGCCTTTTCTAGAATTTCCACAGCGTGCACTCTTCTGTACCTGCTCCCTTGACCCAGGGTAACAGCAGTGTTGGGTTCACCTGCGTTGCTGCACGTGTCAATCACTAATACATTCTTTCCCTTGTTCTGTAGTAGTCCATTGTATGGATACACCATTTGTTTATCTATCCACCAGTTAATGGGTGTCTGAGTTGTTTCAGTGTGGAGGCTATGTATGAATAAAGCTTCTGTGAATATTGCATACAGGTCTTTTCGTGTATATGTATTTTTATTTCTTTTGGGTAAATACAGAAATTGAAATAGAAACACTAGATACGGTAAGTATGCCTTTAATGCTATAAAAAAAACTGCCATTAGCCCTTAGGACAAATTCTGAGATTCTTTAGCCTGAACAAGGCCCTACATGCCCTGGCCCTCCTTCCTTTTCAGTCCCGTCTCCTCTCCCTTCTTCGCTTGTTTATTGCACACCAACCACTCTCTTTCTTGCTGTTCTTCCAAAACACCAAGCTTCTTCTGACCACAAGGTCTTTGCATGAGCTGGTTCTGCTCCCTGAGATGCTTTCCCACTCTTCTGCTCTTCAGGTCTCATCCTAATATCCATTTCTCACGGGGAGAGGGGGGCCTTCCTAACCACCCCTCACTTCATCTTCCTGTGGTGATCCTCATGCCTGCTCGAAGCTTCCTGTGCTTTTTTCCTTATGACACACATCATCGTGTTTATTACATTTGACTATGTGTATGATGTGTGATTTCATGTTTAAAGTTCCTCCCCTCCAGTCACCTCTAGGTCCTGTGAGTGCAGAAATCATGCATTCAGGGAATTCAGTTAAGAAGCCTGAACCCCACAGGCCTAGGATGGAGCTTCCCTGCCCTACTGAGGAGACTGGAAGCCCACCCCTTACAGAGAGGCCCAGGCAGCCAGGCTGGGCAGTCATATCACCCCGGATCCAATGATCCAATGACTGGTGGGGAAGGGAGGGAGGGAGCAGAGGAGGGCAGCAGGGGGAAAGAGAATGACTCATCTACAGAGACACATGGCATGGGGAGAGGAAAGTGCAATTCAGCAGCTTCTTGACCTTCCCTTTGTGAGGGACAAATGCTCGAGCCCCAGTGAGAGGGGGCGGCAATCGGGTTCTCCCAGGGCTGGGAGAACATTCGCCTTGGCCCACGAGCTGTAACAAGAGAGATTTCTCAGGCTCTGAGAGAAGTCTCCCCACCCTCAGGTTCTGCCACTGTGTCCTTGTCCCCAAGCTCCCCAAAGGAGGCTGTCCCCACCTCACCCCAGAGGCTGTGTGTGGCTCTGAGACCGGGAAAGAGAGAATGGCTTCCTCCCAGGACCACTCAAATGCAAAGAAACCTTTTTTCTCAAAAGGCAAAAGGGATATGAATGGCTGGCCCCAGCACAAGGCACCAGGATGAGGTTGCAGACAGGAACACCTTGGACATGAGCAAAGCATGCCTGGGGGAAAGTCTCAGAAATCCTCTGCTGTATACGGAGAAGTCAGGCCCTCAAAGGGGAGAGAGGGTGGACGCAGGATCAGGTGTAGAGGCAGTGCCTGTCCGTAAGGCAGAAGGCCTCTGGGCTCCGGACTGTGTGGCCTGACTCACTGAAGCAGTTCCCCTGTCCCTAAACAAGAAATCTAGATGGGAAGGGCAGGCTCTCAGCCCAGTGGGGAAATGGTCTGCAGGCTTTGCAGGGCCACAAGTGCTAATGGATGAGGACCTCCCTATGGGGTCATCATCCAGAGCTTAACAGAAGCAAATCAGGCTTTTAGTTTCTCACCGACCAGATCTCCCCCGGCAGTTCTATAACCTTTTCTCCTTCACGTAGGGCTTGGTTTATCATTCCTGAGGTGGTCAGAGTGAGTCACCCCCATCCCCCAAACCAGACCCCTTGCTCCCATTCCCTCCCAGGACACACTCAAGATAAAGCCTGTTAGCCTGGCTCTTGCCGCAAAGGAAGCAGTCAGGATCTTGACTGTTGGAGCTGCTGGAGCCTTGAAAGGGTCGTTAGCAGATGAATGGGGCAGCGTGAGAAACTCAGCAAGAGAGCCCGGGGCTATTCATGGAGGTCAGAAATTCTCTGGATTCTTCAGGGTATAAGTGGGAACAGCAAGAATGTGAGAGCATGGACTTCTGGGTGAACCTTGGTTCCCTAATCCCAAAATGGGGACAGAAGCACCAACCTAACTAATACTTGTCAGGATTAAAGAAAGTAAATATTCCAAAGAATGACAGTTCAGATGACGAATGTACCTTAAATTCTATCACAGTCCATGTTTAATCTTGACATTTTAATCCTCATATGTACAAAGAATTTCATTATTTATGAAACACTTTCACATTTATGATCTCATTTCATCCTTGTAACAATCCTAGAAGCACATGGGACAAACACTCTTAGCCCCATTCTATAGACAAGATAACAGTGACCGAAAAGCATAAACAAACGGGGCAAATTCCACAGGAATTCGTGAGTATACAAAACCAGAATGAAAACCTCCTGACTTCTGGTCTGGATTTTCTTCCCCTGAGGACTTCCACTTTGCCATGCAAATCCCTAGCAGAAATTTGAAAGTGAATTAAAATCCTTTCCCACAAAATGTCAAACACTTGAGGAAGACAACAGATACAGGAGTGTATTATTTAACATTCCTTAACTATTGCTGTGTAACAAACAACCCCAAAACTTAAAAGAAATATTTATCATCTCATAGTTTGTGGGGGTCAGAAATTTGAGAGAAGCTCGGTGGGCTGGTTCCAGCTCAAGCTCCCTCATGAGTTTACTGTCAAGATGCTAGCTGGTGCTTGAGCATCTGAAAGCTTGACTGGGGCTGAAGACTCACTTCCAAGGTAGCTCATTCAGATGGGTGTGGGCAGGTGGCCTCAGCTCGTCCCTGCATCAGCTTCCTATAGGGCTGCTTCCCCAGAGTTAGAAGAAAGCCACAGTACTTTTTATGACCTAGTCTCAGGAGTCACATACCATCACTTCTGCCTAATGCTATTTGTTAGAAGCAAATCTCAAAGTGCAGCCCACACTCAGGAGAGGAGAATTGGGCTCCCCCCTTTAAAGGGAGCATCTGAAAATGTGTGGACATATTTTAAACCACCATAAAGGATTAACCACCCTCAGATAGGCAGAGTGTGCTCAGAGCAGGAGCCGGAGACAACCTGCAGGTTGGGACCAATAGGCTGGAGGCCCTTCCAGCAGCACCGGGAGGACCCCCCACCCCAGCCAGAGCACCCGCCTCCTGTCCTCACCGCCACACAACTGGGGCTACCCCGGATCAAGGGGACCAGAAGCCCCAGGGCAGTCGCTGAGATGGAGGAGAAGAGAGTTTCTAGGATGTGGTAGAGGCCACCTTCACTCAAGCCTGAGCACGTGAGGGGAGGAGAGTCCTGGCCCCTGGCTACCCTGCCTGAAGCTGAGACGGGGGAGGGCTCCATCTCTGCCTGGGTAACAGGAACATTTCTGAGGACACCCTTGACAATGCTCACAGGTATGGAAAGGAATCTGCCTTCCACTGGATCCTGGGTGGCTTAGAGGAAAAATTTAGGGTCCCCAACTCCCCTTTCTAACAAACCTGCCCACACACAATCCTGAGAAGCCAGCAGCTTATACCACCGACCCCCTGCCTGCTGGCCTCATACTATTGGATGAGAAGTAGACACCTGACCCAGCAAGAGACAAGTCATTGGCTGAGCAGCAGCCAATCAGATACCCTCTCTTACGATTTTTGGCACTAAGGGACCAGAGTCTAGGAGCGAGTCTGGGGCAAGGCCTGGAGCTGGAGGTCAGGCAATTAGGACAGGCTGTGGGGGGAGGCTAGAGCAGCTATTTTAGGAACATGTGTTGATGAGCAAGCGAAGAAAGCTGATCTGCAAAGTAAGGCAGGAAAACGGAGCACAGAGAGCATCAGGGCTGATTCACTGTGTGGCATCAGAGGGGAGAGCAGACAGGAAGGGCAGTTCACTGGGTGTCCAGGCGCTTCTCAGCTCTCCTGAGACCTGGGTGTTCTTGCTGTGGGTCCCGTGAGGCACTCTTGCATCCTTGTGCTAAATCCCTTGCTACTGAAGTGGTTTCTTTTTAGGCAAACTATCCTGTCTAAGACCTGAAGGAGGTGGAAGAAATAGGACTGTGGCCTGGTTGCAACACCACCACGAAGGACATTTGGGTAAGAGTGTAACATTCACACACACAGTCTCTTGAAGCCCAGGGAATCCAGAGAAACAAAACATGGCACCTCTCAGCTCTCAAGCTGATGTTTTTTTCCAGTACCACCACCTCCCTGTCTTCCTCCTTACTCTTCCCATGGCTGGTTCCCAGCAGCAGTGAGAAATGAAGTCTGACAGATGATTCCCCTCTCAGTTCCTTCTGGGCTGAGGGGAACAGAAAAGACAATATGGTCCTAAGCAGCAGGTGTTGGTAAGACAGTATGGCCCTTGTTACAGACAAGGTGGCCCTAAGTAGATGGTGTTGGTGTTGTCCTAGGCAGTGATGCCAACAGCCAGTGGGAAGGAGAGGTGAAACAGAGGGACTGGTAGAGCGCCTTAGAAAGCTACTTCCTTCATTGTTCATGTCTCCTCTTGCCCTGAGATTGCATCATTCAGCCTTCAGTTCAGTTCAGTTCAGTCACTCAGTCCTGTCCAATTCTTTGTGACCCCCTGTCCATCACCAACTCCCAGAGTTCACTCAAACTCATGTCCATCGAGTCGGTGATGCCATCCAGCCAACTCATCCTCTGTTGTCCCTTTCTCCTCCTGCCCTCGATCCCTCCCAGCATCAGAGTCTTTTCCAATGAGTCAACTCATTGAGAGTTTCATGGCTGCAATCATCATCTGCAGTGATTTTGGAGCCCAAAAAAGTAAAGTCTGACACTGTTTCCACTGTTTCCCCATCTATTTCCCATGAAGTAATGGGACCAGATGCCATGATCTTCATTTTCTGAATGTTGAGCTTTAAGCCAACTTTTTCACTCTCCTCTTTCACTTTCATCAAGAGGCTTTTTAATTCCTCTTCACTTTCTGCCATAAGGGTGGTGTCATCTGCATATCTGAGGTTATTGATATTTCTCTCGGTAATCCTGATTCCAGCTTGTGTTTCTTCCAGCCCAGCGTTTCTCATGATGTACTCTGCATATAAGTTAAATAAGCAGGATGACAATATACAGCCTTAAAGCAATGTGAATTTCTGCAACAATAACCACATCCATCTTCAAATGAAAGTTAAGTGGAACAGACTTTTGAATTATTCATCACCTCATTCAGCAAAAACTTATTGAGCCCTTTCTATTTGTCAGGCCCTGAACTAGGTACCAAAATCTTGGGCTCCAAAATCACTGCAGATGGTGACTGCAGCCATGAAATTAAAAGACGCTTGCTCCTTGGAAGGAAAGCTATGACAAACCTAGACAGCATAATTTAAAAACAGAGACATTACTTTGCTGACAAAGGTCTGTCTAGTCAAAGCTATGGTTTTTCCAGTAGTCATGTATGGATGTGAGAGTTGGACTATAAAGAAAGCTGAGTGCCAAAGAATTAATGCTTTTGAACTGTGGTGTTAGACAAGACTCTTGAGAGTCTCTTGGACTGTAAAAAGATCCAACCAGTCAATCCTAAAGGAAATGTCCTGAATATTCATTGGAAGGATGGATGTTGAAGCTGAAGCTCCAATACTTTGGCCACCTGATGTGAAGAACTGACTCACTGGAAAGGACCCTGATGCTGGAAAAGATTGAAGCAGGAGGAGAAGGGGATGACAGAGGATGAGATGCTTGGATGGCATCACCAACTCGATGGCCATGAATTTCAGCAAGCTCCGGGAGTTGGTGATGGACAGGGAGGCCTGGCATGCTGCAGTCCGTGGGGTTGCAAACAGTCAGACACGACTGAGCGACTGAACTGAGCTGAACCAGGTGCAAACTCTTTTTTGTCTGTGCTGCTGGGTCTTCCTTGTGGCACGCAGGCTCAGTTGTTGCAGAGCATGTGTTTCTTTAGTTGTGGCCCATGGGCTTAGTTGCCCTGAGGCATGCAAGATCTTAGTTCCCCAACCAGGGATCAAACCCATGCCTCTTGTATCGGATGTGGATTAATCACTAAAGCACCAGGGAAGTCCCTGAACCAGATACAAACTTGAAACCAAGCCAATCCCTGACCTCAGGGAGCTCACAGCCCAGGAGGAGTGATTCAAGGTAGAGATCACTCATAATGGACCCTCATGACAGAGCTTTCAGAGCTCGTGGGAAAGGGTCAGGCTGTGAAGAATGGGCAGGATCTGTCATGGGGGAGAAAGACATCATCATGAATGAGGCTGTGGAGGGGCCAGCAGGATGCGGTGAGGAGAAGCCTGTGGCAAGGACGCAGGATGCCTGGGTTGCAGTTCTGATTCTGTCATTAACCGAGAAAACCCCTTCCCCTCTCTGGGCCTCAGTTTCCCATCTGTCGACAAGGGAGCTTGACTTAGCGGTGCTGGCATTGGAGAGTATAGTGGCAGATGCTGGGGGGTGAGGGGAGGATGGGAGGAAAGTTTCTACAGTTTGATTTTGTTCAGTGGTTTTTTAGGCAACTTGCCTGAGCCAGATGGGCAACCACCCCTAGTCCAGGCCAGGGGAGCCCCATCTGGTAAGACTCTGCCTCATCCTTCTTTCTGTGAACACATTGTTAATTCAACTGGGGGTGGATTCTGGGTACTAGCCCCTCGGGTGAGGGTTCAGGAGTGAAGTGCTCTGTGACCAAGAACCTTCGATAGCTTGGCAAGATCCAGTTGCCCTCAGGGAGGACATCCTTGTGTTCACCCAGTGTAGTGAGGTTGTTCACGTGGGTTTGAGAGCAAAAAAGACAACAATAGGTTGCTCAACCACATTCTCACTGGATGACCAGGCTCCCAGAACATCTATAATTGCTCTGTTCTAAAGCCCACTCCTCAGCAAAGGGGACAATACACTTTGTGATTATGTTAATCTGCAATTTCCCTGAAATGGTTGGAGAAATGGTGGTGCCCTGACCACCTTAGGGGAATACGGGCAACATGACCCTGGGACTTATACCAGGAACACAAAATGGCCCAGTGTGACTGCTGCTGATGGTGCCTTGCAGGGCAATTAGACCAGAGCAATCCATCAAGGTCAAATCATGGAAGGTCTTACATGCTGGGTTGAGGAGTTGGGTTTCAGACTGTGGGGGTGGCTGATGGGAGACGAGCTTAGGAAAATATGCTGACAGCAGTGAGTGACACAGACTCAGAGGCCCCAGTGTCAGATGGCAGGAGGGGCCCCAGCAGCTGGGAGAGGGTCTTCCCCAGGCAGAGGGAGAGGGGATGGAAAGGGGCAGGAGTGGGCAGATGGGAGAGATTCTACAGGAGGAGGAACCCATAGGACTTAGTCACTGTCTAGAAGGGGGAAGAAGGGGGAAGCCATGGAGAGGGAGAAAAGGGAAGTAGCCTGGGAAAGTTCCAGCTTTCCTCCCAGCGTGGATCCAGCAAATCATACCTCTCAAATCACAGAACAGCATAAGGCTGTCTACATAGCACAAAATACGGACGACTCAAAACATTCAGAAAGCCCCTGGCTGCTATCAGGTCCCCAAATATCCGGAAAGCCATTCTGCTTTTCGTCTAAATGCTTGCAAAGGGCAGGGGAGTAATTTGGCTTCTCTGCCTGTAGCCCCCACGGTCCCCCACAAAGCATTCTGCAGGAAGGCAGCAGAGAGCCAAGGTGCCGGGCAAAGGGGGAGCCAAGCCCCTGCTCTCATCAGAAACCACGCCGGTATTTTTAGCACTGCAATCAACAACAGGGCCCGCCTCTGCATCGGCTCAGGCAGCCTGGGCCGAGCAGGGCTGTTAAAAATGGAACGGCACACGCTGCAATCAGTTGCAGCGGGCGAGGGGCACCCGGCAGGGCAGCAGCTGTGGCATCTGAAGCTATTGGCCCTCGAGCTGGCGAGGGGGGATAGGGGAACAGCCTCCCAGATCAGGTTGGGGTTCTGAGGTCACACGTCCCATACCTTCATGTCCCAGACCCACCTGTGATGCACCTGAAGCATCCAGGAGTTAGACCCCTGCCCCAAAGCACTGCTTTCAATCCGGCTGTTTACTGTGCCAGAAACCCCACCATTAGCATCAGTACCTGCCACGCCAAGCAGGTGCCTGGGGAGCCAAGGGTGAAAGGGGGAGGGGATACAGACCAGGGATGCTCAGGGCTGGAGGATGGAGGAACCCCGAGAAAGCTGGACAGCGCAGGACACAGGGAGCCTGTCGTGTCCACTAAGACAGGGGGGACCGACTCTTGCTGCCTCTGCTGCCGCTCACTTCCCTGTTCTGATAGGAAGGGGAGCTGCGCAGGGAGCCCCTGCTGAGACAGCGTCCCTTCCAGGGCGGCGCTGCAGTAAGCAGCTGGGCAGTGCGTTCATCACACTGAGACCCAGGAGGCCTGGGTTTGGAGCCACTTCTGTCTGTGAGAGCTTTCGGGGCTCAAGCAAGAGCCTCCTCTCTCTGCCCACCATGGCTTTATCTGTAAAATGACAAAGTGGGAGTAAGACATAGACACCCTGCGTTCTGAGTTGGCAGCTGGCTGGGTGCAGAGCGATGGATTCTTCAGGGGTTCTGGTCACACCTCCTCCCCTATCTCAGAGCAGAGGACTCCTGGCCGGGATAGAGATGGGCCCCACGAGACGGGGGACCTCTCGGTGCCTCCTCCCAGAGCCCAGGGGACCAGTCAAACTGGGAAGCTTTGGGCATCATGATCTTGCCCCCGTGGGAACTGAGAGGGTTCTGTGGGGGTGCAGAGAGAACAGGAAATGAAGCGGGAACCGAGAATTATCAGAGCAGAAGGGATTCCAAAGGTCAGGTAGCCCCGAACCCTCATTGTGCAAACCCTGGAGCTGAAATGAGCTGACAGACAAAGGGCACCAGTGATCCAGGCAGATGTGTGCCTGTGTGAAGGCGGGCATGGGACAGCCGGAGCCAGGTCAGCTCTCTCCATCCTTCTCCTGGACGCTGGGTCCTTCCAGTGCTCCTTCCTTCGGGGTCTTTAGAACCCCCATTTGCCCCCAACTGAGCCCTCAGCCTCACAGACAGGCTGTGGTGGGGGCTTTGCAGTCATCTGCCAGCCAGTGTGTGGGTGGGCGGGCTGGACGGTGGTGTTTATTGAATCTATGGAGGAGCGTAAATCTGTGTCAACCTGCCTCAGAAGTGTTCAACTGGCAGGCGTGCTGTCTCAGAAGACACTTCACTGCCTGTCCTAGAACCCTTTACCCCCCGCCCCCCGCGCTTCCCCCAGTGGGACACACTTCCCCCAGGGGGTGCCTGACAAGCCAGGCACCTCACATGAAGAGACACCTTGACAGGTCACTCCTTCCATCCCCCTGCCTCACTCCCCTGGTGGCAGCCATGTCCCGTCAGCATCTTCTTCGCAGAATGCCCTAGACAAATGTGCTCCAGGGCTGGTGGGCCCTGCAGATGTTCAGCAGCTGGATGAGCCCCGCTTCAGGCACGGGAAGCCCCCTGGCTGCCTTCTCTGCAGGGACCTGTGCTCCCGGAGTCAGTGGCAGGAGGAAACACCCCAGTGCTCCCCACCTGTCTCTGACTGCCCTACAGGCATCACGTCCTCCCACCTGGAAGGTGGATACCCAACCCCCCTAGGCATGCAGACTCAGGCACCCAAGGCTGGCATATGGCAGAGCCATGTACGTCACTATGGAGTGGGTTGATGGTGCATCTCGTGTTTCCTCAACACCTCAGAAGGCGGGATGAGAATCTGCTGTCTGACAGCCTCAGGCCCCACAGCCTGCAGAAGGTTCAGTCACACACCTACCGCTGCAGATGGCTGGGCGAAGTCGGGGGAGGGGGCGACTGGCTCTCTCGTTGCCACTGCTGCTCAGCCTGGGAGATGGGTGATGCCCATCCACCCAGCAGCAATGGAAGAGCCGAGTGCCAGCCCCCATCCTGGGCTGTCCTGCTGGGCGGCGGCAGGCTTGGCCACTGCTCTCTCTGAGTCTTGGGAGATTCTCTGCTGATGCTTCGAAACACCCCCAAAGCAGCTGGCTACGCGGGACCAAGAGAGGGGCTGGCCAGGATGCAGAAGAGGGGCAAAAGAATGAAACTGCATGAAGAAGAAGAAGGTTGGCATCTCTCCAAAAACAGCCAAGGGAACAGCGACTTCTCCCAAGAGGAAGGAGGTGCATCCACCCTCCAAGCCAATGACAGTCAGAGCTGAGAGGGAGGAGGTCTCAGGAGGGGCAGAGCAGCAGAAAGGGCCGAGAAGAAGAGAGTGGGAGATGGGGGTGGGAATGCCTCAGTGTCTTCACCTGCACAAGGTCCCTGAGGTCTCTCCTGGCTCTGACTATGATTCTAGAAAGGCAGAGACATTGATCAGTGACTCCATTCTCAACCTCTCCCTCCATCCCTCTCACCTCTTGGTCCATCCTTTGAGCGGCTCTCAGGGTCTGCCTGGGAGACCCTGCGTGCCTCTCAGTCTTCCCCATGTCTCCTTGTTTGCCTCTGCCTCTCTGTAGTGGCATCACCCCAACTGAGGGTCCTGTGCAGGGACACGCTTCATGGACTTGAGGAAGCGAGCACCCACAGTTCGGAAACACTGGTTTATAACTAAGAATCAGCTCTGTAGAGAGGATAAAGCTGGTCACCAGTGCTGTGCAGAAACCGTAGTGGAGAGAAATGAGGAGGAGACCCACCTGCTGTCCTCTTTAGCACACAGGAGATTCTAGAGCAGCAGGCAGAGGGCTGCCTATCCTGTAGGCGCTGGTGGGATCAGTGCCCGGTGATCCAAGACAGCAGCCCGGAGCATCAGGAAATGTCACAGAGACAGAACACAACTCTGTAGGAGAAAGCTTGGACTCTCACTCTCCTCCACTCTGTGCTATGTCCGGGGCACCCTTGCTCTCTAAACTGTCTGAATCTCCTAGAGGACTTATGCCAGCTCCTTAGTGTTCTAGAGATTTCCTGTGTATCTGTTTTGTCTCCCCAGCTGAACTGTATATAGTCTTTGAGGCCAGAGACTGTATTTTATGTTTCTTCAGACACCCCACTATCTATTTCCACTCCGAGTACTTGATGGAATCATGGCATCTCAAAGTGGAGAGTGACTTCCTGAAGTTCTCCTGCTCAACTTCTCAGCCATGCAGCATTCCCTTTTGCGTCAGCCCAGCTGCAAGAATATGTTCCCTTGGTCACCTCCAGTAATGGGGAGCTCAGTGCCGCTTAAGTCACCTATTCCAGCATTGGATGGACAATCCCATTAGAATCAGAGCTTTTCAATATTCTAGAACAGCATGGGGGTGGGGGTGTGAGAGGAGGGAAAGGTGATGCAAAATAGAATGTAGGGTCATATAGGCTGAAATCTTTTATGCAAAAAGAAATATAGCACCTTCTATTTGTGGGAAACCTGAGAAAGCAAGGTTAGAGCCTTCTGGTGCTGTAGAGAGGAAGCAGAAATGATCCCCCACTTTTGTAGCAGCAGGTGACAGAAGCACAGAGGACCAGTCCCGCTAGTTACAGAGTGAAGAACAGGAGAGATGGCGCAGGAACCCAAGATGTGGGCTCCCATGGACTTTCTAGACCCTCGCCACCCAACAAAGAGGCCTGGGGTGGCGGGTATGCTACACGCACTCAGCACCTAGACCCGTTTAAACATGGTGCCCACCCTACCTGGGACTAGTGAGCACTGGAAATGTAACCAGTGTGAAGTGAGATGTGCTCAAGGTATAAAATCTGCCATAGATTTTGCAAAGAAGAGTGTAGAATATCTCCTTAATATTTTTTAATATTGAAATGATACTGTTGGGTTACACGTATTATTTTTTTTTTAAAAGAAGAACTGCTTAGGTTGTGGCATGCCAAAATGGAACTAAGACACACCCATAGAATATGAACTCCTTGTCAGTGTTAAGGGGTCCAGAAAATCAGTGGCCCAGGAGTTTAGGAAAGAGAAAGCTCGCTGCAGTGTGAGGAAGGGGTTAGGGAGGGGTGATGAGGTGGCCGTGGGCGAATCGGAGGTGGACAGATGTTAAAAGGAAGAGACCCACGTGGTGGGGAAGTGGGGTGCACTGGCAGGCCAGCATGGTTGGGGAGAGAGGTTCCTTGTGAGGGCAGCAGAAAATTCATCAGGGCAGGAGTGATAGCTCCCAACAGAAGCCCATCCAAGGTCCTGTCTTTATTTATGTCAGGATCCCAATCCAAACTTCACTCTCTGTGGCCTCTTTTCTCAAAACTGGGTCAATAAATTAATCACTGAAAAGTATTACCACCTGCCAGGCACTGTGTTGTGTGTTAGGGGCACAGCAGTGAACAAGATCTTCTCCATTCCTGTCTTCAAGGAGTTTACAGTTGGGACATCAAACAGGCAGAGCATGACATCCACAAACCCAGTTCCAGCACCTGGAACAGTTCCAGAAACATGTCCATGAATCCCCCCACTGAAGGATCAGCCCAACCCCAAGACTCCTTCGCATTTGCTGACCAGTCCTAGGCAGTCAAGGTTTCTGAGAGTCCAGTCATGAAAAACCAGTTCACCCAGTATCTTCAGGCCCCAGTTCTGGATCTCCTGGGAGCTCTGAGCATTGGCACCCATTAGCACTCAACCCACAGGCCTGGTGGGGGCACCAAAGGGCATGAAGGGCGGTCCTGCCTTCGCAGCCCTGTCGTGAGCCCTGTCCAAGGTGCTGAATTTACTGAGCTTCTCCAAAGGGGGAAAACACTGCTTTGACTCTACTATCCATTCAAGCAGACATTCCTCAAGAAAACAGGGCCATGGACTTTAGCTTATGTTCTCAGATCTGCCGGACTTGAATTCTCAGTCTTGTCTCTCCATCTCTCTCCAAGTTCACTGAAAGACAAATTTGCAGAAGGTAGGAAGATGAGGGCCAGGCCCAGCCCTCTCCCCAAAGCTCCCAGCCTGACCCAGAGGAAGCCAACAGATGCAAGGACAAAGCATTCCTTGGCTTTCCTGAGTTGGATTCCATCACCCATTAACATGACTCATTGAATCTCCCCTAAACAAGAGGAAGTGAATATCCCACTGTCATCCCACAGATAAGAAATTGGGCTTAGAGTTCTGCACATATACTGATACAATCTGTGCACAATTAGTGTATATTCTGGCCCTTCCTGACTCCACTCCCCTCCCACACACACACACACACATACATGGACACAAAGAAAAGAATTAAGAAAACAGTCCACTGGATGGAGACTGCCTCCGTGTAAGAGGCTCTGTCTCATCGCTGGCCCCGTCAGTAGGCTTTTTGGCAGCCCATTCTAGTCATTATGACAAGGGCCATCACTCAAGGAAGGAGCTAGATGAAGCTGCTCAGAGGTGGAAATAGGGAGGAACCATCTTCATGCCTTAAATCTCCTTCACTAAAGTCCTTGATCCCTTTTTACCCTTTGCCCTGCAGTTCTGAACATTTAGTGACTGTCCCTGCTTCCAGAGAATAAAAGTACAGCAGGAAAAATAGAAGCTAGATAGGAAAGCAGACTCTAGAGCAGGAGCCAAGGAAGGCTAGCTTTGTATGACCTTGAATAAGTCATTTTTCCTCTGGGCCTCCATCTCACCCTTTCTAGGAAAGTGAGTGACTGCAGAGGTCCCTGACAGCCTCGACATTGAAGGCTCCAGGGTTACATGGGTTTGTCCTCTGGAGCCTGGCATGATGACAACATGCACATCAGAGCCAACATGAACAACATATGTGCCAAAGGATGGCAATTGTGTCTGTGGGAAATCAGCCTGGCACTGCCCTCTGTGGGGACATGGAAAGAACACAGCCCTCCCCTGCATCCCAGGACAGCCCACGGGATCTCTCTATGTACATTGTTAAATAACAAATGCAAGAGCTTGGCACAGTGCCTGACCCATTGCAGCTACTGCAGAAGGGCCCAGTTCCCCTTCCTTCCCCTCTCTTGCCTGGAATGTTTATCTATTTTCTTAGAGGATGGTGACGACAGGGGGAAATTGGAAAGAGGAGGGGGATGAACAAGGTCAGGGAGGCTGGAAGAGTGAGGGGGACAGCAGCTGCCATCATTAATCACCTTCCTTGGCAACGTGCATCTTATGAATCAGCATCTGTGATACTGATAAAGGCTTCTGGAGGGATGGCGGTGACATAGTCACAGACAGGATGTGATTGCCTGGGGGAGGAGGAGGTGGGGTTAGTCTTGCTTTCAGGGTTTAATCTCAGTTGGATACGCACACACACACACACACACACATTGCCATTCTGCAGGCTGCAGAGCCCCCTCCTCCTGCTGCCACCCCATCTGTGCCCAGGCTGCAGCCCCTCTGTCTACTCCCCTTGGCCAACCAGGACAAGGAAGGCGACTGCTACTTAGTATTTTACATGTAAGAATTCCAGGAAGCCAGTCCCATTAGAGGGGCAAGGACTGTGCAATGAGGCAACCTGGCATAGTGGAAAGGGCAAGAGATAGCCTAGGACACATGCGTCCCCTCCCAATCCTCACATGGAGCCTGCTGGCTGAATGAGAGGCCTTTAGTTGGTTCCCAGTAAACCTTGCCACCAACTAGCTGTGTGACCTTGCACAACTTGCGTCTCCTCTCTGGGCCTTGGTTCCATCATCTGTGCGATGTTTGGGTTGGATTACAAGATCCCCAAAGCCCCTGCTTGCGCCAGCAGCCTGTAATCCTTTGATTCTATAAGCTATGTATGTGTCCCAGCAGATGGCCAAAGGCAATAGTCATTGGTTGAGCTGGTTCCCACCAATTCCCTGTAAGAAATGAGCACATAGAGCAAATGCTCTTTTTGGTTCCTATCCATGTGGCAGTCACTGTTTATAATTAAAATTTTGAATTATCAACTGTTTTCATTATAAGCAAGAAAGGGGAGTGCAGAGCAGAACAGAATTGCAGGTGGGGTCTGTGCAACTCTTTTGTTCTATACCTACCACTCTTTCCTATCTTTAAATATCCAATTTCTCTCTCTCAGTAAAATATTGTGATAGGCACAATTCTAAGGTGGCCCCAAGATTCCTTCCTCGTGCACACACCCTGTATAATTCTCTCCCCTGCAGTGTGGGTGGGATTCATGAAGATGATGGAGTGAAGTAATTAAGGTCTCAAATCACTTCATTTTGAGTTAATTAAGTGGAAGGTTATCCTGAGTGGGCCTGACTTAACCAGTGAAAGCCCTTAAGAGGGACCGGCCCTTCCTGAGCAAGGACAGAGTCTCCTGGTGACCTTAAAGAATGTAGCTGCCATGTGGTAAGCGAGCCTGTGAGAACACTACAGGGCAGCAAAGTGGGTGCTTCTAGGCGTCAAGAGAGGTCCCTGGATCACAGCCAGCAAGAGAGTGGGACTCCAACTCTACAGCTACAAGGCACTGAATTCCGCCAACAACCACGTGAACTTAGAAGAAGATCCCACTCTGCAGAGAGATCCAGGTGAGCCGACACCTAGATTTCACCTGTGTGAGACCCTGAGAGGGGAACTAGTTAAGCTGGCCTTGGACTCGTGACTCACAGAATCTGGGAGATGATAAAATGCATGTTGTTTTAAGCTGGTAGTTTAGTGATGATTTGTTACCCAGCAATTGAAAATGAATACGAATATCTAATAAATAAAACTCCACACATTAACACTACTTAATAGGATTTTGCCTGTATCCGACTCTAATGCCAAGCAAGTGTGGCTCACCTTCTCTGCTATTTAAGAATTGATTAAGACCCTCACTCTGACCCCAGTCACTGAGCCTAGGCTGCAAAGATGGCTATGCTACCCAGGGAGATG
Source organism: Capra hircus (assembly GCF_001704415.2). NCBI lineage: Eukaryota > Metazoa > Chordata > Mammalia > Artiodactyla > Bovidae > Capra > Capra hircus. The sequence continues at coordinate 52,041,970 of NC_030822.1, forward strand.
CTGCCTTCTCCCAGATGAAGGCTATGACATCTGTCCAGTGCAGTGCCAACCAAAGGATAGCAGAGACCACCCCAGGGGACAAATGCCCTTCTATTTCTCCCAGCCAATCTGGTGATAACATGCAAATGACTCTATTAGCTCCCAGGGCAATTGATGGGCCATGCCATGTGTTATGTAAACTGCCTCTAGGATGGTGTCCAGTCCCACCTCCCATAACATAGCCCCTTGGCACCTGGTCCTGATGCCTGCCCTCTGTACTTCCTCCTCCTGTGTGCTCCCTCCTGCCCCCTCTCTGCCTGCCCCATGGGATACCAGCGTTCACTGCCTTTGCCTGGCATTTCTGCCTTACTGCAGCAGATGCCTTATCCAAAGTGACACCAGAGGGCAGAGGGACAGGGAACCCAGCAGAGGGTTTGGAATGTGCCATACCAAGACTCAGGGGATGAGAGTGGAGCAGAGGTTACACCCCCCTTATCCAAGCGCCCTTCCCACCCTCCTCTTATCCCCACTATAGATGCCCTACTCCTTCCCTGATCTGCACAGGTTGAGGTTGAGCCAGGAGAACTTCTGGAATTGAGTAAGTCCTGTGGTGCAGTCCCAGGGCCCAGAGTCTCTTGATTTTCCCCATGCCTTTGCCTCAACATGCCAAAACGGCAGCTGCCCCCAAGTCACTGAATAGAAGTCCCTGTTGATTAATTCTTCCCCTGAAAAGTGCCCCCCTGAACTTCTCTGTTTCCCTATCTTCCTTCCGTCATGCCCCTGTCCCTACCTCCCCTTGGAGCAGGCAGGAAGTGAGAAACGAGGCCATACAAGGCAGTGGAGTTTCTAAGACTCATCCCACAAAAGCTTGAAAGACACTTACAGTTTGTCATTTTATTAAAAGCAAAGAAACAGTCCCTGTCTATAGAAACTTGAGAAACACGGAAATAGAGAGAAAAGAAACTGGCTCATCAAGAAGCCATTGGCCCTGAAAAAGGACTTGCTGTGTTTGATTTAGTCCTTGGGGCTTGTTGGTACATATCTACAAATGCCCATCCTCCAAGGCTGAGTTCCTGAACACTCAAAATTCACAACCATTCACTCTAGTGCTTCTGGGTCCATATAGACCAAGTATCCCCTCCTCTGAACAGAGCAGACCTTTTGCCTCTCCTACCTCTGTATAGGCTGGGTCAGAGCCTCTCAAAGTATGAGACTTGTTAGAGGTGCCGATTCTTGGCCTGCAGCTGCATGCACACTGAAGTTTGAGACCCATTGCCTAGTTTCTTTGCCAGCATTACTCATATTCTGGTACCAAGTGAATACCCAAGGAGAAAACTATAGGAACAAGATTATATCTTGGTTCATTTATTGGATCATGTGGTACATACTGGGCAATTTACTTAATCTCTCCAAGACTCCGTTTATGCAGCTATAAAATGGGAACACCCATGTTGCTGTATTCTTACAAAGATTAAAATGACATTTACTTATTCCACAGTTATGAGTTAAGCCCATATTCTGTACCAAGTACAAAAATAAAATGAGAGTCTCTGTCTTTCTAGAATTTAGTCTTGTAGGTGGAGATGGCTTAGATATAATACCAAAATGCATGATCCATGAAAAAGGATATTGAAAAACTTGGCTTTAGCAAAATTAATAACTTTTGTTCTTTGGAAGACACTAAGAGAATGAAAAGACAAACCAGAGACTGGAAGAAAACATTTGTGAATCACGTATATGATAAAGCACTTATATCTAGAGTTTGAAAAGTGCATTGCACTATTCAATAATAAACACCCAGTTTGGAAACAAGAACCCAACTTTGGAAAACGGATGTAAAATATTTAAACAGACAGTTCACCACAGAAGATCTACAAATGTCAAAGAAGAACAAGAATAATTCCTTAATATTAATTCATCATTAGGGAAATGCAAATTAAAACCACAATGGGCAACTACTACATAGCTGTTAGAGTAGCTACAAATAAAAAGATTGACCACACCAATTTTTGTCAAGAATGTAGAAGAACTGAACTCTCATTCACTGCTGTTGGGAATGTGAAATGGTACAACCATTTTGGAAAAGAGCTTGTATAACTTTTTAAAAAGTTAAATATGATCCAGCCCTTTTGTTCTTGGGTATTTACAAAAGAAAAACAACTAGCGCGTAAATGTTCATGGAGCTTAATTTATAACAGCCAATCCCTGAAAACGACTCAAAAGTCCATCAACAGGTAAACAGATAAACTAATGGTGGTTGCTCTGTACAATGGTGTGTTACTCAGCAGTAGAAAAGGATAAACCACTGATTCATGCAACATGGATAATTCTCTAAATAATCATGCTTTGTGAAAAAACTCAGACTTTCCCCCCAAAAGAGTACATCCTATATGATTCCGTTTATATGAGATTCTTAAAAATGAAAATTAATCCGTAGTGACAAAAGGCAGATCAGTGGTTGTCACCAGGTGGGTGAGAAAAGGTTGGGAAGGAGAAGAGGAAGGAATTTCAAAGATACAAGAAACTTTGGGGATGATGGATACATTGACTATCTTGACAGTAGTTATGGCTTCACCTGTGTTACATATGTCAAAATGTATCCACGGAACATTTTATCTCAGTAAAGCTGCTTTTTAAAAATTTAGTGGTAAGATAGAATATCTCATGGCCACTAGAGATTAGCAATCACAGAAGGCTTCTCTGAGGAGGTGATATTAAGCTGAAATAGAGTAATGAGAAGCAGCAGCAGAGCAGAGGTCTGGGGAAGAGCATTGTAGGCAGATGGACCAGAGCGTACAGAAGCCTTGGGAGGCAGGGAGACTGGCTTGTTTGAGGAGCAGACTGGTCCACTGTTGGGGAGGGGGCAAGTGATGCAAAGTGGGATCAGGCGGGCAGGTAGGTCCCAAGTTAAGGAGAGCTTTGTAGGTCAGGTAGAGAACTGCGAATTTGTATAGAAGTCAGATCATAAGCAAAGGAGTGACATGACTCCCATTTTTAAAGCTAATCTATTTTGTACTAAGGGCATGTATTACCTAGTAAAGCTAAAATATACATTTAGAACAAAATCATTTTTGCTGTTACATGGAAGCTAGATTGTAAAAGGGGCCCCATTAAAAGGCAGCTGCAGCTGCCAAATGAGAGGAATCTTGGACTAGCGTGGCAGCCATGCGCATGGGGAGGATGTTGGTCTCTACCCTGGAGCTCTGGTTTAGAGCACATCTGTGGGGGCAGGCGGTAGGTAGATATCTAAGGGAGTCAGTGTGAGCTGTTGGCCCTCAGGGCCCATTGGCTCTCTGATTTCCATAGACCTCCCCCATTGTCTTCTGCCCCCCGGGCAGCCCCACAGCATCTGGTACAAACCTTGGCATTGCTCTGGCATGTCTTACAGTGGTTGGTATGTGTCTGGCCCAGGAACTCTTCTTCCAAACTCTGCACCCAGTACAGTGCCTGGCACAAGGCGAGCACACAGCAAACACTTGTGGAATAAATAAATGAAAGAACAAATGTCTAATCAGCAAATTTGCTCATGAGAATGGAGTGAGGAAAACACTGCCACCTGCCTTGGCCTTGGTGTCAGACCTTGTCCTCCACCCCCTGCCCCACCCACCCCAGCTTCTACCCGCACCTTCTCCAGCAGCTTCCCCGCTCTCACTCCCCAGGAGCAGCAACTACGTGGCCAGACCGCTGGGCAGTCAGTGCTGGCCAACTCCTGCCGGCCAGCAGCAGGGCCTGACCTAGTTTGGAGCCGGCCGAGGTAGATGAGCCAGTGTGAAGCAGCTCCTCAGGGCTTAGCATGCTGAGCTCGGAGGCTGGAGTCAGCTTTGAATGTCAGATATTTGGACAGAGCAGTGTCCAGGGGGCTATCTGAGAATGATGGGGGGGACCTGTCCAGAGGAGCCTCTTTGGAGATGCTACTCTTTTCCTGGGAGCCCAGTCTTGGGTTTTCAACCCCTTTTAGGGGGTTTGGACTGTGGGCTCTGAGACTTGACTCTCCTTGTCCCATGGGGAGGACTGGGGGACACTGGGCAGGAACAAGGGGTGGAGACAACTCCTTGAGCACTTCCGTGGTCCTTGTCATTGATCAACCGACTAATCCAAGCATGTTTTAAACAGTTTTTAAATGTCAGCAATGTAGGCCAAGCATAGAGCTACTATTGAGGGTCCCGAGGTGATGAAGACATTGTCCCGGCCCTCAGTCACTCACTGTCAAGAGTCAGGCAGAGACAACAACCAATCCACATGCAGGCAGAGGCAGTTACAGGCAGAGGCCAGGGGAGGCCTCTCAGTGGAGGTGGGTCTTAAAAAGAGATGCGACGGATGGGTAGAATCTTTCTAGGTGGTGAAGTCAGTCCTGGCAGGGGTCAGCCTTTGGGATGTTTGCAGCCTGATGGATGCAATGGAGGCATGAAGGTGGTAAGGCTGCAGGCAAAACATGGGGAAGACTTAAGACGTTGGGGCGGAGTGGGGGGGCACATGTGCGATGGAGCTGGAAGGGAAGGCTCAGGCCAGACCCTGAGGGGACAGTCAGGAAGGCCAGGGGAGGAGGGGAGGATGCGGCCAGCCCCAGTGCTCTGGGGCCCAGCTTGTGCCTTCTATCCCCAACTCCTCACTCCTTAGGCTGGGTGCCTGCAAAGCCATGTGCCCTCTAAGCAGTTCCTTCCTCAGGGATGTCGACCTGTGCCCTCTCTGCTCTCCTTTCACCGCCCATGACCCCCTCCCCATCCTCAACCTACTGCTGGGTACAGAGGGAATGGTTGAGAATAGCAGACACAAAGCTGAAGATGGGCAGGGCCGAAGAGGAGCAGCGCTGGGGGCGAGGGGCTGCAGGTCTCCCTGGAAGCTCGTCAGGGTACTCTCTTGGGAGAGGTAAGGTCTGAGGAGCTCCTGCATTACAGGTTACCCCTGCATCTAAGAGTCTGTAGGGCACCATGTCTGGGCCAAGCCCACAGAGGGGGGGCTGTGGGGTCCTCAAAGCCTGGATTCTGCCCATTAAATGAGGAGCTAGGAAAAGAGCCTGCCCTGAGGAAGTTTAGACCCAGCTATTGAGGGGAACAAGGCTCCCTGTCCCTTGCTGAACACTCAGACCCTAAAATGTAGCATCTCCAAAGGCTGGACACCAAAAAGCCCCTAACTGTATCCCAAGGGGTCAAGAATGCCACCAAGCATGACACCCAGGAGGAGGAAGGGAAAGAGGGCCAGGCAGCTGATCCCTTAGCTGGCAGAAGTAGGTCCTGAGTGCCTGCCTAATGTGGGGTGACACCCAGGACCCCATGGCAGCATATATATCCATGTCATGGTAACTGCATCTGACATCTCCTCCTTGGCGCCTCTGGTGTGTGCCTTCCCCAGCCAACTCTACCCTCAGACACACCAGGGGCAGGGCCAGGCCAGGGAGGACCCCAAGCCCTACTGTTTTCACAACAGGCTTCCTCTGCAGGACAAGCCTGCCCCTACACCAGCATGGAGGTAGATAGAAGGGGATGCTCCCTGGCCTGTGAGTCAGCTAGGATGAAGCAATAGTTTAGGAGAGGAAGAGGGGCTGGGAGAAGACAGATGCATTGGTACAACTGAGGCAGGTGAATAAGGCAGTTTGGTGTGACGGAAACAGGCCTGGAAGTAAGACACCCAGGTCTCATCCTAGCTGGGACACTCACTTGGGCAAGTCTCTTAACCTCCCTGAATCTCAGTATCTTCATCGATAAAAAGGAGAGCAATATTTCTATTACAGAGGGATCTTGCAGAAAACAAAGTGGATACCTATGGAAGAGCTCACTGAAAGAAAAATGCCGAACAAAGATCAATCAAGGTTAAGGAGAGATGAAGCTAGATCCATTGGCAGTGAGTGCAGGGTGGGCCACCAGGCTAGGCAGGAAAGTCAAGTTCTCCCTCTTGGAAACAGAGGCTGCGTGGGTCTGGCTCCACCCACTGCCCCAGGGAATCCTCAGGGATCAAGATTCTGAGGGTTCACCCTACCCAAGTCTTAATCAACTACCCCTTCCCACAGTCTGAAGATCAGACTGGGGACCCCCAAGAACATAGATAACCCCATCTGTGCTCACTCACCCTGGGCTTTCTGATGGGCAGCCTTAGAATCCACCTTGACCTTCAAAAACTGAACCATCCTTCTTACGGAAACCACCCCACGAGTTAAAGTGTATCAAGTGGGACAAACTAAGAATATATATCCAATAGTAACAGGAGCAATGTGCATGTGTGTGCGTGCTCAGGCAGATAGTAGTGTCCCACTCTTTGCAACCCCAGGGGCTGTAGCCCATCAGGATCCTTCCTCCGTCAATGGGATTTCCCAGGGAAGAATACTGAAGTGAGTGGGTTTCCACTTCCTCCTCCAGGGGAGTTTCCTGACCTATGGATGGAACCCACGTCTCCTGTATCTCCTGCATTGACAGGTGGTTTCTTTACCAATGAATCACCAGGGAAGCCCCAAGAGTAGCAATAGCTTCTAGCATTTGAACAGTATGGTAGAATTTACAAAGCAACTCCACTTTAATGACCTGCTTTTTAAACCTCACTGCCACCCTAGGAAGCAGGTGCTAAGTTATTATCCCCATTTGCAAGTGAGGAAACTGAGGCTCAGGGAGTCAAGTAACTTGCCTAAACTCACACATATGTGTGGCAACAGAGCCAGGCTCTAAGCTGCTTCTCTCTCCTGACACCACACCACCAGCCAGGTGACATCACCTGAGTACCCACCACTGTGCAGGCTCTGTGGGGGCCACTGGTGATATGAGTGCCACATGGGACCCTCAAAGCCAGAGAAAAAAACCATGGAGGACAGAATTCCATGACTTCACATCAGGAAGCCTTGTGGTATCTGGCCCAAGCTCCTCACTCCATAGATGGAGAAAGGAAGACAGAAGTTTCTAGAACGAGGAGTGGCAGACTTTTTCTGTAAAACACCAGGGTAAATATTTTAGGCTCTGCAGCCACAGATGTCTCTGCAGCATATGATTCTTTAAGTTGTTTTTTTTTTTAAGCAATTCACCCCTTTAAAAATGTAGAAACTGTTCTTAGCTTGAGGGCTATACAAAATAGCCCAGCTGTAGGCAAGATTGGACCCACAGGCTATAGTTGGCCAGTTCCTGTTCTAAGGGATCCTACAACCAGTTGCTTCCTGAGCTGGGTTTCATTCAACTAAACAATTTTTTGAGCACCTGCTAAGTTCCAAGCCCTGTGCCAAGAGCTGGAGGTACAGAGAATGACGTCATATAGTCTGGGCCTTCAGGTTGCCGACAGCTGGTGAGGAGGTAGACAGGTGAGGAAATAAGGTCACCTCAGGGATGATGGGAGGCTATACAGGATAAGATACTCAGAGCAGACTGAAACCAGCCACCTCCTCCTGGAGTCACCTGGCTGCCACCCCTCATGATGGCAGACAGCACAGCGTATTTTAGTCTCTATTTACTTCTCTCTGCCCCTCCTCCTAGTCTGTATATTACTTGGGGATGATGACCTGTATCCACCCATGTTGTCCACCCTGCCAGCCCAGCACCCAGGACAATGCCTGGCAGTAGTAAGCACGCCCTGTTTGCTGAATGAATGAATGAGTGAGTGGTAGTAACCACAGAGCTACAGCTCTGGGGCTAGGGCGGGGTGGCTGGCAAGACTGAGGAACGTTCACCCTGTCCCCCTCAGTTGTTGAACAAAGCAAGTTGATTGAGCCTGGAAATCCAGCCCCGGGCACCAGCAGCCTTCTGTTCCACTCTATCTGCATCCCCCTGGTCCTCTCCTCAACTCTGGCCCAATGCTGATTCACAGCAGCCGCTAATCACACCCCAGTCAAGCATGCTTAATTAAGCCCCAGTTACCCACAGCTTCCTAGCAAGAGGAAAGAATGGGACTCCAGTCGCGTGCCAGGCCAGAGGGGGCTGGGCTGGGTGTGGGAGCTGGCAGGGAGAGGCATGCAGGGGACAGCCAGCTGTTCTCTGCGGTTCTGCAGTAGCAATAATAAAAAGAGTGCAGCCCTCCAGACTGCACCATGTCAGGCATGGATGGCCCTCGTACCTCCTGTGAGTTAACTGAAGCCTCCTCAGAGCAGTCATGACATCAGTGCTATTATTAGCTCCACTATACAGGTGAGCAGATTGAGGCTCAGAGAGGCTCTGTGACTTGTCCAAAGTCATACTTACTTGTAAGTAACAGAGTTGCAAGGACTCTCTTTTTCCTATTTTCCACTGCCCAGTGGGAGGTAGTCTTCAGGAAGAGGAAGGGCAGCTGTGTCCAGAGCCCTGACCTCACTGCCCAGTGGCCTGGGCTCCTCTGGATAGTAAAGCCACCCTGACTCACACAAGGGGATGCAATTCCACTTTAAACTCAATGCACATATATCATATACCTACTATATGCCGGCTCCTGGAGACAGGAGCTGAAGAGACAGCGTCCCTCCCCCCAAAAGCTTGCAAACCCGTCGGGTGGGCAATGTCCATACTGTGGGAGCCAGGCTACATGTACAACAATAAATATACACCCTCGTGCATGGAACTGGGGAAGAAAAGTAGCACCTACTGAATACCTCCTGAAATCAGACCCCAGGGATATCACATCTTTTACTTTTCTATCATAACCTATAATTAGATATGTATTGGTGTGATCATTTATTAAGTATTATTAGTGTTATTGGTGTGATGGATTATTCCACACTATACCATGTACTCCATGGTACTAGCCAAGTGTCCCAGCATCAGACGCAGTGCCTAATGTAAAGTTGGCACTCAATAAGCATTTTTAAATAAGTGAATGAATGAAACATAGTTCCTGCCCTCAAGGAACTTGCAATCTAGCCAGGGGAGTGGAGATGTGAACCCACGGCTGCAATGCAGTGGGCTGGATGCAAGATAGGAACAAGAAGACAAAGGTGTGTGGGAGCAGGAAGAACAGACCCGCCTGGAGCAGGGGAGCTAGCAAGGTATCCCGCAAAGGGAGATGCGAAAGCCCTGTTTTTTAAAAACTATTTATTCATTTTATTTTGGCTATGCTGGGTCTTCATCACTGCGTGCGGGCTTTCTCTAGCTCCGGCGAACGGGGGCTGCTCTCTAGTTGCAGTGTGTGGGCTTCTCATTGCGGGGCCTTCTCTGGTTGTGGAGCACAGGCTCTCGGCACGCAGACTCAGTAGCTGTGGCACAGGGCCTCAGTTGCCCCTTGGCATGTGGGATCTTCCCATACCAGAGATCAAACTAGTGTCCCTTGCATTGCAAGGCGGATTCTTAACCACTGTACCACCAGGGAAGCCCGCTGAAGCCTGGTCTTGAAGAAAGAGCCAGAGCTTCCCAGGGAGCTGGAGGAGAGGGAAGCAAGGTGGGGAAGGTCCTTAGAGCTGGGAGAACAGCCTGGAAAAGACAGAGAGATGACCCATCAGCTTTGTTAGAGAAACTCCCAGTGGCTTCGTGAGGCTGAATTATGGGTAGGGTGTGAATGAGAGGGAGACAAGAGACACAGCGAGCGAGGGGACTGGACCAGATCTCAGAGGGTTTTGCTGCTGTGCCAAGGAGATCGGACCTTATTCCTTAAGCAGTAAGGATTCTGGCAGGATTTAAGCAGTGGAATATGTGGTTCAATTCATTTTAGAAAATGGCCCTGGCAGGGTGTGGAGGATGTTCTGGATGGTGAGCTTGGGGGCAGGCAGCCCAGTCTCAGCCCAGAGACTGGAGAAGGACTGTGAGGGTTTAAAGTGACAGAAACAGTGAGTCTGGGCAGGGAGGCGAAAGGCATGAAAGTGAGACTGAATGAACAGACTAAGTGACCATTTGAGGAAAGAGGTCACTTAAGCTCTTAGTCTCAGCCTCCTCCTCCATCAAATGAGGATAAGATGATCTACCCAACAGGGTCATTGTGAGCCTTCTCGGAACAAAGACTAAAGGCTCACACGGGGTCTTGCAGACGGTAGAAGGCTTTCTCCTTTTTGTACCTCGCTGTTCCTTTGTGCCGTGTTTTAGGCTTTGGCAGCAGAGTTCGAGGGAACGCACAATCCTGGGATAGGAGGGAGGCAGCCCTGGGCTCTGGCAGCACCGGGGCACGTGCTCCGGCAGAGGGATGGGGTGGCCTGCCCAGAACAGGGCAGCCATGGCTGTAGGCCTCCAGAGCCCAGGCCAGTCAACCCAGTCAGAGCTGCTGCTGGTACACAGGCTTTTCTCTGCAGGGAGTACTCAGCACAGGCACTCATGCACCCTGCTCAGCTCACTGAGAGAGCAGCAACCACAACAGGCCTTTCAAGCAGAGGGATTTAAATTAGGGATTTAGTTGTACAGCTGGAGAATAGGTGAAAGTGAAAGTGTTAGTTGCTCAGTCATGTCCAACTCTTTGTGACCCATGGACTGTAGCCCACCAGGCTCCTCTGTCCATGGGATTCTCCAAGCAAGAGTACTGGAGTGGGTTGCCATTTCCTTCTCCAGGGGATCTTCCCAACACAGATATCGAACCTGGGTCTCCTGCATTGCAGGCAGACTCTTTACTGTCTGAGTAGGACAACCCAGAGGTCAGCAAGAAGCCACCACCTTCCTAGTGCTGGATAGAGCGGGCAGTGTTTCAGGAGCCAAGGCCTCCAAACAGAAACTGGACCAGCTTCTGGCCTGCCAGAAGGAGCTGGGCCATACAAGAGGGGGTTTTTCCACAGGAGCAAAGAGGAAACACAAATGTCGCAGAGATCTGGCTGGAAACGTAAGGGGCAAAACATCCTGGCTTTCCCCCTCCTTCCATGCTCCATCTTACTCCAGCACTTCCGATTGGCTGAACCCATCCAGAAACCAGTGGGTAAAGGCACATGGGAAATGTAGCTCCCTGTGCCACAAATCAGGGCAGAGAAAGGCTGGACATGGTCTGGGAGCAACAAGGAAATGACCAGCATGCTCATTCATTTCTTCACTCACTCCGCTTCACTTCACTTCACTCACTCAGTAGACATTTATGGAACACGTAGGTGCTGGGGATTGAGGTGCATGCATACTCAGTTGTGTCTGACTCTTTGTGTCCCCAGGCACTATAGCCCGCCAGGCTCCTCTGGCCATGGAATTTTCCAGGCAAGAATGCTAAAATGGGTTGCCATTACCTTCTCAAGGGGATCTTTCCAACCAAGGGATCAAACCCATGCCTCCTGCATTGGCAGGCAGATTCTTTACCACTGAGCCACCTGGGAATCCCTAGGTGCTGGGGAGATAATGATAAACAAGGATTATGTGTCCTGCAACACCTGAACTGCACCCCTCTATAGCCCATGCCCCACTGGCCATGGGTACCTGCTCAACTAGGCTGCAGGATGGGGTTCATGTGGAGTTTCTGAAACCCCTGGGAAGCTTCCAATGTGCAGAGAAGATGGATCCAGGCTCTGCTTAGGCTCTGAATCTGGAGGAGCAAGAATCTCAGCCGACTCTGCCTCCTCCCCAGCTGAAAGCTCACAGCTCAGAACGCAATGTCTCCAAAAAGGAAAGAAAACCCTTAAATCCCACTGTTTGTCTTTGGAGCCTGGGAAGCAAGGATCTAATGAACATGAAACGTGCAGGCCGCTCAGAAGTTGCCTTTGAAACCTCCCCAGGCCGGCTTTGTCAAGGAGCGGCATTGCCTTTCAAAGCTGCCTGGCTCCAAACTCCTCTCTCCTTCCTCGGTAGCAGGCAGTGGCTAATTAGCTGGAGATGTTAAATGTTCCTTAATTCACCGGACAAGTCCCCACGCATCTGAGGAACTCGTAGCTGGGCTGGCGAGCTGAGTACTTCCACTCCCCCTACTCTCTCCCCCAGGCAGTCCCCGCCCCTGCCAGCCTGGGTCCTCCGGGCGCTCCTCCATGGCTGGGCTCGCCCTCCCCAATCCGTTGCATTGGCCTGTGTCAAACACGACCTCTGCTTCTTGAAGTCTTATCTTCTGGAATCCCCCTCTTCCAAGAAGCCTCCCCAGATGTTCTGCACACGTGATGACCAGCCACGCCCTGAGTTTTCACCCTCAGCGGGGCCCTTACCTTCACCCTTCTTTATGGGAGCAGTCCAGGCTGCACTCACTGCCCACCACTCAGCACAGCGCCCCTGCAGGAAAGAGCTTCAACCCACCCCAGCGGGAGGAGAAGCCACAAGAGAAGCACATTCAGGGCCTCCCCACACAGACGCCCACGGACTGGTCGTTGGCCAAGAGGCAACCTGACTTCATGGCGCTTTCTGAGACTTTGGAAAGGATAGGCTCCTCTCTGGGCCTCTGTTCATCGTCTATAACAAGGGGTTGTACTAGCCCAGTGCTTCTCAAACTGCAGCTGCCATAGAATCATTGGAGGGTTTAAACGTAAATCACTGGGCCCACCCCAGATCTCTGACTCAGCAGGATTGGGGTGGGGACTCCTGAGAACCTGCATTGCTAATAAGTCTCCAACTGTTGCTGCTGCTTCTGGTCCAAGGCCCATACTGGAGAAGCAGTGGGCTGGCTGGATGGGTTTTAAGCTATATTTATCAAAGCTCCCTGGGGCTTCAGGAAGCTCACTCGCTTGAGAGACAGTAGGAGTGGGAATGCGGGTCGGGGATGCTGAGTAGGCTGGCCCCCAGCCCCCAGCCCCAGAAGTTTGACTCTAACCAGTGTTGTTTGTTTGTATACCCAGGTAAGGTTTAGCCAGAACCGAGTTTTCATGCTTTAAGTGAAATGTTTGGAACTTGCCGACTAGACTAGTGATCAGTGTGGCCCCTTTCAGCTGCGATGTTCCAGGCCCCCGTGTTCATTCCACATCTCTCCTGGGCTTCTCTCACCTCTTTTTTTTTTCTTGTTTACAGTCAAAGGGAGTGGGGAGCACAGTAGGAATGAGACTATAGATTCAAGTCTTTACTCTCGCGGGGGATGTGGGGATGGGTGGTGAGGCTGTGATCTTGAGGTCATTGTCATTGGTGGGGGACATTTCAACACAGAGATGCACCTTAAAGTGATGTGTGTGCACATGTGTGCAAGTGTGTGCATGCACGTGCATACATTTATATGCACATTCACAAGCCCACAAACACACACACACATGCTCCTCTACTTACAACCCCCACCCTGAAAAGGAGCCTGGGGCCAGTTCCTGGAAAACACAGTGGAGCTGCTTTCGGATGGGGTACGGGTGGTGCATGCGTGTATCTGTATGTTTGCATGGATGATGCCCGTGCATACAAATGAGCTACAGAGAGAGACGGAGAATGATCAGGGTGTGGACAGATTTTAAATAAAGCAGAGGTCTCCTAGAATCTCAGCCTTCCAGAACTACACTGGAGATCATCAGTTCCAAACCCCTTGCATATCTATCTGATAAGGAAACTGAGGTTCTTCTGGAGCTAGAACTAGGGTTTCCTGGCTCCTGGGTCAGTGCTCTGTACCCCACCCCAGCCCCACCTACATGGTCTGCAAGGACGTCAAGCCTCTCTCAGGCACCAGGATGATGTCAGCTGAAACCAATGAAACTTCATGGCAAATGGACAAAAATGTTCACCAAAAGGATTCCAAGGCAAACAAATCCCTTCCCAGCCCTGCCTGCCCCCACCCACATCGCCATCCCCGGCCAGCTGCTCCCGAAGATGCCATTTCCAGGGGGCGACTGCCCAACCCTGCAGCCGGGCTGGAAGAGCCTTCGAGGAGAGCACAGAGGAGGAAAACACGAGAAAAAACCACCCAGGCCTTTGAAAGATTCATGGGGTTCTCTGGAACTCAGAGTTGTGTGTGAATTGGAGAGACATTAAACATCAGCAGACAAGCAGAGGGACAGAAAGAGGGTGTGTAAGTGTGTGTCTGTGTGCACCCGTGTAAAGAAGACACACAACAGATTATCAGACTGTGCATATGTGTTTGTGCAAACCCAAGAGAAATCAACAGACAGCAGAGCATTCTGCAGGCTGAGGAGGAACACATCTGCGAGCACGCTAGCATGCGCGTGCACACACACACACACACAGACTGGATGTGGGTAGGGCTGGGAACGGGGGAGCTGAGGTGAGGCCAGGAGGTGAAGAGCTGTTGGTGCGAGCCAGCACGCAGGCTCTTTGTGTCTGCGATGGTGTGTGACACAGGCTATCAGGGCACGTCTGTACACGCGGGCAGGATGGAGCCCGCCCCAGGGACCCAGAGAGGGAGCAGTGAGGGCGGGCAGCCCACAGCACCCGACGCCCTGCACATGGGTGCCCTCATACTTCTGGGGGCCAGGCAGCCCCCGCATCATGTCCCCTTCCCTGGGACCCTGCTGATGGCCCCCCTCAGCTGCTGTAAATGTCCTTTCCTGCCTTCGCCTCCCATGCTTGCACCCCACCCCTCGGCTGGGGAGTTCCCTCCTTCAGTCCCAGGAGTTAATGTCCGCGGAAGATGATGGTCTCCAGTCTGGGACAAGTTTCTGCTCTCTGCCAGCAACCATGAAATCCTGCCCACACCCAACCCAACCCCCACTCCCATCCACTTCTGCCTCCCAGCAGGGCAGCACAGACCTCCAGGTACACAACCTCGACTTCAGATCTTATCTCTGCCTCTTATACTGTGTGACCTTGAGCAATACTTAGGCCTTTCTAAGTTCTAGTTTCTTCTGTTTAGAAGAGGAAAAAAAAGAATAGTGCTCTTGTGAGGATTACATGAGATAACGCATGTGAAGCCCCTTGCCTTGTGCCAACCACAAAGTACCTTCCCTTCCTAGCTTCTTAATGCATGCTCCCAGGGGTAAGGGTTTTGTTTCAAAGCCACAGGGACTTCCCAAGCAGCCCCAACACCTTGAAACCCTAAAGCTGGAAGTGACCTTAGAAGTCCTGTGGTCTAAGCACCTCATCCCTTGTTGTAAGTGAAAACACGAGGCTTGAAGATGTGTAACTTACATTAATAATGGAACCGAGACTAGAACACAGATCCTCTGCTTGACAACCACCAACCTTCAGCTTTCTCCCTTTAGCCAGAGCCAGAGGATATTCACAGTGATGTTCTTGGAAGGTTTGCACCCCCTTGGTTTGGAGGTGAGACTGAGCCCTGAGGTGTGAGCTGGGACAGAGGGTAGAGAGGGAGGGCTCTACAGGACAGAGCCATGTTCCCCTCGAGTCCTGGGGACTTGCAATCCCCAGTAGCAAAGCCAAAGCTCTGGAAAGAGTTGGATCCCCTCAGCACTTCCCTCCCTGCCACTTAGAAGAAGCTTTCATGATCTGTCTCATGTGGTCCCTTGGGGGGTTAACTGCCCCCCCATCCATTGTAAGTAATCAAAGGGTTTCTTCCACCTACACCTTGAAAGGTCACGGCAGGCTTCTCCACTTCTTAATATTTCTGTAGCACAGACCCACAATGCCAGGCAGCTGCCTGTCTCTCCAGACCCCTGTTAGGTAAATTAAAGTGGAGGAAGTCTTGTCGGAGAGCAGGCCTCTGACCTGATTCTGACCTGCCTGGACACTATCTGGATTCCATGCCTGCCTGCAAGTGCAGCAAGTTAGGCAACACTTTAGATAAGAAAGGGAATGCGTGTGTGCTAAGTCACTTCAGTAGTGTCCGACTCTGTTTGACCGCATGGACTGCAGCCCACCAGGCTCCTCTGTCCATGAGATTCTCCAGGCAAGAATACTGGAGTGGTTTGCCTGCCATGCCTTTCTCCAGGGGATCTTCCCGACCCAGGGATCAAACCTGTGTCTCTTACGTCTCCTGCATTGGCAGGTGGGAGTGGATCTTAGAACTCTTGAGCCACTGAGGGTCTGGCTAAGCCCCCAGGGTCTAATGAAATCCTATGATTCATAAGGTGAAACACACAGCATCATTGTAAGAAGGTTAAAGTAAAATCAGAGCTACCTTTTTGCACACAAACTGATGATGATGTCGCTTTGTAGCCTGAGATTATAAGCAGGGAGCCCCCAAAACTGCAATTTGAAGTCTCACCCATGGGGTGAACACACCGCCTGGGACTTCTTCCCAACTGCGACTCTAGATTGCTGTTAATGAGGGACTTCCCAGGACATTGTCTAAGTCTGGATGCTGGTTGGCCCAATTTGGTAATGTATGCGCTGTTACTTTTCACTATTGTTTCCATATTTTTCTTCTTTTAATGACTGTATATTGAAGTTAAGTCAATTAATCCTCTATTAAATATTGAAACTGTTTATTGTGTGTGACGAGTGGTTTCTTTTGTTAAGGAATCCTTTAAACCTGAAACGAAAGTAAAACTTTCCACAAAACAGCCCCACATTTGTCTCTTTATCTGGCTCTGTGTTCTTATCATGCTTCAGTCATGATAAGGACCCCCAGAGCTGAGGAAGACAGGATT
Organism: Capra hircus; assembly: GCF_001704415.2. Classification (NCBI taxonomy): domain Eukaryota; kingdom Metazoa; phylum Chordata; class Mammalia; order Artiodactyla; family Bovidae; genus Capra; species Capra hircus. The sequence continues at coordinate 52,058,171 of NC_030822.1, forward strand.
ATGCTGAAACACAGCCCCTCCCTGGAGGACAGGAGTCCCAGGGGAGGAGCTAAAGGCTGGTTCCCAAGAGGACAGCAGCAATCACGCTCCTTGTGTTTGCTCATCACCCAGGACGGGAAGGTTCCTGGGAGAGGCTAGTGCATGGGCGCATGCCGGAAACTAAGCAAGGGGGAAGGGGAGTGCTGAAGGAGGTGCAGGGGGGATGGATGTGGCAGAAACCCAGGAAAGGAGTACAGCTGGGGAACCCACATGGCAGGAACTTGGAACCAAAACGTAGAAGCATTGCCAGACTCACCTTTCCCATCCCCTCCTGTGGTGACAAAGCAGTCCCCCACCCCCACCCCACCAGCAGGAGGGATACCAGAGCCCAGGGAGGAGGTGGAGGTCAGGACAGGAAATTCAGGTTCCTGAGCCCAGGTCTGTTCTTGCACTTCCTTAATCCTAGAGAGAGGCAGCCAGGAACCAAGGCAAGTTAGAGACTCTTGAGTGCACAGTCACTGCCTACCCTTCAGCAGCTGGCTGGGGAGAGGTTGAGCAATGGAAAGGAGATTTCCTCCAAGGAGTCTTTACAGGCCATTTGTGTCCTGCTCATCAGGACCATGTAGCCTAATCTTCAGGGTCACACCATTCACTCCCTTCTCCAAAAATCATTTGTCCAAGCGTAGTACACATGACAAACATCTAACATGTTTCATTCATTCATTCCTTTAGAGAAGAAAGTCGTAGTCCTTGAAAGCAAGGACTCTGGAGCCAAACTACCTGGCTTGATCAGTGATGGCTGTGTGATCTTGGGCAAGTAACTCAACCCGTCTGTACCTTCATTTCCTCACCTGCAAAGTAGGGACAATATTAATAACTACCTCATAGGAACACTGTGAGGTTTAAACAGGTCAACAAATGTCAAACGCTTAGGATAATGGCCAATACATAGTGAAAGCTAAATAAGTACTAACTGTACTTGTATTTAGTACAAAGTATTATTTATTCAAGCATCAAAAAGTCATTGAGCACTGACTGTGTACTAGATGCTGGTCCGAACTCTGCAATCCTATGATGAGCCATCCAGACATGGTCCCTACCCTCAGGAGATTACATTTTAGTGGGAAAGACAAACATTCAATAATCACTAATAAAATTTACATATTTACAAATTGTGATAAGAGCTGTTAAAGACAAAGACAGAGAGCTATGAGAGCATACAGGGGACCTAACAAATTTGCTATTTGGGGTCTGATGTTCCATCTCATTCTTCCCTGCTCATTCTGACCATCCTGGGGGAGGGGGTGCCATCGCCATCAGCAGGCACCCATTAAGGACAAAGCTCATCTGTGCCCTTCACAGTTCTGGCCACAACCATGCCCACCACTCATTCTCTGCGTGAGAAGCCCAGGTAGGCTGAGTCCCCATCGCCCTGCCTGCCACCACCACTACCCCATTTCCGGATCTGCTTCTGAGCAGAGCCAAAGTCCTGCTCTGGGTACTTACGGTGTCCAATCAAGAGCAATTGCTCAGAAGGTCATGACTATCAGTCAGGGGTCCAACCCACTAGAGAAGACTCTTGAGAGTCCCTTGGACAGCAAGGAGATCAAACCAGTCAATTCTAAAGGAAATAAACCCTGAATATTTATCGGAAGGACTGATGCTGAAGCTGAAGCTCCAGTATTTTGGTCACCTGATGTGAAGAGCCAACTCATTGGAAAAGACCCTGATGCTGGGAAAGATTGAAGACAAAAGGAGAAGAGGGCAGCAGAAGATGAGATGGACATGAACTTGGGCAAACTCTGGGAGATGGTGAGGGACAGGAAGGCCTGGCATGCTGCAGTCCATGGGGGTCGCAAAGAGTCAAACATGACTTAGCCACTGAACAACACCTGCTCCCTTAGAAATGGTCCTAAATCTAATATCTAGCCAGAAAGATGAAGCAAAGTATTGTGCTAGGAACATTACAATTCCTTTAGCAAATGTATTTCAGTTGTCTCTCTTAATCATCACAACTTCATGAAGTTGGTATTATTATTATCAGATCTATTTTACAGAGAAGGAAACTGAGGCTCTGAAAGGTTAAATCACTTTCCCAAGGTCACACAGCTTATTCATTGGAACAGCTAGGGCCCTGACCTGAGTCTGCTTGACTCCAGATCTGAAGTCTTAAAAAAGCATAGTAAGATTTTTTCAATAGCATGAGTAACAATACAATAGCTAACACTTATATAACACTTTCTATGTGATAGGTACCCTTTTATACACTTAATGTCATTAAATCATTTAACCCTCACAATAACCCTACAAGGAAGATGCTATGGTTATTCCCATTTTACAAGCGAGGAAACCAAGGCACAGAGAGCTTAAGCTGTGTGCCCAGGTCCATTTAGATGAGTCATAAGGTCAAGTCAATCATGATGAGGGTCACAGAATGGTGGGGTGTAACGAGCTTAGCAGCCTTATGTGGAGCCTGAGGGAGAAAGGGATGAGCTCACCGCTGCGGCAGAGCCACTGGACCTGGGCAGAGCCTGTATCTCTGCCCCCTGCAGCCTCTCTCACCCACCTGCCTCCAAGGATGCATGTCTAGGCTTCCCTTCGGACCTGCTGTCCCATCCCCTCTCCTGGGTTCACCCGTGTGAGCCAGGGCGTGGACACCACTCCATCCAACTCTGTGCTTGGGACTCACCACCTGGCTCTGGGCCCCCATCAGAAGGCTCTATCAGCAACTGAGTCCGGTGAGGCTGCGAGTCCAGGGCTGCTCTGCCCACAGTGATGGAAGAAGCAAAGAGAGCAGGTCAGCTGATGGCCAGCTCCGAGGCCTCAGGGCAGGATGGCCCTTCCACACCACTTCGGTCTCTTCCTCTAGAAGGTGACCTCAACCCTAAAAAACCAGACCCGAGGCAGAGCAGGAGCTCAAACCATGCAGTGTCACAGCTCCCAGCCTGAGGAATTTCAGACAAACAGCTCTCCTGTTCCCGAGTTCTCCTCCCTCCCATTCCAGCTAAGTCTCTGTCCTTCTCAGGCCCTTCAGGACCAGCCCTTCCCCCAAGAACAGGCTCACCTCCATCCTCATCACAGGAAGAGCATGGGGTGCTGAACCAGGGAAAGGAGAGGGCATGGATTAAAGGTACCAAGGACCTGGGGAGCTGCAGAATTCATTTCACTTTTGTCCTTGCATCTGTGGCACCATCCTGTCAGTACCACCAGGGCCATGGGGCCCTCCTTCTTGGCTCTGCATGGCTTCTGAGAGCTCAGCCTCCTGAAGAGAGAAGGGTTTGATCGGGGGTTACCCCAGTGGGAAAAGGGGAGCCCTGTCAGCAGGAGGGCCAGCTGATGTGGGAGTGCAGAGGGAGGGGAGCAGGGGCAGGGCGGTGAGCTGCCCGCAGCCCCACAAGGCCACTTGCTGCTGTTTCTCCCTCCTCCGGCCCCCGGCTTGAGTCTCCAGAGGCCTTGTGTGGAGGACAGAGCAGAGATGAAGAGGAAGGAGCCGCTGCATGAGGCAGAGAGGACCCCATGGACTAGCTACTGACTTGAGTGGCCCCCATGGACAGGAAAGCAGGGCCTGCGTGGGTTGGGGTGGGAGCTGCAGATCCTATTGAGGACATGCCCTCCCTCCAAGTGGCTTAGAAACATCTAGATGAAGCCTTGCGCTGAGCTGGCATGTTTCTACCTCCCAGCTGGACCACAAAATAGGAGGAAACATCCATAAAGTACCCGAGCCGCCTCTGAGGCCCCAAGCCCTGCCAAGGGGCTGCTGGTTCCCCTCTAATTGATCTTAATTTCCATGATTTGCGGGTCCCAGGCTCACCAAGGGCCCATTCCCCACCGTGATGGATGGCAGGAATAGTCGGCCTGGTGAGCTGGCTCCCAGGGGCTCTGGGCCAGTACAGCAGAGTCCTTCAGGGTGCAGGACAACCCAGGCCTTCACCTGAGCCCTCTCTTGCCAGGTCACTGCCGATCTGTGTGATGCCTCTGTGCAAAGGAGAAAACAGGTGCCTCTTTCTCCAAATGGACACAGGCCCCACCCCGGAGTATGGCCTGTGAGAAGGGCATAGGCTGGATTTCAGCCCCTGTCCACCTCTTGACTGAGAATCCTTGCACAGTGTACAACCTGCCCACCTGCACAGAGCTATTAGACTTCAGGGAGTACACCCACTGAAGGAGCCTAATAGACAAGTCTTGACCTCTCATTTCACTAGTGAGGAAGTACAGACCCAGGAAGGAAGGGTCATTCAGCCACGGTCACACACCAGGCTGGAGGCAGACCCAAGACCAAAGATCCAGGCATCCCAACTCCCAATCTAGGGCCTCTCCCTCCCCCTACTCTATCCAGTTCTCACTCTTGGGGACAGATGGCAGAGCCGAAACAGCAGGAGAGCTCCTGAAAGCAGCGCCTGGGGAAGCCTTCTTGCACTAATTAGAGGAGAAGTGATAACCTCATCCCAAACTCTGTCTAGACATAAAATTGAACATAAAACTCTCTGAACCGTGTACCACCTAACCCTTGGCTGGTGTGCAACGTGAATATAGCTCTTCCCCAGTTATTCCCTGTCCACAGCCTCATCTATCCTAGGCTACTTCACTGTCCGGATGTCCCCGAATGTCTGTCTAGGCTAGTACATCTGTCTTAGCATGGGAACTCCCAAATGAATTTCTAGCTTCTGGAGAACTCCTGTGCACAGACAAAGGCTCAGAAGATGACTTTTAATTTATACCAAGGTGAAGACAGTGGTGATAGAGGAGGAAAGGAGTTGGCAGAAGAAGAGAGAGGAAAAGATGAAGAGCAGTTCCTAATGCATTAGTTTCTTGTCCTGGGATCCCAGTTGCCTGTAACATGACTGAGCTGTGCTTCAGGAAATGGTGGTGAAGATACACACCTGTGCGGGTGCATTCTCTCTCTCATTCTCTGGGTGCTGCCTGCAGTATAATGTGGTGATTAACCTCAGGTGGAGCCAGACTTCCTGGTTCTGAATCCTGGCTTTGCCACTACCTGGCTGAGAAACTTCAGGCAGAGGACTTAACCTTTCTGTCTCTCAGTTTCTTCCTCTATAAAATGGGCTAACGACAAACATGACCTCAAAGAATTTTCTGAAGATTATAAGGGTGAATTTATGGGCAACACTTAATGTAGTGCCTGATTGATAGCAGGTATGCAGTAAACACTGGCTGTAACATATATATTGGGGTGCTGTTTCTTGACACCTTGTCTTGGCCCTGTTTTCCTACAGTGTTAGGTGGGCAGGGGTGGGAGGAGATTGTCCAGGCTGCCTGGAACAATTCCCAACTCAGTATTCCAATTGTCTAAGCAGAGATGGACTTCCTTAAGAAGTAGTGAGCTCCCTGCCACCAGGAACAATCAAGTGGAATCCAGATGAACATTTGGCATGGATGTGGCAGAAGTAGGGTGAGGGTGGAGGGGTCTCTTCCAAAGGCCCTTCCAAGCTCAAAAACTATGACTATATGAATAAATGTGCATCTCCTGGCACCCACATGGGCACAGCCTTGCATACAAGTGAGGGCATACATTCAAGGGTGCACTCTCCACACTGACTTTGGGGACCAGAAAGAAGTATTTTATGCCAGGCAAGCCAGCGTCCCCAGCCAGCCCCTCCCTTAGCACCTGACCTATTCCTGTGTACACACAGCAGCCAGGTGGCAGGCAGGACCTTTCAGGGAGGCGCTGAGTGGGATTTCAACAAACCTGTTCCCTACCACTCCCAGTTGTCTTTTTACAGGCACCCACTGCCAACCTCCCCACCCCCACAGCAGGCCAGCTCCAAGACAGCGCAGGAGCAGGTGGCCAGGCATGGGACAAGGTAACTGGGCGTTGGTTTTGCCTCTGATGTAGGTGGACTGATTGGGAAGCTAGGGCAGTCCTGGGAATGCTGGCCTCAAAAGCACCAGGGCGTACAGAATTTGGACGCTACAAGGGGTGGTTCAGTTCAGTTCAGTCGCTCAGTCATGTCCAACTCTTTGTGATCCCATGGACTGCAGCACACCAGGCCTCCCTGTCCATCACCAACTCCCAGAGTTTACTGAAACTCATGTCCATTGAGTTGGTGATGCCATCCAACCATCTCATCCTCTGTTGTCCCCTTCTCCTCCTGCCTTCAATCTTTCTCAGCATCAGGGTCTTTTCCAATGAGTCAGTTCTTTGCATCAGGTGGCCAAAGTTTTGGAGTTTCAGCTTCAGCATCAGTCCTTCCAATGAATACCCAAGACCGATCTCCTTTAGGATGGACTGGCTGGATCTCCTTGCAGTCCAAAGGCCTCTCAACAGTCTTCTCCAGCACCACAAAATTTGGATGCTACAAGAGGTAAGGACTTCCCTATTGCAGAAGGAATGAAAAAAGAATTTGTAGGAGGGTCAGATTAGAATTGGAAAAGACCCTGATGCTAGGAAAGATTGAGGGCAGGAGGAGAAGGGGGCAACAGAGGATGAAATGGTTGGATGGCATCAGTGGACATGAATTTGAACAAACTCCAGGAGACAGTAAAGGAGAGGGCAGCCTGGTGTGCTGCTGTCCATGGGTCGCAAAGAGTCAGACACGGCTGAGTGACTAAACAACGACAGATTAGCAACCCCCCTTCCAGCCAAACCTATTCCTACCCCTGCCTTGTTCTGACTAGCACCCCACCTCACACAGTCCCCCAACACTTCCCCTGGGTGCTGTGTGCCATCCATTAGCCATTCTGTGCAGAGGGCCAAGTGCAGATAAATCAGAGCAGCAGCACATTCAAACCTTCCTATCAGCCCAGGGTGCACTGCTGTATATTATTTGTCTGCAGCAGCTGCAACAGCAGTTCTTCCTTCCTGACAATACTGGCCTCGCCTGGTATTAAAAAGGGCCCCTAAGTGCCAGGAACACTTTGCTAGGAGAGGAGACCACACACTGGGGGGAATGAGGAACTGGGTCAGCCTGGGATGAACCTTTTGCTCCTGCACTGGTCCAAAGGTGGATACAAAAATTAGGCGGGGGAAGGGAGGGAGGAGAAGGCAGAACAGGAGGGGGACAAGGAACCTCCCAAGGATGCAGAGAGCTTTCCCTGAGGACCAGTGCACCAGTCTCCGCTCTGCAGGAGGCGGTGTGTGTGTGTGTGTGTGTGCTGCACATCCCCTCCAGCTTCCCTACCACAGCCCAGCTACTCTTCCCAATCAATGGCCTCTTTGTGGCTGAGAAGGTAGGGGGAGGGTGGGGTGGGGGGAAGCCACATTATAGGCACCTGGGCGCACACGACCCTAGCTTGCTACCCTCGGGTCCAGGGCTCCCAAGAAGGGTCTCCATACCTCTGGACCTGCAAGATAAGGCAGTCAGGAGCAGCAGCTGGAGTTTCCCTGACTTCCGGAGGCAGTCGTCCGTCCCACAGCCCCGGGAAGACGAGCTCTCCCTGGGCCCATGCCCGCTAGGTGGCGCTGGGCAGTCGTGCTCCTCCCATCCCCCCCCCCCCCCCCCCCCCCCCCCCGCCAGGCCACCCCAGCAACTTTGGAGGCCCCAGGACGCCTGGAGGTGAGCATGGGTGGCTGGTGCATCAAGGTTGGGCAGGGAGAGAGGAGCCCATTCCCTCTCTCATTTATTCATGTCCAAGGAATTTATAAGGCCTCAGTCCTCAGGAACTGAGGATGCCCTTCTCTCTCTTTTAAATTGAAGCATAGCTGATTTACAATATGGTGCTCGTTTCAAGTATACAAACAAGTGATTTAGTTATTCACATATATATGTCTGCCTGCTCAGTGGCTCAGGCATGTCTGACTCTCTGTGACCCCCCTGGACTGTAGCCTACCAGGCTCCTCTGTCCATGGGGTTTCCCAGGCAAGAATACTGGAGTGGGTTGCCATTTCCTACTCCAGGGTACTTTCCTGACCCAGGGATCAAACTCAAGTCTCTTGGGCCTTGGCAGGCAGATTCTTTACCACTGCACCACCTGGGAAGATTCTTTACCACTGCACCAATCTGAATATACTTCAGATTCTTTTCCTTTATAGGTTATTACAAGGTATTGAATATAGCTCCCCGTGCTACACGGTAAGTCCTTGTTTATCAAGTCTATACACAGTAGTGTGTATCTGTTAACCCCCAGCTCCAACTGTATCCCTCTCCACCCTTTCGCTTTTGGTAACTATAAGTTTGTCCTCAATGTCTGTGAGTGAGTTTCTGTTTTGTGAATAAGTTTCCATTGTATCATTTTTTAAAAAATTCCACATATAAGTGATATTTGTGATGTGTGATATTTGTCTTTGATTTATTTCAGACTTAGTATGATAATCTTTAGGTCCATCCATGTTGCTGAAAATAATGTAATTTCACTATTTTATGACTGAATAATATTCCATTGTATGTGTACATATATACATATATATATACATTTCCACATCTTTGTCCATTCATCTGTCGATGGTGCACGTCCTGCTCTTGAAGTTCTAAATGCCCCACTCCTCCAGAAGCCCACAACCTCAGAGAGACAAGAGATCCAGGAAATGTGAATCTGAGGTAATCTGTGCCAAAGGCCAAATGGAAGTACAGCCGGTGCTCTGAGTTCAGAAACAGCTGTGGGAGGAGACAGAACAGAGGGTCTGGTAGGGGTTATCTTGACCATTCTGCTCTGGACCAATCAGATGGGTGAGAGTCATCCATCCCTTCCAGGGCCAAGCATGGCACTAGACCCTGAGCATTTGATTGTGGCTGGGTAACACAGTCCCTGTCCTCAGAAAGTGTGCAGATGTGTGAGGGAAAGAAACACCAGGCAGCTAACTACACAAATAATTAACTGTCATACATGATCAGGTGTGTGCTTCCCAGGTGGCACTAGTGGTAAAGAACTTGCCTGCCAATGCAGGAGATGTCAGAGACGCTGGTTTGATCCCTGCGTCGGGAAGATCTCCTGCAGAAGGGCAGGGCAACCCACTCCAGTACTCTTGCCTGGAGAAGCCGCATGGACAGAGGAGCCTGGCGGGCTACAGTCCACAGGGACACACAGAGTCAGAAACAACTGAAGTGACTTGGCATGCATGCACCTGTACAAGTGTACAGAGACTTAGGGGGAAGCTTCCGCTCTCACCTTGGGTTGCCTGCTCCAGTCCCAACCAGGGTTGGAAGCAGAAAGTTTACATTATAAAGAACATAGGCCGCTCCCGCTTAGCAGACAGAGGAAACAGTTGCCTAACATCCAAAGCACAATCAAGGCTAGGGTGACAGTTTTCCTCTGGGTAAACTGGAAAAAGAACCAATGTTTGCTGAGTGCTTAGTTCCAGGCACCAGCCCGGTTGGTGGCTTCTCATTTAGTCTTCACTTCACTCTGTGGAGTGGATGTTAAGCCCACTTTACAGAAAAAGAGACTGAGGCTCAGGAAGGTTAAGGAACTGGCCCAGTTTGCCAAAAGCCAGTCTGAGGAGCTAGGATTGAAATCCATAACTACCGGGGTCCTAATTCCACTCCTCTGCTGTAACTCGCTGCCTCTGGGGCCATGTCTGGATGCCCAGCCGGGGGCCAACAAAAAGAGTACAGGGGAGGGGAGAGAGAGAGAAAGAAAGAAAAAGGAGCCTGGCAGGCTAGGATGTCACCAGATCAGGGCTCCCGTCACCACCTCCTGTTCACATAGCCAGCCCCTTCTCAACATCCTGACCAAACCACCACCCGCTTAACATTCTGCTCAGTCTCCATTCCGTTCCAACTCCAAATGTTTATCAACACATGCTGTAATATAATCAGCTCCTGGGAAAATACACACCAGGTAATGGATGCTGACAAGAGTGTCAAACAGATGTCCCCTCCCTGTCCCTCCCTCCCTCCCTCCCTCCCAGCCAGAGCCGGCACACCCAGGAGGCTGGGGAACGCCTCTTGCCACGCCACCCCTCCAGCCCCGGCAAGGGAGGCCCTCCTTCCACAGTGGGGCACGGTGCCGGGGGCTCACACACCTCATCTCATCTCATCCTCATGGCAGCACCTTAAGGGTGGTCTTACGGTGCCCATTTTACAGATGCAAAAACTAAGGCAGGAACTAAGATGATGGAGCTGGAGTGAAGCAACAGCACCAGAGGAAGCACAGGAAGGGAGGATCGCCCTGCCTGCTCATTCACCAGGAGGCCGCCTCCCCTGTGGAGTACGGGCCTTTGAAGAAAGCTGTCTCATCACTTTCAAAGTTCTTGGATCCGAGACCTCAGGGCCTGGCTTCCATGGACTTGACAGGCCAGGTGTCTGGCTGGCAGTTTGTTGTGCATTTCTGTCCCAGCCAGGTTGGGGAGGATGCTGAACGGGTCCTAACGGCTTAGGACAGGGCAAAAGAGACAGGCTTGGGCTGCAGTGTGGCAGGAGAGAGGGGTCTGAGGGAGGCTGAGGTGGCTTTGTTGTCCTTTTTCTCTCCCTTTCTCCTAGAACCAGAGCTCAAGGACCCAAGGGCCAGCTCAGACAGAGGTGAGAGGAAGTGCACGGAGCTGGAGACAGCCCAGATGGGACAGCCCCCCCACCCCACCCTGGACCTCTGGCCCTCTGGGATCAGCTGTCCGTAGCTGGATAATCCTAAAGGAAATCGGCATTTGCTTTTCCCTCCAACACAGCCCTTACAGATGCTCCTTTCATCTGACAGGAGTTGTAAACGAGATTTTATGGGATTTCTAATGAAGACGGCTTCCCTTTATCAGTCTCCAATTCCCACTCCTCAGCCTGGGTCAGCTCCAGAAAGTGTTCCGACCAGGAATCCAGAATCTAGCACCAGGCCCCCTGCCCCGCCTCCAACCCCCCCACCCTGAGTACTGCTTCCCACAGCCACAGCTAGAAGCTGTCAAACGGGCCTCGGAGGCCATGGGAAGCTCACCTCGATGGAGAAGTCAGAGCTGGGTTCCAGGCTGCCTCCCAGATGGTGTATTTAACCTCTCTAGCTTCTGCTTCTTCAACCGTAAACCTGGGGTAATAATGCCTGTTCCACCCACCTACTTCACCAGGCCGCTGTGAGGATCATATGAGATTATAGCCCTGAAAGGCCTTTGAAAAATATAAAGCAATCACCCAGCCTGGTTTGGCTATTATTATTATTGCTGTTGTGATTGTGTGTGGGTGCAGCTGGGAAAGTCGATTATGGCAACTTGTGTGTCTCTGAGAGGGAGCTTGTTTGTAGGCACAGGGGTATATGTACCAGGTTCGTGGAAAGATGGAGTTCCTGTGTCAACATCTGCCTTTAAAGATGCCTATGGGCAAAGTATGTGGCTGTGAGTGTGTCGGTACACGGGCACTCATTCAAGTGTCTTAGTATAATATCACATCAAATGTAGCAGTATAATAACCCTATGTGCCAGGCGTTTCACTGAACACGTGGGGGTTGGGCCCGTGTAGGTGTACAGGCATCGACGTGAGGCTGGCTATGGAGCAACTGTGACATCTGTGTGTCAGTGCTGGGCGAGTGTCATGTAACATGTACCTATTCGTTTCATGCACATAGCAGGGAACCTCTCTGTGTGCTTGCCTGAGTTTCAGGGAATCTGAGTGTGTGTACACAAGTATGGGTGTGCACATACATGCTTATGAGTGCACAGCCATGCTTGCACACCCAGATACAGCTCCTTGTACCTGGGTCAATGGTGTTAACTGATTTATCAGCCACCTGGGCTGCGGGGGACCCCACATGCCCTGAGCTCATTGTCACGCAGCCATCAAGCCCACACACCCCACTGTGGTGGCAGCAGTGTGCCTGGAGGGGCCACCATGCTACTCTCTGGAGCCCTGGTCTGTGCCAGGCAGGAGGGCCCCTGCCAGTGGAAGGTACAGATTGACTATTCCATGCTTGAAGCCACAGGAGCACTCAGCAGATGGACCAGACCTGGGGGGCGTGGGAGCGGAAAACAGCTGGGGCCGTAGGTCCAGAGGACAGGGCTATAACAGGCCAGACCCAGTGCCTGGCCCAGAGCAACATCTTGCCATAATAGGGGTGGGATGCTGAATGGGCTTCCCTGGTGGCTCAGACAGTAAAGAATCTGCCTGCAATGCAGAAGACTCAAGTTCGATTCCTTTGTCAGGAAGATCCCCCGGAGAAGGGATAGGCTACCCACTCCAATATTCTTGGGCTTCCCTGGTGGCTCAGACATTAAAGAATCTGCCCATGGAGGAGACCTGGGTTCAATCCCTGTGTTGGGAAGATCCCCTGGAGGAGGGTATGTCAACCCACTCCAGTATTCTTGCCTGGAGAATCCCCATGGACAGAGGAGCCTGGTGGGCTACAGTCCATGGGGTTGCAAAGAGTCAGACATGACCGTGTGTCTAAGCACAGATAAGTGGCCAGGTGTGAAATGTCCTTGCTTTCTCTGTTGCGTCTGCCATGGCTCCTCACTGACCTCAGGATTAAGTCCAAACTTCACTGTTTAAGGCCCACACCACCTGGGCACACACCTCCTAGCCGTAACCCCTCAACACAGCCCTCGTCCCCTTGCACTGCACCCATGGGACTGAACTCTCAGTCCTTGGATGCACGCAGCCCCCTGGGCCATCTAACTGCCTTTCCTTCTGTCTGATTTCTCCACAGGGTATCTCTAACTAGCCTGTCCTCACCCCTCAGGGCTCAGCTCACCTCCACGGGAAAGCTTCCCTGACTCTTTCTGACCCCTTAGATTAGGGAAGGGTTCCCATTCACTGGACATTCCCCTGGGGGCCTAGATTTCCTTATCTTCCCACTTTCTAGTAGAGCCTTTCTTCCGCATTAGACTTTGGTCTCAGCCTCAACGGGGGTGTGAACATGTCCATGGCTTCATTCCAATGCCTAGGTCATAGGTGGTGCATGAATACTTAGTGAATGGATTATTGTTAAAAGCCTTTGAGAGAGAGTGCTTGCCTCAAGCGCTCCATGTATACACATCACAATGTGCGTATAATGTGTGTATAAACATGCTCCTGGGCTTTCAGTTCTCAAGGCTGGGGAGAATCATCCCTCCCACTATGGCCTCCCCTCATCCCACCCAGCCAATAAGCATCATCACCATCATCCCCAGCTGGGTTGAAGATGGTACAGTTTACAAAGTGCTTTTACAAAGGTCTTGGCAGTCACCAGCATCCTTTTACACACGACGAAACTGAGCACAGAGAGGTTAAAGCGTCTCATTCACAGGGGACCAGCTCACTCTGGTTTGCCCAGGACTCTCCTAGTTTTAGCACTGACAGTGTCCTGGGGACCCCCTCGGTCGTAAGTAGACAGAACACGACAGCTGGTCACGCTTCTTGTCTAGAATATAAACCTAGGACGCCTGACTCCAAATCACGTGACTGTTCCCTGACTGCCTCCTGAGGGTCCTTAGAATTCAATGGCCTGCCCTTTGGATGTCCCCTCCAAGCCACTTGGCACTGTCCTGGAGCACCTCTTCTCAGAAGCAGGTGCTCAAGGAGTGCAGGGCATTAATATTAACCTAAATCAAATACAATTGAGAGAGAGGCTTATTTCTGGAGGGAAAGCACTTTATGTAACATAGAAAAAATTAAATCTATTATTAAAATAACTTCATGATAATATTAAAGCAAATTTTTGGAATTAAAAAAACTTCACTCAAAAAGTTTTCATCTCTCCACATTGCCTTTGCAGTCTTCTCTCTCTCAGTGTGTTTTTTACAGAACTGAAAAGAAGTGCAAGCATCATGTTTGTTCCCTTCTTCACTTCACATTACTGAACTCTTGTTTAGATTCGCTTCCTCTGAGTCTTCCATGTCACTAACACCCATTAGCCTAAATCACAGGGAGCCTGGGCTCAGGGCCGCTTCCTTCCTGAAAAACCCCTTTCTCAGCAGGGCTTGCTAGCTCAGGGCCCCAGCTGGGCTTCTGCAGGTTGCCATGTAAACACCATCTTTGTGCATGTGTGCTGTTTGCAGGGCAGAGGGACACAGCTTTCATCTGATCCTGAAAAGATCAGCACCCTTGAGAAGAACATTCAGACTCACATCCACTCCCAGGGTGAGCATCCACCATGCACTTTCTCTGCAGGGCTTGGGCTGATCCAGGAACTCTCCTCCTCCCTCTGTTCCATTTCTTGGCTTCCATATGGCTCTCAAAAAAAAAAAAGGTTCCTCTCAATGAGTAGTCCCTCCTGATAATTATCCTGACCCCAGATCTAAAGGGGCCTAGAGAATACTATGAACAGAGGAGCCTGGCAGGCTACAACCCATGGGGTCGCAAAAAGGTGGACATGACTGAGCAACTGAGACTTTCTTTTTTCAGATCTAAAGTCACTGTCGACTGGGAAAAGACTGTGGGTGGGAGGTTGAGTGCCTTCTTCCTTTCCGTAAGTCTTTTTCCCTTTCACCTCCTTCAGCATCAGGAAAGCTCCAGGCTGGAGTTCACCCATCCTCTTGCCATCTCTTGGTCCATGCAGATCCTCACCGAAGCTCTCTTCTCAGCACCGCAATTGAGTTTGAAGTATTCCCACCCCAAATCAGGAATGATCCTGCTGTCACGTCCACAATTCCTTAGGATTTTGGATGTGCTGATTCAGAGGAACACCTGGATTTGCCTTCGGGAGTTCCATCTTTCTAGACAATTGGGTGGTTCAAGAGGGAACTGGGGCCTTTCAGCCATCACTCAGAGCTCCAGCCCCAGAGCCACGGAGATCCTTGGGAAACCATGGCCGAGAGGCTAGCTGCCTGTTAGCCATCGAGGTACCACTTTGACACAGTAGATCATCGAACCCGGGGGCAGCTGCTTTCAGCTGATCTGTGGTCTTCCAGATCAATGGCGGCCATGGCAATAGAGAGGCTCTGCAGGGATCTCTGCAAGAATAACAATAATTAGATGTTGCTAAGCACTGTGGGATACAGAGGCACCATCATAATCACCACAGCTACCAGGGTGATGATAACAGTAATTAAATGCTGTGGTTTTCCCAGCCACCCCACCCCCCGCCCCGGGAACACTGCCTGGGGTGAGGCTGGCCTGTCAGATTAGGGAAGGGGGCACCCATGCCAGAGGCTTCTCTCTGGAGCTGGTTGGGGCTTGAGGCACACACTTCCTCCATGAGATTCTTCTCCTCCTCTTCTCTCCCCCTGCCCTCAGCCTCAAATGACCCCAGATTGGGGACCAGGGTCACAGGAGAGGGGGACCCCCACTCAGAATATCACTGTAATGCAGGTTCATCTCGTCATATCAACAGATTTCAGGGGGTTGGGGGATCTTGGGGACTTCTTAATGGGACTCCCCTCACATCAAAGTGAGCTTTATTAGCCAATTACTGAAAGATAGAGAGGGGCCTGGGAGACGGATAGGAGGGCACGTCTTTATTGTATTGACTTTGAGCCTCTCCCAAGCCCCACAGCTGTCTCTCTGCAAGAGTCCATGGAAGCCAAGGGAGGGCGGTAGGGACAGTTTCCTGGGGAGGGCAACTTCCTCTTGTCTCTGTCTAGTCCTTGCCCTCAGCTGTTGAGAAGGTGATAAAGGTGAGCCAGAGGGCCAGTTCTTTGAGGTGTCATTTCAGTAGTCACTGAGTCTGAGTCAGGACAGAAGGTGGAATTCATCCAATCCCTCCCCACCCAGGGCAACAGTCCCATCCAGGGCGCCCCGATAAATGTACCTGGGGCTTCAGTCTGAAAAGGGATGGGGTGTTGGTTCCATTGTTCCACTGATGGGGTTCCCTAAACAATCTTCCTTAGACTGAGTTGAAATCTGCTTCCCTGACTGCATGCACTCACTGGCCATGATTCTCCTCAGTGAAAGTACACAGGATAGGTTGCTCCTTTCCCTTTCGGGGTTTTGGAAGCTTGCTAGTCACACCATCCTTCCACCTCCTTCTCCTTTATGAGATCCGAGGCCACCTTCCAGCCTCTCTCTCAGGTGAACTCCAGCTCCTACTTTACTGCCACCACCTTATTATTAACTTCCCTGCTTTCTACTCCCGAAAATTCCATCTTCGCTGCTCTCTTCACCTCCCTCCAGGGTCAGAGAAAGATGAGTCCTCTCCTTTGCAAGGCTGACCCTCCTCCACCTTAGTCCCACCAGACACGCCTCTTGCAGGACCTGCCCACGACAGCACACCTCCTTTTGCTTCTCCCACTTGTTTTGCCAATCCTTGCCATCCACTAGCTCTCTTCCTCCTGCCTCAAGATGCTCAGGAACTTTTGATTTCCCATCACCAAGGAGGAAACAAGCCCCTTGGTCTCTGTTGTTCTAATCCTCTCCAAGCTTCTGATCCATTTCGCTGATTCAGTTCACCACCAAACTCGTCAAGAGCAGGGTGGACACCAGCTGCCTCTGCTTTTTCACCTTCCACCCCCTTCTCCTCCCACTTTGATATGGGTTCTGCTCTACCCCCAACACCATTCTCCCAAAAGTCACCGGTCTTTTTGCCACTGTATCCAATGACCTCCTCTGATTCCCACCTGCTCTCTGCAGCGTCAGACGCTGTTGGCAACCTCCTCTGTTAAATTCTCTCCTCACTTGGCTTCCATGACAACCCGCTCTCCTTGCTTCCCTCCTCCCTCACTGACCAATCCTCATCTGTCTGTCCTACCCACATTATTGCCAGATTCATCTCCTGGAAGCACAGTTCCGACAGCTCTATGCAACACATAATATACAAGGTAATAATATGTCTTAGGGTTCAAACTTTTTAAGCAGCAGAATCCATTAAGAAGCTTTCTCAGAAGCCTAATATTTAAAGAGCATGGTAACAGTGTGCTGGGACTTCCCTGGTGGTCCAGTGGCTAAGAATCTGCCTTCCAGTGCAGGGGACATGAGTTCAATCCCCGGTCAGGGAACTGAGATCTCCTGTGCCGTGAGGCAGCTAAGCCTGAGTGTCACAACTAGACAGAAGCTTGCAAGCTGCAACCAAAGAAGCCTGCATGCCACAACTAAGACCCAATAACAAATAAATAAGTGTCATGATGTACAGAAAGAAAGAGTGAAATGAAACAGGATGCTCTTTAAACATGGTTCCTATTGAAGCAGGGAATGGAGATTCCGGGAAATTCTAGGGCTTTCAAACCACAGTTGGAAAGCCACTGAAAAAGTTAAATTCCTCAGTCCGCAGATAAGAAAACGGGCCCAGAGAGGAGAAGTGATTGGTAGAAAGTGGCACAGGATGTTAGTCAATCAACACATTTTCACTTAGTGCCTACCGAGGTGCATTCTAGGTGCCAACAATAAAGCTGGGACAAGACCCAAGTAGTCCTGCCTGGGAGGGGCTGGCAGCCCAGGGGGGTGTGAACCACATATTATAAACTACTGAAGTGATCACAAGGATGCAAAGGAAACTGAGGGAGCATTTAGGAAGGGACTCGCCTGGTCTGAAGGGCAGAGTGAACCACCCTGGGCCCTAAAGGGCATATAAGCAGCTGGTCAAAAGAAACGGAAGAACCTTGGAGCAGATGGAACAGCGCAGGTGAAGGCTGAGGAAGCCAGTTTGGTGGCCAGAATCCCAGGAAAGCCCAGCAACTCTGACTCAACACCCTGGAGCAGAATGACAGTGGGTGAGAGTGCAGCCCCACCAGCCTCCTGGGGACTCGACACTCATCTCAGAGGCTGACTGGCCAAGGAAGTGTTCTCAGGCATTGGGACCTAATAATCTGTATTAGAAGACAATTCGATGCTAAATGCAACGTGGCATTGCTGATTGGATCCTGGAACGTAAAACAGACATTAGTGGAGGAACAAGACATCTGTAGTTGAGTTAATAGTATTATACCAATGCTTATTCCTTAGTTTTGACAAATGTATCACGGTTATGTAAAATGTTTATATTAGAGGAAGCTGGATGAAGGACATGTGAGAGCTCTGTACCATTTTTGCAACTCTTCTGTAAATCCAAAACTAGTTTAAAATAAAAAAGCCTTAAATATATATATATATATCCCTCTGGCACCATTGCAGAGAGCAGCGAAACTGGATGTGGGGAGAGAGGTTATAGTAATAATGATGACTAACACTAAAACAGTCCTTCCTGTTCACTAGGCATTGTTCCAAGCACTTAATGTGTTTAACTCATTTAATCCTCCCAACTCCATGAGGTAAGTACTTTATTTGCCTTCCTTTTACACATGAGGCAGCTGAGCACAGACAGGTTAAGTCAGTGGCCCAAGGACACACAGCTGCTGAGTGGCAGAGCTGGGAGTTTAAGGATTCAACTCCAGGCAGTCCAGCTCCAGAGTCCCATGTGCTTGACCATCACATTGTACACCCTCCCCTCAGTGTGCACTGGCTACACTGCCCGAGGACATTGCAAGGATCAGGGAGAAACCATGAGCATGAGGACTAGGGTGAGACCAATAGAAACGGAGCCAAGTCACTAGACTTAAGACATGTGTTGGAGGCACACTCAGCTTCTGCTTTTGAATTGGAATATGGTAGTTGGAGAGGGGCTTCCCACATGGCGCTAGTGGTAGAGAAGCTGCCTGGCAATGTAGGAGATGTAAGAGACATGGGTTCCATCCCTGGGTCAGGAAGATCCCCTGGAGGAGGGCATGGCAACCCATTCCAGTATTCTTGCCTGGAGAATCCCATGGACTGAGGAGCCTGGTGGGGTCACAAAAAGCTGGACACAGAGTAAAGTGACTTAGCACGCACACATGCCCACACTCTCAGTTGGAGAAAAGGGAAGAAGCAAGAATAACCCCTGGGCTTCCTTCTAGTTTAACAGTAAGGACCAGAAACTTGGTCCTGTGTTTCTTCTCATCACTGAGAGAAACACTCCAGACCTTTCACAGTCTTGTGTGTAGTGACAACCTACCTGTCGCTTTCTCTTATTATCTTCAAAATACAAAGCAAACTGGACCACCTGCTGCTCCCCAACAGGCCCCGACCTCTCCCACCTCCATGTTCGTGTACAAGCTGTTTCCTTCACCAAAATTCTCTCCTCCATCTCCCTGGGTCCAAATCTGATCCACCCTTCAGGGCCACCTCTTCCAGGAAGACTTCTGTGCTCTCCACAGTGAGAAGAATTCAGAGTCTCTGGATGCTGACATTTTTTTCCTTTGGTTCTCTTTGGCACCATGCAACCTCCATCCTATAATATAGTTATTTGGGTAGGGTCTTGGCTCTTGCTTACTTTGGTATCCTCACTTCATAGTATAGTAGGTGCTCAAAAAGATGTCTGTTCAGTGAATCATCTATCTGAGTAAACAAGCTCTATCCTATTTCCCTTCACCCCTTCCTGGCTCCATTTTATATCTATTGCAACCTACCACACACACACACACACACACACACACACACACACACACACTGCCATTGGTGCTTTGACTATTTCATGTTGGTGCTTTGACTGTTTCAGGGACTGGTTTAATCCACCTCCATCTTCTCCACCCAACCCATCCCTAGGCAGCCATTCCAACCTCCAGACACACTCTCTCTGGAAGCCCATTTAAGCGCAGGAATTAAAAAAAAAAAAAAAAGCCTTACCCAAGAATGGAGAGATGGAAGAATACAAGCAAGAAACTAGTGGGCATTGGTTCATCTGGAATTGCCCCTTTAACCTATGGGGTCCAGCTCCTATAACATGGTCCTGTCCTGGAGGAGCTGACAGTCCAATGGTGAGTGAATCAAGTATTCAGAGGCAGAGTCTGAAACCATTGCAATGAACTCAATCCAGCCCTGTTCCTCAAAGTACTTAGGGCCAGACTGGACTACAACAAGACAAGTTGATGAGACATTCCTCAGCTAAAGCCCTCCTGGTGCCTACCCAGGGTTCACTGCAGGTCTCTCCTTTCCCCACGTCTTGGTCTCAGGCTACAGCTTAATGCCGCTCTCCTCCAGCACATGGCTCCGTCTGATAGATGACTCACTCAGCCCCTGTGTCCCTTCCACAGGGAAGACTTCCCCGATCCCCACCCCAGGCTGAACAGGGCACTTTCTCTGCGACCCATTAAATCATGTGTGCACATCTCTGGGACATACCACACACATTAAAATTTGTTTATAGCATCTGTTTTTGTCTGTCTTCCCCCTCTCTCCCCTAACTAGATTGAGTGCTCCTAGGGCAATGACCAAGTCTCTGTATCCCCAAGCCTAATGTGATGTTTGGTACAAGAAAGCCCAATTACATTTGTTCAGTGTAAAAGATGTACTGAGGAGTGTAAATGCTCATAGGAGCACTTTAGTCTACGGACTTCAGCAAGAAACCCAGGGACACTCCAGGGCCAGATTCCAAACAGCTGGAAAGTGGTGCCCTTATTGCCCATCCTCCTGCTCCTCCTACTCCCAGGAACTAGAATTTACATTTTATCAGGATTGGGCCACTTCCCCTCTGCTTCTGCCTGCTGGGCAAAGGGCAGCAATGGGCAAAGGGAGCATTGTCTGGTCAGGCATCTGGGAACAAACTGCTTCTCCTTAGTGGGACACTGTCTCCTCCGGGGGCGAGGATGGGGTCCAGAGGGAAGGAGCAGAGGGCAGGCCTGGGCTGCCAAGGATCGGAGGGCTCAGCCGCCTTGGCTGGAAGCCAACCGCACCCGGATGTGGTGGGTGGCCAACGGGATCTGGTGGAGAGTCCCTGCTTCTCGTGGACACTAACTGGATGGGTCCCTTTCTCGGGTACCCTGCAAAATCGGTCAAAACAGAGGTTCCCCCCGAAGTGGGTACAGGTCGATTTCTCGCTCTATTTAGCGAGGGGACAGGGCCTCAGTGTTTGGAAAAGGAACTGCTGAAGGGAGAGCGGGTTAGAAAAGATCAGAATCCTCAGGGGCCCCATCTCACCCCGCGAATGCGCCCACCACCGACTCCCGTAAGGTCCCCGCATAGCGGCCTCCCGGTTGAGTGTTCACATGATGCGGAGGCGTGAGAGCTCTGGTTACTCAGTTCGAGTCCGAGGCCTGCCACTTTTCTGCTTGTGCCCCGGGAAATCGCCTTACCCTTCCCCGGGCCTTTGTTTCCTCATCTATAAAACGGGGCCAGGGCTGGAAGAGAGGGCCTGGAGAAGCCCTATTCAGCTCGGACACTGTGGGATCCCGGATTCTCCATACTGCACGCCGGCTCCTCCACAGTCTCCCTCCCCGCCACCCCCGCGGACTCCGCCCATCCACCCGGTCTTAACTCCACGCCCACCGAGCAGCTTCTCCCCCGACGCCGGCCGCTAGGGGTCACTGCCTCCCTTTGTCAGCGACGGAGAAGGGCGGCTAGCCCTCCGGTCCTCTCCCTGGCGGAAAGGCGACCGAGGGGCACCTCCCGAGCCAGTGGGCCTGAGCGCGACCCCCACGGCCCTCGCCGGGGATCCCGCCTCTGCCCGGGGCGGAGGGTGTGCGGGGCGGGGCGGGGCGGAGGCCGGGGCCGGGCGCGGGCCGCGCGTGGGCAGCCAGGAGGGGGTTAATGCTAACCCCTCCCCCTCGGGCTGACATCACGGGGAGAGCGGCTGAGAGGCTGGAGCTCGGCGAGTGAGAGAAAGAGAGGGAGAGGAGCGAGCGCGGCTCGACTCGGCGCCCGGGCAGCTCCACATTGTTGCGGATCGCCGGGACGCGGCAGAGCGAGCGGCCGCGGCGCGGCGGGGGACGCGGCGCCCCCCGATAGCTCGCCTGGTGCTTAGCCGCGCCGCCCGATCGCCCCGGCTTGCCGAGTCGCGCGCCCCGCCGCCTGGGCCCCGAGCCCACCGCGCCGCCCGCCCGCCGCCCTCGCTCGTCCCGCCGCCCTCGGAGGACGGCCGGCCATGGACGCCTGCAAGTTGGAGCCGAGCGGGAGGGTGTGAGCGCGCCGGGGGCCGGGAGCCCGCGCCGGGCAGCCGGGCGCGCCGGGGGTGGGTCCCGTTCCCCTGCCCGGCTCTGCGTGGAAGAAGAAGAGGGCGGGGACCGGCACCGGGAGAAGAGCGGAGGAGGAGAAGGGGCATGACTCGTGCAACTTGCGGCGGGCATCTGCCGAGCCTCTGAGCCGGCGGCGGCCCGGGGCCCGGATTGCGGCCGCGCCGATCTCACCCAGCCCACCCCGCCCCGGCCGACGGCTGAGGCTGACCTGGATCCTCGGAGCGCCCGCCGGCCGGCAGGGATCGCCTTCGTCTTCCGGGCTGCTTTCTGGAGCGCGAGGAGCGCTCTCCTCGCGGCTCCTCTCGCTGGACCCCCGGCCCCCGATGGCTCGGATGGGGCTTGCGGGCGCCGCTGGACGCTGGTGGGGACTCGCTCTCGGCTTGACCGCCTTCTTCCTCCCAGGTGAGCGCGTTCCGCCCCCTGCCTCCCCACCCCCAACCCCCCATCCAGTGCCTCCCCGGGGCTGGGAGCTGGATGGCGGGCACGTCTGGGTTGTAGGGAGTGAAAGGAGCCAGAAAAGTTGGGTCACGGCTTAGGTAAGGGGGGTGCGGGTGGTTCAGCGGAGAGAGAGTCTGAGGAGCCCAACAGCCTGCCCTGCAGGAAAGCAATCGGATGCACGTTTCTGTGTAGCAAGAAAGCACTTTCTCCGCGCAGTTTTTCACACACAAAAAATAATAATATGTAATAGCGTTCTATTTATTTAATAACCAGCTCTCAGCTCGGGAAGCAGTTTGGAAACACTGCATGTTACATAAATGCAAAATAATCACCGTAATCGCCGTCTCGGGGTAGGAGACAACAGCCCCAGGGAGAAGGCGTCAGTCTCGGAGCTGGTGGGCTGTGGGCTTGGCGGATGGAAGGGGTGGCGGGGGCTTCGGGTTTTTTCCCTCCAGCCCCTTTGCCAAGAGATTTCGGGCGCTCCGGCCCCCCTCCCGTCGCCCCCCCGCCCCCACCCGCGCGGGGAGCAGGCTCCTGCGGCAGAGGCGGCTTCTCGCTCACCTGAGGTTCTTTTCCGGGAGGGTGAGGCCCGGCGGCGCGCTATCGCAATCTCCCCGCCCAGCGCGGAGCTAGGCTTTGCCTTGGAACTCCGGTCCCAGTTTGGGGGGCTCTCCCGCAGGAGGCGCCGCGGGCTTCGTGCCAGTCAGGTGGCTGCGTGACCCACTTTCCCGAGGATGCCCCGCGTGTCCTTCCTTGAGATGCTGGCGGCCGAGGGGTTAACCCGACGCCCGACCCCCGGGGTGGCCCCCGGTGGGCCCCTCTGACGGATGGGGTAGGGGCGGAGGCTGGGACCGGTCCGGGAGTATTGTGCTGGGGAATGAACTGGAAAATGCGTTTAGGAGGCAAATCCGACCGAGTCCCCGCGGCTGGATTTAACCCTTTGTGTCCCTGGGGAAGCTGCCCGGCTCCCACGGTGGCTGGGGACACCGGCGCGGGTGGGGTGGAGATTCCTCCAGCCTTCGTGGAAGAAACCTGAGACGACCTCCCGCCCTAGCTGGGGTCGGGGCGGGGAACGGTGGGGGCTCGGTTGAAGCATGTGGCCCTGGCCTTAGGTGGTAAAAGAAGGGATGAAAGTGCAGAGACCCGCTCTGCGTGGGGCAAGAATGTTGGGTCTGGGCTCCGCTCGCTGCTAGCGGAGGGAGATATGGAGGAGATATGTTCCATGCCGCAGACACAAACAGCAGTTTGTTGCCTAGACGTGGGGTTGGGGTGCGCTTCTGGAAGGCAGGAAGCTGGCCTCATTCACTTCTATACCCCGTCTGCCGCCAGCTCCCGGCCAGGGCTCAGCAAATGTCTCCGAGTGGCCCATGGCTCCAAAGTGGCTTGTGAAAGGCACACCAGGGTGCCCCCAGCCCTGCAGCCTGGGGTAGGGGCTAGGGGTGCTGCCCTGCTAGGTCCGTGAGGGTAAATTCCAGGGCACACAGGTGTCACTGCCCATTTCAAAGGTGCATGATTGAGTCCCTTGCAGCAAGGGTGGTTCTGGTGAGAATGAAAGGGCTTCATCTTACACTGGACCTCCAGGGAAGCCAACAGGAGATGCTGGAAGCTCTGGTTCTAGCATTTGTCTGACCACCGGGGTTCTGGAACCCTTCAATTCCATATTGCCCATACTCAGAACCCAGCAAAAGACCAGCTTTCCTGGGGCCTGACTAGTCCAGCCTACTAGGGGTTAATCTAATCCTGGGTCAGACAAAGAGGGAAGATTTGGGGAGGGGGAGTGAACTCACCCCCCTCCTTTTGTCGCACTCTCTCCCAGCTTTGTGGTGCTGTCCCTGTAGTTAATTCCATCTTTGGAGGGGTGGAGGCCTGCGCTGCTCCATCCCACTCAGGAAGTGGGGTCAGGGAGGTGATGCTCTCACCTTGCTCAAGTGTGGACACTGGCCCCCCCAACCAAAACTCCAGATGAGGGAGTGGGATGCAGATAAGGAATCACAGCTCAGATGGGCACTTCATAAGCACTCCCTGATCAGAGGGGCAGCCAGAGCTCCCCGACCAGCCAGGCTCCTCTACCTGGTGCCCGCGCCTCTGGTGCCTCTGTGAAAAGACAGGTGGATGTGGCGGTGCCCACATGACACTTGGACAGAGGCTGGGGGAAGTCACCTTCCAAACCCCATCTACCGTCACCCTCAGGCAACCTCCTTCTCCATGGGGACCTGCCAGCCTGGTGCTCTTTTCTGGGTTCCTCTGGGCTGTGGCAAGGAGTATAGAGGGATGAGGAGAGGAGCTTGATGAGATGGGAGAGGGGGACCCTCTCCCACCCTGGGGGGGGGGGGTGTGGTGGCCCCCTGACTTCAAAACACTCCAAATTTGGCTCTTAGTGTGTAAACACTGAAGTGTGTCTTCAACAACACAGACTTTACCAGGCAGGGTAGTGGAGCCCCATCAGCCTCTGAAATGAGTCTGGGGTTTCTGCCTGATCACTCAGAGGAGAGAGCCAGTGGGACCCCAGGGGCTGCATCCCAGAGGAACAGGGGGAGCCCAGGAGAGGAGGCAGAGAACCTGCCTTAGAAGCAGGTGTGCTGAGCTGGTGTCCCACCTACACCACACCCTCCCTAATTGGCTTCCCCAAACCTTTTGTCTGGGAAGAGAACACACACCCCAGGTGTCATGCACACCCTCGGAAGACCTGTCGGGCCACAGCAGCACCCTCTTCTCTGCAGCCTATGCAGAACTCGCTGTCATGATGCTTTTCTTTGAAACCCGGGGAGTCAGGACTGTTGAGTTATCTTCCTGTCTCCCCATCATTCACAGACAGTGGTGTGTCCAGGCTTGCTGGGCAGGACATTATGGCAAAACCAATTCCGCCGGCCTGGGGTTTGCAAGCAAATATAAGCAAGAATCCCAGTGCCCATGTCAGAGGAGTGTCTCCGAATCAGATTCAAGGCCTAATAGTCAAGGCTGGAAGGCAGGAGGAGGAGGTATTGCAGTGCCTGGGCCCAGCACCTGGGGCTGAGTGGTCTAGAAGGTGTCTCTGAGCCTGACTCTCTGTGTGTATGGGACAGGCAGCCCCTGGTCGCCTGATGCTGGCCGAGACTATGATGTCCATTCCCTTCTCGGCCACTCAATTTTGCACAATAAATCCACCTCGTTGGCCTGATCCAGGACCCAGTTGTGCACTGCCAGGATGGTCTCGGGCCAGAACCCTAGTGCTGACGACTGAGCAAGTGGGCCAGGCTGGGGAGGGTGGGGACCAGGGGGCAGCCCCAGTTGCTGTGCCTCTGATAACTGCCATTGTTTAGCAGCTGACTAATGTTCATTGTTCAGCACAAACAGAAAATACCCAAGGGAGGTGTAAATTTACCTTCAATTTTCCTGATTGTGTCTTTCCTGGTTAACCTGGTAAATCGAATGGCTCCTACCTGCTGTGGGGGCAGAAAGGGTATCTATGTATATTTACCTGTTTTGCTGATTTTTTTTTTTTTTTAACTTTGAATGTCAGCCTGTGGGCCAGGCTAGAAGCAGTAATAGCCAGCTATGGGACTTAGGCTATAACATTTCTGATAATTGGCTTATGGCCTCACCATCATATAGAGTGGGTGCACACACATGTGTGCAAGACTGTGTGCTTGTATTGGCCATCTACAATTCACTGTGCACATACAGAGCCACGGGGATTAGCACAAGTGTGTGCACTGGGATTGTGTGTCACCATGGGACAGGGGCATAAATATACAGCAAATGCATCGTCACATGCAATTGATTTCTTATGGCTTTCTGACTGGGATTTTGTGAGAGGCCTGTGTTTATATCAGTGTCAGTGAGGGTAACTTTGGAGGAGTCCTAGGATTTGCCCTTAGCCAGCTCCTTCTAAGACTGATCTTCCACACCCTTTGGGGGTAAGAAGCCTGAGTACCCCTTTCTTTTTCTGCTCTGCCCTTGATCTCAGGCTGGGCCTCTGGATCCTCACAGGGAGATGCTCACCTGGAGAGATTTTCCTCTGCTTCTCAGGATTCCTGAGCAGCCAGGAGGGGCCTCAGGAAATAGGTTTTCAGCTACTACTTTGGCATCTCTGCTTCCTGCATGAATACTTGAGGAAAAGGGTCATCTAGGGAAAGGTGATGTACTCTGGGCATTTAAAAAGGAGCTCTGAGTCATAGGCTCTGAAAAACCCTGTAGAACCATATGTGTGCCCAGTTCAGCAGCATACATGTGCCTGGAGCACCCCAGTTCACAGAGCAGAAAGCAGTAGTCCCCTTGTTGGAAAGGCAAGTGGGAATGAAGGGCAAGCGGTGGGGAAGAGGGCAGTCCTGGGAGCCCAGGTCCCGATGCCCAAGTCAGGCTGGTGAGTGTTTCTGCCCTGTGGTGTCTGCCTCTCTCCATAGAGACCATGTCTGTAGAGCCAGCAGCAGATGTGCTGGCTGGGGCTGGAGTAACTTAAGATCTGAGCTGGGATCACCTTGCACAGGGAAAGCCCTAAGCTGGAGATAACACTCCTTAGCCCAGTTAACCCTTTAAGCTCTGGATTCTCCTGTGCTGTTTGGAACTGGAAAACAGGGAGAGGGGAAAGATAAGCGAAAACACATCGGACCTAATATCTGAACCCTGACAAGGAGAGATTAACTCAGTGCCACAGGAGAAACCTAAGGACACAAAGAAAGCCTTCCTGATCGCAGACTGTATGTAGGCTGTTCAGGGCAATGGGTAACCCCAAGGGTTATCCTCGGGTGGGGGAGGGGCAGTAGGTATGTATTCTCAGAGGCTCATGAGATCTGTGCCTTTCACAGTCTTTTAGGGGCAGAGCAGCTGTAGTCCCAGGGCCCAGTTCAGCGGGAACAGCAGATGGCTCAGTCCCTTTCCCCACAACCTGAAGATCACCCCATCTTGACTGCCCAGCAGAGTAAGACAGCAAAGCAAGGCCAGCTGGACTGTATTTGAATCCCAGCTCTACCATTTGCTAGTTTGATGGGCCCGGTTAAATTGCTTTGTAGGCCTCAGTTTTCCCATCTGTAAAATGGGTTTCTGCTACTACACTTTCAAAGGTTTATGAAAATTAGAGCAACAGTAATGTTTGAAAAGTGCTCAGTGCATTGCCCAGCTTGTGATAAATGTGCAGTAGTGGCAGCTACTCCTGTGTTCTATGCCTTTCCTCTGAGTCGTCCTGGCTCCCTCTGTGTCTGCCAGCTGGGCACTGCCAACTGCACACTCTCTTGAGAAAGAGCCACTCATTTGCCTGCCCGCTGCTGACCTCACTTCCCCACCTGGAAATGATGGCAAGGGCTGCAGCAGCCGTGGGGGACTCAGGTGGCCTGGTTGGCTGCAGGCATCTACCTGAGCCCAGCCCTGGTAGTCATGCACTGCATGACCAGAAGGTGCTGTGTGACCTTTGTTCTGCAGCCTGTTGCCAAGGGCTCTCCCCAGCACCCACCTCACTCCCTGACTGCAACCCAGCTAGGCACTGCGGCCCATCTGGAACACTGGCTGGGGTGGCAGCCTGAGGCTGGCATGGAGAACCCGGGACTCAGCCCCTGCAAACTTCTACGGGCCACAGGCCCCTCTCCCAGCAGTCCATGCACCAGCTCTTCAGGCAAGATGGTATAGCCGGAAAGGTAGAGATCCCTCCCGAGGTCATGCCCTTCTCACTGACAGAAAGTCCTTCAGTTTCTCCTGCTGCAGATTGAATGCTTTCACCAATAATAATAAAGATATTTGTGATGCTCTTTTCAGCTCATAATTTCAGCTGGTCCTCTCAATAACCCCATGTACAGGGTATCAATAGTTCTCCCATTTTACAGATGAGAAGAGTGAGGTGTAGATCTAGTACCTTGCTGCCCAGCTCAGATTAGACGCCAGGTTTTCTGACTCCAAATCCAGTAGATGAGGAAAGATAAGATGGACTGGGACGGACAGATGCAAAAGAGGCTGAGCCAGATCATGACAGAATGTGTCCAGTGGGGCAGTCATTTGCTTTGCTAGCAACCACCAGCTTATACCGTCCCCCACCTGGTGAAGCGAGGTATATATACATGGAGATGTATATAGGTTAGAGGGTGGCCCTGCTGGAGCTTACCGCAGTTCACATTGACACAAAGCACAAGAGGCCCAATAACGGAACAGCTAGGGGAATGGGTCAAGGGGAGCATATCCTTCCAAATGCTAGGGCATCACTCCCAGGGTCTGACCCAAAACGTGGGCATGGCCCCAAGGTGTGAGCACAGAGCTCCAGGACACAGGCAGACATACAGCCGGCGTGCTGGCAATGCTCAGAAAGCTTTGTGGACCTGACTGGAGCAGTGGAGAACGGGAGGGGCTGAGATTTGGTAGGCAGAGTTAAGTCCCTCTCCTGGGCTACCCCCACCCCTCTCTGGTCCATGCAGATCCCAGTTTCATTCCCAGTTTATGAGGAGTCTCATTACCAAGCCACAGACAATAAAACCCGCCCGGCCACTCTGGCCCGGATCTCATTAGAGGACATTAGTTCCGCTGGCTTGGTGGCCCCACTGGGACACAGCTGCAGGCGTGGCCCAGGCAGCAAAACCGGCCAGTGGCCATGGGCACAGGAGTGTCCCACTGGGAGCTGAGTTTGATCTATGGGCTTCAGTAGGGTCCTCCCTCCCCACCTCCCTCTGTGCATTCTTGGAATGCATGCTCCCCAAAGCTGGAAACATGGGGTTCCTCCTGCCCGCTTGGACCCTCAGTTTTATGCACCACCACCACCACTGCCCCCTCCCTTCAGAAGATAAGGACACAGCTCCTTCCAGAACTGGGCAGGGGAGTCCACCTTCTGAGAAGCTCAGCAAAACACTGTCATTCCATGGAGGAGGCCTTTGGGGGCAGGGACAACAAGCCCACTCACAGCCACAGGTCTGGGGACACTCTCAAGAGACACGTCTGAATAGTAGCCCACCTTTCTGTCCGAAAGGTGGGGATAGAGACCTGGGGGCCCCATGTCAGATGCATTCTTCATCCCCTACAGATGCAGTTTCACCATCTGGCAGCCTTGGGGTGGTGGAGGATGGGAGTGGGGAGCTTCCTGGTCACACTCCTCTCCTTGAGGTAGATTAACTTGCCCACAATGGCTGTGTTGGAGCACTGGTTGCATCTTGGGGTTCGTCCCACCAAAGACAGGATTATTCCTTTCTTAGCAAATTCTGGTGCCTGTTGACAGCCAGCTTCTCTGCCCTCCCCTCCCCTTCTGCTTTATCTCTCTTTCCACCTGCAGACCAGCCCATCACCAAAACATCACCAGGGCCCAGTGGATGTAGCCATGAAAAGCAGGATGAGGGCAAAGGAAACCTTGCCCCGTCTTAGTGCCCCAGTCTTCTAGAGGAAAGAGAGTGCCAGGCCGGAGTAACTGGTTTTTAGGGCTCCGTGCAGGGGTCATGCAGGCCAGCCCACACTTCAGGTCAGGAGCGCCCGCCAAATGAGTCAGCAGAGATGGGAGTGCTGATCTGTTTGGGCAGATGTCAGCAAGTCAGCCCTGCTCTGGAGAAAAGGGGGCTGGAGACTTGTACCAGCCCCTGATGGATGCTCCCCTGTAAGACCCTGAAGCTTGTTTGGAATTTGAGCCCCAGGTGGGATTGGTCGGCTGCCCCCATGGGGTCCATTCTCTGGCCCCTGAGCAGCACCCCAGGTATCCCCTCCCTTAGTCCTAGTCTCTCTTGGGCAAATGCTGTCAGCTCCTAGGACAAAGTGAGTAGACAAGGTGCCTCAGAGCCAAGCCAGCCTTGCTGCAGCTTGATGAGGGTCCCACTGCAGGAGAGGCTGGAAGCAGTATTCTCACTCAGGGGACCGCTGAAGCAGCCCCTGGGTCACCTCTGTCCCCGACTCCTGGCTCTCCAGCTCCAAACTGCCTGTACTGCCTCTTGGATGAATATACTTAATCCTCGCCTGAAAAGGATGCTCACAAGCACAGAAGCATCTGATGGCTGCCCCCTCCCTGGCTCAGCTCCAGCCACCCCTCCCAGCCAGCCACACAGCCTGTGCACTTTCCCACCCCAGTGCGTCTGCACGCATCTTTCCCCCCAACCCTCCCCTATTTCCCATATCCAAAACCTGAAGTTGAGAGTATTTCATCATGAAGCCCCCCACTGGAGATGACCTCTTTCACTCAGAGAACCACCCCCTTGTTGCAGCACCTCATCCATGCCACCCATGGCAATAGCCACTCTACATCTTTCCATTAGTTATCTGGGCCTGGGGTTTATCTTCATAAGACTGAGAGCTCCAAAAGGAAAGGGTCCATTGCTGAGGGGGCTTGGACTCCCCAGGGCATTGCACAGGGTTGGCCACTCTGTGGGCTGATTACACGGAAAGCAGATACTTCGTTACATAGTCCAATGTTAGGTGGATACATCATTGCATAGTACCTACTAGGTGGATACATCATTGTTTGTTTGGACAGTGATGATGATAACAACAGCAAACTGTTATCAAGAGTTTTTAGACACTCGGAGACTGTTACGAACATCTTGCCGGTAATAACTTACTCAATCTCTATAACAATACTTACTTCTTGTGGAGGATTCTTCTCCTCGTTTTTAACGTATGAACAAATGAGGCCCAAGCAGAGGTTAGGTAACTGGCCTCTGGTCACAAAGCTATTTAGTGGCAGAGCCAGGATTTGGATTCAGGAAATCAGGCCCAATGTCCATGATCCTTAATAAGCCTGGGGTAACATAGGACCTTGCCTCCAGAATGCCTGTCACCCCTGTGTAACATCGTAGAGCCTACCCACCTGCTCCCTTTGATGATGCAGGAATGAACTGGGGCCTTCCTGGAGCATTAGGGGCTTATTAATGCTCATCATCAGAAATTTTCAGCAGTTGTTACTACCTTATCTCTTGGATACCTTGTAGGTACTAGAAGTACAGTTGTTATACTGCTGGTGTTCCCTGCCACTGTCACTGTTGTGTCTTGGGACTGTTAACGTGCCTTTGCTGGAGGGAGATGTCTTGACATTATTGCTCTTCCATCCCCTGAGCCTTTGAGCATCACTGATGCCATCTGAGGGCCTCCCACCATGTCTCCCTGTGAGACCAGAGGCAGGTATAATAGCGCCCCTCACAGAATCTGCCTGGAATTGCCCCCAGCAGGTGTTTCCAGGCTGGTTCCACATCCTGGGTGGGTCCACGGCTCAGCAAACTGATCCTATGCCAGCTCCTATCCTAAGCTTCTGGAAGGTCCCCCTCTCTCTTGCCCTCACCCAGAGATCCCAAAAGATGGCAAGGGAGGGGCCCCTACCTGGGGAGCCGGGCAGGGAGAGGATTTAGGGTGTTCACCCGTGCCAGCTGCTTTGATCTCCTGGGATGAAAGGGCTTGGTGCTTCCTATGCCCCAGGCAGGTTCAGGATGGGGACCCAGGGGACAGAGGCATTGGCCACCTCACAGCTAGGGTAGCGAACTTCCCAGGAAGGACGATTGTGGGAGCAGAAAAATCAACGCCCTTTCCCAGTGTTGTGGCCAAGGACCAAGGGTGGAGTCCAGATGGCCCACCTGTGGATTGTCCTTTCGAGGGTCACCTGGGGCCAGTGCCCCTGCCCCATACCCTGACCCTGCAGGTCAGCACGTGCACTCAGGCCTCACAAACTCCCTTGCTTAATTAGGAAGGTAACTCGGCTGCAAAACAGTCATCTGATATGTTTCGACGCCAAAGAGAAATTCCTCCCAGACTCTCTGCTGTTCTAGATTATCCATGCTCCGTTAGCTTGAATTACAGAGTGGCCTCTGTGGCCCGGACCTAGGCCAGAGCTGCGGGATCGGTTCCTGGGGCTGGAATCTGCCCCCCTACCCTCCCTAGGAAGGACTTGGAAGTGATGGCGGAAGGAGGCCTTAAGACCTATTTGACCTCCATGCAGACCTAAGGATTGCCTCATCAGCACAAAGGAGCCAACTCTGCCCTGCGCCTGCCCACCCTAGGGCCTGTGATGCCCACGGGTGCTTTTGAGTCAAGCCACTTGGATGCTCCTCTTGTGTCCCTTCTGGGCCAGGCCTCCTTTGAGGGCTTTAAGTCAGTGGCAGAAGCTTCTGCAGTAGCTCCCAAGTGAAAAATTGGAGCAGGGGCAGGGACAGGCTTCTCCTCGAGTGTAAATGAGACCAGAGCAGAGCAGCCACACTGCACTGTAGATTATTTTATGATGATTGCCCACCTCCCCCACCCCCAAACAACCTGATCTCAGTGGCCTAGATTGCAGCATCTCTCAGAATGATGGATAGGCCACCTCTCACTTCCCAGGCAGGGTGGTCGGCCCTACTACCGAGACACCGCCTTCCCAGCCCCTTCCCAGATTTATTCCCTGTGTTTGTGGTGCCCAGAGAGTAATCAGCATCCTGGGCCGGCTGTGCACTCTGATTATCTCCGCTCGGTTGATGGATGAGCCTTTGGGGAACTTAGATGACAGCCCCTGGCCCCTGCTACCCTGTGCCCACCCCTGCCTGGGCCTCAACACCCTTCCCAACCCCCGTCACCTCCCAGGAGTCAGATAATGGGCCTCCAGGTCGGATCTGAAGCGGAGTGGGGTGGGGGTGGGGGCAGTGTTAGTCATGGGAGGAGGGAAGGCAACACTCTTTGGCCCCCACCTCTCAGCACTGCTGTGGGATAACTGGGAAGGGTGTTGGTGGCTCCCCTTCCCTCCTGGGAGCTTGGGACAGGGGACAGACAATGCCACCAGGGAGCTTCTCTGCAGGTCACCCCTCCACACACGCATGCACCCCAGCTGTGCATAGAAACACCCTTGCCAGGAAAGAGCTCCATTACCCTCTCCTGTCTCCATCACACCGTTACTCCTACCCCCTCGGCACTTGCGTACACAGTTTGCACTGTAATGATAATTTGTGCTGGTTTATGTGTTTCTTTACAAGGGTTTTTATGTCCTCTGTGTGTGTATGAGAGAGGTTTATGGCTTGTGTGTGTGTGTGTGTGCCCGCACATGAGGTCACGTGCTGTGTGTGTGTGTGTGTGTGTGTGTGTGTGTGTCTGCTCCTGAGCAGCCTCTGATAGCCATCTTCTCCCCCGTGGAGGTGGGGGGCTCTCATCCAGCTTCCTGGTGGGAGAAAGGCAGAATCTGGATCCTGAGGGTGAGGGGAAGAAGTGGGGAAGGGCAGGCAAAGATGACGACTGTTGAGGCAGCATTTTGCACTGCCCCCCAGCCGCCAGTTGGAGAATGCAGAAGGTCAATCTTAGATAATTGTTTTGTCTATAGGATCACAAACAACTGGTTTGACTATTTTTTTCCCAGCAAATTGACTGAACCCACTGGTTGTTTTGGAGCCAAGTGGTCTCTGCCTTTTATTCCTCACATGTGGCGAAGTATATATCTGTGTCTTGTCTTCTCTAAACTTGAGTTTTCTTCACTGGAAAATGGGGATGCAATACTGGGAGGTTTAGACGAGCTAAACAATGCCTGTAATGTGATTAGCACAGTGCCTGGTACAGAGCGAGTCTTTACACCACTTGGCTATTATTAGCTGCCGCCTGCCCAAGGAGCCTGGGTCTGGAGGGAGGTCCCTTCCCCAGGGCTGGAAGCCAGGCCCAGGAGCCTCCCAGCAGTTCATGGCCCACCACGCTGGCAGGGGAAGGGGATCCCTTGCAGGGTTCCTATGACCTCTCTAGGGTGATCAACTCAGGAAGGGTCAAGTACTCAGGCCCCGGGGCTCCTGGAAAACCACCCACATGGTCACCTGGGAAGGTATCTGGTGACCCATGCCATCCTGTGCTCCCTTCTTACAGGGTTGTTGTTGTTGTTTAAGTCACTAAGTCATGTCTGACTCTTTGTGACCCAGTGGACTGTCGCCCACCAGGCTCCTCTGTCCATGGGATTTCCCAGGCAAGAATATTGGAGCAGGTTGCTGTTGCCTTCTCCAGGGGATCTTCCCAACCCAAAGATCGAACTCTCTTCTCCTGCATTGGCAGTCAGGTTCTTTACCACTGCGCCACCAGGGAAGCTCTTATTAGAGGGAGTTAGAAGCAAGTTACATGCTCTCGACCAAGCTACGCCAGGTGCAGGAGTCTAGCTGCCCTGAGAGCCCAGAGCCAGCACTTACGGGGCTCCCACTGCCCTGGGTGTGCAATGGGAGAGGGGTGGTGTGCCCGTTCCTCACCCATTCAGCCTGGTGTGCACTCGTGCCTCCTGGAGCTTCTGGTCCAGCATGGGACAGCACCCGCCCTCTGACCTCCCAACACAGCCGGTGACACCTCAGGGTGCCACCTCTTCATGCCCATAGGGCAGGGGCCTGACTGGGAGATGGAGGAGGAGCTGGGGCCTCATGTGGTTATTACCGAAGCCTGTCCTCTCCCTAAACTCTCCCTCCTGGGACGTGAAGGGACAGAGGTGACTAGGCAGGAGGGTGAGTGCTCCTTCACCCTTCAAGCCAGGTTACACATCTGAGCCCACTTGTTCCCTCCCAGCCCCGGGTCTGGAAAGAGCCTTCCAGCTGGATTCTCAGCAGAGGGTACCCCCTGCCCTGAAGGGGAAGGGAAGACCAGAAGGGTAGGTCACAGAACACCCAGAGTCTCGGCGTTGGAAGGGGAATCAAATAATATAACACCCAGTCACTTCTTAAAACCCCTCAAACACATCCGACCTGTGGGTTGATCATCCAGCTTCAGCATGAATACCTGCAGTGACGGGGAGCTCACCACCCCACATGGAAGCCAATACAGTTGTGATTACCCCAAATTCTTCCTTGTGCTGAGCTGAAATCTGTTTCCCTGAAGCCCCCACCAGTTACTCCTGTTTCTACCCCAGTGGAATTGTGTGGAACACGTCTGATTCTGCACAGGGGGTCCTGTCCTTCAGGCATTTAAAGACAGCCTCTGGCACTCAGGGTCTTCTCTCCCATGAGCTAATCCAGCCAAGTCTGACACCCCCTCCATCTCAGATGCTTTCCTAGGAAGCAAGTTGTCTAGATCCCCAGTAACAGGTGTGATGCTCCAGGCACAGGCTTCCTGACCCAGGGATTTCAGCCTAGGAGTCCCCAGCCACAGCCACTGTCCCAGGGCCAAGAGGAGGCAAAGCGGGTTGGCTGCCTTCCCCATCCACTCTGAACCCCTTCCCCACCTCCACCCCACCCCTTCCCCACCTCCACCTCACCCATTCCCAACCCCTGTTTTCCTTTGGATTAACGATAAATTGCAGTGAGAGATCCGTTTATCTCCTATGGGAATTAAGGAATTAAGCTGGTGAGGGACCTGTGAGAGGGACCATATTGCAGAGATTCAGGGCATAACAAGGACAGTGGGGAGGGCAGGGGACCCTCTGCCTGCAGTCGCTTCACCAGGAGGCGGTCCAGGCAGCCCCCAAATTCTCCCAGCAGCCTGTGTCCTCGTGGGCATGGGTGGGGACCAGTTGGAATGGGTGTGGTCACTGGTGCACAGAAGGATGCCACTAGTGGGATGATCTCCCTGCAGCTTCTGTCGCCTGGCACTTCATGCCATGGTGCAGCCACTCTATGGCATGTCCCAGGGCTGGGAGAGCAAGCCACGGCTTGTGGCAGGGTGTGGCACCTCACCATCTGACCTTGTGATCTACAGTCTGCAATACAGATTCTACAGCTGCCAGTCCACCACCACCACCCCCAACAGGCAGTCCATCAGTACCGACCAGGCACTAATCACCCGCTACCGCCCCACCCGACAGACCATTATGGGTTTCTTAGTGGTGAATTCCCGGGGCCAGTGGTGAAATGAGTCTTTGGCCACTGGAGAGTCTGAGCTTCCCTTTATCCTAACAGTAAACCAGAAATCTCCTTCCTGAACCCCCAGAGGAGGTTAATCAGGACTCATTCCCCCAAGTCTCCACCCTATTCATCTCCAGTACCCCGTCCCTGGAACCCAGGAGGCATGGCTTGGAGACCCTTCTCCCCCATCTCACAGGCTTACTGCTCCTTGCCAACTGCCCCACTCCCTCCTGCGTGAGACCCTGGTCCCCTCACCAAACCCTGCAGCTCAGCAGGGGGAGATAAGATGCTGAGCTACCCTTGGAGGGTGGGAGTGAGGAGGTGGGAAGTGAATAGGGGATGGCTCCTCCCCCCGGCTGCCCCCTAGGTCACCCAGTCATGTCCCCAAATAATAGTTTCAATCACTGTCATCCCTCTCTCTCCAGACACCCCACCAGAGTGGGGAGTAGGAGCTGATGCTCAATG
Source organism: Capra hircus (assembly GCF_001704415.2). Taxonomy (NCBI): domain Eukaryota; kingdom Metazoa; phylum Chordata; class Mammalia; order Artiodactyla; family Bovidae; genus Capra; species Capra hircus. The sequence goes on from NC_030822.1 coordinate 52,094,402, forward strand.
GTAGCGGCCACCAGGAAGGGCAGGGAGAGATAAAAAGCAAGGCTGGGCTGGAGATAGCTGCGGGGGGTGGGGCAGCAGGCAGGGTGGGGTGGGGCATCCCAGAGGTGCTTGGGATGCAACCCTGGTGAAGGGGGAAGGCCAGAAATTGGGCCCTTCAGTCCAAGAGTCTAGCTGGTTAATAATTAGTAACTTAAGTTAATCAATCATTTAGTGTTTTCTTCCCACTTTCAGTTCCCCCACCTCCAACCTGGAGATCCTTCTAGGCTCTTCCCTGGACCTCTGAAAAGAAGCCCACCTTCCCCCCCAACCGGCCCCCCCCCCCGCCACCTGCCCTGTGCCGCCCCTGCCGCCACCCCCCCACCCACCCCCCTGCCTGGTTTCTGGTCTCTTGAGCCAGCATGGTGTTTAATCTCCAAGAGAGATTAGGGACTGACTGCAGACCTGCCCCACAGGCTCTTTGGATGCACCTAGATATTTCCTCCTGGGAGGACAGGCCCTTGGACCACCCCAGAGCATCCCTGTAATCACTCTCCTTGGTGCCCGCTGACTCACTTGGTTGGGCCCATTCTGCTGGCCAGATGGAGTCCTGGGGTGATCCTGTGGGTAGCTCTTCCTTAATCCTTTAGGTGAGGTCAGTTAGTCAACAGATGCTCTTTGAGCATCTTTTAAGTACCAGGTACCTCTTGGCAAGAAAAAGTACTTTTAGCCATTTAAATTGAGGTTAAAGACTTTATTCAAAGACTGATGTGTCGGGGTTGGGGGGGGTTGTGTGTAGAATGGGATGGGGAGAAGGTAGGCACATGTCCTTGTGGTTTGGCCTTTGGGTGGCGTTTTTGATTTGTAATTCCTGGAAAACTTCCCGTTGGCAGTTTGTGCAGATTTCCAAGCCTTTTCCTGGACCCTTGGTGCCAGCCCATCCTGGTGGCTCTCAGAACATTTCTTTTGTAAGCTGTGAGGGCAGGGCGGAATATGAAAAAGGGAAAGGCGGCAATGGGCTGGTGCCAGGGACCTCAGAGCCTCCCCTGCCCGTTTCAGTCCTTGGCAAGAGCTGGGGCTGAGCCAAGTCATGAGGTACTGTCTGAAAACAGGTGGTTTGCCCGTTCTGAGCATTACTTAAGTGATTAAAGTCCACACAGGGTTTCGAGAAAGACACCTGGGCCCTAACCTAGGGGAGGCTTCCCTGGGGACGTGACCTTGATGTAAGACCTGGAGTCCGAGTGGCAGTGGTGAGGAAACACCAGGAGAGTGACCAGGGCAGCCTGAGAGGCCAGCCGTGCCTGGAGCCTTCTGGCCTGTCTTCAGGATGGGGGGCCATGGGAGGGGCTGGGAAGGCTGTGTGGAGGATGTGGGGCCTCAGAACAGCCTCCTCTACCTGCTGTGTCCACTTTCAGCCTGCCCTGTGCTCCAGGTCAGCTCCTCGGATTGCCGGCCGGACAGTCCCACTTCAGGCCCTGCATGCAGGCCCTCTCTTCCCAGGACACAGCCCTCACTGGGCTTTCGCCATTTCTGTGCTCAGAACCCCAATTCTGCCTTCACTGGAGCTGGGCCCTCTCTCCTCTGTCCTCTGCATCTGATTTGTTGTCAGCTCTTACTGGTCCCATTTCTATAGGACCCCCATCCCCACCCCAGTCTCAACGCTGCCACCCTCTGAGACACAGGAGTGCAGGGGGCTCTCCCTATTCCCGTGTGGCCTGCACACACAGAGCAAGGAGATGTTGGGGCACGTCACACTCTTGCTCTGCCTAAAACCCTCGTGCCCCCACCCCCACCCCCGCCACCAACGCCCAGTGCTGCTCCTTAAGCACAGACTCTGTGACCGAGGCCAGGGCTCCCACCCGCAGTTGGCACTGCTGACATCCTGGGCTGGGTGATTCCATGCATAATAGAATGTTCAGCACCATCTCTGGCTTCCATCCAGGTAGATGCCAGGGGCATCCTCCCATCACCTCCCTCCATGGGATAATAAAAAATGTCTTCAGTCAGTCAGTCAGTTCAGTCGCTCAGTCTTGTCCGACTCTTTGCGACCCCATGAATCGCAGCACGCCAGGCCCCCCTATCCATCACCAACTCAGATTCATGTTCATCGAGCCAGTGATGCCATCCAGCCATCTCATCCTCTGTCATCCCCTTCTCCTCCTGCCCCCAATCCCTCCCAGCATCAGAGTCTTTTCCAATGAGTCAACTCTTCGCATGAGGTGGCCAAAGTACTGGAGTTTCAGCTTTAGCATCATTCCTTCCAAAATGTCTTCAGACATTGCTCAGTGTTCCCTAGGACAAAGATACCCCCAGTTAGGAACCACTGGCCTAGGCTCTTGTTGTAGTCAGAAGCTACTTTTCCAAAGCTATCTCCCCTGGCCTGCCATGGGCACATTCAAGGTTCCATGTCTTCAATCTTCCTAACCCAGGGATCGAACCCAACTCTCCTGCATTGCAGGCAGGTGCTTTACCCTCTGAGGCACCAGGGAAGCCCATTCAAGTTTCTAGCAGGAATTAACAGCTCCCTCTCAGCTCCTCCACTCCTGCCCCTGGGCCTTGGCTCCTGCTGCTGGGGCAGTCCAAAGCCCCCCATGTGAAAACTGCCGTGAAATGCTTGGTTGCCAAAGGGCCCCATCCCCTGAGTTCTTCACCAGCCTCTGGGACTGCGTTGTCTGGAACTTTCTCTCCACCCCTCACCCTAGAGGGGAGAAGGGGAGAACTGAGGTCTTTGAAGGGGAGAACTGAACCTTACAATGTCTTCAGGCTCCAGCTCAGTGCTTTGAACACAGTAGGTGCTCCATAAATGTGCAGTACGCCAGTAGGAGCTGCTGGCTTGCCCTCCTTCTCAAGCCCAGTAAGCTCTGAGATTTTCTTCCTCTGCATACCTCTCTGCTTTCCTGGCCCTTTGTCTAACCCTATGACCAAGGCAGGAGAAAAGGGCAACAGAGAATGAGATGGTTAGATAGAATCACTGATTCCATGGACATGAACTTGAGCAAACTCTGGGAGATGGTGAGAGACAGGGAGGCCTGGCATGCTGCAGTCTATGGAGTTGCAAAGAGCTGGACATGACTTGGCGACTGAACAACAGCAACATAATCAAGATGCTAAAACTTCTGATGTTTCCCTCTCTCCTGACACTTCCCATACTCCCCTCGTGCTGTTGGCAGCAAACAAAAGCATCTCTTTCCCACTTAGTCAACATTTACTAAGTACCTCCCGTGCATGGAGCCCTGGGGAGCAGGGGGCTCTGATTTTCATGTGTGTGTGAAGGTGTTCACGGATATGTGGTTTCCGAGTGTGTGAGCTGGTGCATCTCTAGGCACTTTTGTGTTTGAGTGCAAGTTTGTAGGGGGCCTGCTCCTCCACTAGCTGCTGCACCCTGGGCTCACCCCCTCTACTCGCCATCCCTCACCTTTCATTCCTCCCGGCCTTTGATCGCACTGTCTTCTCTATTTAGGGGTCCTCCTTCACTGCCTGGCAAAGTCCCATTCATCCTTCAAGGCCCTTTCTTCTCTAAACACCCCTCCCCAAGTTCATCATTTCCTCCCTGTTACTGTCATGGCACTTGATTGCAACATTAGTCCATCATCCCTTGAGCCCAGGACCATATCACTCTTTTACTCGTGTGTGTGTGTGTGTGTGTGTGTGAAAGAGAGTGTGTATATAATTCCTTCTTTCAGGCGCTTGATAGATTCTTAATACATGTTTATTAAGTAAATTGAAATAAATTGCTTATTTCATCTCCTAAAGCATTTTCTTTGTACTGTTCTAAGAATGTGTCTCTGATTAATGACTTTCCTTAACCTTTTTGCGTGTGCCCGTATGTGTTTCTGTGCCTACAAACATGCACAAACACACACGTCTGTATGTATACAGCAGTGTTTAATTGCACAGGTGTGCTTGGTCATATATGCAGGCAGGCATGTGCTTTGGTGTTTCTGTAGGTTTAAATGTGTGTTCCCCCCAGTGCAGCCACTCTCCAAGCCGCTCACATTTGGGAACTGAGAGACTGAGGGTACAGGAGACAGGGATGACTCCCTCCAGGCAGGTTTCTCCACCCCTTCTGAGAGGCTCCTTCCAGAATTCCCTTCTGACCCTGCCCCTGGTCTGCTGAAGTGACCGGGGACTTCCTGTCCATCCTGTGGCAGCCCAGCATGGGCAGGTGGGGTTGGAGGGCAGAGCCTTCTATGGCCCAGTCATGTCACACCCCCTTTCTGATCCATCTCTGCCCTGTTTAATTGGAATTTGGCTAGTGGAGACCATCTGTTCTATTCCGTCCTGTTTCCATGACAACCAAGTGGCTTGAGACTGAGGTTTGTGGTTAGAGAAGTGGCCTGGGGGATGCTGGGAAAAATCAGCGAGGTCCTCCCCCTCAGTCCGGCTCCACCTCGCCTTTTCCTCTCTGCCCTGCCCTCACCCCCAAGCCCAGAGTAAAAATAAAGTGATTGCTTGCCAGGGCGTGAAGTCCCCCAGCACCCCTCTCCCTGTCCCGCTGGCCTGCTCTCTCCCAGGCTCCTCTGGGCTCCCCACACACAGCTCCCTCCCGCTTCCATTCATAAGCTCCAGCTAGAGAGATAGCCCTGCCCTTTTACCCACATATGGGGCTGGAAGGGAAATCTAGGGGCTTGAAAGCCTGCAGCTTCTGCGTGTGCTTTTTAGTCTCAACCACCCCTGCCTCCAAACCGCTCCCTCACCCCATCCAGGCATCTTAAAATGTCCTGCAACCAGGGACCAAACACAGGCACAACCCCCCAGTTTACAAGCATCAGAACTTTCAACTCGCTTTGATGGCCAGTACATTTCCCCTCCCTGGCCCGTGTCCAGGGAACCTCAGTCCCCACGAACCTTCCAGATAACAGGACTTTGAGAATAGAATCCCTTACTTCCCTCCCAAGGGGATGAGTGCTCCCTCAGCCACCTTAGAAACACTCAGGGCCCCCACACAAAGGACTCTGTTAGAGCCCTTGTGCCCAGGGCTCTCCCATCCCCCCACCCCCCCAACCCTGATGAGTAGAGTGGCCCCAGCAAGTGCATGGCAGACGGAAAATCTCTGAGCCTAGTGGGGATGGGGGTGGGGGTGGCCCCAGGGTTCCCAGGAGCTCAGACAGGCTCTGACACACTGGGATGGGGGGTGAGGCTTTTTTCTTTCCTATTTCTGGACAGACAGTTCTGTTTTCACGGTGTTATTTTCTGCCCTAATTTCCCCGTCTGCAGCAAAGCTGCTTCCGTGCCTGCTCTATTACCAGGGGACCTGCCTGTCTTCAAAAATAAGTGGTGTGGCTTGTCAGGTGACCTGTCTGTCACTCTGGTCCCAGGTGTAACGTGCTGTGCCACCACACCTCCTGGATGGGGGGCGGGGACATGGGGTGGGGAGCCTGTCCAGAGGTGGGGTCCCAGGATTTCTAATGCCCCCCAACCCCAGCAGAACCAGCCCAGGGCAGGGAAGGAAGAGAGAGCTCAGCAAGTCAATGCTTAGAGGAGCAGGGCTGAGCCAGGGACCCCCACATTTGGGGGATGCTGCTGTCCTGCAGAGGTCTAGAGGCCAGCCTTCCTCTATCCAGGTGGGGTCCAGCTCCCTGCCACGCATCATTCTTCATGTGCCTCATCTTTTAGTATTGAGATGTAATTCACCTACCATAAAGTTCACCCTCTTAACGTGTATGATGCGGTGGGGTTAGTATATTCACAAAGTTGGCGCAGCCATCACCACTCCCTAATACAGAACAATTTTGTCACCCCAAAAAGAAGCCCTGTGCCCATGCGCCATTCCCCAGGATCCCAGCCACCCCCAACCCCTGGCAATCACTGTCTACTTCTGCGTCTGGATTCACGTGTTCACCACAGTTAGTGTAAGTGGAAGCACACACGGGGTAGCCTTTGTGGTGGCACCCTGCACGGAGCATCCCATATGCCTCTTTCCATGTCGGCCCTCTGCTTCAGCAGCACCAGTGGCTCTCAGTTGCGGCCGACTGAAGGGCAGACCCTTGTCTGGAACAGGGCTGTCTGTAAACTGGTGCTCACTTCCCTTTCCTGTCACCTCCGCACCACACAGCCAGCACCCACAGCCAGGCTTTTAAAGATCCTCCTCTCTCATCCCGTTCCCTCTTCTCTCTCTGAGGGGCTCCTGCTTATCCTGTAAGACCCAGCTAAACAATCTCACCTCTTCCATGATCCTCCACCATCCTCAGAATCGCTCCTTGTATGAGCTCCCGTGGATTTTGGTTCATACTTTAAAAAACAAACAAACAAAACACAGCGCTTACCACTCAGTAATTATTTGTTTTCATGTTTGGTCTCCTGCTTGGCAGAAAGCGAAGGAGAACTAAAGAGCCACTTGATGAAAGTGAAAGAGGAGAGTGAAAACCTTGGCTTAAAACTCAACATTCAGAAAACTAAGATCATGGCATCTGGTCCCGTCACTTCATGGCAAATAGATGGGGAAACAGTGAGAGACTATATTTTTGGGCTCCAAAATCACTGCAGATGGCGACTGCAGCCATTAAATTAAAAGATGCTTGCTCCTTGGAAGAAAAGCTATGACCAACTTAGACAGCATATTGAAAAGCAGGGACATTACTTTGCCAACAAAGGTCTGTCTAGTCAAAGCTATGGTTTTTCCAGTAGTCATGTATGGATGTGAGAGTTGGACTATAAAGAAAGCTGAGCACTGAAGAATTGATGCTTTTGAACTGTGGTGTTGGAGAAGACTCTTGAGAGTCCCTCGGACTGCAAGGAGATCCAACCAGTCCATCCTAAAGGAAATCAGTCCTGAATATTCATTGGAAGGACTGATGTTGAAGCTGAAACTCCAATACTTTGGCCACCTGATGCGAAGAGCTGACTCCTTGGAAAAGACCCTGATGCTGGGAAAGATTGAAGGCAGGAGGAGAAGGGGACGACAGAGGATGAGATGGTTGGATGGCATTACCGACTTGATGGACATGAGTTTGAGTGAGCTCCAGGAGTTGGTGATGGACAGGAAAGCCTGGCGTGCTGCAGTCCATAGGGTCGCAAAGAGTCGGACACAACTGAGTGACTGAACTGAACTGAACTGGTCCCCTGCTAGACTGAACTGGTCCCCTGCTAGACTGAACTTGCACAGAAAAAGAAAATGTCTTATTCTCTCTCTTATCCCTCTACCTTCCTGCCTCTTGCCGCTGTCACCATGGCCTCTACCCAATGAACTAGCACAGTGCTTGGCACACAGTAACACTTCACAGGCACATAAGGGCCAGTGCCTGAAATATCCTGGAGAGAACCCGGCGCAGGAAGAGGGAGGGCAGCATGAAGCTTAGGCTGGTGGGGTGAGTGGGAACCCCATGGCCCAGGGATATTTATGACAAGATAAGGATGGTAGCCTTTACACCTGTGTCTGAAGAAAACCTCCCCATCCCTCAAGGGTCCCTTCAGGATGGAAGAACTCTCCCTGACCACCTCAGCCTGCAGGGGTATCAGCGGTCCCATGGTCCTGGACAGACAGAAACTACTAGATAGAAACTCAGTTCAGTCACTCAGTTGTGTCCAACTCTTTGTGACCCCATGGACTGCAGCCTACCAAGCTTCCCTGTCCTTCACCAATTCCTGGAGCTTACTCAAACTCATGTCCATTGAGTCGGTGGTGCCATCCAGCCATCTCTTCCTCTGTCATCCCTTTCTCCTCCTGCCCTCAATCTTTCCCAGCATCAGGGTCTTTTCCAAGGAGTCAGTTCTTCACATCAGGTGGCCAAAGTATTGGAGTTTCAGCTTCAACATCAGTCCTTCTAATTCAGGACTGATTTCCTTTAGGATGGACTGGTTGGATCTCCTTGCAGTCCAAGGGACTCAAGAGTCTTCTCCAAAACCACAGTTCAAAAGCATCAATTCTTCAGTGATCAGCTTTCTTTATGGTCCAACGCTCACATCCATACATGACTACTGGAAAAACCATAGCTTTGACTATGCGAACCTTTGTCAGTGAAGGAATGTCTCTGCTTTCTAATATGCTGTCTAGGTTTTTCATAGTAGACGTAAACTACTAGAAAGCAAATGATGATTCTAAAACCTCTCGCTCCTCACCAGCATCATGGGAAAAAATTGAAAGTCCTCTCCTTTTTTTTTTTTTTTTTTTTTGGCCAAACCACAGGGCATGGGAAGTCTATAGTTCCCCAGCCAGGGACTGAACCTCTGCCCGCGGCAGTGGAAGCAGAGTCCTAACCACTGGACTACCAGGGAAGTCCCTTGAGGGTCCTCTCTGACCTTCTCTCCTATAGATATTGGTCAAGTGACTATAAAAGCGGGATGATAATAGTATGGAACTTCGAGAGTTTAATTGAGGATTAAATGAGAGGGGGCAAACAAATGCTCTGAAAGGTCTGGAGTGGGGGAGTGCATTTATTTATTCTCAAGGGTGCTATCGGCACAGATTAACTGAGAGAAGGAAGTGGAGGCCCAAGGCCTCTGGTTTGAAGGAATCACTAAGGCCCCTTCTCTTTGCTTGTCTTTTATGCCCTTTCCCAGAGATTAGGAACCTTGATGTAGCAGTTCCATGCTGTTTATTATTATTTGAAATAGGCTGGAAAGCAATCAGAATTGGATTTTCTTGAAGGGAGGGTGGTGAGAGAGACAAATTAAGCCTCCACCCCTACTCCAAGGGTTGGGTTTGTAGGAAAAAGAGAATGGGCTGAACTGGCGGGGTGGGGGGGTGGGGGCGGCGGCGCCCTGCCTCTTCTTGGACACCAGCAACTGAGGGAAGACGGTCCTTCCTGCTGCTGAGGGAACAATGAGGGGCTGGCGGCCGGGGTGGGCTGGGATCTAGCAAGACTCACAGCCTTCTCCATGGGGAGTCACCAGAGCCGCTGGCCCTCCCCACAGTGGGATCCAGTTCCAATGGAGGGTGCCAGGCAGACCTTCTGCCCCTGCAAAAACAAAGCTGCTTAATTGCCTTTTAATCTGGGGATGTCGGTCTGCTGGTGTCGGTGCTGAATTGTAAGGGGAGATAGTATCTTTCCCTTTGAGTGAGAAGTTATTTGATCTCTGTGTCAGAGGAAGGCCTGTGCCCAGGGAAGAGGTGGGACGGAAGGGAAGGTGGAAGGAGAGAGAAGAGCGAGGGCCTGGCTCCTGGCCGACCTGAGGCTTTATTTCTCCCCATAACAATCATAAATAAAGGGAAACAAGCATCGCTCTTGTCTTGGCTCAAGGCCATTGTTTGGTGCAGGCTTCCTCCTCACCCCTGCCCCTCCTGGCCTCTGTTTCAGGCCCAGGAAGGGGAAGACAGCTTGTCTACAAGGAGAGGGAGTGGGCTGCCAGCTGTCTCACCTGGAGAGGTGGGAGGGGGGCTCCCAACACCTGAGTGCACCCCACCCCACCCCACACTGCCTCTGGCCTCAGCTCTCCCCATCTTTGCAGAGTCTGCTAAGAGGTCTCAGGTGATTGCAGGAGCCTCCTAACCAGTGCCTCGGCCTGCATGCCCTACTGAATCAGCAACCTTGCCCTAACTCATGTGTCCCCCCAGCTCCTGCTGGTCACACTCCCCAGCAGCTTCCATCTCGCTTGGAAGGGAGGCCTGGGCCCTCCATCATCCGGCCCCTGCACCTCTCCTCTCCAGACAAGCCCGCCAAGCTTACCAGACCCATGCCCACCTCAGGGCCTTTGCAACTCTCCTCCCACCTGAAATGCTCTTCTCCCAGCCGGCCACATGGTCGGTCGGTGGGCTTGCCTCCCTGGTTCTTTCCTCAGCTGCCCCCTGCCTCAGTGAGGTTTTGCTGGCCACCGTCGATCTCAAATTAAGCAGCCGTCGCATACAATCACACAGATACACCCACACTGTCAGCTTGAAGGTCCTTTCGCCACGACCTGCTCCAAGAGCTGTCCCTGACCTGTGCATCCCTGCCCCTCTGACAGTGCCCCGCTTCCTGCAGGGTTTTATAGCGTCTACAGAGTGCTCACGCCTCATTCTCCCAGCATCCTCTGCGGGTCAAGGTGGGCACCCCGATGCATCCTTGAGAAGGGTTCTGAGAGGCCCAGGACTCGCTGGAGAACCCCCCTTGTGAGTGGCTGGCTCCCAGCCAGAGCCATGCGCATTCTCCACAGAAGCTTTTGCTGGGCTGAGTGGGAGAAGGTCCGAGCCCTCCTGCAGCCTCAGGCCTGACGAGTGGCCTAGGAGGCAGGCCATCTGTCCTGGGAGAGGCTCAGCGCCTGCTGCCCCAGGCCCCAGTTCATCTGGGTTCCCTCCTACCTCCTCCCCTCACTCTCTGGTGTGCGCACAGGCCCAAATGGTCTTTCAGCCATTTTTCTGCACCTATCTGCCTGGCTGGAGAGACCTTCCTGGGAGGGGGCAGGGTGGCCTGTCTCCACCCCAGGGAGGAGAGTCAGGCACCCACTGAGCCTTCACAGTGCTTAGTACTTGAAGTTATGGACGGAGAGGTGGACGCTGGGAGGGCCCTGGGGGACCTCTTCCTGGGCTCAGGTCAGCTCTCTGCCTCTGGAAGCCCTTCTCTCACAGCTCTGGGCTCTCTGCATCTCAAGAAACACTGGGGGAGCCCTGAGAAAGATCCGGGAGGAGGAGGGAGGGAGACAGCCAGCCCCCCACCAGCAGGGACACAGGGACACCCGCTGTGCGGCCTTGGGTAAGGCACTCCTCCCACCACAGATCCACATCCTGATGCTAAGGAGGGTCCCTGGGCTGGGAGCTCGAGGGACTCGTGGAAGCAGGTTCCTGATGGATCTGAGCCCAGAGGGTTGAAAAGAGTGGTGACTGGTCCTGGAGAAGAGGCATGATGGAGTAGAGTGGACGGTCTGGAAGGACCGAGCGTGCATTAGATTAACCTGGCAGCAGGCTACCTGGCATCGTATGTAATTGATCCTTTGGGAATCTTACTTGGAGTATTAAAGGCAGGAGTTACTTTGGCAATAATGCAGGGTGACAGGAATCAAATTTGTTAGTCTCACCGGAAGCGGCTTTGCTGACATGGGCTGTGAACTTTCAGGGAAAGAGCACCAGCCTCTGGTATAAGAGTCCTGCTCAGCCACTTGCTGGCTGAGTCACCCAGGGCACTCTCTGACCTGTTTCCCCATCTGTACAAGAGGATTGAGCTTCCCTAATGGCTCAGCAGTAAAGAACCCATCTGCTAATGCAGGAAATGCAGGTTCAATCCCTGGGTCCAGAAGACCCCCAGAGAAGGAAATGGTGACCCACTCCAGTATTCTTGCCTGGAGAATTTCCTGGACAGAGGAGCCCGGTAGGCTACGGTCCATAGGGTCACAAAAGGTCTGACACAACTTAAAGACTAACCCACCACCACCACAGCAGGAGGGTTAGACTAGGTGTCCGTGTGAGTCCCTGCTGGCCCATACTCGGTGGCCAATGAACCAGTGTGTGGGGCCAGTGACCGGATTTAACCACTTGGGGAAGTCCATGGCACTCAGAGACAAGAAGGGCTTGGGCGGATGTGGCTTCCCAGAGGCCGGCCGGTCCCTGAACCCTGGAGATGTCCAAATGTCTTTTCTATCAGACGTCTCTCTGTCCCTTTGGTAGCTGGCATGAAAGCCCTTCCTGACTACTGTTGGGCCTCAGAATAGAGCCAGGCAGGACCAGGCCCCCTCTGTCTCTGCCGGAATTTCTCAAACCTGCCGGGTCCCAGACTCTTTCCACTGGGGTGGGGGAAGCTCAGCGCCTTGGCTCCCTCAGGTCATGTCAGGCATTGGTCAAGCCTCGATGACCAATCACTAAGGCCCACATGCAGGTCTTGGCGGGTCCAGCCTTGAGCAGTTGGGTGCCATCTGTGTTCTCATGGAGCGTATGGTCTAGTGGGAAACAGAAAGTGAACAGGTCACTGTGGGTGTGGAAGTAGCCAAATGGGACGGCCTGGCTGGAGCACACAGACAGGGGGGACCTGAAGGATGAGCACCAGAGAAAGGGGAAAAAGAGGAGGGAAGAGCACATGTCGGGGCCCTGCATCTAGAGCAGGCGTGGTGCCCTTGGGGGCCAGTCAGCATGACGGGCAGCAGCACCGCGCCGGGCTCTGCTCTCAGGGCTCTGCTCATAGAAATCCATTTCATCTTCTCAACAGCCTATGAGGAGGTCAGTGGCATTTGCTCCTTGTATGACCTGCTGATCACATATGAATGTCTTCTGATTTGTTAAACACCCGTACACAGGATGACCTCCCTGAGGACACATTACCATGGTTTTTGTCCTCACAGTAGCCAAATCCCCATGTCAGTTGCTGAGATCCCCTTCCCCAGCCTTTAACTGCAAGTGTTGTGTCTTTGGGACTTCCCAGGGAGCTCAGTGGCACCTACCAACACAGGAGACGTGCGTTCAATCCCTCGGTGGGGAAGATCCCCTGGAGGAAGAAATGGCAATCCACTCCAGTATTCTTGACCAGAAAATCCCATGGACCAAGGAGCCTGGTGGGCTACAGTCCATCAGGTTGCAGAGAGTCGGACGTGAATTAGCGACTGCTAGCAGCAGCTCTGCCTGGAGAATCCCAGGGACAGGGGAGCCTGGTGGCTACCGTCTATGGGGTTGCACAGAGTTGGACACAATTGAAGCGACTTAGCAGCAGCAGCAGCAGCAGCTCCATCTGTATAGAAGTATACAAGTACAATACAGAAAGCATGTAATCACGTAGCTAGCCAGAGGCAGAGCTGAGATTTGAACCCAGGAGCCTGAAGCCAGAGCCTCTCTGCTATTCAACTCAAGAGAACCTGGGGTCCCCAGCAGGTGCCCCTGATGAGGTAGGACGAGAACGGGGGCTGGTGGCAGGCCCAGCCCAGCCAGAATCAAAAGGGAAGACACGTTTTCTCGCAGCACAGAGCTGGCTCTGAAGTCTACAGACAGCCTCTTTTCCCCAACCCAGGACTGGCCTGGATGCGGTCTGGCAGAGGCTGACCCTCTCCCAGGCTCTATATCAGGAGGCGTGGGGAAATGCCCTTGCTGTTTAGTGAAAGGGATCAAGAGGAAACAGCAGGAAGAATTTCCCAGCTGTCACGAGCATACGCTATGAAAACAGGCAGCCGAGGGAGGTGGAGGCCCCTGGTGGAGAAGGTCAATGTCTTGGTCACTCAGAGCTGCGGAAGAGGGGAGTGGAGGCAGGGGAGGTATGGGATGACCCCTCCCGCTGGGTCTCGGCTCCGCTGGAAGGTGAGATGATGTCAGACAGGTTGCAGGCACTGTCCCACAGAAAGAGGCTATCTGCCATCACCAAGCTGGTGCCACCCTCTTTCCGGGGACCCTGACTGCCCCAGTCCTGCCATCGGACTTCATTAAATTGCATTTTCCCAGAGCAGGGCAGGCCGGTGACAGAATGAGTCAACGCCAGCTTGCTACAACTGTCGCCCCTGGAGCCGGCGGGCACGGAGGGAGATAATTGGGAGTGGTTTGACAGCTTAATGTCTGGGGTTGGCTTCCCGGAGCATTGAAGGGGTGGGGCGGGGTGGGCGCGGGCAGCCCGCCCTGAGGAGGCAGCAGGGTGATGGGGCTGCTTCCATTCAGACTGACCCCACCAGCCAGCACCTTTCCCCTCCATTTCCCTAGCAGCAGCTTGTTGGGCAGAAAAATAAAGCACAGGGAAGGAAATTAGATCTGGAGAATAAATGAGGCTTTCTTTATTAATTTGTCAGAACTAATTAACGTCTCCCCCAGATTCATCTCCTCTCCAGCTGCCCCCCTGAGCAGGAGGGAGGGAGGAGTCTGGGAGAGGCCAGATCTGGGCTTCAGGGTCCTATTCGAGGGGCTTCAGGCTGAAAGGCACCCCACCAAGTTCTCTGGTCCACTTACCTGGGGTGCTGAGTCGCACTGTGGGTCATAAAGCTCGGTGGGTGGAGCCCCAGAAAAACCCCCTGCACCAGGTCTCAGCTGCTTTACCTCTCTGAGCTTCTGCCAGTTCATCTGAGAAACTGAGTCAGTGCCTCAGGGCTGTTAGGAGGATATGAAGCAGCCACTACCTTCCTGGTGCAAAGTCAGCTCTCCATGTCACTCTGGGAGACGGAACTTAAGTACAGTACTGGAAGCACCTCCGAGTTCCTTCATTTTCACAAAGTCATTTTTAGTTCGACCCTAACAGCAACCTCAAGAGGTGTTAAGAAAGTTAACTGGTGTTCCCATGTCACAGATGTCCAAAAGGGAGCACAGAGTGCTTGAGAACTTTATAGAAACCACCCAGTGAATTGCTGCGGACACAGGACTAGAACTCAGCTGGGCACCTGCTCTGCTTGCCTGTCTCATCCCCCCACCCCCACCCCTGACCTCTGCAGAGACCTGACTCACCGCCGGAGTCTCACTTATTAATAGCTGCCTCACTTCCTGGGTTTGAGCTCAAGGTCTTCAGCCCAGAAGCCCCCCACTCCTGCCGGGGAGCTCCTTCAGGCTGGCGCTCGACTTGGGTGAGAGCTGGCATTTGTCTGACAGAGTTGGGTGCCTTCCCTTGCCTCCCGTCCCCATCCCAGAATTGGGCCCAGCCCTGCCATTTCAGAGAATAACCAGCTCTGAGAAATGCCTCTCCACAACCAGGCAAAGGAGAAGCCCTTGAGTACCAGCCACGCCTGGGTTGCAAAATCCAGTCTGTTCTCTCGCCTGCCATGCTGTGGTCGCGTCCTAGACGTTTGGTTTCTGCCAATCGGCAGCTCCCTGGGGCCTGGGAACATGTGGAGTGAACGCCTCCCACCCCGCAGCATCTCCCCTGCGGCCCCGGAGCTTGCTGCTTTCTGCACGTGGAACGGGGTGGGAGCTGGCTACAGAGCAGAGACTCCCTGCCCGGCCGGGCCAGGGTCAGGGCTGGCGTGGGGGCATATGGGGGGTAGGTACCTGAAGGAAGCATGGAATGTCCAGCTCCTGTGTTTGAAGTGAGGAAACTGAGGCCTCGAAAAGAAAGTCACAAGTTTCACGGGCTCATGGCAGCATCGGTGTCTGCACCTGGGTTTCTCCTGACCCCCAGCCCGGCCCTTTCAGGAGCTAGGTGTTAGCGCTTGGTAAATGGCATCACAAAAGGATGAAGGTATTACATCAGGGATCCTCAGAGCCAAGAACAGGCTGAGGGCTGGTGGCAGCAGGACACGACAGCGTGCCTGAGGTCGGGGGTGAGGGGACAGCTGCCCTGTGGGCCAGACCACAAGGCCCAGGTCCAAGGGCAAGGTCACTACCACTACGCCCTCTGGGCCTCCTGGCAGAGCTCTCAGGAGCGGCCTCACCCCTGCAGGGCACACGGCCACGCTTCCCTGCCCTCAGATCATGGCCCCGCAGTAACCAGACACCTCTGTCGCAGCAGCACCGGTCTCTGCAGAGCTTGTCCATTTGCTGCCCTCAGCTGACCCACAGGTGCCGGCATCATGGGGGCTGGAATTCCCACTGTACAGATGGGAACAGAGATTCAGAGAGGCACTAGGTTTCCCCATCTTCATGAGCCTGAAAAGCAGTGTCTTCATTCTGCCTTGAGAGGAGGGGGTTTCATCCACAGCCCCCTGCCCACTGACTTTGGTGGTCCGAGCGTCTCTGAGCCTCAGTTTCCCTGCCTATCTCCCAACACCTGCTCTAGAAGGCAGTGCCCAGGCCCTGTGAGTCCCCTAATGTCTTTCCAAAGGCCTTATGCCAGGCCCCTGCCACTGTCCCTCACACATGTGTGAGCAGCGAGCTAGCCTGGAGAAATGTCAGAAAGGGCCCTCCCAGACCTCCTGTGACTCCAGCCCCGAGGCGTGAGGTGCCAGAGTGCAGGGGTGTGGTGGGCAGCTGGACAGGGGCCTCTGCTCTCCAGGACTCGGGCTGGGCCCTGACAGCGCTGGGTGCGGCCTGCCTGGGGTGGTGGGAGAAGGACGCGGGGAGAGGGCAGGGCTGGTGGAGTTGGCGTCGGCCGGCCAGACCTGGGAAGGAGTCCCAGAGTTCCCGTGAGGACACAGAACTTCCTTAGGCTCCCGGCATGGAGTTTGGGAGAAGCCCCTGAGCCCAAGTCGAACCTCTGGCCCCTCTGGTCCTGCTTTCTTCTGCATCTTGAGAGCCCATGGTGTGAATACAGGTCTGTGCTGGCACCACCCCCTCAGAGACCCCTTACCCTCTGTGGGAGCATCCTCCAAGCTCTCCTGGGTCCCCGGCCCAGTAGCCCTAGGACTCCGAGGCCAAGCTATGCACCAAACTGAAGATGCCAATTTGGAGGGGGGAAAATAATTGAGTCATCTGAGATCTGTTATAGAGCATTAGAACTGCCCATTCTTCTGCAGAAGGGCATGGGGCAGCTTCTAGAATCCAGACAAATGGGAGTAACCTTGGTCTTTGGGAAGGGTCTAAAGTCTACTTTGGGGTGCTAGAAAAAGCCTGCTGCAATCCCAGGGGACGGTTTCAGCCTATCGGTTCTGTCCGTGACCCTAAAGTAACTACAGACCAGCGGCCGCCTCCGGAGCAATTACTCTTTGTCACACTATCCACGAACATACATTATTTTATTGACTCCTTGTAGCCCGTTTTGTGATATTAAGTTCATTTTACAGATAAAGAAACTGAGGCTCATGAGGACTCACTGCCCGTGAGTAGAAGAGCTCAAGCCAGGTCTGTCTGCTTCCTGCATCCCCTGCCTACCTCTCATGTTCTCTCCTTAAGAGGAGGACCTGCCTGATCTCCAGCTCTGGCCCCAGATCCAGCAGGCCCCAGCCACCGAGGGACAGAGTGTACTTCCTCCACAGTAAGAGGGATTAAGGACAGACTTCACAAAGAACTTCCCTGTCAACAAAGTGTCTAGTACATTTTAGTAGTTCCCAGGGAAAATGTAGGACCCCCTCCGATGAAGACCTTGAAAGAATGGGAAGAAATGTATTGAGTCACCTGGGCAAAGTTTTGGGGGGGGGGGTCAAGGTTTGGCAGAGGCAGAGGGTAGTTGACCTCTGACCTCTGGTTGGGCAGTTCAGAAGTTCAGGCTTCCACCTCTGTCTGCTGACTGCCCTCTGCTGCTGCCACCTGGCCCAGAGGGTCAGGCATGGATGTCACCTTTCCCAGGACATGCTTTCTTGCCCAAGTCCAGTTGGAGCCCTTGCCAACTGGCGCCTGAGGCAGCAGGCGGGGATGGGCAGGGTAGGGCCTGGGTAGGTGTGGCACTCGGCTATCTGTCCAGGCACCGTTTAGTTCCATGAGGAGAGCTCAGCCACTCCAAAACCCCGGTCTCTGCTCCTTTTCCCTCCCCTGCTCCCAGAACTGGGCTGGCAGGGGACATGGGCTGGGCATGTTACCAAGGGCTTCGGCCTCTGATGCCCGCCCTGTCCTTTGGGAAAGTCCATTGTATTCATTTCAGCAAATCTGCAGAAAACCTCCGAATGTCAGCCAGTGAGCTGAGCACTGCCCTCCTAGAAAGCTGGACTCTAGTCTTGGGAGAGGTTCTAATTGAACAGACTGAAAAACAGAGGGCCATCTCATTCTGAAAGTGCACAGAAACCAGCAGACAGCAGCTCAGTTCTGGATGCACCACTTTTTGGCAATGCAACTTGGCAAATTTCTCAACCACTGGACCTCAGTTTCCTCCTCTGTAAAATGGGTATGTCAATACTTGCTCCAAAAGACAAAAGTGAGAATGATATGAGGTGGAAAACACTTCCTAGTACATAGGAGGGTTTCAGTCATTATTGGCGGAAATAAAATAACTTGCTGCAAGAATTCTGGGAGGCAGGAAGCAAATACCAGTACTTATTTTCAGGGGTGAGGGAGTGTGCAAAGGAGGGGAACTGGGCCTCGTGAAAACTTAGGGACACATGCAATCTGTCTAATCACATGGAGAATGAAAAGTTGCTGGGAAATGCTAACCATTCTGATGGGATGAGGGCTGAAGCAAAGATGAAGAGACACAGCAAGGCAGGTGTAAAATAAAATGCATATTTTTAATTGCTTAAGTTCACATCTCATAAAAGAAAAAAAAAAGCGCAAGCCCTGGCCATCCCCCGCTTTCTCTGCCATGAGTCAAGAACCAGTTCCCACCAGTCTGTCCTGGGTTCAAAGCGTCTCCCCGCCCTACTTCTCACCCCGACCTCCCCACCCCCTACAACTACTGTGGGTGAGGAGGCCCTTCCCCTGAGCAGCGTGGGCACTGCCCCTCCCCAGGCCACCCCCTGCCCGCTGCGGAGGGCAGCACCCAGTTGTCAGGCCTGATGGGAGAAGGGGCGGGGGTAGGGGGCGGTAGAGATGGAAGATAGGAGATAAAGACAGCTCCCCCCACCTCTGCCTGCTAGCCTCCTGTTGATTGTAGCTCACTGTCAAAGTGAAGTGGCACAGCTATCTCACTATCAGGCCTCACCAGATTCTTCCCCAGACAATGGCGGCTAGATGTTGCTTCCTATCTGGCCCTCCAGCCAGCAGTCCTGCTCCCCGGGCCTGTCTGAGCCTGTAACCAGGGAAGCAGGCACCTTGGGCCAAAGCCCGCTGAGCCAGCTCTGTTTTCTTCCCACCCTGGAAACCCACCCTTCTCCTGGTTCCTGCCAGTTCCTAGTCCCCGTGGCTTCCGAGATGGGACAGACCTCCCAGCCCCCTGCCTGTCCCTCTGTTTTTCCCTTGGTTCTCCCCTCCTCCCCGTCTCCTCCTCCTTCCCCTGGCCCTGACTCACTGCCTCACTTCCCACTCAAGCTGTTCTCCGGGACATGTTGGGACAGGGCACCTGGGTTCTGGTCCTACAGGCTCCAACTCTGCCTGCTTTCAGTGGGGGTGGGGCATGTGGGGAGGATCTGCTTTGACCTGCTTCTTCAGGCTTCCTCCCTCCTCCATCCCCACCCTGAGGGGGCAGGCTGGGGGTGAACTCCAGAACACCTCCTGACTGCAGCCGTAAGGGGCCCAGCCTAGAGCCACCAAGGGGAATAGGGGAGATGCCCACCTTCACCTTGATCTGGGCCTGCCTGGGTCTCTGAAAACAGGTCATGGGACTCCAGCCTGCCCACCAATGACTCCTACCCAGACGTCTTCACTCAGCCAGGTGCTGTGTCTATGCCATTTCTCTTCCTCATCCCTTTGGGACCAGGATAATAAAAGGAACATCAGGAGACTTGGATTCACTCTCTGCTCTCAGTTAATTTATTGTGTGCATGCATGCATGTGCATGCTAAGTCGCTTGAGTCATGTCTGACTCTTTGCGACCCTATGGACTATAGCCCACCAGGCTCCTCTGTCCATGTTATTCTCCAGGCAAGAATACTAGAGTGGGTTGCCGTGCCCTCCTCCAGGGGATCTTCCCGACCCAGGGATCGAACTCGAGTCTCTTACATCTCCTGCGTTGGGGGAAGGTTCTTTACCACTAGCACTACCTGGGAAGCCCAATTTATTGTATAGCCTCGAGTAATCACCTCACCCTTCTGGGTCTCAATTTCAACATCTACTAAATGGGCAGCACCTTCCTCTGGATCATTGCAGAGTCTAGGATCATCAGGGGTCTGGAAGGGGTCTGAATGGGTCTGAAAGAAAAGTGATAGGATTAGCCCTGGCAGGCTGAACTGGATTGCAAAGGAAGGGTGGGGGGCCAGGGGGCCGGTTATAGTTTGGTGTTGTTTACAGGGCCTCTGAAGAGCTCCAGTACCACAGTCCTTATGTCTCCTCACAGAAAGAATTTGGTGAGAGGCAAAGTGATAGATAAGGAGTGATTCATTAGAATAGGATGCTTGTAAGGCTTATACGCAGGCAGGCAAGAGGATGCCTCACTCGAAAACTTAGTGGACTACAGCTTTATAATCAAAGGAAAAGTGGGGAGGGAGAGAAGAGCGTCTCTGTCATTCTTGGGTAGATGTCATGCTTCTAGCATCGGCTCCTCCAGGTTGGGCAGGGGAGTTTTCTTGTCCTTACCTGGTCAAGCTGGGTCCACAAATTGTTGTTGTTTATGTGTGCAGAGAGGATGAGGTGGTTCCATAACATCACTAACTCGAAGGACATGAATCTGAGCAAAATCTGGGAGAGAGTGGAGGACAGGGAAGCCTGGTGTGCTGCAGACCATGGGGTCACGAAGAGTTGGACATGACTTAGCAGCTGAACAAGGACAACAGTGTGTGCAGAGAGCATGTCCTACGGATCATTAATTTACCGAGTTCACTGGCAGCGTGTGCGCCTCGTGTCTGCACTGTTTTGTTGTTTGGGGGGCAGGCCCTGTGCTTCTGATGCATGGATTTTTCCTAAGCAAGCCTGCTTGGTTTTGTGGTTAAGCAAACCTGCTCTCTCAAGTAATCATTAACTTATAGGGGTCTCCCACACCTTTTTTATTTACAGTCCCCTAGAGGGATTAACTATTTATTCACCTACTTTATCCTTTTACTCTGTCCTTACAAGGGGACCTCCCACCCTGCCACTGGGGCCTGGATTTCGGTACGTCTCTCACATACGGGGCCTCTCAGCCTTTCTCTTATAGAGAATTCTACCTTTTTATACATAATCATGGCATTCTCCAGGGGTTCTTCTCCTCCTTTGATCGTGAGCTCCCTAAGAATTCTTGATTAAAAGATCTTGGTGACTGGAGCAGTCAGCAGAGCACCCTGTCCCAGAGTCTGTTGTCTGAGATTTGATGCTAGCCGGGCTCACAGCTCATGAAGCAAATGTGGATGGGGGTCCTGCCTTATGCGGGTGCGGGGGCTTCAGAGTGACTCAGAGATAACCAGTACTGCTTCCCCCTCCCCAGGGAGAGCAGGTGCTGTGGGCCCTGGGGCACCAGGGACCTGACTGTTGCGGAGGGTGGGGACACTGGAGAGCTGGAGAAGGAGCTGGGAATACAGGCAGGGACAGATTGTGGAGGCTGATAAGCAGCTCAGATTTGCTTTAGATTTCCCCCGAGGCAGTGGAGAACAGGGGGAGACCTGCCTGCCGAGATCTGCTTTGTGTTCAAATCCACCTGTGGATTAGACAGACCACTTCACCAGCCTGAGCCTCAGTTTCAGTGAATGAGAAGACTTCTCTGGGAGGAATTTTGTGAGGATGAGATGAGATTCACCACCTAACAATACCTCTTAGGTAGTGAGCACTCACTAAAGGTGGGCTGTTTTTAGTGTAATCTGTGCCAAGACTCCAGATTAGAAATGCCAGAGGCCTAAATTCCCAACTGAGCTGCAATAAGCATCAGAAGGGCTCCCCAAGTGGCACTGGTGGCAAAGAACCCGCCTGCCAGTGCAGGAGACGTAAGAGACAGGTTTGATCCCTGAGTCAGAAAGATCCCCTGGAGGAGGGCATGGCAACCCACTCCACTCCAGTAGCCTTGCCTGGGAAATCCCATGGACAGAGGAGCCTGCTGGGCTGCAGTCCACTGGGTCACACAGAGTCAGACACGACTGAAGCGACTGAGCACGAGGATCAGAAGGTCGAGGGCTCTACTCCAGGAATTCAGAGGAAGGAGACACAAGTGGATGTAATGAGGTGACTGATGTGAGGGGGCCTGGGAAGGGCAGAACAGCTGGAGAGAAGCGTTCAGCTGGCAGGTGGGTGCTGGGGGCCCTCGACACAGAGGCATCACCAAGGCTACAGAGGCACATGGGCCCACATAGAGTGGACTGAACGTCCACTGCCAGGCATCTGGCCTCTCCCCTCCCTTCACCTCCTGCGCCTTCCTCCAGCCTTCTCCCTCCCCAGAATAGTACAAAACATGCAGGTCACCATGAGTTTCCAGGGGCAAGTGTCTTATCCACCTCACCATCGTCCCATCACGTCTGGATGAGGCTGGTGAGTGTAAGCCAAGCAGGAAAGACACGGGAGATGCCTTAAGAGATGGCTGGGGAGACGCCCATCCAGCCCTTTCCGTATGAACCAGAGGGGAGAGAGAACCCAGCTAGAGGAGGTGTGGAGGTGGCAGCCTTCCACTGCCGCCCACCACTCTTTCTACACCTGACTGCCTCCTGGCTTGATGAGCTGTTTGCTTATCTAAGGACCCAGAGGCAGGGCCCTTGTAACCACAACAAGAGAAACACCCACAGTACATCGCTATGGGCTGGTGTCTGGCTGATAACCGTGCCCGGGTGCTCTCATGGACATGGTCACAGGACTGAGCTCAGGCTGCTAAAGTCACGCCTTACCACTGCTCTTCTTCCAGGGCCCAGCCTTGCCAATTCCTCCTTCCCCCAGTCCCACCAACTGCTTGGCCTCTTCCAATGAGTTGCTCTTCTCCTTACCTCCCTTTCCTCACCTACCTCCCTTTCCTCACCTATAACCGGGGAGGTTAGGCTAGATGGTCCCCAGCGAAGGGACTCACCACAGCGGAAGGATTCTCAGACTGGTCCTTCCTCCCTGTGTCTGTCTGAATTCTCTGTCCCTTTGACTTTCCTATCTATTTATACACAAAATTCACCCACAACATTTCAGTTTTCCAATAGCATCATTAATTACCCCCCAGTAATTAAACCCAATTAGCTAGTATAGGGGCCTTTCTGAGTGAGGAGCCATTAGCCAGGGTGAAAATGCATGGGAATGAGAGAGAAAGAAAATCCACCCTTTCCCAGCATTAAAAATAAAAGCCCGAGACAGCACAGCAGAGCAGAGGGCCCCAATTAAAACTGGGGCCTCACTCATTAAGCTAATTTGACCTGCCATCCCACCCAGCAGCCTCTGATGGGAAGCCCGCAGGAGGAGCTGGCTGAGAGATGTGTCCAAGCTTCTTGCTCATCGTGGGGACTGAGCTGGGCCCCCCAGGACCCCCTCCCAACTGCCTGCTTGGGAAGGGACATGAAGAGTCTGCCCATTTTTCATTAGCACCTGCTGCCCACTTCTTGGGCTTCAGGGCAGAGAATAACCCAGAGTGGGTGGGGCTCAGCTGGGAGGTGGTGCAGGACACATGGGAGGAGAAGGGATGAAAAATGGGAAGGAAAAGAAAAACTCTGCATTTCTGGGGCCTTGGGAAAGGCGGAAGTTAGCAGTCACTCTCCTCCCTGGGCCCGAGGCTGGGGAGACCCCACCGCCACCCCAGGATGGCTGTGAAGACTGAGATTATATATGCCAATGCCTGACACATCACAGGTGCTTAATCAATGATGACCAGCATTAGCTCTTTGCAGGCCTGGTCCTCCCAGCCCCACAGCTGCAGAGGCAATGGGGGGAGAGATGACCACCAGCCTTTCACAGGAAGGGAGTCCCGGGGACAGAAAGGAAGATCCGCAGCCAGAGACCAGACTGGAAGCCAAGTGTCTTAGCTCCTGGACTGGGAGGAAAAGAGTGCAGGGGAAGAATGTTTGAGGTGCCTGGAATTATCCCTTTGGCCAGAGCTGCCCTGGGCCTAGCCGGCCCTGTGGTCCGGACAGCAGTGGGATTGGCGGTTCAGCCTCACCCAGAGCCTGGAGGAGAGGAGGAGAGGAGAGGGCGTCTGCCCTCCCAGCCCCATCACCATGGCTGCCAGCAGGCAAGGGTCCCATGTGTCACGTGTGTCCTCGCCCATGATTCTGGGCCTCGGTATATGTGTGCTGGCCGCTGGTCTCTTCATGCAGCGGGGAGGAGGAGGCCACGAGCAGCCAGTGTAGTGGCGAGGAGCCTCTGGAGCCAGACTGCCACACCAAACAGGCTTCACCCACCATGTGGCCTTGTGCAGGTTACTTGACCTCTCTCTTTCCTCATCTCTCAGAGATAACAGTGGTATGGAGCTCCCAGAGTTGTTGTGAGGAATAGGTGAGTTAATATCTGTAAACATCCAGACCTGGGCCTGGCACAGACAGGTAATATACATGTGTTACCTGTTCTTGCCATTGGCAGGACCCTGGCGGGGAACGTCGTGCTTTTGTCCTTTCGGTCCTTGGGAGGTGGGGAGCACACAGGACCCCAGGCTTCAGCTGCTAAGGGGAGGGGCTCAGTCTTGGAGAGGCAGCAGGTAGGGAGCAACACCCTTCCCAGACTTAGCTGAACGTGGGGGCCCGCCCCTCCCCCACGCGCAAACGCTTCCTCCAGGGGCCCCTGCTGGGCTTTCAGGGACCACACCTGGCAGAGCGGTGGGCAGGGCGAGGAGAGCATGGGAATGGGAAGGAGAGGGAAAGAGGGAGGGGAAGGGAAGGGAGGCAGGTGGCCGCAGAGGCTGGGCTGCATCCTCGCAGCCGGGCACCATGCCCTGCCGCCTACGTGCTCGCTTTCTCCACAAGGCAGGACGAGAAGCAGGTCCCGGCATGCCAGCCCCTACCCAGCGACTCCTGAAACCCCAACAAGTCTGAGCTGGAAGTGGGACTGGGTGAGGTTCCTGATAGATTCATGTTGGGCAGAGGGATGGCAGGGAAGAGAGGTGGGGAGAATGGGAAGAAGGCCCCCCCACACACACTGAAAACTCTGGCATTGCCAATAGCAGGGGAGGGTGCGCAGGCTGGGTTGGGGGGCAATGACCGGGGCTTGGGGCTTTCTCCTCCTGCCTCTCGAGTCCCCTCTCACCCCACCTGCTCGCTAGGGTGGAGAGAGGACGGCCTATGACAATGGCAGGGACCTGTCCTCTCAGCATTTTGCCAAGAAGAGGAAGATGATTTCATTGCGGCCAGGAAAAGGAGCTAAAGCGAAGGGCAAGGGAGGGCAGATGGCAGCCCAGCGCTGGGAGCACTGCAGGGCAGGCAGGAGGAGTCCCAAGACCCTGGGACCACGGAGGTCACTTTACACAGAGGCCCTCACTCCATCCTTGCTCCAGCCGAAGGGGTGTATGTGCTTAAGCCCATTTTACGGGTGAAGAGGCTGGGCTTTGGGAAGGTTGTGGGGCGTGATCATAGGTCCCTCTGCTAGTGATCGCTGATGCTAAAATTGCAGTGGGAAAAATTGGGTAGCATGTATCACTCCTTTCAGCCTCCTGGGTGCTGGGGAAAGGACCAACCCAGGGACTGGGTGTATCCACAAGGTCCTGGGCCGTGGGGTAGCGTGGGGAGAAAACTGAATGAGCCACCAGTCAGACACAGACCCACCCCATAGGGAGGCCTTCAAGCTCAGCTGGCCTCCCCCTGAAACTCAATTGTCAGGACCCTTAGAAGACCCCCCTTTCTTTGGCCACCCCAGGGGGGAACTATTGGGTAGGAAGAAAACCATGAGCCGTGACTGCCTGCCTTCCTGGACGCCACAAAGCTGAGGCTGAGTTCAGACCTGAGGTTAGAATCACATGTAGGATTCTGCTTCATTCTGTGGTTAAAACTAGGAAGAGGTTAGCACGTGTGTTAAGGTCGTGACCCAGGTCTTGTGGTCTAGGTTGGCACCAACATGGAGACTTGGCTGGGGCTGGTATTGGGGTTCATGTTGGTGGTTGAGGAGGATGCTATTCTGGGTTAACCCTGAGGTGGGTACAGTAAATTTGGGGTTTCACAGCTAAGGGGGGTTACCAGAGAGGCTCCAGCCTGACGGCTTACATTTGGAGGAGAAATGGTCACTTTCACTTGAGCCTGGGACTGGGGAGAGGAGCAGTGTTGAAGGTGGTAGCTGAACCAGAGCAGGTTGAGTGTAGGGATATGAAAAAGGGAGGGTGTCTGAATGTAATGGAAGGACCATTAAAAGACTCTCCCTTCCCTTTGCCCGAAGCTCTGCTTACCCGTCCCATCCTGTGACCCAGGCCATCTCAGGTGTCATTCACCATGCTACCCGGACCTCAGCCTGAATTCCTGCAGTATCAAGAAGTCTCTCCTCTGTGGAGACTGAGTTCTCCCATGAAACAAGGGAGCACAGGACTGGGCTTCTCCTCCTCCTCTCTACCCCAGCAGGTCCTTAGACGCTTCCTGGCCCACCTCGAGCCACCCCCTCTTCCGCTACCCCGGTGGAGACCCTTCGGGGAGGCGCCTGGGACAACACTACCTGAAGGTCAATCAGAGAGAAACTGCGACCCGGGTATTCGCTGGTTCCCTGCTTCCTGCCTCCCTGTCTTGTCTGCACACTAGACCCTGCCCAGTAAGGAAGTTTAAGGCTGCCCAGAGTGGGTCAGATCAAGTCTGCTCCCTGCCCGTCTGGAGCCTGGGAGCAGATCTCATAGGCTGGCAGGAAAGTCTTTTGGGGTGATGAAGGCAATTCTAAACCAGGAGGTGTGGAGAGAGAGGCTGACCTGCTGGAGTCTGGGGCCAGGTTGTGGCAACCAGACTTCCAGGAGTGATTATTCAGTGAGGGGCTCTCCTGCTGCACCCAAGACCCTTTCCCTGAACCCAAGGCCAGGTTCAGAGGAGGCCCCACTGGAACACCCACCCTATTCCCATCCCCTGCCCCCATGATCTGCAGGAAGTGTCCCAGGAGACCCCCCTCCCAAGACCTGGTTCCGTCCTTGTACCACGAGTACAATGAGGGGGCCCCTCCTGCCCTGCCTGGAAATATTACGTCTGAGCTAAACCTCGGGCTGCAATGTGGCTATGGTATCATTCATTTGGTCCAGACCAGTACTTCCTGCCCAGAGATGAAATAGCAGGTTTGGTGGTGCCTGCAGCAGCCACCTTTCCCTTCTCAGGCCCCTTTTCCTTCTTAAGGCTCATCAGAAAGCAAGTGGAGGGGAACAGGTTGCCCTGAGCCCTAATTTCTGACCCTCACACCTTGTCCAAGAGTCCAGGGTCACCACTGTGTCTTGGCTACAAAGCCTCTTCCTAGAGGCTACTGCAGTTCAGCACTAGAGTTGAGATCCAGGACTTCCTGCGGGGCAGGGTTAACAGCCCATCTTCCCCCGCCCCCACCCCAGCATGCTTCCCAGGACCCTCACCGCTGCATGGGTAGGGCAAGTCCAGCACACTCCTGCCCCCTTGTTGGGCGTGTGGCCCTGGAGTAAGTGGACATGGCTTCCTGAGTGGCAGGGCCACCGCCTCCTCACTGGCCCATGAGCAGCAGTGCCCCAGCCCCCACCCTGCAGCCTGGACGGGTGAACCCTCTCACTCCAGCCCTAGAGTCCCTCCCAGCAGGAAGAATTCTGACCCTAAAGCCTTTCCTAAGAGGAGCCCCCAGAGACGGGGGCTGGGAGGCGGGGTAGGACTCAGAGCTGCCTGCCCACGTGGAGGAGCCTGGGGTGTGGACAGAGATGCTAGGAGCCACAAATGCCAGCCCAGGGTGGGACGGGCACAAGGGCTGGTGCTGGAGGGTCTAAATGCCACAAGTAGGGGTAGTGAGTGTGTGTGTATGTGTGTGTGTGTGTGTGTATGTATGTAAGTGTGTGTGTGCATGTGTACATGTGTGTGTGTATGTAAGCGTGTGTGTGTGTGTGTGTGTACGTGAGCTCGTCTCCTGAGTCCTCGAGGCTGAACAACCTGCATGTCAGGCTGCCTGTGTTAAAAGGAAAGACAGAGGCGAGCCAGGCCTGGGGTGAGAAGAGCAAACAGCAAAATGTAATGACTTTAATATGAAAGAATTTGCCACTAATTAAGCACAAACACTCCACTAATGCAGAGAACACATGTTGTGGATTTCACTTAAGCAGGAACCAAATGAGGTGAAAATCCTTCCGAAATGATAGCAGTTTACCAGCCGAAGGAGGATGCTGCCGACCATGTTCCTGCTCTTAGAAACACAGCCCTCTTGTCTTCGTGGCCTCTCTGCACGTGTCCCCCTGTCTGTGTCTCTTCCCTGACTCTCCCTTCTCCATGCTTTCCCGTCCTCTTAGGACCACGTGCCGTTCTGTCACCCGTGTTCTGACAGCAAACAGCGGTCGGATCCAAACTCCCCGGGCCTCTGGTTCTCTCCACCTATGCCCCCCAAACATGTACCTCCTCTCCAGACTGGAGCCTGAAGTTCTCTGCCTTGGACAGATTGCGGACACATCCCCTCCAGAGTGCCCCCAGCCCTGTCCCCCGGCCCTCCTCGCCCAGCAGGCTCTGCCCTGGACATCCATCCCACACTCCAGCACCCCTGCCTGAGCTCCATGCCCCTTCCCCTAGGCGAGCGGTCTTAACTGGAGGCAGGTTTGCCCCCCAGGGAACACTTGGCAATGTCTTGGGATGTTTTTGGCTGTCACACCTGAGGGCGGCTGCTACTGCATGGAGCGGGTAGAGGCTAGTGATGCTGCTAAACGCACAGAACAGCCGGCACCACCAGGCATTATCAGCCCCCAGGTGTCAGCAGTGCCGACGCTGAGGGCCCAGGCTCTGGGAGACTGGTCTTACCATGACAGGGACTCACTCAGGTGTGGGCTGGTAGAGCGGGGATGGAAACCAGCCTACCCGACTCCTCCGCAGCTCCTCTCCCCAAGACCACAATACTGACAATAATACAACCATTCGTGTAGTATAACTATGCCACACACTGTGCTAAGAGCTGGTGTGAACTATTTAATTTTCAAATCCACCCCAGGAGACAGTCCTATATGCCCCCCCCCACCCCCTGCCTTTTTTTTTTTTAATTTTTATTTATTTATGGTTTATTTATTTATTTTTTTGCTGTACTGGGTCTTCTTAGTTGCCCTGGGACATGTGGGATCTTAGTTCCTCAACCAGAAATTGAACCCACAGCCGCTGCAATGGAAGGCAGATTCTTAACCACTGGACCCGCAAAGAAGCCCTGAGTTTCTGTGTGAGAAAACTGAAGCACGGAGAGGCTGATGCAACTTGCTCGGTCACTCAGCAAATAAGGAGCAGACAGAAGCCTGGGTCTATCTGAGTCCAAAGTCAGTGCTCATGGACGAATGAACTACTTATATTCCCCACCCCCATATCCTCTTAACCCCTCCCCTATCAATCTCCCCAACCCTGCCCTTTTAGAATGAACCTTCCCTGAAGCTGGCACTATAAACCCACCTGACTGCCTTCCCTCCCCGCACAGGCCCAGCCCCCAGCCATTGGGGCAGGCAGCTGCCTGGAGCTGGACGGGGCTTCTGCAGAGCTTGGCAGAGCTGGGCCCTGGGGTGATCCGACAGGCCCTTCCCGGTAAGAGGCAGACCAAGAGACCTCCACTTCTGTACAGGTGGTGACCATTGGCATGGAAGCCAAGGGCTGGCCCAGTGCATCTGTCACCCCTGAGCTTTTAGAAGGTTCTCCTTGGGAGGCCTGGGGATTCTCCCTGTGTTTTCTCGCAGCCCCCAGCCTCTCCCACCCCCACACTAGCCTTCCAAGGAGGCTGCTGCCTACACTTCCCAAGATGTGTCATTAAAAACACACACTTGCCGAGGGGAATCCAGGCTGCCGTGTGTCTGCTGGGAGACGTGTCGTCTGCAGCAACTGGGGTGGAGAGGGCTGGTGTCAGCGGCAGAGAAGGGACCTATCCGAATGCTGGCCTGAGAGCCAGGTGCTTCCAGGTCCTTGGAGCATGAAAAAGCCTGGCCAGGTGGGGAGAAATCCAGGCTGTGGAGGGAGTGGTGTGGAGCTGGGGAGTGTGCCGGCTTAGCAGGGCTGAGACCTGGGGAGCAGGGCCTTGGGGCCTCAGGGCCACAGCTCACTAAGGTGAGAAGAACATTTTTCACCTATGTTCTGGAGTGAGGAAGGAAGTGGGACTGGGTGCTAGGAACTGGGGCAGAAGACAGAGGGAAGAATCTGGAAGTGGCGAGCAGGGAGCAAGCAGAGGACGTGGGGTTGAGGGACCTATGAGAGGTCAGACAGACCTGCGCTGTTTAGGGTGTGGCTTCCTGGTTGCCTCTGGAAGGAGATTCACACCCTCACCTGCGTCCCTTCTGGGCAGATGCAAGGCCTCACCTTCTGCCTCTGTCCTCCGGCCCTACCTGGCCACACCATACTGTGTCCTGTCATACAGGCCCTGTCCCTCAGCTAAAGTAGAATTTGCAGGAAGCCGCAGTCAGACCTGAGAAATGGCGAAGCCTGGCCCGGGACCCTAGCTGGCTCACAGTCTTCTCCAGCAACATCTTGAGGCCCCTTATGTTTTCTAGACCCCAGGCACAGGGCTGAAGTTCTGGTCTTTCCACTCAGTAGGGGAAATACCATGACCTGTGAAAGCTGAGATCCTAGGGCCCTCAGGGTGCAGGAACACCTCACTCATGGGATCTGAGGGAGAAAGCTTCCCCAGAAGTCATGGCTAAGGGCTTTCAGGAAGGATGAAGAGGTGTGGGCAGGTAGTAGGGCATGTGTTCTGCTTGTTTTTATGTATTTGACTGCATCAGGTCTTAGTTGCACATTACATCATCTTTAGTTGTGGCATAAAACTCTTGGGTTTCCCTGATAGCTCAGTTGGTAAAGGATCCGTCTGCAATGCTGGAGACCCCGGCTCACTTCCAGGAAGATTCACTGGAGAAGGGATAGACTACTCACTTCAGTATTCTTGGGCTTCTCTTATGGCTCAGCTGGTAAAGAATCCCACCCACAATGCAGGAGACCTGGGTTCGATCCCTGGGTTGGAAAGATCCCCTGGAGAAGGGAAAGGCCACCCACTCCAGTATTCTGGCCTGGCGAATTCCATGGACTGTATAGTCCATGGGATTACAAGGAGTTGGACACTACTGAATGAGCAAAATCACTGCAGATGGTGACTGCAGCCATGAAATTAAAAGATGCTTGCACCTTGGAAAGAATGACCAACCTAGATAGCATATTGAAAAGCAGAAACATTACTTTGCCAACAAAGGTCTGTCTAGTCAAGGCTATGGTTTTCCCAGTAGTCATGTATGGATGTGAGAGTTGGACTGTGAAGAAAGCTGAGTGCCGAAGAATTGATGCTTTTGAACTGTGGTGTTGGAGAAGACTCTTGAGAGTCCCTTGGACTGCAAGGAGATCCAACCAGTCCATTCTGAAGGAGATCAGCCCTGGGATTTCTTTGGAAGGAATGATGCTAAACTCCAGTACTTTGGCCACCTCATGAGAAGAGTTGACTCATTGGAAAAGACTCTGATGTTGGGAGGGATTGGGGGCAGGAGGAGAAGGGGACGACAGAGCATGAGATAGCTAGATGGCATCACCAACTAGATGGACGTGAGTCTGAGTGAATTCCGGGAGTTGGTGATGACCAGGGAGGCCTGGCGTGCTGCAATGCATGGGGTTGCAAAGAGTCGGACACGACTGAGCAACTGAACTGAACTGAACTGAACTCTTTCACTTTCACTTTTGAAAACTCTTAGTTGAGGCATGTGGGATCTAGTTCCCTGACCAGGGATTAAACCCGGGCCCCCTGCCTTGGGAGCGGGGAGACTTAGACACTGGACTAGCAGGGAAGTCCCTAGGGCATGTGTTTAACAGAGGGAAGAACATGGCAGGGAACTGGTGGTCTTGTCCCATGTGGTGGGAGAGAAAGAGCAGGAGGAGCCTGCTGGAGGCTGGAATGCCCAAGATGAGACCCAGTGCCCAAAAGGACTTTGGACTTGATCTTCAGGGCTTCAGGAAACCATGGAAGGATTTTAAATCATGATTTTATGTTTTAAAGAGTGGAAAATGGGTTAAACGGGCAAGCCTGGAGGCAGGTATGTATCTTTGCCTCAGTAGTGCGGTAGGCAGCGTGAGAGGCGACTGTGGCCTGCCCCAGGGGCAAGGCCTGGGGAGTAGGGGTCAAGGCACCCGGATGAGATAGCAGGTGCTGGGTTCAAAGGAAAGGGGTTGAGGTTTACTTAACTGGGGTTTCCCAGGCCAGGAATGTTGAGAAAATAAGGAAGTGAGACTCTGCTGGAGGTGGAGAGGCAGGGAAGGGGCTGAACTGGGGGGAGGAGACTTAGGAGAAGTCTGGATTGGGGCCAGAGGGAATGGAGAACAAAGATGAAATCAAAGGCATTTAGGAGCTAGTATCTGCTGTGCTTGGTGATTACATGTCCCTGGAAGAGCCTTGTGCACCCCAGCTCTGCTGTTGCGCAGCCTGGATGTTCCTGGCTTGCCACGTAATCAGGGAGGTCTTCCTGGAGGAGCTGGGCAGTATCCAGAGGTAGAGTAACTGCTGGGTAGAGAAGTCTCAGAGGCTGATCCAAGGCCACGTGCAGAGCTGGGGCAGAGAGAGGGCTGGACAGGCGACATCCAAAGCCGAGTCCTCCAGGGTCAGGGGGTCCAACTCTTATTTTACAGAGAAGGAAACTGAGGTCAGAAAAGCAAACCACCCTAGCTAAGGCCATACAGAATAAAGGGGCCAAGTAATGCGGACCAGAGCCTGCCTCTCCCAATGTCCAGTTAGGAATCCTCTCTTCCCACCACCTGGTCAGAGAAGAGGTGGCAGGTACACGAAGAGCAGAAGAGAGAGGACCAGGAGGGCACCCTGGAGGCTGGCGATGGACCAGGAGGGGCACCCTGGAGCCTGGCGATGGAGGGAGGGGGCAGAACTGAGAGAAGCTCCTGTTCCCAGGATGCTGAGGAGAGTCAGGAGCTGCTCAGGACCAGGCTGCCCTGGGCTTTGGGGATGGGCAGCTAGCATGAATCAGGCCTGTAGGAGAGCCGTCCAGGCGTCCCTGGCCACTTGCTCCTTAGTGGGAGAAGACAAAGCCTCGCTCCCAGCGAGGCTTCATCCCCATCCCCCAGCCCGTCCTGCTGGGTTTCAGGGAGAGAGGGGACTTGCCGGAGCAGCCCCACCACCGCCACTCCCCCCTGGGCTTCCATACTGCCAGAGAGCAGGGCTGGGCCGGCCTGCCTGGAAGATCCTGGGCTCCCACTCTAGCTCCTTCTGGGGCTTTTCCCAGGGTGCCGTGCCCCCTCCTCTCCCACGCACTGTGCTGACCCGCCCGAGGCGCCGGGCGCCAGCTCCACAGCCCATCATTAGCCAGCCCTGTGTGGGGAGTTGGGGGTGGGGGGTGCATCAGCCAAGAAGAAAACATCGGCAGTTTCTGTGACCCCAAATGAGGGCGGAGGCGCCTGGATTCGGACAGTAGCAATTAGCCGCCGACTGTGGGATCATGGGATGTTATCACCTCTGCTGGCAAGGTGAATGTGGAGGGGACTCAAGGACCCAGGACAGCCTGGGGCCACCTCAGGAGGCACCACTCCCAGAGAGAAGCCCACCAGGCAAAGGCCACATGCTGCAGGAGGCAAGGGAAGCCTTCGTGCTGAGCTAACAGGGGCGTGGGGCAGACTCGGGCCCTCATGCCCCCGGACCAGGTGAGGGGTGCTAGGGTTGCAGGCACAAGAGCTGGGCCAGCTGCCGTTCTCCATTTTCCTCGCCTAGCCCTCTGCCCTTGTCACCCTGGGCCCCATCCTAGATGTAGCAGGAAGGCTGGAGGCTGGAGGTGTAGCCTGGGCTCTTGGAAAGTTACCGAACCAACAGGGAAATAGGCCCAGGGCGTAGATACGAGATAGGACAAGTTCAAAGGACTTCAGTGAGAGCCTTGCTCAGGTGGGTTCCTGCTGACAGAACGACTGGGTCCAGGTGACACTGATTGGCAAGGCTTTCCCAGAGAAGGTGACCCCAGAATGGGGCTTGCTTTCACATCTCCCCCTCTGCCCCACCAGCCTGTCCCCCAGGAGGCCAGGTTGTGACTTGAGAAAGAGAAGAGCCAGCCAACCAGCCCTGGGAGCTGACATTTGGAGAATGTAGCAGGGCTGGGAGGAGGGGGCCTATAACCTTTAGGTCACTGTGCTGACTCAGCAAGGTTTCATCTGGCGGCCCTGCCCCACCCCCAGAGTGAGTGAGTCATCCCCACTTAGCACTTAGCTGGTTTCTCACCGGATGTCCTGTTCCTTTCTTCCAGTTCCAGGGCAGGGAGCAATGGAGCATCCCTAGAAAGCCCTAGATATGGATCCCAAAGGATGCTGGTTTCAGAGAGGCCTTGTTGGGAAGCCCAGCATCTCCCACCCAGGCCTGCCACTTCTGCCCACCCAACTGAGGGCACCAGGGCAGAGTCTCTGGAAAAGAGTGGGGAACAGAAGAAGAGGCAGCCCATGTCCGAATGCTCTGAATGCCCCTCCCCAGCCTTCACCCACCACACGGGCCCAGTCCCACCTGCTCAGCTAGGGAGAAGAGGGGTCTGAGGTTTCAAAGCTTAGGAGGAGAAACTGGTCCAGGTGGTATGGGTAGGAGAGCGTACCCCGCCCCCCTGTCCCCGCCTGCCTGTGCGCACACGCGCGCGCACACACACACACACACACACACACACACACACACACACACTCTGAGACACACCCAACTGCGTGGGAACCTGTGGCCCCAGCCTTGGATTAGCTCAATGGCAGGCAGGGAAGGGCCTTGGGGAGCAGGTTTGTCGGCCACAACTGAGGAGCCTTTGTGTTTTGTTGCTGAGCTGGGGCTTTTGTAGGTCCATGACGTCTCGGAGGCCGGCCCGACGCCTGCCTTGTTGGCTCAGCACTTCTGAGAAGCCATGAAGGCGGCCCAAACGGCCCAGTCTCAGCACCAGTGGGGAAACTGAGGCACGGGTGCAGACCTGGATCCCAGACCCTAAAGCTCATAGGATGACCAGGGACAAAATAAGCAGTGCTCAAGGTCAGGAAAAGCCACAGACTAATTCTTTGATATCCCTTGGATGCAAGAACCCCTCTGCCAAGGACACAGGCACTCTCCCCCCTCACTCCCCACCTCCCTGGCTTTTTCCTGCTCTGCACATAGCAGCTCCCTGCAAGTGCCCCCAACCTGGGTTCTTAAAAGTCCCTATTCCTAACCTAGCACCTGACACCCAGTACTGGACTCCGACAGGGCCTCCATCCCTGCCCCGAGTCCCTTGACCTTCCTGCCCACCAAGCCCAGTGTAGGGTAGCCCAGGCCCTGTGATTGCAGTACTGTGACTGGTGTTTTTGTGCCAGTGGAGACACTGAGGTTACAGTCCAGGAGGGACACCACTGAGAAAGTTAGCTTGAGAGCCTGGGTTTATTTTAAAGCAGAGTGGCAAGAGCACTGGGGTGGGTGCTACTGTTCTGTATCCCCAAGCGAGTGACCCAACCACTCTGGACCTTCATCTCCTTTGTAAAATGATGCGTTGCATGGTCCTTTGAGCTCCACCGTGGTATCTTTTTGGTGATCCTGATTCCCACATATGGGGCAGCCTCTACTTCTCATGTACACACTACTGTCTTTAAAATGGATAACCAACAAGGACCTACTGTATAGCACAGGGAACACTGTTCAATGTTAGGTGGCAGCCTGGATGGGAGGGGAATCAGAGGAAGAATGGATACATGTATATGTATGGCTGAATCCCTTCAACTGTTCACCGGAAACTATCACAACATTATTAATCGGTTGCATCCCAACACAAAATAAAAAGTTCATAGAAGAAAAGAGGGAACCTGTGGGGAAGAAGAGACAGTGCCTTCTGCCCACCAGACAGCTGATGGACCAGCCCTAGCTGTCAAGGGAACCAGAGAGAATCTGTAGGGTATTCTGCCGGCATCAGCCATGACACAGTCAGCTCACCCCAAGGCCAAACCCGGTTCCTCCTCTCTCCTGCAAGGACTGTGGTCTGTTTAGAGACAGTGGGGCTACAATAGAAAACATGCTAAACACACATGTCAGGAAACAGAAAAGGGTGCAGACTCAAGTAATATGCGGTTGGGCAATAGAATAGAGGTGTCGGCCGAGTAAGAGGTGATGAGAGTCCAGAAGGGCTTCCTGGAAGAGGGGAACTAGGGGCACCCCAGATCATGCCTAATACTCAGTAGGTGTCCAATAAGCATTTGTTGAGTGAAGTTCCAGGAAGGGAGGCCTCCTTCTTCATAAATGAGAAATGATGATGATGGTGATGGTGATGAAACTCAGAGAAGGCTTCCAACCCACCTCTTCTGCACAGAGAAGGGCCCTGTTCCTGGGCCCCACCCCCATCTAGCCCTTTCTCCTCTCTTTTGGTGGTGCCTGCAGCTATCAGCATCTCTGGGGTGAGGTGTGCCCCCCTCTCTGAAAACCTCCCAATCCACCCAATCTAAAGAATGAGGGACATTCTACCCCACCTGCATCCCGCGGATGGGGGTGCGGGGCAGATTGGGTTCTGAGTCCCTGAGCCTAGAGTGGGGGGAAGGTAAGGGAGGGTCTTCAACCCTTATCAGTCTTCCCAACCCCTCCCAATTTCACACCTCTGGGATCCTTGTCTTCAGTGACCCCAAACTCCAAGGGTTCCCTTATGCCCTACCTGACCCTGCTAACAATAGCAGTTCTAGGGTACTTTCACTGAAAGCATTTTTACTGCAAACATTTGGCCACATGACGAATTGGCTATGAGGCAATTTTGCCATGAAAGATGAAATAACTGGTTGACAGTTTGGTTTCATCTGGTTGAGATGCTTTTCTTCCAGGTAGTGATGTTACTGATGGCTTTATTGAGCTGACAGAAGATAACAGTTTGCCCTAAGAGTTGGTTTTATGTTTTTAAACAAAACTACACTGGAGGAGAAAGAGGCCAAGGAGAAAGAGGCCAAGGAGAAAGAGGCCAAGAGCCTCCAAGGTACAGAGTTGAGCCTGTATTTCCATAAAACTTTTTTGAGTCTATCAACAGACATGAGGCAATGTGTTAAGAACACTCTACAGTGTGGAGGCTTTCCCAATGCAACTCAAGGGTCAGTTACAAACATCCACCCTAATGTTTGGAAAGTGATACCTCTCTCAAGGAAGGAAGAAACTTCAGTAAAAAAAAGAAAAAGTTCAATGCCAGATAAGGAGATGAATCAACAAGCAAAAAAGAAAAAAAGTATAAAATACTATGAATGAAAGACTTGGTAGGCAAGTGCTTACTGCTTATACAAGAACAACCCACAAAACAAAATCAGTTCTCGGTACAGTATTGCCATGCATTCACACACACCTTCTCCAGTGGCTCAGTGGTAAAGAACCCACCTGCCAATGCAGGAGACGTGGGTTCAATCCCTAGAGAAGGAAATGGCAGCCCACTCCAATATTCTTGCCTGGGAAATCCCATGGACAGAGGAGCCTGTCCATGAGGTCGCAAAAGAGTCAGACGCAACTTAGCGACTAAACAACAACAATTTTGTTTCTCCTTTCTCCTGTTTCACTATGTCCTTTTTAATGT
Source organism: Capra hircus (assembly GCF_001704415.2). Lineage (NCBI taxonomy): Eukaryota > Metazoa > Chordata > Mammalia > Artiodactyla > Bovidae > Capra > Capra hircus. The sequence continues at coordinate 52,131,052 of NC_030822.1, forward strand.
CCCTCTTATTTTTTATTATTTTATCTTTTTCAGCAAAATTGCCTTAAGGACAATTAGTTACGCAGCAAAAATGTGGCAAAGGTGCTTAAGGTGGAAATAGCAGACAAAGCTAACAGTGGGCCGTAGGCAGAGAGGCCCAAGTCAGGATGCTCCTGCCTGCTCCTTGGAAGTCCTCTCACCTGTCTGTCTGCTCATCACCGGGCAGAGGGGCAAGGGCCCAGGCCACGCACTTAGTGCCCAGTGAGCGGGCACTCAGGCACCTTCCTCACTGCCCCGCCCACCGTGGGGTTGCTTCTGGGGGAGTCACACAGGACCGGAGGCAGCAGCCTCATCCCGAAACACATACAGGGTGGGGAGGGCCATCTCAGCCTAGTGAGGCAATAATGGGTGAGAGGCAGCACCCCTGGGGCACCTGAGCCCCTTGCAGCAGCCTCTGCTCCCCATGCCCAGGCCGCTGTCCACCTTCTCCCCTCCTGGCACTCTGCAGGGTGAGGTCGCTGCTGAAGATGTGAAAATGAATGTCAGTCTGTGTCCAGGCGCTGAACACCACGTGGCCCCACACCCCAGACAGTGGAAGGAGACGGGGTGGCTGCAGGCTTGGCAGGCTGTGTCCTACTCTAGGCCCCACCACCATGCCCTGGCACCAATCCCAAGATGGATCCTAGTGTCTACATCCCTCCTGCCCCCACCATCCCCACTCCGCCTCCCCGCTCCCCCAGTGGCCCGAGCCCTCCCAACTGGCTTTTCCTGTTCCCAGCTTTGTGTGGTGAAAGTTCCCCAATTATACCCACATTATCTCAGCTGCTGGGCAGCCTCCAGCAGGCTTGGGGAGTGGAGGCTGGGGGGTGGGGGAGGGAGCACCCGCTTACTCTGCTGGGAGGGCCTAGGGCTTAGGTCCTTGCCAACTGGCCAGTCAGCAGGAGTACTGGGCTGACTGGCCCACTGACCTCACTGTGGGATGGTGTCTGGGGCGGGGCACAGCTGGGCTGGGCTGGGCTGTGGCTCAGAGAATCATAGACAGTGGAGGCCAGAAGGGACCAAGGAGATAGTGAAGTCCAGTCTGCTCCCTCCTGTGGGAGGAGAATAGGGCTCAGAAAGGGGAAGTGACCTGCCAAGGTGCCAAGGCAAGCTCTAGATGGAGCTGGACTAGAAGCCAGCACCCCCAGCCCGCTGCTCAGTGTCACCTCCATGATTCCCCCACCAACCCACAGTGTTCTCTGCCAGGGACGTGTCAGAACCCCACAGACTGGCCAAGGGGACAGCTGGAGAGATGGGGTGATGGCATCCCAGGTGGACCTTGAAGGGCTGTGTGGATGTGAGCGGACGCAGAGGAGGGGAGCATAGGGAAGCTTTCAGAACGTGGCAAGGGCCTGGCTTCGAGTGCCAAAGATACGTTTACTCAGCAGGCATGTCCTGAGTGCCGGCTGTGTGCCAAACATGGGGATACCGCTCTGTAGAGAGACCTGGCTGGTACCTTCTTAGGGGAGGTGTGAAGGGCAGCATACTTCACTGACCATAGTCTTAGGGGCCTTCAGAGGAATATGCTATGCTCCCACCTCTGTCATGCAGAGGCAAGTGTAGCCCCAAGTTCCCACTCTGGAAAGAAGACTTCCTTGGGGGCCCATTTAGGCCCTCCCCTGCCTCAGGGTCAGTCCAGGGCCTGATGTTGATCTTAACTGATGGTGCTCAATAAATAACTGAGTGAAACAAGAAAGCAAGGATGGCTGATGACAGAACTCAGGAGTGAGTCCACTGGAGGGCATGGCAGGCCCAGGTAGATTAAGGGGGCTGAGCCAAGTTCAGAGTTAAGGAAAAGCTCAGACAAAAGCCATTCGAGAGGGAATAAAGCAAAATCGGCAGGGAGACTAGAGGGCGTTCATTCATTCACTCGATGCCACTGATCACTCCTTCCTGCCTGCAAGTCTCTCCTCTCTGTCTTCCACTGCCATCTGTCTGGCCACAAATGTTTACTGAGCACCTACTATGACTGGAGGCTGGGCCCGGCACTGGGGATACAGGGATGGAAAAGACTCAAAGGCTGCTCTGAGGAGGTCATCATCTGGCAGAGGAGAAGCCAGAGGTGTGAACAACCACATTCCCAGGCAGCAAAGAGCCACTATAGGGTTGAGAGGATTGGGGAAGCTTCCCGGAGGAGGTGGCCTGAGCGGGACAGCCATAGGTGGAAAAGGGCCTGGGCCTTCTAGGGAACTGCAGGGACAGAAGTCTAGACGTGTAGCATCAGGCATTCCCTGGGGGCCCAGTGGTTAGGACTCTATGTTCTCACTGCCAAGGGCCCCAATTTGATCTCACAAGTCTCACTGTGTGGCCTTAGATGTGTAGCTTCTACAGCTTTGTGCTCCTTGGAGGCTGGGACTGAATCACTCATTGACATGACTCCAGTGCTGATAACAGACTCAAAAAGTGGCACAAAAATGGGAGGAAGGAGGAAGGAAACTCAGAAACATGGCATATTCTGTGGAACAGTCCAGTCGGATGTGGTTGGAAGGCCTCGTGTACAGAGAGATGTGGACAGAATGGCACAGCCCGGATGATGAGGACGTCAAATGCCAAGTTATGACAGCCAGACATGACTGAGAAGGCGAACGTGAGCCAGAGAGGCTGAGCCTCATGCAGCGCCTGCATCTCGCAGCCTGGTTGGGTAGGGGGGCCGAGCCAGTGCACTCCAGGGCCCAGGCACTCAGCCCTTTATGGGGAGAAGACAGTGGGAGTGGCCTTACTGATGGGGCCCCCGGGGCTCCCCTAGCGCTTCCTGCCTCCTGACACCTCCTCATCCATCATAGTATTTGGTTCTCTTAGCAACCTGTGAGAAATTCACCCCATTTATCAGACGAGGGAGCTGAGGCCCAGAAAGGTGAAGAAGCTGGTGGCTCCTCAGCTGGGCCTCTGCCCAAAAAGCAGCACATTCAACCCTCATCAAAAATAAGGGTGTGGAGGGATATTTACTGCCATGGAGCAGCATTGATAATATATCTCTAAATGAAAATACAGCTTAAGGAATAGTATGTACAGTATGACTGTTTTAAAAAAAACAAACATGGTTACCAAGATATATATGGAGAAGAACGTAAAAGAGGTTGTGCGTGCGTGCTAAGTCACTTAAGTCGTGTCTGACTGCAGCACTATGGCCTGTAGGCTGCCAGGCTTCTCTGTCTATGGGATTCTCCAGGGAGGCATACTGGAGTGGGTTGCCATGCTCCAGGGGATCTTCCCGACCCAGGATCTAACCCGCATCTCTTCTGTCTCCCGCATTGACCGGCGGGTTCTTTTACCACTAGTGCCACCAGAAAAGCCTGAACAAGAGGTGACTTCCCATCAGGTGATGAGTGATACATCTGAGTGGTGGAATCATGGGTTGTCATTTTCTTCTCAGTATTTGTCAATATCCCCCCCAGTTTTTCTAAAAACAGATAATTATTATTTTTATAGTCAGAATTTTTAAAATAATGACTGCTGGAAAATAAAAGACCAGCACACAGGGAGTCGGGGTGGGGGCTCTGGTGGACCCTGACCACCCTCTGCCCTCTCTCTCGACCAGGTGCCCACGCCCAGATGGTCCAGGTCAACGACTCCATGTACGGCTTCATCGGCACGGACGTGGTGCTTCACTGCAGCTTCGCCAACCCGCTGCCGGGCGTGAAGATCACCCAGGTCACATGGCAGAAGGCCACCAATGGCTCCAAGCAGAATGTGGCCATCTACAACCCAGCCATGGGGGTCTCGGTGCTGGCCCCATACCGCGAGCGCGTGGAGTTCCTGCGGCCCTCCTTCACAGATGGTACCATCCGCCTCTCCCGCCTGGAGCTGGAGGACGAGGGCGTCTACATCTGCGAGTTTGCCACCTTCCCTGCGGGCAACCGAGAGAGCCAGCTCAATCTCACTGTGATGGGTAAGCTGACCTGACCGTGCCTCTCTGCTTGGGCACATCCTGGGGGCTGGGCCATCTTCAGTGGATGCAGAGGTTCTCCTTGGGTTGGCATGCTCCCAAGCTCTGGACGTGGCACTTTCAGTCCCTTCTTGCCATGCTGTCCCCGTTCACTAGGGATGGAGGCTGGCCTTAGCTGTGGGCAGAGTTGAGGATCAGTATTCAGGTTGAAGCCCCATCGTGGGGCACTTTCTGGGTGGCCAGGAAGCAGGCAGACACCATGGTAGGAGAGCATGCCAAGACTCCAGGAAGACTTGTGCTTGACAAAAGCTCATACAAAGAAGAGGGCAGGAAAGGCATGGGCGAGACCCAAGGAGGTCCCTGTGAGAAGTGCTGGGAGGGGCCTTGGTGAAGCACAGCTGAGAGGCAAGGATGCCCAGGGTGACCTTGAAGCAAGGCCTGGCAGGCGCCTGCCCTCCCAGCCTGTGCGTCCTTGATAAGGCAGCAGAGCCAGACCCATTGCGCTCTCTTGTTCCCGGCAGCCAAACCCACCAACTGGATAGAGGGCACCCAGGCAGTGCTTCGAGCCAGGAAGGGGCAGGATGAAAAGGTCCTGGTGGCCACCTGCACGTCAGCCAATGGGAAACCTCCCAGTGTGGTGTCCTGGGAAACGCGGCTGAAGGGTGAGGCGGAGTACCAGGAGATCCGGAACCCCAACGGCACAGTGACCGTCATCAGCCGCTACCGCCTGGTGCCCAGCCGAGAAGCCCATCGGCAGTCCCTGGCCTGCATAGTCAACTACCACATGGACCGCTTCTGGGAAAGCCTCACCCTCAACGTGCAGTGTGAGCGCGGCAGGGCGTTGGGGGTGGGGCCTCCGGGCGGGGGCGGGGCACATACTGTCCCCTCCCACCCCCCCCCCCTCTTACCAGCCCTCCGTCCTTTTCTTCCCACCCCTTCTTCCCTCACCGGTTTATCCTTCCTTCCTCTTTCCTCTTCTCCTTCCGCCTCCCTTTCTGGGGGCACTTTGTTCTCCCGTCCTCTCTTGCCCTGTCTTCTCCCTTTGCCTGCCCTCTCCCCCCTGCCTTGTTCCCCTGCTGCTTCTACTCTGAGGGTCTGTGACCTCCCAACCCCTGTCACTCTTCCCTCATCTTCTGGCTTTTTCCTTGTCTTTTCCCCATCTGAGGCTCATCACCCTCTGAGGCTCCCCCCGACCCCCCGCCCCAAGTCCTGTTCTCCTGACCTCATCCTTTCCAAACATCACCCCTTGTCTCACAGACGAGCCCGAGGTGACCATCGAGGGGTTTGATGGCAACTGGTACCTGCAGCGGATGGATGTGAAGCTCACGTGCAAAGCCGATGCCAACCCCCCAGCCACTGAGTACCACTGGACGACGTAAGTGCTGCGGGGCTGGCTGGTCGCCTTGCAAGGAACCTTGCTGCACCCATTCCACCTCCAGAAATCTTGGGCAGGGAGGAAATGAAGGTCTAGATTCAGGTTTTTCAGTGAGAAGGAGAGAGGCCATGAGACACACACACACGCACACACACGCACACATACACCCTCCCATGTTTGACTGCATCAGGGTCAGCAGGACAAACCATTCTGCCAGGGGGGCTTCCCTCGTGATCTGCCTCCTTTCTGCTCCCTAATCAAGAACGTTGTCATTCTCCTTTGGTGATTCAGTCTGAGTCACTCCCATCCCAGCCCCCAGTATTTATTTTTATCGAGGTGTCCCCAGGGAGGCTGGCTTTCTGGAGCATCTCAGATCTCTCGGTTTCTTTTCCTTCTCTCCAGCACCCCCAGATTCTCAGGGAGAGGCAGCAGTCAGCCCAGAACACCTGTGTCCATGGAGTGCTTGCCCCAAGGCCAGTCCCATTCTTGGCTTCGTGGTTTGGGGGCTTAAACCTTTCCGGGTCTAGTCTCCCCCTCCAGCCAGCTGTGACAGCCTGAGCCAAGGTTCTTCCCAGAGAACAGCTGGATGGAACACACAGAAGGAGAGGGGCATGGGGAAGCCAAGAAGTAGGTTGACTTGGGTGGCCAGAGGATGGCTGCCCAGACTGTGTCTGCGTTCTTTTTCCAGGAAGTAGAGGCACTGGCACACCCTAGCTGTTTGTTACCATCCACTTCCTGGGACCAGGAGTGGCTCTGAAGGTGTGAGTGGCCAGGGCTTCCTTGCCAGTTTCAGTTCTGGGTCCAAAAGTTTTGTGGCACTGAGGATCAAGAGGAAGGAAAAGGGTCTTCTGGGTACAGGAAACTTCTGGAACTCTCCCGGCATAAAAAAGACTTGTGATATGCCCAGCAAGGAAAGGAGATGGCGAAATGGAACACAGTTCCTAAACACGGGTCAAGTCTCATTACCCGAGTAGCCTGTTAAAATTCTAGGCCAGGACCCCAGCTTTAGTAGATTTGAGGTTGTTGTTGTTATTTAGTCACTAAGTCATGTCCAACTCCCCACAGCTCCATGAACTGTAGCGCACCAGGTTCCTCTGTCCATGGGATTTCCTAGGCAAAAGTACTGGAGTGGGTTGCCATTTCTTAACCCAGATTCGGGGTTAGGACTCTAGGTTATTAACCAACTGCCTAGGAAACCAAGAACTATCAAGAACCAGTGTAGTAAAAAGAGCAATGTGCTGAGAGTCCAAAGAGCTGGTGAGATCCCCAGTTGTCACTTTCTAGCTGTGTTTCCTTGGCCTTGAACCTGGTTTCTCTCACATAGTGCCTCTTAGATGCTGTGGGGCCAGTATCTACCTGTGCCATCTGCATTTCGGTGCTGTGATGAGCAAATGTGAAACACAGAATAATGTAAAACTGCCACATGCAAGAGATTACTGTTGCTTTTGTTGTTTTCACTCCTTCCAAGACAGATGCTGCCTATTAACGCAGCCAAAGGGCTGATGGTCTTGGAGTCAGGTGGGTAACACAGGGGTAGCTTCGTGGGGCTGGAGAATCATAACACTCTGCCTTGTCTCCCAACCCCTGCAGGCTGAATGGCTCCCTCCCCAAGGGCGTGGAGGCCCAGAACAGAACTCTCTTCTTCAGGGGACCCATCAACTACAGCCTGGCAGGAACCTACATCTGTGAGGCCACCAACCCCATCGGCACCCGCTCAGGCCAGGTGGAGGTCAATATCACAGGTAGGAAGCTGCATTCTTCCCTGCCTCTCCCCACCCACTGCTTCCTCTGCTGCCAGCATCCCCCACCTTAGGGCTGGGTCATGGGAGGAAGTTTGCTTCTCCTGTTCCTGCTTCTCTGGTTCTCCTTTGAGCTGTGGCCATTGGTCTCTCTTTCCTCTATGAAGGCTGTGTGTGAAACAGGGTGACCCCGCTCAATCAGAATGGGCAGGGCAGAGTCTTCAGGAGGGAAGGAGGAAGTGCTGTTTCCAGCAGTGCTGGGGGTGGTGGGGGCTGGTAAGAGCCTTCTCCTGGATCTGCGACAACACACCTGTGATGCTGGCTTGGTGGGGTGGGCTGGAGGGAGGACCTTATCTCCTCTGAGTTCTGCTCCTGTAGTTCAGAAAATCCTCATGGGCTGGAGGGTGGGGCTTTCCTCAAGCAGGGATTCAGAGGGGAAGGCCAGGAGGAAGCCCAGAGTCACGGTGGTCTGTGTGTGCTGTGAGTGGACTGCTGTTTTCCCTGCATTTTTCTCTGTCAGGGCAGATGGGAGGGAGATTCAGCCTCCTGACCTCTTAGGGCAAAGAGAACACACGGGTTGGGATGTTCTGGGGGAGACATCACATGAGACGTGAAAAGAGTGTGGGCTTCTGTGTCAGCAGCTGCACACAAGCCCTCATCTGTAAAATGGGCATATTATGACGCACCTGCAAGACTTGTTGTTAGAATTTATATATGTAGGCCAAGCACTCAGCACAGACCAGTCTGTCAATAAATGGCCCATGTTCAATGGTTATTATCTTGGCTCTGTCATTATCATTATTAATGGAAGGATCAAAACAAGCTGATAGAGGGGTAAACTGCCATCACAACTTTGCAACCAGGGTGTCTTTAACCTGTACCTGAGCTAGCTGCAGGGTGAGAAAGTGACAGGAAGAAACTCTTAGGATGGAAAGTGAGCTGTGAGGGTGTCATGCTGCTACAGAGCTGGATAGGAAGTGACCTCATGGAGACATGAGCTAGGCTCAGGGATATAGGAAGTTGGATGGTGGTTACTGGGCTCCAGAAGCAGAGCTTGGGCAAGTCCTGAGGATGCATTGGCTCTGAACCTATTTCTCAGAAGTGGGAGGCCTCATCTAGGGGTACATACAAGGCTCAGCTGCTGATAGAACATTCCAAAGCTGTCCAGGGGCTGTACCTACCTGTCTTCGGGGCTGTTCTGTCACCTCTCTAGCCAGGGGTCAGGAGGAGAGTGGAGTCACTTGTCACTTGCTCTTTTCTTCAACTCCCTGCCTTTGGCTGTCGGACTGGTTAAGGTGGTAGAAGTGTCAGAGAGACACAAAATTTTTAAGGGCATGAGCCCGCTGTGTCCCCCTTTGCCTGGCAAAATAATAAACCTATTCTTTTCGACTTTACCCCCTCCCCCAAAAAAGAGGTGTCAGAGGTGGAACCTGGAGACAATCTAGGATTTGGGGGGTTCCCATAAGTTGGCAAGGATGGAAGGGCCAGAGTCACACACTTCTTACCCCCTGGAGAAAATTTGAGCAAAGGAAAGCTCAGAAAGAGCCTCCTGGGGGCATAAGCTCTGGCCCTGGGGCCATGTGGCATAGAAGGGTGAACACTGGTCATAAGGAAACGTGCTCCCCTGGGGGAGGCAGGTCATGTGAGGGACAGCACAGACGTGGCCTGACTGTGTTTGTGTATGGGCTCTTCCTGGCTCTGTGTGGCCTTCACCTTGTAGAGCCTCAGCTTCATATGGAGATCAGCATATTTATCTCACTCTTCTTATACTCACGCCAAGTCCACTTTACACATCCCAGCACACAGCGTGGATGCCCTGACACAATCACTACATCCCCCTCAAGCAGGCAGGCTTTCTGGGGAAACTGCTGAGTGGGAGATCAGGGGCAGAGGCCAAGAAACCCCAGAGCAATGACATCCCATTGATCCCATTCCCCAGCATGAGCGGACTGGCCAGAGGCCTCAAGGCCAAATGGTGTGCCCTACCCCAGAGGCAGGGCCAGGACAGGAAAGTCAAGGCCTCCCTTCTCCCAAAGTCTAGGGAGATGCGGGACCACCATGAAGCAGGGCTGCTCATCAGAGGGAGTCATCAGATCCAGGAGCAAGGGGGAAGGAAAGAGGGCAACTTCCCAGATCCAGGCTGGGAACAGAGGAAGGAAGGGAAACCAGTGTGGAGGGGGAGCCATCTCCTAGGGAACGATCACACAAATGGCGCCCTCCGTGGGGTCTGTGGTCAGGCCCAGGTGGTCTTTAGGGAAAGGTGGATGGGGCAGGGGGTCACACAGGGCTCCAGCTAGAAGAGGCGCTCAGCGTGTCCTCTCGTATTCCTTGAGTACAGAGCAGGGTGGGGGCGGCCACCAAAGAGTCACACATCGGGGGTGAGAAGGGCCTTGTATAAGGGGACTCTGTTGTTGGCAGCCCAGTTAAGCAGGAGCCAGGGAGGTGTGATGCTCGTGGAATCATTAATGGGCCCAGGAGCTGTGTAGCTAGCCGTCCCCCAGGGAAGGTCTCTCAGCCCCTCAGGAAGACTCAACCAGGCGGCCTGAGCCTTTTCAGAGCTGTTTGTTCTCATACTCAAGGGCAATATCCGCGCAGCCGCGAACCCCACCTGCCTTCATCCCTGTCGACTGGTCTCTGGGGGGAACACAGCCTTGCCCTGTGCTCCAAGCCCTGCTGGTCTGGAGGGAATGCATGAACGAGATGGATAAGTGGAAATTTAATTTTTCATTCTGGCCATCCATCCAGGTAATAGTTCTGCCCTGGGCTCATCTGGAGAAGGAGAGATGAAGAACAGGGCGGGGAAAGGCGTGCAGCAGGGCGTGTGCCAGAGACACATGTGTGTGCAGGGTCACCGCATCGCCTGTACAGATCCACCTTATCCCTGACTTCTTGGGGGAGTCCCGGATCCTGGGAAAGGTCATCTCTGAGTCGTTCCTCCAAGGATGAGTGGTGGGTGGTGATGGGGAAAGTGGGGGTTCCCTGACAGGCGGAGCACTTGGAAAGACAATGGCTGAGCAAGTGGGCAGGAGCAGAGGAGCGGGGCTGCCTCCCTCTTGGGCACGGGGAGCCTCTGAAGGGTGCTCAGCAGAGAAGCAGCAAGGTGAGGAGGGTGACTAAGACCGAGCACCTGGGGGGCTGTGTGGATGGCACTTGGGAACCAGTTAGGGGTTGTGTGCACAATGAGGGTTTTTCTAGAGGGAAACCACAGGCCAGGCTGTGGCCGTGCAGCTGAGAGCAGAGGAGACAGACCCACCAGAGTTTGCAGGTATGCTTCACGGGGCCCTCAAGGAAGCCCACTTCCCAAGAGCAGTTTCATGGATTTGGCCCCATAGCCATAAAACAAAGCTGTGAGTTCTCCTTCCTCCACCTTCTGAGGGCAATGCTGGGGGCAGAGAAGGAGCCTAGGGTATGGCCTTGACCAGACTAAAGAGGCCAAAGGAGGCAACATCAGTCCGGTCCATGTGACAGGGGTGTCCTGAGAAGAGTGTCCAGAGCCCTCCCAGGAGCCGGCAGGGAAGCCCCTGGAGTGCAGGGTGTCCCCAGTTTCCATTTCCGGTGCAGAGCCCCTCAGCCATCGGGGTGGTCGGAGAGGGGGTGAGGCAACAGGGTCTGTACCTTAGGCTGGGAGTCCTTCCAACCAAGGGTTGGTGGGGCCTGGAGGTCCCTCTGGAGGGGAGGGCCGTGTGAGCCTGTGAGTAGGCGTGTGCCTCTGAGCATGTAAACGTGCACGAGCAAGCAGGAGAGCGCTGCCTGAGTGCTGAGCGTGCAGAGGGCTGAGGGCCTTCGTGCCCTGCTCCAGGCCACACATGGCAGCCCATTGGGGAGCCTGTGGGGTGGGCAGCTGCGTCTGCACCCCTGGGAGGATTCAGTTCTCCTCCAGCGCCGCCGTGATGAGGCCCTGCCCGCTGCTCTGCACGGTGCGCAGCTGCTGCAGCTGCAGAAGGGCTTCCCAGAGCTTGACCTCAGGCCTCCCCACCCCCGGCCCTGGGCCTGCAGCGCTGCATGCTGGGAGGTGTAGTTCTCACAGCCTCCCCGGCCGAGGCTTCTGGGGCCCGCGCTCTGCCTGCCTGCCTGCCTGCCTGCCTGCCTGAAGAAGCAGCGGGCGTTGAGAAGCCCAGACGTTGATCCCAAACCTCCTCTGGATCCTAGAGCCAGACTGTAAACCCTAACTAACCCTCACTCCACCTCCGAGCCATCAAAGGCCCCCACATACCAGCCCACCCACCTCAGTCAGGAAACCCCTAGACCCAAGGAAATGTGGAGCCCCCACTACCCTGGGGTCCCAGCCAGCCTGTGATCCCAGAGGGGAGGCTGCCAGCCTTCAGCAACAGGGCCTGGCTGCCCCTTTGTTAGCGGAAGTGAGGGGAGCCGGCGGGGGCCCCCACCAGGAAGCGCACAAGACCCCCATGGCCCAACTCTTCTCTCCCGCCAGCTGCGGCCTTTGAGGCTCTGCTCCTGGCACGAAGACAGGAGCTACTGGCTGAATGTGACAGCTGGAGGGGTGGAAGGGGAGGGTGCTCCATTCCACACCAGGCAGCCACCTCTGCTTACAAATGAGTTAGGTCCCCACATCCACTCCTTCCACACCCTCACTCAGCATCTTCACTTCGAAGTCTGCAAGGCTGGAAGGTCATCCTAACCAGTCCTCTGCCTCTAGGCAGGCTGACCCTCAAGTTGGCAAAATAGCCAAGGTTCCCTTTGGTCCCAAAAATCTCCAGGGAAGAATAAGCTGGCTTAGGACTTGGGGCATGCTTGCATGCATGCACGCATGCATGCTAAGTCGCCTCAGTTGTGTCCGACTTTCTGTGACTCTATGGACTGTAGCCCGCCAGGCTCCTCTGTCCATGGGATTCCCCAGGCAAGGAGTAGGACTTAGGGCAGGGGGAATTATATGAAGGCTCTAGAAGGGAAAGAGGCCTACAGACTCACCTCTAAGACATGACCTTGCCTTTGTAGTATTCACTCACCAAATGTGCTTGAACTCTGACCATGTGCCAAGCAGCCCATGTGCCTCGGGGTACATCGGTGAGCCAAAGCCGCTGTCCCCATGGAGCTTATGCTTTAGCTTAAGGAGGACTACAACAAATAACAGATAAAATACATTTGAAAAATTATGTGGTCATTTTGAAGGTGATATGGAAAAAAGAAAAAAGCAGGGTAAGGGATCCACAGTGCTAAGGGCAGGCTGTGATTTGCAATAAGTTAGTCAAGGAAGGTCTCTGCGAGAAGGTGACCTCGATGAGAAGGAGGCAAGGGAGCGAGCCTAGGACCCCTGGGGCAGGAGCCTTCCAGGGTACAGAGCTGCCAGTGCAAAGGCCCTGAGGAAACTGGGAGCAGAGTGAGCTAGGAGGAAAGCAAGAGATGAAGGCAGAGGCACAGATCATGGAGAGCGTCTTCAGCTCTCACAGTTAATGGCCTCTCGGTGGCTGCTGTGTTGAGAATAGTCTGTAGAGGAAAGGGAATTGGGGAAGCCAGTTAAGCAGCTATTGCAATAATCCAGGTAAAAGATGACAGTGGTTGGGATCAGGGTAGTAGTGATGAAGAAGGTGAGAAGAGGTCAGGTTCGAGATTTACTTTGAATTTGGATTTACAGCTAGTTTGGGACACCAGCCACTCATGAAATGGGTAATACAGTTAGCCTTACCAGACCATGATGAGTAGGCCCTCCAAAATCCAATGTAGTCAAGTGAAAAGTAGGAGGGATTTGCTTTTCCTGGGTTTCTGTTTCTACAGAGAGCATAAAAGTAAATACAGTGGAACTAATGTTGTACACAACTGTAACACATTGAGTTGTCAGTCCCCAATTATCATGATGCTGCCACCTCCTCCACCCCTTTCCCTGTTCCTGCTGAAGAGAATTTTAGCCTCTTGAAAACTGGCAGAAGGACCAGAGCCAATCATGGTAGATCCCAATTTGCACTTATTGCAAGTTGCTCTATCAGGCTTTACTGTAATATGTTAGTATATGATTAACAAAATGGAATGAGCTCTTGTTTATATAAGAATGAGAGCTACACACCACTGGTATGTAACAGTTCTGAAGGAAGAAGAGAAGTGTGAGCTGGAGATGAAAAAGCAAAACAAAGAAGAGACAGAAGCACTAACATAGGCAGAAGGGGATGAGGTAGGGCAATTCCTGGCAGGGGAATTAGCAAGAACAAAGATCTGCAGTAAAGGATGAATTGGACAGCAAGTTGGCCAGACCCGAGATGAAGTTTTGAAAACCAGACTGGTGTGGTCCAACAGGCAATGGGGACGTCATTGTGAGTCTTTGAGAAAGGGAGTGATAGTGTCTGCACAGTGAAAATTAACCTAATGACTGTGGATGGGGTGACTAAAGCGGGGCAGAGGCCAAATGAAGGTGGGAGATTCAGGGATCCACTATACCAGTAAAACATGGTGTCAGGAGAGAAGCTGCTCAGTAGGAAGAGTCCACAAGATTTGATGGCAGATTTTGACCCAAGAGATGAAGAAGGAATAGTCAAAGATAAATGAAATTCCAAGCCAGAAGAGCAGTCAGATGGTGTTGAACGTGGTGTTGAATGGAAGGGGTTTGAGGGAAGATGGTGGACACGTTGTGGGAGGATGTGGGTGGAGAGGATCCCAAAGGAGGATGTGCTAAACAGAAGAACGTTCAAAGCATGTCCCCAAATACTTGTCCTGTGAATGCTCCTTGAGGCACGAAGGGTCGGGTTTGTGTTCCAGTAGGCTAGGAAGCACTGCGTGTTCCTTACAGTTCACAGTGTGCGTGAGAAGATGGGCTCTGATGTTTTGTCTACAGTACATTTCCCAAAGCATTTGGCCCCAGTATTTTTGCCCACCCTCTGAGCCGATGGCTCGAGGTTCCAGGGCCACGTCTGGGAAACGGTGGTCTGTGAGGCCTTTGGAGTTAAAGCCTCAGAGTTGCAGGATTGAGGTAACTCATGACCTTGAGGCCAGGTCTTCCCTGAGGACAGAGAGCAGAGGGTAAGGTCCGAGGATGGAGCCCCCAGCCAGGCTCCTGGCGCAGAGAGAAGGCCCCCGCAGTGTAGTCTGCACACAGAACTCTCCAAAAAGAAAGCCGAGGGTCAAGGACTCCTTGTACTTTTCAGGAGGCAAAGGAAGCAAGTCAGAAAGGAAGGGTAGGTCTCTCTACCTGATGCCTTCCTTATTCTGCTGGCCTCTCCAAGTCCTCCTCATCTTTCAAGGCCTGGCCTCAGTCTTCTCTCCTCCAAAAAGCCTTTCCAAGCGCCAGGCCACAATGCTTTCTTGCCCTGCACTCCTAAAGCCCCTAACCACCAGCACCCTTGATGTCTGCATGCTGCTTTGCCTAAGAGTGTCATTTGGTTCCTCAGCTGGGTCCTGAGTTATTTGTATCCTGTGACTAGTGAAATAAATAGATGGTCGGTACGTGTTTGCTGAGTGGATGGGTGAGTCGGTGGGTGGAAAGATGATGAGGCAGGTGGCAAGAGGCAAGAGCACACAGGTATGGGGTGAGAACTGAAGAGGAAGCTGGCAGGTTGAAAGTACAGAGGCCATCAGGTTCCTGCCAGCTGCCTCGTGGGCATTTCTTGTGGTGGCAGCTCCCACCTCACAGGGAGCAGGTGTGGAGCCCTTTTCAAGGCAGTAGACAGATGGGACCTGGTGAACCAGGAGAAGACACTTGAGCTTCAGGGACATTGTTCTGGAAGTGGGCGGTGAGGACAAATATTCCATAAACATTTATTGGGCAGCCACTCGGTGACCCGCACCAAGGACACAGTGACAAGTGGGAAGCTGAGTCTTCACGGGGTGCGCTTCTTTCTACCAACTTCCCCCTGCGAGAGGCCGGGAGCAGGAGCTTCTGGGTGGCTCTGAAACCATCGAGTGGCATTTCGGGGGCTCTGAAGAGCTCTGGTACCATAGGTCTCAGCACAGCAAGAAGCAAAGTGATAGATAAGAAGTGATTTATTAGACTAGGATGCTTGTGAGGCTTACAAGCAGGTGGGCGAGGGGGTGCCACACTCCAAAAACTTACTGGGCTACAGTTTTATAATAAAGAAAAAAAAAAAAGTGGGAAGGGAGAGAAGACATCTTTGTCATTCTTAAGTAGACGTCATGCTTCCATCGTCAGCTCTTCCTCCAGGTTGAGCAGGGAAGTTTCCTTGTCCCCACATGGTCAAGCTAGGTCCACAAATTGCTGTTTTATATGTGTGCAGAGACCATGTCCTAGGGATGGTTAATTTACTGAGTTCACTGGTCAGAATGTGGGCCTCGTGTCACCACTGTTTTATTGCCTGGGGGCAGGTCCTGAGCTTCTGTTGCAGGGATTTTTTGCTAAGCAAGCCTGCTTGGTTTTGTGGTTAAGCAAACTTGCTTTCTTGAGTAATCATTAACTTACAGGGGTCTCCCACATTTTTTCTACTTACAATCCCCTAGTGGGATTAACTACTTAATCACCCAATTTGCTTTGTCTTTATGCAAACGGACCCCTTCATGTGGTCCCCATGTTTTCACTAGCCCTTCTAGCATGAGCTCCTGGACAGCCTTTCGTCTTCTCTTCTAGAATCCCTGCCCTGCTCCCGCCGCTGCAGACAGCACACCACATACTCACAACCCAAACCAGCTCCACTTCTGGGAGGAGGGACTGGCCTCATAGGAGGAACAGGATTCCCACGGAGTGAGTGATGCTGAATCAGGGAGTGAGCTGGCAGAAACCGATTCCCAGAGGCCAAAACATAGGCCCACATCGACCCTCTCCCTTGGCCAGAAGAGAGGAGGGCTGAGAGCAGCCAAGGTCAGCCGCCCAGGCCTGCCCCAGACCTGCCCACTGGCTCCTCCTGTCCAAGGCCAGCCGCGGTCTCCAGTGCCACCCTGTGGCGGTGCTGGGCACGCCTCCCTCAGCCTCACCTGGGGACCCCTTCAGCCTCTGGCCTGGCCCCGGGCACCAACCCGGTCTTCCCTCCTCACCCACCCTCTTCCTTTCTCTTTTCACTTTTTCTGCCTTCTAGTTTCTCCTCCATCCTTAGCGTGCACATATTTGTACACACACACTCATCACAGCAGCAGAGGTATGTGGGCTGGTGTGACAGCAAGGGCGTGTGCCCGCACACACGCTCTCCTGTGTATACTTGTCATCTTTGGTGCTCACGTGCTCTCACGCCCCCTTTCTGCACGGTCATGCTCAGTGTCTTCTGCTTGTAGCCCACGTTGGCTGCAGCCCCGGCCCCCACCTTGCCCTGCAGGGCCAGAACGCAGCCAAGAACCACAGCCCAGGTTTCTGGCACACACAGGGCATCTACAGGGCCAGCACTGGGGCGCCCATCCTCCTCTCTGTACCCTGGGAGCAGATGAAGTCAGGCATGGGGCGCCCAGTCTGCGCTAGGCTCGGCATCTCAGAAGCCAAGGCGTGCTGCTAGGGCACAGCGACCAGCAGGTGTGGGCAGAGGGGCAGTGGTGACCTCCGCACAGGCTTTCCATGCAAGAGAACAATGTGTCATTGGCTGGTGACCTTGGGAAAATTACTTAACCTCTGTAAGCCCTGTCTTGTCGTGTGCCAGCTGGAAATGAATAGCATACTACTTTACGGGGTGTCAGGGACACTGGGTGTCATGCGACTGGCGTGGACAGCGGGTCGTGGCTGGACTGGCTCCCCTTCAAGGAGAAAGTCAGTGTGGAGGCTCTGGGGCCACGGGACTGTCTCCTCCCCTGTCTTCTCCAGCTCCAGCTACCAGCGCGCTTTCTGGTCTCCTGGATTTGCGGGGTGAGGGTTGCTGGGGCGCCTCTAGAACAAGAGCTGGCCTTGGGCTCACTTCCTGCCTTCGCCTCCCCGTCTCCCTCTCGCCTTCCTCCCCTGCCACCCCTGCTGACTCAGCCGCCGGAGCAGGCACTGACACTGTACCCCTCCTTCTCTTTTCCTCACCCAGAGTTCCCCTACACCCCGTCTCCTCCCGAACACGGGCGGCGCGCCGGGCCAGTGCCCACGGCCATCGTTGGGGGCGTGGTGGGGAGCGTCCTGCTGGTGCTGATTGTGGTCGGCGGGATCGTGGTGGCCCTGCGCCGGCGCCGGCACACCTTCAAGGGTGACTACAGCACCAAGAAGCATGTGTACGGCAACGGCTACAGCAAGGCGGGCGTCCCCCAGCACCACCCGCCCATGGCCCAGAGCTTGCAGTACCCGGAGGACTCGGACGACGACAAGAAAGCCGGCCCCTTGGGCGGGAGCAGCTACGAGGAGGAGGAGGAGGAGGAGGGTGGAGGGGGCGAGCGCAAGGTGGGCGGCCCCCACCCCAAGTACGACGAGGACGCCAAGCGGCCCTACTTCACGGTGGACGAGGCTGAGGCCCGTCAGGACGGCTACGGGGACCGGACTCTGGGCTACCAGTACGACCCTGAGCAGCTGGACTTGGCCGAGAACATGGTCTCTCAGAACGACGGGTCTTTCATTTCCAAGAAGGAGTGGTACGTGTAGACCCCTGTCCAGAGCCTCCGCCCCAGCCCCACCCGCACGCCCCCTGCCTGCCCCCGCCGCCCACTCCAGGAGCTCACCAGAGACTCACGCAGCTGCCCAGGGAGCCTGGGAGCCCAGGGCACACGACCTGGCTTTGGTTTGATTTCCTCCCTGCCCCTGGCCCTGCCCCATGGTGTTGTGTTCACTGTGGCTTCGGTGTTGCTGTACCTTTCCTTCCCAGACCACCCCCTTCCTGCCGCCCTCTGCAGGGAGCCCTGTTCTCGTCTTGTGTACCTGGGCATCCCTCCAGGGTTTGGGGAGCCAGCCCTCCCCTGCCCCCAACACTGGAATTTGTTCGTGTCCTTCCCCTTGCTGGTGGACGGCTGAAGGGGCTCCAAGAGGAACAGCCCCCTCCCCTGGACCCCAGATGCTGCTCGTTTTTCCCTGGGAGAGGGAACCCAGCAACCTCCCCATCCCACCATGAGCTGACACAGTAGGAGTTTGGACCTCTCGTCTAGGCAGCCATGGCACGCCAGAGGGAGGGGGTGGGGAACGGCTTTTCCAAAGCACCCAGGGCTGTCTTTGTTGGTTAGGTGAATCAAGTTGAGGTCCCCACCTGGAGCCTTGGGCAGTGTGTTTTCCTGAAGGCTGGTTTTCCTTGTTTTTTTCCCTCATCGGCCTCCCGAGAGTTAAGTTGGCACAGCTCTGGTGGTTCCTGTTCGCCCATCTGCACCCCACATAGCAGGACTCCAGGTCACTCTGGCCCACACTTCCCTGCACCTCTACCAACACACACCCACACCTACATGCACACACACGGCGTTCGTGTCTACCCCGTGCTCCCCTTGGGGTCACATGCCTTACCCCGGCTGGACACTGCCCAAGGCCCACCTCTCTGCTCCGCCTCTTCCCCTCCTTCCAGCGGAGGATGGGACAGGGGCGAGGGGCAGCCTTCAGAAGCTCCCAGGGAGAGCTGAGGCAAGCCCCCTAGGTGCCTCCACCCTGGCATCTCAGGCCGGCCCTTAGCCACTTCCTACAGCATGGAAGTTTCTTGAATTTCTCCCTATCTATCAAGAACTAGCAACTCTTGATTCTCTTGGGGAGTCAGAGCTGGGACGCCAGAAAGGAGTGACGTCCGGGAGTGGAGGAGGAGCACAGTAGGAGCTCCACCATCGTGGGCTGGTGAGACTAGAGTGCAGGGTGTCCTGGCCCACCCACGAGGACAGCACGAGGGGAGGCGGGGCCAAGGATCCTGAGTCAGCCGTTCCTGCTCACCACCCGCCCTGCCCCACTCTGTTCTCCCTGGTCATCATTCTGGATGGGGTGGCGGGGGAGCCCTGGAGATGCTTTCCCTTTGAGTTGTAGATTCCCTTTTTGAATGGGGCTCTGGGTTCCTGTCAGTCACCCAAGACACCCTGGAGGAAGGCCCCTCGTGGGCCCCCTCTGTTCCCCCGGCTCAAAGTGCCTCAGTTCCTCCATCTGCCCAGCCCGTCCCCCCCAGCACTCTGGATGGGAGAGACCCTGGGATGGGAGAGGCAGGTTCATGTCTGCCTGCGAGGATTCTGGTGAACTTAGCCCAGGGTGCAGAGGCTCTGTGGGGTGGCAAGTGTTGAGGGGAGGGAGGCAGACCACTCTGTGCCCCACGGGCACCAACCGACCCTTGCCATAGGCTTCCCAAGGGAGCCCCCAACCCCCTATCCTACTCCTCCCCTCCCTGGTGCTGCTATTGAACCCCTAGCCAGCTCCATCTCTGCCCTGGCGACCCTGGACCCACCAGCTGGGTGACCCTTCTCGCCCAGCCCCCGCTGCCCTAGCCCTCACCCAGTCCGCCCAGTAGCCACGTAGCAGAAGTCTGAAGCCATGCCAGCCCTGGGGCGGCGCTCCCCTCTCTTGGCATTGGGGGTACTGGATGGGGTGGAGTTGAGAGAAAATTCTGGGGTCTTTCTAGCCACAGGGCAGAGAGGGTGGAGGAGCTGGGCTGCATTTCCCAGCAGTATTAGTGTCCCCTCACCCCAGGGCAGAGGAGCTTTTCCATGTTACATCACTGCCCCATCCCGCCTCATACCATTCTGGCCCCTCTGCTTGGCCCACTTGTCCCCTAGCAGGGGGAAGTCCCAGGGGCCTGCCTGATAGAGGCATTCTCCACCCCCTTGAAATCACAAGACTGATGGACTCCTCTTGTGTCTCCCTTATCCTGCACTGCCACCCTCTCCTCCTCTTTCTGTGATGGACTTAGGAGGCCCTCAGGCCTAGCCAAAGCACTGAGTCCCCCTTAAGGCAACTCCCAGCCCTCCCCTCCAGCAAAGCACAAATTTGGGGGTCCGTGCCACATGTGTGGGCCACGTGGGAGGCTCCAGATTTGCCAGAGGCCCATCAGCAGCGTGCCCAGCCTGGGTGCTGCTACCTGGGACCAAGAGCACGCATGAGACCGGGGTCAGCACTTGAAGCTGCAGAGACGGGGTTTTGTGTGCCCTGAGTTTGCGGGGAGGTGGCTACTACTGCTGGGCCAGCAGGCAGCTGGCATGGGAAGTGGGGGAGGGGGTTTGGCCCAACAGAGACCAGGACGTCTTGCTTCTCCTCCATGCCCCCAGCATGAACTGAGCTTCTGCCTTTTGCTGGAAATGAAATAAACTTGGTCTTCATTGTGCCAAGGCCTCCCCACTTGTCATCCTGCCTCTGTGACCCTCACGGTCCTTGCCTGCCCCCTCCCCTACTGCACCGATACCCCCCTTTCCTTAAGATTTTGATATTGTTCTAATGTGTAACAACCCTCTGAGTCCCCTTTGATCAGAAGGATCTGAAGAGCAGCAGCACAGAATCGGGGAACGCAGGCATGCACGTGCAGCCACGTCAGGCCCAGTCCATGCGTGCACGTTTGCACAGGTGCCCAGCCCGTACACGGGCGCTCACCCCCAGCCCCGCAGACACACCAGGGGGCTGGCCTGGACCTGCTGAAAGCCCTTCAGGAAAAACGGATGTCCCAGCACTCGGGCCATAAGAAAGACGCACCCTGGCCCTGTCTCCCAGGCGCGCGCCCCCACCCTCCCCCGCACCCGCCAACCCCTGCCATGTGCCCGAGTCACTGGTGCAATAAATCTGCCATCCTCCCGAGCAGAGGAATTGGGGATCGAGTGAGGTGATGTGGGCAGCTTGCCTGGAAGGAGGGGAGGGCTCCCAGGCCTCCCGGAGGCCACGCAGAGACCTCCCAGGCCTGACTGCCCCCAGGAGCCTGCAGGTGGGCCCCCCAGGCCCCAGGCCCACAGGGAGTTGGAGTTGTGCCAGGGGTCCCTGTGGCATAAGGCATTTCTGGGACCTCGCTGCTGCTGCCGTGCCCCAAGTGTGAGGCCAAAGGAGCCCCCATCCCACCGGTGCTGCTGCTCTTTCAACTCCTGCTGTGAGGAATGGGATTCTTGGCCAGGAAAACAAAAATGGTTTTCTTTTTTTTTTTTTTTTTTTGTATAAATGGAAAGAAAATCCAGGAGAAGCTGCCCCCCTTCCCCGCCCCCCACAAAGTGTGATGCACTACCGTTGCTTCAATTTCTTAGTCACTGTTTTCGTCTTTGGTCCAGGGACCACCCTGCAGATTCTCCTGGTTCTAACCCAGGGGGTGTTTGCGTCACCCCCTTTTACTTGTATAAGAAAAAAAAAATGATGGGTTGAAAAATGTACTGAGGAAAAAAAAATTGTACTTTTTTATAAATAAAGTCTTTAAAACAACCCTGGTTCCCTGGTTGCCTCGAGTCACTCCGGAGCTGGGTCCTTACCCACGGCTGTTGGGGCGGGGCAGGGTACAGCTGGAAGAAGCAAGGAAGGCAGCCCCCACCCTATGCCGCAGGTCCTGTGGTTCTGGGACAGTGACTCGTACCCCGAAGGACCCCCTGCACAGGGCAGAGGAGCCCCCGCCCCTACCCTCTTGCAGGAGACCCAAGAGCGAACACGCGAGTCCCACCTGGGTCCTCACCACAGCTCACAGGCTGCTACTGAACCATCTTCCACACGAGGGTGTGTGGCCCGCACCCTCGGGATGGCTTGGCTGTTCAGGCACAAGCAGTGAGGACCTGCATGTTGAGATACTGGGGAGACCGATCGTGCTAGGGAGGGGCCTGTGCTGGCTGGATCCCCTGTCCTCCTGCCCCAGAGCTCCCACTCAAGTTCCTTCAGCATGCCTCACCCCACCTCCCCACTGTCCTGCTCCTTCCTTCCTAGTCCCCCCCTGTGGCTGTTAGGAGAAGCGAGCCAGCAGTGCCACGCCTGTCATGTTAGACAGATCCCCAGGGATAGGACAGAGACAAGAGCTTTATCCTTTCATCTTTGGGGAGGATCCTGCCGGCTGCATCCCCTGCGAGCTCTCAGAGACCCCACCTCACCTCCCCCCCCGCCAGGAGGTTGGTTGGAAGAAGGTCTCTTGCTCCCCATCCAGTACCATCTGCTTCCCATCTCCTGGGCTGGAATGCAGGACAAATCGATCCTGGGGTGGGAGTGGCAGGGGCTTCAGTGACTGCTTCCCTGCCAGCCACCCCATCGGCATCTCCTTTCAGTGAAATCCACACCATACCCCCCCTGAGAAAAGCGGGTGGGGATGCTGGAAGCCTACATGGAGGCCCAGCAGCAAGCCCTCCAGCTCCTCTGCGGCAAGACCACACCCTCCACACCTAGGAATGGGGCTGGAAGAGTTAGAGGCGGGAGTAGAAGAAGCTAGCAGCTGCTGGCAGCTGGCTGGGCCCCTCACTCAAAGGCCAAACCCAGCACCCCAGACTGTGTTTGGATATTGATAGTTGAATGAGATGCAAATTGGTCGCTTAAGCGGTCACTTCCTCAGTTTTCCAGGCTGTCCATTTAAGTTAATTTTTAATTTGTGCAGGCAATAAATGCTTAATTACATTATTAATACATTGGAAGAGAGCAATGGACAGGATGTCCTAATTGGCATTTAACTAGAACGTTCCGGCAAATTAGCCAAGACTTTCTGCGGCAGTGGAAGGAGGGCAAGCCGATTAGTCCCAGGCACAGCCTCTCCAGGTTGGCGAAGCCAGACCCAGCCCCATCCACCAGGGCACCAGAACCCAGCCTTCTGGTCGAGCTAGGCTTTGGAAGAATATCCAGCTAGTTAGGGTACTTCCCTGGTGGCTCAGACAGTAAAGCGTCTGTCTACAATGTGGGAGACCTGGGTTCGATCCCTGGGTCGGGAAGATCTGCTGGAGAAGGAAATGGCAATCCACTCCAGTGCTATTGCCTGGAAAATCCCATGGACAGAGGAGGCTGGTAGGTTACAGTCCATGGGGTCGCAAAGAGTCAGACACGACTGAGCGACTTCACTTTCACTTTCACTTTAGGGTACTTCTGCCCAAACCTCAGCCCTTGCCCTCATCCCCTACCCATCTCCACCCTCAGCAGAGCAGAGGACCAGACCCTGGATTGCTTAGACACAGGATTCATCTGAGAGGCTAAGGTCCCCCTGCGGTGTGCCCATCAGTGCCCTACCTCAACTATGGGACTAGAACTTAGATAGCTGGGTGGCCAGAGCTCCTCTCTGGAAATCATGGCAGCCTCTCCCATCCTCCTTACGTTACCCTCTGCAGATGGTTAAGGGAAAGAACGTGATGAATTGAAGGATTCATTTACCCTCTCATGAAATCCATTCATTTGGCCACCCTGAGCCAGGCACTGTGCCACACTGTGATAGTCCTACCCAGAATCCCTGTTTCCAAAGAATTCAGATCCTCCAGGGTCTTAACCATGCCACGCTAGCCACGGACTGAAGCAAAGCCATGTGCAAAGTGCCATGGTTGCACTGAACAGCCAAGCCTAATTTTGTCTGGGAAGGTCTGAAAGGCTTGTAGATGAGGTCACATGTCCCCTGGGGCTCAAAGGATGTGTAGGAGTTCTCCAGACCAGAGGTATACTAAGAGTATTCCAGGCCAACTTGCAATTTAGCATCTTATATTCAGTTCAGTTCAGTTCAGTTCAGTCGCTCAGTTGTGTCCGACTCTGACTCTTTGAGACCCCATGAATCACAGCACGCCAGGCCTCCCTGTCCATCACCAACTTCCGGAGTTCACTCAGACTCATGTCCATCGAGTCCGTGATGCCATCCAGCCATCTCATCCTCTGTTGTCCCCTTCTCCTCCTGCCCCCAATCCCTCCCAGCATCAGGGTATTTTCCGATGATTCAACTCTTCGCATGAGGTGGCCAAAGTACTGGAGTTTTAGCCTTAGCATCAGTCCTTCCAATGAACACCCAGGACTGATCTCCTTTAGAACGGACTGGTTGGACCTCCTTGCAGTCCAAGGGACTCTCAAGAGTCTTCTCCAACACCACAGTTCAAAAGCATCAATTCTTTGGCGCTCACTTTCTTCACAGTCCAACTCTCACATCCATACATGACCACAGGAAAAACCATAGCCTTGACTAGACGGACCTCTGTTGACAAAGTAATGTCTCTGCTTTTGAATATGCTGTCTAGGTTGGTCATAACTTTCCTTCCAAGGAGCAAGTATCTTTTAATTTCATGGCTGCAATCACCCTCTGCAGTGATCTTATATTAATTGTTCTAAAAGAGATCGTTCTAGTTCAATACGCTGATTCGGCACATGGAGAACTGAAGCCTAGAAAGGAAACTAAAGTTTGGCAACCAGACCATCAGAAAGCATGTGCTGAACATGCTACAGGACAAGACCGTGTGCAGTGGGAGCAGGAGGAGTCCAGCAGAAGGAGTAGCACCAGGCACGAGTGTCTCAGTTCCCTGCCGCCGGGGTGGTGTGAACACCCAGGGGGCATAAACAGGGCTTTCAGAAGCCACGCTTGGTGTCAAGTGGAGCCGTCAAAGCCCGCTAGAGCCCATGTGGATGACTTCCTAGAAGAAGCAAAGTGACTCTGGTCCCAATTCTGTTGTAGTTTTTTATCCCACACCACCGAGCAAGCAACTCAATTCTAACAGAACCTACCCAGAGGTAGTATCAGATCTCACAAGCTGAGGGCTCAGCCTCAGAAGACTTCTCCTGCTTCAGGCGCCAGTCACAAGTCCAGATGGTTTCCCTGTGCTTTCGACCTACTGGCTAAGAAATCAGAGGTTCCCATGATTCCCTCCCTACCTTTGATTAATTTGCTAGAGCAGCTCATAGATTTAGGAAAATGGTTTACTCACTAGATAACTGGTTTAGTGTAAAAGGATCCAAACCGGGAACAGCCAGATCGAAGAGATGCAGAGGGCAAGGTATACAGGAAGGGGCATGGATCCTCCATGCCCTCTCCAGGAAGTACCCTCTCCCAGCACAAAAAGTCCCTCCAAACCCGTCCTTTTGGGGTTTTATGGAGGCTTGATCACATAGGCATGATCAATTAACTCATTGGCCATTGGTGACTGAACTCAGTTTTCAGCCCCTCTCCCCTCCCCAGATATCAAGGATGGGGCTGAAAATTCCCAGCCCCTAATCGCATGGTTGGTTTGCCTGGCAACCAATCCGGATCCTAGGTGCTTTCCCAAAGTCAACTCATTAACATGGACTCAAATGTGGTTGAAGGGGGTGTCTTAAGAAAATCAAGACACTTGTGTCACTCCTATTCCTTAGGAAATTCCAAAAGTTTTAGGATTTGTACCAGGAACAGGATGAAGGTCAAGTATATACTCCCTGTTATAAGTCATAATATCGCAGGTGGTGTCTGTGCTGGTTTTGTGGAAAGAAAAGCACACAGTTGGGTGGGAAAGTGGAGGAGAAAGGGGCTCTGGGGAAGCTTGAGGAAAGTGCTCACAGCCAGACTCCTCAACAACCCCCTCTGCCCTGTCCCTATAAGCCAGAGGCTTCTGGGGAGCAGCTCTTGGCCTCCACCTTAGTCCTGGCTTATACGACCCCCAAACCTTACTTTCTGTGTTGATTGACAGTCCTGATGTCAGACCCTTGGTCAAATCCCATTCCCCCGACCCTGCACCATCAACTCCCAGATGAGAAACTGCAGGCACCACCTTCTCCCTCCCCTCCTCTCTGCCAGCCACTCCTCCCCAGCTGGAGGGTGCCCTCCCTTCATTCCCTGGGGCCTCATCTACGCTGACCCCACTGGCCCGGCTGCATCCACGCTCCTCTTGAGCTGGGAAACATCTAGGAATGGGGACACATTGCTTGGCTCAGGAACCAGCCCCAGGGCATCATCAACACACATTTCACAGGCTCCACTGAGCCAGAGAACTCAATCCTGGACGCACAACCCAAATCACCTAGGGATTTTAAATATCAAATATCCAGGCCCCACCCCAGGCCAGTAGGATCAGAGCTCTGGAGTGGGGCCCAGACAGGTATATTTTCAACAAACACCCAAAAGGTCCAATGGACAGCCAGATTCAGAGCCCCTAGTGTAGAGGCAGAGGTCGTCTGAGGTGTCAATCATGAAGAAGAGGCAAATCTTAAGAAACTGGGACTGAAGGGTGGGGAGGTGGGCACATTGGTGCATTAAGGCACAGAAGAGTTCGAGTACCAAATATGCTATGTACCATCATCATCATCAATCGTCTTCATCATCCTCATCCTCATCCCACCTGAGATGGGATCCAGGTGACAGTGATTGCAACAGAGGCCAGTCCCTGGAGGAAATTGAGAAGCCAGGACGGAGCTGTGCTTGTAATGCTAACAAAGCAGATTTTCTGGTTTCAGAACATTTCTGAACCCTTGGCCTCTGGGCACCTATCAGAAAGCAAAGTGGGATTCTGAAAGCCCAGGCAGGCAGTCCTGCAGGTCCATCCCGAATGGAGACCTTGCTCCATAGTGTTGCCGCCTTAGAAGAAGTGAATGAAGTTTATGAAGAAAAGTGACAGTCCCCTCAGGGCCCTGTGAACAGATGAGGGAGGGCCCTCCGAGAGAGGTGCAGGGGGAGGCAGCACCCCAGGAGCCCTTTCCTCTCTGCCCGAGGACTGGCTGGAGGACCCCCCTCCAGCCCCCAGAGCCTTCTCTGAGCAAGGTGTTCTATTCCACAGGGAGCACAGACCTTGGAGGGGGATGACTGACTCAGGCTGACTGCAGGCTGGGGTGCCCTCAGCCTGAACTCCTCGCACACACACTGTCCCCTCAGTTAGCGGCCAGCTCATCTCCATGGGACCTTCAGCCGCAAGAGAGCCTCCATGGATGAGAAAAGAGTCAGCAAGTGATGGAGCCACACCAGCTGCCTCCCCACCAGGCTGCACACCCTTGGGGGCAGGCATCTTGACTTATCCATCCCTAGCACCCATCCCAGGGAGGGCAGAGCAGGTGGCCAATAAACATTCAACAAACTGAACTCATCCAAGTGAGAGTCACGAGACTTTGCAGGGGGCGTGGTCCAAACTCTCTGAGGGAGGGCTGTCCCCAAGCATCCCTGGTGCCTCTAAAGATGGGCAGCTCACTACCTCTGGAGCTAAGCCCCACCACCGGAGGGCCACTTTTCTATTCAGACGAAATTTCCCTCCCCTAAGTTTTACCCATTAGTCTAGGTATTTCCCAGAGAAGATACACAGCCTGGCCTTCCTAGGACAGTCCTTCACTTCTCAGTTGGCTCAGAGGTAAAGAACCCACCTGACGATGCAGGAGACCTGGGTTCAATCCTTGGGTCAGGAAGATACCCTGCAGGAGGGCATGGCAACCCACTCCAGTATTCTTGCCAGAGAAATACCTTGGACAGAGGAACTTAGCGGGCTATAGTCCATGGGGTCGCAAAGATTTGCACACAACTGAGAGGCTAAACAACAACAATTCCTGGCCAAACCTCGTTTTCGTAGGTTTCTTCCTCTGCTCTAGGCATCAGGCCACTTCGCAACACATCTGTTAGGAACCCGGACTCAGGAGTTGGGCAAACCTGGGTTCAAGTCTTGGCTGAGTTGACCAATAGCTGTGAGAAAGTATTATCACAATGCCCAGCACAGAGAAAGTCTCAAACCTGCATCAAAAATGCCTGTGATCTTTGAACCTGGGCGGTCATAGAGCATCTACCTATAAACGTTCATTGATTGTAACAAATGCACAACTCTGGTGCGGGATTTAGGTAGCAGTGGCTGTGAATATTTGAGGGGCAGGGAGATATATGGGAAGTCTCTGTATCTTTCACTCAGTTTTGCCAGAGACTTAAAACTGCTCTAAAAAAACAGCCTTTAAAAAAATCCCAGCTACTCCAGCTGTTCCTAAAAAAAAACAAAAAACATTACCGGCTTCCTCCCATTCTGAGGGCCAGGGCATAAATACAGTTTCCTGGAACTGATCTGACCAGCAGGGGATGGGGGTGGAGGAGTAGGAGTAGGGGATTATCTGCATGTCTTCCCTGAACCTGGTCTACTCTCTCTTGCTCTGTGGGCACAGCCAACCCAGCTGACCTCATGGTGGTGGCATGGACCACAGAGGGGCTTCATTCTGGTGGTTAAATCTCTGGATGGATGGTGGGTAGAAGGATGAGTAAGCCTGTGAGTCTTTTTTGGTGTGCTGCCTCTAAGCAGATCTCTCTCCCCCTGTGCTTGGGCTGTCTATTTCTTCCCCCTAAATGTGGTGATTTTCATGTATCTCTGCTGTGTTTTATCTTAACGACAGAGGCGGCATTTCAGCCTGTTGTGATCCTTTCAGATGCTGGTTCTATCATCAGTTTAGTTCACAGCAGACATTTATTGAAAACCTGGTGAAAGGAAAGAGGCAGGGCTTTAAGGTCCGCTGGCCTCAATTCAATCCCTAGTTCTACCACTAGTGGGCTGTGTGGACCTTGGGCAAGTTGCTTGCCTTCCCTGGACTTTATTTCTCAATCCAGGTGGACAGAATTCTGGGATAAATAAAGATAGCTATATATAGAGAAAGTTCGTTGTAAAGTAGATAACAGTGGCACCCACCACAGAGGGCTGCTGTAGGGATTAAAGGAGAACCATCCTTTGGGTTTCCCTGGTGGCTCAGATGGTAAAGTATCTGCCTACAGGGCAGGAGACCCAGGTTTGATCCCTGGATCGGGAAGATCCCCTGGAAAAGGTCATGACAAGTATTCTTGCCTGGATAATTCCATGGACAGAGGAGCCTTGCAGGGGGGTCTATGGGGTCACAAAGAGTCAGACACAGCTGAGCAGCTAACACTTTCACATCCTTGTAAAATACTCAACACAATGCCAGGAACAGAGTGAGTGCTCAGTTAAGCTAGGATAATATTAGCTCTTACTATTATTTTTACCACTGATCGTCTTCCCTAAGCAGCAGCAAACTGCAGCAGGGAAACAGAACCTGTCATGGAAACTTCAGGCATTAGGATTCTCACCAAGTCCAGGTAGAATCCCAGCTATACGCCTTCCTGGCTATGGGGTGACCACTGAGTTTCTTCCTCCCTGATTTGCATCATCTTACATGACTAGCTGCTAGCTGGTGGGAGGGACACCCTCACGACTGTGGCCTTGGTGGGGATCCCTGCGCTAAGATATCTCTTGGTGGTGGGGAACTGGGGCCAGCTGCGGGAACATGAGGCCACATTTTCTCCAGAGCAGGCTCTTTGATCCCTGGGTCAGGAAGACTCCCTGGAGGAGGACTTGGCAACCAACCCACTCCAGTGTTCTTGCCTGGGAAATCCCATGAACAGAGGAGCCTGGCAAGGTGTAGTCCATGGGGTTGCAAAAGAGTGAGAACAACTTAGTGACTAAACAACAACAAATTCTTAGCTTTAAAAAATGTTTATTAAAGATGACAAACAGTATAGTGTCAAATCTTTTTTTTTTTTTTTTAAAGCCCTGGTCTGGAATGCGTCAGCAAGGTGGTGTCTGGGGTTGAGCCTGGGGTGTGTCCTATTTTCTTTGAGCTCTTCATATTATTTTATGTATTTATTTGTTTTTGGACATGAACCCTGCAGTGGAAGCATGGAGTCCTAACCACTGGACCACCAGGGAATTCCCAAACTGTCAAACCTGAAGGGAACAGCTTTATCTGTATACATCCATGTCATATATGGGCTTACCTGGTGGCTCAGAAGGTAAAGCATCTGCCTGCAATGTGGGAGGCCTGGGTTTGATCCCCGTGTTGAGAAGATTCCGTGGAGGAGGGCATGGCAACCCACTTAAGTATTCTTGCCTGGAAGAATCTCATGGACAGAGGAGCCTGGCAAGGCAGCAGTCCATGGGGTTGCAAAGAGACAGACAGGACTGAGTGACTGAGCACACACATCATATATAAACACCCTTGGCGGATCAAGTCACAGAGGCTCGCTCAAACTCCCTCCCAGGCAACACCTCCATTCTGGAACGTCGCATAAATAGAATCACGCAGAGTGTGTACTTGCCTGTGCGTCTGGGTTGCTTCACTCAGTCCACTGTCTGTGCGATGTACCTGTGTGGTGTGATTTTCCTGGCTGTGTAATATTCCACTGTGTGAATGTGCCACAAGATGGCCCTCTGCTCTGACCTCAGTGGATATTCATGTGGTTTCCAGCTTGGGGCAATTACGAGTAAAATTACCACAAAGAAGCTTGTATGTGACTTTGGGGCACTTACTCATTTCTCTTTTGTGTGTGTGCAAGGGCGGAATTAGGATTAGTACGTGCGCGTGTGCCAAGTCACGTCAGTTGTGTCCCACTCTTTTCAACCTAAAGGTCTGTAGCCCATGGCTCCTCTGTCCATGGGATTCTCCAGGCAAGAACACTGGAGTGCGTTGCCATGCCCTCCTCCAGGGGATCTTCCCAACCCAAGGACTGAATCTGTGTCTCCTGAGGCTCCTGCATTGCAGGCAGATTCTTTCCCCCTGAGCCACCGGGGAAGCCCACTAGGATTAGCGGATACAGCCAGCTTTCCAAAATGGTTGTGCCAATGTATGCTCCAGTGTAAGAAGGTTCTGATGTCCCCACCTCCTTGCCCACACTTGATATCATCTTGTCCTTCTAGATTTAGCCATCTGCCAAGGGCATAGTGGTATCTCATTGTGATTTTAATTTGAATTTCCCTGAAGATTAAGGATGTCGACACTTCCATAAGACTATCAGAGATTTGGAGTTTTGTAAGGATCCTCGACTTAAAAAAAAATTGTTTTAATAAATTGTCATGCATTCTCTGGAGGGTCCATCCAGCCACACTGTGGTCCTCTGAGGTCGGGTCCCTGTTTTGGGTTCCTAGGAGGCTTTGAGGGGTGAGGACAGGATGAGTAGATCCAGAGGACGAGGAAGAAAGGAGAAGTCCCAGAGCAGCAGGGGAAAGGGCCAGGAATCAGGAATTCTGACACAAGACACAAAGCAACGCCCTGTGACTGGAATGAGCTGTTGAAGGGTCATGATGATGACGCCAGGTGGAATGAGTTGAGAGACCTTCCTTTGCTTTACACAATCGATTCATAAGCAATGCAGATTTCCTGGAGTTTCACCAAAAAGGAGGCAGGGGACCGTGAGCCACACCCCGATGGGCTTTTCACTGATGACTATAATGGGTTGGCATGGAAGTGCAGGTGGTCAGGGCTGGACCACAAGCAGGAGGCAGGGAACCTGCTAGAAAGATGCCTGGACTAGGAGCCAGGATGCTGAGCTCTGTTTCCTCTTTCTGCCGCTTCTCACAGAGTGACCTTGAGCAACACCCTTCACCTCTCTGATTCCAACACTTTATACACATGGAACAAGGAGCCGGGGAGATGGGAGCTTGGTGGCCTCTCCTGGGCAATCCCTGCAGATAAAGCCGGCCTGGGGTGACAGGTCCCCGGCAGCCCCGACAGTGATGAATCACTGTGCCCCATTCCGTCACCTCTATCCACTGTAACTGATTCTGAGGCCAGGTGTCTGGGGTGGTATTGGGCAGGGGCAGCTTCCAGAAGAGTCTGGCTCGCTGTGGCAGGAGGAATGTGGAGGAGTGTAGGCACTAGCCCCCTCACTGGTGAGAATAACCCCTGCCACCCTCTTCTGCAGAGAAGTGACGGATCTGCTCTGCTAGTAGAGTAGAGATTCAAGCCTCCAGAAAAGCTGAGTAGAGAAGGGGTCCCCACTGGGAATGGGCTCCCTGTGTCTCCTCTGACAGCACATTTAGGGAGTACAGTGAAGTCGCTCAGTCGTGTCCAACTCTTTGCGACCCCATGGACTATAGCCTACCAGGCTCCTCTGTCCATGGGATTTTCCAGGCAATAGTCCTGGAGTGGATTGCCATTTTCTTCTCCAGGGGATCTTCCCAACCCAGGGATCAAACCCGGGTCTCCTGCGTTGTAGACAGACACTTTACCATCTGAGCCACCAGGCAAGTCACTTAGGGAGTACCAGCTGCTATCTCTGTCTCCAGGGTTTTCCTACGAAGTTCACCCTAGGAAGATTTGGAGTTTTGATCAATGATAAGTGTGAGTCCCTTACATTCAGATCTTTCAGGAGACATCGCAGGCTTGCAAGGGAACTGCAGTCCAAAGCTGGTTGGGACTGTTCCTCCTGCAGGCTCTGAGGAAAGGTGGCGCACAGGGCCTCCCTGCCTGGGAAGGCTCACCCTCCAACACCCACTGCCTCCTCTTGCGCGTTTCCTGCCATCACGCCCCAGGGATCAGCCTCTCCCTTCCGAGCCTGGGTCCCCGAGTGCCCCGCCATGTGCCCTATCCCACTCCCCCTACAGCACAACTTGTGCTGATTCCAAGCAAGACAGCTATCTACCTACTTGAGAATTACAGACCGTGAGAACCAGAGCAACCTCAAAGATCTTTTGCCCCAACCCACAAATGGCTACACTGAGTCCCAGAAAGTTAACGACAGTAAGAATTCCTCACATTTATATAATCTTTGGAAATTACAAAGTGAATGGTGATCTTTTAATAATAGCTAAGACTTATCACTCAGTGAGTGCCCAGGCACTGTTTAAATTACTTTAGGGTATTAAATCCTTACCTCAGATTTAGAATTACTATTACCATTATTACCAGGGAAATGAAGAGAGTTACCGAAAGTCATAGAACTTGCTGGTAGGGAGCTGGGCTTCACATCCAGTCAGTCTGGCCTCGGAGGCCACTGAACTATCCTGCCCACAGTCTCTCCTAAAGGGCAGCGCCATGTCCTGACCACATAGTGCAGAAGGGGTCACACCAGCCTAACTTCTGGGGGGATTGTGGGCCTGACACAGGTTTCAGTACACAAAGCACCAAGAGTCCCAGGTGGGGTCCACCGAGCTTTTGGGAACCATGCTTGGGAGCAGATGGAGTTATTAGAGGCAGGCAGGGCTCATGCGAAAAGATTTCCTAGAAAAGATGGTATCAGAGGCGACATTGTGAAATGGAAGTGACCTGAAGTTGTAGAATATCCAGCATAGGGAGGATCTCCAGATAAATGTTTGTAGCAAGAATCAGCTAGACTAGACCAAGAGCCTTGGGCAGCTGGAAGGAAGTTGGCATCCCAGGATCCTTGCAGCCAGCTTGGGAGATGAGCAAGAGGCTTCATTTAGCTAAGGACTAACCAGATGCCCAGAGAGGCTAAATGTCTGCCCCACAGTCACACAGGCGGTAGGTAGTAGACTCATAACTTGAACCTAGGCCTTCTGACTCCAAGTCGAGTGCTGTTTGCTCTATACTGAACCTCCCCTTAATAAGAAACAAAATCAGGATTTCCCTGGTGGTCCAGTGGTTAAGAATCTGCCTTGCAAAGCAGGGACATGGGTTCCATCCCTGGTCAGGGAACCACGATCCCACCTGCCTCAGGGCAACTAAGCCCATGAGTCACAACTAGAGAGAAGCCTGCATGACACAGCTACTGAGCCTGCAGGCTACAGCTAGAGAGTCACAGCGGGAGAGTCCGTGCGCCCCAGTGAGAGATCCCACATGCTGCAACCAAGACCTGACCCAGCCAGATAAATAAATAGAGAGAGAAGGGGGACAAAATGCCACCAGGGCCATAGTTTTACGCCGGCTTATAACTTACAAAATGCTGGAACATACATGATCCTCTTTGAGGTTATTCTGGATTCCTGAAGCCCAGCCTAGGTGCATGCAAATATAGGTGGATGGGCCCAGTTTGGGAGTCATGTGGGCCCAGTTTGGGAGTCATGTAGGCCCAGGTTCAGTCACCAAACCTGTCTCTTAAGAGCTTGGTGATTTGGGGCAAGTGGAATGAATTGGAGATAATAAGACCTACTACGAGGGCAGGTGCTAGTATGCCTGTGGCCCATACGCAGGAAATCCCATCCCACACTGCCCCCAACCCACACTCCCCATACCCCCACCCAGATGCCCACACCCCATCCAAGTCTGACTTCCAATATTTCTCCCAAGAAGGACCTAGAGTGAAGGTGTAACCATTTTTTTTTCCCTCTCAAGTTTGTTTTCCCCTCAACTTGAGAGATGTGAACAAATTAAATCTTCTCTCTGAGTCTTCCCATAGTGCTACTCAGAGAACTTGCCAGAACTAAGCTACCCCACTCCTTCTCTGGCTTCCCAGGTGGCGCTGGTACTAAAGAACCCACCTGCCAAAGCAGGAGACATAAGGGATATAGGTTCAGTCTCTGGGTTGAGTAGATCCCCTGGAGGAGGGCATGGCAACTCACTCCAGTATTCTTGCCTGGAGAATCCCCATGGACAGAGGAGCCTGGTGGACTACAGTTTATAAGGTCAAACAGAGTCAGACACGAAAAGCAACTTTGCACACACCCACTCACTCTTTCGCCCCTCTGCAGAGGTGTCCAGATCCCAACACCCTCCAGATTTCCGAAGCCTTCGGCACCACGACTCCCAACCCCAGGGCACTGGAGCTCATCCTCTCCCCTGCCCAATGGACACCCTCTGAGAACCTGAGCTCCTCCTGAGCAGGTGCAACTGTGCCTTCCACCTTGAGGAGACCCAGAGAAGCACCGTTGAATTTCACGGCATTTTAGCATAAGAATTTCCATATCTAAATCCCCTGATTTCAATGACTGCAGACAGCGCTGGGATTACTGTCAATACACACTTGATTCGGGGCATTTGCCACAAGGAGAGGGCCCCTGCCCAGGATGGACAGACAGCTAGAACATCAATACCCCTGACTCCCAGGGAGACGGAGATAGCCCCTTAGCTTCTGGTTCTTTTGCTTCCAGTATCTAGCCTTTTCACGTCCCCTTCCCCTTGCAGCCCCACTGGCAGCCTCCAGCACCCCCAGTCTATCTGGCCAAGGCGTCCCTGTAGAGAGGCTTCTGCTTGCCCTGCTGCGTCCCCATGAACTCCAAGATCACCTCTAGCTATCTCCTATGTATCCTGCAAAAGTGGTCCAACCTGGAGAGAGATGAAGGTGGGTGGGATAGGCACCTCTGAGAGACTAAATGGGGAAGGGACCACAGGCAGATCAGCTCTGCCCCGGTGGCTCAAAACGTGGATCCCAGCAAATGCAGTCACCACCTCCCTGTGACTTTGGGAAAAGCCACTTCTCTCCAGCCTCTCAGTTTCCTCATCTATAAAGCTGTGGTGTCCATCCTTGCTCTATTTCCTAAGACTACATGAAAGACGCAAAAATGCAAGCAAAAGCCCTTTTGTAAACCATGACGTTCTGGGCCGAAGTGAAGGATCACCATTATGTATTGAGCTTCCAAGGCCATTCCCCACAGAGGAGGCGTCAAGGCCCTGCTAGAATACCTCCAGTGACAGACCTCACTTCCTCCCAGGGCAGCCCACGTCTCCTGCTAGCAGTGCTGACCTTCAGAGATTTCTAGCAGGTCTGTGGCTAGACTGTAAATTACACTAGGAAAAGAAGTCGGTCCTCCATGATCTCGACCATCCTGTGTTTTTATATTTCCTGTTCTTCTAATTCTCCTAGTAGCACTCCTTTTGAAAATTGCTCATCTTGTCCCAGATGAAATAGAGTGGAAGGAGTCTCTCTTCATAGGTAGTGAGGGTTGCGGCAGGAAATTTAGGGGAGGGGGTTTGGGCTGTGAGGACCCTTCCCCCAAAAGAGCCAGAGCATGTTGAAAGGGAGACCAGGAGGGGAAGAACTTGAAAGGGTTGGAGGGGCAAGCCCTTCCCCAGCCAACCCTCAAATCATGCAGGTGAAGTCCTGAGCTTTGTAGGCAGGTAAGGGTCCTTTTCCCTGGAGAAGGGCATGGCAGCCCATGCCAGTATTCTTGCCTGGAGAATCCCATGGACAGAAGAGCCTTTGCCACAGCCCATGGTGTGGCAAAGAATTGACCGTGACTGAAGAGACTTAGCATGCACGTATGCAAGTGTCCCTTTGGGCACCCACCAAGACTGGGAGGAGAGATCGGTCCCCAAAACAGAGAGCAAGGGCTTGAACAAGAGGCTGTCTCTGAGACTGGAGCAGTGCGTATGTTAGTGTGGGGGAGGGGCAGTCAGGCTGCAGCTCCACCCACCACTGGCACCCCGACCACGCCTGGTGGCTCAGCCTGCTCTGGAATCCGCAGACTATTGTAGCCTTCAGTCCAACCCCCAGTTCCCTAGGGATTGTCTCAACTGCCCTTGACCTCACATTTTTCTATTCCATGCAGAGATCTGATATCACTGCGCCACAGTGGGGCAGGGTCAGACTTGGCTGCTTTAATGCTGTCACTGGCGCCATCTCACCCTAACCCCAGGGAGGCAGGCCATAGATGTAAGGGCTGCAAGCAGGCTAGAAGAGAGAAGAGGCTCCCTCGGGGCCACCCTGGCCCACTGGATCGCCCCCCACATGAAGGAACAGCAGAGGCTCCATCAGTGCAGGAAGTCAGGTGGCTGGGGAGCCTGGCTGAGACCTCAGGTGACCCCAACCCCAAGCCAGTGAGGCTTGGTTTCCCTGCGAGCAAAGCCTGGTTGGGGCGGTGGCCTCACTCTACCCAGCTCTCCTGCTGCTGGGCGCTGGACCAGAGGGCAGCAGTGGGGGGATGATGGATGAGGATCTACTGGGGCTGGAAGAATCCGGAGCTCACCTCAGGCAGCTGGTCCCTCCAGTGCCATCCAGACAAAGGAGAGAACCAGTATTGTGCTTCAGAGCTGGAAGACTGAGGATACCGCTGATGCTACAGCACTACATATGGGTCACTCCACGCCAGGAGTTCCATGTGCGCTATCTCACGTGTTTCCACCATTTCCCCATTTCACAGAGGAAAAGACTGAGGCTCAGAACAGCATAAGAAATACTGGAGCATCCAGGCCACTATTTTCCATACTGCACGGGTCCGCCTTCTCAGATACAGCGCTTCTTTCTCCTTCAAAGCAGCCCTTTGTGAGAAGGGGAGGGAGGGAGGAGTTAGGAGCTGGTGAGGAGGCACCAGGGAGTCGGGAGGGAGTGTCCGCATAAAGTGTGTGACAGACACACTGCTTCCCTGTGCCCCTCAGCTCTCCCCACCTGGCTGGGCAATAGCTGTGCTCATCTTCCTCCCTCCGCGAGGGCTAGAGGTCAGCTCCCTGCCTGGCAGGGTCCCGGACAGGGAGATGGCCCCTCTCCCCACAGGAATGTGTGTGAAATCCCAGTAACTCTCTCCAGCTGGGCCTGACTTTGGAGGGGGCTTCAGGAGCAAACCCTGTGGTGACGGGTTGGCTCCTGGGAAAGTTAGCTGCCCCCCACCTCCCCTCATGCCCCCCCCACCCCCGCTCCTTTCTCCTCCTAATGAAAACTCAAGGTGTGCAAGGCTGTGTGGGAGGGGCTGGGAGCATGCAGACACTGAGGAGAATGTTCCAGATGTCAGGAAGCCTGTGTGCAATGTGGGAAGTGACTGTCCTCAACCCTCCCCAGGAGTGTCAAGTCTCTCTCACACATAGACACATATGTTGATATATATACACACATATACCCATACATATACACATGCACACATATGTGTACACCCACATATGTACAAACATACACACACACACACACACACACACACACACACTATGTCCTAAGGTCCTCACAGACCTAGACAAGTTGAATTTGCAGATCGTGACCAATAAGGGACTAAGGAAAGTTAAAGGTAAGGAAGAGAGGCCACAGGCAGGATTAAAGCAGGGTTCCCAGCCTCAGCTGCCTGGGAGCTGCCCAAGGAGCAGACACATCCCCTGCCTTCCTGGAACCAATGCTTATTAAGCACTGAATGGGCACAGGCCTTCTGCTGAGGACTCTGACATGAATTAGCTCATCTCTGCCCAACAACCCTGTTGTGAGTCCCATTTTAGAGATAAGAACACTGAGGCTCAGAGAATTTGAGTGACTTGCCCAAGATTCTACAGCTATGTGAGTGACAAACTCAAGAGAGAGCTGGCCTGTCTTCCCCTGCAGAAGACCCTCATCAAGGCCACTCAGAGCTCTGTGCTGAGGACCTGGACCCCTGGGTGCCTATCTCACTTTCATTGTCAGTGAGATGTGTGAACTTGGGCATTTTATTAAACTTCTCTGAGCCTCCAGTTAGCCATCTGTCAACAGAGGCAAAGGCATCAAATGAGGTAATTTAAGTAAAAGCATATGTAAGATATGCTTCCCTGGTGGCTCAGATGATCAAGAATCTGCCTGCAATGTGGGAGACTCAGGTTCAATCCCTGGATTGGAAAGATCCCCTGGAGTAGGAAATGGCAACCCACTCCAGTATTCTTGCCTGGAGAATCCCATGGACAGAGAAGCCTGGCTGGCTACAGTCCATGGAATCACAAAGAGTTGGGCATAGTGAGTGACTAACACTTTCACTTCCATATTATATATGATAACATACTGAGGTGGCCACAAGTGTAATCTGGCCCAGCATGCTAGCTTAGGGAAG
This sequence comes from Capra hircus, assembly GCF_001704415.2. NCBI lineage: Eukaryota > Metazoa > Chordata > Mammalia > Artiodactyla > Bovidae > Capra > Capra hircus. The sequence continues at coordinate 52,169,075 of NC_030822.1, forward strand.
AAGCCAGGACTCCAGGGAGGGGAGAAGCACCAACATCATCATCACCAACATCATCACCACCATCCTCATGATCACCAACGTCACCAACATCATTACAATCAATATGCATTTATTGAGTAGCTCATAACAAAATAGCAGCCATTTATTACGTATTGACTATGTGCCAGACACTGTGCTAAGCACTTTTCATAATTCATGTGTGCTCCAGACAAACAGCATGGGAGTCAGACACAAGGGATAAAAGAGGATGGGGTTGCAGAGCTCAGAGCCCCCAGCCTCCACCCAGAGGCGCTCAAGAAGGTGATGGCAAACTGATCTGTACTTGAGTGCAGAACCACAGCAAATTCCGTGGGCAAATATAAAAGACTTTTTCTCTAATACCAATGCACCAGGGCAGAGGCAAAGATGAAATACAACCAAGCCCAGGGCAGAGGAAGAAATCAGGAGCCTACCCTAGGGAAGAGGCAGGCAGGTCTCCTAGCAGCTCCAGCTCCTAAGGTCAGCCTCCTAGATCTGTAGCCCAAGGCAAGGAGAAGGCGGAGGCCTGGCTGAGTTCAAGTCATGCTGACCAGGTGGTCATGCTGGCTGGTGGGGCTCTGTAACTCTCTCAGTTCCAGCTCTCTGAGTGGACTTCCTCACCACCTGGGTCACAAGCAAGCACCTGAAAGTGTTCTCTTCTGTAAGAACCAAGTCGGGGGGTGGAGTGGGTGTGTCCCCTCTCCTTGGCAAGGAGAGAAGATATTCCCACGACCCCCCAGGGTGATGGTAGAGCAGCCACTCAGCTTGGGGTCCTGGGAAAAAAGCATTGAAATGAGAGAGAGAGACAGGGAGACAGAGCTAGAGCAAGCTGAACCCAGAGTTCTGGCCAACAGGAAGAAGCCACTCCAGCAGCCCTGGGCTGGAGAAAGGGCCAGGGGGTACTCTGACCCTGCGGGCAGGCCCTCAGCGGCGTAGTCAGCCCCGCCCCCAGCCATTCCTATGTGCTGGCATCCACACCAATTCCAGACACCCACTTCCTCTGAGCTCCTGGTCCCCCAGAAACACCTGTTCTGCCTGTGCCACAGAGGCAAGCAGAAGGCAGCCGGACCCAGGACAGCTTTGTGGGCAGAGAGGCCAAGTGCTCTCTGAGGAGTCCTGGAAGGGCAGCCCACAGGAGGGCCCAGGTCAGTCCAGCTCCTGAGACAGCAGTGTCCACAGGCAGGGGCAGCAGGAGAGAGGGTGGGTCTCTGAGCCAGGTCCGCCTGCTATGCACCTCTCCCCAGACTCCTGCCCTGTCTATCCCCTCTTGCACCCCATTTCCAAGCCATAGCCAATGCTTGGAATTTCCTTTATATATCCCACATCTGATACACATGTCCCTGCAACACTGCATGTCCTGCCTACCTTGTTCTTCTGCCTTTATTCTCCTGGAGAGCTCCTATTGTGCTTTCAAAACCCCATTCAGAAGGTCCCTCAATCATGAACCCATGAATTCCCAGAGCTAATCATTCTCTTCCCTACACCTGTCCTGGACCTTGGACAGACTTCTCTTGAGGAATGAACCATAAAATAGAGTGTTTATTTGTGTACAGGTCTGATTCCCCCATTAGCCAGGGGGCAGGCGCAGAAGGTGTCAGGCAGAAGGTGTCAGGATGTGTTTACGGAACTGAGCAGAGGGCAACGGGCAGACAAATGCATCCTGTGAGGCAGATGTCTGGGTCCACTTTCCACCACCAAGCAAAGGCTGGGGCTCAGGCCCACGGGGGTCTGACTGAGAAGGGGGTGGCTGGGAGAAGCAGACTGAGATTGTTGGACACTTGGGGGGGATCCAAAGCCTCTCCCACCCCCCCACAGTGGGGCCTCAGTGCAGCAGCCAGATCTGGCTCCAAGAAGAACCAAGTCCTGGACTGTCTTTGGCCTGCAGGCCCCTTGACTAAACCTAGGTGTGTGTTTATCTCCCAGCTGGGGATTTCAATTTCCCAGTTTGAGACCCCAAAACTAGGAATGACAGGTGAGAACATTAAGGCTTAGGGGATGTCACTGGTGAAACCCCAGAGACAGGTAAGGAGGAGTTGGTTGGGAGTCACCCTTGGGGCATGAGCCGGGATAGATGCTGACTCTGCCTGGGGAGGGGAGGTTCTGGGATACACTGACCAGGCCTTGCTGGCACAGTTGTTGCTGTTTAGTTGCTAATTTGTGTCCAACACTTTGTGACGCCAGGGACTGCAGCACACCAGGCTCCCCTGTTTTTCACTATCTCCCGGAGTTTGCAAATCCATATCCATTGAGTTGGTGATGTTGTCCAACCGTCTCATCTTCTGTTGCCCCCTGCTTGTCCCACCCTCAATCTTTCCCAGCATCGGGGTCTTTTCCAGTTAACAGGCTCTTCTCATCAGGTGGCGCAAGTGTTGGAACTTCAACTTTAGCATCAGTCCTTCCAATGAATATTCAGGACTGATCTCCTTTAGGATTGACTGATTTGATCTCCTTGCTGTCCAAGGGACTCTCAAGAGTCTTCTACAGTACCACAATTCAAAAGCATCAATTCTTCAGCACTCAGCCTTCTTTACGGTCCAATATGACTACTGGAAAAAAAAATATAGCTTTGATTATATGGACCTTTGTCACCAAAGTGATATCACTGGTTTTTAATACGCTATCTGGGATGGTCATAGCTTTTCTTCCAAGGAGCAAGCGTCTTTTAATTTCATGGCTGCAGTCACCATCTTCAGTGATTTTGAAGCCCAAGAAAATGATGACTCAGATGGTGGTGATGACACAGGAGGAAAAGACTTCAGAAGTCGACTTGGATCCAGTTTCAGCCCTTAAATTCCTAGCTGTGGGACTCTGGACAACTGAGTTAACCTCTCTGAGCCTTCTCAGTAGAATAAAGCCTATGACCAACCTCGGCCCAGCACCCAGTCTGGCTCACAGGAGCTGCTCTCTGGAGGCCCCTCGTCCCCCTCCCTCACACCGGGATTCCCAACTCTCCCAGCCCCTAAGCCCAGCCCTGGCCAGCCCGCTTGTTTGCAGGTGATGGTCCTGCCCTAACACCTGTGGAGCTGGGGGCTGGGGCTAGGGGGACGGATTTGTCCCAGTGTAATCAGAGAGTGTCTGGGGGCACAGTGCCAGGGCTCCAGCTGGGGCCAGCACCGGGCCCCCCTCACAGCTGTAAAGGGGAGGAGACCCAGAGACAAAGCAACTAGGGGAGAGTGGGTACAGGGCTGTGTCTGGTGAGGGAGAGGGGATGGCAACTCCATGTGTGCGAGGGACTAGGATGGCTGAGAAGACCCCGTGGACAGGTCAGGGAACGTTACACAGATGCAGGTTCCAGTGCCCACTCTGCCACTGCCTGGCTTGGTGACCTTGGGAGAAGCACTTAACCTCTCTGAGCCTCATTTTGCTCACTGGGAACAGCATAATCTAATTTTGCAGCCTTGAAGTGAGGATCAAATGAACCCCAAGTCAGCCAAGGTGCCGGGCAGCGCCTGGCATGCTGGAGACTTCAGGTCGATTCTCCTCTTTGCCTGCTCCTTTTCCCATCCCCATCTCCCATTTTCCCTCCACTATTATTTCTCCTTCCAGGGTGATGCCCTCCAGGTAGAGCAGGCAGGGCCCAGGGGCTCAAAGAGAACTTGCACTTATATTTTCAGAGAGTAGGACGTGGACAGAGGGCAATTTGAAGAGACAAAGCCAGTTTTCCCCTCTGGCCCTGGTACCCTTGAGGCCCTTTGCAGCATCCCACCCTTTTAGGCCCTTAATTTCTGTAATGACCACCTTTAGTGCCTTTACAGACTCATTTGCCTATGTTATTATTTGCTCTGTCAGCATGTTATAAGGCCCCTTAAAAGGACAGCTGCCTCCCTTGCTGAAGTGGCCCAGAGTCACTGAGAAGGTGATGGGTGAGAGGCCATGGGAGAGGGCACTGGGAAGCAGGGAGCGAGGCCAGGGCTGACACGAAGCTGTCTCTCCCTCCAGCCTGGATCCCACACAGGCCTGGCCCACCCAGCTGAGCTGACTGCGGCAGGAGAAAAAACCTGAACTTGGTGAGCTAGGCAGGGTGTCTTCACTTATGCATCTTTGTTGCCCAGCATCAGAACAGTGCTTTGGAACACAGTAGATGTGCAATAAATGCTTGCCAAACCAAAAGAGACGCACAGCCAGAAGGTGCAGGAATGAAGGCAGGAGGGCTTGAGGACAAAGAAGAGGGACCAGGGAGGAGATGATGGTGAGTGCTAAGAAGCTAAAGCTGAGAAAAGGAGACAAAGTTTGTTTAATGGATTGCAGTGCCCCAGCCCGAGAGTCCGAGAAAGGAGAGGAGAGACAGTGCTGGGGGAGCGTAAGGGTCCGTGGAGGAGTCTGGGGCTCCCGAATCCCTGTAATACACACACAGAGGCAGACACTGCCCTTCCAACAGGACCACAGCCCACCAGCTGTGGATGGACGGATGCTGCGCCAGAGCTTCTGCAAAGTGTCTGCCTTCCAATTACTTTCAGGAGCCCGGCCAGAGGGGCTGCAGATTCACTGGGAGCCAAGCTGGTACCGAGGGCTCTGCCAGACACCTCCTCCTTCAGGGCATTGGGATGGAGCAGAGAGACAGAGACAGAGAGGCAGGTGCTTGTCAATCCCGCTTCAGGGAATTAATGGGCTCCATGATGTTTATTGCAAACTGCAATTTAGCATCTCTATTCAGGTGCTCTCCTGTTTAATTACATATAGGATGGCGCGGGGAGGAAGGAAGGAAGGAAGTGTGTGATTTTCTCCTCAGTCCCTTCCTTCCTGGGTGTTGGGAGGGTCAGAGGTGAGAAATGGAGCCCAGCAGAGGCAGGGAAGAGAAAGGCCTGGCACTGTGCTTGGCTTCCCATGCCAAGCCTGGGCCAGCAGGGCCAGCCAGGAAGCAGCACGTGCCCCTGGCCCCGGGCTTAGTCCCAACAGCTTCATGGTGTCCTCGTCTTTAGGGACCGCAGTGGCCCCTGCTCAGGCTGAGAAATCCTTCAACAGACCTTCACAACCTCCCAGGCCCTTCTCTTTCCGAGGCTCAGAGAGGCTGGGTCCCTTGCCCAGGCCATCACAGAGCAAGCTGAGAGGGACTGCAAGCTGCCCCAGCCCTACTTTCCACCCCTGGGACCAGCGCTCCCTGGGCAATGGCCCGGTAGGTCCAGACGGTGGGCGGCTTAATCCCCCTCACTTTTGACCCCGGCCGTGTGGGGTTTTCACCTTCTCAGTACTGGACAGACTAGATTTCCCCCAAGGATCCCCATCAACCTCAAGCTCCCATCTTCCCTCTCTGAATCCTCATGCTTTCTCCAGAGCTGGGAGGGCAGAGCACCAATTAGTTTCTCTGCTCGCTTAATTGGGTAGGAAGGGGAAGGAAATTAAACTCCTCAACGGGGATCTTCCCGGCAGGGCCAGAGATGGAAGGAGGGGTGAGGACCCCCACCTCTGAGCACCCCTTTGCCTTCCCTGTGTTCCCCACCCCTATTCCTGCCTCCCTGCCCCAGATCCCAAGATCAGAGCAGAGCTGGGATTCTAGGGCCCTGGAGAGCCAGACATGAGGTCTGTCCTGCCCTAACTGGGACAGCCCCTCCTGGAACTTGAGCATGATGGGGAGGGGAGACCCCAGGGAGAGGGGTCAGGGCAGGACACTGCCTCCGGCTCCGATGCTGCTGCTTCTTGCCCGCCTCTCTGCCTCCAGAAGTTTTCTTTCTCTCCCTCTGTCCTCGCTCTGTCTCTCTGTGCCCCACTCTTTCATTCTCCACTTTGGTCTCTTGGTTCCAGAAAAGCCCCTCCCCCAGGGGGGCCCAGGAATTATGGCGAGGCTCCTGGGGTGTGCCGTGGCCGTGGTCCTCATCCTCAGTGTGGCTTTCACTGTCTTCTTTCTGTATCACCGGCAGCAGAAGAACCGGCTGGAGATGGATGGGGGCGGGTGAGTGTGGACAAGCCCATCCTCTGCCCACCCAACACTGCCCCCTCCTGCTCCTCACCCACACGGGCTGCTGCTGAAGCCCCTGCCCTTGTAAGGGGCTCAGGGCTACCTCACTGCCCCCGCCGCAGAGCCTCATTCCCTCCTCCTGACTTCCCTGGTGGTTCAAACGGTAAAGAATCTGCCTGCAGTGTGGGAGACCTGGGTTCAACCCCTGGGTTGGGAAGATCCCATGGAAGAGGGCATGGAAACCCACTCCACTGTTCTTGCCTGGAGAATCCCTATGGACAGAGGAGCCTGGCGGGCTGCAGTCCATGGGGTCGCACAGAGTCAGACACGACTGAGAGACTAAACACAGCACAGTCACCTGTGAGGTGGGAGGGGGCCCTGACCCTCCTGCAGTGGAGCTGAGCCTTTAGAGGGCTGGCCGCAGGCAGGCACCACCCAACATTTACGCTGGGTTACAAAGATGCATTTTATCTTCTCTGAGGAAACTGAGGCATAGAGGCGAAATACCACATACAAGTTCACCTTCTCGTGACCTGGACCAGGGTGAACTGAGTGGGGTCTTTGCCTCTGATATCAAGTTCAATGAGGCGCCAAAAACCTGCATCATCATGAGAAATAATTTTTAACGCAACGTTCTTAAAAAATCAAAATGAACGCTCGAAATCTACAATGAACAAAATATCAACACTTTAAAGACAAGCTCAGTATTACTGATTTTTCTTTTTGCCTCAGGCTCTGATATGGCTTGGCATAGCCCTCTTACTGATCTTGTCTTTACTTAAAATGTTGATATTTTGTTCATCATGGATTTTTGCATTCTATTTGATTTTTTAAATGTTACATTGAAATATTCTTTATTGTGATGACTAAGACTTCTGATGCCCCCAGAGACTTTGCACCTGATCAGACCCCTTGCATCCTGGCTCCCAGTTGAGGGCCCGTGTGAATTTCCCACTGTCCTTCAAGCCAGGGCACCTGAGACTTACTTTGTTCCTAGGCCCAGGCTGGAGGGAGGGCTAGCCTGGGCTGGATTGGGCTGGACTGAAGGCAGAGACACCTGGAAAGATGGGAGGGTCTCTCTCAGCCTCCACTCCACCACGCTCTGGCTACTCAGGAGGCCACATGGGAGCAGAGCCCAGGCCACCCTTGTGAGTGGGGCTCAGGGACCAGAAATGGTCAGGGGGCCTGACTGGGATAGAGAACTCATGTGAGCCTCATTCTGTTCCCCCCGCCACCCCCCCAGGACTGGCCTGCCTCTCTCCCAGGAGCCAGAACCTTCTCCCAGCAGGCAGAGCCACCTTGCACTTGAGGACATCCAGGTGGGCCTGGGTCCCTAGAGTGAGGGGGCAGGGAGAGAAAAATGGGAGATGGACTTCAGGGAGGGGGGCCAACCTGAAGGCAGAGCCCTCCCAACTCCCCGAACCCCTGAACGATCCTCAGCACACCACTAGCCCTGGCCAGTTCCCACAAGGCCAGGTTCAGGTAGAGACCACGGTCGGGGCCTTCCTCTCTCCCACCTTGAGAAATAACAAGCTAGGGCTTTCCCTACCCAACACCCCTGCTTTCCAAGGGAACCTCTTTCTCCACCTCTCAGATCGTTCATTAAAAAAATCCATTGATGCTTCAGCTGAGTCCCTTTGCTGTCCACCTGAAACTATCACGACATTGTTAATTGGTTATATTTCAATATAAAATTTACAGTTTTTGTTGTTTTGTTTTTTTTAACTGATGCCTGGCGCATGGCTGGCCACAGGGAGCCAGCAAAGCAAAAGGCTCAGGCTGCCCTCATGCCTCCTGGATGCTACCAAAGTGCTGGATGCGGGACAGGGGGTGCATGGGGACCCAGGGGAGGAATCTACAGCCTCTAGGGGCCAAGAGGGCTGCCCGGCACAGGGCCGCGCTAGAGTCTATGCAGCCACTCACTCGCCTTCTCTTCCAGACTCTCGGCCTAGAGCTGGAGAAGCAGCAGCTGCAGCAGGAAGAGGATGAACCGCAGAAGCTGCCCCCACAGCCCGCCTACTACGATCTGGGGGCCTCCCCCTCCTACCACCCCTTGGTAAGGACCCCTGAGCCTTGAGGATGCTGATCCCAGGCCAGCTCCACCCAGCCCGGCCACAAGCCCAGCTGCCTGAGACAAAGGGGGACAGAGGAGGTCCCTCACAGTTACACCCCCACGGGCACCTCAGGGCAAAGCGGGTGCTGGACACTGCGGACCAGGGCAGGAGGGTGGCATTTCCAGGGAGGACAGAGCCCCAGCCTGATGCCCAGCTCTCCCTCCCGCAGCTCTGCCCGCCCCCCCAGCTCTGTACCCTGCATCCCAGTCCCTGGACCTGCCAGTGACCACCAGAAAGCCAGCCACAGCCCCTCCTCCTGGCCCCGCTCCCAGCCGCTCCGAGGGCCAGCGTCCACTTGAAAGCCTGCCACTTCTGCCCAGAGCCCACTCCTTTCAGCAGACTTGAGGGGCCAGGGCGGTACCCGTTATAGTGCCAGCCCACAGACCCGGGCCAGACCGCCTGGGCCCAAAGATAACACACCCTCTCCTGGCACTGGGGGGAGATCCAGGCCTCACCACCCTCCCTCTCGGCTGGAAGGGCCAAAGAGAATGCGTCTCAAGATGCCAAACCTTGCCACTAGGAGGCAGCGTTCCTTGCCCCTGGGAGGCAGCGTTCCGATCCCGGGTGCTCAGCTCAGCCCAGAGGACCAACCCAGCCCCCACCTTCCAATTCCACGCAGGGGGTAAGAAGACCACCAGCCATTTGTCATTCCTCAGTCAATCTAGAGGCTTCAAAGAGAGCTAAAACTCACAGTGGACACAAAGTCCGTTCCTTAGACAGTGGCTGGACAACCTCAACTCCCGTGTTCAGGCTGCACTGCCTGGCCCTGCCAGTTCCAACAAGGGGGCCTAGGGACAGTGCTGAACACGGCTGTGTGCCAGGCACTTTGCTGAGACTTTTCAAACACAGCTCTGTTTTACCCTCGCAGCAATCAGCGTGATAAGTCTTATCCTTGCCCTCATTTTATAGATGAGGAAACTGAGGCTCAGTGAAATAAAGGGGCTTGCCCAAGGTCATCCAACAAGTAACAGTGGAGAGGATCATTCAAGCCCTTGGTCCCCTGGCTCCCAAGTCCAGGTCCTACCACGCAGCAGTCACAGTGACAGCCAGACCTATGGGGTTTTCCTGAAGAGGTTTGAAGGATGGCTACCAGCTCATACAGAGCATCTGCAGCCATGGGCTTCCTGAATGCTGCAGAACGCCCAGCTCTGCTGCCTGGCTGCCTGTCGGCTTCAGAGGCCTTGAGAGCTGCAGGGCAGCCCGCCCCGAGAGCTTGGCTTTAGAGTCCTGAGTCGGATGTCACTTTGGGCCACGTAACCAGCACCGGGCAGGGTGGAATCTCCCACCTGGAGCACGTCATCTCGCCTGCCCCTACCTCAGGACAAAGAGGAAGCACAGGATCTCCAGGCCCGAAAGTGGGTAAAGAAGGAAGGCGTGCAGAGATGCCAGTGTTTCCAGAAGAGAGAAAGCCATGCCCTGCTCAGGATTCTCCAAATAAGCCTTCTCCTCCCTCAGCGTGGCCCCGAGTCAGGAGTCAGTAACCTCGTCTGAGCCCCGGGTGGAAGGAGAACGGAGGCGGAGAGGAGAAAAAGGCAGGGATGGGGCAGGCAGTGGGGCCTGAGGCCTGGGAGCAAGGGAAGATGCTAGAAGGGAGCGATTTGTAAAGTCATGGAAGACTCCTGCAGGCTGTCCTGAAGAGTGGGCCCAGGCTTGGCGTAAAAACGGCCGTGATGGAACGGGACAGCTGCACCTGGCCCTAATCCCCGCTAGCGACGTCTGGGCCCTGCTCTCTGACTGCTGCCCCCTCAGCCTGGCAGGCGCAGCCCTCCCTGGGGGCCAGACCTGGCAGCCCCAGCTTGAGGACAGCCCCCTCCTCTCTGTCTCTCCTCTCATACAAACCCCAGACTAAGCACGTGGCTCCAGCCCTGTACCCTCCCTGACAGCCTTCCCTCCCCAGGCTCTGCTCATGGTGGATTGACAGAAGTCTCAGATGAGTTGGAGGCTTCAAGACTCAAGACCACTTGGGAGGAAGAGCAGAGTGAGCCAGTTTTCTGCCCCCCAGCCATGGGCAGAAACAGTTAGGTGATGGGCACACTCTGAGTCTTGGACCCAGAGGCCCTGAGATGAGGGAACCAGGGTGGCTGGACACTCGTGAGAACAGCCTGTGGGGTGGTACACGGAGGTCACCTCCAGCATCCCAGGGAGGTGCCAGTGTTGCCAAGAGTGGTGTAATTCCTTTCAGCTTACAGAGCAATTACGGGGCCAGGAGAGGATTTATTCCCAGCACTCAGGTTTGTTGGCGATGCAGCTTGTATACAAGTCGCATTATTGACGTTGTCATCAATTCTCCTTCCCAACAAGTAGTGAGAGGGAGCCAAGAAGACAGCGTGCACCGATCACCGAGGCAGGGCTCTGGAGGGAAGCCTGCAGGAGGCCCCAGGGACCAACAAGTAGAGATTCCCTCTTCCAAGCCTACTGGCCCCAGCCTGGGTGGACCCAGTCCCATGCTGCCCACACACTCAAGGGCATTAAGCAAGGGTGCGACGCTTCTCTCAATTTCTGTTGAGGTTTCTGGGCTAGGAGTCCACTCAAGTGGCAGGTACCATTTGAAAGGCTGGCTGGCTTGGGCTAGATCTTGGGGAGGACTTCCAGAGGCTCCAAGGTAGATGCCTAGAAGAAGTGGGAGGAGGAGGTGCTGCCTCACCTTTAGGGAGAGGGGCTCCCAGCTCCTCAGTCTTGGGAGGATGGACAGCCCAGCCTAGAAGCAGAAGACTGGATGCAAGGACCTGGGGAGGGATGGAGCTCCAAAGCTTTGGTGTTGGTTCGGGTCTCCCCAGGAAGGAGACACCAAGATGGGATCAGACACAGAGTCATGGGGGGAGGGACACTGGTGAAGAAGGAGGAGTGGATGGGGAGATGGAGGGGAAAGGAAGGCTGCGTGGGAAGAGTCTTCAATGACCACACACTCTGCAGAAGCTCTGGGCAGGCCACAGAGAGACCTCGAGCCACAGCTATGATGAGAAGAGCCTCCCGTTCCGCAGGGACCAGCTGTGCTAGGACCCCATCACGTCCAGCCATTGGTGGGAGCAGCCTGGGCAAGTGTGGGCACAGCACAAAAGCTGAGGTGGCTCCAGAGGGGCTGCCTGGGGCGGAGGTCTAAGCCGTGCGTGTCCCCAAGCCACCATGGGTGACCCTGGTACCACAGGGTTCTGCACCTCTGTGATTCTGGGGTCTCTTCCTGAGAACGTAGCCCTCGTTGCTCCCGTAAATTTTAGACCCACAACCGTGCTCATCCCCTCCTTCCCATAACGCTTCTAAATCCTCTCTCTCAGCTGTCCCCTGCCTTCGGTCCTGAGGCGTCTGAGCCCTTGATAATCACACCCTTGGCAAGCCAGGGCTGCTGCATGAGTTCACTCACATCTAAGGCAGAGGAGACCCAGGTAGTCACCTGTGTCCTCCACAGAGTCCTCCCTGCCACATGAGTGACAGCAGCCTGATCTCCTCCCGCTGGTCGGGGGCAGTTACACCTTCCAAGATGCCACTCCTTGCCTGCTGGCCCAAAACACGAGAAGTCCAAGTGCGCCCTGCAGAGCTCAGAGTGGCGGGGATGGCAAGCACAGAATCCCCCCACCGGGCCATTGGGCCACTCCTGTTTTCATCCCATGTCGTCTTCCTGTTGGGGACACAGCGCCACACAGAGGCCCTCTAGAGTATTGCCACGGAGCCGGGACGGAGGGCATCAGAGCTGCAGTCAGCTGCTGCTTGATGAGCCTGTGGGGGCCAGCAGTCCTCCTCTAGCATCCAGTGGGGCCAGATTGAGGAATTAAATGGAGAAAAGATAGGGAACCCCCACCGCGTGACCTTCAGGGCTCTGTGATGACTCTGACCTCAGGTGCGGTATCGGTTTTGATCTACTGTTTTAGCAGGTGGGGGCAGTCTCGGAGGGCTCCACTCAGCTGTGTCCCGCAGACCAGGGGTTCACTGCGGCGTCAGCATGTCCATCCCAGTCCCACACTGGGAAATTCCATGTCCCCCAGCAGTAAATTTGCCCTGTTCTCTGGGGTCCTTGCCAGGCTGTTGAATCCCACATCCTGAGAAAGTGCCCCCAGGTCAGTGTGGTCTTGCTTATTCCCCCAAATCCCACCCACAAATGCCCGCCCAGCTTCTGCTAGAATTCCTAGAGAATTCCTGCCACTCCTTGCTCCTTGGACGCACTCTCTCCTCCCTCAGCAGGTCCAGCTGGCCCCAGCTGGGTCATGCTGGGCTTTAAACTTAGCTATCAGCCTGGTAGCCAGGAAGGCGGGTCGGGGCAGCTCTCGAAGAATGTGCCTCTCGCCTTGTAGGGTGAGCCTGGGATGATGGTAGCTCTTGCTGGTTTAGGCCAGGCACGTCCGTGTGCTCTGAGGGACATATCCTCCAGAGCCTTTTTCGTTTGTTTATTTTGTGTTGGGGCTGTTTTTAAAAATAAGTTTATTTATATATTTCTTTTGGCTGTGCTAGGTCTTCATCGCTGCATGTGGGCTCTTCTCTAGTGGCGAGGTAGAGGCTTTTCGGGGGCTTCTCTTGTTGTAGAGTAACAGGCTCTACAGGTGTGGGCTCAGTAGTTGCCGTTCCCAGGCACCCTAGTCGCAGCACACAGCCTCAGTTGCTTTACAGCTCGTAGGATCCTCCCAGATCCCACATGTCTCCTACCCTCCAGGCGGACTCTTTACCACTGAGCCACCAGGGGAGTCCAGAGACCTTGTTTTCCCAAAAGTTTTACTTTCATTTTAGGTTTGAAGGATTCATTAACAACAGAAACCTCTCATTACACACACAATAAACAATGTCAATTTTCAATAGAGGATTTTAAAACTTCATTTCAATATACAATCATTAAAAGCAAAGAAATAGAAACCACAGAGAGAAGGAACAGCACATACGTCACCAAACTGGGCTGACAACCCACATCCAGACTTGAACACAGCTGGAAGTCCCGTGTAACAGCAATCTGGAGTCCCGATTGGCAAAAGGTCCCAGGCACTGTGTTCACCCCATGGGTGAGACTTCAGATTGCAGCTTTGGGAGCTACCACTTATAATCTCAGGCCACAAACAGACATCATCGTCAGTTTGCACACAAAAATGCAGTTCTGGTTTTCCATTAACTTTTAGAATGCTATTGGTTTTCACCTTGTGAGTCACAAGATTTTCCAGACCCCAGGGGGCTGGCCAGGCCTACAGGGGCTCAGCAAATTCCAAGACCCACTCCCTCTCTTGTCTAAGGTGCCGCTTGACTTGCTGGAGACAATTGGTGTGTTTGCAAGCAGGCACACGGTCCAGGTAGGGTCAGAAGTCAGTCAGAGGCCTGCTCTCCTGCTTCCGAAGCCTGAACAAGATTTCCTCCCTCTTAATTTCCCTAACAGACCTCTATCCGTTTATCCCCAACTCAGTTTCAGAGTTGCAGATTTTTTCAGCTTGAGCCCACACTTAGCAGAACAAAGCTGGCGTGGCTGAGCCTCTCCAAAGCCTATGATTCTCACTTCCAAATCCTGTGTCCACAGCAGGAGGAAATGGAGCCCTGTGAAAGCTCCCTGAGGGGCCTCTGGCTCTTATATTGAATTTTTACCTGTCGGGGACCTTCAGTTTCTCATGAACCTTCCATAAGCGACAACATCACTAAAATAATAACTAGCCGACTCTGCTGTCCCTCCAGCCTCACTTCCTGGGCATCTCAAAGCCTGAGTCACTGTGCCTGAAAGAGCATCCCCTCCACCAGCACGCCCTCCCAGGCCTCTGTTGGTGGAAGCTTCACCACTCGGCTGCCAAGTTGTGCCAGAGATTCTCTGGACCCTGCTTTCCACTCAGGGTGGGGCCTCCTTGCCATTGGGCAGTGAGTAAGCCAGGCCCAAATTTCTCAGACCTGCCCGGTACCACTTGTGTGCATTCCCTCCAAGAAGAGACAGGAAGACAAGATTTGATGTCCAAGAGCTTCATTGGGGAAAACCAGAGCTGACAGTTAAAGGGAGGGAACAGGGGAAGGCAGGGGCAGGTCTGGCCTGAGAAAGGAGGGGGGAGGGAAGGGGGAGCCTCAGATGGCAGCATGGCTCTGGGAAAGCTTGTACTGAGCCAAGAGGAGTCCTCAGGCCAGCCTTAGAGAAGTCCTGCCCCCCGGGAAGGGAGCCCCACCAGCATTGGTGGTGCTCTGTCACTGGCAGGAGCAGCCAGGGGACGCGCAGCTTCTGCAAATCCCCTGGTGGGTCCAGCCAGGCGGGAGCTGAGTTGTCATTCAGCCACGCTCCTCACGGCAGGTCTGAGTGGTGCGTTTCCATGGCTGCTCCAGCGAAAGACAAAGCAAGGAGTGTGGGAAGTCCAGGGCAAAAATGAGCTTGGGATGGAACTAATGGTTTGCCCGGGATGAGACTTCTAGCCATTCCCCAAACTTGGGCCAAGAGGTGTGTGCCTCCTGGGATGAGATGGGGACCGGCTGGTAAGGCTGGTGCCCAGAGCCAGGAACACAACTTGCCTATGGGGTGCTGGCTCCCTGATCTCCAGCCAAGGATTCCCCCAGTCCAAGGAGGAGTCTCAGAGCATTGCTCCTTTGTCTCTTTGTGATGGATTCTGCTAAGATAGAAGGCAAAGTGCCAGGGCATCCAGGGCAGCCCCACCTGTTTTGGAGAACTCCCCTCTACCCACCTGCATGAGATGGTCCCAAACCAACTTTGCCATCAGCCCACAATCTCCCAGCCCTCTGTGGGGGTCAGAGCCCAGCCTGCTCCATCCAGAGGGCACTCAGTTGGGAAGAGCCCATGTAGAGAAATTAATGGATGCTGGTGGTCTCTCAGCAGACAGCCTCACTGGGAATTCCACTGAGGGGTCCCTGCCTGAGTCTGGCAGCTCCAGGACACCCCCAGCCTCACATCCACCTGACGCACCTATCTCTAGACATCCTTGTGATGATGGGAAGGTCAAGAGGTGGAGTCCATTCATCCTGCCACACCTTGGGAGTGTGGAATGGGGACACGGTCAGGGCATCCATTGCTGGCCTCCACAGGATGGTCTTCACCCCTGCCCCGAGTGCCAGTGACCCTCCCACCTTATGGGAGTCCTGCCTTCTGGAATCCACACTCTGCCTGTCTCCAGGGCCCCACAGGGATGAAGGGAGTCTGGGCCTCTGCCCTCAGCAGCTCGTGCTTGCGCACTGCCCTGCTGGCCTTGTGCCCACCTCCCCGGCCCTTGGCCACCTTCACAGGCCCTCCAGCTCATGGCCAGGGAGCCAGGGACTGCTCCCCACCTGTCTGTTCAGCCCCCTTCCCCTTCCTTCTGTCACTGGCCTCCTATACCTCCAACCTCCTCCCTGGGCCCCTTCCACCTGGAGAGGAAGTGCCTCCTCCACGCCCTCCTGGCAGGCTCAGAAGGCACAGGGGACTGACAAAGGAAAGGCCTCGGGGTGTGACTTTCACATCTGAGAAATCGGGAGCTAACTGCACTAAACTTACCAGGGCCACGTGTCCCTGGTGACTCAGATGGTAAAGACTCTCCCTGCAAGAATCTCCCTGCAATGCAGGAGACCTGGGTTTCTTCCCTGGGTTGAGAAGATCCCCTGGTGAAAGGAATGGTGACCCACTCCAGTATTCTTGCCTGGAGAATCCCATGGACAGAGGAGCCTGGCCAGCTACAGTCCATGGGGTCGCAAAGAGTCTGACTCGACTTTCACACTGACTTCAGCTTCACTGATGGACACCAGATAGACGCTGCTGAAATCAGGACACTCGACCTTCCCACTGCGTGGGCAGCCCCACCAAGGGGCAGAGACAGGGGAATGCCTCCCATGGCGAGGAGCTGCCTCCCTGCCCTCCAAGCCGGGGGAGTCCTCTCTACCTTGGCCCCCGCTCTGTGGACAGGTCCATCATGGGCAGCGAGCTGAGGAGGAGGCATGTATGAGGAACGGTCCAGGAACGAGAGCTGGCAGCACCTCAGAGATCAGGGACCACTTTGCCAAAAGGCAAACCGAGGGCTCTTGAGGAGAGGGAGCTGGGCACAGCCACAGAAGGGGTCATCAGCAGAGCTAATGCCCATATGTGCCAGGGAGTGTCTCTGCCTTTTCAGCTTCATGGCAGCCCCTGCCCTCAGAGCACTCTTATCTAGTAATTTCCAAGTCAAGACAAGTCATACAGAGCCACCAAAGTACTCAGGGCGGAAGTTGGAGCCTGCATTCTAACAGTGATGATTCATGTAACAGATTGTTTTATTCCCCCATTTTATAGATGAAAAACTAGGCTCGGGTGGGTTGAATAATCTGACCAATTGCAGCACATGGCCTGGCTGAAATTCAAAGCCAGGTCTTCTGACTCCAAGTTTGACTTTATGCCCTGCCAGCTATTCCATGTGACCTGGGAAGGCCACGTCATGTTCCCTTCCTTGGCCTCAGTCTCTTCCCTCTGAAAAAGGAGAGGGTTGGCCCAAATGATCTCTGACAGCCAAGTACAGTGGACCTGGAGCAGGGTCCACCCTCCTCTGCCCATCCCCACAGCAGTCCAAGGGGATACAGCTTAGCAGAGCACACAAATGCGTGTGACCGATTTGGTAAACACCTTTTCCGAACCTATGTCTTCTCTTTTGTCACTGATTGATTTTTTCTTCTGGTTCTCTCGCTCCCTCCCTCCATACCACACAATCAATCCTTCCTGATTCCGTTTTCTCCTTCACTCCCACACCTCCCCATCTCATCCCAATTCCTGGCCCTGGGACACTTCCTCTGGTCCTTACTCCCCCTCCCTCACTGCCTCCTACCATCTCTCCCTTCTGCCTCATTCCTAGAGCTCTGGTCTGGAGGACACCGATATCTACTATGCAGAGCTGGACACATCAGCCCTGGAACTCACGTCCGGGCCACGGAGCACAATGCTGGGGTCTGAAGAGGTTGTGGAATATGCCACCATCCAGCTGAGCCCACCCTAGAGCATGACCCCTAGTGGCCCAGTCTGCCTGTGGACCACAGGTACACCCGGCCCTCCATGCTTCCCAGCTGCAAATGGCCAGCTGCACGGAAGGCTGGCGTGACGCAGAGCTGGGGCCTTCAGCAATGGACAGCCAGTAGGGGCGAGTGGTGCGGTGCCAGAGAGGGGCAGGAGAAGGAACCAGGAGCCCAGAGGTCTGGAATGTAGTTGCTGCTGCCACCAGCGTGCTATGTTCCCTTCATTTCACTTCTCAGAACCAGGCTCTCCTCCTGTGAAACAAGGAGGTCAGAAATAATCTCTAGGGCTCTTTCCTTCTCCTACAGTCCCCGCTTATCATTCTATGGCTCCGATGGGCACATGTGTTTCCCAGGAGGGGTCTCACTCCCTGCAACACTGATGCCACTGAGCCCCTACAGGCACCTGGGTGCCACACTCTATTTTCTGCCCACAGGTCAAGGCTGTACACCCACATTTCCTCCTGACCTTGACCTCCCTTGGCTCAGCTGAAGTTTGATTCAACCACAGAGCAGCTGCTCTGTGCCAGGCACTGTGCTGAGGCTCAGGTTCAGAGAGGGACAAGGCAAAGTTCCTGCCCCTTGAGAGCTTCCCAGCAGAGTGACAACCCAGGGCCCCTGAGCTGAAAATGGACAGCTAGGCTCTGCAGGGGGTGGGGCGCGGGGATCTCTCTGCAGGACGGGTCCTGAGTCACGTGGAAGCCACAGGGCTGAGAACTCAGATATTTACCCGGGAGATGGTGAGGTCGGAGGGGTTTTGGCAAATGTGTGAGCCTCCTTGAGGGTTAGAGGAAGCAGAAGCCCCCTCAGTCTGAGAAGGTACACTCATAAGGCTGCAGATTCCGGTTAAGGGTCCACCCGTCCCCCCAAGCCCTACGAGTTACAGATGGGGAAACTGGACCTCGGGGCATGTACTTGAGCTGATTTGGGGGTGAGCAGCGTGGGAGAGAATAGAGAAAGGGGCAGGATGGAGAAGGGAAGAACAAGCCAGGAGAAACAGGGCAGTGCTGAGCTTGAGAGCAGGAGGACCCAGGAGGGACTCACTGGGTGGCTTTTGCAAACTGTCCCCCCCCAACCAGGAGCCAGTGGGGTCCTGGGACCCAAGAAGGGCCAGGATTCTGCTCCCCCCCATCCCACTGGTCTCCACCCCTGTGCTCCTGCAACCTGTCATCCCCCTGCCGTCATCCCCCTGCCGTCATCCCCCCGCCGCCTCTGCAGATAGAATTTAGCTGAGCCTCAATCCCCACCCCTGCCGCGAATATGGAGGAGTGGAGACCCAAAGGGATGCAAGGACCTCCCCCAGGCCCTGCACAGCCACCCTTGGGGAACCTGCCACTGGAGTCAGCTGTCTCCCTACTCTGGCGGGCCCTCCTCCCTCACCAAGGTGGGTGCTGTGGGTCTGAGGAAGGGGCTGGGTGCCAGGTGGGGTCTCTGGCCTCCCTATCCTCCCAACCAAGGGAGGCAACTCACATACTGCAGAGCCTTCTTGTGAGGTCTGGGCCCTGGGGAGGGGCCCCATGGGAGGAGGGCCTGAGGCTTGCAGTGAGGGAGACAGGCTGGGGGAAGGCAGAAAAAAAGCCATTAATCCCATAAATCCTAATTTGGAAGCCCTCCCAGCCTCTCTGAAGTGCAAGGAGTTGGGGTGGGTATAATCCTGGGCAATGCTGGCGGAAACCCAGGAAAGGGAGGGATTCTGCCCCCTCCCTCTGCAGGCTTTCACGGGGCGCCTTCCCCCCACCAAACCTGGTCCAACATTCCCACCATCAGCAGAGCTAAAGGTGCCATCGCAGGCCCCAGGGAGGCCCTCTGTTTGGGTCCAGTGTCTGAAAGGTGCTGGACTAGGGTGCCCAGGACAGAGAAGCTGCAAGGAATTGACAGCTTCCGGGGAAGCTGGGCAGTGTGGGGGATGGGAGCAGAGCTAGGGACAGGGCGGGGGTGGGTTGGGGACTGGGGGCTGGGGGCTCCAAGCTGGTGGTTCGGTGGAGCGGAAGGAGGCTGCCTGCCGAGCGGGGAATTAGCTGGCTTCCTGCCACTGGCCCCTTCCCACCACGCGCTCTCACTTCGCCGCTCCCAGCAGCCTCACAGGAGGAAGGAGGATGTCTGACAGGAGCAGGTGTGCGGGGTGGGTGCGGGCAGACCCTCCCCTCATTGCCCCCCGCCCCTTGCCTGGGCACAAGCCTGAGCCATAAACCCCAAGAAACTTCAGGATGGGAGCTGCTCGCCTTCCCCTGACCCCATCCCTTGGGCCATTTGATGGCTTCAGTGAAGCCTTGGCCAGAAACTTGTTGAAACCTCCAGACCATTAGACACCAACCGTTGGCAGAACTAACCAGAGAGATGCCTCCCCTGGGAGGATGGGGGAGGATGGCCGGAAGGGGGGACCCGTGGCCCCACAGTACACAACCCAGACTCCTGGGCAGAAGAGGCTGGAAGCTGGGGCCCCAGAAACTGCCTGGGCCTCCCGCCCTGCCCCTCGCAGCCCTGTCCCCTTTCTCTGCCCTGGCCGGGCCAGCCCCTCTGTCTACCCGCAGCATTTCCTGCCCCCCAGTCCGTCTTCCCCACCCGGCCTCTCACTCTCCCTTTCACCAGCTGCCTCACCCCTGTTCTCAGTTCACATCTGTTTCTCTCTCCCGTGTCTTCACGGGTCCCCACGCCCTCCTTCTCTCTCCCACCCCAGCTGCCTCTACCCTTTCATCTCCCCCCTTCCCTTAGCCCTCCCCCTCACTGAAGTTGCCAGTTCCAGAGGCCAGAACTTCAAAAGGAGATCAAAGCTGTGCTCCCCCATCAAAGACCAGACTCTGCCAGGAGCGTCCCCCCACAACCCCCTCCCACCCCCACCGTGTAGACTGTAACTCCCCCTGACAGGCCAAAGTCCCGCATCCCAGCGCCCCGGGAAGTACATTCTGTGCCAGAGCCTGGTGCTGGAAAGGCCACACTGTTTGATGGAAAGCTCCCAGAACTTGGGATTCAAAGAACAAGCTGGAAAACTGATAGAGCCAGCTCCTCACTGGCTGTGTGACCTTGGGCAAGTCACTGGACCTCTCTGACCCATAGCCACATTAGGTGTTAAACGGGACCATAGTCTACTTTATAGGATTGTTGAGTGGATTAAAGGAGGAAATGGGGGTGAAATATCTATCGATGCCTGTCTTATAGTTGGTGAGCAATGAGTAGTTGCTCTTAATATTACTGCTATTGTAATATTACTCCCAGGGCTGGAAGTGTGCAGAGACGAGGGCAAAGGTGTCCGGGGAGGAAGGCCTACTGCTGCCTGTAGGACAGAAGTCTTGACACCCCAAGGGGTCACTCAGCACACAGGCTCCACCTGAACCCAGACCTCTGCACCTGATCCTCACCAGGATGCAGTGACCGTTTGAAAGCCCCCACCAGACACTCAGCTCTCTCTCCAGCCTGGGCTTCCCTGCCCCTGCGGCCGTTTCTCACTGCGCCTCTGACCCCCAAGTCTCCACCCTTAGCCTCAGCCCAGCGCCCCATCCCTCAGGGGGACGATGGCGTCTCGATGGGGTGGGAGGTGGAGCTGGAAGGTCCAGGCTGCTTTTATGAAACTTTTCTTGGCTCCGAACATCAGGGAACTTCAGGAAGACGTGACTTGAGTAAGTCCCTAAACCTCCCGAAGCTTGTTTTCTCATTTGTAAAATAAGGGGTTAGCTGTCTCCAATCCTCCTTTGGCAGCAGACTCCGCATACATTATAATTTTAAAGAACCTAGGAGGCAGAACTCAAGGCCCTCTGAGGCCCCTCCGGACGGGGAGACCAGGCGCAGATCTTCAGTCTGCAATGCTGCCAGCAGCCAGCAGCCCGAGCGCCCACTCACTGCAGCCTCGGCTGGTCCTGCTTTACTGGGAGTGACTGAGGCTCCGGAAGTGGCGGGACCTGCCCCCAGGCCACACAGCCAGCCCCAGCCTGTCTCAGGCCCCTCTCTCTACACCATCTGATGGGGCTTATCCTTCCCAGGTTGTCAACAGGCACATTGACAAGCTCAGAGCCAAGGTTTACAGGCCGGGCTCAACACTGCTGGCCTGCTCCCCTCCCCGCGGGGGCCCACTGAACCCTCCCTCAGAAGCCTGCCCCCCTTCCTCCAAAGCCCCTGGATGGCGCCCTAGCCCCAGGGCTCTGGATAACAGCACCCCACCCACCTTCTGGATCCCCTGCTCCCCTCAACACACTGTGAGCAAAGCAACCTGCTGCTACCTGCTCAGTACCCCCTCACACACAGACACACCTCAGGACCCCCCCGTAGGGACTGTTGCACAGATGGAAGAGCTCTGCTTCTGCGCTCTCCAGCACAGCCACCAGCCACACGCTGGGATGTCAGTGTGTTCTTATTTTTCATTTTAATTTATACAGACACACATGCCTAGGGGCTGCCATCCTGGAGGGCGCAGGCAGAGGCACCACCCAAACACCTGGTCTCTGCCCTTCTCCGCAGGCACTTCCAGCAGCAGGGACTGTGGAGGTGGGTTCATGGGACGTTTGTGGGGGCGAGCTGGCCAAGAGAAGTTCCTACACCTAGGCTCCCCATGTTAGGCCAGCCTCCTCAGCTGAGCTCCGAGTGGCCATTGCCCAGAGTGGGCAGGGTGGGAGGTGGAGGGTGGGGTGATGCCCACTCCCCACCCCCACAAATCCCTGCAGGGGTGTGTAGCCTGAGCACCCTCCCAGGCCCTAATTAGTCTTTCCTTCCCTTCCTGAGGATGGCTTTTGCTCCTGGGACCCCCTCACCATCTCATATGTTCTTTCTCCCTTCTAGACTTGGCGGAGGGTGAGAGGACCCCTGGAAGGGGCTTGGGAGCCAAATGGCCCAAGTCTTGTGTCTAGCCTCATGGGAGGTCAGGAGTCGTGGAAGCTGGGCAGGCCAGGGAAGACAGGGCCAGGGAGCCTTTCCCAGGGCCAGTTGGGCTCCTCCACTAATTGGCCTCAATGCTCTTCAGAGGCCAGTGTGGAAGCTGCTGCCTTGGGCCCTCCAACCCAGTGAGACCCAGGGAAGTGGGCACGTGGGGAGGAGCTCCCCCTGCTGGGAAGTCCTGGGACTGTACCCCTGCCTTCAGGCCGTGCAGCCAGGGAGCCCTCTGCCCCAAGGTGAGCCCCTCCCAGGGAAGCCGCTGGAGGACTTCCAGCGCGCCTGGGAGCAGGATGCACTGACTGGGGACCCCGAGACATCCAGGCCAGGGCCCAGGGTCGTGGGAGCCAACTGAAGTTCTGTTCAGGATACCAGTCACCCCACCGCTACTCACACTTACCCAGAGAGACCCCCACCGCTTCTCCTTCCTCTCCACTATTCCTCTAGACTCTTCTCAGCAGCAAGGGGAGGTCAGTCATGGACAGGCCTGAGTTCAAACCCTGCTCTGCCACGTGCTGAAAAGTTTGTTCGGATTTTTCCATAAGATATTATGGAAAACCCCAAATGAACTTTCCGGCCAACCCAATACTTGCCAGTGGCCATGGGTGAGTGGGTTAACTCCACTCACTCCAGGGCTGTTGAGGGGAGAGTAACGGCCCCCTCCCACACTGCAGGGGGGAGGGGATGGGCTGGGAGGGACCCAGTGGGCGGCAGGCCCCATTACCTCCTGTTCTCTTCCTGGCGCTCCCTCTTCCCCTGTTCTCTTTCCCTGGAGCTCCAGGATGAGCCCTGCCAGGCCCTTCACCCTCCAGAGCTACCCTTGTCTCTGGGAGGACCACCATCTGGAGCTGGCTGCCGAACTGTCACCCCCAGGCCACTTCCCCCAGCCTCTTCGCACTGCCCTCCCCGGAGCCTGTTACCTCTAATGACCATCCATGTTGAGGACACTGCCGCCCCCCACCCCGTACTCACCCCAACCCCCAGATGCTGCTCTATGCCAGCCCAGAAGAGGAGCCTCATCCTGCATCCAGGCCCTACCACCCAGATCTACAGAACCGTCAGGTACAGGCTCTTATTTTTCATTTTAATTTAAACAGACACACATGGCTAGGGGCTGCCATCCTGGAGGGCGTAGGCAAAGGCGCCACCCAAATACCTGGTCTCTGTCCCTTCCCTCCAGCACACAGCTGGGTGAGCACTATGGAGCCTGGGTGAGTGGGCCTGCCTGAGTGTGCACCTCTCCCTCCACCACATATTCCGCACCTTGTCTCTGATGCTTCCAAACAGCCTGAACCCTGACTATCCCTTCAGCATCCTTGAAGCCAGGCCCAAGACAGCTGCCCCTCCTCATTTGGGTGGCTGACTATTAGAGTCACAGGAAAAGGACAGCAGAGCTGACCCCATGAGGTGGCTCCCCCAGCTCCCCAGCACCTGCTAAATTACCCCCAAACTCAAATACCAAGTTCCCTCTTCCCACTCCTCACTAATTCAGGCATTGCAGGCAAGTCACCTAAAAATGAAATTAAAAGACACTTGCTCCTTGGAAGAAAAGCTTTGACCAAACTAGACAGCATATTAAAAAACAGAGGCATTACTTTGCTAACGAAGGTCTGTATAGTCAAAGCTATGGTTTTTCCAGTAGTCATGTATAGATGTGAGAGTTGCACCGTAAAGAAGGCTGAGCACCAAAGAACCGATGCTTTTGAACTGTGGTGCTAGAGAAGACTCTTGAGAGTCCCTTGGACAGCAAGAAGATCAAACCAGTCAATCCTAAAGGAAATCAGTCCTGAATATTCGTTGGAAGTGTTAGGGGAAGCACACCGAATGAAACCGCCCACCCTGGCCAGGCACCACAGTAACCATCTGCATGAGTTGTTTTATGACAGGAGATCCTGATAAGGAATACGAAACTAGTCAGCCACCACCAACGGGAAGAGTTCGGGAAAGGTCTAAAGGAGACACTGCGTGTCCGCCCACTTCCCAGAATCCCTCTCGCTAGCATCCATCTTGGCTGAGCGATGCGTGCACCACCAGGAAAGACTCTGAATTAGAATGATTGGCCAAAGACCACCCAGAAACTAATCCCGTCGCCATAAAACCTGACATCGCAAGCCATGCGGCAGAGCAGTTCTCCTGGGTTCCCTTACCCTCCTGCTCTCCACCCAGGTGCCCTTTCCCAATAAAATCTCTTGCTTTGTCAGCACATGTGTCTCCTCGGACAATTCATTTCCGAGTGTTAAACAAGAGCCCGGTTTCAGGCCCTGGAAGGGATCCGCCTTCCTGCAACAGAAAGACTGAGGGTGAAGCTGAAACTCCAATACTTTGGCCACCTGATACAAAGAGCTGACTCATTAGAAAAACCCTGAGGCTGGGAAAGATAGAAGGCAGGAGGGGAAGAGGACAACAGAGAATGAGATGGTAGGACGGCATCATTGACTTAATGGACATAAGTTTGAGCAAGCTTCAGGAGATGGTGAAGGACAGGGAAGCCTAGCGTGCTGCTATACACGGGGTCGCAAAGAGTCGGACATGACAGCAACTGAACACCACCACCTAAAAATGCCAAGCCAGAGAACAGGAGTGAATCACCCCCAGGACAGCTCAGGAAAGACCCCCTCTCCTGGACAGGATCAGTCTCTCAGAATTCCCAGTTTCACCCAGATCAGACCACAGGTTCTGTTGGCCACACAGAGTTTGGGATGTCTGTCTGGCCAGGCCCCTCGCCCACCTTCAGGAAAAGAGATCCAGGAAATCTGGGGCTCCCAAATTATGCGATCCTGCTCCTGCAGGAGCTACACAGTTTCTGTTCCAACCTGGCTCTCCTCCAACTGGGAAAGAACCAACCCAGGAAGCCACAGAGAGATTCCCGCCTTCCAGCAACCTCAGGTCCTCAGGCCTGGAGCAGGAATGCACCTCCAGAGCGTGGAGTATGTTGACTGAGAGCCCTGAGGACATCTGGACTGGGCCCTATAAAGCTGTCATTTGCCCTCCCTAGTGACATCTGCCCACAGGCTAGCAGGCCCTGGAGAGCTGGGAGGGGGCAGCAGGGCCTGGCAATCCCAGTCCCCAGATCACTGGGCCAGGATGTCAGTGTATCAGTATATCATAGTTACTACATCCTGATTTCACCAAGGCAATTTTTTCCAAATGTGGACAAGACAGAGAAGTATGGGCTGCCTGGTATATAGCAAGGTGGGCTCAGAATGTCTGTACATTGGTACCCTGAGGTTCAAGTATAGTTATTTCAGCTCACATCATGTCTTTGAATGTAGAAAATGTGCTTATTGAAATGTTATGAGTAAAAGAGATAGAGTTGAAAGGAATTAGGAATAGTCTGTGTTGTTAAATTGGTAATCGAAAGGTTTGTAAAATATAAAAAGTTAGATCAATTAAATCAAAACCAAAAAATAAAATTTAACAGAAATGAAAAAAGACTTAACAGAGACAAATGTAAAGTCCTTCATTTAGGTTCAAAATTCAGTCACATACATTTAGGTTGAGAGATCCCTGGTTTATTTGCAGTTCACGTAAACTATTTCTCATGTTTAACATGAGTTAGCAGCTTTTGAGGTTTGCTTAAATTGGTAGATACAACCCAATGCCATTTAATGGAGCTGTTCAATGACTATATCAATTCCTCCACTATTTGATTGCTAGTTTATTTCTTTTATTTTTAAATGTTTTTGCTCTGTTAGCCTCAGTCTTTCCACGCTACCTTCAAGTTAGCTCCCCTCATGGTCTCATGATAGCTGCCACAGTTCCAGGCATTACATCTAGGCTCAAGCGTCTAATAGAAGAGACCATGTAAAGACATGTGTCTTTTTTTAAAGGGAAGAAAACTTTCCTGGAAGCCCTTAGCAAGTTTCTCCTTCACTTCATTAGCTAAAAGCATGTCACATTTTCATGTCCTTGTCAAAATCACTCACTGGGAAGGAAAAGGGGCTCACCACAACTCCTTAAGCCAGTTATGATTCTCCCTTTGACACAAGGAGGTGCGTGGATGCTTGATCAAAATCAAGCTCCAAGTTCAGAAGGAAGAAAGGAGGTGACAGAGAGAAGAGATATGACTATGTAACCGAAAGTTCCTGCTCTGATGTCAATGAGCTTTCTATCATTAGAGATGTTCAAAATTGAATAAAACCTGCCAGAGATACCAGAGGAGATTGTGGTAGTGGGTCAGAGTTGGATGTGATGACCTCAAGGTCCTCTCCAGTCTAGAAGATGTCAGTCCTCTCTAATGCAGTAAGTCCACATGGCTCACAAGTATACCCATTTCCCCAACCAAGGACCATGTCTTTGGCTGAGGTCTATGAAGTAGGCTGAAGGCAATCTCCGCTTCCCAGGCATGTCCCTCACTTCACACTGCTCACCCTTCTTTGTCTCCTCTCCATCACCGCATCTGGGCATCCCAGGCTGTCTCAAAGCTGAAGTGAAGAAACAGGCGAAAACAAAACAGGCGCTGATCTCAACCTTCTGCCCCGGTGTGGGCTTTCGGGTTGCAGCCAGGGAGGGAATTAACATCCACAGTAGCAACAGGCACCTGTGGAGCCACTATTGTGTGTAAGACAAAAAGAAGGAAAGCTAAACTGTCCATTCAGTTTCTGATTCACAGAGCTTACAGTATAATTGGAGGCAGGAGATAGAATACACGGTGGGACCAAAAAATAGTCATTCTGTGTTCATAAACCACACGTGAAAACCAGCCAGGCTTCTTATATCTAAGGTGAAAAACAGTAGTCTAAGATTAGCACTCAGTGACAGAGGACAGAGATAAGACAGTAAATGTTCAGGGAACACGGGGGAAGAAGAGCAGTGTTATTGAAAATAATAGTAGCCGACAATAGCAACAACAGTGGACATTTCCAAATACAGTGAGACTGTCCTTTGCTTAGAGATATACCAGCAGCTTCGCATGCCCACCAGGAAGACTGGGTGCCAAGGGAAGACACAGGAGACATCCCACACCTGCTTCTGTAAATATGTGCCCACCTCACTTCTGATGAGATTTTTGTATTCTTGACAAATACGAAATAGGACGTTATTGTGTGTCTGAAAAATAGTAACTCCCAAATTTCTAAGAGTATCCTAGGTATTGGGCTCAGTGCTGGAAGCTTTCAGTAAATTATCTAATTTAATTCTCAATGATCCAAATGCTATCTTGAAGTCCTTTAGGGCTTAGAGATTCACCCTTTCCTTTAACCTTCAGATAAACATGGTTCCCCTCCCCCACTCTCTGAGATTCCTGAGTTGCCGGGTCTTAGCGTTTTCATGATTCTCTCTCATTTCTGTGTGCTCTTCTGGCTCAGCCCTGTTCTGACTCAGTTCTGGAGTTCATGCTGTCTTCTTGTAGATCTACAGAGGTGGGGTACTTAACCAGAACCTGGGGTGGGGGTGAGAAGAGCCTCGGGAGGAAGGTGGGGTGGCTCTGCCTTTTCCTTAATTTCCCTCTAAACATTATTAAATAAGGCAAAACTTTTAAAGAGAAGTTTAATGAAAGCTGGGAGTAGCTGGGGAAAAGATGGGACTTTTCAAAGCCCAGCAAACAGCTGGAAATTAAAAAACCAGACCTTCCACTCCTGTCAGCTCCCCTCCACCAGGTAGATCCCGCAACTCCTCCCTTCAGCCTCTGCCCTCCATCCCACTGCCAGACCCTCCTCACACCTGCCCCACTTTAGCCCCCTCTTCCTCGATTTCACTCTGACTGGAGATGGCTGGCTGGAGAGCTTTGTCAGTCACACAGGTGAACTGAGCTGTTTCCCTCTGTGTTAATGGAGGTCAGTGTATTTCAGACTGCTGTGAATCAAGCATCTTTAGCTGGTTTGCATTCTAGAGATAGGTAGCAATTGCTGGCAGAGGGACAGGGGGTCTTCGTTTTGAAAAAGGACACCTATCTCTACCACTGACCACCATTAACACAGGGGGAAACTGAGCTCTGCTCAGTTCAGTCAGTTCAGTCGCTCAGTGTCCGACTCTTTGTGACCCCATGGACTACAGCACGTGAGGCCTCCCTGTCCATCACCAACTCCCAGAGTTTACTCAAACTCATGCCCACTGAGTCGGTGATGCCATCCAAACTGAGCTTAGAGTGGTTAAAAATGTGTCCAAAGTCACAGAGGTGGTGAGCGGCGAGGTCTGGTTTGAAACAGGTGCGATGGTTCCAGACCACCCCTTCTAACTATGACGGTAATCTTCAAAGAGGTGAGGCTTGCGGGAGCCTTGAGGGAAGGAGGCTGACAGCGGGCAAACACCTGAGGCAGAGCTGAGACCAGCTGAGCTGAGGGGAGCAAGCAGAGGCGGGCCCTCAAGGCAGAGGGAAGAGGCTGGGACAGAGGGCAGCCTCCACGCCAGGGTGGGGGGCCACGGGAAAGCAGGCGAGGGAGTAGACTGAGAAGCTAATTAGGAGGGACAAAGCTAATGGCAGAGTGGGTCAAATCACACAGAAGAAGGGAGTCTGGAGGGTGAAAGAGAGAGAGGCGCCAAGGGTCATGTCCGGATTTCCGGATGCTCACTGATATGGTGACCACGGTGGGAAGGCCGGGAGCGGCCGGCGCTCACAGCGCGCTCAGTCAAGTGTGCGCACGTGGAGACGGAAGCGCACGTGGAGACGGAAGCGCACGTGGAGACGGAAGCGCACGTGGAGACGGAAGCGCACGTGGAGACGGAAGCGCACGTGGAGACGGAAGCGCACGTGGAGACGGAAGCGCCATGAGGCTTCCGTCCGCAGACGTTCACAAGCTGCTCCATGTATGGGTCTCTGGCTCTTGAGACAAGCCCGCACTGGAGAGGCGGTTGGTCTTGGGCCTCTAGATGGTAATTAAAGCCACGAGAAGATGACCTCACCTTGGGAGAACGTGGGAGAGAGGAGGCGAGGACCTTGGACAGGAGCGTCCCAGGGAAGGGAGGGGCCCAGGGAGAACAAGAGGAGGAAACCGAGAGAGGGGCGGCTGGGCAGCCAGGGGGACGGGGGAGGGCTCTGTGGCAGGGATCCAAGGTAGGGGAGAGGCAGGGTGTGGTTCCAGGAGGCAGAGGTCCATGTTGCCAAGTGCTGCTCCAGAAGCATCATTCATTGGATGGATTTATAAACAGAGTATTGGGAGGGTGGTCTTCGGAGACCACTGGCGATTCCACTCAGAGAAATAACATCTGAGAAGTGAAGGAGAGATGAGAACCGAAGGCAGCAAGATATGGAGGGGAAGGGATAGATGTTATCAGAAGAGACAGGTAGGGGCGAAGGAGAGAGGGTTTTGTTTGGTTTTGCCGTTAAGAGGGTGGTGAGCAAGGGTAAATGATGAAGGGAAGGAGCCGGCCACTGTGTGGAGGGGGCCGTATACAGCAGAAGTGAAGATGCAGATGGGGACAGACCAGAGACTGCTGAGGCTCAGGGACAGAGGGTCCCACTAGCCTTTCCTGAAAACAGGCCCCGTCAAAAGTATCTGAATCCACGGAAATCTGTTAGAGATCTGGGCATGAATCCACAGTCCCAGGAGTGTGATGGAAGGAGCAGAGATGCCCCTGATGGGACATCCTGGCCCCTTGTGAGGCCAGGCTGGAGGAGGAGACACAGCGCTCAGGCAGCGCAGCTGTGGCTTGGGTCCTTCAGGTCCCTTTGTGACTTCCCCTAGCCCTGAACACAGGAGCCTCAACCAAGCTCTCTTAGTCGCCCCCACCTCCCCCAGCCAGGGGCTGTTTACATGGCCCTTGGACCACCCGCTTGAACTGCCCCTGCTAGTCTGCATGGACTTGGGCTTCTATATCCCTCTGCCCTCTGGGGCTTACGTGTGTGCCTACAACTTCTGCCTGGGTGCAGAGTATCCTAGCTCCTGGCCCCTCGATTCAGTGCAGTGGTGTCCCAGAGCCTTGGTGCCCAAAGGATTCAAGTCCTTCCTTGAGTCTGCCTCCCTACAGCTACCTGGGAGGTGCCTGACACCCCAGCTTCTCCAGCCTCCCCTCCATGTCCCCACACTTGGTTAGTTCTCAGGCAACCCTATTTCTCCACAGTTACATTAGTGGAGAAATGTAACTTTATTGAGCACATGCTGTTCATTTATTCATGCTCTTAATGCTTCAGAGCACCCCCTTGTACTCCACACTTCACTGATCACTGGGGATCCAACCGAAAACAAGACAGATTCATCCCTGCCCTTGTGCAGCTTGCAGCCCTCTTCCCTTATGTTGTGCCTGACATTTAGCTTCCTTTATCCCATTTATTCTTATAGCAACCCTGTGAAATAGACATTACTACCTCCATTTTACAAAAAAAGAAACAGGGATTTCCCTGGTGATCCAGTGGTTGGGGAACTAACATCCCACATGCCACGCAGTATAGCCAAAAAAAAAAAAGAAACTGAGGTCCAATGTGATTAAAAATTAGATAGCAAGTAGGTCACAGAACCCTGATCTGCCATCTTCAGAGGCTCTGCCTTCTCCATGCAGAGCTGATCCCAAGTTCTCTGCATTTGGAGTCTCCCAGTTCCCTTCTGTAAATTGACATCTCCCCTCCTTCAGTTTCCTCCCTCCTTCTCTCCCTTCTTGTGCTCCTTAGAGGAAAAGGTGGTTGTTTGAGTCCCAGATCTAACTGGCAAACCTGAAGCGAGTTGTTAATTTCTCTGCTCAGGGCCCACATCCCCTCCTCTCTGAAATGAGCCTGATCTTGTGGGCCTTGCCCTCTCCAGAAGGCGCTGGGAGGATTAAATGGGGTCAGAGATGTGAAAGTGCTTTCGAAGACACTCACAGGCAAGGGGTTATTCTTATCCAAACCTTCTCTAAGCGGAAGCCCTGGGATCAGCAAATTACTCGTTAAGGTGCATTGCAGTCACTGTATTTCCTGTCCCAGGCTGTTTACACTGCAGGTCCTTCACTAGCTGTGTAATGAAAGGGTTTTTCTCCTCTGAAGGAATTTCAGGTGTCATCTAACACGGAGCGAAAGAAAGTGGAGCCTTCCTCACACCTCTGAGATCCCAGACAAGGAGGAATAGAAAGACAAACACATATCAGGCATTTATTACATGCCATGCACTGGGCTAAGCACTTTGTCCACAGCACCTTCTCTATTTCTCCCAACTCTTTAAGACTATAATACTACTAGTTTTACTTTACAGATAACATTAATTAATCTGAAATTACAAAGCTTTGAATGGTGCATTTAGGACTTGGACCTAGGCCTGATTCCCAAATGTATGCTGCTTCCACTGAGAAAAACCCAGTCCTGCCAGAAACCCCTGCTGGAGCCACCTCCTCCAGTGCAGTTTCAGCAGCGTCACTCTGTGATAACCTCTCATTTGCCTCCCTGCCTGCCCTGTTCCAGACAACCAGCTCTGGGAGGACACAAACTGTGTTAAACTCATTTTCATATTCCTAACCATCAGCACAGTTTGCCTGGGCCGCAGAAGCTGAGCAGTTGATAGTCAAAGAATAATTTCTGTCCTAAAGATAAAATCATGACTCTCACAAATATAAAATCTGTATCAAAAATCTACTTAACTCATTAATTAAGACACCAGTGAGATGTTACCACCAGTTCAAAGGAAAAGTCAAAGAACCTTAGATATGTATGTGTTTGACTGCTTGAACTGTCATAACAAAATACCACAGGTTGGGTGGCTTAAACAGACATTCATTTTTCATAGTTTGGAGGCTGGAAGTCCAAGATCAAGATGCCAGCAGGGTCCTTTCTGGTGAGAGCTGATTTCTGTCTTGTAGGAGGCTGCCTTCTCACTGTGCCCTCACATGGCCTTTCCTTGGTCTGTGCCCATGCAGGGGAGGGGGAGAGTGAGGCCTCTGGCACCTCTTCTTATAAGGACAGTAATCCTATAGATCAGGGGGCCCCAACCTCTGGGTCACACACCAGTACTGGTCTGTGGTCTGTTAGGAACTGGGCCATACAGCAGGAGGTGAGTGGCAGGCACGCGAGTGGAACTTCCTCTGTATTTACAGCCGCTCTCCATCACTCATGTTACCGCCTGAGTTCCACCTCCTGTCAGATCAGCAGCAGCATTAGGTTCTCATAGGAGCACAAATCCTAACCCTAAAGTCAAGGTGAAATATCCTGAGAAGGCCACAAAATAAAGTGCATGATCAGTGTAATGCACTTGAATCATCCTGAAACCATCCCTCCCTTCCCTCGGTCTGTGAAAAAATTGTCTTCTACGAAACTGGTCCCTGGTGCCAAAAAGGTTGGGAACCACTGCTATAGATCAGAGCCCCACCCTATGACCTCATTAAGCCTTAATTACTTCCTTAGAGTCTGCATCACCAAATACAGCCACACTGGAGGTTAGGGCTTCAAAATATGAACTGCAAGGAGGGAAGGTGGACACAAACATTCAGTTGTTAACAACATGCAAATAAGGAATGCTGAGATGAATTTGCAAATAGATGTAAAATGGATCTGTCCACAAGCAATAATAAATTGACCACAATTAAATTATGTTTCTAAAGACAACAAGCATTTGCATTATTATCAGTTTTCTGCCACTTCCAGAACTGTAAAATAGCTCAAAGACAATGAAAAGTTGAAAAAAAATCAAGCACGTGCTAGTCAGGACACTCAATTCTATTTTTCATCTATTTCATTCTTTCACAGTGTTTCCCTATAGAATGAATCAATAAGTCAGTAAAAGCAGTGGTCTGGGCTGCTGCAGGAAGTGTCCACTCCCCAGCCATCCCCTAATTCTCTCTCTCTCAGATTGCATTTTTGCACACATTTTTTATCACCCTATTTCCACCAGACAGAGAGTGGTCTCACAGCCTGGCCCCTAGGCCTTTCAACTGCCAATCAACTCCCGGTCACAGTGATACTAACATCCCGGACGCACATCTACAGCTGCCTGGGGAATAGTTCCTTTGTCGCCACTGGAGAAAGTAGGTTGCCTCACAATGTATAAGGCAGAGGGTCTCTCATGTCAAATAGCCAACATCAAGGACACAGGTGGGCTGGGGAGAGGAGGATCTGGCCGTGAATGAATTCCCTCGCCACTCACATTGACATTGGCCCATGGAAGAACTCCATAGACAAGAAAAGAGGTGCCACAGTCCTACAGGAAAGGGACATCCCCAGGTCACTCAGGCCCCGAGGGAAACTTTACCAACTGGGCACTTTGAAAAGTTTCAGGTCTTGCCAGAAACTGCACCTGACAGGGGACTGAGAATGTAAGAGAAAGACTAGGCATGTGGAGGAGTCTTCCACTGGCAAATCAATGGAAAGCAAGCCCCGGGATGTCTAAATGCCAAATGGAGCCCCACTTCTAGCTCATTGAGAAATTCAGCCTTGACTTCAGATTCTCTGGAAATCCAAACTTTGCTCTGGGCAAACGACTTCTGATGCCTTTCTCTTCCTTCCTTTACAAAGGTCAAGTTCTATCTGCAAAAATTGAGTTTGTGGTGCAAGTACGTGGTGTTTAATATTAGAATAGTTTATGCAAACTGGACAAGGTCCACACTGGCATCTGACAGCCTCACATCTCTGGTCTGGACTAGCAATAGCCTGCAACCAGCTTGCTGGTGTCTTAGTTGGCTCCAGCTGTTGTAACGGTGTACCTGAGACTGGGTGGCTTATAAACAACAGAAATTTAATTGTCACACTTCTAGAAGCTAGAAGTCTGAGACCAGGGTACTAGCATGGTTGAATTCTGGTGAGATCCTCTTCCAGGATACAGGCTTCTTATTGTATCTTCACATGGTAGAAAAGAGAATGCTCCTGGGGTCTCCTTTATAAAGGCTCTAATCTCATTCATGAGGGCTTCACCCTCATGACCTAATCACCTCTCAAAGGCCTAGCCTTCTAACACCATCACATTGGATGTTAGAATTTCAAGTATGAATTCGTGGAGGGACACAAAGATTCAGTCTATTGCAGTGACCTCCAGTCTCACCTCTCCAGCTCAGCCTACGTTAATGCCAAAGTCACCTTTCTAGACATATTTGGCCTTATCAGTTTCCTGCCTAAAACTTTCTGATGGCTTCCAGTCACCTGTAGGATAAAGTCACTAATACACGAAGCCCTCCACAACCAGTCTGGCTCACTTCCCCAGCCTCTTCTCTCATCATCACTTCCTGACCCCCTCCATACGCTCCAGCATCACCAACTCCTAGCAGCTCTCTGCTCACCCCAGGCCATTCCTCCATGCCCTTACTCATGATGTTTCCTCTGCCTAGAATGTCCATCTCACATTCTTTCCCTTACCAACTCCTTTTCCCCTGGAGGCTTGGTCCACATGTTCTCCTTTCTTCCCCTTCTATTCTCCTTCCCCTTGGCATGAGCTCTCTGCTCCAACATGCCCATCATTCCTGCTAGCATGTCTGCTTCCCCTTCTACTAGACTGTGAATTCCTTGCAAGGAAGGATTGTTTCTTGTGCTGAGTTAGTCTCCCCCCAAAATTCATGCCCACTCAGAAACTGTGAATGTGACCTTATTTGGAAATAGGGTCTTTGGAAGATGCAATTAGTTAAGATGAGGTCATACAGAAGTAGGATAGCCTCAAAATGCAATGTGACTGGTGTTCTTTTAAGAGGGAAAGTTGGAAGCAGACACCCAAGAGAAAGCTATGTGAAGACAGAGACAGACTGGAGTGATGACTACAAGCCCAAGATTAGCATGCATTGTTGGGAGCCACAAGAAGCTAAGAGAAACGTGGAACATGTTTTTCTCGTGAACCTCAGAAGAAGCATGACCCTGCTGTCACCTTGATTTTGGGTTTGTAACCTCCAGTACTGTGAAAGAGCATATTACTATTTTTTTCTTTAAATATTTTCTTTTTTTAATTTATTTGGTTGCACTGGGTCTTAGTTGCGGCATGTGGGATCTAGTTCCCTGACCAGGGATCAAACCTGGGTCCCCTGCATTAGGAGCATGGAGTCTTAGCCACTTGAAGCTTCAACAGTACATTTCTGTATTATTATTATTATTATTATTTTGACTGCACTGGGTCTCTGTTGCAGCAAGCAGTCTTCTCTAGTTTCAAACTCAGTAGTTGTAGCCCACAGGCTTAGCTGTCCCACAGCATGTGAGGGCTTAGTTCCCCAACCAGGGATTGAACCCGTGTCCCTTTCATTGCAAGGTGGATTCTTAACCACTGGACCACCAGGGAAGTCCCACATTTCTATCATTTTAAGCCACCTAGTTGGTGGTACTTTGTTACTGCAGCCCTAGAGAAATAACAGATTTCTTATTAGGGTCCCTAGCCTGATGTTTGGTTCACCAGCATATGGTCGGTAAATGTCAAAAGAAAGAATGAATTAATGATCCTACAATACTACTGTCTGCCTCACTCTCTGGTCTCAAGAAGCTGCCAAGGAAGGGAAGAGGAATTCAGGGCTAGAGGTTTCACTCTGAACAAGGAAGGCAGGCATAGTCAACACGTCTTTATTGAGTACTTAGTGTTAGTTACTCAGATGTCTCCAACTCTTTGGACCCCATGGACTGTAGCTCGCCAGGCTTTTGTGTCCATTGAATTCTCCAGGCAAGAATACTGGAGTGGGTTTCTATGCCCTCCTCCAGAGGATCTTCCCAACCCAGGGACTGAACCCGGGTCTCCTGCATTACAGAAGAATTCTTTATCATCTGAACCACCAGGGAAGCCCACTTACCAGGTGCAAAGGGCTCTACAAGGTATAGTGAATCAGACAGGGCTCCCATGCTGACCGAAATGAACTAAACCCATGGACAGTTCAGCCATTACCATGGGTGGATCTGGCTTGATGCCTAGGTGATGCTCCCATCAGTGAGGGTGACTGGAGCAGAGCAGCTGAAGGAGGTGGACATGCAGGGTTTGCACAAGAGAGGTTTTTAAGGACACAGACTCCAAATATGAGACAGATATCATGGATAAGAGAGATGTATTTCCTGTGGCTGCAAGAACGGATATTTGAAATTCACAGAGAAACAGATTAAGGGTCAGTCTAAGAATTTTCTAATAGGAGAAGGGAACTAAGAATGTTGAATGTGCCCCTGTGCCAAAAAATCAAATGTGGTTTATTCATACAATGAAGTATTACTCAACCATAAAAAGGGACAAAGTACTGACACGTGTTATCAATACAACACAGACAAACCTTGAAAACATTGTGCTAAGGGAAAGAAGGCACGCAAAAAGCCGCAACTTACATTTAAATAAAGTAGGCAGAATGGGCAAATCCACAGAAATGAGAAGCTGATGAGTGATTGCCCAGGAGTAGGGGTGTTGGGGGGATATAGAGTGGCTGCCAGTGGGTACCAGATTTCCTTCTTTTGAGGGTGATAAAAAATGTTCTAAAATTGATTGTGGTGATGGCTCCACAATTCTGCGAAATTACTAAAAACCACTGAATTGTATACTTTAAAATAGTGAATTTTATGGTACGTGAATTATGTGTCAATTTGGGGGAAAAAGTAAGCCATTAAATGGTTTTAAGCTGGGAAGTGACATTTTTCATCTGCATTTTAGAAAGAATGTGCTCTGGCCACAGGGTAGAAAACAAACTGGAAGCAGAGAAATCCTGACAGTTATGAGGTTGTTACAGTCTTGATGAGAGATAATGGTGACCCAGACAAAGGAAGAATAGTGCAGATGGAGAGGAAAGGTCAGATCCAAGAAGCGTTTAGGATGGATGTAGCAGATGTGAACATACAGTCAGAACTGAGATGTGCAGAAATACGAGTTTCTTTATAATCGAATTCAACTTCGTTCTTGTGCTGGTTTTTAAAAAGTCCTCAAAATATTTTGACAGTCATTCCTTCGGAAGGTGGAGTCTAGTTCCCCTCCCCTTGAATGTGACCAAATTTAGTGACTCACTTCTAACTAATAGAATGTGGTAGTAACAAGGCTACATTAATTCCAAAGCTACACAATAAAAGGCTCTCTTTCTCTCTCTCTCTCTCTCTTTCTTACTGCCCGCTCTAGGCAAAGGCAGCACCATGCCATGAGGACACTAAAGCAGTCCTGTGAAGAGCCCCACATGGACAGGAATGAGCCTTCCCACCACCCGCCAGCACCAGCTTGCCAGCCACCTGAGGGCATCGTCTTAGAAGCAGATCCTCATTTGCCCGGGGAAGTCCTCAGATAAAATCCCAGCCCTGAGCCTTTGGGTTTCCCAGCTGTGGCCACAGTCTCCAGAGTCCCTGATCCACTGAAATTGTGAGAGAGAATAAAAGTGATTGCTGTGCTAAGTCACCAAGTTTCCAGATCATTTGTTATGCAGCAATAAATAACCAATACAGTGCTGGAGCCCTATGCCTACTGAGAGCAGAGAATAACTAACCTTGCCAAGTAAAGGTAATAGAGTCACTTCTCTTTGAAAACTTAAGTCTCTTTGGGGTCAACACTCAGCTTCAAACTGATTTGAACTCAGACTACAAACTCCCTATCAGGGCTCTGGTTTTCTCTACTCTTGCCCTCTCCCTAGGATGTCTCATTCATGGGAGTTTTATGTAACATCACGGCCCTGAACAAGGGCTCCCCTGCCCTCCCTTGAGGGCTGGCTTGTCCTCTGTGGCCCTTGGGCATTGGTTTCTGCCCCTGCAGCATCTGCCACTGAAGTGGCTATGGGCCAGGTGACCTGTTTTCTGTTTCCCAGATGTTTGGTTGTTGTTGTTTAGTCGCTAAGTCGTGTCCAACTATCTTGTGACCCCATGGATTGTAGCCCGCTACATGCTCCTCTGTCCATGGGATTTTCCAGACAAGAGTACTGGAGTGGGTTGCCATTTCGTTCTCCAGGGGATCTTCCCAACCCAGGGATTGAACCTGCATCTCCTGCTTGGCAGGTGGATTCTTCACTGCTGAGCCACCAGGAAAGCTCGTTCCCCAGATGAGGCCACTCTATATAGTTAGTTGTACACATTGTACTTGTATAGAGGGTTCTACTAAGGAGCTGAATGGGAATTTAAATCCAGCTATGCCCTGCTCACCAAGCTGAGACGGTCCAGAGGAGAAGGTGCTTTGGGTAATTCATCCTCCCAGAAGGGGCGCCTATTTGCAAATCCCACAAAGGCATAGATCCAGACATCAGCCTTCCCCCACCGCCATCCTTCTAACAGAGACCCCACCTCCCAGGACAGCAAAGAGTAAGGAGACTCTAGCACAAATTTAAGGCAATGCCCCCAAAACTCAGCAATCAAGATCGATAATATTTTACCATAGTATTTTTAAAATCAAATGAATGCTGAAAATTGAAACAAAATATCAAAAGTTTAATAGAGACAAGAAGATCCAGCCCATCTCTTGCATGACCCTGTCTCACTCGCTTCACTGTAATCCCAGCCCTTGTTCCGATAAAACTTTATTTATAAAACCAGGCAGCCAACCCCAAGGCCATGACTTGCCAATTTGATTTTTTTTTTAAAGTACTGCAGTGAAGTATTATTTATTTTGATTATCCAATTGCTCACCTCCTGCTAGCCCTGGCTTGTCCCACCAGCCCTCATCTCTCAGACTGGGGACCACTCTGTATTTCCTGGATTCCAGCCACAGACCAGGAACCAAAAGGTAGCAGAGGAAGGCTGCTACCAGAGGCAGTATCTCAGGCCCTCTCCCTTCTGCTCTGCAGTGTTCAACCCCTGCTGGTGCAGGGCATTCTGGGAGTTCCAGAGAGAAACAGGGCACAAATTGCCTTGGGCTGGGCAGACTCCCTGGGTGGTCTCCATCATGCCCTGGGGTTCTGGTCTTGAAGTGAAAACTGCGGATGGGGAGGACAGAGAACACCCATCAGAACTCCAGCTCTCTGTCTCTTTGGGCTCCCCGACTTTCCAGGGAGGAGTGCCTCCTTGTCTGGCATAGTAATTACCCTCAAGCCCCTGATCTGTGTTTACTGTTTTTTCATTCATTCATTCAGCCATTTACGTCACAGTCAATCCTAAGTCTCTACTATATGCCAAGATTTACCAGATTCTAGAGATACAGGGGAAAATTCTAGTACTGATGGGTCAAACGATAAAAGACAATAACATTTATAATAATTGAAGTCTAGTATATAAAGTGCAAAAATCAAAGTGTGTTCAGGCTTAGTTGTGGCAGGGAAGAGAAAGTGATTGCCTCTCTCCAGAAGCCTCAGGACAAGGGGGGTTTGATCCCCAAAGCCGACAAAGAACTTGAATGAGTAGCAGCAGTGGAAATAGAGGTAATAGGATCGATATAAGCAGAGAGAGGCACATTAGAGGGCTTGCATGCGTGCCCAGTTGCTTCAGTTGCATCTGACTCTCTGCCACCCTATGGACTGTAGCCTGCGAGTCTTCTCTGTCCATGGGATTCTCTAGGCAAGAACACTGGAGTGGGTTGCCATGCCCTCCTCCAGAGGATCTTTCCAACCCAAGGATCGAACCCGTGTCTCCTGAGGCTCACGCATCATAGGAGTATTCTTTACTGCTGAACCACCGGGGAAGCCCTCTTGAACCATTAGAGGGCATAGTATTAGGCAACTGACAGAGCTTCTCTGTCACCTAGGGACAATCATAATACCCCTTTATGATGTTGTTAAGAGCATTAAATGAGATACATCAACCACTCAGCACAACACCAACTTCACAGTAAGCGACTGTGTAAGCACAACGTTAACCCTATTACCCATTCAGTCTTCAGTCTAACATTAGAAGCATTGCATGAGAATAAACTTTTAGTTGCACAGATAGATTTTCGAACATGGAGAAGGTTAATTCAATCAACAGTTAAGCATCTGCAACATCCCTAGAGACTCTACGGTTCACTTCTTAAAATTCAATGATCAGTC
Source organism: Capra hircus (assembly GCF_001704415.2). NCBI lineage: Eukaryota > Metazoa > Chordata > Mammalia > Artiodactyla > Bovidae > Capra > Capra hircus. The sequence continues at coordinate 52,208,543 of NC_030822.1, forward strand.
CGGAGTTTAAGCTAAGCCTTTTTGGAATTTAAAGCTAAACTGTTTCTCTCTTAAGCGCTAGATCTTGCCAATCAAAATTGCTTTGCTCATAGACTATTGTTATCTGCATCTGAAAAATCCATTCAGCAATTCAATTGCTGTCTTTGTTCTAAGCTGGAGCCACCCTCCCCAGAGGCGATGATGCCACTGACTCAGTGGGTACAGGATACCCTGTGTCAGGGAACCAAACTTGCCATCTCAAAGTGTCTCTCTGGCCTGTGGATTATTTTGAATGGAAACAATCCAGGCCCAAAAGACTCAAACAGAAATCTTGACCCTCTGCCTAACTGCCTGGAAGATTTAGATAGAGGACCCATTATAAGAATAGGATTAACACCAGAAAAATCTGGGCTGGGGTGGGGGGCACTTACAGACCAGAGACCACTCGTGTCCTCTTGTCTCTGCAGGGCCCGGAGAAAATTTGTTTACCAAACGTTTGCTTGTCCATCTCCTTGTGGATTCCCTTCTTCCTTTGTGAAGTCCCAAACCACTGCCCCCAACAAACCTCTTTAGTCTTTAGCTGAAGACGGTATTTAAGGTGAAGGTTTCAGCCATTTTAGTGAGTCACTCAGTTTTTCTGGGTCTCTTCCATGAATACATGTTATGAACATTTTGCTTGAGTTTCTCCTGTTAATCTGTCTCACATCAATTTAATTCTTAGACCAGACAGAAACCTAGAAGGGTAGAGGAAAAAACCTTTCCCTGCCCTGGCAATAAGACACATTGGTCTAATATTTCAAAACCATTATTCAGCCCCTTAGGAAACTGGTAAGATTTAAGGATGAGGCTTGGTTGTATAAGGGATGAGAGAGGCTTAGACCCAAGGGGCTTAATTTATAAAAAGGTTTGTCTTTGGCGGGATTTTTTTTGTTCCTCCCAGGAGAGAAGAAGACATCCTGCTAAATGATTCCACTTGGTGAGAGGTGAAAGTGTTAGTTGCTCAACTGTGTCCTATTCTTTGCGACTCCATGGACTGTAACCTGCCAGGCCCCTCTGTCCATGGAGTTCTCCAGGCAAGAATACTGGCGTGGGTTGCCATTCCCTTCTCCAGGGGATCTTCCCAACCCAGGGATCAAACCTAAGTCTGCTGTGTTGCAGACAGTTGGTGAGAGGTAGGAGAGCATATATTTACTGAGGCATCTACCCTGTGCCAGACTCTGTGTTCGAAGGGGACCCCCCCTCCCAAGGACTGGGATGGTTCCGCTTCTGTGACTTCCACCTGAGGCAGCTCATGTGGACCTTGGGGCAGCTGAGAGGGGACGGGGAATAGAATTGTCCTAGCTCTTGAAAGGTTAGAGTGAGGTTACTATGTGGTTGGGAATTTCGAAAAGGGAGCCTCTATTTCCCCCAGGATTCCTAACATTCAAAACCTGCCCTGTGGACACTGATTCTGCTATTTGTGTTTTCTATTCCTGTTTTCTATCTTTCAAATACAGTGATATTTGAAAATACCAGCCTGTCTTTGGCAATGCTCAGAGACCCAAAGAAAGGATTTCATTTCAGCCTGAGCTGAAGTTAAAATGGAAAAGTTGTCCCTCCTTTCTTGGGCATGGAGAGAAGGGGACTGGTCCCCAAGGGAACGTGAGGACCTAGGGAGGAAGCTCGGCTACTGGGGAGGCTGCGGGAGGCAGAGAGAGGCTGGGCTCCAGGTTCCCCTGGTGTCCTGTCCCCTAGATGAGAGGTTCAGCTATTGCTCCCTTCCTCCCCTGGGGGGATCCCTGAGCACCCCTTCCTTGCACTTGAGCTAGTCTGTTCAGCTGAGCCAGTCTGAGAGGCTTTGTTTCTGTTACTTGCCAGTCACAGCCCCTGACTCGAAGAACATCTTAGCTCAAAGGCATGATTCTAAGAGTGAGGATTCTTCAGAGCTGAGAGGGAAAAAAAAAAAAAAAACCCTCAGAAGTTCCTGATCCTGCCTTCCGCACAGCAGGCCACTTAGTCCTTTGTTCATTCCCCAAATATCTATTAAGTGCTTACTGTGCGCCCAGCACCAGGGATAAGAACAAATAAATAAAGACACAGCCCCTGCCCTGAGGAGCTCCTATCCCACACGGAGGCACACGGGTAAGAGGGCTGGGTGAGCGTCACAGGGGGAGGCAGCGAGAGCCCCAGTTCTGGAATTCCCTCCTCGGAGGCACCAGCTCAGCCTGTTAAAATTAACTGCACCAATTAAAGGCGTCGTTAGAAGACAATGCTGCCTGTCTTCCTCTTTATTCTTAATTGCAGGGCCTGGCCTAAAGTTGTCAAACCATTTATAATTAGAGCAGAGCCTGTGAGCAGGAGGTCTGGACTGGAGGAGAGAAGAAGGGGTGGAGAAGACAGAGGCTCCCTGCCCAGCGCCCCACCCCGAGTCCTCTGGGCCTGGCCCCAGGGGCCCCCTTGGCCTCCCTGGCTGTGACAGGCTGCTGCCCTACTAACGGACGGAGTGGCTAGTGGGGGGCACTCTCCACTCGCTGCCCCCTCCCCTCTCAGTGTACACCCTGATTGTAGTCATTAGGGAGTCACTCTGAGTGATGGGGAGACTGATGGGTGGTACACCAGCAGCCCAGAAGATGGGAGGCAGTGGCGGTGTAAGGTGGGACCAGCCTGGGCTGGAACACAGCCACCTGGAGCAAGGGTGGTTCGTGAGGCTTCTCTCCTGCCCTCTTCCTGCGGGGAGGCACCCATCTCACCGGGAAAACAGCCCCCACTGGCACAGCACAAACCATGAGGCAGCCAGCCCAGTGCACGGGGCTCTAGACGAAGGCAGTGCCTCTTGATCAGCCTCTGGGCACCACCAGCTCAGCTTGACTGCACCCTGCACCCAGGATGAGAAGCAGGGTGATTCATGGCACTCTTGTCATAGGCCAGAGCCAGGGAAAGTGCTGGGAGGAAAAGGACAAAGTAAACCCGCTTCCCAGGTGGTGCCAGTGGTAAAGAATCTGCCTACAATGCAGGAGACGTGGGTTCAGTCCCAGGGTCGGGAAGATCCTCTGGAGGAGGCCATGGCAACCCACTCCAGTATTCCTGCCTGGAGAATCCCATGGGCTGAGGAGCCTGGTGGGCGCAAAGAGTTGGACATGACTGAAGCAACTGAGCATGCGTGCGCTCAGAAACATAGACCCCTTCCTGGTAGGCAAGCCACCCCAGTTACCTCCACGTGACTTTGGTGCCTTCCCTGCTCTGCAGGTCACCTGGTGATCGGTTAAGGTTAATGGGTGGGAGATCCCCTTTCTGCTCCCAACTAGTTTCGGGAGTCTTTGGCAAAGGCTTACTAGATAGTAGAGAAAGTAAGAGTATCTTGGATGTTGATTATGTACCGACCACTGTGCTAAGTACTTCACAGGCATTTTCTTGACTCTTGTAAGCTGGGTACTGTAATTCCCCCCACTTCTCTGATATGGAAATACACTTCAGAGACATATGTAGCAAACAGAATGCAGGAGTGAGGACAGAACCATTCAGTCGCAGGAGGGCAGCCTCATGTGTACCCCCCACAAATCTTAAAATAACATCATTTTCTCCTTGCCTCAAAGATTCAGTTCTGAGATTAAATAGCCTAATATACACCATGCTTAAAACAGTGTCTGGCATGTCATAGGCGCTACATAAACACTAGCTATTTCTATTAGTACTCCTAATATGATGATAATGGTAATGCCTCTTTGTCCAAAAGGTTGGACAGTGCTGGGTTAAGTAACTTGCCCAAAGTAATACAACTAAAATGTATCTACTTTTAATATGCTATATAATTCACTCCTATATAATCCCACTGCTTACTTATTATGTGCAGTGTTTATTGGCTCCACAACTAGAATGTGAGCTCCACAAACCCAGAGAGCTCTATTTTGTTCACTGCTTAGAACTGGGTCCAAAATACACAGTGCCCAATAAATGTTGTCAAATGAGTGAATGAACTCCAAGGTTTGTGTTCCTGATGACCATGCTCTAAGGCAGCCTTCTGATCCTAGACCTGCAGCCTCCTTTTAAACTCAGTCTAAACAATTACTGATCCAGAAGGTAAAAAACAAAGAGCAAAAATACAGAAAACAAAGAAGCCGAAAAAACACCCAGTTCCCCTAGTCCTGTTAATAATAATTCCTTTACTTAAATAGGAGATTTGTGCATTTCCAAAAAACTTCTACATGCATCATCTGGTTTTATTATCCATAGATATCTTTACTATCTTCAGTCTACAGAAGGAGAAGCTGGGATCCACAGAAAGGACCTGACCTGTTGGCCTGTCCCTTCTCACCCATTCTCTGCAGGGCCCTCCCTATCCCCCCACCCCACCCCCCACCCCAGGTTCCCAGTCCCTGCCCCCGCGTGCTGCTGAGCGGGTGAGCGTCCCGGCTTCCTTTCTGCTCTGCTAATTATCCTTTTAACTCGCGCTGGCGTATTTTTGCTGCGCGATCTGCGGGTTTATTTTTATCCACCTCTCCGTAATGGTATCAGGCCTGTTACTCAGGGAAGCTCCCGGCTCTGAGCTGCTCCCCAATTTACAATTGCAATTATGATTTCCGACAGAAACACATGCAGCTGGCGTCAATTTTAAGCAATATTTTGATCATAATAATTAAAAAAGTAACTTATGGCATGCACACATTAGATAAATTAATGTTATTCCAAGGCTCTGCTGAAAGGCGTGCATGAGAGAAGGAAGTGAAAAAGAAAATGGTGCTCCTGATCTCTTAGGCACGGGGGAAGTCCATCTCCAGCACCCGCTCGCTCACTTAGCTACAAATTAACTTTCACATGGAGTTAAGTAGCTGTGTGTCCTTCAAGTTGAATGCTGTCTGTCCCCATCCTCTCCCACCCATTGACACACGTGAAAATGATGGTTATTAAGGTATTTGGATATAAACAAGCACATTTTAATTGTCACTGTTCCCCGGGCAGGATGACTAGCAGCTAAAAGGATGCTCATATCTCCCTCCAACTTGATGTCAAGATCAGATGAGAGCAGGACCTGAGGGCTGGGGGCTGGGATGGGAAAAGCCTAGGACTTCTGAGGACCCTCCTTCCCAGGGCGCAACACACAGAGCACATACTAGGACCTTGCGCTCATTCATACCCAGGGAACCACACACACACACGCTCACACACACCTACCTGGCCCAGACATGTGACTCATAACGCGCCCCACACACTCTCACACTTCCAGCCACATCCACGTAGTCACATAATTTTCTCGCATTTACATCTGCTCTTACACATGGGAGAAGGCAATGGCACCCCACTCCAGTACTCTTGCCTGGAAAATCCCATGGACGGACGAGCCTGGTAGGAAGCTGTCTATGGGGTCGCACAGAGTCGGACATGACTGAAGCGGCTTAGCAGCAGCAGCAGCAGCAGCTCTTACACATGACTCATGAAGGTCACAAAACGCTTCCATCCACAAAAAAGTTCACATACATGCACACACGTACACAGGCACCCACACACACAAACGTACCTGCTCCCAAGCACACAACTCATTACTGTAGACATCCTTACACCTCCACCCACAACACGCCAGCAGACAAGAACACACACGTCTGAACACATACCTTGATTTTGGGGCATCATGTACACAGCTATCTGTTCACAGACACAGGATTCATAACCACAAACAAGGCCTGCACTCACACCATGAAACTTCAATATGTGTGAACACACATGTACACATTCCGTCACACACGTCCCTCTCGCTGCTTGGGCAGGGCACCCACCCACCCCACCAACCTGAAGACCAGCCTTGTTGTCGTTGTTCAGTTGCTCAGTCATGTGTGACTCTTTGCAGCCCCATGGATTGCAGCACGCCAGGCTTCCCTGTCCTTCACCATCTCCCAAAGGCCAGGCTACAAGGCAGCTTTTCAACTTTTGACTGGTCCCTAGGTTGGCTGCTTCCCACAGAGGAAAAGAGACAGATGATAAAACTTTTACACACCAGTGCTAGGACCTGTATTCTTTCTGAAACCCACCGAGGGTCCCCAGCTTAGGTCCTGTGAACTGAGGGTCCCAGGCCATTCTGTTCTTACCCTTATTAGGACGAATACATAAATGGCTGTGGATAAAGGAGAGGAAGAAGGAAGTCCCATTCATCATCTTTCAGGAACAGTTTAATTTTTTTTAAAATAATGATTGTCACTACTTTTGGTAAATGATTTTTTTTAATCTATCCTTTTAATACTAAAAAGGTGTTTTGGGACTTCCCTAGTGGTCCAGTGGCTAAGACGCTGTGCTTCCAATGCAGGGAGCCAGAGGTTCCATCCCTGGCTGGGGAACTAGATCCCACATGCAGCAACTAAGACCCAGTGCAATCAAATAAAATAAATAAATATTTTTTAAAACATTTCAATTTTTTTGAAGTACTGCTCCTGCCCCCTACTCCCTAAACCTGAAGGCACGGGATCTTCAACATGGCCGAGTTGAGCGTCTCAGTGTCTGAATCAGATGCTTGAATTCAAATCCTGGTTCCACCACTCACTGATGAAATGACCTTGAAAGTGTTAATCACTCAGTCGTGTCCGACTCTTTGCTACCCCGTGGACCATAGCCTGCCAGGCTTCTCTGTCCATGGAATAGTCTAGAGCAAGGACACTGGAGTGGGTAGCCACTTCCTTCTCCAGGGCATCTTCCCAACCCAGAGATCACACCCGAGTCTCCTCCATTGTAGGCAGATTCTTCACTGTCTGAGCCACCAAGGAAGCCTGAAATGACCTTGGAAAGGGCTTAATGTCAGTGTCCTCAATAGCACATCCCTTGTTTCACAGAGCTGCCCCAGGATGAGAGGAGAAACTGATCCCAGAGCCTGACACAGAGCGTGAGCCCGGTAGATCTTATTTGCAATTGTTTTTGACACTAACACCATCCTGGAGCCCAAGCTCTTCTCATCTGAATTATGTGTTTCCTTCTCTTGTCACTTTGCCCGACTTCGCTTCCTCTGCCTCTCTTGCCGCTTCCCCAGGGATGCTCTGTCTCCTGGACCCTCTCCTCCTATTCCCCCACACAACTTCTTCAGAGGCAACATTCACTTCCATCACCTACCAGGGTGGTTTGGGGAAAACTATGGAATTTGGAGGCAACAGATGAGAGTTTTGCTCATGGGGTAAGTCATTTAACGTCTTGAAAGCCTCGGTTCCCCCATGGATAAAAGATCGTGAGGCCTGCCTTCCCCATCTCACAGGGCTGAACAAGGCAGAGTCTGAGAAAGTTCTTTGAGACTGGCAAGCTCTATGAACACATCAGATATCACAGTGGGCCTTGTCCTGACATTTGAACCACAGTTCCTCCCCTCCCAGCCCTCACTAAGTCCTTGCCACTCGCGGGCCTATCCCTCTGCTTCCGCACGCTTCGGGAGCCCAGCCTAGATACCCCCGCTGCTCCCCTCCTGTGCGTGCTTCTCCCCGTGACTCCCTCCTCTCACACCCTGCCTTCGTCCCCTGGGCTCCTCCCTCCCACCCTTTCCTCCAGTCACCACCGTGCTTTTCTCTTTCAACCTTCACTTCCTTCCTTCCTTCCCCTCTTTCCGCCTGCACTGCTGCCACTCGGGTTTCCGGAAAGTCACTGGCTGGCTCTCTGCCTCCAGCTTCTCCTGTGGCCTCGCCCTGTTCACAGCCACTGGAAGGTGGGTGAACCGCTCTTCAGGCACCAGAAGCAGCACCCAGTGGCTCCAGCCCCCCAGGTAATGTCCCTTTGCTTGGCTTTTAATCACCCCCACAATCCACCTCATGTTCCTCCTATGAGCCAAGTACAGGTGGGCATTTCACCCAATTAGATCCAAGAACATACTAAACACACCTATGTCAGAACCTTCCCCTGCCAAGCCTTAGCTCTGGCCACCCTCTCCTCCCTTCCTCCTTCCCCACTGCCCCAACTCCTCTCCACACTCAATACTCAGTTGAAGGAACCCTCCCCCAAGAACTTTCTCTGGCAGCTCCCGTCTTCAGAAATCCCTGGCCTGGGGTTTGCCTTTAAAACATTTTATGAAAGCTTACAGACATACAAAAACATATACTAATGGAACAAAATGCATGCACCCAATTTTTTTTTTAGGTTTTTTTTTTTTTTTTATTTCTATGTGTTTTATTTTATCAATGTTATATATGCACATAGTTTGAAGAGCTATAGAATTCTACCGGGTTTGGTATTATTGTTTAATATTCATTTACTTATTTGGCTGTGCTGGGTCTTAGTTGCAGCATGTGGGGTCTTTAGTTGAAGCATGCTAACTCTTAGTTGCAGCATGTAGGATCTAGTTCCCTGACCAGGGATCGAACCCAGGTCCCCTGCAGTGGGACCACAGAGGCTTAGCCACTAGAGCAACAGGGAAGCCCCCCAGGTTTGGTATTAAAAACAAAACACAACAATCTCCTGCTTTCTATCCCACCGGGAGGAGGCAATCACTCTCCTGAGCAGCTACTTTCAATGCTTTTAGCTAATTTTTTCTATATATATTTACCTGCATATCTTTTTTAAATGTTCTTGTATTGCTACTTCTTTGTTTTTCCATTTTGGGCATCATCTGTTGACTTTCCACTGTGCAGAATGAGGATTTGGCCCTCTTTCCCCTCCTGTCACATCACACACACACACACACACACACATGCGTGTGTGCTTCTTACCCACCCCCTATCCTGACAATTTGTTTGTATTGTAGTTTTTGTTAGATCAGTAGTTACATGGCTATAACTATAAAGATGCCATTCTGACACCATTCCTACAATCCCTTGTAGGAGGTTTCTCTATTCCCAGGGTTCTGAAATTTCACCGTGTGTGTTGTGTCTTGGTGTGGGCTCTTTTTCCATTAATGGACACCTGGGGGGCCTCTTCAGTGTGGAAACTTGTATGGTCAGGCCCAGAACATCTCTTGAGTTAGTTTACGACTTCCTCCCTCCTGCTTTCTCATTCTGGAAACCCTTTGCTTCACATAGAGGACCCCCTGGACAGCTCCCACATTTTCTTATCTTTCCTATTTTCTCTCTTTCTTTGTTCTGCTTTCTGGAAGGTCTCCTAGATTTTTATCCTCTACTGCTGCTGTTGAATTTTTCATTTCTGCTATCATAATTTTAATTTCCAAGAGCGCTTTTTTTCATTCTTTTTTATAGCATCCATTTCTTATTTCAAGCAATTATCTTCACTTATCTCTCTAAGGATATTAACGATAATTTTTCTGAAGTTTTCCTCTTCTTGCATAGTACTTATTTCTGCTAAATTACTTCTTTCTGTTTATTTTAGTCTCTGCCTTATATGTTAGTGACTTTCCTCATATAAGTGGTAATCCTTGGGGGTCAGCTGCTATGTAGGAGTAGGGGACCAAATGCTACTCTTGATTGGAAGATTTTTATAGGTGATGGGACTTGTTGATGGTGAGATTCCTTTGGGTGATTGATTAGCTGTTGAGCTAGGGAAACTCTGACGTCTGTTTCCTTAAGTCTTTCCTCTTGAGCTGGTCAGATTCCCCAGAGGAAACCCTTCCAGTCTCCTGCCCTGACCTGGCTCTCAGCACTCTGGAAAGGGGGTCATGGGGGTCTTAGCATCTTATACACACGAGTGCATTTCATTTCCCCTCCTTTTTCAGCGTGGTATCCGTCTTGGCATCCCCAGTCAAGATCCTCTGTTTACCATGCCTACATGCTCAGTGGCTAAGTTGTGTCTGACTGTTTTGTGACCTCATGGACTATAGCCCACCAGGCTCCTCTGTCCATGGGATTTCTCAAGCAAGAATGCTGGAGTGGGTGCCACTTCCTTCTCCAGGGGATCTCCCTGACTCAGGAATAGAACCCGCATCTCCGGCTTGGCAGGCTGATTCTTTACCCGCTGAGCCACCAGGGAAGCTCTCTATTTACCATATCTGGGAACAAACTTCAGTTCTCTGCTGGTGTGGGAAAGGGGACAGGTATTTAGCTGCACAGATTTACCTTCGGCTCTTTATTTATCTGGGAACAAACTTCAGTGTTCTGCTGGTGTGGGAAAGGGGACAGGTATTTACCTGCACAGATTTGAGGAGGGTCTCAGGGATCCAAATTCTCAATTTTCAATACCTCCTGTCACCAGTGCCTGAGACTCTAGATGGCTTTGGGGTGAAAATGGGTTTTTAGCTTTCCCTTCTTTTGGTCTGGGCTTTAGCTCTTCTGGGTGGGTGAAGTCCACTCGTCCATTTCTTTCCAGTCTCCAAACTTCCGCTGCAATTGCTTCCTCTCCCTCCTCTCCACCTTTGTGGGTTACTGGCTTTTCAAAAATTCTTTTATAGCCTCTTTAGTAGGTTTTTCAAGAAGAGAAAAATTAACTGTGTGTGCTCAGTTCACCATCTTTACCTGGAAGTCTCCATCTGCATTTCACCTTTGAACTAATGGGAGTTTTAATAAAATCCCTTTTCTGTCATTTTTATGGGGTTTGAGGAGAATATAAACCAATGGATGGTTTCAACTGGCCATCTTTAACTGGAACTGGTTTGTTCTTTATTGACCTTCTTTCTAAACATAAATGGCTGTTTCCCCACTAACTGTGACCCTCTTAAGAGTTCCTTCCCCACCCCTCATTTAAAAAAAAAAAAAAAACAAACAGCACACTTGGCATGGTGCCTGCATGCCAAGTTGCTTCAGTCGTGTCTGACTCTGCGACCCTATGGTCTGTAGCCCTCCAGGCTCCTCTGTCTGTAGGATTCTCTAGGCAAGACTACTGGAGTGGGTTTCCATGCTCTCCTTCAGGGGCTCTTCCTGACCCAGGGATCAAGCCTGAGTCTCTTACATCTCCTACATTGGCAGGCAGATTCTTTACCACTAGCACCATCTGGGAAGCCCAGCTGGATACAGTAGGTGAGGCTAAAGATTTATAACTGGACTGTGCCTTTGTGCTGTTTAATCTAACTTCTCTAGCTTTGACAGATGGGTATTCAACAAATAAATATTTACCAACTATTTACCGTGCCAGGTAATATCCAAGCCCCAGGTATCCAGCAGAGCTCATATTTGACTGGGTCTGCTCACATGAACTTGCACTCAGCTCTGTTAAAATGTCTCCAAGTGCAGTGAGCTCACTACCTCCCAAGGCAGCCTACCTGCTGCCAGAAAACTCCACCTAAAACCTGCTTCCCTCTTACTGTGGTTCAATGGTCCGAACTCCTCCTGGCAGAGCCCCTTCTGTAGGACAGATCTTCAGTTAACTAAAGTCACCAACTCTTAGCACCCTCCCCGAGTCTCTCCCCATCACAGCCGTGGTCTAGACCCTCCCAAGAGTAGGATCAAACAAAAATACATGTAGTTGGTCTTTGTCCTAGCCTCTTGGCACAGAGCTTCAAAAACTCTTCGAATTTCCCAAATGATATCTTTTGTCATAAGGTGCCTCTTTCAACCACACCTGAGTTTATGCTAATGAGGTGACTCAAGGCAGGTCCCTGGGTAGTTTCAGAATGAGGGCTGGGCTGTTTGTCTGGAAAACCAACCAGATGAATACAGGGTTGGCACTTTCAGCCCCCACCCTTGGCCTCCAGGGAGGAGAGGGGAGCTGGAGATTGAGCTCAGGCATGCGGCGGATGATTTAATCAATCACACCTACGTAATGAAACCGCCATAAAAACTCTGAACAATAAGCCCTCCTGGATTGGTGAACAGTCATTGTAGATATATCGGGAAAGAGATTCACCCTGACTTCACAGAATGGAAGCCCTTATGCTTCAGTCCATTCCATTACATGTTGCTCAATAGTCTTGTTATTCTGGCTAATCATTTGTACTGTTTCTAATAAAACAATAATCCTAAGTATAGTGGGGACTTCTGCACTGGTCCAGTGGTTAAGACTGTGTGCTTCCACTGTGCAGGGGGCACAGATTCCAACCCTGCTCAAGGAACTAGGATCCCATGTGCTGTTTGGAGCCTCAAAGTAAATAAATAAGTAAATCAAAATTGCCTTTAAAAAATAAATAAGTATAGTGCTTTCCATGAGCTCTGTGAGTCATTCCAGGAAATTGTTGGCTCTGAGGTAGGGGCAGGCACCTGAAGTGGAGCTGGCACTTGAAGGGGAAGCAGTCTTGTGGTACTGAGCCCCTTAACCAGTGGGGTCTGTGCTAACTCTGTGTAGCTAGTATCTGAATTGAATGGAAGTATAGGACATCAGGCTTCCAGGTGGCTCAATGGGTAAAGAATCCACCTACAATGCGGGAGACACAGGAGATGAGGGTTCAATCCTCAGGGTCAGGAAGATCCTCTAGAGGAGGGCATGGCAGCCCACTCCAATATTCTTGCCTGGAGAATCCCATGGACAGAGGAGCCTGTGGGTTACAGTCCATGAGGTTGCAAAGAGTCAGAAATGACTGAAGCAACTTGGCACACCCCCACACATAGGGCATCCAGCTGGTGTTGGAGAACTGGAATCAGAGGATGGCAGATGACCTAGCAGTGATGCCTGGCACCCCCATGTCCCTCCCTCTCAGCCTCACATGCTCCCTGCCCAGCTAAAGATGACCCCATTTCCCAAAGGAGGACCACTCTTTGATTGGAGGCCATGGTGGGGTCACAGCTTCCTTCCTTCTACACCTGTGAGTATGGTGGTCCAGGTTGCCTATTATTTCCCATGTTTGAGGGGGTCCCCTGATTATCTCAATTAGACTGTAAGCCCCTTCAGAGTTTTCTTTAGTCCTGTACAGTTTCCAGCTCAGGATGGGCAACCAGGGAATGCTCAGTGGTGTCAGTTGAAAAGGGTAAGCTTGGTTTGTATTCAGGAAAACTTCCCCTCTTCCAACCTTCCCCTCTTCTGCAGACCCCCATGAAAGTTTCCATGAGTGCTCAAAGGGTCCTCACCTGGCTTAGATCCAAGAGCCCCTTCTCCCAGTCTAAGTCTCCTGAAGACGAGGAGGGACCCTTGTGGGTAAGCATCACGCCCCCATCTGTGGTTTGTGGTGGTTATTGTGCCTTTTACCATGGACCACCCACCTATCTGGGGCGGGGGTGGGGGTGGGGGTGGAGGGTAGTGGCTTGTTGAGCCACTATGAGGTAAAGTGACCTGGCCAGGCTCTCCTGAGCCCCCTGCACAGGGAAAACAAAAATAACTCCCATCAGCACACCACTGTGCAGACTAGCCAGTCTCGCTTACCAAATCTCACTTAATCTTCAAATTGGGAGTTTTTCTCACATTATCATTTACAGATGGGAAAACGGAGGCTAAATGAAGTTTGCTGGTTTTTAAAAATATTTACTTGACTTCTTCAGGTCTTAGTCGTGGCACCCAAGATCTTTGTTGCATCACGCGGGATCTTTTGTTGTGGTGCATGGACTCTCTAGTTGTAGCTTGCAGGCTCCACAGCGCTTGCGCTCAGTAGTTGGGGTCACAAGCTTAGTTGCCCCTTGGCATGTGGGGTCTTGGTTTCCTGACCAGGGATCAAACCTACCTCGCCTGTATTAGAAGGCGAATTCTTAACCATTGGACCACTACAGAAGTCCCAAAATGAAGTTTTGGTTGCAGTTACCAAAGTATTCTTGCCTGGAAAATCCCATGGATGGAGAAGCCTGGCAGGCTACAGTCCATGGGGTTGCAAAGAGGCTGACATGACTGCGTGGCTAACACATGCACCAAATGCAGAGCATTTAGGTTTGCTGGCTGCATACCTCTTGAGCTTCTGTCCCGTCATGCTGTGATTCATCTGAGGACAGAGGGGGCTGCAGTGAGTGGCCAGCAAGGAGGGGCAGCATCCTTCAGTCCCTCAAGTCACCCTTCTGTCCCTTGAGCTGCAGTTCCTCCCTCACCCACTCCAACCCGCAACCCCATTAATGTGCCTCTGCCATGCACAGTCCATCTGAGAGGCTCAAAAGCATGCGCACCCATTAACCGGCAGCCCCCCACAGGGATGGACTTGGGAATTGGCAGGAGGGAGCTGCTGGCAATGGGCTGTGGCCACACCCTCGCACCTCCTCTCCAGCCCTTCCTAGGCTCTGCTTCTGTTGTTTGTTCTCCTAAATCACCCCTACCAAGAGAGGCCATTTTCAGGCTCTTTAGAAGGGGACTAAGGAGGGAACCCTCAGGAATCTCTGAGCTTAGCCTGAGTTCAGCCCTTGGGTCCAGCTCACCAACCTGGAGCAAAGGGTAGGAGAGGAAAAGGCCACTTGGCTTCCTTGCCCCACTATGAGCTTGTCCCATTGCCAGAAACTTGGCAGTGTCATTTCATCTGATGGCAAAGCAAATGCTTCCTGACTGCTACTTACAGAGGCTCTGAAACCCCCAAGTGCCATCAATGTTGGTCTTATTTGATGGGGGAATGAAGCCCAGTGTTAGATATTTTTTAGGTCTTAGACTACTTAGAGAGAAAACCTTCAGAAAAGATGGCCTAGGAATTTACACACGATGTCACCCAATAACTTATCTTCTAATGCAGGTGTAAATGACACATAGAGATTCAGTGAGGGAGCAGAGAACATGAGGATGTTAAGCCCCTGGAGAGGGTGGGGAAAGCATGTGGCACAGAAAGGGGAGCTAGGAATATTAAGCAAAAGTTCTCTTGGCATTGCTTGTTGAAGGTTGCCTCAGCATCTGGTCCCAGCTTCTTTGCTGTGACGTGTCAGGACGGGCTTTGCCACCCTAACTTCCCTGCGATCATGGTATCTTCCCCACCTACATCAAGTTTTAAGCCAAAGGGACATTTTTAAGTGGCTCTTCTCTCTCCAGTTTCCTCCAGGCTCCTCTACCTCTCAGCTTTCTCATCCCGGGGCACCAGGATGGGGGCTGAGATCCATCACCACTGCCCTGGAAGAAGCTGGGAAGGGGGCTTGGGAAGGAGCAGTCAGCATAAGCTGGGCTGGGGGCTACAGAGTAGATATTTTCTGACTTGAGAAGAAATCAGAGTGTGACCAGACAGAAAAGGCATCCATCTCTTGACTTGTACAGGTAAATTATCCACACTGTGGCTTATCGGAAGCAAATTACCTGTACCCACGTTGAGAACATCCTCTGTTCTCTTTGTCCTCAGGCTTTCAAAAACTCAGAGGGAGACACGCAACCTCAGAAAGATAGCTCGTGGAACAGTGTTGTAGCCATGCGTTCTGGGAAACAAAGTCACTCAGAAGGACAATGGAGATAGTGGAGTGCAGTTTATTACACCGGCGGGCCCAAGGCAGAGTCTCCTCTTAGCCAAGGACCCCGACCAGCATTTGTGAAAATCTTTTATACCCCATGTGTGTGTGTCTGAACCGACCACTCCAAATTCTTTGAGACTTACATAAACCAAGGAAAATACAATCCCAATAACCCATCATTCACGTGCTACGTGCTCATGTGCTCAAACAGTCAAACGGTTAGCCAATAATCAATAAACCTGAGGTTACACTCCGATAGATACAGAAAAACTTATGGCCTGTCTGGAGGAAGGGTGATTAGTGTATGTTTTCTCCTAGGCGATGAGTAACCTAGATACGATCTTCAAGGTCCCCCGGTCTGGAGGGGGTCTTATCCTTCTGTTGTTGTTTTCATAGGCACTAAACACAGAGTTCAGAGTCCATTGGAAAGGTGACTAAGCATGATCAGCATGAACAGGCCTAAGATGGAGTCCAGGCCCTATGAATTCCTTCTTCATTCCCCCGTTTTGATGCTCTTAACTCATATTATGAGCATCATTCATAGGGATATATTGCACCCTGGCTCTCCGACCGCCAATTTGGGAGAATGACATCAACCTTCGGGTTACTAAGTTCATAACACATTGTAAAATTCAGGGTCCACAAAGCAGAACTATCAAGGCAACTATAACAGTGGTAAATATAGTTTTCCACCCTTCACCCAAGATAGGACCGAAGTCCAGAAAGGAATGTTTTCATTTGACATTGCTTTACCTGGTTTTTCATGTCATCTAAAGCAGCCAGTACATTGTCAGATAAGTCAGGAATGTATACACAACATTCAACCTTAATTATGGCACAGGTCCCTCCTTGAGCAGCTATGAGTATGTCCACAGCCATGCTATTATGAATTACCGCTTTTCTCATTTAGATTTGCTCTTCATTTAAGGCTTGGATGGCTTTCGTTCTATCTAGGAGGGCCTGTTGTGTGAAATTAGTCAAGGCCTCTACTTTAATCATGATATCTGTTGTCCCTATAGAGGATACGAATAAGCCACAATAGACTCATACCATTGGAACACGGATCTTGTCCACCTCGCATGTAAATAAGGTATATTTACCAGGGCTACTGGGGTAGATTTACAAGTAGGTTAGGCTTTTGTTACACTGGCATTTATATCAAATGTAACCCCATGACCCGAGTCTATTGACTGTAGGTCTTACACCAAGAGAGCAAGGAGAGGTTGTGATTGGCAAGAGAGAGGAAGGTCTCTTTTTGTCATCCAAGAAAGAGCAGAGTGGTTTAAAATCTCCTTGGCAGAGCGGTGACACCCACCAAGGAAGTCCATCCGTCACTGACAGAGGCACAGCCCTACACACCCAGCAGCTGGGAGTGTGGAAGTCTGCGTGGGAATGTGCCCATGAGATGAAAGCATTGTCCTGAGTTGAAACGGAAGTTAAATTCAAAATCACATTGGTGAGGCCAAGCAGCAGGAGTTGGTTGTGTGGCTGCATCCTGAAGGGGCTCCTCCAGGATCTTCTTTTCCTTCTTCTTAAGGATGGTCTTAGTCTCTCGAGGGTCAGCGGGGTCCCTCTGTGCAGTCCACTCAGCGTTTTTTGGGTCTGCATGGTATGTTCTCTTCACACTTGTATCCAAGGGACAATACCTGCAACTTTAACTGCAGTAGGGGTAGTTAGAATAACATAAGGGCCCTTTCACCAAGGGGCTAACAAATCATGCTTCCAATCTTTGACCCATACTTGGTCACCAAGCATAAACTCATGAATCTGTTCCCTGAGGGGGAACGGCACCCTTTCTTGTACAAACTTAGTTACCTGATTTATTACCTTACCCAATTCCACCTGCTGTGAAATCCTATTCCCCCTTACCTGAGGCAAACTTGTTGACACCTGTTTTATTATGGGAGGGGGCCTCCCATTCACAATTTCGTACGGAGAATAGCCTTGGGACTGTGAGGTCATCCTGAGTCTGAGCAGAGCCATCGGAAGCAAGTCCACCTAGGAGCAGTCAGTCTCTATGATCCACTTGGAGAGTCTCTTTAATGTCCAGTTGGTTCATTCCACCATCTCAGAACTCTGGACCGATATGCAGTGTGCAGTTTCCATTTGATGTTTAAAGTTTTGCTTACTTGTTGTACTAAATCAGCTACAAAAGCCGGGTCATTGTCTGAGCCAATGCTGGTAGGAAGTCCAAATTTGGGAACCATTTCCCTAAGCAGGCACCGGGCTACTACTTCTGATGCTCCTTCAGTCCAGGTAGGAAAAGCTTCTGCCCATCCCGAGAACGTACATACAATGACCAGCAGGTAACGGTAGTGTTGGTGAGGTTTCATTTCCGTGAAGTCCACTCCCGGGTGTTCAAAGGGCAGCGTGCCTTTCCGCTAAATACCCAGAGGTTTTTGTCTGAATATCCAAGAGGCAGCATTAACCTGGGAGCAGGCAGCATGGCCTAGGTAGGTCGCTTGGTGTGTTTGGCTTACCAGATTGTGTGCCAGCTCCTCTGGTACCAATAATTTGCCACTTGGCAATTCCCACCATCCCTTTTCAGTCTTGTTGGCCCCTTCCGCTTTGGCCAACCTGATAGCCATTGTCCTTGTTTTATCAGGCTAGTGCTATCAGTATACAGGACCCAACTAGGGTCTGGACCCTTGTGTCCTTCTTTAAAACAAACCCCAGATACCTTACCTCCTCCTTGCAGATCTGTGCCTTCTTCTTCAACACCCGGCAACCTGCTTCTATCAGCAGCTGGAGCAATGCTTTTGTCCCTTCCCAGCATTTTTCCTTGGTCTTGGTGGCCAGCAGCAGGTCATCCCCATATAGTAGGAGCCAACATCCATACTCTTCCGGATGGAATGAGTTCAGGTCAGAAGCCAAGGCTTCCCCAAAGATGGCTGGGGAGTTCTTAAACCCTTGTGGGGGAGTCCAGATGAGCTGTTGCTTGGTGCCCCCGACTGGATCCTCCATTCAAAGGCAAAGATGGGCAGTGACGCTGGGGCGAGGCATACGCAGAAGAAGGCATCCTTGAGATCTAGCGAGTATAAACTTTAGTCCTCGGGGGGAGGAGGCTAAAAGGTATAGGGGTTTGGAACAGTGGGGTGTAAAGTCACAGTAGCCTGGCTGACTAGCCTGAGATCCTGTACAGGCCTATAGTCCTGCCCTCCTTCCTTTCTGACTGGCAGGATCACTGTATTCCTAGCCGATTGTCACTCTGCTAGAATGTCCGCTTGTTTCAATCTATTGATGTGGGGCAGTATGCCCGCCCAGGCCTCCAGTAGCGGGTACTGGAGCTTTCTAACCGGGATGGTGCCTGGTTTGAGTTCTGTTATCACTGGGGCTTAACATTTAGCCAGCCTGGAGGGAGGGGGGTTGTCTTCTGCCCAGACCTCAGGGAATAATTGAGTTATTGAGTTAGCTTGCTCTCATGCTCTTCCAGCCCACCCGGTTCTTCCTTCGGAGGCTCATGCAACCTCCACTCATCTTGGGGTGGTATTAAGAGAGAGAGCAAATAAGTCATAGTGTCCATCCGGAAGGTGGGCCTCTCCTCAGGGGCGAAAGTCACTTGTGCTCCTAGTTTTGTTAGGTAGGTAGAACAGGGGAAAGGAGTCCAAAATGGCGGTGGCTAAAAGACAAGGAAGGGAAAAGCCCGCGAAAATAGAACAAAAGAAGGTCGGAGGACCGGACTGAGGACCTCAGGTGAAATAAACAGCACTCCTGGCTGGCCCAATTTACATAGGACAGGCCCAGAGAGAGATAAATAGAGGAGCCAAAGCCAGCTCTCTCTCTCTCCCCCACGCGCTGGGGCACTCTTCTCCTCATGCCTTTGGATCTACGTGCCCTCACACCTCAAAGATGGATTTTCCTGCTATCTTCTAAATAAAATAGAGCTGTAAAACTGATTTGTCTAAGAGCTATAACATGGTCCATTCGAGACCTGAGAGCTATAACACGGTCTATCCAAGACTTGAGTGCTGTGACACGGCGAAGGGGCTTTAATGTCCGTCACTCCAAATCTTTGTTGTGATGAGACAAAGAACCGAGGAACATACACTCGCGTGACCTCTATGGTGCCGTGACTCGGGTTTACCCTGGCTGAAACAACCTCCACGCGGAAGAGGCCAAGCACAGCAGGAACCCAACTCAGCGAAGCTCCCGCGGTAGAGGCGGACTGCAAAGGAAATCCAGCGCAGGAGCAGGCCCATCGTGCTGGAAACCGTGACAGCGAAAAACAAACTCAGCAGAAAGCCCACGCGGCCCAGTCTCAGATTCCAGAAGACCTCCGGTTAAGGTAAGAGGTCCTTGCTCCTCTGGCTGGAGGGACATGCCTAACGAAATCTTAATTCCTTTACAATCTCTCGTTTCTGTTTCCTCGAACATCCTGGGAACAGGCGGGCAGCAGGGGGCACAACTGAGGGACTCTGGAGAGGCTAGCCCTCAGCATGTCCCAAAGGTGCTATCTGCTGAGCCCCAGTAGCTGTTACACAAGCCGGTGGGGGTTCTTCTGTCCTTTTCCTTCTCTGTACCAAGGATCAGACCGATGAAACTGAGCACCGGTCAGATATTTAGCAAATTTTCCGGCGGGCTATGAAGGGGATTCCTTGGCACGTTTTTCCCACTGCTTTTTCCTCCTGTCCTTCAGCTCTCTCCCGGGACTCAAGCCCAGCCAAAACTAATGAAACTCGGGCTCTGATGTCTCATTGCAAAAATTCATTTAGAGTCAAAGCGATAGATAAGAGGTAGACTTGTTAAGATTCAGAGAGAAGCGCCCACTCTACAGGGTACTGGCCATGGAATGCGGCCTGGCTAGGTTTTGCGAGCTTGGTGAATTCACATGCTAATGAGTGAGAGGATCATCCCAGCCATTAGGGAACCACCCACTCCCCCTTCTTTTGACAGTGCCTTGGAGCTGTCCTGCCACCTCTGGGTGTGTCTGTTGGCTTGTAGATTGGGGATTAAGGTTTACTTGAATTTGACTTGTCATCTTGGACCTAGTTGATTTTCATTAGTTTACATTATACCCTGGTGCTCTGTCATTCTTTCAAAGGTTGTGCTCTGCCCCTTTCCCTCCTGTTTCATGCTCTTTTCCTGAGCCCCATCCAGACCCACAAGGTTGCCTCTACAATCTTCTGGAGAAACAACCGGAAAATAGCTGGCCTTGGGAGGAAAATACTCTATAATATCCAACCCCCTAATCCTACCCAGTACTGGTCACATGGGAGATCTTAGGGACGCCTAACTCCAGTCCAGGGGTCCCAGGAGGTCGTCACGCCTCGACCTGCCTGCCTGGGGATCTGCACCCTGACCCGGGGACACCTGGCTCTCGGGTTGCAACAGTTCTGGGTAGCATAAGCTTCAGAAAGACTCACCCCTAAGGAAATCCACCCATGGAAACAGAAGGAAGCCTACTGTGGGACTGTGCCCAGTCTCAGCAATAACTCAGGAGCCCAATGAGAATCCCATTGCCTTTCTGGAAAGGCTAACAGAGGCACTCCAAAAGTTTACCAATCTGGACTTAGACTCTTACGAGGGACAGGTGATTTTAAAGGACAAATTCCTGTCCCAATGTGCATCAGATATCAGAATTTAGTTACCACAGCCACAACAGCAGGACCCCGCTGCCTCTTTAGATGAGATGGTCCAGACAGCCACCAATACCTTTTATAACAGAGAACAGGAGAAGGAGGCCAAGGCCCAGGAGAGGGAGAGAAAGAAAGGACAAGGCATGCCAGATGCTGGCTGCCCTCCAGAGAAGCCCTATGGCAAACCCCGAGTCCTTAAAGGACAAGGCATGAGACAAATGCCTGATCTGTAGACAGGCGGGGCATTGGGCCAAAGAGTGTCCAAATCGAGACAAGTTTCCTAAAACAGCTTGCCACAAATGCCATCAATTGGGACATTGGGTGGCACTCTGCCCTCGGAACCCAAGAGCCTCAAGGTCAAGCGCCAAGCCTCCCCTCACGATGGTTCAAGAGGACTGAAGCGGCCCGCTCCAGCCAGCCCGCCTGTCACAGATAACCATCATGGGGCTGGAGCCAAGGGTGCAACTGGATGTGGCAGGTAGGTCCGAAAATTTCTTGGTTGACACAGGGGCCACCTACTCTGTCTTGATCTCCTACTCTGGAGCCTTCTCCCAAACCTGTACCATTTTGGGTGCTACAGGAAAAGCAACTACTAAAAGATTCACCTGAGCACGTCTTTGTTGCTGGGATGGACAAATATTTTCCCACCGGTTTCTGGTGGTTCCTGAGTGTCCTACTCCCTTATTGGGAAGAGATATACTCACTAAACTGGGGATCATCCTTGTGATGGGAAGTTTTTCAGCCCCTAGAGCTCTACAGCTCCTGGTTACTACTGAAGAACCCATTACCTTCAGTAGAGAGGGACCAAAAACTATGGGAAGACAAAATTAACCCCCAGGTGTGGGACCAGGGGATTCCTGGACGATCCCACAAAGCTGAACGGGTCATCACTGTGCTTTGAGATCCCACTCGGTTTCCTAACCAGAAACAATACCCTCTCAAAAGAGAGGTTCAGGAGGGACTATAGCCTTTAATAAATAAATTCCTTGCTTGTGGGCTATTGGTCCCCACCAGTTTGCCATGTAACACCCCAGTCCTCTCAGTAAAGAAAAAAGACGGAACCTGGCGAATGGTTCAAGATCTCTGGATCATAAATGAAGCTGTAGTCCCCCTCCATCCCAGAGTACCCAATCTCTATGTAATCTTGGGAGAAATCCCACCCAGTACCAAGTGGTTTACAGTCTTGGATCTCAAAGATGCATTTTTTTGCATACCACTGGCTTAAAAATCCCAATATCTTTTTGCCTTTGAGTGGGAGGCCCCAGGAGAAAAACGCCAACAGATGACTTGGACAGTATTACCTAAGGGGTTCAGAGATAGCCCCCACCTGTTTGGACAGGCCCTTAGCCGGGATCTCCTAGATCTGGACCTGGGACCTAATGGGAAAATATTACAATATGTAGATGACCTACTAATCTGCTCTCCAGATGAGAAAAGTGCCCAACAACATGCAATTCAGGTTCTAAACTTCTTGGCAGAAAGGGGATATACAGTCTCCCGAGCTAAGGCACAGATGGTCGAGACAAAGGTCACTTACCTAGGTGTTCAGATTACACACGGGTCCAGGAGGTTGTCCTCTGATTGGGTACAAGGAATCCTCCAGTTGCCCTCCCCCATGACTCAAACAATTGCGAGCTTTCCTGGGGCTAACTGGATATCGTAGAATCTGGATAACCAACTATGGTCTAATTGCCCAGCCCTTATATGAAAGCTTAAAGGGACGAGATGATTCAATCCCACTGATGTGGGGAACTCCTCAAAAGAAGGCAGACGCTACACTAAAACAGGCCTTAACTCAGGCACCTGCCATGAGGTTGCCAGACCCAGAAAAAGCATTCCAGGTTTATGTCCATGAAAGAGAGGGAATAGCCTCGGGAGTGTTAACTCAAAGGTTGGGATCTGAGCCCCAGCCTATAGCTTACTTATCCAAAAAGCTCAATCCAACTACCCGAGGCTGGCCCCCCTACCTTCGAAATCTTGCAGCTATTGCAATCATGATAGAAGATGCTT
The DNA here is from genome assembly GCF_001704415.2 of Capra hircus. Classification (NCBI taxonomy): domain Eukaryota; kingdom Metazoa; phylum Chordata; class Mammalia; order Artiodactyla; family Bovidae; genus Capra; species Capra hircus. Next base: position 52,231,188 of record NC_030822.1, read on the forward strand.
TAAAACTCTCCTTTGGGGGCCATTTTTACCAGCCACCAAGTAAAACAACCCCTAAATGGGAGAGGCCGTTTATGGATGTCTGATCAAAGAATCCTCAGATATCAAGTAATGCTGATGGAAAATCCAGGCCTCACTATATCCCTTTGTGAGGTTCTTAACCCAGCCACCCTCCTGCCTACCCCTCGAGGGCTCTCTCTCCTTTCACTCTCGTCTAGAAACCTTGGACCACTGGACAAAACCCCAAGAAGGATTGTCAGAAGATCCTCTGACCAATCCTGGGGAAATCTGGTACACTGATGGAAGCAGCTTTGTCTTAGATGGAAAAAGAAGAGCCGGGTATGCAGTAGTCTCCAATTTTGAAACCATAGAGGCTAAGCCTCTGCCACCAGGTACTTCAGCCGAATTAGCTGAGCTCATAGCCCTGACTCGAGCTTTGGAGCTGGGAAAAGGAAGAAGAGCAGCCATTTACACTGACTCCAAGTATGCCTTTCTGGTGCTACATGCACATGCTGCTATTTGGAAAGAAAGGGGCCACTTGACCACCCGAGGGTCCCCAATCAAATATGGTGATCAGATTCTTCAACTCTTGGCAGTCCATCTGCCCACTGAGGTTTCAGTCTCCCACTGTAAAGGACACCAAAAAGGGAGCACAGAAGTGGCACGAGGGAACCAAGCAGCTGATCAGGCAGCTAGGAGAGCAGCATTACAGAACCATGACCTAATAGGGGCTGCCACCTTAGTTCCACAGACTAATTTGCCAGAAACTCCTTCATATACTGAAGGTGAGACTCTTAAAGCTAAGAGCGAGGGCTTTCAAGATCATATGGGGTGGCTCCAAAAGGAGGGACTCCTTTTTCTGTCTGGGAACCTCCAGTGGAATTTGGTTAACTCCTTACATGCCACTACTCATTTAGGAGAAAAGGCCCTCTAAAGATTACTAGAAATGTCCTTCAGAGGAACAGGTTTCCAAACAACTATAAGACAGGTGGTCTCCTCTTGTCCCACTTGCCGATTAAACAACCCCCAAGGAACTCGAAGACCCCAGCTGGCCCAGCCTGTCCAACGACGTGGGGCCTACCCAGGAGAGGACTGGCAGATGGACTTCACCCAGATGCCAGTTTCTCAAGGGTACAAATACCTATTAGTCATGATAGATACATTCTCAGGATGGATTGAAGGCTTTCCCACCAGGACTGAGAAGGCTGAGGAGGTGACAGAAAAACTGCTCCATGAAATCATTCCAAGATTTGGTCTGCCCAGGTCATTACAAAGTGACAATGGGACATGATTTACTTCTAAGGTCACCCAAGGGGTCTCGAAAGCATTGGGCATTACTTACTATCTCCACTGTGCCTGGAGGCCTCAATCTTCAGGAAAACTAGAAAGAGCCAATCAATTCTTAAAATCAGCGATAAAAAAGATAACCCAGGAGACATCCCTGGGATGGAAGGAGGCTTTACCGATAGCTCTCCTCCGCCCCCACATTGCCCCTGAGGAACAGGTTGGTCTTAGACCTTATGAGATGCTCTATGGGAGACCTTTCGTTTATGTCAATGACCTCTTCCTAGATCCAGAGGTTCAGACCCTCCGGTCTTATACCATGGCCATTGGGCAATTCCAACAGGACATACGCTTGTGGGGTGTGAACCAGGACCCAAAAGATCCTAAGGAGTCACCACTATATGCTCCAGGGACTCAAGTCCTAATTAAAGTCTGGAAAGATGGGTCCCCAAAGGCCCAACTCCAACCCACATGGAAGGGCCCCTACCCTGTAATAACTTTCTACCCCCACAGCAGTCAAGGTACCAGGACATGACTTCTGGATTCACTACTCATGAGTCAAGCTGTGGAAGAAAACAGAAGAGGACACTCAATACACCTGTGAACCCCTGGGAGATCTCAGATACCTATTCAGGACTACCAATGAGCGCCATTCTAATGAACACCCCCCAAAATATGGTTTCTGGAGATAAGATTTCTCAGAATATCTCTAAAGAGCCAACACAGTTTGGTAGAGCTAGTACTCCAAAACAGACAGGAGATAGATCTTCTGATCCCTGAACAAGGAGGGACTTGAGCCATCCTGGCAATGTGAATTTAAACTTGGCTAATACCCCTACTAGTCCTTGTTATGCTATACTGATGATGCTTATGATTATTCCATGTACTGTCAATTGTCTAACCTGTTTTTTGTCTGCCCAGGTCAACAAGCTACAACATGCAGTGCCAGCTTAACAAAGATGTAAAACTACAGCCGGCCACGGAAAATATCACTCACCCGTAGGTGGACACCGCTATAAGGACTCTGAAGCTTGAGAATAGCAAGAGGGGGGCCCAATACCCCTCGCTGTCCCAGTTCAGCAGGAAGTAGCCAGAAAGACCTTGACGCCCCTATTCCCAAAGAATTGGGCCTCCCATCTCTTGAGGTGGGATTGTTAGGTAGGTAGAATAGGGAAAAGGAGTCCAAAATGGCGGTGGCTAAAAGACAAGGAAGGGAAAAGCCAGTGAAAATAGAACAAAAGAAGGTCGAGGACCGGAGTGAGGACCTCAGGTAAAACAAACAACACTCCTGGCTGGCCCAATTTACATAGGACAGGCCCAGGGAGAGATAAACATATAAATAGAGGAGCCAAAGCTAGCTTTCTCTCTTTCCCCCCACGTGCTGGGGCGCTCTTCTCCTCATGCCTTTGGATCAACGTGCCATCACGCCTAGAAGATGGATTTTCCTGCTATCTTCTAAATAAAATACAGCTATAACACTGAGCTGTAACACTGATTTGTCTAAGAGCTATAACATGGTCCGAAAGCTACAACACGGTCTATCCAAGACCTGAGAGTTGTGACACGCCGAAGGGGCTTTAATGTCTGTCACTCCAAATTTTTGTTGTGATGAGACAGAGAACCGAGGAACATACACTTGCGTGACAGCTTGGAGAGCAAGTCTCTTCCCAGCAGGGGTGCTGGGCACTCAGGAATGTAGAGGAATTCGTGAATCACTTGGTGCCCCCCATCTGACACTTTCTGGGCTGGCAAAATGATTTAATCATCGCTTCTCCCGATACCCCAGTTACAGCAGTAGTCTTTTTGGACAGTGGTGCCACAGGTTTTGTTACTACCGACAGTTCTGCTCCGGTATCCACCATGAAGTCAATGTTTTGGTCGCCCACTTTTAAGGTTACCATGGGCTCTCGGGGACCTGATATCTCTGAGCCCTGGCAGCCCTATTTAATTTCCAAGTCAGCAAGCCCCACAACTGTGGGAGCTTCCTCTTCCTTCCTTCCCTTAGGGCATTCATTCTTCCAGTGGCCAAAAGCTTGGCACCAGGCACACTGGTTTGGCTGTAACGGGGCCCGGGGCCTCCATTGGGACCGGTTGAAGGACTGTCCTGTCCCTGGGGCAGAGGAGGTTTTCAGGAGGGCCTGAGATAGACTCCCAGAGCAGCAGCTAGCATTGCAAATCTCTTGTCTGTTCTCTTTCGTTCCCTGCCGCTCTCTGGCAGAGCGCAGTCTCCGCTTAATTCCAGCGTCTCCCTCCCCTTTTTGTCAGTACTCACCAGGAGAGGCGGGTATAGCTTGGGCGGTGGCTGGAGCCAGATCCTGGAAGTGCTGGCTGGAGACTTCTGTCACCGGGATCAGAGCCACCTCGGTGGCTCTATGGCCTCAGGGAGAGCTGGCGGAGGAGCAGCGGCTGCTGCAGGACTTCACCTGGCCCTGGACTGGGCATTAAGCCCGCCTCCAGTCCTGGTGGAGCACTGAGGCAGGAGCGTCATTATCCAGTATGGGGGAGGGGTCAGGTCATCCGGTCCAAGTCCTGTAGAATTTCATTTTTTATCATCAGTCAATTTTTGTGCCATTAATATTTTTCCCTTTCCCTTCTGGATACAGAAACTTGTCCAAGCAGGAGGGTCTTGAGCTAACCCTAGCCGTGAGTCAATATATGGATATTGATCCAGGTGTCCTGGCTCTCCTGTGACCACTGTATAGACTGCTTCCACTATTTTTAAGTTCATGGTGTTCTCTGGTGGCCATCCTACTTCCATAGGGGGCCATTCGACCTCACAGAGTATGTGGAGGCTGTTAGGCTTCATCTTCACCCCATAGTCTCCTCCTAATCCCTTCTCAAAATTTTTAATCATGCACTCCAATACGGTTGCCTTAGATTCACTTCCTCCCATCTTGCTTACCTTCTCGGACCTTCTACTTTTCCTTTTCGTTCTGTCTACGAAGTTCTCAGTACCCTATGTACTTCTGATATTTCCACTCAATGACACTTAAACTGCCGTTCTGCCTCCCTAATTGGGGTGAGAAGAGACTTACCTGCCAGATCCCAGAGAGAGAAGGGATCGGCGTGCCTTCACCTTCTGGTCAGCACAGCCGAACCAGAACACCACGTGGTCCAAGACTGTCTTTCCTGTAAAGTCCATTCTGCCTTGGTGGGCTTGATCAGGTGCGGATGAAATCACAGATGGGTTAAATATATCACGTCCCAGGCCATCTCTGGAAAAGCCAATTCATACTCACTTACGTATCCTTCTAGCCTAACAATTCCGAGGGGGTCAAGAATTTCACAGCAGATGGGACACCTCCTGGGGGAGGGCAGAATATGACCATACAAGGACCAGTTTCCTATCCTAAAAATCCCCTGGTGATCGCTGGTAATAATTTTCCCTGAGACGGTGTGGACACAGCTCCTAAATGACCTTCACAAATTTCCTTCCTAAACTGTAGCACGCTTGTCGACCTGTGTCAAGCAATCACTGCTGTCAGCCTATTCCAGGCCCCTGTGGGTCCATGCCCCTCCTAGTCCCTCCCAGGGGGGTGATCAGGCCCCCCCTTCCACCCTGCCACGTGAGTTCCTCCTCACCTGAGTGCTCAGTTCCCTTGCTGCCTTTCACTAAATGCCAAAGCGAAGAAACCGGGTGTTGAAAGGCTGAATTCTTCCAGAGGGACAAGGCACATTCCCTCCTCTAGAAGACTCAAGCCACAAAGCCTCGGGGTGGCCTCAGATGAGACCTGTCTCCTCAAAGTGAGGAGTTTCCTGGCCAATGCGCCAAATGTTGTAGCCACGCATTCCGGGAAACAAACTCGCTCTGAAGGACAATGGAGATAGTGGAGTGCAGTTTATTACACCGGCGGGCCCAAGGCAGAGTCTCCTCTTAGCCAAGGACCCCGACCAGCATTTGTGAAAATCTTTTATACCCCGTGTGTGTGTGTCTGAACCCACCACTCCAAATTCCTTGAGACTTACATAAACCGAGGAAAATACAATCCCAATAACCCATCGTTCACGTGCTATGTGCTCATGTGCTCAAACAGTTAGCCAATAATCAATAAACCCGAGGTTACACTCCGATAGATACAGAAAAATTTATGGCCTGTCTGGAGGAAGGGGTGATTAGTGTATGTTTTTTGGTAATGGACAAGGAGGCCTGGCGTGCTGCAATTCATGGGGTCGCAGAGTCGGACACAACTGAGCAACTGAACTGAACCTAGATATGATCTTCAAGATTCCCCTGTCTGGAGGGGGTTTTATTTTTCTGTTGTTGTTTTCATAGGCACTAAACACAGAGTTCAGAGCCCATTGGAAAGGTGGCTGAGCATGATCAGCATGAACAGACCTAAGATGGAGTCCAGGCCCTATGAATTCCTTCTTCAACAAGAGAGGCAGCCAGGGCTGGGGAATGATGTGCTATGTGTGAGAAGCCATGTGCAGGAAGATTCCAAGGCTGACAGGAAGGAAATGAGACACTTCCAGATGTACCTCCATCAATCAACCACTTAGTTCCAGGCTTCTGCGGGCTTGAAAAATCCTGAGGAGTCTGATCCACACATCTCTTCATTTCAAAGGACCTGTATTAGTCACCTCAACACTCCTCTGGGAGTGTGAAGAGAGGACAGGGGCCACAAAACTGTGATTTCCTAGGTCCTTGTTAGGGAAATTAAAATAGAGGTAGTCCTGTTCAGACTTCAGAAGTAGGGAAGCATGCCTCTGATTGACTTTGACCTTGCCTGGACCCTGCCTGGACTACATGCCTGCCTGCAAGCACACCATCTGATCAAACCAGTGTCCCCTGCACTGCAAGGTAGATGCTTAACCACTAGAAAACCCCCCAAGGTGGCACTTTAAATAAGAAAGGGAGTTGGTCTTGGAATTTCTTAAGCCCCTGGGGACCTGGCTGCTTCCCTGGGGTTTAAGGAATCTTATAATTCACAAGGTGGAACAAGCATTGTAAAAGTTAAAGAAAAACCAGAGCTGCACTTTTGCGCACAAACTGATGACGGAATCAGTTTACAGCCTGGGATTACAAACGGTGATAGGGACAGAATAAAGGGACAAAGTAGGTGATTAAGTAGTTAATCCCACTAGGGGAATGTAAGTGAAAAAAATACAGGAGACCCTTGTAAGTTAATGATTACTCAAGAAAGCAGGTTTGCTTAACCACAAAACCAAGCAGGCTTGTTTAGCAACAAAACAATGAGACGGAAGCACAAGACCTGCCCCAAAACAATAAAAAAAAATGGTGGCATGAGATCCACGTTCTGCTTAGTGAGCTCAGTAAGTTAATGGTCCCTAGGACATGTTCTCTGTACACATAGAAAACAGTAATTTGTAGACCTAGCTTGACCACATACGATAAGGAAACTCCTCTGCTCAACCTAGAGGAGGAGCTGATGATGGAAGCATGACGTCTACTCTAAAAAAGACAAAGGAGATCTTCTCCCCTCCCTACTTTTCCTTTGATTTTAAAAATGTAGCCCAGTAAGTTCTTGGGACATGGCATTCCCTCACCTGCCTGTGTTATGCCCAAGTCGCGAAATCTCCCAATGACCACCAGGGAGCCGATATCCGATGCAAAAGCAAGAGAGTTTTTATTACCAAGCTGGAGCTGGGGCTCCCACCAATACCAACGCAGCAGCTATAGGGAGGAGCCCTGAGCTCTGGGTTACATTGCTTATATAGGGTATTATCGCGAGAAAAATTCAAAAAACGAAAGTCTCCGGGTCTGATTGGTCACCTTCTGGTGAAGGGTTAGGTGTTGAGTTCTGATTGGTTCTCCTTTCCCGGGCTTGACTCAAATTTCCCGGGCTGGCCAAGGGTTCTGATTGGTTCGCAGGTGGTGGGGTGAGGTCAGGGGATTTCCAAAGGCTCTTTTCCCGGAACCTTACAAAATGGAGTAAGCTTTGATTCTTCACCTGCCTGTAAGTTTCATAAGCATCCTATTCTGATTAATCGTCTCTTATCTATCACTTTGCCTCTCGCTGAATTCTTTCAGCACTGAGACCTACAGGATTATGGTACACCAAATGGTTTCAGCGGGAGCCTCCAAAGCTGAAGCACTGCCCAGGACCCTTTCCCAGTTGGAACTCCAAATTGCTGTTATTTGGGACTTCCCAGCACTGTTCAAGTCTGGATGTAGATTTCCGCCCAGTTTGGTGATGTGTACCACTGTTACTTCTGGCTATTGTTTCTATTTCTTTTCTTTTAATGCTGATTGTTGAAATTAAGTTAAATAATCTTCTATTAAATACTGACATTGTTTATTTGTGTATAACGAGTGATTTCTTTTGCTAATAAATCCTTTGAACCTAAAACAAAAGTGTTAGTCTCTCAGTTGTGTCCAACTCTTTGGGATCCCATGGACTGTGTAGCCCACCAGGCTCCTCTGCCCATGGAATTTTCCAAGCAAGAATACTAAAGTAGGTAGCCATTCCCTTCTCCAAGGGATCTTCCCAACCCAGGGATTGAACCCGGTTCTCCCACTTTACAGGCAGATTCTTTACCATCTGAGCTACCAGGGAAGCCCCCCTGCCCCCCCCCCCCCACCAAGTGGAAAAAAGAAAGTAAAACTTTCTGCAAAACAGCCCTTCCAAACCTCAGTCAGGGACCAAATACCACCTCAGTTGCTACTGTTAGGGGAAGCACACTGATTGAAACCGCCCACCCTGGCCAGGCACCACAGCAACCATTTGCATGAGTTGTTTTATGACAGGAGATCCTGATAAGGAATACGGAACTAATAAGCCACCACCAACGGGAAGAGTTCAAGAAAGGTTGAAAGAAGACACTGCATGTCCATCCACTTCCCAGAATCCCTCTCGCTAGCATCCATCTTGGCTGTGCGATGCGTGCACCACCAGGAAAGGCTCTGAATTAGAATGATTGGCCAAAGACCACCCAGAAACTAATCCCGTCACCATAAAACCCGAGACAGCGAGCCACGCAGCAGAGCAGTTCTCCTAGGTTCCCTTACCCTACTTCTCCACCGGGTGCCCTTTCCCAATAAAATCTCTTGCTTTGTCAGCACATGTGTTTCCTTGGACAATTCATTTCCTAGTGTTAGACAGGAGCCCAGTTTCAGCCCCTGGAAGGGGTCCCCCTTCCTGCAACACTACTATGGCATCTCCTGAACCACAGAATGACCAAAGCGGGTGGAAGAGAACTACCCCCCACCCCACCTCAGTCCCTGTGTTTCCTTGATGAAGAGGCCAAGGTCAAGGGACTAACCCAGGCCACACAATTGTTAGCAGAAATGCCAATGTCTGGCTCTCCTCTCACCCCTCTCACGCCTTCCGTAACTGCTGTCTCAGCAGCTGTGCTCTTGGGTGCTGGGCCCTGAACTCAAACTCTGGTCTGGCTCAGACCAGAGGACACTGCCCCCCCAACCCCCACAATCCCTGCACTGAGAGGCCTTCCCAGTGAGTTCAAGATAGGCTAGAGGGCTGCCACAGCCCTGACCCTCCTCCCTGGGGCTCCCCACCCTGGGCTGGGCAGGGCTCTGCCCCCTGCTGCGCCCTGACAGCTCTTGGTCGCTGTCAGAGAAGGTGATTGCCATGTTTGCAGCTCCTTTCCTTGCTTGCAAAGATGTGGAGGCAGGTGAGGCTGGAGGGAAAGCAGGACTGACAGGTTGTGATCAGTCTCTGCTCCAGAGCAGAGTCTCGCGAAGGCTGGCTGGCTATGGGGCCAGCGCACTGCCTCTGCGCCCCGCATCCTAACGCCGCCCTCCAGGACACCGTGCAGGCCTCCTCTTCCCGATCCTGCAGGGCCCCCACAGCCCCCAAACCCTTGCCTTGGTCCTCTGGTCCTCCCTCTGCCTCCGATAGACTCCTCAGCAAACCCGCACCCCCAGCCAGTAGGCCTCCCCCGCAGGCCGTCCTTTCTGAAGTCTGACTCAAATCTCCGACTCTGGCACAACGCCTTGTCTTCGCAAGAAGGAACATTATGCAGTCGTGCTGTTTCCCTTTCCCGCACTCGGAGGGACCCATCTAGACATCAGTCACGTTGGGATTTTTCTCTGCGCCAGACAAGGCAATTTGTGAGGAGCACGGCTTTCTCTCCCCGGCAGGATGCTAAGTGGGAGCCGAGGAGGTGGGGGTGGGGGTGTTCTAGATAGATACCCAAATTAAACATCCAATCTGCCATGTCCTGCGTCATTCAAAGCGATTCGTCTTCTCCCTGGCTCCCCGCTGGGACGGCTCCCAGAAGCCCGCGGACGTGGAGACGCGGTCGTTAGCGGCGCTGCTTATCTGCCTCCACCTCCAAGGAGAACAAATGGACGCCCCGCGGTCCCCCCGCCCCACTGTCATTCAAAGAGCCTGGCTCCGCAGCCAGCCAAAGTGCCTCCCAGGCTGCTGGCGGGAGAAGGACGCGACGGTCAGCGCGGGAGGAGACAATGGCCAGGCGGAGGGGCTTGGGGGTTTCTAGAGACCCCAGCGGTCCGAACTCGATTCAGAAAGACCCCTCCCAACTCCCATTGTTTGCCTCAGCGACTGACTCAGCAGGGAACTGGGGCCCGCAGCTGAGGGGAGCCGTGGGTCTTGAGTGTGCACATTCCAGAACCTGGAAGGGACTCTGTTTCTCCTGGGCTTGCTGGGACGCTTCCTCCAACCACCGTCGTCCTCCCCATCCCCGCCCTGCCGCCCGCCACCAAATTGTGCCCCACACCTGCCATGTCTGCATTCAGGGGAACGAAGAGGGGCTTGAGGGTGCATGCCCAAACCCTAGCAAATGGCTTTTTGTTGAATCAGATATTTACAATGTTAAAAAGAAAAGTGAAAGTGTTAGTCGCTCAGTTGTGTGCAACTCTTTGTGACCCCCTAGCCTGTCCATGGAATTCTCTGTCCATGGAATTCTCCAGGCAAGAATACTGGAGTAAGTTGCCATTCTCTTCTCCAGGGGAACTTCCCGACCCAGGGATTGAACCCAGGTCTCCTGCTTTGCAGGCTGATTCTTTACTGAGTTACCAGGGAAGTCTGCTTCTTCCCAAACTCAGGTCCTAGGGCTCACTGGAGAATATCCCTATCGGACCAGCAGGAGGCACTCTGCCCAGGCATGGCCAGATGAAGACATTTCCTAGAGGAAAACCAAAGCTGACCTCAGAAAATCAGAAGGTGAGGAGGTAAAGAAGGAGACTCCAGGAGTCCTGACTGTCATTTCCCAAGGGTTCACTGGGATTGGTTGATGGCTACTTCAGCCTTAATCATCCACAGCTCACCTCCCAAGTCCCACTTTTCCCCAAGTCTAAAGATTAGCCAACCAGACTCTCCAGAGTTCATCTTGGCCATCTCCCTGCACCCAGACCTACCCTCTCCAAGACAAGCCATCACCAGCTGGAACAACAGAGAAGGAATGGAGAAGCAAGAGAGAAGTGGGAAGCAGTGTGGCGCTGGGTTTCCTTTGAAATCTTGCTTTGTGCCAAAATAAAAGAAGGAGCTATATAGCATTGGATTCTGGGCTCCCTCACCCAAATGGTAGCAAAATCTTCACATCTCTTGGCTCTTTGTTTTTGCCCCTGGTTTCTGTTCTCAGCTTTGACACTGATCTTCTCGGTGAATCTGGACTGTTACATGTCCTCTCCCTTCCTCAATTTCCTGTTTCTAAACTGAAAGTTTAGATGCTGATGCCTCAAGGTCCTTCCAGATTCCTTTCTTCTGATCTCCCTCTGGACCCTTGCTTGCCTTCTGGTCTGGGAAAGCAACGATTAAGGGGGAACAGAGTCCTGGAAATCAGTGACACCAGGGCATCCCTGGGTCCTTACGCCCTGCCACTTTGCCCTTAAAATTTCACTAAGTTGTCATACTGAGCCACCTGACTTTGATTCTGAAAAATTGGTCCTAGAAGTTCAGAGCATTCACAATATTCTCCTGGGTGATAGGGCAAGGAGTTGGGTATCATCTTGCCCCAGGGCATATCTTGATTCCAAGAGAGGCGGTGACTTGCTTAAGGCTGGAAGGGGCATAGCAGGCCCAGAGACCAAGCGCTCAATGTGTGGGCCAGAGCTTTCCCCAGCAATGGTACAGAGCTTCCTGTGGGACTGAATGCCTGTATCCCAAGCCTGAGCCTTCCCTGCTTGCTCCTTCAGCGGATCCAGCTGTTCCTCCCAGTGGCAGCGGTGACCAGTCACTGAGCAGGCCCAGCTGAGTCAATGTTTGCCAGCTGGTAGCGAGAGGGATGACAAATAGGTCCACATGGATGGAGAGGTCCGACACAAAGCTTTGCTAATTCTTCATAAGCTCTGCCTGCCGCCTTTTATATATCAACCTGAAATGTAATTATCTTTATGGCTGGCGGAGTAAATCACCACTGTGTGTCAAAGAGATTTGCTCCTGTGTTTTATTACGTAATATATTAGCTCTACAGTTTTAAGATGTCATTACTTGGCTAATCACATGAAACGTTTTCATGAGCAAATAGTGGTGCTGGCAGGAGCTTAAGACAGAGGAAACCTATGGTTAAGTCCTTCTGGGAAACAGGAGCAAGGCCTCGGGAGTCCTCTTGTTCAACCCTCTGCCCCTGGGCCTAAAGAGGTCTAAGCAGGCAGAGGTTCTGCACAATATGAGGAACTTCAAAAGGTAGGAGACAGGGAGCAGCAAATGCTGGTAGGAGCTATGACCCAACAATTTCACTTCTAGCTGTGTACCTAACAAAAGCAAGTGCTTTTGGCATAAGTCTGTCAAAAGATATGAATAAAAACATTCAAAGTGACTTGCTCCCTAATAGCCGAAAACTGGAAATGACTTAAATATTGTAGGAGAGGCAATATTTTTCCTCTACCCTTTTGGTTACATACTTGGGCCCTGCAAATTAAACTAACAAACTACAGATTAACAGAAGAAAAGGCATAAAATTGTCTTAGTGTTACTAGTTATAGGTGCATGGAGCATCATAGAAAAGAAATGAAAACCCAAAGACATAGTTAAATCTAGGGGCTTGTGTACTATTTTAAGAAACAGTAATAATTGAGATATGTGACTAGTAAAAAGAAAAGGGGGATTTGAACTTGTAGGGTGGTAAATTGTGGGAAGGTGACCAAGAAATGCATTAATTTTACATTTGCACCTGAAAGTGATATGTATTCTCTCTCACTATGACTTTGGTAAAACAAAATGTAAAGTGGTGTAATAGAAATAACATAGATTCCGCAATGAAACCTACCTGGCTTTGAATCCTAACTCTACGAGTTTTTCAATCTGTCATCTTGGACAGATCACTTAAACTCACTAAACCTTAATTTCTACGTCTACAAAATAGAAATTGTGCTACTGTAGGAAATAATGAAAAAACGCGAGCAACCTGCTTCCAACTAAACATGTTCTTTCTTATATCATTCATGTGACCATTCAGTGACCACTGACTGAAACTCCTGCACTGTCCCAGGCACTGGGCCACAGGCTGGCACACAACAGTGCCATGATCTATGGTGAGCTAGCTGTCCTTTTGCCTGCTTAGTATCCAGTAGTCCAACATTCTGATTTCCCTTCTGGGAACCACCCCTCACTCACTTGCTACTGAAGTGGTTCAGCTATGGCTAACTCCCACTCCATCCTCCAGCTCAGGTTATTCCATCATTCTGCCCACAGAGAACACTTCTGGAATGGACTTACAGTCCAGCTCAGCTCTGTGAGAATCAGTTCTGAGACTTTCCTGAAACTATCGAGGGAAAGAGGTGCTTCTTTTCCACTGAGGATGATTAGCTGGTCAAATGGAGCCCTAGACCTGTTGAAGGATGTCTCTGCCACTTCACTGGGAGAGAGTACGTAAGAATAAAGATGACAGAGAGCTGAGAGAGGAAAAGAGAAAGATTCCAAATGGCCTCATTTAAACACCCAGATCCAGCCATACCAGGACTGAGCTGAGTTTCTGACACTTTATGAAATAAAGTAATCCTCACTAATATACTATTCTAAGAATGACAGAGGATGAGATGGCTGGATGGCATTGCTGACTCGATGCACATGAGTTTGGGTGAACTCCGGGGGCTGGTGATGGACAGGGAGTCCAAGAACGCTGCAATTCATGGGGTCGCAAAGAGTCGGACGCGACTGAGCGACTGAACTGAACTGAACATTCAGTGAGTTTTTACTCACCATCTTTTTACTCAGCATTCAGTGAGTTTTTACTCACCATCTTATTTAATCTTTGCAATAACCTTATAAAGTAGGTTGACTAAATGCTCCCTCCAAAAAATTTATGTCAACCTGGAAACTCACAATGTGACCTTATATGGAAGTAGGGTTTTGCAGATGTGTTTTTTTGCAACAAAATTAGTTATGATGTGGTCATACTGGATTTAGGTGAGTCCTAAATCCTATATCTGATGTCGTTATAAGAAGAGGAAAAGACGTGGGGGGAGAGGAGAGAAAGAGAAGAATATCATGTAAGGATGGAGGCAGAGATTGGAAAGGTGCAGCGACCAGCCAAGGAGCACCAAGGAGTGCTGGGAGCCATCAGAAGCAGAAGAGGCGCAGAAAGAGTTCTTCCCTAGAGCCTTTAGAGGGAGAACAGCCTTGCCAACCCCTTGATTTTGAATTTCTAGCTTCCAGAGCTGTCAGAGAACACATTTCTGTTGTCTTCAGCCACCCAGTTTGTGGTAATTTGTTATAGCAGCCCTGGGAAGCTAATACTGCAGATAACGATCATCATTATTGTTGAAAATGAGAAAACTCAGGCTAAAGAAGTTAAGTAACTTGCCTGAGGTCCGACAGCTTATTTAACCAGAGGCAGGGCTTAACCCGAAGCAGACTCCAGAGCTGTCTCTCTTCATCATTAGATGCTACAGATCAGGCAACATATAAATGCTAGTTAATTTCCTTCTAGAACCGTGTTTTATTGTTCTTTGCATCCTCCACGCCTCGCTTGGTGTCTAACATTTAGTAGATGTTTAACAACCATTGGTGAGTTAAAATCATTGAGAGCCGTACTGAGAAGGGCATTGAGAGTGCAAAGAGGGTTCAGACCCAGCCCTCGACCTCCAAGGGTTACAATCTAGGCCAAAGAAGAAACATGTGCTCAGGGCTGAGTGAGAGCTTTAAAGTAATCCCTGGAGGAGCTCTGAGAAGGGAGAACACTAAGAGCTGAGCCAGAAGAAGGCTTCATGGAAGAGACTGACCTTGATTGGGTCTCTGAGGAACTTGGGAAAGAAGAGGTGAAAGACTGATAAACAAAGGGAGGTCATGAGAAAAGGCTCCGAGGGAGCACTGGGTGCGATCAATCTGGAGCAGGGAGTAAAATCAGGAAAGGTGGGTGATGTGCTGGGAGAAGTCTGGTGGGGCCAAACCACAGGAGCTGTTGTGGGTCAGGCAGGCACTTGGACGTGAACCAGTAGCAGGTTCCTATAGGCCTTGGTGGCGGCAGTTCTTGAACACGTTGCTGCTAGAAACGGAGACTTGACTAAGATCTGTGCTGCCTGAGGTCAGGCAGTGCCGTCTGCCTTGTGCTGGCCAGCGGACTGTAGGTCTAAGTGTCACCTCCAGCGGAAACAGAAGAGCAGATTCAAATTCTTCCAGTCTGTTCACTCTTTGTGGCACGAGCAGCCTATGTTAGATGGTGCCATCACCAGAGTCTAAGCTGCTTGGATCGGTGGGGACAGCTGTCCTAGAGAGCTATGAGCATTTTTGTGAACAAGAAACAAATGCGTATATACTAAGTCACTTCGATAAGGGTCTTTTGTTACCAAGTCATAAATCTTGCCTTCCCTGACTAACACAAAGTGCTAACACATTAACAATGGTTAATGGCGACTGCAGCAGCCAGTGCCCTAGGCTCTGCTTCTTTAACTTTGGAGCAACAATCAGAGTAATAGCACCTAACGGCATTTCAAATTGAGAGAAAAATAATGGATTTTCAACTAACCATGCCATGGGAGAATTTTTAAAATAATAATCCAGAAGCTGGGAAGATTTCTGATACAGACTTAGAAGTCACAAGATAAAGAATTGATCATTTTAGCCTCATCAAAATAAAAAATATGCTTTGTGGAAAAAAATCACCTGTATCTGTCAAGATAGCCTAGTTATGCTGCAGCAAGAAAAAAAGTCAAAATCTTGGTGGCACAAAACAGCAAAGGTTTATTTCTTGCCTACACTGCACGTCCTCCTGCAGCTTGGCCAGGGTCCCTGCTCCGTGCTATCTCTCTCGGCACCCTTACTTTGGGCTCCCCAGCTGAAGGCCTAGCCATCGCTGCTGATGCCGATTGCCACGGCAGGAGGAGAGAGAAAACACAAAGCACCGGTGATTCGAGCTTCAGCCCAGAAGTGACAAACACGCTTCTGTTCACGTGTAATTGGCCAAAGCACGTCACACAACTGCCCCTGGTCAAGAAGGCAGGAGATATAATACTGTCTCAGGGAGAGAAACTGGATATTCCTGTTCAGAAATACACAGAAGCAACAGGCTTAACCACTAGAAACAGCTTTAGACTTTCCTATTAGAGACAAAGAGCTAATTTCTCTGATAAGTAAAAAGCACCCACAAATCATCACGAAAATGACACTATCCAGTAGAAAAACAGGCAAAAGATGCAGAAACTTTACATAAAGAAGGAATTAAAAATGCTTTAACTCACACAGTAAGAAAACTGCAAATGAAAATTACATTGAGATACCATTTTCAGCCATCAAATTGGTGAGAGTGGGCAAACAAGCTCAGACACTGCTGATGGGCTATAAATTGGGAGTGGAGAGCAATTTGGCATGTGTTCTCCCACTCTTAGAAGTGGAGAGACTTCCTTGTTGGTCCAGTGACTAAGATTCCACGCTCCCAATACAGGGAGCCCAGGTTCGATCCCTGGTCAGGGAACTAGATCCCACATGTTCCAACTAAGTGTTCGCATGCCACAATTAAAGATCTCTCCTGGTGCAGTTGAATAAATAGATATTTTTTAAAAGAAGAAGAAAATACAGGAAATGCCTCCTGCGGATGTGCTCACACATAAAGGAAATGATATTTGTTCAAACTTCTTCACTGCATTGTCTGTAATAGCAAATGATTAGGGAAGAACTTACTGCCTTTTGATACAGAACTGATTAAATAATTTAAATTGCATAAATAATTTCCCACTATCCAAGGGAATACTATACATATATAAAAAGAATGAAAAGGGTTTTTTTTTCTGGTAATAATATGGAACAGTCTCTCAGATTTAATGTTAAATGAATAAAGGAAGCTGCTGAACAGTGTGTATTGTATGCCACTGTTTGTGTAAAAAAGAGAAAAATACATATTCATAGTTGTTTATATATGCTAGAAGTATCCTCCCCAAATACACTTAAAGTGGAAAATATTCATTGCCTCTGAGGAGAGAATTGAAATTCTCCTTCTGTACCTTTTATGTTGTGAAATAATATGGGACTATATCTTTAAATAATAATAAAATTAAAAAATAAAAGAGAGAGCTGACCTAGCTGTTTTAATCCTAAGTATATACCCTCAAAATATAAACAGACAGCCACACAAAAACTTGTACACAAATATTCATAATAGCCAAAAGATGGAAACTACCCAAATGTCTATCAGTTGATGAATGGATAAATAAAATATAGTAGCCAGACTTCAGCAATACGTGAACCGTGAACTTCCTGATGTTCAAGCTGGTTTTAGAAAAGGCAGAGGAACCAGAGATCAAATTGCCAACATCTGCTGGATCATGGAAAAAGCAAGAGAGTTCCAGAAAAACATCTGTTTCTGCTTTATTGACTATGCCAAAGCCTTTGACTGTGTGGATCACAATAAACTGTGGAAAATTCTGAAAGAGATGGGAATACCAGACCACCTGACCTGCCTCTTGAGAAATCTGTATGCAGGTCAGGAAGCAACAGTTAGAACTGGACATGGAACAACAGACTGGTTCCAAATAGGAAAAGGAGGACGTCAAGGCTGTATATTGTCACCCTGCTTATTTAACTTCTATGCAGAGTACATCATGAGAAACACTGGACTGGAAGAAACACAAGCTGGAATCAAGATTGCTGGGAGAAATATCAATAACCTCAGATATGTAGATGACAACACCCTTATGGCAGAAAGTGAAGAGGAACAAAAAAGCTTTTTGATGAAAGTGAAAGTGGAGAGTGAAAAAGTTGGCCTAAAGCTCAACATTCAGAAAATGAAGATCATGGCATCCAGTCCCATCACTTCATGAGAAATAGATGGAGAAACAGTGGAAACAGTGTCAGACTTTATTTTTTCGGTCTCCAAAATCACTGCAGATGGTGATTGCAGCCATGAAATTAAAAGACGCTTACTCTTTGGAAGGAAAGTTATGACCAACCTAGATAGTATATTCAAAAGCAGAGACATTACTTTGCCGACTAAGATCCGTCTAGTCAAGGCTATGGTTTTTCCTGTGGTCATATATGGATGTGAGAGTGGGACTGTGAAGAAGGCAGAGCGCTGAAGAATTGATGCTTTTGAACTGTGGTGTTGGAGAAGACTCTTGAAAATCCCTTGGACTGCAAGGAGATCCAACCAGTCCATTCTGAAGGAGATCAGCCCTGGGATTTCTTTGGAAGGAATGATACTAAAGCTGAAGCTCCAGTACTTTGGCCACCTCATGCGAAGAGTTGACTCATTGGAAAAGACTCTGACGCTGGGAGGGATTGGGGGCAGGAGGAGAAGGGGACGACAGAGGATGAGATGGCTGGATGGCATCACGGACTCGATGGACATGAGTCTGAGTGAACTCCGGGAGATGGTGATAGACAGGAAGGCCTGGCGTGCTGTGATTCATGGGGTCGCGAAGAGTCAGACATGACTGAGGGAGCGACTGAAATGAACTGAACTGAACTGAACTGAGTATATCCATACAATGGATTAATATTCAGCCAGAAAAATAAGTTAATTACTGATACATGCTACAATACAGATGAAACTGGAAAACATTATGCTGAGTAAAAGAAGCCAGACACAAAAAATACATATTGTATGATTGCACTTAAATGCAAATATTTAGAATTAGGCAAATCTATAGAAACAGAAAGTAGATTCTTGGTTGCCTGGGTCGGGGTCAGGTTTGAGGGAGAAATAGGTAGTTGACTGCTAATGGGCACCAGCTTTCTTTTTAGAATGATGAAAATATTCTAAAATTGATCATGGTAATGTTGCACAACTCTGTGAATATACCTAAAGACATTGAATTTCACACCTTAAATGGGTGAGTTGTGTGAGTTATATTTCACAAAAGTCAGTTTTTTGTTTTTTGAAGAAGAAAGGAGAGGTAAAAAATGGCCCAGAGGACAGTGTCTGAGGACACATCTCACTCTACTCCCGCCCACCCCCACCTGCCCCAGGATTCACATGCCCACTGAAATATTCCACTCATGCGTCTCACAAGAAACCCAACAGGGCAGCTGTCAGCCCAGGGTCCCCCAAATGCATGAGCTTTCAGGCAGGTGGCTTCTTTAGGAAGAGATCTGGGAACAATGTAGGGCTGGGGCCCAGGAAGAGTGGAATAGGGACGAGAAAGGCTGGCCCAAGCCGTCTTAATTGAGCTGGTTACTGCTGGGGACAATTGAGGCTCAGTCCTGCTGGAGACCCTGCAAACCAAGCAGAATGCATCAGTGCAGGGGAAGCGGAGTGGAATGGTTCCAATAGCAGAGAAACACCGGACAGAGAGCAATACAGGCCAGGTGCCGACTGACCACACCTGCCGTGACAACCAAAACACGGTAGTAACAGAATAGTGGGCTGAGAGCTGAAGATGAGAGTGGGCAGCCTGCCAGCCCCTCTGGAGCCTCCTTACTTCCAACTCAAAGAGCTGTCCCCTGCTACCTGATTCTCCAGCCTCGACTCAGTATACCACCACACCATTTCCACGAGCCAAACCCATCTTCAGATAACAGATACCTGCCGCCTTTGTGGATTCTCAGAAGCGTGTGCTCTAGGCCATTGAATGCACCAGATGTGTTTGTTTGTTGGTTCTTTTTAAATAGGAGGCATTCTGAGCTGAGTCTGGCGCTTGGGGAATCATCAGGCTGTGGGCTGCTGTTTAGGTCAATGGTGAGGAGTGATTGGAAAGCGAGACATCTGGCTGATGTAAACTGAGTGACAGCAGCACCTGGGGGGTTTAAGAGATGCCCTGAGTCCTGACGGTGCTGCTGCCTCAGAAGTAGGGGTTGTTCTCAGCACAACACTCATTCCAACGAGGAGGATGTTGTGGGCAGGGTGGCCCCAGCCCAGGGTATTATTGTTGTTTAGTCGCTAAGTTGTATCCGACTCTTTTGCAACCCCTTGGACTGTAGCCCACCAGGCTCCTTTATCCATGGGATTTCCCGGGCAAGAATCCTGGAGTGGGTTGCTGTTTCCTTTTCCAGGGGCTCTTCCCAACTTGGGATCAAACCCCCATCTCCTGCATTGGCAAGCAGATTCTTGGCCACTGGGCCACTGGGGAAGCTCCCCTGCCCAGGGTGAGGAGAAAGTAAAATGCCCGGGTCTCTCCCCAGAGAGCTGACACTCAGGTCTCCCTGAAGCCAGCCCCTTCTTGGTACGTGCCGCGTTGCATGGTACTTTCTAGGGCCGCAAAGGAAGCCTGGAAACCGGCTCCATCTGCCTTGCTGGAGTGGCCGGGATGGGGGTGAGAGCTGGAGAAGGGAGCCAGTTCTGTTCTTCATGCTGCAGCCGCAGGTGCCCACAGCAGTGTGCCCTGCAGCTGACAATATCGGGGTGGCTGCTTCCCACCAACTCCACGCTTGTGGAAGGAAAGAGCACCGTGAACCAAGAAGCAAGATCTTTATTAACCAAGACCAAAGACCCAAGCAGAAGGGACCTGACCAGGCCACCACCCCAGGGAGGAGCCCCTTCAGGAAAAAGCAGTTCCTCGGAGTGGTGCTCACATAAGCAAAACCCTGTGGACCCCCCAGGCCTGAGCCCAAAGAACTAATGCTGCCATCCTCAGCTCACTCTGTTTACCCACCAACCACTTCTCAGGGGCAAGCTGGCCCAAGGAGGACTGGGATCCCCTTACCTCCAAAACCTAGAACATCCTTCTCCCCACCTAGCTGATGTTCAGCATCTCTGAGGGGTGGGGCCTGCTTTTCTCTAAGTCCTCCAACAAGAAGTCTGATTCATTCCTCTTCTGGACTAGTGGTGAAGGTGATGTAAAGATGGGGGCAGAGGCTAGAGTGAGGGAGCTAGAAGCCAAGAACACCTGGGGCCCCTGGAAGCTGGAAGAGGCAGGAAGGATCCTCCCCTGGAACCTTTGGAGGGATCGTGGCTCTGCCAGCTCTGATTTTAGACCTCTGGACTCTATGACTGTGAGAGAATTTGTTTCCATTGTTTTAAGCCAGGCAGTATGTTGTCTTTGTTACAGCCATCCTAGGAAACTGTCACAGCCCCTTAAAAAAGAACCCCCCAAATAAAAAGTGTTCCTATCTGTGAGAACCACAAGATGGTGAGACAGGCATGCAGAGGAGTCAAAGCCTTGCTTCCCAAACCAGGGTTCAAAAACCCCTCAAAGTCCTGTGAGCGCATGGAGAACTTGGTCAAACAGCCAGCTCCCTGGAATGTGAACGCACTCAAAGAACCGCAGGAGAAAATCAAGTGATTTAACTGATAAGTAATTTAAAGCAAATGAGACGTGCTTTGTGGAACAGAATGCCTGATGTGCCTGAATTTTGTTTCAGATGAGAAAGGAGCTTAGAGCAAAGCTGGTGGTTATTTACAGGCTGTGCCCTAGACTCCCCTGTGATCACTACTGCCGTGGGGTGTCCCGACTCTTCTCGAGGGTAGAGGGGTTTCTCATAAGGAAAATCCACAGGGACGGGAGGTGATTCCTCAGACACCACACGAGGAGACTCAGCTCCTCATCTTAGAACAAAAAGGCTCTCAGGAGTGCCCTGAGGTGAGGACGGGCAATGGACAGGGCAAAACAATCGAGCGCTCATCTGACTTCTTGTCCTGATACCAAGCTCCCCAGCTGACCCCTTAACCTTCTGTATCTGATCATCTGGTCTGTGTCAAAGGGGCCTCAGACCCTAAGGGTGGCCTGAGGAAGCCCAAGGTGCCATCAGACCTCAGCAGGGAGACTTCTTTCCCGGAGGTTGTTGGGGGCGGGTCGGGGAGAGTAATGGGAGAAGGGGGAGACTGGGCTACAAGGGAAAGTGTTTTTCCGCAGGGTGGGTAGAGGGCACAAGACCCTCTAGGTTAGGAGAAGCAAGAGAAGGCCCTTCTCCACACAGGTGTCCCAAGTCTCTGCTGGGGTGCTATTCCTGAGACTCTGCTGGCTCTGAGCCCCACTCTCAGCACTGATCCCCCAAGACTCCCCCAGAGCTGATTCCCCAGGACGGAACCAAGGGCTGGCCACCAGACGGCGCCCCCTCCCTCTTCTCCTCCTGCCAGGCCTGGGCTTGGAGGGAGGCTGCTGGGAAGCTGGCACTGGGCTCTGGAGCTAATAAATGTTGACATTTGGAGGGTGGGAGCCGTGGGGGTGTTTTATTGGTGTTAATGTGATGCAAGCAGGATTCGCGACTCCCCAGTTGCTCCCGGAATAGAGTTAGTGAAGGAGGAATGGCGAGGCCCCTCTGCCTCCTGCCACTCAGCTTAGGATTTGATTAAAAGCACCTTCCTGGTGATAAAGACAGAATGGAAGAAGTGGCCTGCTGTCTCTGTGTCTGCCATGGGGGGGAAAGGAGGGCGAAGGGAGGAGGCCTCAGTCCTCTCTGACCTGCCTCCTTGCCTATCTTCCTGGGAGCACCCTAAACTTTTCTCTGCAGACCTGCCCCTCCCCAAGACCTGAGCTCTGGAAGCTTCTTCTGCCCCCAGGTCCCTCTCCACCTCTCACTCCTCTATCTTGTGAGCTCAGACCCTCCCTACTTCCCTGTCTGTCTGGCATAGGATCCTGTGATGGTTTGGAGCTGAGAACTGACCCTGGGGCAGGCAGGGACTAACCCCTAGGCACCATATGGTCCTGTCTCTCCTGATCCAAGGTTCCATCCTTGGTCCCAGAGGCCAGATGGCCCTCAGATCAAAACCAGGATGGAGAAGAAGGGTCTCAGGAGGCCTACCTGGCTTGCATTTCTCTGGCCCAACCACAAAGAGAGAACTGGGTGCCACATGGAGTCAAGGAGGAGCTGGGGGACAGCAAGGGGTCCATGAGGCCAACCAGCCCTCGGTGGTCACGGATAGCAGCTCCAGGACCATAAACAGGCCCTGTTTTCCTGCTGCTTGTAGGTGTGGCAAGCCTTTCCTTGCCGATCTCCTTGGTGTTTATGGACTTTTCAGCCAGGCCCTTTCTTTAGCCCCTCCTGCAGGGCCCCAGGCCACAGCCCATGCCCACTTCTTCCCACCCTGCTTCCTCCACCCCTGGCCTACCCCATGTCACTATCTTCATCCCAGCTGCATTCTCCCACCTGGGCCTGCAGGTGCCCAGCTTCCCTGTGGGCCACACAGCCCAGACACCTCTGAGCAACACCGCCTTCACCTCCACTCTGGGTCCTCCAGGAGGACCATCCCCATCCTTCCTGGAGGTCAGGCCTGGACCTGCTCCGTCCATGCCAGGAGGAGACCCCATAGAGGAGTGCCTGTGTGTGTGCAGGCGTGTGAATGCAAGCCAGAGGTGAGATGCGCGTAAGTACATGATGGCTTATGTAC
This sequence comes from Capra hircus, assembly GCF_001704415.2. Taxonomy (NCBI): domain Eukaryota; kingdom Metazoa; phylum Chordata; class Mammalia; order Artiodactyla; family Bovidae; genus Capra; species Capra hircus. The sequence goes on from NC_030822.1 coordinate 52,254,048, forward strand.
TTCAGTACTCTTATTCGGCCTCAACTTTCTCCATACTGGAGACTAATCCCCCAAAGAAGGTTCCAGAATCCAGCCATGCTCACCCCAGCCTCTGCCATGTCCACGACGGCTTCCAGGAAGTGAACAGTAACCATGGCCTGGCGCTGAGCTGTGGCTTTACATGAACGATTTTATTTAATCCTTGTAACAACCCCAATGGGAAAGGCACTATCACTATTCCCATTTTACAGATAAGGAAAACTGAGTAGTTCTGCCAAGGGACCAGAAAGCCGTCGGCCCGTGGGGCTGGCCCCAGCTCTGAGTCCACAGCTCATCGGCAAAGCCCTCTGCTGGGGGGCAGGCCGGCCCACACCTGGGTCAGTGAGCAGAGCATCAGAGATGGTCCTCTGGGTAGTCCTCCCCCATCACCCCATGAAATGCCCCCAAGTATGTCATCTTCAGGCCCCTTCCCTCTGCTCTTGGAGAGAGTCCCACCTGCTGGGCACCAGTGCCCTAATGCTACACCTGGTAGGCACCATGCACCACACCACAGCCACTCAGGGAACTTTAAAATATTTTTTTAATGCTTTTATTATGGAACATTTCAGAAGCTGGTATTAAAAAAAAAAAAAACACCCATGTACCATTACCCAGCTTCAAAATTTATGAAAATTTTATTCATCTTATTTCTTTCCCCCCGCACACATTTTGCTTTCTGAAGTATTTTAAAGCAAATCTCAGACATCATCTCATTTCACCTGTAAATACTTCCATATGTATCTCTAACAGATAAGGACTTTGCTTCCTTTAACCTAATTGCAATACCATTAACACACTTAACAAAATTAGCCATGGTTCTTTAATAATATCAAGCATTCTGTCTATGTGCAAATTTCCCCAGTTGCCTCAACAATTATTTTCTACAGTTGATTTGTTCAAATCTTGATGCAAACAAGGCTTGCCTGTGGTACTTGGTTGAGGTATCTTTGGCATTAACATCCTCCACCATCATCTTTGGGCAGGTTTTCTGTGCTATGGAAGGGCCCACGTTCTAACTGGCTGAGCCCATCCCCACAGTGTGTTTAACATCTGTTTCAATACCTGAGAGTGTTTCAAAACTGTAACATAGGTCACATCACTCTCCTGCTTAAAACTCCTCTGTGGTTTCCCATCACCCTAAAAGAAAGTCCATATCCGCTTCTGGACCCACAGGGACCTGCCTATGAATGACTCCTGATTCCCTCTCAGACTTCACTTCCCTTCTCCCTGCCCCTCCTACACAGGCTAATCTTCCTTGCTTGTGGCCCCTCTGTTTTCGTGTCCACTACACTTCTCAGAATCTGTAGTCAGGGACTTTCTGGGTGGTCTAGTGGTTAAGAATCTGCTTGCCAGTACAGGGGATGCAGGTTCAATCCCTGATCAGGGAATAAGATCCCAATAATCAGGGCAACTAAGCTCGGGCACCACAACTAGAGAGTCACCTGCTGCAATGAGGACTCAGTGCAGCCAAAATTGAAAACAAACAAAAGGACAAAACTTAAAAAAAAAGTCTGCAGTTGCTTTTGCTGTTTGTTTCCTTGCGTTTTAACAGCCTTCTCCCTCCTCCACTACCCAGAATACAGGCTTTCTGAAGGCACAACTGCATCTCACTGGTATCTCGAACCGGACTTGGAACAGAGTAGGTGCTCAAGTATTTGATGATTGAGAGAATAAATGGAAGTAGGGCAGAAAGAAAGCAGAGGTTTGTCTTTCAGAAGGTTTACAGTCTGGTTGGAGAGGCAGCAATTCAAGAATGCAAGACCTTTTAATCAATCAATCAGTCAAAATCCATTAAGCACCAGCTAATAACTCCACCCTTTTTCAGGCATGGAGGGAATATCTTAGGTGTTAACAGATCTTGGTTAAAGGATAACTGGGTGCACTTTCTAAGTTAGAGTGGAAATATACAAGGCTTAATGCGGGAGGGAGTCCTGAGCTGAGCCTCCATCAGAAAACCCCCTGAGCTTTCCTTGGTGTAGCAGGTTCCCAAAGGATGTCTGGGAGGTAGTGCCAGTGTTATGATTCTCCTCTTTTGAGGGATAAGGAATTTGAGACTCAACTATTTGCCCAGGCCCTATGGGTAGCTGGGCTTCCCTGGCGGCTCAGACAGCAAAGAATCTGCCTTCAATGCAGGAGACCCAGGTTTGATCCCTGGGTCAGGAAGATCCCATGGAAAAGGGAATGCCAACCCACTCCAGTATTCTTGCCTAGAGAATTCCACGGACAGAGGCATAGTCCATGGGATGCCAAAGAGTCAGACATGACTGAGCGACTAACACTTTCGTTTGCGGGTATATATATAGTATATATATACTATATATATAGTATATATATAGTAGGGGACAGAACCAGGACTGCAGGTAGTCCTCCCCTCCCTGCTGGGCAGGCAGGCACAGTGAGGAGGAAAGTAGAAGGGAAGGAGGCGGCAGGGAGGGCAAAGGCCAGGAGGACAGAAGAAGCAGAGGCCAGGGAGGGCGACTTGAAGGCCAGAAGTGTAGACCTCAAGCGGGAGAGACTCTCCATCAGTCCTGCCCCATTGGGCGGGGGCATCTCAGCCCTGGCTCAGGGACCAGAGCCTCCGCGAGCAGGAGTGAGTGCTCCGTGTGCCTGACTCTGGGCTGGGCTGCAGCCTCCAGAAGCCTCACTCCCTGAACCTCAGACTCACTGCTTTACGGTGTAATTTTTAATTTAGACAAAAGACTTCACTTGGCCTTTTATGGGTCCAGGCAGACATGCTTTTACTGTTTTGATCTCTACTGTTTTACTAAGTAATCCTTTAGTGGTTTTTTCCTGGTCTTATTTACTTTACTTTTTTTTTTTTCTCTTTTGCTTTTAAATACAAATAGAGAGGCAGCAGCAGCATCAAGGTGAGGCCAAGAGGAAGCTAATAAGACCTGGGGCCCCAAACCATGAGCCTTGCCCCCCAAAGAAATCCCCAGGAAAGACTGATTTTAAAATGGCCCGGTTGAGCAGCATGGAGATTCTCAGGGTACATTACCCTTGCAGAAGATGAGATAACCACCCTTCATGGCAACAGGGTATTTTAACATTTCTGGGGAAATAAGTGACATTTTTTTTTTTAATATATATATATTTTTTTTATGTTTTTATTTTTGGCTGTGCTGGGCTTTTGTTGCTTTCTGAGGGCTTTCTCTAGTTGTGGTGAGTGGACTGCTCACTGCAACGGTTTCTCCTGTCCCAGAGCGCTGCTCTAGAGCACACAGGCTTCAGTATTTGTGGTCCACAGGTTTAGTTACCCTATGTCACATGGGATCTTCCAAGACTAGGGATCAAACTTATGTCCCCTGTCCTGGCAAGTAGATTCTTAACCACTGGACCACCAGGGAAATCCATAAGTGACGCAGATGGATCCGTTCTGACATGAAGACACACTGGATGTGGACTTTAAAGCAGCCATCAAACTTAGCTTGCTCCTATTGCCATGTCACATGCAAAGTAGACTGTTCACCCCTTCCTCAAACACCACCGCAGGAATGAGGTAAGAGGCAAGGAGCCCTACAACAAGCATTCATGGGTAATAAGTAACAGACCTGCTACATTTTGGTGTAGCTGCGTGTCTACCTGTTCAAACCTGAGGAGCTAAAATGTCCTTCCATTCTAACTTTCTGGGTTTTGCTTATTTAGACACATGGGTACCCTTTAAAAACATAGTGTTGTCTGTGTTTTGGAAACCACATAAAGTGCTTCAGGCCATCTCCTCTTCTGTTTGTTCCATTTCTTCCCTTTGAGTTGCCTGAGAGATCTTCCCAAGTTGCTAAACTCAGATGCAGGCCATTACATCTGGCTGCTCACTGGCGACGCATCTCACACAACACCACCTGTTAAGTACCCATCCCCAGTGAGGGACACCATGCAGGCTCAAATCTGACCATCAAGACTGGCACTGCCTCTCGCACGTCCCCCTGGGGGCAAGACTGAAGTTGTACACACAACCCTGAGTGCAGTGAGAGTGCAGACCCTCAGGACTACTAACAGGGACTGGGGGCTTCTTTCCTACTCCCTCACTAGCATTTGATATGATTCCAATTTTCTCATTATTGCCAGCAGAAGAGGGTAGGTAAAAGGGTTCCTTAGTTTGTGTTAAAGAGATTAAGCAATTTTTCATACAGTTGTTAGCTCTTCAAAGGGCCACTTCTATGAGTGGCTTATTTATAGCCTCTTTCTTTCTTTCTTTCTTTTTTTTTTCTATTAGATCCTTGTGTTTTTCTTATGGGTCTGTAGCATAAGCTGCATACTAAACCTTTGTCAGTTTTCAACTTCTAAAAATATCTATTCCCACTCTGTTACCTCTCTGTTAACTTTGTTTATACTGTTTTTTAAAAAACAGAAATCTTGAACGTTGATGGGATAAAATCCATTTTTTTTGTACCTTGGGCTCTTTAAAATCTTTTCCAAAACTGCTGACTTTGAAGTTCATATTTATTTTTAACAAGTTTTTGTCTGTTTGTGGTTATACTTTTACTTTTTACATTTAGGTCTTTCTTCATTTAGATTTTTTAAATATAGTGTTCAGTAGGTATCTAACTTTATTTCCAAAAACGGAGCCACTTTTCACCAATCCTCGTTGCTAAATAATTCATCATTCTCACTAATTTGTCATGTTACCTCTATCACATGCTGGGTTGCCTTGTAGTTTTGTTTATTTAGATTTGTTTTTGCTTATTTAATTTGTTTATATATGTCTAGGTTTGTTCCTTGTGCCTTACTCTCTTCCTTTGGTTTATTTGTCTGTTCCTGTGCCAATAACACACTGTTTGTGTTATTTTGCTTTTATTGTAATCAGTTTGATTGTCAGCAGAACAAATGTTGCTCTTTGTTGCTTCTTTCTTAATTGGATTAATTATTTGTGGGGCTCAATTCTTCCATAGAATTTTACAATCAATTTGTTTAATTTTCCAAAACTCCTGCTGGAATTTAATTGAATGTAGAAGTTGATTTGGGGCTAATAGACATCTTCAGGAGAAGGCAATGGCACCCCACTCTAGTACTTTTGCCTGGAAAATCCCATGGACGGAGGAGCCTGGAAGGCTGCAGTCCATGGGGTTGCTAAGAGTCAGACACGACTGAGCAACTTCACTTTCACTTTTCACTTTCATGCATTGGGAAAGGAAATGGCAACCCACTCCAGTGTTCTTGCCTGGAGAGTCCCAGGGACGGGGGAGCCTGATGGGCTGCCGTCTATGGGGTCGCACAGAGTCAGACACGACTGAAGCGACTTAGCAGCAGACATTTTCCCAAGATTAAGGCATTCCAAACACAGATATAGTGTTTCTTTTTATTTGGGACTTTTGTTTAATGGTTTTTAAAAGTTCAGTGTTTTCCCCCCTTGTGGTCTTGTGCCTTTGTTGTTAATCCCCAAGGCCTTTGTGCTTTTCATTGCTATTATCAGAGACTGATCTACTGTCATCTCCAGCATCCTGGGAAGGGCTAGAAATGTGACCATGTGATTATAAAATTGCAGACACAGTATTTCAGCCACAATTGGTAAAGCCTGTGGTCTTTTTCCCTTCCAACCTCCCCTCTGCTACATCTCCCTTACTGTTGAGCAGTTTGGGCGTGATCGCAGGTATTTGAGGGGGAGGGTCCAGCTAAAGGGAATTTGAGCTGAAGCTACATCTAATTTGAGATTTGTTCACATGGTCACAATCACTTCCATGTATGGTTAAGTCATTGCTAGGGGTCCTAGTGTCAGAATAGCTTCCAAGAATTCATGGAATTCCTTCTCCCCCTGTCCTGACTAATCAGACATCTGGATATAAAGGTGACTAGATGTATGAAAGCCAAGTGGATAATTAAATTTTAAAATAACATGTTGCTTTTGTGACCTCCATTGTGCTGTTCAATTTTTTTAGTTATAATTAGTTGTGATTTCTTATTCTAAATAAACATTTATTTTATACCTAATTTTCAACCTGTAATTTTGTTTTATTTTTCTTAAACAGGGCTCCTCAAATTGCATAAACTTCTGCCCTCAAAACAGTATTTGTCCTCTAAGTATTGTCAATGGTATTGATGCTTACTATATTCAAATGTCTGTGTTGATCTAGAATCCAACAGCTTTGCTAAACTCTTCTATTAGTTCTAAAAATTTGTCTGCTGACTCCTTTGAGTTTTCTCATTAAATTATCATTTTATCTGCTAATAGTAACTTGTATCTTTGTTTCCAGTACTTAAAATTTTTAAATTTATTTTTCTTATCTTATTACATTGGGCAAGACCTTCAGTATTCTGTTGAAGAGTTTGACTTCAATAGTGGACACTACTAGAAACATATCAAAAGCTTCTTTCAGTATGATGTTTGCCAAAGGCTTTGGTTATCTAGTCTTTTCAAATTAGAAAAGCTCCTATTTTCCTAAGAGTTTTATAAAAATTAGTTTTTAATGAAATAAAATTTGATTGGAACACAGCCATGTCCATTCATTTACATACTGTCTATGGTTGCTTTTACACAGGACATGACTGAAGTGACTTAGCAGCAGCAGCAGCAGCACAGAGTTAAGTAATTGAAATAGATACTGTCTAGCTCAGAAAGCCTAAAATATGTATTGTCTCACCCTTTGTAAGAAAGTTTGCCAACATCTGCTTTATAATGATAAATTATATTGAGAGACTTTCTAATGAACTATGTTTTTATATTACTGGGATAAAATTTTCCCATTCAAAGTACTTTAATTCTTCACAGTAAAGCACGGTAATCTTAGATGTGTCACTTACTGAATTTTTACATACTTATACATCCATTTAAATACCATTCAGACCAAGATATTGAATATTTCCACACTGTTGACTCTTGAATTCCCTGAACTGGTCTATATTGCCAGCCTCTCACCCCTAAGGTAATGACTCTTCTGAACTCTGTCCATAGATTCATTTTGCCTGTCTTGAAATTCTCAGAAATGGAATCATATAGTAGATAGTCTTATACGTCTGGCTTTTCACTCAAAAATGTGGATTGCTGTGTATAGCAGTAGATAGATTTTTAAAATATTATTTGTGTATTAGTTGCCTAGTTGTGCCAACTCTTTACAACCCCATGGACTGTAGCCTGCCAGGCTCCTCTGTCTATGGAATTCTCCAGGCAAGAATACTGGAGTGGGTTGCCATTTCTTCCTCCAGGGGATCTTCCTGACCCAGGCATCAAACCCAGGTCTCCTGCATTGCAGGAAGATTCTTTACCTTCTGAGCTACCAGGGAAGCCCACAAAATATTATTTAATATTCTATTATTTGAATAAGATGCATTGATTTTTAACACAGTATTAGATTTCACTGTTTTATTGAAGTTTTTTTTTTATATACACATATATATTCTTAAAGAAAAGTGACCTAAAGTTTTCTCTTTTTTTCTTAAATTTTTAATTTTGGCAGTGCTATATGGCTTGCAAAGATCTCAGCTACCCAGCCAGGGGTTGAACGTGGGCCATGGCAGTGAGAGTGCAAAGTCCTAACCACTAGAACACTAGGGAACTCCCTAAAGTTTCCTCTTCTTACGTAGTTGTTTTTTTGTATGTGTGTGTCAAGTCCATACGAAGTTATATCAAGTTCATGAAATGATCTGGACAGTTTTCCCTTTTTTGTTTTTGCAACAATTTGTGTTGGCTGCTAATTACTTATTGCTTGAAATTTTAGTAGAATTTACCTAGGAATACTTATAAAATACCCTGGGACTTTTGGGGTAGCAAGGAGATTTTTAAATAATTACCATGTTAATTTGTCATTTTGCTGTTAGTCTTCAAGTATTATATTTTCAATTTCAACATGATATATTTTCCAAAAATATGTACATTTCATCAAGGGTTTCAAATGTATATTATTGTATGTATGTATATAGCTGTTCTAATGGTTTATATTTTAAAATCTTGATTCTATCTCCTGCTTAATTCTGCAGTGTGGTTATTTGAAAAACTTTTATTTCTTGATGTTTATTTGATTAGTCTCTTTAAAAATGTTTACTTGAGGGAGAACAAGATGGCGGAGAAGTCGGTGAGCATGGAGTACATCTCTCTCCACGGATACATCAGGAATACACTTTCAGACACAGAAGTGCATGCAGAACACCAGCTGAGAGTGGACAGGGGTACCCAACCAGAGGAAAAGAAAATACAGAACCATTCAAAACTCAGTAGGATGAAGGAACTAGGGAAGAAACAGGAGAGTTAGTAGGACAGAACCTGCCCTCCATAAGTGGGGGAACTGAAGCAAGGGTCTGATCTTCACATCGGGGCAATTGTCTGAGCCAGAAGAGAAACATATTTAAGGCTGAGAAGGAAACAGCTGCTCTGTGGCAGCCTAAATGGAATGAGAATCAGACAGTCCTTGCCACAGCCATACATACCCTGTGCAGGTACATGGGTCCCCTGGAAGGCGCAGTGGTTGGGAGCTGGAGTTCAGGGATTGTGGAGCGATCCCAGGGCGAGGGCTGCAGCTGACTGCGGAGAGACGGATGGAGAGGAGGTGAGGAAGGAGATTGTAGTGGGAAGTGCCTGTGGAAGCCCAGCAGCCATGGAAGCAAGGCAATACTGCTGAGTCCCACATAGGGGATGGGGCCGTCACCACAGCCTCTCTCCCCCAACACACCAGCATCAGCAGCTGAACAATAGAGAAGCTGGCCCATCAAACCCCCGACACACTGAACTACAGAGCAGGACCCTACCCAGGGTGCTCCTTTAAGTGCCTGACACACTGATCCACAGAGTAGGATCCCAGCCAGGGGGAGTCCCTCTTGTGCCTGACACACTGAACCACAGAGAAGGACCCCAGGCAAAGGAGCCCTCTAAGTGCCTGCATGGGCGGAGCTATGGAGAAATACTGGCCAAAGAGGCCTTCTGATGGCCAGCTACAAGAGGCTAGAAAAAAACACTCTGATGGGGCCATAACTGGGGGCAGTCTGTGTCCCTGCACACTTGGCGCCATCAGGGTCCCCACAAGCTAAGCAGCTACACCACCTTCACGCTCAGCTCTTATTGGGGCAGAGCTGCCACAAGCAAAAAAGTCTTGCGTCTATGCACACAGAGTCACTTCGGTAGTGTCCAGCTCTTTTTGACCCTGTAGACTGTGGCCTGCCGTGCTTCTCTGTCAGGGAGGGGGGTTCTCCAGGCAAGAATACTGGAGCATATTGGCCAACACTGGTTGCCATACCCTTCTAGAGAGCTGTATTTCCTGCTGCCCTAGCTGCCAATCCCCCTGAGTACCTGGTGCTGCCAGAAACCCTGCGACCCAAGAAACTACACTACCTCCACCCCTGGCCCTCACAGGGGCAACCCCAAGTCCTCCAGGGCAGCCTCAGGAGCAAACCCCAGTGAACGACCCACATGCAGAGGTGGAAATAAAACCATAATCAAAACCCAGGGGCAGTATGGTTAAGGAAAAAGACCCAAAACCTTCCCACCAGCTGTACAAGCTGCAGATTAAACTACGCAATCAACTAGGCAGACTCTGTGTCTATGGAATATTTAAAAGGTCATTGAGAGCTCCACGAAAGAAAACATGCTAATCCTGATAGCTGTGGACACTGGAGACAAGAACACATAGGGGTAGGACCAGATTAGAGTCTGAGCTGCCCCCACAGCAGGTCCAGAGATCAGCACAGTGTTGGAGGGCATCCTAGGGAGGTGAGGTGGACTGTGACTCCCAGTGAGGGAAAGACTCTGACAACAGTGACTCAAGAAAAACATTTATTATTCTTATGTTTTCACTTGTTCTGTAGATTCTTTTGGATTTTTTTTCTTTCTCTTTTCTTTTTTCCCCCTCTGTTGTAGTTGTTGATTTTATTGACACTATGAAAGCTAGTTAAGATTCTGAGCTTTTTTTTTTCCCTCAGTCGCTTTTTTTTATTGTTGTTATAAACCTCTGCCTCTATGTTGGGCTTTTGCAGTTCTGTGGAGTTTTCCTTTTTTTTTCTTTTCTCTTTTTTAAATTTCAATTATTAATTTTTAAAACCTATTATTATTTTTTCTACATTTATTCCTTTGTTTGCTTTTCCTACTGTTCTTTTCCCCTTGCAGTTAATCTTTAATGTATATAAATCTTCATCTACCTCTGTTTAACTTTGCATATCTATTCTTTCTTTCTTTTCTTTCCTTTCCTCCCAACATATTTGTTAATTTTATTTTCATTGCTTTATCCCCAATTGGCACCTTCGTTTAGTTTTGTTTTCCAGTTTGTGCTTTAGTTACTTTTGTTCTGGTAGATATAATTTTTGGTTTCCTTTGTTGGCCAGGTCAATCTACTGTACTTTATTTCTGTTGGACTGTTTTGATTTTGCTTATTATGGGCGTATGTGTATATGTGTATATTCAGTCACACTTTTTATTGTTGCTATAAACCTCTGCCTCTACATTGGGCTTTTGCTGTTCTGTGGAGTTTTCCTTCCACTCCCTGCTCCCGCCCTTTTCCTTTCTTCTTCTTTTTATTTTCCTTTTTATAATTTTAGTTTTTAATTTTTTTAACCAATCACATTTTTTATACATTTATTCCTTGCAGTCAATCTTTAATGTATATAAATCTTCTTCTACCTCTGTTTAACTTTGCATATTTATTCTTTCTTTCTTTTCTTTCTCAACATATTTGTTAGTTTTGTTTTCATTGCTTTATTCCCCACTTGGCACCTTGCTTAATTCTGTTTTCTAGTTTGTGCTTTAGTTAGTTTTGTTTTTAACTGGTAGATATAATTTTTTATTTACTTTGTTTGCTGAGTCAGTCTACTGTACTTTATTTTTGTTGGGCTGTTTTCACCTTGCTCGTGGATGTATGTGTATATGGGTACATACCATGATTTTAATTATTATTTGCCTGATTTTGTAACTGCCATTTGTCTGGGGTTCATCTTTGGTTTCCCGTTTCTGGATATTTGTTTTAATCTCACTTAATGCAATAACAAACCACTTGTGGAGTCTTCATTCCTGACCAGAGATCAAGCCCTGAGCCTTTGGAGTGGGAGCCTGACTCCAAGACCCTAAACTACCAGAGACTAACCCTAGGGAGGATCAAATGGTGAGAACTCACGCAAAGGAAACCACTTGGATACAAGACCCGGCATCACCCAACCACCAGTAGCACCCTGTGCAGGATGCCTCATCTAAACAACAAACAAAACAAAAATACAAACCCAATCATCAGCAGACAGGATTACCACCTCACTCAGCTTTGGCCATCAGAGGAAAAACAAACAAACAAAAACTCAGCACAAATCTCACCCTATAGGAAGCTTAAACAAACCACTGGACCAACCTTAGGAGGACCAACCTTAGAAACTGAAAGGAAGAAAGAATTCAACCTTGAAAGCTGGGAAAAGGACACCTCAAACAATAAATTTTAAAAAAAGAGAGAAAGAAAGAAAGAAAAGGCAGAGAAATACTACACAAATGAAGGAACAAACTAGAAACACAGAAGTTCAAATAAATGAAGAGGAAATAGGCAAACTACCTGAAAAAGAATTCAGAATAATGATAGCAAAGATGATCAAAAACCTTGAAAACAAAATGGAGAAAATGCAAGAATCTATTAACAATGACCTAGAAGAATTAAAGAATAAACATGCAGAGACAAACAACACAATTACTGAAATTAAAAATACTCCGGAAGGAATCAATAGCAGAATATCTGAAGCAGAAGAACAAATAAGTGAGCTGGAAGATAAAATGGTGGCAATAACTTCTGAGGAGCAGAATAAAGTAAAAAGAATGAAAAGAACTGAGGATAGTCTCAGAGACCTCTGGGGCAATATCAAACACACCAACATTTGAATTATAGGGGTCCCAGAAGAAGAAGAGAAAAAGAAAAAGTATGAGAAAAATTTTGAAGAGATTATAGCTGAAAATTTCCCCAACATGGAAAAGGCAATAGTCAATCAACTCTAAGAGGCACAAAGAGTCCCATACAAGATAAACCCAAGGAAAAACATGCCAAGACACATACTAATCAAACTAACAAAGACTAAACACAAAGAAAGAATATTAAAAGCAGCAGGGGAGAAGCAATAAGTAACATACAAGGGAATTCCCATATGCTTAACAGCTGATCTTTCAGCAGAAACTTTGCAGGCCAGAAGGGAATGGCAGGATATATTTACAGTATTCAAAGGGAAAATTTTACAGCCAAGATTATGGAAACCCAGCAAGGATCTCATCCAAAATTGATGGAGAAATAAAAAGATTTTTAGACAAGCAAAAGTTAAAAGAATTCAGTACCACCAAACCAGCTTTACAGCAAATGTTAAAGGGACTTAAATAGTCAAGAAATACAAGAGAAGAATAAAGATCTACAAAATCAACCCCAAACAATTTAGAAAATTGCAATAAGAACATAAATATCAATACTTACTTTAGATGTAAATGGATTAAATGCTCCAACCAAAAGACCCAGACTGGCTGAATGGATACAAAAACAAGAGCCATATATATGCTGTCTACAAGAAACCCACTTCAGACCTCAAGACACTTATAGACTGAAAGTAAGAGGACTGAAAAATATATTCTGTGCAAATGCAAGCAAAAGAAAGCTGGAGTAGCAATCCTCATATCAGACAAAATAGACCTCAAAATAAAGAATATTACAAGAGATAAGGAAGGACACTACATAACGATCAAGGGATCAATCCAAAAGGAAGCCATAACAATTATAAATATCTATGCACCCAACACAGGAGCACCTCAATAAATAAGACAAACACTAACAGACATAAAAGGAGAATTTTTGACAGTAACACAAAAATAGTAGGAGACTTTAGCACCCCACTCACACCAATGGACAGATTATCAAAACAGAAAAGTAATAAGGAAACACAAGTCTTAAATGATACATTAGATGAGATGCAGCTGTTTGATATCTTCAGGACATTCCATCGAAATGCAGAAGAATACAGCTTCTTCTCAAGTTCACATGGAACATTCTCCAGGATAGACCACATCTTGGGTCACAAATCAAACCTCAGTAAATTTAAGAAAGCTGAAATCATATCAAGCTTCTTCTCCAACCACAACACTACGAGACTAGATATCAATTACAACAAAAAAACTATAAGAAACACAAACACATGGAGATTAAACAACACGTTTCTTAATAAACAGGCTACTGAAGAAATCAAAAGGGAAATAAAAAAATTTCTAGAAACAAATGACAATGAAAACACGACAACTCAAAACCTATGGGATGCAGCAAAAGCAGTTCTAAGAGGGCAGTTTATAGCAAGTCAATCCCACCTCAAGAAACAAGAAAAACATCGAATAGACAGCCTAACTTCATACCTAAAACAACTGGGAAAAGAAGAACAAAAACATCCGAAAATTAGTAGAAGGAAAGAAATCATAAAGATCTGAGCAGAAATAAATAAAAAAGAAATGAAAGAAACAATAGTAATGATTAATAAAACTAAAAGCCAGTTATTTGAGAAGACAGACAAAATTGACAAGCCTTAGCCAGACTCATCAAGAAAAAAAAAGAGAGAGAGAGACAAGAATCAAATCAACAAAATTAGAAATGAAAAAGGAGAGGTTACAACAGACAATGCAGAAATACAAAGGATTATAAGAGACTATTATGAACAACCATATGGCAATAAAATGGGTAACCTGGAAGAAATGGACAGATTCTTAGAAAAGTTCAATCCTCCAAGACTGAACCAGAAAGAAGTAGAAATTATGAACAACCCAATTACAAGCACTGAAATTGAAGTGATCAAAAATCTCCCAAAAAACAAAAGCCTGGAACCAGAAGTCTTCACAGAAGAATTCTATCAAACATTTAGAGAAGAGCTAATGCCTATCTTTCTAAAGCTCTTTCAAAAAAATTTCAGAGAAAGGAGCACTTCCAAACTCTTTCTATGAGGCCACCATCATCCTGATACCAAAATCAAACAAAGACAACACACAGAAAAGGAAACTATAGGCCAATATCACTGATGAACTAGATGCAAAAATCCTCAACAAAATTTTAGCAAACAGAATTCAGCAACACATCAAAAAGCTCATACACCATGATCAAGTTGGGTTTACTCCAGGAATGCAAGGATTCTTCGATATATGCAAATCAATCAATGTGATACACCATATTAATAAATTGAAAGATAAAAACCATATGATAATCTCAGTAGAGGCAGAAAAAGCCTTTGACAAAATTCAGCACCCATTTATGATTAATACTCTTCAAAAAATGGGCATAGAAGGAACCTACCTCAATATAGTAAAGGCTATATATGATAAGCCTACAGCAAACATTATTCTCAATGGTGAAAAACTGAAAGCATTCCCCCTAATATCAGGAACGAGACAAGGGTGTCCACAATCCCCACTATTATTCCACATAGTTCGGAAGTCCTAACTACAGCAATCAGAGAAGAAAAAGAAATAAAAGGAATCCAGATCAGAAAAGAAGTAAAGCTCTCACTGTTTGCAGATGACATGATACTATACATAGAAAACCCTAAAGATAGTATCAGAAAATTACTAGAGCTAATCAGTGAAGTTAGCAAAGTTGTAGGATACAAAGTCAATGCACAGAAACCACTTGCATTTCTATATACTAACAATGAAAAATCAGAAAGAGAAATCAAGGAATCAATCCCATTCACCATTACAACAAAAAGAATTAAATATCTAGGACTAAACTTACCTAAGGAGACAATAGGACTGTGCATAGAAAATTATAAGATGCTGATGAAAGAAATCAAAGATGACATAAACAGATGGAGAGATAGTCCATGTTCCTGAGTAGAAAGAATCAATATTGTGAAAATGACTATACTACCAAATGCAATCTACAGATCCAGTGTGATCCCTATCAAACTACCCATGACATTTTTCACAGAACTAGAACAAAAAATTTCACAATTCACATGGAAACACAGAAGACCCCAATAACAAAAGCAGTCTTGAGAAAGAAGAATGGAGCTGGAGGAATCAACCTTCCTGACTTCAGATTATACTACAAAGCTACAGTCATCAAGGCAATATGGGACTGGCACAGAAACAGAAATATAGACCAATGGAATAAGATAGAAAGCCCAGAAATAAACCCATGCACTTATGGGTACCTTATTTTTGACAAAGGAGGCAAGAATATACAATGGGGCAAAGACAGTCTCTTCAATAAATGGTGCTGGGAAAACTGGACAGCTACATGTTAAAGAATGAAATTAGAATACTTTCTAACATCATACACAAAGATAAACTCAAAATGGATTAAAGAGCTAAATGTAAGACGCAAAACTATAAAACCCTTAGAGGAAAACATAGAACACTCGAGGACATAAATCAAGGCAAGATCTTCCATGACTCACCCCCTAGAGTAATGGAAATAAAAACAAAAGTAAACAAGTGGGACCTGATTAAACTTAATAGCTTTTGCACAGCAACAGAAACTATAAGCAAGGTGAAAAGACAACTCTCAGAATGGGAGAAAATAATAGCAAATGAAACAACTGACAAAGGATTAATTTCCAAAATATACAAGCAGCTCATACAACTCAATGCCAGAAAAACAAACAACCCAATCAAAGAGTAGGAAAAAGACTTAAACAGACATTTCTCCAAAGAAGACATACAGATGGCTAACAAACACATGAAAAGATGCTCAATAGCACTCATTATTAGAGAAATGAAAATCAAAACTGCAATGAGATCTCACCTCACACTGGTCAGAATGACCATCATGAAAAAGTCTACAAACAATAAATGGAGGAGAGGCTGTGGAGAAAAGAGAACACTCGTGCACTGTTGGTGAGAATGTAAATTGATACAGCCACTATGGAAGATGGTATGGAGATTCCTTAAAAAAACTAGGAATAAAATCACCATATGGCCCAGTAATCCCACTCTTAGGCATATACCCTGAGGAAACCAGGGTTGAAAAAGGCACATGTATCCCATTGTTCATTGCAGCAGCATTTACAATAGCTAGAACATGGAAGCAACCTAGATGTCCATCAACAGATGAAAGGATAAAGAAGTTGTGGTACATATACACAATGGAATATTACTCAGCCGTAAAAAGGAACACATTTGAGTCAGTTCTGATGAGGTGGGTGAACCTAGAACCTATAATACAGAGTGAAGTGAGTCAGAAAGAGTAAGATAAATATCATATTCTAATGCATATATACAGAATCTAGAAAAATGGTACTGAAGAATTTACTTACAGGGCAGCAGTGGAGAAACAGACATAGAGAATAGACTTATGGACATGGGGAGAGGGGAGGAGAAGGTGGGATGTATGGAAAGAGTAACATGGCAACTTACATCACCATATATATAATAGGTAGCCAATGGGAATTTGCTGTCTGGCTCAGGAAACTCAAACAGGGGCTCTGTATCCACCTAGAGAGGTGGGATGGGGCAGGAGATGGGAGGGAGGTTCAAAAGGCAGGGGATATATGTATGTCTATGGCTGATTCATGTTAAGGTTTGACAGAAAACAACAAAATTCTGTAAAGCAAATAATAGTGTTTATGAGTCTTTTCAAAGAAATTTGGGGGGCTTTTTTAAAGTCATATGCATTGCATTTACTACTCTTGCTATTGTTCTTAATTTCATTGATTTCTCCTCTAATCTTTATCATTTCCTTCTTGTTTATTTGGATTTTCTCTACTGTTTTTGTTCCCTCTAGATCTGAATACATAGTTCATTTGCTTTCAGTCTTGTTTTATGATGGATGTGTTTAAAGCTATAAATTTTCCTCTTGGCACTACTTTATTTATAGTACATAAATTTTGACATGCAGAGCTTTCCTTGATATTCAATTCTAAGTAATTCATAATTTTCCTTAATATTTTCTCTTTAGTCTAAGGGTTATTGGTAGTATGTTTTTATTTTTCAGACATGTAAGATATCTTGGTTACTCTTTTGGTCTCTTCCCACCTGTTGTCTCTCCTGACTCTCATCATGTTGACATTATCTGGATTTTAGTTCCAGATTTAATATCTATTCATCATTTATTCAAGCAACAATAAAACAATAAATTCTTTTTCAACCTTATTTTTCTTATATAAGGAAGATTCACTTTCTTTTGTTATTGCTGAAATATATTCTGTATGCATCTTTATGCCTAAGGATATCTTTGTTTTGCCTTCACAGTTAAATAAATATTTAGCTGTATATAAAATTCAACAATTTCTAGATATAATTTGATTGTCACCCCATTGTCACTCTGATTCTCCTTTTTTGTAGATGACCTGCTTTTTCTCTTTGGAAGTTTTCTCTCTGTTTCTGATGCTTTTAGATTTCTCCTTAATGCATCTGTGTATGAGATTTTTTTCTTCTCCATCTTGTTCAGCACTCTCTTAACCCTTTCTGTCTGAAGGCTATTTTATTCCTTTAATTCTGCAAAAAGTTAAGTCATTGTTTCTTTCAATATTTTCTTCCCTCTGTTTGCTCCTTTATATTCTCCAGAGGCTCATGACAGACACCTATTGGTGATTGTATTCCTAGCCTGTTTCTCAAATTTCTCATAGTCTTTCCCCCTATCTGAATTGGGGTGTGGGGAGGGCGGAACTCAGTTTTTCTTCCTGCGTTTCTCCTTTACTCTCACTCTATCACGTCACTCACAGCACTTCTGACATCATGTATGGGTTTTCCCCACACCTAGCAATTCTGCAACACCAGCTAGATGTCTGAAGTTTAACTCAATTCTTACACAACATACATGGAGATAATGTCCGATCCCATAGGTTAAGGGCTCAGTGCCACAAGACTGCACCCTACTGTCAGTCAGAAGTCATAGGTCCCTACCACAACTTCTGTCTAGCTTGTCTACAAATCAGAGGTTCCCACACTCCCTCCCCAAGTTCAATTAATTTGCTCAACTGGCTCATTGAACTCAGGGAAATGCTTACTCATATTTATTAGTTTATCTAAGGATATGATAAAGGGTGCAGATGAACAGCCAGATGGAGAGATACATCTGCAAGGTCTGGGATGGTCCCAAACGCAAGAGCTCCTGTCCCAGTAGAGTTGGGGTGCATCATCCTCCCGGTATGTGGATATGTTCACCAATCTGGAAGTGTGTCAAGCCCCACACTATGGGGATTTTTATGGACACATCCCCACATAAACATGATCAATTAACTCCATTTCTAGTGCCTCTCCCCTCTCTTGAGAAGTGGGAGTGGGACTGAAACTCCCAAGATTCTAATCACGTCTTGGTCATTGTGGTGACCACTCCCATCCAAGAGTCATCCAGGAGCCCACCCAGTCACCTCATTAGAACAAAGGACACTCCTATCAGCCAGGAAATTTCGAGAGATTTGGCAGCCTGGAATCATGAACTGGATCAAAGATCAAATATTAGGGGAAAGGGTGTTCCTGGCACCCTCACCACTTAGGGAATTATGACGGTTTTAGGAGTGCTGTGCCAGGAACCAGGGGCAGGGACCAATATATATATTTTCTATTATCTCACACTGTCCCTAGAAAAGGTCTTTGACCTCTGTTTATCCTCTTATGCTCCACAGAGTTGGGTTTAGTTGAAAAGAATGTTCCCCAAAGCCAAGTCTCCATCCCGGCTGGTCCCTCTGATGCTGAGGCTGAGGAAGTCAGCAAGATGGTGAAAGTCCCTTTCCAGGATCTCATTTCTTGGGACCATTCATTCATTCATTCACTCATTCAGGAGCATTTATCCCTATCTGCTCTGTGCCAGGCCCTCTCCTGGGTCCTGGAGGCACTTGGTCTCTGATGACTCCGCCAACATACTCATCGCTGTCCTCTTTGCTTAAAATTCTGCTCCAGCCACTCTGGACCTCTCCCAGCACTTTAAAGAGGCCAGGCGTGCTCCCCTCACAGGGCTTCCTCTTCCCCTCCGCACCTAAAATGTCCTTCTCCTCCTCCACCTTCTCTGTCCTTGCTGATGTTCACGCTGATGACCTTTCTCATCATTCAAGTCTCAATTCAAACATCACGTCCTCAAAGAGACCATCCCTGCCCACTCTCTAAAGTAGTCAGCCCTCTGGTCACCCTGTTTTATCCTGTTTGATTTCACTCCCTCTCTTTTCCTCCCTTGCTTCTGTCTCATGGCCGAGACAGCTCTTGAAGATCAGCAGGGAAGGGACTGTCCATTCCCATTGTGTAGATGAAGAGGCTGAGGGTAATGGGAGAACAGTTATATACCGAAGGCCAGGTGTGACCTCGGATGGTGGTCTAGCCAGGACTGTCCTCTGCTACCTACTGTTAATGTGTGCGTGCTCACTTGAGTGTGTGTCCACAGATGTGTGTTCACACGTGAACGTGCATGAAGTGTTTAAATGTCCATGCAAGTCTTCCTGTTGAGATCGGTGTGAGGGTCATGTGCTGGGGGTTGTCTCCTTAGGCTTGACTCCAGGGCTCCAGACTCTATTCCCAGAAAGCGCCGTCCTCCCTCCTCAACCCCCTCCCCTCCCCACTACCTCTCCCCTTCCAGACTGCTTACTGCTCATCCCCCGCTCCTGCCCTGCCTCGCCCTCCCACAGAGGTCCTCCTTCTCGCCTGAGGTCCCCAGAGAGCTTTGTTTCTGCTGCCAGCAGAGCTGTGTGGGTAGTGTGTGGCCGCCAGTCCATGCCCACTGTGCTGTACTGGCCCCTGCCCACTGCCTCACCCTCTCCTCCTCCTCTCCTTGCAAATAGTAGGACGTTCACCTTGGATCTGACCTGCCTCTCTACAAGAAAACTGCCCCTCTTCTCCTCCTCAATTTGATTGGGTGCCTGCCCAGGGCTCTCATGTTCTGCAAGGCCAGGAGGGCCTTTCTGTCATCAGGGGAGCAAGGCTCACCCCTTCTATATGCAGGTCGTGTTGGGGGGAAGCCTGACTTGCCTCTCCGTCTGCTTAACAGAGCAGTGAATGGGGAGCCAGGGCCTCCTTTGCGACTGTCGACTGTCGATTTTCCAGCTCAGCTTATCTGCGTCTTCATGTGGTGTTCACTTGTCAGAGGAGCCGGGGGCTGTGTGTGTGACAACCGGGTTAAATAAATGCTGCATCCTCCCCGTCCCCCTAGTTCCCTGTCTTCTTGCTGAGGACAGCTGAGTGTCTCCCCGGCTTCCAGAGAAGATGCTAGTGTATTGTCACCTGTCTTTATTAGATTTGTGTCTTACTCAAAATGCCTGGGGCCATTGCTCCACAGAGAGGAAGAGAGAGCAAGGACAAGCGTCCCTTTTGCCTTTTGCTGCCTGAGCAGCTGGTCCCGGAAAGGCGGCTGGGGTGGGGGAGGTAGGTCTGTAGGAAGCAGAGTGGAGAGACAGCACCATGTGAAGTCAGGGAGGAGAGGAGACTCAGAGGCCAAGCTTGCGGAGGACGGCGAGCCTACAGTGGAGGCTCCCAGAACTCGGATCCGGAACCTTTCCAGGCATCTCGTGTCCATCCTCCACTTGCCACCGTGGCCCATGGAAGCTTCTCCAAGCTCCCAGGGTAGGAGCTGATGAGACACTTGGCGTTTTCCCTCGGGCAGGAGGAAACTCGAGTCTTGGCGGCCCCAGCGGTGAACGCACGGAGCCACTGGATCTGAGGCCATGGATCTAGTGGCCCGGGGACTCTGTGGCCTCCGTGAACAGACAGACTGAAGAGCCGAGAGCCACGCAACAAATAAGTGCTCAGAGCCCCGGAAGGCAGTGGCTTCATACAGGCCACTCTGCTCCAGGGCTGGAGTGATAGCTGAGCATTTGCCGTCTTCTCACACCAGGTCATTGGTTGCCTTATTTCCTCTTGTCTCATTCAATTTTCTCAGCAGTTCTATGAGACAGCTGGTATTCTTTTCATTTTCTGGATAAGACAGTTGAGCTTCAGGAAGCCAGATGACTTTCTGAAGGTAACAGTCAGCCAGTGAAGGAACCAGGACGCAAAACTAGATCTTATGGCAGTGGCACTAGTCCCCACCCCCCACCCCCCCCCATGACACAAGCCAGTCCTGACAGTGGCTGAAACGGTGGCCCCTGCTGATGTGTGAGATGCTCACCGCACAGGGCATGTCCAGAACACAAGTCAGGAAGGAGGCGGTCCCTCCGTCTCAAACAGGCATCTCCTGGGGTGGCTGTCTGCAATAAATAGGCAGTCGTGAGCCGAGCAGGCTGATGTTTGACACGGATCTCTACTGAACAACAGCTGTGACACGCATCCGCACGCTCACTCCCAACAGACTGGCACACACAACCATGCGCCGAGCTTGTCGGCATTCCCTTTTACACCCCCGCCTGCCTCCCCTGGGAATCTATTCAAATCTACTCAACAGCGCAGCCAGGAGAAGACGATAAACCCGTATCAACGCTGTGTTTCTCTTCGTCTCTCTCTTTGTGAAAAAAAGAAGAGGAATAGTGCAAAGCCTCATCCAGTATTCACTGGGAATCATCCTGACATGATCCCAGGAAAATAAGTTCTTTTCAAAGCCACGCTTCCAGCGCATCCTCTCTCGTGACTGAGCGCGGGCTGAGCCTGCCGCGTGCGGGGCTCCGTGGCTGGCAGAAGCACTGGCGGTAAGGCTTAATTATGATTCACAAAGCTGCGTTGCGGAGATGCTTTAAAGCCACTTAATTAGTGTAGGAATATACCACCATAATTATCCTGAAATGTGGCCTTATTAACCTATGGAAAAGCCGGGCCACTGGTAGGGAATGTCGGAGACATTAATAGTCTATTAATATACCCGGTCCACTCTCTGGCACAGCTTTGGGGGTACACAGGCCTGGGGGAGCAGACAGAGGAGAATACAGTTTGCCCTGCATGGTGATGATTTAAAAATATGTGAATTGAACAGGGAAAGGAAAAAGGGAATAATATTTACTGAGCACCTATTATGAGCCAAGCAGTGTTCAAATCCCTTTCTTATTTAATCTTCAAAATAATCCCTTACTATAGGTATTAAAGTTCAGAGAGGTTCATTAATGGACCCAAGATCACACAGCCAGAAAACAGCCAAACTGGAATTCATTCTTTAGTTAGTCTGCTCCAAAGGCTAGACTCTGCCAGTTATTTTTTACTGCCTCTGGTAGGCACAGAAGACTTGAGGAAATGGATGAATTAAAGAAAAGAAGCCCTTTCAACTCTAAGGAGGCCCCATTCTCTCTGACATTTAGAAAAAAAGTGATTCAAGTTTCCTGAAGGCAGGTTCAAGCTATCAAGTGTGTTGTGCAGGTGGGACACTCGGAATCTCCATTCACACAGGCTACAAAGGTAATGACATCACCTCCAGAACACAGTGCAAGCCCGGCAAAGCCATTTACAGCAGTCCTGGGAGACCTACCTAGGTGACTCTAATTTCCTTTTGCACTTAAGTCTCCGGCCTCACCCTGGCTTTGAGTTCAGAGGTTGGGCCTAAGCCAAGAGAAGCCACATCTTGGACAATCCTTAATGAAGCTTAAGGATTTGGTTAAACTTTGAACCCAGCCCAGACACTCCAGTGCTCAGGACACTCAAAGACACCAGGATGAAAGCCCAGAGCCCTCCAGGGGGCGCCGGAGAGCCAGGCTTTTCTGCCTCGCAGTCAGTCTGGTCGGCAGGTCGAGGAGTATTCCAACAACGTCTTCATTCTTCCCTGATCAAAGGAGCTGGGATTGAACCTGCTGTAATCATCCGTCGGGGAGTTTGCTTAAAATTCCCCTAATTACGGGAGAGCAGAAAATTGCTACGCCTCAGACTGAATAGAGAAATCGAAGGCGCCCTGCTCTCAGCTGCCTAGGGGAGACAAGCCAAGATGGGAATCGAAGAGCTGGGAGAGGGAGGAGGGGATACCATGGATGGCAGCGATGGGAGGGAGAGCGCTCTCCCCGTCTGTGCCAGGGAGTGGGAGAGGAAGGGGGGAAGCCAGCTGCAAGGGTCACGGTGGCTGGCTCAGGTGGTGCACGCCGCCGCCCCCGACTCCCCTGCAGAGAGAAGGATGCAGGAGCCCAGAAGGGTGGGCACATAGGGAGGAACTAGCCAGAATGCATCCTCCTTCTGGAGAGGCCAGGGGAGTCTCTAACTCTGGCTTAGATTAGAAAGTAGATTCTGGAACATCCCCTCTGCTAGGAGAGGGAAGGAAAGAGCAGACAGACAGGTCAGGCAGGGAACAAGCTGCCGGGATGGGGTGGGGGTGGGGGTGGGGGGGCTGCAGAGCAGGCTGCCTCCAGGCTCCCTCTCTGGGTTCTGCCCTGTGCCAAGCAGGTGGAAGGTCTAGAAGAAGTGGAAGGGGAGACAGGAAGATTGCACCCTTGGGGAGTCTCAGTCTGATGGGGCAAACCCAAAGTAAGACTCAGAGAAGCCTTACACACCAGTGCCCAGCACGTGATGGCCCTGAACTCTAAGAAGGGGGTCAAAATGTGCTGGACCGGATGGGGTTAGAAGGGGGAGGTTTGCTGGGGAGACACCTCAGAGCAGGAGACAAACGGGGAGGAGGAAGACGGAAGAAAGGAGGGGAACATCGGAAGGAATCGTGCAATGTATGGAGGGGTTACGGTTACCACTCGGGGAGAGGGAAGCGTGGCTCAGGGAGGTGAAGTCCTTCATCTAAGGTGACACTGCTGGATGCCATGCCAGAGCTAGATCTCAGGCTCCTAGCCTGTGCATTACATCCCCACGGGGTAGGAGGGGTTGGGAGGGGCTGGCCAGAGGTGGAATGTAGAAGGAAAGAGGGGGCTGCTCCCTGACCCGTCGATGTTGATCATAAGGGCAGACAGTACACTAACACATCTCCCCTTTGCTAGCCCAGCACCGTGCAGGAGCTCTGCAGGCCCCCCATCCCAACTTGGAAAAGATGGATGCTTCACAATGCTCTCACACTTTCCCAGGGGACTTCTCAGGTCCTCAGGCGAGTCCCTGAATGGGCCCAGCTTGAGTCCTCCACAGCCCCAGCTACACTGTGTGTCCCCATTATAGGTCTGGTGGTGTCGGCTAAGACTTGAGAATTGCAAGTTACAGAACCCACTCAAACTAGCACTTAAATAAAAGAGGACTTTACAAAAGGGACACAGGAGTGTCGTACACAGCCCAAGCGCAGGAGTGCAGTCATGCCTCAGTCAAAGACACAGAGGCCAGGCACGCCAGACAGACCCAGGAGCTCCCACCGCCTGCTCCCCACCTGGCATCCGCATCCCCATCTCGTCCTCGGCTTCTCCTTGCATACCTGGGAAGACTCCCAAATTCAAGATGGTGATTTGGGGCTCCCAAGCCCACATGGGATCAATAAAGAATGGCATGAAGAGATGGCCTGTAGGCCCCAATTCCAATACCCCAAAGTCAGAATTCTGACCATCCCAGCTTGGTTTAGGTGCGTGTTTAAGTCCAATTAACCTCAGGCCAGGGCATCCTGCCACACTGAACAAAGGCTGCGCTTGCCCTCTACTATGTGTGAGCAGGTCGGTTCAGGAACCATGGGGAGTTGGACAGTAATTCCACAGCAAAGATGTGCTGGGGTAGTGGGTGTGCGGCAGACAGGCCTGGGGGTGTGGATGGGGCCTGACCTGTCTCAGTAGGTGCTCTGGAGGGGGCTGAAGCCTCCACCTGAAGCCAGGTGGTGAGTTGCTCAAAATGTCAGACACTGCAGCTATGGCCAAGGCAAATCCTCAAGTGGGAAACTAAACGGAGGTGGTGGGGAGGGGGCTGGCCTGGGCCCTGACCCCCCAGGAGCCAAGAGGCAAGTCTGCAGGGGCTGGAGTCTGCCCTGGCCTGGGGGAGGCAGGCCAGTGTCTTGAGCTCCAGGGTAGTTATCTGAGGCCTGGAAACCTGTACTTTAGAAACTTGACTGTTTTCATGCTGTTTGTATTTTCTGTAATTACTTCCTTTTTGTTCTCCCTTAGTATTTATGGAAGTCCTTTGTGAAAATGCCAGCAGATCCCAGCAATGCGGAGAGGAAACAGCCAAGGGGTTTGTGTCTCTTCCTGGGCTCAGTGTAAGAGACACATCCCCCGGAGCCTGGGAGGGGTGGAGGCAGGAATGTGGCCAGGGGGACTGGGGGCAGGGAGGAGGGGGCAAGGACAGCAGCTGGGAGGCTCCTCCGTACCCACCCCACCCACACCCTGGCCGCTCTCCAAGCTCTTTCTCAAACGTGGGGAGGCCCTGGCTTCCTTTGAGTAAGTCTGTCGTCCTGACCTGGGCAACCCTGCAGAGCTGCCCCCTTCCTGTCACCCCATCCAGTGGGACCGCTGGAGCCGCCTTCAGGCCAGGCTTGCACATAAACTCCTGAGGAGGCTGCTTCCTGTGCCCCTGGGTGCTCCTCGGGTGCTGGGGCAGGCAGGGGCTCACCATAGGTGCTAGCCCAGGGGATCTGGGGCCCCTGAGACCCCGGAATGAGAACTCGGGCACCTAGGATAAACCCTTCCTTAATCCTAGTCTTCACTGGGTTCTGAATCTTCCTCCAATCTCATTCTCCCCAGCCCTGACTTTTTGTTGGACTTTACCTTAAAACTCCACATGAGCATCAGAGCCAAGTTGGGGTGGGGCTGGGGATGGGGGGAACCTGAGTTTCCCCTGGGTCTAAGGGCCTACCCTTGAGTGAGGAGATGGATAAGGCTCTGGTGTAGGAGATCAGAGGTACCTCTGTGGTTTCTAAAAAGGGGAAGAGATGAAGGTCCTAGGTGGTAGAAAGGACCAGAGACAGAGTCACAGAGATCTTCATCCTCTTATATTAAATTATTTGTAGGCAAATTGTCACCAGGGCATCCCTGGGAGGTCCTGGCCCTGCCCCCATCCCCACCGCCATGGCCATTCCATGGAGTTATCCATGGCGTTATCCATGGCCAGATGGCGTTATCCTTGGTGGCTGAGCAGCCCCCAGGAGCGAGGTGTCCGCAGGCAGAGAACCAGCAATGACATGGGACATTAGGTGCTGATGGCTTTGCCAAGCAAGAGAATTGCAATTAAGGATGCAATGAGTCCCTCCGGGGGCTGTCAGACAAGGATCCAGAGCACCAGTCGGGAGGCTGGGAGCTTTCTGAAAGCAGGTGCGGTGGGAGCCAGGATGGGGCTGTGGGGGCGCAGCCTCCATCCTCGCAGCCAATCCATCAACAACAGAGAGGTGATTAACACCTGCATTTACTCAGTGCCCAGCAGGCCCCCTACTGGAAGGCGGGAGTGCAATTATCTCCATTCTACAGATAAGATAAGGAAGAGCAGAGGAGCAGGGGCTATGACACAGACAGTGGGGATGGAATTCAGGCTCGGCCTCATCTGGCCCCAAAGTTAGGACTCAGAGCCCCCTTCTACCTCCCCGCGGTGCCCTCTTCTGAGAGTTCCCCAGACGGGCCTCAACGCGCGGGGCCACAGGCCACACTGCCCCAGCCTGGGGTTTGTGGCTTCAGATTGGGAAGAGCTCGCCAGACTCCCTGGCAGCCACATGGTGTGGGGGAGGAAGAGGAGGAACAGCTGGCCTGGGTGACAAGTGGAGGCCATCCCAGGGGAGGTGGCAGACGCAGGAAGGTAGGAGGTGAGGAGGGGCACGTGTGTCACCTCAGAGCCTGTGTCTAAGCTTCCCCACCCACCTTGCTCAAACCTCCCACCTTGGGGAACCCCCTCCGGGTCCTCCCACCTCGGGCTCTGTGCAGTGACGTCATCGTCACTAACAAGCTCTCACTTATCTGTACCAAACACGCCTGGAGGAGGTGCCCCTGCACCACCCCCAGCCCTGCTTGTTTGCACACGCCCACCACCCTTGGAGTGACCTTGGGAAGCAGCCTGTGAAAAACTGCCCTTTTTAGGAGCTGGTCATATTGCACCCAACACAGAGGATGGGGAGAAGGTCGGGGAGGGGAGAGCAAAGTTGAGATGAGAGGAAGATGAGAAGTGAGGTGCTCAGAGCCCCCAGACCAGGCAGGCGCACACAGTGGCCGCGCTGGCCGCTGGCCGGGCACCTCGCGGCACCAGTGATGATCTGGACGCTGGGGAGCAGCGGAAAGGGCCTGAGGGCCAGAGAGCCTGAGTCATCTGTCCTGGTTCACACCTGCTCCCCAGGCCAGGCTGTGACCCTGTCCACAAACCGCACATCTGGGGCCCTGTTTTCTCTGGTTACAGGCCAAGGAGGTGAAGGGTGATCGAGCCCTGAGGCTGCCCGCACTGGTTTTGCTGGTCTGCTGGGAAGATCCTGGGGACCTGGAGCCTGCCGGACTCACTCCCAACAGCAGAGCCCCATCCAAGAGCTAACTAGAACCCGTGGAGAAGGGGAGTGCTTGTGAGTTCAGGCAGGGAACACAAGAGTGAGGGGGTTCAAGGCAGTGCCCGGCTTTGCCTCAGAAGGCTTGTCCCTTCATTCCCAGCAACCTAAATCTTGCCCATCCTTCAAAACCCACCTCTTCCGTGAAGCCTTCCCTCCCCTCCAAATGAAGTTTTCTCCCTCTCTTCGTACTTTATCCACACTTATCTACAAGCCTTGTCACGCTCCTCCTTGCATTGCCCCTCCCTGGCTAGACTTGGGGCCCCACAGTGCAGAGCCATCATCCCATCTCAAGAGCTCCATACTGCCCTGCTGGAGGGCAGGGGTGCTGGAGGGCGGGGGTGCTGGAGGGCGGGGGGTGCTGGAGAGGAGGGGTTCACTAAGGAGCAGGACAGGAGGTGGAGTGCTCAGATCAGAGGGTACAGGAGGGATTCAGGAAACACTAGCTGAAACAAGACCCAGAAGAGCCGCTACTTACTACCTGACAGCCAGGTTGCATTTGAGAACCAAATGCAATTCTCCAGGGTCCTGGGCAACTGAGAAACCAAACGCAGCGCTCTCACAGAAGGGGCAAGCGCTGCTGCTGCTGCTAGGTCGCTTGGGTCATGTCCGACTCTGTGCGACCCCATAGACTAGCTGCAGGGAAATACGCTTGAAGGGAAAAAATGCCGCCACTCTCCACCTGCTTCTGGTAGGGGCGGCGGAAGAAACAAAATCGTTTATTTGTCCAACAGTATTTTTCATTTCAGATGATCTGTTTTCATCTGTATAAGTTCATTTTCTAAGAATCTTCCATTTTGCTCCTCACTGTGTTCATGTTTTCCTCCACACTTCTGAGCATATGGAGCATATTTATAACCACTGCTTTAGCATCCTTGTCTGCTAATTCCATCAGCTTTCCCATTTGGGGGTCTCTTTCTGTGAACTGATTTTTCTTCTGGTCCTATTTTTCTGCTTCTTTGCATGGCTGTTAATTTTCTATTTGATGACTAATATTGTGAATTTTCCATTGGGGTCTAGATTTTGTTGTATTCCTTTCAAGAGTGCTGGACTTTGTTCCACCTCACAGTTATTTGGAGTCACTGTGACCCTTTTAAGTGTTGACTTTAAGGTCTATGAGAACGGATCCAGGACAGCTTTTGGTCTTGGGCTAAGGTAAACAGCCTCTTGAGGACTCTATCCAATGTAACACTTACTACAAGCCCTCTCCACTATCACTGGTGGGAATCTGAACCATTCCAGCCCTGTGTGAGCTCTAGAAATTGGCCAGTGGTTCTTTCCCAAACTTTGTGATGTTTCACCCCAGTTGTGTGCAAATCAATGGCCAAAGTTTTGAGGTCCCTTCTACAGATTTCCAGAAATCTTCATGAGCAGCACCCTTCTCTCCAGAATTCTTCCCGCACAAATCCTAGCCTCCTCAGCCTCAACGCATGTCTTATCAATTCAACCTTCAGGCTCTTTTCAGGACACTCCCCCGTCCTCCTCCTGGGCCTTTCTCTAGTGAGGAAACTGATGCTGTGATCGGCTGTTGCCTTTCTCTCAGGGACCACCATCCTCTGCTAACTGTTGCCGACTATCTGAAAGCAGTTGTTTCAAACCTTTTGTCCAGTTTCCAGTTGTTTTCAGCAGGTGGGCAGTTACCATAGCAGTTAATCTATGGGCTGAATGGGAGGATTCCTACGCAAGAAACATTTATTGGGGAATTCTCTGATAGATTTCAATATGCCAGGCCCTGCTCTCTGTGCTGGGAATAAAGCATTGAACTAAATGGACAGAATCTATGGCCTCATGAAGCTGATATTCCGTTGGGTGAGGCAGACAATAAACAGTAATAAACATAATAATTGTGCGGCGTGTTAGAAGGTGAACAGTGCTGTAGGGGGGAAATAGAGCAGGAAGAGAGAGAAGCTGGGGAGCAGAGCAGCATTTTAAATAAAGGACTCGGGGAAAACCTCAGCCTGAAAGTGCTGTTGTTCAGTTTACTCAGCTGTGTCTGACTCTTTGCCACCACATGGACTACAGCACACCAGGCGTCTCTGTCCTTCACCATCTCCCGGAATTTGCTCAAACTCATGTCCATTAAGTCGATGATGCCATCTCATCCTTTTTTGCCCTCTTCTCTTCCTGCCCTCAATCCTTCCCAGGATCAGGGTCTTTTCTAATGAGTCAGCTCTTCGCATCAGGTGGCCAAAGTATTGAAGCTTCAGCTTCAGCATCAGTCCTTCCAATGAATATTCAGGGTTGATATCCTTTAAGATTGACTGGCTTGATCTCCTTGCTGTCCAAGGGACTCTCAAAAGTTTCTCCCAGTGAAAAAAAGCTGAGCCAAGCCCTGAAGGAAGGGAATGAATGAGCCACAGGTGCAAGGGCCTTGAAGTGGGAGCAAACCTGGCTTGCTCAGGGAACAGCAGGGAGACCAGTGTAGCCATCAGGGTTTGAATGAGACAGGATCCAAAACCAAGGGGAGGCGCTGGACTGTGATGAGCCCTAGGGGCCACAGAAGGAAAGCTGTTACTGTAATAACTGAGATGAGAAGTTTGGACCTGGGTGGTGGCCACAGACATGGTGAGAAGTGAATTCAGAAGATTCTGAATGTTATGTCAAAAGAGTCAAAGAGAGAAGAATCAAGGATAACCCCTAAGGTTTTTGGTCTGGGCAGCTAGACGGAGGGAGATGCCATTTACCAATACAAGGAGGATTGCAGGCCAACTGAGTCTGTAGGTGAGGTGGTGGGAGAGATCAGTTTGATGGTGGACCTGTTAGGTATGAGATGTCTTCTACACACCCACGCAGAGGGACCCAGTGGGCAGCTGGACGCTAGTTAGGAGTTCAGTGGAGAGATCCAAGATAGAATGGAGGGGAAGAAGGTGGGAAAGGAACCCACTGGTGAAGTCTTGCCTGGTGACGTCCAGGGTCACCCAAGAGCACCTTGAGGATCCTCCTCCAAGGACAGCCCTCTGCCTCCAAAGAAGGGGCAGGAGCCAGGGAAACCAGGATGGGTCCTTCAGAGGCCAGCTCATCCCTCCTCTTATTCCAAATTGACCCAAATCACTAAGGGCTGCCAGATCGCATCACTGCCCAGGATCCAAGACCTCCAAGAAGAAGCTGCATTAGCCACTCTGTCCCCCATAGGGACATAGCCTGTCACCCGCTTTTTGTAGGCTCCTGGCTCACATTCATGACTCTGCACGATGATGTTTGCTCCCCTCGGCTCCAGGATGGCTCGCCCTGATACCCCACATCTGACACTGAGTCTCCTCGCTATCGCTGCCTTTGCTTCCCAAGCAATCATCAATGCAGCTCCAGTCCCAGGCTGCCTTCCCTCTGCCTCACATCTGATGTGTGACTCAGGGGAGCATTCCTCCCACTCCCTGTAGAGAGAAGCTCCAAAAGCCCTGGGATCTGAAAGTCCTTCCAGACCTCTAAGCTCCATCCTTACTGTTCTTGCCTGACGTCCTTTTGTCCTAATACCCTCCCCTAGAACAGATGGGGCCCTCGGTGGCCCCCTTGCTTCCTCCTCCCTGCCCTTGTTTCTTGCTCTCCCAGGTGCCCTTCTCCTCTTTGTCCTTCAGGCTCGCCCGCACCTTCCTCACTCCCCTTCTGCATGCCCTCTCCCCTGCTCTCTCACCCCACTCAATCATTCGTCTCAGACAGCTAGTTTAGGGGAGTGGAGACAAATCTCTTGCTGACTCCAGTGAAGGTCCTTTCCTCTCACCACCCTGGGGATGCTGGCAATTATCTCAACGCCCCCAGAGCCCCAGCGCTCCGGACGGCTCCCTCTCCCCCAGCCGCTTCCTGGCCTTCCACTTCCTGGCCCCCCCTACACGGCTGCGTTGCTGTGTTCCTGCTCTCCTCACATCATCTTGACTTGGCCAAAGAGCCCACCCTCAGGAGATGAACACCTTCACCTCTGCAGTGATCACCCCTCCCATCCCCCGCCCGTCACACACAGGCGCACGCACCCTGCTCCTTAAGTGATGGCGAGGGCAGTGGCCAAGTGACCCACAGCTCCTTTCTCTTCTGTTGCTGCGGTAAAATATGGACAGCGGGAACCACGGGAGAAATGAGGCATGAAAATTAATCTGCTTTACAATCCTCATGAATATTTAAAAGCTGATGAATATGTAACTACATTTCTTTTCTCCTCCATTAGTGTCTGCTTTTGAGTTACTCTATAGATCCCTTGGTTCCTTTGGGGGCTGGTTGGCTAGACTGATTTTTAAATTGGTTTTACTATAGATCCCGGGTTCCCCTCAACCCCGATCTTGAGAAGAGGATTTACTCCTTTAAAATTCCCCCAGGAAGGCCTGGCAGCGAGAGAGACAGAGAGAGAAGACACTTCCTCTGAAACTCACACTGTGGGAGCCCCGAGGGAAGGGCAAAGGTTGAGAGGGTGGGGCTCCCACTCTGCAGTGGGACTCACCGGGTTTAGCCTGTAGAGGATAAACCACCTCCTTCTTCCCTGAGCCACAGCTTGCCCTTGAAAACAATACCAGGCCCTCGTAGCCCAGCCACTATGGGTCTTTCAGGGCCTTGTGCAGGGTGGCCTTGAGAAACCAAGAAATGAGGCTGCAAAATGTCACTTGCTTTCTACTCAGAAGAATCTGATATCAGGCTAACCTTATGCTACTGTGCAACCATCTCCTGGCCCCTGGCACCAGCCGCTCCTTCTAGAAGCATTCTTTGGAGCATCCCCGGTCATCTCCCTAGCCTGTCCTCTCTGCCACAATTCTTTGGTGACTCTGGAACCCTGCTTCCCAGCCACTCTTACCATCGGAAGCGGGCTGGGGGAGGCAGGCTCCTCACCCACCTACTGCAGCCATCAATCACCCCAGAGCGGAGCAGAAGGAGCAGCAGGACATCTTTCCAGAGCAGCAAGATTTGTCTTGGGGCCCGAGGCAGAATCCAGCACCGAACCGGCGTCCTGTAGAGGGAAGCTGGGTCCTGGCTTGGTGAAGGAAGGCGTCGTGGGGCGGGGCAATGGGCTATGGGAGACATCCATCCTGCCAGCCTGGCAGCAGGGCTGGGTCAGAAATGCTGAGGGTCCTTAGAGCCCCGCAGCCATCCTGAGAATCTTGGTTCCACAGCCAGCACCTGGAGCTTCAGGTCACAGCAGACCACTCCCAATTC
This sequence comes from Capra hircus, assembly GCF_001704415.2. Taxonomy (NCBI): domain Eukaryota; kingdom Metazoa; phylum Chordata; class Mammalia; order Artiodactyla; family Bovidae; genus Capra; species Capra hircus. The sequence goes on from NC_030822.1 coordinate 52,286,282, forward strand.
CGGCTTGTTTATCCTCCCCTCCCCCATGGTCCTCGGTTTCTACATCCACTCCTCATTCTACACAAAGCCTAGCAAAGCAGTCCATGTTGTTTTGATCATATTTCTTCCCTTCTAACCATCCTCAGGGGCCCCTTAGTTTCTGGCTTATCCAATTCACATCTGACCTGCCTTCTTCATCACCAGCAACTCCAGGCCCCCTCATCCCCCGTAAGTCCCCTCACCCCGGTCTTCCAAGCTAACTTGCTCATCATCCCAAACACGCTTTCACCTCTTTGTCCCAGGTCCTCCATTTCCCCCTCTGATGACACCTGTCCTCTCCTTCTTTCCAGGCTTCTCTCAGAACTGCCTCCATCAGGAAGCCTTCCTGGTTGTCCCCAGCCCCACTGAAAAATCCTATCACCTCTTCTGGGCTCTCAGATTTTTCGGTACCGAATCCACAGGGTGTTCCTTGGCACCATCTTTATGGGCGTAGTCCACAGAAAGGGCTGCAGTGTCCTTTAAAACAGACCCGCTTGCAGGCAGTGTCGCAGCCTCCTGTGGACACACTTACTGGGCGGCCTCCCTCTCTCATCACCCGTGCCTTTAGGTCAACCTCACTCCATCTCCCGTAAAGGCCTGGCCCACTGCCAGAGCGGCCCAAAGCAGGGCCCCAGTCCCCTTCTCCCTCCACTCTATTCTTTCAGGGGCTTCACACACACAGGGCCTCTGGAGTGACACCAGGCTGGGGGCTCAGTGTAACAGGGGGATTGCCCAACTTGGGGACAGAGAAGGTGCCCCCAGCAGTGAGTCAGGAAGCCAGGCTCTGGACCTGGCTCTGCCCTGTGATCTTGGCCGAGCCACCTAATGTTCTTGGATCTCCCTTTTTCATTAACCAAATGGGGATACAGATCTGTCCCTACATCAAAGGATCATGGTGGGAATCAAATGTGAAAATGCTTCGAAAAATACAGAACACTGTGGGCTTCCCTGGTAGTCCGGTGGTTGACTCTGAGCTTCCACTGTAGGGGACACGGGCTTGATCCCTGGTCAGGGAAGTTCTACATGCCATGCGGTGCAGTGAAAAACAGATATATACAGAGCAGCATGCAAATGTTAGTTATCTCTGCTATTGGAATAATTAGCAATAAATTGCTATAATAACTGTTATCATAGTGTGTGACATTCCCCCAGCTCCCTCTATTTTGAGGGGTTCTCCAGCCTAGCCCCCTCTTTCCTTCCCTGTCCAGGGGAGGGACGGGAGGCCCACCTGGATCTGTATCCCTTGGGATCTAGCATCTCATTCTCCAAGACAGATTCCCCAAGCGGGAACGTCACCTTCAGCCCCTGGCCTCTCTGCTCAGCTCCCAGCTGCCTCGGCAGCGGGAACAAGCGTGAGCCTTGTCAGACAAGCCCTGCATCTCCGTAAAACACGTTCTCAGCATAATTACCCAGCGGAGACGCACAGGGGCCCCGCCCTGACAGAGAGCGCTGGTTTGTTGCTGCTGCAGCAGCTGAAAGCTGAGCTGTCCTGGACCAAAGAAGCAGGAGCGGTTCTCGAGCTAAGCAGGGCCGGATATGGCCAGGCCTCGGAGGGGAGCCCCGGGTTCTGGCTGTAAAGTTGGGGGGCCTCCAGTGGCCCAAGCAAACTCAGAGCTCAGCTGCTCTGCTCCCTTCCATCACCCTCTGAGTGAGCCCCTAACAGCCCATCTTGAGGCTCCCCCCGTGTATGGGGGCTGTGCTCACCCCAGACTCCCTGTCCCCTGCTTGTGGTGCCTGTGCTGGCACCGGGGTGAGCCCCTTATTGGCCCTGCTGCCCTCCCCAACACTGAGGTGTCAGCTGTGTCTCGGGTGGGGCACCAGCAGCAACCTAGGCACGTGGCAGTGCTTGGAGATACAGACAGTCTCTTGTGGTCCCCTTCCCCAGAGCCAGGTGCATGGAGGCTGGGAGAGCTGCCACCTCCCACCTCCCTCCCACCCCCCTCCCCCTGCACGCCTTCCCCAGGGAAACACCCAAAACAGTCCTTTGGGAAGACGTGTTCCTTCCTCCCCTATATCTCACCAGGCTGCTGCCTGATCGACTTCACACCGTGAATATCATTCTTCCTTCCTTCTGGGAAAAGAGGATGACCCAAGCCCCTGGGTCCAGCAGAGATCTGTCTTGCACCTATCTGTCTCTAGACGCTATTTCTAGACAGAGATGGGGAAACTGAGCCCTGGGCTGGGCAACTCATTCCTTTGAGTGGAGAACAGGCCAGAGGGTAGGTGAGAAGTGTGAGATGTGGGGTGTCCCGTGGAGGCAGCCCTCCCAGCCAGGCTGTCAGAGCAGCAGGGACACCTGAGATACTCGCTGTTTGTCCTTCTAGCAGTTTCACCTGTAGGAGCAGATGCTCTGAAAGTGGGTGATTCGATTTCCCCCTTCCTGAAGGGAATGGCCTGAGGGGAAGACCAAGTTGACTTCACTTGGTCCATCTCAGGGCTTCTAGGGGATTATGCCCAAAATTGAACTCCAGACTGAGACCCAAGCCAGACCCTTTCATCTAGGATTGGGGGACATTCCCACCCAGGGCCAGAGCCCTCAGTCTGTACCTTGAGCCCTGAGCTATATCCCAGCCTTTCCCCGACAGAGCTCAGCTCCTGCAGGAGTGGCAGCTCCATGGGAAGGACGTATTGAGACAAACGGGGCTGTGATTTGCCAGTCATCAATATCTCTTAAAGGCCCATTCCCTCAAAAGCTGGCAGATCCCTCCAGTTCCCCCGCCCTCCCTGAGCCAAGCAGAGATCCCCAGGGCAGCTCAAACCTTCCTCTTTCTCTCTCCTTTCCTCCCTGCTCTGGCCACATCAACCAGATGGATTATGTCTTATTTCTCTTGGATTTGGCTGCAGGAACCAAACAGCATTTAAGACCATTGATTGTTCAAAAGGCAAAGTGTATAATGCACCAGAAAATTAGTTTAGAGTGCCCAGCAGGAGAGCAGCCCAGCTCTGGTCTCAGATTTACTCTGCCCTGGTGGCCAGGAGGCGGGGGGCGGGGGAAGCGGGGAAGTGTGCCTTTCAATCTCTCCAGGAAGCTCTAGGAAGCCATCATCCCCTTGTGGCCAAGCTAGGGCCTTCTTTCTGGCTATTTGCCCAGGTGAGTGGCATGACGACAATACCTCTCCTATGTTTCAGCCCCAAGCCACTCTTCCTTCCCCCAAGACACACACACACACACACATGCAAGCACAGACAGATGCACTCACAGTCCACATTCAAATGTTTTAAAAAATCTGCATTAAATACCTGCACATGAGACAGGGCCATGTCATGCACACTCTCACTGATGCACACATGAGACTGTGTGAAAATCTAGATAAGAGGCCTTCCCTTTGTCCGAACAATCTGGTGCCTAGAGAAGTGCCTGACACAACAAAAGGTGATCACTAGGAATTCCTTGGTCAAGCAGCCACAGGTCCTGGATAAGAGCCTGAGAGCTGTCCTGAAACCTGGAAAGGACAAGGGCAAAGACGGGCATTGAGGAGATAAGAAGAATGCCATGCTTTCACTGCTGAGGGCATGGGTTCAATCCCTGGTTGGGGAACTCAGATCGATCAAAATGGCTTCTTGGCCAAATGAATCAGGACCATGGACAGATCCCACTGCCCTCTTCTCTTCTCCCCTCCCTCTGTGATCATTTAGTTCACTTGGCCAAAAACAGGTCCAGCTCAGAGCCCCCCAAAGAAGTAATGATGACCACGACCGTTTTGGTAATCATAAAAACGGCTTTCATTTTTGAGCTCTTATTGTCATGAGCCAAGATCTTAGTATGAATCCTCTCCCTTGGTCCTCACCAGCTCCCAGAATGTATTGTTATTCCCACTCTACAGATGACCAAACTGAAGCTCATGTTGTCATTCAGTTGCTAAATCATGTCCAACTCTGCAACCCCAGGGACTGCAGCGCACCAGCCTTCTCTGTGCTTCACCATCTCCCAGAGTTGCTCAAACTCATGCCCACTGAGTTGGTGACACAATCCAACCATCTCATCCTCTGCTGTCACCTTCTCCTCCTACCTTCAATCTTTCTCAGTATCAGGGTCTTTTCCAGTGAGTTGGCTCTTCACATCAGGTGGCCAGAGTATTGGAGCTTCATCATCAGCATCAATCCTTCCAACGAATATTCAGGGTTGATTTCCTTTAGGACTGACTGGTTTGATTTCCTTGCAATCCAAGGGACTCTCAAGAGTCTGAAACTCATAGAGGTGGAGTAATTTCCCATAGTTTTCATTAGGCTTGTCTAAAATAAATGAGGAAAGGCCATCTAACTCCAGGGGTCCCTACTAAACTGTACATACTTTTTATGACAATAACGTCACCAGATGGGTTTTCCTTGAAATCAGAGGAGGAGAGATTGACATGTATCAACCCACAGCAGCAACTCCCCCACATCAACCAGCACACATGTCCTGTCTCCACTGCAGTACCATCCTGATGGAGACAGGAGGAGTGTACTGAGTTGGTTCCTCATAAAGTGAGTGGGGATTCTTGAAGGCTGAAAATCAAGGCCATACAGAGCCAAAACCATGAAAATCTTGCAAAAGGGACACTTGAGAGGCTCACGGAAGTGTGCGGAAGGAAGAAAAGGTCAAAGGCAGTGGGATGTTACGGATTCATCAGGCTTAAAGAAAGGAGGATACACAGGACATTGCCAGAAACAGCTGTCCGCCCCCTCCATTCCCTCCCCATGTCCACTGAAAATATTGAAAATGGTGGGAGATTCAGATGATTAAAAGAGAAGACTAACAGTGAGAATGATGGCTAAAGAGTTCGGCTAAAGAGTTCAGCTAAAGTAAAAACCACAACAACAACAAAAGAAAAAACAGAGTCCCACAAGAAAACAAATCAGGACTTCCCTGGTGGTCCAGGGGTTAAGAATCTGCCTGCCAATGCGGGGGACACAGGTTCGATTCCTGGTCCAGGAAGATCCTGCCTGCTGTGGTGCAACGAAGCCCATGCACCACAACTATAGAGTAGCCCTCACTTGCCCAACTAGAGAAAATCCATGAGCAGCAGCGAAGACCCAGCACAGTCAAAAATGAAATTTTTTAAGAAAAAAAAAAAAAGTTTTGTAAAAGGTAGAGCCACGCTCATGCTGGACAGAAGAGAGAGCTTTCCCATGATTGTAACTTCCAGATAAAGTTGGACTCGCAACACCTTTTGCAGGAAGATGATACTCAGTGAACCACAAGTGCCTCAGGACCAGCTAACCCAGGACCAGAGAACCCATGTATTAATATCTACCAAGGAGACTCCAGCTCCCCTGGCCAAAAAGTGCCTCCCAAATCTCTCCCCGGCGTGAAAAGTTCATGGATCGTTTGGTTTCAAACATCAGTGCCCTCCCTCCCCCCACACCTCTCTCCCATCAAAGAGCCAATCAAGCTTTATTTCACATGTCAAGATTCTGAAACATTTGAGAAATCTCTGCGCCATCCAAAAGCTGGGGCCTGTGGGAAGTGCGTGTTTCTACTACAGTTCACTGAGAAATGTTTTCAGAGGTTTTTGACCCAAAGCACCATCACCTATTTAGTGCTTCACCTTATTCTCCAGACTTGAATCCAATGACTTTGGGGGTATTTCCAAAGATCTAGTTCACCCCAAGATAAACACTCACCAGCTTTCAAACCCATATGCCGCAGACTTCCCAGAGGGGCATCGCTGGAATATATAGCCAACTTTCCAAGTGGATTACATTGAAGGGAGCAATACCCACTTCAAAGTTCTGACTTTGGGAGAAAAACAAGCTGAATCTAATTTTTCTTCTCACAGCGGCCACTAGCAATGGATTTGAGTCCTTTTTTTTCTTTCCAGCCATGTGGTGTGGCATGTGGGGTCTTAGCTCCCCAAACAGGGATTGAACCCACCCCCCTGCAGTGGAAGTGCAGAGTCTTACCCACTGGACCACAAGGAAAGCCCCTCTGAGTCTCTCCTTATGTTAGTTAATTACTACCTTGAGCCCTGAAGGGGTGAGAAGACAAGGATGGTTTGGTGACTAGGAGTAAGAAGGCCTGGGCTCAATTCTGGCTTTATCTTTGATACCCTGTGTTACCAAAGACCTGAACCTGCTTGAGGCTCTGGAGTTTTTCCTTTACAATATGGTACCCATAATGCCCCCTCAACGGGACTGTAATTCTGGCCAAATGAGACAGAGGAACCAGCGCAGTGTTTGGCAAGGCATGCATATGCATTCATCATGTTAGTTGATTCTTTGGAAGGAAGGGGTCAAGCAGCCACAGGTCCTGAATAAGTGCCTGAGGGTTGTCCCGAAGCCTGGAGAGAACAAGGGTGGAGATGGGCTTTGAGGAGAGAGAAAAGACAGCTGTGAATGGGGGGAGATGGGCAGGAAGCTGAGAGACAGACTTACCTACAGGATAGTTTTGTCTAAGGATAGGTCCTACCCTGAGGATACAGGAAGGGGCAGGGTTTCAACACTCCTCAGATTGAATCTAGGACCTAAACTCAGTAAACAAAAGACAACAAAGAGTTCTTAGAAAGATTTCTTTATTATCCTAGTGAAGGATTCAAATCAACAAATCGACTTACACTGCAGCCAAAGAGGGCAGTTAGACAAGATGGAGAACTTGTCTAAGGATCTAGTGGACTAGATCCTTAGGCTGCTGAGAGAGAGCAGGACAAGCGATTGTTCAGAGACAAGGGAGTGGGTGAGATGAACTAGTGGGGCTCTAACTCTTCCATCTCTGAGGTTCTGCAAGTTGAGGTCCGTGTTATGAGCAGCTGTCAGTATCGGGAGGGGACTCGGCAGAGCCTGGGGAAAACACTGGTGTGGCAACTGAGTGGTGAGCAGAACGCTAATGAGTGCCAAGAATAACAGTGGCTTCTTAATGGAGCCCTTAATGAAGACTCATTTCTGGTTTTATTAACGTGGAGAAAAAGCACACGCTCTCGCTCTCAGAGAGCAGACAGAATAAAGAGCAGCTCCAAACTGCAGGGCTGATCCCATTTCCTGGACCCTGCTTAGGATACCATCACAGGCTCTGGGAAGTGGGATAGGAAGGTCAGCCTCAGAGTTTCTGCCAAAGTCCTCTGCACTTTGGCCAATCTGTTTAGACCCCAAGACCCCACACAGTCTCAGGGGGGAGATTTCCAGCTGCGCTCAGCCCTGAAATTTACAGGCAAGCTGCAAATAAGAACACAAAAGAGAACCATTCCCAAGGTGCTGGCAGTGATTTTAAAGGCAGACACATCCCATTAAATATTTAATTAGAATGCAATCCCACCAAAGCTCTCCCACCATAAGAGGTTGAAAACCACAGCCCTCTAGGGCTTACCCAACACTGCTCGCTTATTTCCAAGTGTATAATCTCTGTTGACTTCATATATAGCAAGAGGGACTCAGGTTAGACCTAGAAAAAACTTGTGGATGACCTTGGAGTCCATCTAGTCTAATTCCTTGTTTTGTGAACATCTGAGGCCCAGAGAAATGAGAAACTCAAAAAATCAAACAGCCAGTTGCATCTAAGCCATAATCCAGGCCATTCCTGGAAATGCTCCCCCTTGAGACCAGCCTCTGCCCCTGCTGGCCTCCCTCTCTCGGGGCTCTATAACCCAGCTGACTGACCGTCCTTGGGGCTGAACTGGCATGTCCATGGCTGTACCTAGGGGGCATTTGTGGCTAAGATTTTGAGCTGTCTCCAGTAACCAAATGCTAACCAGGATACAATCATTTAGAGCCTCGAAAGTTCTTTGGGTGGTCCAGTGGTTAAGAATCCATCTTGCAATGCAAGGGACACCGGTTCAATCCCTGGTCTGAGAGGATCCCATATGCCATGGGGCAGCTAAGCCCATGCACCACAACTACTGAAGCCCACGTACATACAGCTTGTGCTTCACAAGAGAAGCCACCGCAATGAGAAGCCCAAGCACCGCAAAGGAAACGTAGCTCCCGCTCGCCGCAACTAGAGAAAGCCCGTGCGCAGCAACGAAGACCCACCGCAGGCAAGAAATAAAATAAATAAATAAAATAAATCTTTTTTAAAAAGCTCACTGTGAAATAAACTAGGAGATCCGTATTTTATATTAATAGATCTTTGGCACCCTAAACTCAAATGGGAAATCTCAACAGACGGATGAAACTCATCCCTAAGTAACTCCACGGCTCTTCTGGCTGCACCTGTAACCCATGCACCAACAGTTACCAAGTTTGTGAGATGAATGGCCTAAGAACCTATGAGGGGAATGAAGGGGGCACTTCTCCAATAGCGGAGCCCTCTAGGACGGGGACTGTCTCTGATTGGTGCTCAGGGACAGAGGACAGAGAGGACAAAGAGGAGGAAGTCCCCACCAGGAGGGACCCAACCTGATAAGGAGCAGTCCACACCACACACACACCCCCATGAAAAGACAGCAGTGCATCGCTGAGGGACTGCTGGGTGCCCCATATCATACAGGGTGCTTAACACAGGTTATTTCTCCTTTACTTCTCACAACATCATTGTAAAGTAGATATTATCTTGCCTCTTTAACAGGAGAGGACAATGAGACACAAATGACTTAAATCAACTGCCCAAAGTCATACAGCAAGAAATTGATGGAGCCCGACTCCATCTCCAACCACACAACAGCACACAACAGCACCTGCAAATGAACCCCTTAATTCCCCAGGGGGGTTCTGAGAGGATGACAGTCATTTCAGGGAGTGAGCTGTGGAAGGTCTCTCAGACAAAGTTCCCTGGACTTTTGAGAAACATGAGCAGTAGCTGGAAGGATCTCATTAACGGTGGCAGAACTGTTGAGCAGCTGCTCGATGCCATGCAGCTTACTATCCAGTGTCATCTGATGCTCACAGCAACCTTCTGACACCAGGCTTACAATCCTAAAGTCAGGTTCAGAGAGAGCAAGTCATTTTCCCAAGGTCACACAGTGAGCAAATGATCAATTCGGGATCTGAACCTAGATCTGTCTGGTTCCAGTAGAAAAGGACCAAATGCAAGGAAACTTGACCCAGGGGGACAGTGGGGGCTGGGGTGGGAGGCTAAGAAATCACTCAGAGACAGCCACTGGGGACCTCTCATCCCTGGAACAGAGGAGCTTATTTTAAGAGCCTTGGCTCTGAAAAGGCAGGAGAAGGGACCAGGTGTGCCCTGACCCAAGGGCCTTTTTCACTGTTGAATCCGTCTTCCTCCCCAGGAGAGTCCATGAAGATGTCAAAGGAACACATCAATAAGATTCCATTAACATGCTAGGTTACTGCACAGCTTTTAAGCACGACCACAGCCACTTTCATCTGTTTTCCCAAAGAGGTTTATGCCCCATCTGCTCACAAAACCCCTGGCACAGGACTGCTCACTGGAGACTACTGGTCCACATCCCTGTGAGCCTTGAGGCTCCACCTATAGGCGGCAAACTCGGGCTTTCGAGGCAGACAGAACAAAGTTCAAATCCTGATTTCCCCAGCTTGGAGCTTAGAGCTCCCGTTTCCTCACCTCTTAAACAGAGCTAATTGTGCCCGACTCCTAGGGATGTCATAAGCATCAAAGGGCTTGTCCCCAGCCTCCCCCAAGCCCACCCCTCTCTGCTCCCTGCTCCACACACTTTACTGGTCATTTTGCCTCCAACTGTGGAGCACGTTGGGTGCTTTGGGGCTCCCCTCTGTCCAGAGTGCCCCCTCCCTGAGGGAGAGGACAGGAGCTGGAGAGACCTTGTCACCTCTGAGCCTTTTCTCACACTGGTCCCTTCTTGGTGATGCCTTCTCTCATCCTCAGCACCTCCCTGAGCCAACCCAGCCTTTGAGGGTCCTCAAGAGCCACCTCCCCTGTGAACCCAGGGACTGCCTGGAACAGCTCCTCAGCCCTCCCCCTCCGGTGGGTCTTGCCATGCCCTCTCATCTGCTCTGAGCACACACAGCCTGTGTGAAAGGAGTTCTTCTCACCCACTCTGGGAGCCCTCGAGGGCAGGGCTGGGCTGGCCAACCCCGTGTCCTCAGCACAGAGCCTGGAAAGAGCAGGTGCCTGGGAAATACCCAGAAGTAACAAACCGCAGAAGAGGCCCCATTCTTTCTTTCTCTCCCCCTTCTTCCCTGGCACCAAGAGATCAGGTCTCCGGAAGAAGTAAACATAGGACTGTTGACCCAGTCAAACATGGGTGATACTCTTGGCTAGGAGGCCAGGGACTGGTTCCAATGCCTTGCCCCTGTGATAAGAGCAGGATTTTATTTTTTGCTCTCTACCTCTCAGTTGTAAGGCTGTTAAAGGGACCGCAGCGTCTTAGTAGCTCCCTCTTTCTTCCTGCCAATTCTAAGACAAATGTCTGCCTCCTCTGGAGAGCCCCCACCCCCACCCCGGGCCTGCAGCCCCCCCAACCTCCCACGCTCCCCCTCCCACCCCAGCCCTGTAGCAGTGAATGTAATTAGGCCTTTCCCCAGGACGGCACCCCCTCCACGCAGCTGAACTGCCCGTCCAACGGGGGATAATTTATGGAAATGGGTAAAGGTGTTTTAAATTATTCAATTTAAATGTAAATAGGAGAGATGGTTTCTCTGAATAAATTGTCTTATTTATGTTCCACCCAAATCCCCTCCCAGGGAAACATGGAGTGGTTTGGAGCGCTTTACAGCCCAGGGCCTCCACCGCTCTTTAAACAATGTGGGAGCTCCCCCCGGGGCCCCTGGGAGTGGAGACTGGGAGGCAAATGGCCCTGACAGCTGCTGTCCCAGCTGGGGTCACAGGACAGGCCGAGTGCTCACCAAAGGCTGTGTCACCCCACTCCACCCAGGGTTGCTGTGACCCGGCCAGGGCATGGATGTAGGCAGAAAGCAATCCAACTTTGTTTGCTGGGCAATGGCAGCTGGACAGGGGCTCCGTGCCCCTCTCCACTCCTGCCCAAGGTCTCTTTTCCTCTGACTCACAAATGATGTGGGCTTCACACCTCCCTGAAAAAGTCCTTCATGCTCTGAGATGCTGACTGTGGGCCACCTTTCCTTAGAGTATTTCTGTCCTAAACAGGGTTTCCTAGACACAGTGCTGCCTTGAAAGGAAACCCACCTTTTGGGGGTGAGGAGAGGGACTGTTCTTTAGTCCCCCTCCCCCACTACTTAGTACCACTCAGCTGCCAGTGTTGCCATCTCCTGGGATTGGATCACCTTACATGCAAGCAAGTGATCATGTAGCTGTTAGGGGGTTTTCAGGGGCAAAGGACAGAACATCAAAGTAGCTGAGACTGTGGAAATTTATTAGCCCTGGAAACCTGGAGGCAGGGCAAACTGCAGGGGTAGATCTGGTGTCATCTGGAAGCCTTGTCCTGTTTTCCTGTAATTGCTTTTTGTGTATCCATCATCCTCAGACTAGATGATGTGGTGGCAGGGGGCAGTTAAGAGCCTTAGATCCACCCGTGGTGATGCTCAGAGAAAACCAGAAGAGGGCAACTCTCAGAGACTCTCCCAGCAGTGTGAAGAAGGCTTTCTCTCACCCACCTCTCAGAAAACTCTCCTTGCATCTCATTGATCCATCCTAACCTAATGTCTATGAGGAGATGGGGATTACTTTAGACCAGTCAGAGTGACCAGGAGCTGGGGGTGGGGCTACCTTCTCTCTACACAAACATGAGCTCCTATGAGGGAGGAGGAAGTGGGTATTGGTGCTGAGCAGACAGTACCCATTGAAATAACACTTGAATAATTGAAATCAATACATGTTTTAATCAGTAACCATGTTTGTTTCAACCCCCCATACTTTAACTGGATCAATTCTTTTCTGCCTAATCCTAAGAACCAGACTATCGCCCATCCTCCAAAGAGCAGAGTCAGATCAACTTCCCAGATTGCAGACCAGTCGGTAAGACTGGACCAGATCAAACACAAATTGCCATCCAGATGCCATAACTCTTTCTCAAGTTACCCCTAAATGAAGGAATGGCTTGTGCAAACCCCACAGTCAGCATCACTCACTCTACAAATATGTCTGGACTGCCCACCTTATGCCAGGCACAAGCTAGGGGCAGAAGATTCATTGGCAAAACAGTCTGCTTCCTGTTCTTACAGACTTACCGTCCCTACAGTGGACTTTATCATGCTTGTTGCCAGTTGGTTTGGCTGCCTTCGAAGTTTTGCCAAATTTGGGAGTTTCTAGATTCATGAGTCACACCTTCTCAAGGCAGAAACCAGAAACTTGGTTACCCAGCCTCCTTTGCAGCTCCAGCACAAACATATGACTCAGACCCCACCAAGCAGATTCATTCATTCACTCTAGAAGGGAAGTACTGGAGTAAGGAGGCGATTCCCATAGTCCACAGTGCTGGCAAGGGTGGAAGTGGAGGCGTCCAGCTTTGGGTAGAAGTGACAACAAGATTAAGTTCCTGGTCCAAGAGGTGCAATCAGTAGGGAGTGACGGCAAAGTTCCCTGGTGCCTGGTGGGAGGCAAGCGCAGTTTCCCCATCAGTCTGGTTCTGTGTGAAGCAGGGCATCAGGCCTGGAATCTGAGCCTCCAGTCTGGCTCTCTACCCCTCCCTGTGACTAGACAAGACACCCTGTATTCTTCTAATATTCTTCGATCAGTCAGAGTCGTGTCTATCGCCTAAGACCATGAACCCTAGCATGCCCCATCCTTGGTGAGAGTTTTTCATTGTGAAGATCTTGCCCAGATGGCCCTTCCCAGAATCCCCCTGAGCCCAGGCACTTTGCCACTGCCTCTTACAGCAATCTTAACAGAGGCATGAGCCCCTCTGTGTATCTCCAGTCCACCCCCACTAACACACACTAAACTTTGAGCTCCTTGGGACCTGGGATCATACCTTTTGCACCACTATATCCCCAGGTCTAGTTTAGAACCAGGGTTAGAATAGGTGCTTACTAAGTATTTGTTGTGATGTGATCATTGCCACTGTCTTCATCAGTGACATCAAAAAGCCCACCAATAGCAGGCTCTGGATTGAGCAACACGCACAGAGAATGGCCCTTATCTTGGCCTCCCCTTCTCCACAATCAGCAACCAGGTACACATCCAGGCACTTCAGTGCCCACTGGGAAGTCCTTTAAAATACCAAAAGGCTGCCTCTGACCCCTACCCAGTTCCCTAATCCCTCCTGGCAGCCTTGCATTTACTCTTTCCAGCCAGCTGGTTACATCTCAGCCTTGCCCTACTTCCTGCCCTGCCCTGGACAGCCTTGGGAGATCTCCATCCTTGGCATGGAGGTGACCTCTCAAAAGACCCTGGAGAGATATACCCAGATGGGTTACATTGCCAATCCAAGGGTGTTCTTTATCCTGGCAAGCCCTGCAAACTTGCCCCTGCGCCACACACACATACACTCACACACACACTCTCTCTCTCTATCCCCTCTGCAGGAAGAGCCAGAGTAAATGGACAAGGTTTCTGGAATCAGTCTCATGCCTTAGCATGATAAACAACCAAGCAGAGAGTGGCACCCATCAAGAGAGTTAATGGCCTTGGTCTCTGAGTGATAAACCACCCCCTGAAAAACAAAGCGAGCCCTTTCCTCCGTGCATCACTCCACCCAGAGCAGACTCACGCCGGCCCCAACTGCACTTTCCCAGGTGTGGACGAGACAAGCACTTCCCCCTTCCCCAGGCAGCACACAGACTCTCATCAGCTGGGGGCCTGGGAGGCCCAAGGCAGAAAGCACCTGACCTGTTACCTTAGCTAGCAGTGCCACAAATCAGATAGAGCCTGGCCACCTGAGTTCAGACCCTAGTTCTGCATCTCTCTCCAAGTGACCTTGGGTAGGCTACCTAAATTGTACCAACCTTACAGGTACTTCTGAAGATTGAGATGCTTTTTGCAAAGAGCACGTAGTATATCCTCAATAATCTTAGCTGTTGTTGTTATTATTATTATTATTATTATTATTATTACTATGACTCCCTGTAGCTAGGAAATTCCTGATCCATCTAACCTGAATCCTGCCCACTGCCTTTTAAGGTCATTGCAGCTCATTCTCTTCCTAGTGGGCATGGAACTCGGCCGTCTCTAGTGTAACGAGGTAGGAAAAATAATGGTGCTGGAAGACGATAAGCTAACGTTCAAATCCACCTCATGTCTGTTAGCCGTGGTTCTATTTATAGCCAATGAATGTAAGACAGATTCTAAATATACAATTACTAGCTGTGTGGATGGACAGATATCATTCTACTCTTGTGGGCCACAGGGTACGGCATCCTTGTTTGTACAGTAGAGAAAGAACATGGCTTCCAAAAGTCACAATGAGGATGAGGTTAGATGCAGTAATATCTAAGAGATGGTGGGTAACCAGGGATGTTAGTTGAACCTGAGCCTGCACATACACTCGAAGAGAGACTACCTAGATGTCTCAGACCATCTATCTGAGACACACAATGACCCTGTTTCTACAACCTTCCCCACTTCATGTCCAGCACAGCAGATCCTTCCCTGTTTCTTCAGCCCGGGGAGCGCATTTTGCTTGTTGTTGTTGTTGTTTTAGTTGCGGGTCTTAGTTGCGGCATGCAGGATCTTCTTGCATCATGCAGGATGTTTCCTTGCAGCACATGAGCGCTCTAGTTGCAGCGCTCAGATTTACTTGCCCCACTGCATGTGGGAATTCAGTTTCCCTGATCAGGGATCCAATCCATGTCCCCTGCATAGAAAGGAGGATTCTTAACCACTAGACCACCAGAGAAGTCCCAAGGAACACTTATCTAAAAGTGAGAAGCCAGTGCCAGAATTTACCAGAAGTAAGTAAAATCCTTGCAGTCCTGCACAGAAAAGCCAATGTCCAGGAGAGGGTGGGTGAGTAGCAACTGACATGTGTCCCGCACTTAGCAGTGAACAAATGTGTTCTCGGGTAGCATCTTACCAAATACTTTCACAGACCAGTTTTGCCCAAGGGGACACTAGCTCTGAATGGGGAGTCAACTTCCCCAAAGTGATAAAGAAGGATGTGAACCCATAACCAGTCTCCCTCACTCCCTCAGGCTCTCTGCCCTCTCCCCACATGTACTCCTATGCTGTTGGAAGACCTTTACCAGTCTTCTAGCTCAATACCTGGCATAATGCCTAGCCTAGAGTACTTTCCCAATAGTCAATCATCTAATGGTCAAATATAATCCAACTACTTCACCCATGGGGAAATCCAGCTTTCACCCATGGGGAAATCCAGCTTTCACCCATGGGGAACCTGAGGCAAAAAGAGACGTAGTGAAAAACCCTAGATCAAAAGCTGGAAGGTGATGCAATGGACCCACTAATAGAAGAGCACAAGCTCACCCCAAAATGTCAGAACTAGAAGAATCCTAGAAGGTCATGTGGTCAAGACCCTGCCCATCCTGTCCTGGTAATCAAATCCAAGTTCTCCCACTCAGAGCTTGGAGGAGGGGAGACGAGGTTTTTCAGGCTGGATATAGTAGACCAATTACAAAGTGTCCCCAAATCCTCCTCTACTGAGATACATGCAATTTGGATTTGCAGCTTCTCCCAACAAGTAGAGTCCGTTTTCCTTCTTACTCAGTCAGGGCTGCCTTGTAATTCTCTTTGACCAGTAGAAATTCAACAGAAGTGATGGTGTCCCATCTCCAAGGTGAGACTTCAAAAGACCATGTGAGCTTCCACACTCTTTTAGAACCCAGCTGGCGCCATGTGAGCAACTCTGGGAGAACCTGCTGGAGGATGAGAGACAAGTTAAAATCCCATCTGAGGCCTCGCTACACTTGCCTATGGCCAGCTGGCCCCCAAACATGAGAAATCATCTTAGATCAACAAAGGCACCTCCTCTGCCCACAGCCAACCACAGATACATAAGTGATTCCAGCCAAGATCAGAAGAACCATCCAGATAACCCATAGACTCACAAGAAATCACAAACACAATTAAGTCACTGAGTTTTGGAGTGGTTTTTCACAAGCACCAACTAACAGATACTTTGGACTTGAAGAAAAGATCCCAAGTTGTAGTGCTAGAGAACTTGACGTGTGTTCCTGTAGGGCCTTGAAGGAACAGGACCCTTTTCTGCAAAGAGCCTGGTTGAGTTTCTGTGTAGTCTGTCCAGCTGCTGGCCCTGGGCCATCCAGGACCAGTGAGGTCAAGTCTAGCTCCAGCCCTACCCTTCCCACCCAGCTTGGCACCCACAATACCCACCCTTGGCAGTCTCCAGAAACAGTC
Organism: Capra hircus; assembly: GCF_001704415.2. Taxonomy (NCBI): domain Eukaryota; kingdom Metazoa; phylum Chordata; class Mammalia; order Artiodactyla; family Bovidae; genus Capra; species Capra hircus. The sequence goes on from NC_030822.1 coordinate 52,302,378, forward strand.
TGTGCAGGGAGGGCTGCGATGAGAGTGAAGGCTGTCCACAACCCAGAAGGAGCTCGCCCCAAAGACAAAGCCCAACAAAGCCCCAAGGCGGGGTCTCCATGGTGCAGAAGCTCCTGGGACCAGACATCCCCCCACCCACCACCCAGGGCAAGCAATCAGCCCCGGAGGAGCTGAGCAGGCCGCTTGACATTTGATGGGAGTCATTATCAGACACTTATTCCCAATCAGGTCTCAAGTGTCTCTGAGGGCCCCTCTGCTGCTTTCTCATTCCAGGGAGTATTAACGGGGCGGGGGAGGGGGGCGGGGCAGGGAGGTGCCAGTCTGGGCAGAGGCCCTCAGACCCACCCCTCTGACTCCAGCCCCCTTCGTGCCTCCCAAGGCCCCAGGGGACAAGCTAGCTCACGCCAGAGTGTGGAGAGTGGAGGACTCCAGGGTGGGGAGCTTGACTCCTCGGTCCTTGGAAAGACCAGACAGAGAGACGTTCAAAGAGATGTATGCAGGAGTCTGGCTCAGAGCTGAGATTCCAGCCAGGCCCAAGAAGGGCTTTGTCTCCAAGGCTCATTAGGGCTCTGGGGGTTCTGAGTGCCCACCCCGGGCAGCCACCTCCTCCCTCAGTCGGTGCTCCAGGACCAAGGCCAGGCTCCTCCCGTCGCACACAGACCAGAGCTCTCTCTCTGCAGCCAGACGGCCCTACTCAGAGAGCACATGAAGGCCTTTTAAGGCTCTCCCTCCCAGGTCCGCAGAGGGATCTTGGCCAAGCCACCTAACTTCTCCTGCTCCAAAAAGAAGGCAATGATTCCTGCCCTGCCTCTTTGCACGAGACTATTGCAAGAATCTTACTCTTTAAGAAAGCCGTTGATAAAGTAAAACGAGGACTGAGTACAGCTGTCCCCAGTGGATCCTCATCACAACGTGGGCAAGCTCAGATGAGTCAGGCGCAGGCGTGACGGTAGACGAGTGAGTGTGTGTGTGTGTCTGCTCTGGCGTCTCACGGCGTGCCTCAGCACTCAGTACCAGTGTTTCATGGTTTGGGATTGTCTGTGGGTTTTCACCGTCTATGTCTCTATTCAGACGGTGAATCAACTGGATTGATGTGTTACAGCCTGAATGCAGAGGCAGAGTTTTGAAGCTATAAAAGAAAGGGACCAAAAAGACCTTGAAGTGGGGTTTGACAGTCGAGAGTACACACACACACACACACACACACACACATACACAGACACACACACACACACACACGTGCTCTCAAGGAACTTAAAGACTCAAATAACCAAACGCAAAAAAAATAGAGAAAAAGGTGGGTGGAGAGTCACAGGATAATGGGCCCTTAGAGTCATCAATCCAGAAGGCTTCCTGGAAGAGGAGGTAAAGTCTGAGCTGAATTCTGGTAGAAAGCCTGGACATGCAAGCAGCGGGAAAAGATGGCTTTGGGAGGAGAATAGAAATGAATGTTTTAAGCATCCTGCTGTCAAATAATGGTAATTACACTTTATCCTGGCAAAGCAATTGAGGATTGACAAGGCTTTTTCACATGTATTTTCTCATTTGCCTCTCACTGTAGTCCCCTGAACTAGACAAGTCAGGTTTTATTACCCCCATTTAATAGATGAGAAAACAAAGGCTCAGAGAAGCTGAGCGATTTTCCTGGAGTCTCCAAGCTCAGAGGCAGTGGGACCGGCAGAAGCCCCCAGGGTTTCTGACTCCTCCCTATCCAAGTAGCCTTTCCAGTCTCAGGAACCACACACAGCCCACCACCGGGTCTGGTTCCGTCTACAAGCTCCTTGGGGGCGGTTCCATGCCTGGGTGATGGACTCTGGACAATGCTTGGGAAATTAGCCAGGAGAGGGGAGCAGTGGCTTTAGAGTCAGACAGAAATGAGGCTCGACCCAAGCTCTGCCCTGTACCTCGACTTTGGCTTGTTAGTTCCCCTCTGAGCCTCTGTTTCCGCTTGGGTAGAGTAAACAGAGGCTGTCCCTGGAGCGCTTAGCACTGAGCCAGGCACATGCATTTGCTCCAGTAATGGTGGCTACTGTCATTAACCTCGTGGTTATTCGTTTATGACTGCTGATTAGGAAGACTTTCTCGAGGGCCACTTTTCACCCGTTTCTCCCTTTCAGGATTAATGGGTCCGTCAGTCAACATGCATGCTGCCCGTTGATTACTGGTATGACAGACGGTCCCCAGTGGGCACAAGCAATTCACTTCTCCCTCCATCCTCCTAGGCCCACATGTCCTGTCCAGACCCCACACCCTGGAGGGGCCCTAGAGATGCTCCGACACCAGTTGGTGTCAGGCCTGACCCCTCAGCCACCTGTTGAAATCCATTTCAGTCGCCAGGGCTCTCATTTCTATTAAAACTTCATTTGCCAAGAAAGCAGAAAGGTAATTATGAATCCTAGTCTTAAATCACTCTGCTGCTGAATTATTAAAGGGAAGAATTAAAAATAATCAGGCTTTTTCATTACACTTCATAGCAGGGAAATTAAAGGTGTAAGAATGTACTTTTTCCTCGAATTTAAGTATTCGTTTTGGAGATTTATAGGGAAGTTGAAATGATTCCCTGCATGCCCAGCTTTCCCTTTTATAGAAGGGGGAGAGATGAAAAAAACCTTGTAAAATTAAAAGGGAGATAGAGCAAAGAAGGGATTTAACATAAAGAAGTACAACTGAGTGTTTTGCATTTTAATACATTTTTTTCTGCACAATTACACTATTGAGTGATATGGCAGAGAGAGATTAGGCTGCTGCTAATTTCAGATCCTTCATGGGGAAATAAGGGGGTCTCACCAGCCGTTGGGTCAGAAAAGTATATGGGGGCATCCAAGCTGGCTCCTCGGATCTCCAAGCCCTGAGAAGCAAGGACCATTTCAGCACCAAGCTTCCTTGCTCTCTCTTTTCTTCAGGAAACAATAGGATGAGCGACCTGGTTCATTTCGCAGAGCGGGAAATCCAAGGCAGCAAGGTGGGGTAAGGCATCTTGGGGCCTGGGACCGAAAGAGGAGGGACACAGAAGAACTCCCCTCAGCCCTCCCGCCTCAACCCCATGCCCCAGGGTTGAGTGTGAAAAGCAGAACTGTCGGAGCTAGGATGGAAACAGGAGGATTCTAGGCCTGGGAGGCCCTGATGGATGAGACCAAGGGTTGATCAAGTCTCTGATTCCCCATTCCCAGCCAGTCCAGGGATGCAGACCAGACTCCCCAGGTGAAGTGAGAAAGAGGTGTAGATGCCTCCTCCCCAGACCAGGTGCTGAAGGCGGAAAAGTGACAGCAGAGCCCACCTGGAGGGGACTCCTCCCGGGAGGCTTCAGGAGGAAGGGAGCAAGGCAGAGGGGAGAGAGTTTGCAGAGAGGGGCAGCAGAGGTCAGAACACACCGCCCATGCTTCCCGCTCCACTGCAGCCGGAGACCAGTGCGCTCTCCCCCTTCTGGGGGCTGTGCGACAACAGAAAAGAATGGACGCCATTGATGCACAAGCATCACTGGCAGCAGCTGGGTAGCCCCAAATGGGCCCCGGGGAGGGTGCTGAGAGCAGCGCTCCCATCTCTGCTCCAACAGCTGGCCTGCCTCTCGGTGGGATCGCCAAGACTCTATCCCGCGTCCACACAGGCAACAACTGGACAAGGGGAGGGGGCGGGGGGCGCCTCTCCGTGGATCCAGGCCCGAGAGCCGCTCAGCCACCTGCCCCCCTCCCCGGAGGTGGTAATGAATTGCAGGGAAACGCTGCTGAGAGATGTCAGAACAATTTCTATTAAACATAATTTCCTAATGAAAAGGTTACGAGGGAGCCTGGTGGAGCTAATCAGGATTGAATGCTCACTCCAACTCGCTCTGAGGGAGGGGGCTGGAGGCCAGGTCCCTGGTTCCACCTGGTCTGGGCTGGAGGGACCTGACCCAGGGCCAGGTAAGGCCCTGAGCAGCTTCAGTGCACCTGTCCCAAGGCCTTGCCTGTGCCCACTATCAGGAGCTTGCAGGCGCCAGGCACGGTGCTGGTTTTCATGCATCATATCCTCACAACATCCTTGCAGAATTGAAATCACATCCCCACTTTCAAGATGAGCAAATTGAGGCTCTGGAAAGTCACATGACTTGCCCAAGTTCACCTGTCAAGAAATTAGGAAGCAAAGGCAGGATCTGAACCCTGGTCCCTCTGACTGAAAGACGTACCACATTGACATCAACCCTTCCCACCTCCCAGGGACCGGTCCTACCCCATGGCTCTAAAAAGTCCTTTGGAAGGACAAATGGAGCCCTAGAAATGGGACAGGCCAGAAGTGCAGCTGAAGCTGCCTGGCTCCTGTCCAGGTATCCATACCATCCCACCTCTGATGACCATCTGGATATCTGTGAGTAAAGAAACCGCAGTCACAGACTCTACAAGGCTCACATGGTGTCCTGCTGAGCCAGAGAGGGCATGTTTGTCCATGCAGCCAGCTCTGAGGTGCTAACAGCACTTTGAGTCTGTATCTTGAAAACTGAAGGCACGGACCCCATGCAGACCCCCACTCTGGTCCCAGTCAGTGTCCCCAAGCCAGGCTTGTCTCTGAGCAAGGACCCTGCCTCCTTTTTTCTCCTATCACCCTGAATTGCAGATCTAAATTCCTACCTCAGGTCTGTGCTAAGGATGAGGGGCAGTATGACCCTAACTAAGAGAAAGGAGGGGGCATTTTTAGAATGTTCAGAGATTCTTACCAAACCCTCAATTACAAGCTTTTCAAAAATTGACCTCTACTGGTGGGAGGTTGGGGTGAGGGATGGAGGAGGAAGGAGCAAACAGGCTGCAGATCTGAGACCAAATAGTAACGAGCCCTGTGAAAAGTAAAGTGAAAGTGTTGGATGCTCAGTCGTGCCCTAACACACCAGGCTCCTCTGTCCATGGAATTCTCCAGGCAAGAATACTGGAGTGTGTAGCCATTCCCTTCTCCAGAGGATCTTCCCAACCTAGGGATCAAACCCAGGTCTCCCACATTTAAGGCAGACTCTTTACCATTTGAGGCACCAAGGAAGCCCCATTCTCTTCAATTCAGACTCCTGATACCACCAGCTGGGGGCAATTTCAGGCACCCTGGGGTTTTGCTCTGCCAGAAGCTTCTGCGACTGTTGAGATATCTCTTTGGAGGGAGAAGAATGTTCCAGATATGTCCCTGGGGACAGAAGCAAGCCCTTAGAGGCTGCAGCTGAAAATCTTCCTGGAAACCCAGGACCGCCCCTACATCCTGGAGGAGAAGGGGTTGGGCTACAGGAGGGCCTTGATGACAGTCTCCTCCCCTGCTTCCATCTAAACCCTTACCTCCCCTGCCTGCTCCACAGTCCCTCCACCCCCGTGACGAGCCCCAGGCTCTGCACCCCGCCCCCGGCAGGGTGTATCTCCCATCCCTTACAGCGACGATGAAGCTGTCACTGACTGCGTGAGCCTGCCTTCCCGGGACCTTCAAAGCCTGGAACAGCATGAAATATGCAGCTGCCTTCCCCCAGCCCCCACTCCCCGCTCGGCTCCCTCCCTCTAATTGCTCTGCGCAGATTAAACTTGGATGGCGCAGCTCTGGCTGAGGACATCCAACACGAATGAACATTCTCCAAAAACAGTGGAGGCTGCTGCTCCCTCTAGGCAAGAGGAGCTCGCCTCCTGGGTGGCTAAGGTGCTGCTCCTCCCCACCACACACACATAAGCCCCCTGAGAACATCTCCTCTCAGCCCGTTCCCCCTTAGACTGAAGGCTCCCTGGAAGGCAGGGCAAGGTTTTTGCTGAGAACAGCAGTGGTTCTCAAAGTGTGGTCCCTGGACCAGCAGCATCAGCGCCACCTGAGGCAGATTCTGAGGCCCTACCAAAGAACTGAGGCCTTGGGACGGTGGTGCTGGAGAAGATTCCTGAGAGTCCCTTGGACAAGGAGATCAAACCAGTCAATCTTAAGGGAAATCAACCCTGAATTGCATCAGTTGGAAGGACTGATGCTGAAGCTGAAGCTCCAGTATTTTGGTCACCTGATTGGAACACCTCATTGGAAAAGTCCCTCATGCTGGGAAATACTGAGGGCAGAAGGAGAAGTGGGCATCGGAGGATGACATGGCTGGACGGCATCATCAATGCAATGGACACGAACTTGGGCAAACTTCAGGAGACGGTGAGGGACAGAGAGGCCTGGTATGCTGTAGTCCATGCGGTCACAGAGTGGGACACATCTGAGCAACAACCCCACGTTTATTGAACCAGAAATTGGGAGCGTGTTGTTTGCACTCACTCAGTCGTGTCCAACTGTTTGTGACCCTAGGGACTCTTGCCCGCCAGACTCCTCTGTCCATGGGGCTTCCCAGGCAGGAATACTGGAGTGAGTTGCCATTTCCTACTCCAGGAGATCTTCCCCACCCAGGAATCAGACCAGAGTCTTCTGCATCTCCTGCATTGGCAGGCAGATTCTTTATCACCAGTGCCACCTGGGAAGCCCACAGTGGGGATGGGGCTCAGCAATTTAAGGTTTGTCAAGTCCACCAGACAACTCTGATTCACTGGTTCTGATTCAAGTTTGAAAAACACTGAACTAAAGGCTGGTTCAATCAACATCCAGTCAACATGATGGAGCCTCCCTGGGCACCCAAGGCTGTGCTAAAGCTGACAGAGGAAAGATACCACCTCCCCCACGCAGGGCTGGCAGTCTGTGATCGATGGGAGGGGCGATAATCAGGTACCCACTGCAAGACCAGCCTGAGAATCCCAGAAGGAGCAGAGCAGGGTTGCTGAATGCCACAGGAAATGAAAGCTTCATGGTGGAAGGAAATTAAACTAAATAGGGGCCTAAATAAATAAATTGAAACTAAATGAAAATCAAAACCACAATGAAATATCACACCTCATGCCCATTAGTCGGCCGACTATCAAAACAAAGCAAATGCTGATAAGGACATGGTGAAACTGAAACCCTTATATTCTGCTGGTGGGAATAAAAATGGTGTAGCCACTACAGAAAACAGTACGGTGGACTTCCCTGGTGGTCCAGTGGTTAGGAATCTGCCTGACAATGCAGGGGATGAGGGTTCAATCCCCGGTTAGGGAAGGTCCCGCATGCGAGGAGTAACTAAACTCATGTGCCACAACTACTGAGCCTGCGCGCCCAGAGCCCACGCTCTGCAACAAGAAAAGCCGCTGCAGTGAGAAGCCCACACACCGCAACTAGGGAAAGCCCGGGCACAGCAACCAAGACCTCAGTTCAGTTCAGTTCAATCGCTCAGTCCTGTCCAACTCTTTGCGATCCCATGAATCGCAGCACGCCAGGCCTCCCTAGCAACAGCCGAAAATAAATAAATAAATAATTTTTCAAAAAGCAGTGTGGGGGTTCCTCTAAAAGTTACAAATAGAACTATCATATGATACTCAACCTTGAGGACATCATGCTAAGTGAAATAAACCAGGTACAAAAAGACAAATGCTCTTCAATTTCCACTTATGCAAGGTTCCTAGAGTAGTGAAATCCATGAGAACACAAAGCAGAATGCTTGTCACCAGGGGCTGGGGGGAGTGGGGGATGGGGAATTGTTGCTGCATGAGTCCAGAGCTTCAGACTCACAAGATGGGAAATTCTGGAGAGGTGTTACACAATAATACGATTACAATGAAGACTACTGAACTATACGCTTGAAAATTCTTAAGATGGCAACTGTATTTTATGTGTATTTTACCATAATTAAAAATAATAATTGGGGCCAAAATTGGGGCGAGAAAAGGAACAATAACTCCAGCAAGCCTCATGTAAACAGTGCATCCGTTTCCTGAGTGCTGTCACATTCCCCATCTGCTTGGAAGAGAAGCTGAGCAGGAGTGAATATCTGGGCTTCCCTGGTGGCTCAGACAGGAAAGAATCCACCCACAGTCCAGGAGACCTGGGTTCTATCCCTGGGTCAGGAAGATGCCCTGGAGGAGGGCATGGCAACCCACTCCAGTATCCTTGCCTGGGGAATCCCCATGGACAGAGGAGCTTGGCGGGCTACAGTCCATGGGGTCACAAAGAGCTGGACGCAACTGAGAGGCTTAGCACAGCACACAGGGAGACAAGCCCAGGAGGAGGGGTGCCCCCCAAAATCTGAACACCATGAGTGGAGAGCTGGGTCCAGGGCTCAGCTTCCGACCCCCATGCCACACCTTTCCTCTCACAGTACAGAGCCCTCCAGGCCCAAGAAGATGTAGGCACACACCTTGGCAGAATCCTAGGAGTTGGGGGTAGTGTTGGGGCGCCCAGGGGTTGGGCTGGAGGGGTGAGACCATGGTGTACACCCCATTATCACACCTGCAGCCTCCACACAGTCATTATATCAATGCTCCTTTCAGTCTCAACAATGCCTCAGTTTGGAAAACTTGTTACATATTCACCTCAACTACAAGTGACCAGAAAGCTAAGAAACAGAGTTGGATGGAATTTGGCAGAAAAAAGGAAGCGGCCCAGCTTCTTGAAGAGAAGAGTCCTCATGAGCATCACAGAAGGTCCCTCTGGCTATGAGCAGAAGACCCCAGGGGGGAGGGGGGAGGTTGCTGAGGAGGGGAGGGTCAGTAGGCTGTGGACCCCAGGAACATCACGTGCCTTCTCCTGGCTCCCCCTCTGCTCCCCTTTTCCATCTCACTCCTTGGCTTCTCCACGTGGCACATGGGAAGACCTCGCAGGAAGAATCAACTACGGGGTTCTCTTCTCTCTCTGAGCTTTCCCCAGTGCCCAGCCTTGAGTCAAGGCAAAGTCCAGACCAGCCTCCAGGGGCCCTCCCAGCCCATCCACCCGTCTCAGCTTTGACCAGCCTCTCTTCTTCAACGCCCACCTCAACCCACAACTCGCCCCTCCCAGCACCGCATCCCTGCAGCTGGAAAACCCCCTCCCCTCACTCGTGAAGCCCTCCCCCCTCCTCCTCTAGGATCCCTTTCCCAGGTTCAGGGCCTTGTAGCCTGAAGACTTGTATACAACTCCCAGGTTCTCCACCTAGACAAGTCGTTTCACCTCTCAGAACCTCAACTTTCTCAGCTTCAAAATGGGACCCCACCCCACCCCCCATTCAGAGAGTACTGTGAGGCTTCAGTGGGATGAGTGTGGGAGGGACTTTTAGGTGGTGATCTCGTGTCTGATTCTACTGTGCCACTCAGCACCCCTCTCTATTTACATACAAACCAGTTTTTTGCTTTTCTTCCGTGAAATTCCCCTCCATGAGAGGTACCATCACTCCCCTCCCTACTCACACTAGGGGCACGATGGACCAGAGGCAGAGAAACACAGCAGGTGGTGTTGGGCAGAATCCAAAGCATCCCATGGTCCACCTCTGTCGTTTGCCTTTGCGAAATGATAACGATGTCTTCTCCAAAGACTTTCCTCCTGGGAGAATGTCTCAGTGCTGATGTTGGCATGAGTTAATCAACCCCTGGGCTTTTCTGTGAGTGAGGACACTGAGGGCCAAGTTCCCTGAGAACGGAGGTAGAAGGACACAACTCTCTACCCCTAACTCAGGTGCTCAACCATGATGACAAGGAGCGAGAGTGGAGGAAGGAGGGAGGGAGGAGCCAGTCTTCACCCACCCCCAAGACTTTAGGGCTCAGGTATAGTCTGAGAGTAGGGTGAGAGGTCAAGTGCAGACCAATACTAGGGCTGAGGTTAGAAGTGAGGATAGTGTTTAAGATTCATCTCAAGGAAGGGATAAGAGTGGAACTGAACTTCAGATGTGTACTGGATTCCAGTCTGCATTCCAGTTAGAGTCCTAATTAAGGTGAACTCTAAATTGTATATCACGATCAGGTTATTGTTATTGGGTTAGGTTATTGTTAACAGTAAGACATGAGCGAAAATTCATCTTAAAGTTAGGTGTGCCTGAAAGTTCTGGGGCTTGCAGTAGGGGTCAGTGCTATGGCCAGGGGTTCTGGAGATGACAGACCTTGAGCAGCCAGCTAGAGAGCTGAGGCCAGCCAGGCTGTGTGTGCTAGATGAGATGTGAGGCCAGCACCATAGACAGCTCCAAGGAAAGCACCTTGGGACACAGACACCTGAGACAGCCTAGTTGCCTTCCCCTACCATCCCTTCCATGACATCACAGCCTCTGAGCTGAGCCTCTGAGGGCCCTTGAGTGACCCCTGAGAAAGACAAGATAGCACCATATCCTCCAGAGAGATTGGGCCTCTCATCTTAAAGTCTTTGCCTTGCCTTCAGAATCATTCTCATCTCATCTATATCCCCTGGGCCTACAACCAAGATTCTAATTGGGAAATTTCTGGTTGAGGCCTTTACAAGATGATCGTTTTCCTAAAAATCAGAGTTTTTCAAATTCCACTCTTGACTGCCAGATTCACTCTGCTTTGTATGATGTAACTCTTGTTCCTCTGATCCTCCTTCCCCATGGGGAAATCAGGGAGATACCCAGGCCTGGTCCTCTCATCTCTCTCCTCTCATCTTTCCCTCATCTCTTGAGCCTTGAGGAGCAGGATGGAAGACAAGTGAGGATCTCAGGATGGAGCACAGATGAGGCCCTCAGGCTGGTACTCAGGTGAAAACACACAGTACTGGGTGGACAGTCACCCAGAGGCAGTGCCCCCAGCCTTCCCTGGGGGACTGAGAGCTGCTCTTCCCAGATTGTCCACGGACACCCAGCGCAAGCCAAGTAGACAGAGCAGGGACCTGCTGAAGCACACCAGCGCTGAACAGGCTCAGCCCAGGCCCTGCGAGGTCTGAGAGAAGACTCCCAAGGTCTTCTCCTCAGGCTACCAACTCAGCCCCACAGAACGGGCGGAAGGTCTCCAACATGCCCTCAGCACCCACTGTATGCCAGGCTACCTGCATTATCTCACCCAACCATCAGACGAACCCAGTGTAGGTTTGTAGGTGTGACCATTCCCTTTCTACCCATGAGGAGACTGAAAGTGAAAAGTGAAAGTGTTAGTCGTGTCCAGCTCTTTGCGACCCCATGGACTGTAGCCCTCCAGGCTTCTCTGTCCGTGGGATTCTCCAGGCAAGCATACTGGAGTAGGTTGTCATTTCCTTCTCCAGGGAATCTTCCTGACCCAGGAATTGAACCCAGGTCTCCTGCACTGCAGACAGATTCTTTATCATCTGAGCCAGCAGGGAGCATCTGAAGAGACTGAAGCTTACTAGCAAATAGCAGACCTGGGATTTGAACCTAGGTCTGTCTTGCCCTAAGTCTGCTGGCCCAGGTGTATTCTTTTCTCCACCACATCATGAACTCTGGTTATTAAAGTGGCCTTGAAATCAACCTGGGAGGTTCTCTCAGCCTTCCTATCAGATGACATCATCACGTCATTGTGGCCTGGATCGTCACAGACATAGCCTTGTGTCCCCAGTGTCCTAAAGGCTGGGAAGAGGGGCCTTGTCCCCCTTGAGGGCCTGGAAGCCCCTGCAAGCTGCCTCCTGGAGGCCACGGGTCTGTGGGAGCCCAGCCAGTTCTGCAGTTGCTTCTTCTGTTCCCTTCCCTCCACTCCCCAGCCCGCCCTCCCCCCACCACAGGGCATCTTCAGGCAGAGCCTGAAACGACCCCCTAAGGAGGGGAGATGGGAGCATCTGCATCTTCAAGCCCCTGTGAGCCCTGGGGATCCGTCCACCCCACCCCTTGGAGGTCACAGGCGGGAGGAGGGGGATGCGGGGAAGCACTAGGGGCAAAGGTGTGCCTGGAGAGAGGAGGCACCAGCCTGGGGAGGCCCTGGGGAGCTGCGAGCCGAGCCTGGCTCCCCTCCTGTCCTTCTGTAGTAATTAACAGGCCTTTGTTCCTGTCCCCGATCGCGTCTGGCAGAGCCTTAATCATCCTCTTCCCTGCAATGAGCAGCCTTCTCATTAGGGCCTTAAGAACCTCTATTATAAACATGTAAATGGAACTCAACGAGGAGGGAAATATTTGACTGCTCCAATTTCCTTTGTGCTGCTGCCAGCTTTGGGCTGCGCACGCCTGCGATTTCACTGCTCAGCAGCCCGGCGCCAGCATGCTGCCCCCACCGCCCTGTCACACCGCTCCATCTTCTCCTATCGGAATTTAATTACCTTCGCTGGTGAATGTTTGGAGAACCTTTCTCCATCAATTGATTCTGAAGTCAGATTTTTATTCCAAGAGACTTAATGGCACTTGGGCTGTTGGGAGCCTGGGAACAGGTGGACCTGGGGCACAGGGAACTCTTTAACAACGAGGTTAGGAAGGGTCATCTCCGTTATTCCCCTGCCTCTGAGCAGGTTAATATCTCAGCCAGCCCAGCTAGACAGGAGTCTCTCTTCTTCAAGGTCTGCAGAGAAGTGATTCCTGAGACTCCTGCTGGTCTGAGCTAGAAGTTCTTCCTGAATTCTGCCTGAACCTTTTTTCCTTTTCATTTCTGTCCTTGATGAAAATGGCAGAGCCATGTTAGATAGAAAGCCTGTCCACGGCCTGTGGGATAAGCTAACGGTATGTATGGTCAGCACCCCTCCCAGGGTCATGATGGCGCTCCCCATCACAGGCAGACCCAGGGCAGCTGTGGATGAAGGGCCCCCTTAGCACGGAGAGCCCGTCATGCTGAAGTCTTCATGTGCCTGAGTCCTTCATCCAGAGATATGGGAGATGTTTGTCCCTACCTGCCCTCCTCTGAATCCCTTTTCCAATCTAAACCTCCATTCTGTTCAGTCTTCAAAACACAAATCACTTCCCCTCCTCCACAAAGCTGTCCCACACCATTTCTCTCACCACCAACTTCAGAGTTTGTTCATGCAATGACGTCACCGGTGTGATGGGTCCCTGTTGACCCTTAGCTGGTCACATTTCCCCCATCTAGATAAATTACTCCAAAGTACTTCTCCTTTAGGGTGGAAACTGTCCACACAGATCTGAGCACAGTGCCTGGAACAGAGTAACATCAATAAAACAGACTCAGACAGAAATACCAGTCTTACGGTTCAGTTCAGTTCAGTCGCTCAGTCACATCCGACTCTTTGCAACCCCATGGACTGCAGCACACCAGGCTTCTCTGTCCATCACCAACTTCCAGAGCTTCCTCAAACTCATGTCCGTCGAGTCGGTGATGCCATCCAACTATCCTCTGTCGTCCCCTTCTCCTCCTCCTCCTGGCTTCAATCTTTCCCAGCATAAGGGTCTTTTCCAGTGAGTCAGCTCTGTGCATCGGGTGGCCAAAGTGTTGGCGTGTCAGCTTCAGTATCAGCCCTTCCAATGAATATTCAGGACTGATTTCCTTTAGGATTGACTGCTTTGATTTCTTTGTAGTCCAAGGGACTCTCAAGAGTCTTCTCCCAATACCACAGTTCAAAAGCATCAATTCTTCGGTGCTCAGCTTTCTTTATAGTCCAACTTTCACGTCCATACATGACTACTAGAAAGCTTCCATAAGCCTCTTATCCTTATTTGTCAGAGGGTGGACAGAATGAAAACCACAATCATAGAAAACTAATCAAACTGATCACATGAACCACAGCCTTGTCTAACTCAATGAAACCATGAGCTATGCCATGTAGGGCCACCCAAGACAGACAGGTCATGGTGGAGAGTTCTGACAAAACGTGGTCCACTGGAGAAGGGAATGGCAAACCACTTCCGTAGTCTTGCCTGGAGAACCCCATGAACAGTCTTACGTTACCAAAGGAGCAAGGCAGGGAGAGATAAATTGAGAGTATGAAATTAACAGATACACACCAATGAAAAAAAGAGAAAACTAGGTTGCTGGGGCTGGCTGGTAGGTAGTTTGGTAGGTTGGTACATAGGTTAGAGGATTGCCAATTAATGGGGTGTGGGATGGGTTGCTGGAAAAGCAGTCTTGTTCGTTGATTGGCTGATCGGCCAATGAACTGATTTGCTGCGTTAGGGGAAGGTGGGAGAATGGGCATTCAATTGTTACCTTACTGCCTCTTAGCTTCAGATGACTCTTCAACACCTACACGGTGATCATGGCTGAACTCTGTGAATGTTTCTCCTTTACCAGCTGGCTCTCCATTAAGGTTTTTTTTAATAATATTTTAAAATTTTATTTACTTATTTTTGGCAGCACTGGGTCTCCATTCCTAGCTGTGGCGAGCGGGGTCTGGCCTCCAGTTGCGGTGCCACTCCTGCTCACTGCAGTGGCCTCTCATGTTGTGGAGCGCAGACTCTAGACCGCGGGCTCAGTGGTTGTGGTGCCTGGGCTTAGTTGCTCCACAGCACGTGGGATCTTCCCAGATCAGGCATCGATCCCATGTACCCTGCATTGGCAGGCAGATTCGCAACCCCTGGACCACCAGGGAAGTCCTCTGTTAAGCTTTGTTAGTAGCAAGAGCTGAGACTCTGCAGGAAGAAGGGGCTTCCCTTCCAGGCCCCTGCAGTGAGGCATCGACAGCGTACCTTCCCTGAGCAACCCCAAAGGCAGCTTCCCAGGGAGTTCTGCCAGCATGGCACCTCGCCACGTCTTCTGCCATCCAGGGGCCTCACCGTGACCTCCCTTAGCCCGGTGGTGACATCATCAGCCCTGGTTGCGTGTAGGTGGGGGAGGCTCTTCCAGGTTTGTTCCTTCCTTTAACCTCTGCCTCAGCCCCAAAAGCAGTGGCCATTCCGGACATCTGCTATTCCCTTGTTTCTTTAGAGTAGGCAAATCAGTCTCCTATTAAAACAGACAGTAGGTAATCCTTAGTAAGTCAGCCCCTATCCCAGTTAATAATTCTCTATATCAAACCTTTCCTGTTCAATTACTGTGTAGCTTCTATCTTCAGATTGGACGGTGAGGTAATGGGTTGACTGGTGAGTTGGTTGATAGGCTAATTAGTGGGGTGGTAGAATGGCGGAAGAGCAGCTTAGTTGGCAGACGAGTTGGAGGGCTTTCTGGTTAGTGGGTTGGTTGGCAGCTACTTAGAGGGTCACTGGGGTGGTACAATGGCATCATGTACAGTAGGTGATGTGCTGGCTGCTGGTTCCTGGATTGGTTAGTGAGATGATGGCTTGATTGGCAGGTTGGCAGACTCTGGTGGCTGATGGGTTAGTTGGAGGGTTGGTGCTTTAGGACATGGGGTTAGCACCACGTCATAGGAAAGGACAAGACCAGAGGAAGCCCCTACAGTGAGACTCAGCCTCTATTTCTGCCCCACCCGCAAGGGCCCATCCTGCACCCCAAGCTGGAATCCTCAAGGCCATGCCATGCCTACTGGACCACGTCCACACAAAGAAGCAGAGGCTGAGGAGGGCGCATCTGGGGAATGTGGAGAATGGCCCGAGAGGACAAGCTCAGGCTGGCCCTTTACCATGCATGCCCCTGCAGTCCCTGACAAGGCCTCCGAGGGACCACCTGACTACCCAGCACCCATGGTGGCTTCCAGGAAAGGGATCAGAACTCCTTGTCCTTCAGGATGGATCTGTGCTTCTGCCCCATGAGATCTCCTGAGACACTGACCCCAAGCATGGACTTCTTTTAGGTGCTGGAGGACCCCTGACCCCAGCAGCCTGGGAGTCTCTGCTGTTTCTTCTTCTACCCTTTTGCCCACCAGGACCTCTGAGCCCCGCCAATCCCTGTCACCCTCCATCCTCAGCGCTCCCTCTGCCCCACGATCCCCACCCACACCACCCCCCCTCCCACCCCCAGCCTGGCCTTGAGGCTTGGACTGGAAATCAAGAGGCCTTGGTCCCTCCTCACCCTCCCTAGCCACTTCTTTGGACCTCACCCTGGTGACTCTTAGGTGGCCTGGCCCACACCCCAGCCAGAGACACCGAGACATTTCCAAACTGCATATTTTGAGAATCAGAGAAAAGGAGATTTCAGAAGGAAATTGCTTTCTCCCCTGCTCAGCCCAGATGGGCTATTTTTTCACTTGTCTTCCCCCCTCCTCCCCCCCACCCTGCCGCCACTTACAATCTCAATAAAAAGTGAAATTATGTCTAAAGCTTTTCCCTGGGTTGGGGCCAGTCTCTAGCCCTCCTGAGCCTGGGATGCACCAGAGAAAGCCATGCCCCGGGGGGCGGGGGGCAGGCATACCACTTCCAGTCCGGACAGGCTCTGTTGTAGCCACCCACTACCACTGAGCCCAGAGCCAAGCCCTGGGAGCTGCAGGAGGAGGGTGCATGGGGGTGCTACCTCACACTCAGACCTGCCACCACCCCTGCCAGCCCCCTTCCCTCCCTCCTGGCCTCGGGTCAGGAGCAAGGCATCTGATTCCTCACATCACTTCAAGACCGATGGCTACCTGAGCCAGGCTCTGCAAGCCAGTATCCAAGCCAGGAGGCCAAGGTCCTGCCCAGCTCGGAAAGTCACTTCCCCTCTCACAACCTCAGTCTTCTCCCCGAGAAGGGGCGTGGTGAACCCGGCACTACCGGCTCAGAATTGAGGGCAGCCTCAATGCAGTGATGTGTGACCAGCGCCTTGCAAAGTGACAGCCTCCTGTTTCTCAACCACGCAGGCCACGCTGCACACCACGCTGAGTGTCTTAAACACTTGGTCTTGTTTTGTGGTCAAAAGATCCCTAGAGGGATTTCCCTGGTGGTCCAGAGGCTAAGACTCCACACTCCCAATTCCTGGTCAGGAACTAGTAATAGATCCCGCATCTGCAACTAAGAGTTCACAAGGCACAACTAAAGAATCTGCATGTAGCAACTGAGACCCGGTGCAGCCAAATAAATAAAAATAAATATCGGAAGAAAAAAAAAAAAGAAGCCCACATCTGGATCTGTTATCTCATCAAAAGATAAAGAATCAAGGCTCAGAGAGGCTAGGGAGCTGCCCAAGGTCACGCAGCAGACAAGGTGAGGCATTAGACCTCAAGTCCCTGTTCTTAACCTTCGCAGAGTGTTGTCAGGCGCTATTTTGTGTTTCTTCATTGGAGCTTTGGAAGAACTGTCATTCAGGAAGAACTGTCATTCCAGAAGAACTGTCATTCCAAGAAATAAGCAGAGAAGGAATTTTAGGCTATGCACGTAAGAAAGAGATATAGGGGTGGGAAGAACCTTCTAGACTGTCACAAATGATAATAATAGTGGCTACCACTTACTGAGTACTTACTGTATGCAGACATTTCGCTGAATTTTTAGGTAATCTTAATCTTTACAACAGCTCTGTGAGAAGCCTTATCCCCAGTGTGCAGATGCTAACACTGAGGCACAGAGAAGTTACTTGTTTAGAAGTACGTGACTATTAGCAGTGACCTCTTACAGCCTCAGCAATGGCACCAAGGAAGTTGCTACCCGTACGGAGGCTCCCCTTCTGGGTGTGTTAGGGGGAGGAGGCTGAGGGTCAGAGTGAGACCTTCCAAACAAGAGCCCACAGTGAGGGTGTCTTTGCCTCTGGTTTTCAGGCCAAAGTCCCCTTCTCTCTTGGTCACACCCCTGCCCAACCCCCAAGAGTCTAGTTAGTTGTTCAAAGCTACAGTGATGGCGGAGGGAAGACGTGGTTCCAGACTGAGAGACACGGGCGCATCTGTGACCCACTGGCCAGCTTCCCATCCCCCAGCCAAAGCTTCCTCATCTTCCCCTGAATGACCCCACCTCTGGCCTTCTGTGCCAATTGCTCAAGCCCATCTATCCCTTCTCCTGTCCCCAAACTTCAGATGCAGAGGTCGCCCCAGCCCCGGCGATGGTAAGAGGGGGCCAAGGACAAATGGCCCATGCTTTGACCCCCGAATGAGGCTGTGAAGCCCACAAGACTGGCCAGCGGGGGCTGGGGAGGGGGGAGTTTATCAGGAGGTGACAGGCTGGTGACAAAATAGACCAGGGCCAAGTGGTCACTGGGCTGTGGCTGAGCAGATCAGATTGACCCTTGAAGAGGGCCTGTCAGGAGGGCCGGCAGGCGGGACCCTCCTCCAGCACAGGAGGTTTGTCACTGCAGCTTCCTCCCTCTGGGGACCCTCTGTCTCCTCTTGGCCCCCTGTCTCCAGGGAGAGCCAGCCCCACCCCGCCCCACACACACACATATGCGCACTCATCCCTAAGCAGTCATCTCTGTATGTCTTGCTGCCCAAAGATTCTGAAGTAGTTTACAAGAATGTGTACAGTAAGATTTAACATATAAATGATTTATTTCATCAAAGCGAAAGAGTAGTGGGGCCCCATCTTCAGCCATGCCAGTGAGAAGGCAGGTCCAGAAGGGACTGAAGGAAGCAGGCAGCAAAGTCACCGAGCTAGAGGTGAAGGTGCCAGAGCCAGAGAGCCAGGGTGCAGAAGAGGGACCAGGAGGAAGCGCCGGCCAGCCACTGCCCGGTGTCCCGGGCCAGTCCACCAGACGCCACGCAGACCTGGGATGAGTGTCCCTTTTCTGAATCTGAAAAGATCCAGAAACAAGATTCAGGGAGAAGAAAAGTAGAATAACGAAGAGAGATCAAGGGGGCAGTTTTAGTACTCAGAAAATTCACAAACTTAGCTCTGGGCTTGGGGGCAGAAAGGAAATCAGTGACAATCCCCCCAGGGACCCAGAAGGTGAATGCTCAGCACTAGAACACGAACATGTCCGCCCAACTTGCCCATTACCGTTCCCACAACACCGTGGATAGGCTGGCACACAGTAGGTTCTCCATACATACATGGAATAAATGCGTGACTGAAGATCAGTTTCTCAACACAGGCTGACGTTTTCCCAGGGCATAGGTCTAAGAGAAAAGTTATCCTCTGTGGGCCATCCTCAACGGGCCGCGGAACACTCTCAGGGGGATTCACTCGTCCCTTCACTCGCTCGTTCACGCATCCGTTTACCCACTTACTGTTCATTCACCCACTCCCTTACGTCATTTCTTCACGCCCACATTTGTCCATTTATGCACTCACTCACTCACTCACACACTCATTCACTGAGACCCCACATTTATTGAGGCCTTCCTAGTGAGCACTACTCTGAGGTGAATCCGTGAACGAAATCTCAGTGTTTCCTGCCCTCGGGGAGCTTTCACTGTGTGAGCCGGAGCCAAAGGTATACAGTGAATGTGGATAACTGAGTAACCAGCATGCTTGATGCCGGGGGGAAAATTCAAAGTGCACTGGGTGGGGCTGAGTGACACTTCGGCAGAGGCCTGAAGGAGGTGACAGAGTGAGCCAGGAGGACACCTGGGAAAGAAAAGGAGGCCCCGGGGAGGCTGCCGGCCTGTGTGGTCGGGCGGCTGGCACAGGTGAGCCAGGCACGGCCAGGTGGGCTCACAGCTGCTGTGCTGAGCACAGACTGCAGGGGACACGGGAGGGAGTGGAGACCAGGTGGAGGGGCATGGCCAGGGTGGCAGCTGACAGTCAAAGAGGCTGGATTTCAGCAGTATTGGGGGGCTTAGGGGGCGGGCACTTATCAGGTATGGGTGGTGAGGAAAGGAGGGGAGTGGGATGCCCCACCTGGCCCTCATGGAGGGAGGGGGAATTTGGTGCCAGACACAGCAATTCCCCCAGGGGCTCACCTCAGCAGGCGTCCTCAACCCCAGTCCCAACCCAGAAATGCAGAGCTGGCCACCGGCCTGAGAAAGGACCACAGTCTGCCCAAAGGCCTCCTGAGAGTGACTGCTTCCATCCCGGCTCCACACTCTGCCAGGAACCCCCGGGCAGAGCGCAGCGCATTCCTCTGTGACCTCAAGTGGACAAGATGAGACGGGCTGGGGGCTGGCCAGAGGGATGTGTGCTCCTGAACAGCCGTGCTGCTTCCTTCATCCACCTGCCTAGGCCTGGGAGTGGAAAAAAACCAACGACACCTGGTCTAGGAGGAAAATGAAGAAAGAACAGATGAAGCTAGAAATAGGAGCACTTGCGGTGTGCCAGGATCTGTGCCAGGCATGGCCCTCATCCCCCGTCCTGACAACCACCCAGCCAAACAGGGACAAGACCATCATGCCAGCTGCAGCGCCCCTCCTCTCCCCCACACACCCCAGGACACGTCTCCCTCGACCCCATGGGACCCTGAGCCAGACACTCCCTCCAGGCCTGGCCCCTCTGCCGGCGCCGCCTCTCCAGCTCACTTACTCAGAAGGGCTTCTTGTGCAGACTCTGGAGTCCACGATGGCACGGCAGGCAAGCTGAAGGCAGCGTAGACATCTGTGATGACGCCCTGGGTCAGGCCAGCATGGCCCAGCTCTCCGGGTCCTAGAGCCGGTGAGAAGTAGGGAGGAGGGAGCGGACGCTGGCAGGCGAAGCAAGGATGAAATATTGATGCCCGCGTCCTGGTAAAGCAGAGAATGCCGCTTGTCCATGAATAAAAGATGGGCCGGAGGAGCAGGCCGGGCAGCAGATTAATTAATCTAAGTGAGCGCTCTGCCTTGTGCCATGGGGGAGGGGGCGGCGGAGTAAACAGCCCCGCAGGCCTGGGGCGGGGGCCAGCAGAAGTCCTCTGTGCCAGGCGGGCAGCTGTTTATAGCAAGGACACAAGCAGCGCATCCGCGCCAGGCCCAGATGGGCAGGGAGAGGGACAGAGGCAGCCAGACTGTCCAGCACCGGCCTGGCCTCTCTGCCCCACACCCGTGGGGGACCACGAGAGAAGGCAGCTTCCAGGGCAGGTGTGGGGTCTCTGAGGTTGGAAATGGGGGACTCCTTCGTCCTTTCCTGCTGCCTCCATTTCTTCCTCAGGGAAACTGTGAGAACCTGGATAAAAGAGGGGGGAAGGGAGGGAAAAGGTCAGAGCCAGGAGGTCTAAGATTTGGCAGAGAAAGTTGGGCCCAGGCTGGCATCGCTCTGAGAGAGGTGGGCAGGGATGGAGGACCGTGAGGTCTAAGGCCTGGGAAAGGGTTGGATGGTGCTATAGCTGTAACCGCCCTTGGAAATGCTAAACCCAAGATCCCCACAGCTTCTTGCCTTCAACATAAGGTGGAAAATGTGTTCATGGAGAGAGGGGCTCACATCTTCTCTAAGGTGGCCACGGTGTGGCGGCAGTGGTTTTACCAAGGATGGCACTCACGACCTCCACCTGTATTTGTCTTCCTGTGTGTGGCTCTTGATAGCTTATGTTTCCTGAAGGTTACACCAGGACTTTGTGGGAAGGGTGGCAATGTCCTTCATTACAGTCCTCACTCCAGGGTCCTGCAGGAGAACGTTCCCTCCGGGATCTGAAGTGTCCTAGCAACACCCCCAGGAGGTGGCTCCTCCCCAGCCTGAGGGTGGCTCCTCCGCCCCCACCAGCCTCAGTGGAACCAGGGTGCCTCTTGCTGGGGTCGTCACCCTGGTCTGCTCTGTGTCTGCAGATGGCAGGACTGTCCCTGGAACTGTTCCCTGGGCAATTCATCATGAGCTGCCCGCTGACTCCTCCTGCGCCTTGTCTCATATTTGTTATTTAAATTTTTTTCACCTAGGTTTAGTCCTGTATCCTTCTGATCCCCATAGTGCCTCAAAGCTCTACACAGGCTCACCAGAGGCACATCACACAGATGTTAGAGTAAGTGAATGAACAACAACGGTCCAGCCACCTGCCCTCAACCTGGTCTGATCTCCGTGTCTGGACCTCACATTCCTGCCTTTAAGACAGGAACTAGTCCTTACTGAGGGCACCTGAGTCAGCCCAGAACCAGGCAGGTGTTTTCCAAGCACCAAACCTTCCCCACCACGATGCAGGGCACATCTCTCCCATTGGACAGATGGTGAAACTGAGGCTCAGTTCTTGGCAAGGTCATCCCACTGGCAAGTGGCAGAGCCAGGAATGGGCCCTGATCTGAGCCTAGGGTCCTTGCTTGTGCCTCCACATGCTGATGGTGAGATGCAGCAGGAACTCAGAGCAGAGGGGGCTTTGCTTCACCGACGGCCCCCAACCTTTCCCTCCTCCTGCACCACACCCCGCCCCGGTCCCCCTCCCCTGCAGCTGCTGAAGAGGGTGGGAGCTGGACAGAGCCCAAGTGTCAAGGCTCTGGAACTGTTGGACAGGTCCCATGGCCGAAAGCAGAGAGGAGACAGGTGGAGAAACCCCACCCCTCTCCCAGGACCCCCTGAATGAGTCCCCAGGGTCTAACCACATCCACCCAGCTGCCAGAGCCTGGCTGCCAGATCCTGACACCTCACCACCACCTGGGCCTGGAGCTGAGGTTGGACCAGGGCTGGTGATCCTCATCACACCGGAAATAATCACAGGTTCACAGGAATCTTGACAGGAGACGAAAAACTGGCAGAAGACTGACCTGGGAGGCACACTCATTGTCACACTCACTTTACCAAGGAAACAGGGGCATCTAAGGGAGTGAATTTCTGGAGGGAAAAAAAGTGGCTGGGAAGCCAGGAGCTTGCATTTCTGTGGTCACAGTGCCACCTGCTGGCAGTATCTGGCCTGGCTTGTAGGGGCTGTTCCTGTGCTTCAGGAGTAACTTCCAGATCACTGCCATTTTTTCATTCATTCACAGATATTTATTCAGCACCTACCATGTGACAGGCATTGTTTTAGGGGCTGAGTGAAGAGCAGCGAACAAAACAGACTAAATTCCCTGCCCTTACAGTGCTTACATGCTAGTGGTGGAAAAAGTAAACAAGGCCAACACGTAAGTATTTAGTGTTCTCCAGTCACGTCCGACTCTTTGCGACCCCATGGACTGCAGTGCGCCAGGCTTCCCTGTCCATCACTATCTCCTGGAGTTCACTCAAACTCACGTCCACTGAGTCGAAGAAAATACACAGCATGCTAGAAGGGTGAGCACCAGGAGAAAAGCAAATTAAGAAGCAGGTAGGGAGTGCCCTGGAGATTACGATTTTAGATAGAGTGGTCAGACATGACCCTTCTGAGGCAGTAACATTTTGAGTAAAGTCTGGAAGGAGATGAGGAAAGAGCCATGTAGATTTCTGGGCACAAACATTCCAGACAAGTGCAGAGGCCACACTGAGCCTGCAGTGTCTGGGGAACAGAAGAGACCAGTGAGGATTAAGTAGAGTATGCGGAGAATGGTAAGAGGGGAGACCAGATTCTGCAGGAGCTTGGAGGCCATTGCAATGGCCATGACCTCACGAAGTGGGCTTCATTGCAAGTGTTCAGCTTGGGAATGGCACAACCCAGTTTCGATTTTAAAAGGACCTCTGTGGGCCCTGTGTGGAGTCAAGGATGGAAACAGAGACCCTGAGGAGGAAGCCATTGCAACCTCCAGCAGCAAGCGGCCCAGGAGTAGCTGAGGCAGTGGGAGGGGTGGCAGGATTTGCTGGTGGGAGAGAGAGAAGCGCCGTCTTTGACCCCAAGGTTCTGGCCTAAACTACAGAAAGAGTGGTATTGTCCTTACTGAGATGTGGGATTGGCCAGCTTGATGTGAGGAACTGGGAGCTTTGTTTGGAGCTTGTCCAGTCAGAATTGCCCATTAGACATCCAGCGGGAAGTTGGTTAAGGGTCTTGAGCTCAAGGAAGAGTTTCTGCCTGGAGCTACAACAGAGTCATCAGCTCTTGCATAACATTAAAGTTACAAGACTAGAAGAGATCCGAGAGAATAGAAAGAAAAGTGAGGGGCCAAGGTCTGAGCCCTGAAGCCCTGGACTAATGAGGTCAGGAAGATGCAGGGAAATGAAGAGGAGAAGGCGATGAAGAGAGGGAACCTGAACTCTAGACTCCTGGGACCCAAGCCAAGAGAGAGGAAGGGGTGGGCTAATCCCCGAAAGGGCTGAGAAGGGTCTACTGGATTCAGAAAGGCAGGGGGCACTGGTGACCTTGAGAAGAATGGTTCTGGAAATGGATGGAGCCAAGGGGTTAGTGCAAGAAAGAATGACAGGAGAGAAACTGGGGACAAGGGGGGACCATTCTCTTGTGGTCTTTTGTTGTAAAAGGGAGGAGAGAGATGGGAAGGTAGCTGGAGTTTTTTAAGGTGGGAAAGAATAAGAACCTGCTTGAACGCTAGCAGGGGTGACCGGGGCAGAGAAGAAGCCTGTTGCAGGAGACATAGGGAAGAATTATGGGAGCATTGCTTTCCAACAGGTGAGAATGGATGATATCTGGTTGTTCATCCCACTGAGGTACCACTTCGCACCAGCTAGGGTGGCTAAGACCCAAAAGACAGTAATGAGTATCAGTGAGGATGTGTGTAAGCAGCTCTGTATGGGAAACTTCCCTCAGCAGGAAGCCCTCTGTCTTGTCATTTAGCAAAACTATATTGTAACTAACTTTTAAAAAACTATTTTGGCTGCACTACGCAGCATGTGGAATCTTAGTTCCCCAATCAGAGATTAAACCCACGCCCTTTGCATTGGAAGTACTGAGTCAAGCCCCTGTAACTAACTTTTAAACCAAGCACCCCTACGCTCTACTCTTTTGCAACCCAAGAAGACATTTCAGATCTTTGAGTCACTCTACGCCTTGCCTAACTTATTGGTTCTTTCTGTAGATCAAAGAAGAAGAAATGAAGAGTAAGTAATTAACAGATGACAAGATCTCTTCCCTGGCTTTCCCTTCAGTGATCTCCCGAACAAACTGTGGGACAAAATTGTGTGAACACAATAACATCTAGAGAAAGACCCCAAGGAGCTGACAAGGCTGCACACAGTGGGGAATGGTGACGACTCTGACCCCCACTCAACGATTATCTAGATTACTTCCCTGTCTCCCTTTAAAAGCTTTTATGGCCAAGCAGAATCCTTGAAGGTGTTTTGGCGGGGGGTGTTCAGTCCACCATCTCCCCAGATCGCTGGCATTCTGATTAAAGGCAATTTTTTTCATCTGTGAGTATTGATTCTGTAAGCAGTGAGCAACAGAACAGATCCAATTTGATAACATGTGGAGAAATTAAAATTCTTGTACATGGTTGGTGGGAATATAAAGTGGTGCAGCTGCTTTGAAAACAGTTTGGCAATTCCTGAAAAAAGTTACACATGGGTGATTCTAGTTAATAAAACTGTATTATATATTCAGAAGTTGCTTAGAGAGTTGATCATAAAAGTTCTCATCATAAGAGAAGAAATTTCATAACAGTGCTTGGTGATGGATGTTAACTAGACTTGTTGTGATTACTTCCCAATATGTACAGTATTGAATCACTATGTCATATACTTGAAACTAACATAATGATATATATCAATTATATCTCAATAAAAAACAATTTTAAGTTAAACACAGAGCTACCGTATGACCCAACAATCCCCGCTATGTATAACAAGAGAAATAAAGACATATGGCCACAGAAAAATGAATACACCAAAGCTCATAGCAGCATTGTTCATAATAGCCAAAAAGTGGAAACCCAAATGTCCATCAACTAGTGAGTGAATAAACAAAGTATGGTACATCCATACAGTGGAATATTATTCGGTCATAAAAAGGAATGAAGTACCAATACATGCCTAACATGGATGAACCTTGACAACCTTATGCTCAGTGAAAAAAGCCAGACATCAAAGCCACAGATTGTATGATTTCTGACTCTATAACAGTCTATATTTCCGTCTATAACAGTCTATTTCTGGCTCTATGATTAGTCTGGCTCTATAACTGGTGAATTTATGGACACAAGACTTTTCCTTAAAACAGATTAGTTGTTACCAGGGGGCTGGAGCAGGGTAGGGTAGAGTGGGCAGTGACTGCTAATTGGCATGGGATTTATCTGGAGGTGATGAAAATGTTCTGGAATTAGGTAGTGGTGATGGTTGCATATCCACTCTGTGGATATGCTAAAAATATATATATAAGCATTGAATTCACACTTTAAAAGGGTGAAGGTTTTGTTTTATGATTTTTTTTTCTCAATCATAGCTTTTTATAAAACAGATCTTGTTGTGCAGAGTAGAAGGGCTGCCTTGGCCACAGAAAAGAGGCAGAGGACTCGGGCACTCATGCAGGTGGGTGGATGGGTGTGGTGGTAGGCAACCATGGACATTCTCCCGTTGTGGCTTTTAGTTTCTCAGTGAGACAGGAGGTGAGGTCATCAGCTGAGAGTGAGGCGGTGAGCTCCAGGAAGAGCCAAGGGGTTAAATGAAGAGAGAGGGAAAATGAGTGCGCTCGGGACATTGCAGGGCAGTGCTGAGGTCCAGGTGAGGGAGGCGGAGGAGCAGTATGGGTGCTGGGGAGACCGGGCAGCCCCGGCAGTGTGAGAGTGTGGGGACCTGAGTCGGGGCCCGGTGCTCCCCACATAACATGGCTCTCCAGGTCCCTGAACACAGGTACACACATGGAGGTCTGTACCATCAAACCCTAAAGATGCCCACCCATCAGGCTTCATGATTTTCAGTCTGTGTCTCTCACACCCTGGGACTCATCCCTCTTCGGAAATCTAGCCTCAGAGACACTCGCACGTGGACACAAGATATACGTACAGGATGTCTGCAGCAGCTTTGTTAGTAATAGTAAAAGATTGGAAACAGCCCGAATGTCCATTACTGGGGAAATGGTCAAATAAATTTTGGTCCATCTGTGCTATGAAAGCTCTGCAGCAGTAGACGCTGGAGGAGCCTGTGTGTTTGACAGGGAAGGATGCAAAGAGGCAACATCGTTACGTGGGGAAACAGTTGCACAACAATGAGCGTAATATTATGTAATTTTCTTTCCTTTTTTTAAAAACGAAAGCGGTATTTATAAGTGTATACATAGGTTATTAAAAGATATAAAAGATCCAGAAAGGATGCAATTTACATTGTTAATGGTGTGTAATCTTGAGGGGTAGGTTTTGGGAAAAGAGTTGAGGAAGGTTTCAGGGATCGAAAGGATTTTAGAGGGGGCATAGATGCTTTTGTAATTTAAAAGGGAAAAATCTGGGACTACCCTGGTGGTCCAATGGCCAAGACTCCACACTCCGAATGCAGGGGTCCCCGGGTTCAATTCCTGGTCAGGGAACTAGAATCCATGGGCCACGACTAAGGATCCCTCAGGCTCCAACAAAGACTGACGATCCCACGTGCTGAAACTATGACCCAGAACAGCCAAACAAATAAATAAAAATGTCCCAAACAAGTCAAAATAGAAAGGAAAGAACAGCCGTGCCCTCCACCCTATCCCTGACTCCATTCTCGCTCTGGGCCAGAGAGTGCTGGGAGGCCAGCGACCCCCAGTCCAGTCAACTATGCCCCGCTTGCCCCTGGAGGCAGACACCGGGCCTGGCCAGAGCACAGTGGGTCCGGGCCAGCCCTCCCTCTGCCCGGCCACCCCACCTCCAGCTCCCAGCCTCCCCCTGCTTCCCCACGCCACGCAACTGTTCCTCACCCCCCCAGCCCCCCCACCCCACCCCCAACCCCCGCACAACTGTCCCCTCCCCAGCTACTTCCCCCGGGGCTAGGTACAAAAGGCCAGGGGAGAAGCTGCCACGATGATAATACCAGGCACTTACATAGCACTCAACTGTGTACACAGGCTCTGTTCTAAACACTCATAAATGAACTCCCAACAACCCCTCATGTTCCATATGCTGATATTACTGTTTTCACTTTGTAGCAGATTTTTAAACACAAACCAGAAGAATGACGAAAGACTAAGTCCCTTGCCCCAGGTGCTATGGCCCACTGACCTGAGAGAGACGCCCCCTGGCAGGAACCCATGGTCCAGGCCAGCCTCCTCCTCTGGCTTCCCTCCCCGACTGCTGCAGGTCTGTGAGCAGGCTGTCAGGAAGCACTCACCGGGTTTGTTGAATTAATTGCTCTGTCCTCCCATCCCCCACTCCACCGTGGCCCGTAGGCTGTGCTTTTCCTTCTGGGCCTTGTGCGTGTGTGTGTGTGTGTGTGTGTGTGTGTGTGTGTATGTCGCTCAGTTGTTTCCAACTCTTTGTGAAGCCATAGACTGCAGTCTACCAGGCTCCTCTGTCCATGGGATTTCCCAGGCAAGAATACTGGAGTGAGTTGCCATTCCCTCCTCCCGGAGACCTTCCCGAGCCAGGGATCAAACCCGGGTCTCGTGCATTGCAGGCAGATACTTTTACCACTGGTTTCCTCATCTATAAAGTGAAGGGATGCATTCAATGGCATCCGACACCACTTCAGGACCAGAATTAAGGTAAAGCCAGTGCTCATCCCAGCAGGGTGACTGTCAGTGATGGGACGTGAGGGCCAGGGTGGGAAGTAGGAGCACTTCCTGGACGCCAGCCCTCCTGGGCCTTCAGAAGCTGGGAATGTGGTCTCACCCACCCACAAGCATAGACACCTCACCCGGTGTTGCCCAGTCGACATGGCTCCAGAGAACGGCAGCCCACACCCTGCTCCATGGGCTCCACAGGGGACACCCTGCCCAGCTTCGTGGAAGGTGAGGAGCTGCTGTCTCCGAGTCAAAAGCCTGGCACCCAGGCAGCCCGCCGCAGGTGGAGGAGAGCGAGCGGCACGTGAGCGGCACGTGAGCGGCACGTGAGCCGGTCTGGAACTCACAGACGTGGGGGAGGGGATCGAACCGTCTCCAGTCTCCTGTCGCCCTCCAGCCCGCAAGCGCCAGGACGACGACAACCTGGGGAACAGAGAGCCGTGGAGGGAGGCGGGAGGGGCCCCGGCACTGTTGTGTGCAGGTGCCTTGGCACATCCACTCACAGCGCCCCACAGGAACTGGCTGCCTCATTCCTCAACTGAGGAGCCTGAGGCCTAGAGAGGCCAACTCCCGGGTCCAAACCCCACGCCCCTCCTTCTTCCATCACTCCTGAGTGAGCCAGGATCCTGAGCGGGGACTCGGATGCAGCCACCGGCCCTGCCCACCCCAGCCCTGGGCTTCCAGCCTCAGCCTGGATCTGAGTGGCCTCAGATATGTGATCCAATGGGTCCTGGGCTAGTTTCCACCAGCGGATTCACTGTCAGCACCTGAGCCCCCACCCAGTACATCCCCCCAAAACTCCCACTGCCCCTCATCATTCCTAACTGCTCCGTACTTCTTAACAGAGCCTCCCATTCCCATCACTCAGGGTCACAGAACCAGACAACGGCAGGCCTCAGCCCTCACAAGAGGTCCAGGTAGACCATCACAAATAAACATGGGACTTCCCTGGTAGTCCAGTGGTTAAGAACCTGCCTGCCAAAGCAGGAGAAATAGGTTGATCCGTGATCCAGGAAGATCCCACATACTGCAGAGCGACTAAGCCTGTGCACCACAGCTGCTGAGCCTGTGCTCCAGAGCCTGTTCCACAACTAGAGAAAGCCCACGCAGCAACGAAGACCCAGCGCAGCGAAAAATAAATCTTTTTTTTTTTCAATGTAATAAACTGGGGAAGGAGGGTGGTTCTGCTTCCTCGATACACAAAAGGTAAATCTCTGAGTGTTTCCTTTTCCCTTCCCTGGGACAGAGTTTTAAGCTCTCCAGGGAATAGCTGGGCCTTGACACTCTCGCAAGGTACCAGGGAGGTCTGTGCCCCAGGGACAACTCCAGGCTACAGGTGAGAACCCCAAGTGAGCTCTCCCTCCGCCCACTCATGCCATACAACCACACCGAGACACGGCCACTTGGTCTACAAAGTGCCCCTGGTGCCCCCTCCTCTGCCCATCCACCCTAGTCCTAGGCTGCCCACAGGTAGCCCCATCCCCATAGTGCCAACTCAGGGGACTCAACAGACACCTGACGGCGATCAGCCCTTCCCCACCGCCTGCCTGGAGCCTGCTCCTGGGCCAGAAGCCAGACAGATTTTCCTGGAACTTCTGTGGCCTCCGGCACCAACATACAGAGAAACCTGGGGGAAGAAAGGTCAGAATAGAAACAGGCAGAACAAGTAGGGGCTGTGGGGAGGAGGGAGGTACCGTGTGGATCATCCCTACCCGCTCCCCTCAGCCCTGTCTCTGCCACTTGCTGCTTCCTGCCCAGGCACATGAAAGCTCCTACCCACCCCTCCCTAGAACAGACACACAAGTCAGGGAGGCAGAACTGCATCCAGGTTACATTAAACCAGGTAGAGGATGGTACCTGGGCACAGAGGAGGGCCTCATCTCAGACACTGTGAATCCAGGAGGACTTCCTAAAGGAAGTGCTTTTGAACGCCTCAAGGGAAAGACTGCTCCAAGGAGAAAGAGTTTGTGCAAAGGCCCTGAGGCCACAGAAAGTGTGGTGAGGACTGAGGAGAGCAGGAAGGCTCTGCACACAGCTGGCAGCTAGAGCAGCCCTGCTCCACACTGGCAGCCGGCGGCTTGCTTGTTCTGCTTCTTAGACATCCGCAGGAGTGCACACAGCCTCCCACTGGCCCCATGAGCATATTTGGAAAATCTCTTGTCACAGTCTTCAGCCCAGCCCTAGACTCCTCTGACCTCCGGCATCCTCTCTGAGGCCACTGCTGGTTGGGGCCTTGGCCCTCATCCCTCCAGGAGTTCCTGACTCATCGTGGAAAAAGCTAAAAATCCCAGTCTTCTCAAGAATCAATCTGGCTCTGGGGGGAGGGCAGCCGTGACCCCAGCTCCAGGACACACAAGCAGTGGAGGGGGGCAGGGAGCAAGTCAGAGACAGGAGAAGATGCAGAAACACAGACACAGAGAATGATGGGAAGAGAGACGGGAGGTGCTGATCACAGCCGCAGAGACGACAGCCCAAGGGAGCAGGAGAGATATACAGCAGGCAGCGACGGCTCACATAAGCCAGAAACAAAGGGACACTCTTAGGTACACAGGACAAGCTGCCAAAGACAGCCAAGGACCACAAAGTCAGCTGATCAGCTGATCTGGAGGCAGCCTATGGGCCTCAGAAGAGGTTGGGTGGGGTGTCG
The DNA here is from genome assembly GCF_001704415.2 of Capra hircus. Lineage (NCBI taxonomy): Eukaryota > Metazoa > Chordata > Mammalia > Artiodactyla > Bovidae > Capra > Capra hircus. Next base: position 52,332,801 of record NC_030822.1, read on the forward strand.
GATGGCAGCTCCCAACTCCGGGATGGGTCCACTGACTGCAGTTGCAGAATAGACCATGAGGGGGCGGTATTGCTCCAGCCACTGCCCTTCAGCCGGGAGTCTGGCCTCCCCAAAGACAAAGGCAAATTCCTTCCATCAGAAGCAGCAGACAGGGGCCCAGGCTCACTGAAGGGATGAGAGACACGGATGAGGGAACCCAGAGCATCCACCCCTGGCCTGGAGACCCCGCCCATCCCAGCATCTCCTCAAGACCTGCCTCTTCCTTCCACATTCCCCATCACCAGCTTCATTCTACCTTTCCTGTCTCCTGCCTTGCAGGCCCAGAGGGCAGAGCCAGGAGGTGCTGGCCAACTGCTCCGCCCTTTCTGTAAAGGACATGACAGCCACTATGTCTGAGGACCGCCCTTGGATCCTGCCACAGGAACCGGTCCCTTCCTTTACATCTTCCCCTGAAGGCTCTTGGATTCAGAGCATCCCTCACAAAAGCACAGAGGTCTTGGCTGAGCCAACACTTTCCAGCAGACTGCAGTGCTGAAAACACAACCGCAAGCTTGGGCCACATTAATAGAACATACTGTCCAGTGGAGCACAGCAGTCAGCAGCGATGAAGTCCAGGCCTCTGGTCACTTCTCTTGAAGGGATGTCAGTAAACCAACGTGACCCAGGAGGAAGACCACTGTGGAAACATGCTACAAATTCAAGGTCCATCAGGGAGCACCAACACCATGTCAAACACTTTATATATTAAGTGCTATATGTTAAGTGACATATTGTTTATTATATCTTTACAGCAACTTGCATTATCATATCCACAGGAAAACTCAGAAAAGCTCTTCTTCCAATGACTATCGTGTGTGTGTGTGTGAGTGTGAATGTGAGTGTGCTCAGTCGTGTGCAACTCTTTGCAACCCCATGGACTGTAGCCTGCCAGGCTCCTCTGTCCATGGGATTTCCCAGGCAAGAATACTGGAGTGGTTGCCATTTCCTCCTCCAGGGGATCTTCCCGACCCAGGGATCAAACCCTCAACTCGTGCGTCTCCTATGTCTCCATCATTAGCAGACAGATTCTTTACCACCAGCACCCCTATCCTATAGGTGTGGTATTTCCCAAAGCTCCATTTCCGGTCTGTCTTCTCCTTCAAACATATTTCCTGAGTGGTCACATTTGATCCCATGACCTAGACTTTGTTCTCAAGTCGTTTGCCAAGATCATTCTCCCAGATTCCAGATCAGTCTATCCACTGGCCTTCTCATCTCCTCCTGGATGTCTTCAGGGACCTAGCCTTCCTTGTGCCCAGCGCTGACTCCTGATCTTCGTGGTCTGTTCTCCTGAGTCCAGCCCTGTAGGGCAGCCAAGCTTCCTGCCTCAGTGGGCCAGCAGAGGGTGTCTACAGGTCAGCCAAGGCCTTGTGGGGGCAGGGGAGGTTCACGCTGGAGTACTGCTGAGCACCAGTGAGCACTGCAGTCCCTTTCCTCCCCTTCAGCCCCTCCCACCCCAGGGTCCTCCTTCTGTCGCTGGTCTCTCTTCCCTTCAACTCTGGGAAATGGAAAACGGCCCTGTGAGTGAGGGGTGGAAGGGGATTTTGAGCACAAGTGGGAGAAGGGGAAGGAAACGCACGCACAGGGAAACACTGGACCCTTTGTTGGAGCGATTCTGCCCCACAGCCATCCAGGGCTGGGGTTTGGCTCAGCAGGAGCAGAAAAGGGCAAAGTGGTAGGAGAATTTACAGTGACCAAGTTGTTGCGCATCGCTCAGTCATGTCTGATTCTCTGCGACCCCATGGACTGCAGCACGCCAGGCTCCCCTATCCTTCACTGTCTCCTGGAGTTTGCTCAGACTCGTGGCAATTGAGTCAGTGATGCCATCCAACCGTCTCATCCTCTGCCGTCCCCTTCTCCTCCTGCCCAGTGAGCAAGAGGATGATAGAAATAATGTCATCCAAGCAGACTAGAAAGGAAAATAAAGACAAGGGAGAACTGAGGAGACAGAAGTTCTAATGACATTTAAAAAAAAAAAAAAAAAAACCCTCTTGTGGAAGGAGTTGATAGCAGGCCAGATGGCGTGGCTGCAAGGTCACATAGTCTTAGTACAGAAGGGCTTGAAGGGAGAGGCAGGGAGTAGGGCGGGGCTAGTTGAGCCTGGGCAAGAATGGGGGCCGTTCCCACTGGAGATCCTGGATGCTCTGGGTTTTCCCAGGCCACTGCCCCAGTCAGAAGAGGCAGGGAGGGGCCAGGATAGAACAAAGCTGGCTGATGGGAGGGGCCCAGGGGACTGGAGACCTCTGGCATTATGACAGCCCCTCAGGTTCAGGGTCTAGGAGCCTGAGTCAGGAAGTGGAGGGGGCTGGGCTGTCTGGTCCGGGAGCGGGCTGTTGCAGACCCAGCTGTGGGTAAGAGAGAGACAGAGGTCGAGACCAGTCAGTTTTCCTGGGGAGGGTCTGGGTCACTTAACACAGCAAGTGTCAGAGAGTCGGGAGGGAGAAGGGCCAGGCATGGATGGGAGGTGGGGGTCCAGACTCCACACGGGGCAACCTCCCAGGTGGATGTCAGGGGAGGGGCCCTCCAGGATGAATCACATGGGTGTAGCGGGTGCCCTTTCTGCAGGAATGCTTTCTCAAGTCATTCAAAGGCATGTGCAGCCTCAGAGATGTTAGCAGCCACTGGCTGAATATTTGGATACTGTGTCCAATCTAGAACCTGTGGGGAGTGTTTGGTTGTCTTCCTGCTGCATCTGCCAAGGCCCAAGGGAAGGTGCTGCCAGGAACGGGTGTGGCAAATTTTCCCAGCTTGATTCCTCTTCCTTGTCACTGAGCACCTCCCCTTAAAGTCCCCTGGTCCAGAATTATTTGTGATGCTGTTTGCAGCATCACTGATTCAGTGGACATGAGTTTGAGCAAACTCTGGGAGATAGTGAAGGACAGGGAAGCCTGGCATGCTGCAGTCCACGGGATTGCCAAGTCAGACATGACTTAGCGACAGAACATCAGCCGTACGCCTGACACCAGGTGGAGTGCTGGGAGTACACAGGCAAGTAGACAATAGCCCTTGTCCTTGAGATGCTCACGGTCCTAGAAGGTAGGCCTTCCACCTTCTCACCTGGCACCGACCAGGTGGGAGACAGCGTAGGTGCTCCTAGTCTTTGCACAAGCGGTTCCCCTTGCTTGGAATACCCTGCCCTCCCCACCCCCACTCCCTCACATCCCTCCCACACATCTCACCTGCTTGATCAGCTCCTCTGCGAGTAACATCAGCTTTGATGTCCCTCGATCTGGGAAGACCTCCTGGAATGCCCAGTTACGAGTGCCACCTCCCCACTCCCACTCCCCCACCGACCTCCCCTGCCTTAGCTGAAGTTGTGAAGATGTGGTGCAGTTGTGGTTTGACGGTGTGACCTCCAGAGTCAGAGTCCAGAGGTGGCCTTCGAATCCTGGTGTCTTCCCTGACCAGCTGAGGGTGCCTGGGTAACTTACTTGACTTCTGTAAGTATCAGTTTCCCCATCTGTTAGATGGAGTGGGGGGAGGGATTTGTTTTGGTTTTTCTTCTATTTTTTTCAGCTTTTTTTTTTTCAATTAAGATTTTTCTGATGTGGACCATTTTTAGTCTTTATTGAATTTGTTATGATATTTTATGTCTTGGCTGCAAAGCATGTGGGATCCTAGCTCCCTGACCAGGGCTTGAACCTGCACCCCCTGCAATGGATGGCAAAGTCTTAACCCCTGGACCACCAGGGAAGTGCCCGTTTTTCAGCTTTCTTGAGCTGTAATTGACATAGAACAGTGCTTAAGTTTAAGGTGTACAACATGTGGATTGTGTGCTAATATGTCACCAGAGGTTGACTAGCACGGCTTAGCTAACATGCTTTCCTGTCACATAATTACCATCTCTTTTTTGTGGTCTGAACATTTCAGATCTACATTCTTAACACATCTAAGTATATAATACAGTATTGGCTACGATCCCCGTGCGGCACATTACTGTTGTTTAGTTGCCCTGTCGGTTCTGACTCTGTGGCCCCGTGGACTGCAGCACGCCAGGCTTCCCTGTCCCTCAATGTGTCCTGAAGTTTGCCCAAATTCATGTCCGCTGCATCGGTGATGCCATCCAGCCATCTCATCCTCTAATGTCCTCTTCTCTTTCTGCCCTCAATCTTTCCCAGCATCAGGGACTTTTCCAATGAGTCAGCTGTTCATATCAGGTAACCAAAATACTAGAGCTTCAGCTTCAGCATCAGTCCTTCCAGTGAGTAGCCAGGGTTGATTTCCCTTAAGATTGACTGGTTGGATCTCCTTGCTGTCCAAGGGACTCTCAGGAGTCTTCTCCAGCACCACAGTTCGAAGGCATCAACTCTTTGGCCATCTGCCCTCTTTATGGTCCAGCTCTCACATCTATACGTGATCACTGGGAAGACCATCTAATGTAATGCTCTACATTAGATCCCCCAAATTTGTGTATCCTCTTTTTGCAATTTTTGAGCTATAACTGACCCCCTAACTTTATATCAGTTTCAGGTATACAATGTAATGATTCAATATTTGTGTATATTGTGAAATGGTCAGCACCACAGGTCTAGTTAACATCCATTACCATACAAAGTTCTAAGTTGTTTTTTCTTCGAATGGGAACTTTTAACTTGCACTCTCTTAGCAATTGTGAAATATACAAAGAGGTGTTATTACCTAGAGTCACCATGCTGTACTTACACCCTCAGGAAAGGATGAAGGTTTTAATAGCACCTATTTCATAAGATTATTATGAAAATCAAGTAAGAAATGCCCCATAAAGCAACTTAGCACTGTGCCTGGCAAACAAATTTCAAATACGTATTTAGTGGCTATTATGATTATTTTACTTCTGTAGAACTGATTGCATTAAGCAACAGCCCTGGAGGGTTGGCACCATCACTCTGGTTTGTCTCCCGTGTCTTAGCCAAGATCCTGAAGCAAGCTAAGTGCTCAATATAAGACTGTTGAGTAAATGACAACTTTAATCCCTTAACTGATACCACTGAACCCTCTACTTCTGGCCATTTCTCTTTTTCTGGCCCAGCCTCCTGGTGCTGCAAACTGAGGGTCCACCTGGCTGAAGAGGGTCAGGAGGAGAGCTGTGGGAGGGAGGTGTGGCGGGAAGTCAGGGAGAACCACCTGAAGTGCCAGGAACAGCCCATCAAAGACCAGCACTGCCCCTGAGGGACCTGAGGGCTGAGGAGGAGCAGCAGCCTGGCCAGAACAGGAAAGTCTCTTCCAAGAAGCATCTTCTCCCCTCCAGGACCACAACCCTCCTCGCGTAAGGTGCCCCTGGGTGCTTCCCAGTCCTGAAGGAGGGTCCAAGGTCTTCCTCTTCTGCCCAGCTGGTTGGAAGGCAGAAGTGTTGAGGAGTTGCCCTTCCAGGAACAAGAGAAGGAACACGGAGCATGGAGAGGCCTGGGGGAACAGAACACAGGTGGATAAAAATGAGAAGCAGCGTCTCAAGTCAGAATTCAGGCCCGGGGGCCTCCACACCTGGTGGAAGAGGCTATGGAGTCTGGTGGCTCTGAATTCTTCCTAACTGCAGTTCTGGCCCCAACTTGCTGTGTGACCTTACGCAGGTTATTTAACCTCCCTGGATCCTAACTTCCCCTTCTATAAAATGGAAATTGTGATGTTGTAGGAGGCATAACTACCACTGCTGATCCAGCCCCCCACTCCCACCAAGTTCAAAGGCAGTCCCACGGTCACTTCAAGTGACCATGTATCTTAGATGGGGGTCTCCCTTTTCCTCTGAGCTTGGAACTAGCAGATACGGCAGGAAATGGCAGCTGCTCATGAGGGTGTGTGTGTGTTAGGCATGCAGTCATGTCCGACTCTTTGTGACCCCATGGACTCTATATAGCTCATGGACAGACTCCTCTGTCCATGGGATTCTCCAGGCAAGAATACTGGAGTGGGTAGCCATTCCCTTCTCCAGGGGATCATCCCGACCCAGGGACTGAACCTGGGTCCCCAATGCAGGCAGATTTGTTACCATCTGAGCCATCAGGGAAGCCTAGTGCTCATGAGGACTGAGCATAAAAGAGCACACAGTGTGAGGGCTGAGGCTGCCAGGGCAGGCTTCACTCCACACGGCTCAGGGGAGACGGAGATCTAAGTGGGCCCAGCAGTCTGGCTGGAGGAGAGGAGTATGGATGCAGAGAAAAGCAGAGAAGGCAGAAAGGCCATTGTAGAGCTGCCTTGACATCTCAGTTCAGTTCAGTTCAGTCGCTCAGTCATGTCTGACTCTTTGCAACCCCATGAACTGCAGCACGCCAGGCCTTCCTGTCCATTACCAACTCCCGGAGTTCACTCAAACTCTCGTCTATCAAGTCAGTGATGCCATCCAGCCATCTCATCCTCTGTCACCCCCTTCTCCTCCTGCCCCCAATCCCTCCCAGCATCAGAGTCTTTTCCAATGAGTCAACTCTTTGCGTGAGGTGGCCAAAGTATTGGAGTGTCAGCTTTAGCATCATTCCTTCCAAAGAACACCCAGGGTTGATCTCCTTCAGAATGGACTGGTTGGATGTCCTTGCAGTCCAAGGGACTCTCAAGAGTCTTCTCCAACACCACAGTTCAAAAGTATCAATTCTTTGGCACTCAGCTTTCTTCACAGTCCAACTCTCACATCCATACATGACCACAGGAAAAATCATAGCCTTGACTAGACGGCCCTTTGTTGGCAAAGTAATGTCTCTGCTTTTGAATATGCTGTCTAGGTTGGTCATAACTTTCCTTCCAAGGAGTAAGCGTCTTTTAAGTTCACGGCTGCAATCACCATCTGCAGTGATTTTGGAGCCCCCCAAAATAAAGTCAGCCACTGTTTCCACTGTTTCCCCATCTATTTCCCATGAAGTGATGGGACCAGATGCCATGATCTTCATTTCTGAATGTTGAGCTTTAAGCCAACTTTTCCACTCTCCTCTTTCACTTTCATCAAGAGGCTTTTTAGCTCCTCTTCACTTTCTGCCATAAGGGTGGTGTCATCTGCATATCTGAGGTTATTGATATTTCTCCCGGCAATCTTGATTCCAGCTTGTGCTTCTTCCAGTCCAGCATTTCTCATGATGTACTCTGCATAGAAGTTAAATAAGCAGGGTGACAATATACAGCCTTGACATACTCCTTTTCCTATTTGGAACCAGTCTGTTGTTCCATGTCCAGTTCTAACTGTTGCTTCCTGACCTGCATATAGGTTTCTCAAGAGGCAGGTCAGGTGATCTGGTATTCCCATCACTTTCAGAATTTTCCACAGTTTATTGTGATCCACACAGTCAAAGGCTTTGACATAGTCAATAAAGCAAAAATAGATGTTTTTCTGGAACTCTCTTGCTTTTTCCATGATCCAGCGGATGTTGGCAATTTGATCTCTGGTTCCTCTGCCTTTTCTAAAACCAGCTTAAACATCTGGAAGTTCATGGTTCACGTACTGCTGAAGCCTGGCTTGGAGAATTTTGAGCATTACTTTACTAGCATGTGAGATGAGTGCAATTGTGAGGTAGTTTGAGCATTCTTTGGCATTGCCTTTCTTTGGGATTGGAATGAAAACTGACCTTTTCCAGTCCTGTGGCCACTGCTGAGTTTTCCAAATTTGCTGGCATATTGAGTGCAGCACTTTCACAGCATCATCTTTCAGGATTTGAAATAGCTCAACTGAAATTCCATCACCTCCACTAGCTTTGTTCATAGTGATGCTTTCTAAGGCCCACTTGACTTCGCATTTCAGGATGTCTGGCTCTAGGTGAGTGATCACACCATCGTGATTATCTTGGTCATGAAGATCTTTCCGATACTGTAAAGAGCACTATTGCATGGGAACCTGGAATGTTAGGTCCATGTATCAAGGCAAATTGGAAGTGGTCAAACAGGAGATGACAAGAGTGAACGTCGACATTCTAGGAATTAGCAAACTAAAATGGACTGGAATGGGTGAATTTAACTCAGATGACCATTATATCTACTACTGTGGGCAGGAATCCCTTAGAAGAAATGGAGTAGCCTTGACATCTCTGCAATACCCCAATCCCCAATCTGTGGGCACCCAAGCAACAAATACCCTTTGTCACCCTAAGATCAGAAAACCATACCTGAAAATTGTGTCCTGCTCACAGGGTCGTCTGGAAATGAAAGCGTTAGCCCAGGGCCCGGCACAGAGTCGGTGCTTGGTGGTGGTGATGATGGTGGTGATCAGAACGCAGCACAGGTGTAAGAAGTCTCAGACAGGCCCCTCCCTGTGCATCCCATGCCCTGGGCTCCCCTGGGGTGCAGGGCCAGGGTAGTGAAAGGCTGCACTCACTAAGCCTCCCCATCCTGCTCCTCCCAGCACCACCCCAGCCAAGCCAGGGCACATGGAGATGCCTCCGCAGTGGTCATAAAGGTGGGGGAGGTGGAGACCCGCCCACAAGGCCAGCCCAGGCAAGGCTGGTGGTGGGATCAAGAGCTGTCAGCCGGCGCCCCGGTGAGGGACAGTTTAAGGTGGCATTGGTTAAGAGCACAGCTCTGAGCCAGACTGTATGGATTCGACCCTCTGTGTGACCTCAGGCAGCCACCCTAAGCTGTGTCTCGGTCTTCTCAAAGTAAAACGGGGATGAGAGAAGAACCACTTCCTAGGGTTGAGGGGGAGTTAGAAGAGGACAGAAGATGCCGGAGTCAGGAGAAGGCAGCAGACAGACGATGAACCCGAAGAGAAGCAGCCAGTTGCAGATGCTGGGTTTGGGTTTCGCTGGAGAAGAGCGTGCCTAGCCCAGGAGCTGGGCTGTCCCAGCCGCCGTCTCAGGATGGCTGCCTCCAGCCTGCTCTGGGATCCCTCCGCTCTCAGCCCTGCAGCCCACCTACCCCTCCTTCCTACCTCGAACTCCTTCTGACCTCGATCTCCTGCCATACATCATTCACGCTTCTGCACAAACATCACCTCCTGGGAGAGGCTACCCTAAAGGTCCTCCTCACCTGGGCCCCTCTGATAATTCTGTCTCAGACCCTCGGAGCATTTAATCACAGGAAAATCCTGCCGTAATGTTCATTCAGACATAGCGCAGTTGGGAGTTTCCTGTTGCCTCCCAGCTTCCCGTTAACAACCGCTCCTGGCGAACAAGGCAATCAAGCTTACCTCCTTGGGAACCACGTCCAGGCAGCACAGCCTGTGACCATTCGGGGCTTTCTCACTTCAGCGCCAGTTCAGTTATGCATACAGTAAGTTGTACTATTTTACTTTTAGAGATGGGAAAAGGATCCATTTTTTAAAAAACTTTTTACGGGAAGAAAATTGCTTTACAATATTGTGTAGGTTTCTGCCACACATCAGCGTGAATCACCTACAGGTATACACGTGCCCCTCCCTCTTGAACCTCCCTCCCATCTCCCACCCCAGTCCAGCTCTCTAGGTTGTCACAGAGCCCTGGGCTGAGCAACCTATGTCTAGTCGAATCAGGCCAGATCATGAAGTTGTTTTTTCCTTTTTTCCCCCAATTACTTATCTATTTTTGGCTGCACTGGGTCTTGGCTGCTGCTCTTGGGCTTTCTCTAGCTGTGGCAAGTGGGGGCTACTCTTTGTCGTGGTGCCCAAGCTTATTGTTGTGGTTGCTTTTGTTGAGGAGTACAGGCTCTAGGTGTGCGGGCTTCAGTAGCTGTGCTCGCAGGCTCGATAGTTGTGGTGATGGGCTTAGCTGTTCCACGGCAGGTGGGATCTTCCCAAACTAGGGATCAATCCCGAGTCCCCTGCATTGGCAGGCAGACTGTTAACCACTGGACCACCGGGGAAGCCCATTCGCCTTTAAAATTCAATGTTGGCTTTATTTCCACTTGCAAAACAAAAATGACGTCTCCAGACTAAAAATGACATTTGCTTTGTATTCATTTACTTTGAAAGTCATTGAATATGTCTTTTTAAATTAGTTCATACAGGACATCTATTAAAGCTCTGGATTGGGCTACCCAGCTGAGAGCAGTGCCACAGCTCAGAATTTTTTATAAGCGTGGATACTACATTTTAGGGTTTCCCTGGTGGCTTAGCAGTAAAGAATTGCCTGCAGTGCAGGAGACAAAAAAGAAGTGGGTTCAGCCCCTGGGTAGGGAAGATTCCCTGGAGGAGGGCATGGCAACCCACTCCAGTATTCTTGCCTGGAGAATCCCATGGACAGAGGAGCCTGGTGGGCTATAGACCATGGGGCCGCACAGAGTTAGACATGCCTGAGCATGGCACAGCACTACATTTTAAAAATTATTTTATACAGAACTTCTTTTAGGACAGTGACTATCTAAGCCCTCCTTTTCTTCTTCCCCGCCCCCCCACCCCGCCACCCCAAGGAGTAGAGGAGAGATCATTCTTTTATGAACTCTTTTTGGAAAAGGTTAAGAGAGAGAGATGGGAAGGTAGCTGGAAGGGGAATTGGGTCAAGAGAGGTTTGGGAGTCTCTGCTTCTGTGAAGGTCTTATTCATTTTCTCAAGTTGGGCTTCCTCCCACCCTCTACCCCATCCCACCCCCCTAGGTTGTCACAGACCATGCCTAGCACATAGCAAATGCTTTATAAGCCATTTCCTCTTATTATGACTGCATTAGTCCAGAGGAGAGATGATGTAAGCTTTGAAAGGTAGCAATGAAATTATTTCTGTGGAAGACTGCAGCTGTAAGAGGCTGCAGAGTTAAAAGGTTTTACTGAAGACGCAAAAGCTTGGAGAGAAGCAGGCAAGAGTGCCAGTTGGGAGGTGGATGGGAGAGGTGAGTGGTTGGTATGTGAAATGAAGTAATCATGGTGGACGCCAGCCCTCTCCTGTGATCACAGGATTTCAGGAAGCCCAAAGAGAAAGACCATGACCTTTCTTACTCCCTGGGGAAGCTGGCTCTACAGATGAACTGCTGGGAGCACTGGGGATGGGCCAGGCTTCCTCAGCTCCACACCATCCTTACCATGATTTATGGAGAAGACAAACCCAGGAAGGAAGCTTCAATCAAGGACCAGCCAGGAAAAATAATCATTTAATGCATTAAACTCTATTTGGATGATGGTTTCAGGGTTTTCTCCATCACGTTTGTATCTTGATTCCAATAGTATGTCTTTGATGGAAGCCTCAATAAATAGGTGTCTCTGGTGGTGAGGTGAAGGGATAAATAGTCTGGTTTCTGAACAATTTGAGAAATAAATTAGAATAATAATAATTTTAAAAGAACCTAACAGAATGTGACAGTGGAGACCTTGTCCTCATGGAGGACCTCATGACCTTAGGCTGCTGCCAGAGAGAACACTCCAAAGGAAAAGAGCTGTGGGAGGGTAACAAATCGAGCTTCCTGTTACCATCTGTGTTTATGTCTTTAGTTCAGTTCAGTCACTCAGTCGTGTCTGACTCTTTTCGACCCCATGAATCGCAGCACGCCAGGCCTCCTTGTCCATCACCAACTCCCGGAGTTCACCTAAACTCACATCCATCGAGTCGGTGATGCCATCCAGCCATCTCATCCTCTGTCATCCCCTTCTCCTCCTGCCCCCAATCCCTCCCAGCATCAGAGTCTTTTCCTATGAGTCAACTCTTCGCATGAGGTGGCCAAAGTACTGGAGTTTCAGCTTTAGCATCATTCCTTCCAAAGAACACCCAGGACTGATCTCCTCTAGAATGGATTGGTTGGATCTCCTTGTAGTCCAAGGGACTCTCAAGAGTCTTCTCCAACACCACAGTTCAAAAGCATCAATTCTTCAGCACTCAGCTTTCTTCACAGTCCAACTCTCATATCCAAACATGACCACTGGAAAAACCATAGCCTTGACTAGATGGACCTTTGTTGGCAAAGTAATGTCTCTGCTTTTGAATATGCTGTCTAGGTTGGTCATAACTTTCCTTCCAAGGAGTAAGCGTCTTTTAAGTTCACGGCTGCAATCACCATCTGCAGTGATTTTGGAGCCCCCCAAAATAAAGTCAGCCACTGTTTCCACTGTTTCCCCATCTATTTCCCATGAAGTGATGGGACCAGGTGCCATGATCTTCATTTCTGAATGTTGAGCTTTAAGCCAACTTTTCCACTCTCCTCTTTCACTTTCATCAAGAGGCTTTTTAGCTCCTCTTCACTTTCTGCCATAAGGGTGGTATCATCTGCATATCTGAGGTTATTGATATTTCTCCTGGCAATCTTGATTCCAGCTTGTGCTTCTTCCAGCCCAGCGTTTCTCATGATGTAGTCTACATATAAGCTAAATAAGCAGGGTGACAATATACAGCCTTGACATACTCCTTTTCCTATTTGGAACCAGTCTGTTGTTCCATGTCCAGTTCTAACTGTTGCTTCCTGACCTGCATACAGGCTTCTCAAGAGGCAGGTCAGGTGGTCTGGTATTCCCATCTCTTTCAGAATTTTCCACAGTTTATTGTGATCCACACAGTCAAAGGCTTTGGCATAGTCAATAAAGCAGAAATAGATGTTTTTCTGGGACTCTCCTGCTTTTTCAATGATCCAGCGGATGTTGGCAATTTGATCTCTGGTTCCTCTGCCTTTTCTAAAACAAAGAACACCCAGGATTGATCTCCTTTAGAATGGACTGGTTGGATCTCCTTGCAGTTCAAGGGCCTCTCAAGAGTCTTCTCCAACACCACAGTTCAGTCTCATAGGAGTTTATTTGCTCTTGTCTGATGAAGTTATCCCTTGCATCCCCCAAGGTAAGGTGATATCTGAGGACAGAGAAGGTGGAAACAGGTGACCCCTGTCAGGTGTGAAGGGTCAGGATAGAGCTCTGGGCAGGGTGGGGTCCTCAAGCTGGCACTGGGATTGGTTTCATGTTACTTTCTGTGTTTTGTTTTGTTTTTTCCCTTTATCATCCCTGAACTTTGTGCAATGTTTTGTTAAATGCTCCAATCTTGACTCAGCTGTGTTTTGGGAAATTAAGGCAATGATCGGCATCAGCCACCTAGAGCCAATGGGGAGTGGCCTTTGGCTGTTCAGTGACAGAGCCAAAGGGAACAGAATCCCAGGGGGACACTGAGACTCCAGAAGCCATTCTTGATCTAGAAGTGGAGGTTTCGTTCTACATAGCTAACCTTGGAGAACTGGGCCTTGACTTTGTCCTGAGTCAGCCACACCCTATACAGAGAATCGACCGGCATTCAGATCTGCTCCCTTGCCTTCCCCACCAGGAGATCTCCCCAGGGGCCACGTCACACAGAGCCTTCTTGCACTCCACACTTCTGGAGGTACAGGCAGACACCCTGCCCCCTCCAGGTTCTCCATTAGTAGGAAAATCCTCCCATCTTTCCTTCAGTCCAGCTCCACTCTGCCTGAAGAGCAAGCCTGCAGACACCCTAATGTGATGGTGAGTGAACACATTCCCTCCAGGCAGCTCTCCCATGGCGGGACCGTGTCTATCAACAAGGGTACTGTGTATGTGAACTGGACTTTCCACAGACCCCCACTAGGCAAACAGAGATCTGTCTCTTTCCGAAAAAGGAGGGCAAAGGAGCAGTTCTGGGAGTGGGAAAAGAAGTAAGCAAGGCTTAGTTCTCATTACCCCAGGATGTGGTTTTAATTCCATTCTTCTCTTCATGCCTCTACCCCACCCCCCAGTTTATTAAGGGCTCCAGATTAAAAATACAAGATGTACTTGTAACGTAGAGACCCTGGCTCGGTCTCCAGAGACAGTCAGGGGAAAGAAAACCACAAATCGAGAAACAGAGAAAAAGCAGTCTGTGACCATGTGCTTTCAGGATCTCCTTAGTCAGTGAATTATTTAATAGGATAAATGGAAGGAGGAGTTGCTATATCAACTGGGTGCCTGCAGCTCTGAAATCAGCCTTCAAAACACCCTATTTGCCAATAGAGCATATTCTCTGTGGGCCCCACACCCATTTGTGAACCTTTCTGGAAGGGCAAAGAAGTGTAGAGAATTTGCCTTTATAGTGTATTGAGGAGTTGGAAGCTGGAGGGTCCTTAAAGGAGTTGATGCCCTGTATGCTTAGCTCCTGATTGAGAGATGCATCGAGGGCATTAACAAAAGAGCTCTGATGGGACTTCCTGGTAGTCCAGGGTTAAGAATCTGCCTGCCAATGCAGGGGACACAGGCTTGATCCCTGGTCCAGGAAGATTCCACATGGTGCAGGGCAGCGAATCCTGTGTGCCACAACTCCGGAGCCCGCATGCTGCAACTACTGAACCCCACGTGTCCTAGAGCTCCTGCAGCGACAGAAGCCACTGCAATGAGAAGCCCACACGCAATAATAAAGACCAAGGGCAGCTAAAAATAAATTAGTTAATTTTTTTAAAAAAAAGAAAGAAAGAGTTCTGATAATGTACCATAGAAAAAAGTATCTTTGGGACTTTCCTGGAAGTTGAGTGGCTAGGTTTCCCAATGCAGGTTTGATCCCTGGTAAGGAACTACGAGCTCACATGCCACACAACAAGGCCATCCAGAAAAAAATTATGTTTCTCCCCAGGGTTTAACCAGGGCCATCAACTGAATAAAGGGCCCCTGGTACCTAGCAGAGTATGAAACATAAATTAACAGTCAATAAATCTGTAGATTAATGGTTGCACAATGGATGGATGGTGCGTGGCTGGGTGAATGCATGGGTGGCGGTGAATGTCAGCCATGAGTATACTGTCCAGTTTGCCAGAGTCCCCATCCTGCTCTGCTGTACATTCTGCCTGCCTCGCCCATTTAACAGTTTCTGTCTATTTGGTCCCCAGTGTATGTGAACCATTTTCACAAATCCAGTACCCTTACTCTACTGATGAGGAAGCTAAGGCCCAGAGTGGAAATGATCTAAGTTCACGCAACAAGTTATCAGCAGAGCCAGGACAGGAACCCCAGTACTACTGGTTTGTGTGTTAGTATGTCGCTTGGTGGGTCTTTTAAGTATTATTGAACGCATGAAGATGTGAATTAATTAAACCTTCATTTTCCCAACTACCTTGAAGTTGGTTCCACCGTGCTGTAGAGTCATATGAGCTCTATCCTCCATCCCCACTGAAAACATCATCCTGGGCTGCTCTCCCCGGACCAGAACTTGCCTGCCAATCTCTTCACCCTGGTCCCACTGAGACGGGGCAACTGTACTTGCAGTTCCAACAGCCCTATTTTCTACCGTCAAGTCCACGTGTAAGGGGTTTTCTACTTTTTGGCTGCCCAGCACCTTTCTCCCCTGCTTTGGTAATCATCTCTCAGTGTTCCTTTCCCCCATTGTCCATATGTGGGCTTTTCCCTGGAGTTGATGGTCTCTCTGTTCCCAGAGGTGAGAGGCGAGGGAAGAGGCTGGTTGGCTTAAACCAAGCCAGGGACCCTAGGAAGTCCCTCAGGTCTGGCTCTACTCCATTCAAAATCAATGAGTCTGAAGCAGGCAGTCACTGGTCCTCTAGAAAAGAAATTCCCTGGAAGTTGCTAACCACCATTTGGGGGTCATGATGAGAATCTTTATCTGAGAATGGAGCCAACAAAGAAGAGGCACAGTTAGAGAAAGAGAAACCAGGTCCCTATTAAATAGAACCCTGGGTACAGTCTCACTTGTAACCCCTGCACTATTCAGTTAACAACTAATTCTCTCTCTTGCCTAAGCCAATTTGGGGCGGGTTTCCTGTCATTTGCAGCATAAAGAGAACTCCTGGGGGGCAGGGCACTTTCCCAAATATTTTCCTCTAAGGAACAGAGGCTGTGCTAGTCTCAACTCTCTGGATTGCAAGCGATGTATGCAAGTGCCACGTGACTGAGCATGCTCTCAGCCAACATGCACAGGTCTCTCTGCTCTGTGCTAGGAACTGAGGTTGCAAAGATGACTAAGCCATATTAGCAATCATAGCCCAGTAATAGGGGGACATCTCCTCCTGGAAAAGTGGATAAGACTCAGCAGAGGACTTTCCTGGTAGCACAGTGGATAAGAATCCACCTGCCAGTGCAGGGGACATGGGTTTGACCCCTGACCCGGAAAGATTCCACATGCCTTAAAACAACTAAGCCTGTGCATAACTACTGAGCCCACACTCTAGACCCCACGAGCCTCAGCTACTGAAGCCTGCACGCCTAGAGCCTGTGCTCCACAACAAGAGAAACCCCTGCTCACCGCAACTAGAGAAAGCCTGCGCACAGCAACGAAGACCCAACACAATAACAACAAAATTTTTTTAATAATTAATTTTTTTTAAAAAAAATTGCCATGTATCTGACCCACAGACAGGAGGACAATGATAATCGCAGAGCTTCTCCCCATGAAACAAGGGGTCTGAGATCCATTTTGGGCTCCCCAGCCCTGAAAGTCCTGCACTAAGTAGATGAACCCCCAGGATATCTGGCTTTGAAGGCCAGAAGGGCTTGTACACAGGGAAGCTGGAGGACTGTAGACTCTGTTCTTAAAGGTGCATGCGTGCATGCTCAGTTGTTCAGTCGTGAGGCTTTTGCGACCTCATGGAGTGTAGCCTGCCAGACTCCTATCCATGGGATTTTCCAGGCAAGAATACTGGAGTGGGTTGCCATTTCCTCCTCCAGGAAATCTTCCCAACCCAGGAATCAAACCTGTGTCTCTTACGTCTCCTGCACTGCAGGTGGATTCTTTACCAACAGAGAGGAAGCACACAAAATCTCACATGCTCTGAGACCCAGTGCAGAGGCCTGGGTCATATGCTGGCAGTATCATTTGGGAAGCTCATTCTAGCATGAGGACACGCTAATAGTGTGCTGGCAAGCTATTAGCTATTCTAGCCTATTAACACCAGAGGCTTGCCTTCCCACTAACTGGTTAGCACCAGCCTCAGGACCCCCTGCCCCAGGCCAAGAATCCAGATCCGCAGTGACCCAGTCCCACCCAACCAGTGAGCCTGCACCAGCTCTGGAAAGCCCCAGGCTCCCCTGTCAGCCACACCAGGACCAGACCTGCCTGCCAGCAAGCAGCCTTCACAGAAGGCAGAGCCTGGCAGCCAGCTGGGCCAGGGCCAGTCCTAGCCATCAGTGAACCCACAGCAGTCACCTCCCAAATGACAGAAAGGCCCATGGAACCCATGTACAGACCACTCCTAGAGCATACAGGTGACCAGAGCGGGAGTGTGTTGCCAGCCCCTATGGGACACCTCCTACATAAGGCCACTTCCAGATCAGGAAACATAACCAACCCACCTAATACACAGAAATAAAAACAGAGAATCGGGCAAAATAAAATGACAGAGAAAGATGTTCCAAATAAAGAAGCAAGATAAAATCCCCAGAGAAGAACTAAGCAAGGTGGAGATACGTGATCTACCTAATAAAGAGTTCAAGGTAATGATCACAAAGATTCTCAGAGAACTCGGGCGAAGAATGGATGAAGACAGTGAGAAGGCAGAAGCTTCTAAAAGAGTTAGAGGATATAAAGAAGAGCCAAACAGAGCAAAGGGTACAATAACTAAAAGAAAAAAATACACGCGAGGAATCGACAGCAGATTAGACGATACAGAGGAACAGATCAGCGAACTGAGAGACAGAGAAGTGTCTTCCAATCACCCAAACCGAACAGAAAGGAGAGGGCTTTTTTTTCCCCCTTTGGCTACACCAAGTGGCATGCAGGATCCTAGTGCCCCAACCTGGGATTGAACACAAACCCCCTGCGGTGGAAGCATGGAGTCTTAACCACTGAATTGCCAAGTTAGTCCAAAGAGTTTTTTCCTTTTTTAAAAAAAGGATAGTTTAAGAGACCTCTGGGACATCATGAGTACTAACATTTGCATTGGAGGGGTCCCAGAAGAAGAAGAGAGAAAACTTACTTGAAACTTTCTTGAAACTTTCTTTTTTACTTGAAAAAATAATAGCTGAAAATTTTCCTAACCTAGAATGGAAATGGATATCCAGGTCCAGGAAGTACAGAGAGTTCCAAAGAAGAAAACCCAAAGAAATAAATACCAAGACACATCATAATTAAAATGGCAAAAGTTAAAGAGAGAATCTTAAAAGCCGCAAAGGGAAAAGCAACTAGGTACGAAGAGGGGAATTCCTGTAAGACTATCAGATGGCTTTTCAGCAGAAACTTTGCAGGCCAGAAGGGAGCGGAATGATAAATTTAAAGTGATGAAAGGAAAACACCAAGAATATTCTCCCCAGCAAGGCTATAATTCAGATCTCAAGGAGAGGTAAAGAAGTTTTACAGACAAGCGAAAGCTAAAACAGTTCAGCACAGCTAAACAGGCTTCACAAGAAATGTAAAAGAGGCTTTTCAAAGTGGGAAAGAAAAGATCACAACTGGAGATATGAAAGTTACGAAAGGAAATATCTCATTGGTAAAGGCAAACATACAGTAAAGGTAGTAGGTCAACCACTTATAAAGCTAGTAGGAAGATAGGAAAAAGTAACAAAATGATCTATATTCATAAGTAGTAAAAAGATGTGAAATATAATGTTAAAATATTGAATGTGGGGGTGATAAAAGGCAGGCTTGTTATAACGTGTTCAAATTTAAGAGATCATCACTTTAAAATAGTTATATCCTCATGGAAGCCACAAACCATAAATCTATCATTGATACATACACACAAAAACAAAGGAATGAAACAAAGAGGAAGAGAGCAAAAGCAGAAGGGAAGACCCATATGCATGCTGTCAGGAGAGCCTCACCTCACATCTGATAGCACACACAGACTGAAAGGAAAGAGACAGGGAAAGTTATTCCATGTAAATGAAAACAAAGAGAAATCTGGGACAGCAATACTTGTATCAGAAAAAAACTGACTTTAAAACCAAGACTCAGCCATAGAAATGAACAAACTCTTGCCATACGCAACAACATGGATGGACCTGGAGGGTATTATGCCAAATGAAATAAACCAGACAGAGAAAGACAATCTACAGATTCAACAGAATTCCTGTCAAAAACCAATGATATTTGTTTACAGAACTAGAACAAATAATTATAAAATTTGTATGGAAACACAAAAGACCCCAAAACCACCTTGAGAAAGAATGAAGTTGGAAGTATCACACACCCTTATTTAAAATTACATGTGTTACAAAGATATGCCGAAATACATGTTGCAAAAACAGACACACAGATCAATGGAACAGAATAGAAAGCCCAGAAATAAGCCCACACTTATATGGTCAATTAATGTATGACAAAGGAGGTAAGAATGTATTAATACAATGAGGAAAAGACAGCCTCCAGTGTTGAGAAAACTGAACAGCTACATGCAAAATAATCAAACTACATTACCTTCTTACACCATTCTCAAAATGGATTAAGGACTTAAATATAAGGCCTGAAACCATAAAACTCCTAGAAGAAAACTAAGGCAGTACATGCTTTAACATCAATCTTAGTGATACATTTTGGATATGTCACCTTAGGCAAGGGAAATCAAAGTAAAAATAAATGCAGCTAATCAAACCAAAAAGATTTTGCACAACAAAGGAAATTATCAACCAAACAAAAAAGGCAGTTTATTGAAAGGGAGAAGATATTTGCAACAAATATATCTGAGAAGATAGTTATGTACAGATGTGAGTTGGCCCATAAAGAAGGCTGAGCGCTGAAAAATTGATGCTTTCAAATTGTGGTGCTGGAGAAGACTGTTTAGAGTCCCTTGGACTGCAAACAGATCAAACCAGTTGATCCTAAAGGAAACCAACCCTGAATAATCATTGGAAGGACTGATGCTAAAGCTTAAGCTCCAATACTTTGGCCATCTGATGCAAAGAGCCAACTCACTGGAAAAGACCCTGATGCTGGGAAAGATTGAGGGAAGGAGGAGAAGGGGACGACAGAGGATGAGATGGTTGGACGGCATCACCAACTCAACAGACTTGAGTTTGAGCAAACTGAGGGAGATGGTGAAGGACAGAGAAGCCCGGTGTACACAGTCCATGGGGTCCCAAAATCTCGGACACGACATATCTTGTGCCTGCATGCTCAGTCACGTCCGACTCTTTGTGACCCCCGTGGACTGTAGCCTGCCAGGCTCCTCTGTCCATGGGATTCTTCAGGCAAGAATACTGGAGTGGGTTGCCATTACTTTCTCCATGGGATCTTCCCGACCCAGGGATCGAACCCGTAGCTCCTGCCACATCTCCTGCATTGCAGACAGGTTCTTTACCACTGAGCCACCAGGAGAGCTCATCTCATATAAATCAGAATCATATATTTGTCCTTTTGTGACTGGCTCATTTCGCTTAGCAGAATGTCTTCAAGATTCATCCGTGTTGTAGCATGTGTTAGAATTCCCTTCCCCTTTAAAACCGGATAATATTCCATTGTATGGATAGACCACATTTTACTTATCTCTTCATCCGTTGATGGATTCTATGCCCACCCTTTGTCTGGTGTGAATAATGAGCTGCTATGAACATGGGTATATTGCCTTGTCTTTTTTATTATTGTTTGGACTGTAAAGGCTTTTCTCTGGCTGTGGCGAGCTGGGGCTGCTCCCTAGTTGCGGTGCACAGGCTTCTCGTTGCAGTGGCCTCTCTTGCAGAGCACGGGCTCTGGGAGGCGTGGGTTTCAGCAGTTGCAGCACACGTGCTCTGTGGTGCGGCTCTCGGCCTCTGGAGCCCAGGCTCAATAGTTGTGGCACATGGGATTAGTTGTTTCACGGCATGCGGGATCTTCCCAAACCAGGGGTCAAACCTGTGTCTCCTGCGTTGACAGGTGGATTCTTTATCACTGAGCCACCAGGGAACCCCCTGCCTTGTGTTTGGTGAAGAAATATTCCAATTTTTTAAGTCAGATTTATTGAGGTATAATTTACATTGACTCTTTTTAAGTACAACAGTCTATAAATTCTGAAAACACATGCAGTCATACCACAATCAAGAAAGACCGTCTTTTAATATTTATTTTTATTTATTTGGTTGCATCAGGTCTTAGTTGCAGCATGTGGGATCTAGTTCCTTGACCAGGGATTGAACCCCAGGCCCCTGCATTGGGAGATCCAAGTCTTAGCCACTGGACCACCAGGGAAGTCCCAAGACAGAGCATTTTTATCACTCCCAAAACATCCTCCCTGGAAAAGCCCTGGCAATCAGCATCTGTTCTCTGTGCAGTTTTGCCTTTTCCAAAATGTCATGTAAATGGAATCATGGCTATCTGAGGAGAGCGGTTTCATTTAGCATAAAGCCTTTGAGATTAACCCATCGTGTTGCCTACATTAGCAGTTCTTTCCTTTTTATTACCAAGGAGTGTTCCATTGTATGGATGTGCCCACAGCTGTCACACAATGACATTCATTGTCAAGACTGTTTTCTCAATTGAGGAACATTTGGGTTGTTTACAAATAAAGCCCCTATCAATATTCACATACACGTTTTCACGTGAATATATTTTTTCAGAACTTTTTTAAAGAGCAGTTTTAGGTTCACAGCAAAACTGAACAGAAAATGCAGAGATTTCCCATATACCTTCTGCCCACACACATACACAGCCTCCTCCATTATCAACACCACCCATCAGCATGGCGCCTTTGTTACAAGTGATGAACCTACACTGACACCATGATCGCCCAGAGCCCATAGTTTACATTAGGTAAGTGCAGTTCAGTTCAGTTCAGTCGCTCAGTCGTGTCCGACTCTTTGTGACCCCATGAACTGCAGCACGCCAGGCCTCCCTGTCCATCACCAACTCCTGGAGTTCACTCAAACTCATGTCCATCGAGTCGGTGATGCCATCCAGCCATCTCATCCTCTGTCGTCCCCTTCTCCTCCTGCCCCCAATCCCTCCCAGCATCAGAGTCTTTTCCAATGAGTCAGCACTTTGCATGAGGTGGCCAAGGAACTGGAGTTTCAACCTCAGCATCAGTCCTTCCAATGAACACCCAGAACTGGTCTCATTTAGGATGGACTGGTTGGATCTCCTTGCAGTCCAAGGGACTCTCAAGAGTCTTCTCCAACAAAACAGTTCAAAAGCATCAATTCTCCGGCACTCAGCTTTCTTCACAGTCCAACTCTCACATCCATACGTGACTACTGGAAAAATATTAGGTAAACATATTTTTTTTTCTTTTTTAAAAAATATTTATTTATTTATTTGGCTGCTCGGGGTTTTAGTTGCAGCGCACGGGATGTTCTACTTTCAGCATGCAAACTCTTAATTGCAGCATGTGGGATCTAGCTCCCTAAGCAGGGATGGGACCCAGATCCCCGGCTTTGGGAGCACAGAGTCTTAGCCACTGGGTCACCAGGGAAGTTCCAAACATGAGTTTTTTATTTCATATAGGTAAATACCTAGGAGTGAATTACTAAGTCCTAGAGTAAGTATATACTGAACTTTATTAAACTGCCAAATTTCTTGTCAGAAGTAACTGTACCATTCTTGCATTCCCATCAGCAATATGTGAGTTTCACTTGCTTGGCATTCTTGTCAGCACTTGTGGTTTTACTCTGGGTTTTGCTATTCTTTGAATGGCGCTTATTGCAGGTTTTTTGACAATTCCTTTTTCCATGTTTTGGAATTCTGGTCTATTCACTGTATTCTTAGCAAAGGGTGTTTAATTTTACCAAAAAAAAAAAAATTCTGTGTCTTTTGAGCGGATCAAAAGGTTTCATTGAATCTTCCACTATAATGAAAGATTATACTGTTAATGATAGACATGACTTGAATCTCTTTGGATGTTGCCTGTCCTTATTTCTTTCTCTTCTCTCCTTCTGACTTTAACTGAATGTTTATTAGACCATCTCATACCAGCTCGTCTCTCTTAACGTCTCAGATTCTCCAACTCCTTTTTCCTCTTTCAGATGTTCTGGATACCTTCTTCAAATACATCTTTCTGTTCACTACTTTTTTCTTCAACTCTGTTGATATTGTGCTTTTTAAACCTATCCATTGAGTTCCCATTTCAACAACTACATTTTTCACTTTGAGGTGGCCCTTTTGAGTTTGCATTCATAGAACATAAAATTAGTCATTTTAAAAGGAACAATTCAGTGGGATTTAGGACATTCACAATGTTGTATTAAATAAAATGACTGGATTTGGTTTTCTTTTTTAATTTCAAATCTGCTTGTCCCTAACAATTTCTTATTGTATGCTTCTCTTTGTAATTATATTCTTTGAAGCATCGCATTTTTATGCATTTAATTCTTTAAACATTTCCTATATAATTAGTCTGTATTGAGTATCAGACACTCCATCATCTGCTGTCCTTGAAATCTGCTGTTGATTGCTGTCCATTGTTTCTGTGACTCTCAGGCATGGTGACTTGGCTTCTAATGAATTTGGTCATCTTTATTCAAGAGCCCATAATAGTAATCTGTTAGGGTCCTTTGAGCCTAAGTTGAGAAAGTTTTCTTCCAGAGAGAGTTTGCCTCTAGTACTCTGCTCGCTGGAAGGCATCTCCAAACAAAACAACCTCTAACTCAATTGAGAATTTGGCTCAGAAAAGAAATCCAGGATCAGCATCTCCATCTCTCCTTCCATGATGGTGTTCTCTGAGCCCCCTGTAGTCATGATTCTGGTCCACTCCAGCAATTAAGCTGATATTTCTATCTCCACCCTGTGCCTCTGTCTCTCAATTGGCTGTGAATTCAGGCATGGAAAGGGGAATTATTTATTAGCCCCTATCAAATATCAAAAGAGTACAGTCAAGAAAGAGTTGGGAAACAGAGAAGGGGGTGGTGTGAGCCTGGACTCCCTCTCTGAGCCTGTTTCCCCTAAAATACAATGAGTATAGTCCTACCTAGGCTGACTAGTCCCAGGGTCATTGTAGAATTAAGTGGAAAGACAAGGAGAGAGGATCTTTGAAAGCTGAAATAATTCAATAAATTTAAAGGATTGTTAGTACTGCAAGCATCATTATTACTGCTAAAATGAACCATAATCACCAGCACCAGTGTTTCAGCTCCACAGACAGGAAAGATGGAAAACCTTCAGGAGGCTCTGGCAATGGTGTGGAGACAGAATGACAGCCAGTTGCTCAGCTGCAGTTATTTTATTTCATGCCCTTGGATGCATAGTTCTGCAAAAATGCCACCCAGATAAAGTTCTTGAGCCATAATTCTCAAGGTGTCGACTGAGCTTTTTATTTTTGGCCTACAGAACCCTCTTTTTACCTCTTCTCTTGATTAGATATACAACCCCCCATATGTCTGCCTCTTAAGATCCTGAAGACATGGGGTTTTCCACTGCAACTCTCAGTAAGTGTCAGAGAGTCAGAACAGTTTAACGGAGAAGCAGGGATGATCAGGGTGAGGTCTAATTCCTCTTTTCTCTGAGGCAATGCCTGCCTGCAGTTGTACACCTTTTATTTATACGATGGTATATGTCCAGTTTATTCAATGTTTTTAGAAGTCACACTCACCAACAACAGCTACTTCATATCGTGAAAGCTCATCTCCACCTGCCTGACACCTTGTCACCCTGTCTTCATCTTCATTGTTTCAGGATTTAGGCAAGAAGAGGGGTGCTATTTAGAGGGCCTCCTTGCACACCCACCATCTCCCACACGTGATTCTCAGCCCTTCCCAATGCACATCCCCATCTGGGCTTCTTGCTGTCTCTTTCTACCCCTCTCACCAGTGTTTTGCTTCACAAAAACCCAGGAACCAAGTTGGCAAAGATAGCTGCGGGGGGTGGGGGGGGCGCTCCGCAGAAAGAGAGAGGCAGTGGAACATCCCTCAGCAAAGCCAAGGGGTCCCGAGGAGAGGTGAGCCTGCTGTCCGCCAACCCAGCCCCTCCGCGAGTGAGAGACAATCAGACACGACAGGGGTTCCGTCTAAGCAGTTCCACTTTACTGCCGCAAACTCTTGGTTTATATAGGCAAGCAAGGGGGTTTTGCGAGGGACTTTCCATAGTTGCACCAATCACGTTAAAGGTCAAATCATAATATGCCATAGTTGCACCAATCACGTTAAAGGTCAAATCGTCATGCACCTTCATTGTAACAGGAGTCTATGGTGATCACGAGCTGTCCACGTGCACGGAAATCAAGAGAGCCAATCAAAAGCTAACATAGACCACACCCCTATCTCTTCCGCCAGGCGCCATCTTAGCTTCCCACCGCAAAGCTAACGCATCTTCTTTAAGGTTTCCCATTTAGGGCCCCACAGATAGCCATCTCCATTGCAGGCAGATACAGGAGAAAATCCTCCAAAAAAGATACATGTCTTTAGTGAGTAGCAGGGGGAAAGAGGCTGTAACACATCCACAGATCCAAACCCCATCTCATTCTTAAAGCCCAGATTTAATGGCATTAACCCTGCTTATAACCTTCTAATATGTTATTTTAAAAGACCTCTTCCGTCCACTATGAAAGCTAGTCCTCATCTCCTTTAAGGCAATCCTGTGTCCTCTCCTCTGTAGCACTTTCTGTGACTCTCCTGGGCAGAGGGACATGAGCCAAGGAAGCATATTTAACTGAGGCTTCACTGGTGGCACAGCCAGTAAAGAATCCACCTGCAGTACAGGAGACTCCGGTTCCATCCCTGGGTTGGGAAGAGCCCCTGGAAAAGGGATAGGCTACCCGCTCCAGCATTCTTGCCTGGAAAACCCCATGGACAGAGGAGCCTTGCAGGCCCCAGTCCATGGGGTCTCGCAATACTTTCTCTGACTCCCCTGGGCAGAGGGACGTGAGCCTGGGAAGCAACATTTAACCAGTTTTTGTGTCATAGTGCTTTAATGCAAATACTGCTGATGTGCTTTGATATTTGAGATTCAATGAAATTGGCTAGAATTCCATTCTCACCTCCATCCCTGTCCCTCTAGAATTCTGAAGGGGATATACTGCTAATGCAGTCTCTAGTCACCACTGCTTCAGCCCTATTTTGCCTAATTTGTTTAATAAACAAGTGCATTGCCCTCTCATAAAGCTGCCCCTGTTCTGTACTAATGACCGAGATGTGAAATTTACACACACACAGGCCTTTATATATTTAGTAGATTTGACTAAAGGTTTGCAGGATAGAGTTACATTACAGAACTCAAGTGATTTAAAATGAAATACTAGGCATCCTGTTCTAAGGGTTCTATCAAGTCATTTTCCACCTCTCCACTTATTTTTTTTTTACTATTTATCTTATTTATTTGAGAACTAAAATGGACTGGAATGGGTGAATTTACCCATTATATTTACTACTGTGGGCAAGAATCCCTTAGAAGAAATGGAGTAGCCATCATAGTCAACAAAAGAGTCCAAAATGCAGTACTTGGAGCAATCTCAAAAATGACAGAATGATCTCTGTTTGTTTCCAAGGCAAACCACATTCAATATCATAGTAATCCAAGTCTATGCCCTGACCAGTAATGCTGAAGAAACTGAAGCTGAATGGTTCTATGAAGATCTACAAGACCTTCTAGAACTAACACCCAAAAAAGATGTCCTTTTCCTTATAGGGGACTGGAATGCAAAAGAAGGAAGTCAAGAAATACCTGGAATAACAGGCAAATTTGGCCTTGGAGTACAGAATGAAGCAGGGCAAGCTAATAGAGTTTTGCCAAGAGAACACACTGATCATAGCAAACACCCTCTTCCAAAAACACAAGAGAAAACTCTATACATGGACATCATCAGATGGTCAATACAGAAATCAGATTGATTATATTCTTTGCCGCCAAAGATGGAGAAGTTCAATACAGTCAGCAAAAACAAGATTGGGAGCTGACTGTGGCTCAGCTCATGAACTTAATTGCCAAATTCATACTTAAATTGAAGAAAGTAGGGAAAACCACTAGACCATTCAGGTATGACATAAATCAAATCCCTGACGATTATACAGTGGAAGTGACAAATAGATTCAAGGGATTAGATCTGATAGACAGAGTGCCTGAAGAACTATGGATGGAGATTCATGATGTTGCACAGGAGGCAGTGAAAAAGACCATCTCCAAGAAAAAGAAATGCAAAAAGGCCAAATGGTTGTCTGAGGAGGCCTTACAAATAGCTGTGAAAAAAAAAAAAAAAAGAAGTGGCAGGCAAAGGAGAAAAGGAAAGATATACCCATTTGAATGCAGAATTTCAAAGAATAGCAAGGAGAGATAAGAAAGCCTTCCTCAGCGATCAATGAAAAACAATAGAGGAAAACAATAGAATGGGAAAGACTAGAGATCTCTTCAAGAAAATTAGAGATACCAAGGGAACATTTCATGCAAAAATGGGCTCAATAAAGGACAGAAATGGTACGGACCTAACAGAAGCAGAAGATGTTAAGAAGAGGTGGCAAGAATACACAGAAGAACTGTACAAAAAAGATCTTCACTACCCAGATAATCACGATGGTGTGATCACTCACACTCACCTAGAGCCAGACATCCTGGAATGTGAACTCAAGTGGGCCTTAGGAAGCATCACCATGAACAAAGCTAGTGGAGGTGATGGAATTCCAGTTGAGCTATTTCAAATCTTAAAAGATGATGCTGTGAAAGTGCTGCACTCAATATGCCAGCAAGTTTGGAAAACTCAGCAGTGGCCA
The DNA here is from genome assembly GCF_001704415.2 of Capra hircus. NCBI lineage: Eukaryota > Metazoa > Chordata > Mammalia > Artiodactyla > Bovidae > Capra > Capra hircus. The sequence continues at coordinate 52,360,122 of NC_030822.1, forward strand.
CAGGACTGGAAAAGGTCAGTTTTCATTCCAATCCCAAAGAAAGGCAATGCCAAAGAATGCTCAAACTACCGCACAATTGCATTCATCTCACATGCTAGTAAAGTAATGCTCAAAATTCTCCAAGCCAGGCCTCAGCAATACGCGAACTGGGAAATTCCAGATGTTCAAGCTGGTTTTAGAAAAGGCAGAGGAACCAGAGATCAAATTGCCAACATCTGCTGGATCATCAAAAAAGCAAGAGAGTTCCAGAAATACATCTATTTCTGCTTTATTGACTATGTCAAAGCCTTTGACTGTGTGGATCACAACAAACTGTGGAAAATTCTTCAAGAGATGGAATACCAGACCACCTGACCTGCCTCCTGAGAAATCTGTATGCAACGCAAGAAGCAACAGTTAGAACTGGACATGGAACAAGGCTGTATATTGTCACCCTGCTTATTTAACTTATATGCAGAGTACATCATGAGAAATGCTGGACTGGATGAAGCACAAATTGGAATCCAGATTGCCTGGAGAAATCTCAATAACCTCAGATATGCAGATGACACCACCCTTATGGCAGAAAGCGAGAAGAACTAAAGAGCCTCTTGATGAAAATGAAAGAGGAGAGTGAAAACGTTGGCTTTGAAACTCAACATTCAGAAAACTAAGATTATGGCATCCCGTCCCATCACTTCATGGCAAATAGATGTGGAAACAGTGGAAACAGTGAGAGACTTTATCTTCTTGGGCTCCAAAATCACTACAGATGGTGACTGCAGCCATGAAATTAAAAGACGCTTGCTCCTTGGAAGAAAAGTTATGACCAATCTAGACAGCATATCAAAAAGCAGAGACATTACTTTGCCAGCAAATGTCCATCTAGTCAAAGCTATGGTTTTTCCAGTAGTCATGTATGGATGTGAGAGTTGGACTATAAAGAAAGTCTGAGCACCAAAGAATTGATGCTTTTGAACTGTGGTGTTGAAGAAGACTCTTGAACGTCCCTTGGACTGCAAGGAGATCCAACCAGTCCATCCTAAGGGAAATCAGTCCTGAATATTCATTGGAAGGACTGATGCTGAAGCTGAAACTCCAATACTTTGGTCACCTGGTGCAAAGAACTGACTCATTTGAAAAGACCTTGATGCTTGGAAAGATTGAGGGCAGGAGGAGAAGGGGATGACAGAGGATGAGATGGTTGGATGGCATCACCGACTCAATGGGCATGAGTTTCAGTAAACTCTGGAGTTGATAATGGACAGGGAAGCCTGGCGTGCTGCAGTCCATGGGGTTGCAAAGAGTCGGACACGACTGAGCCACTGAACAAACTGACTGCTTCCCTGATCAAAGATCCAACCCTGGCCCCTTGAATTAGAAGCACAGAGTCTTCGCCACTGGACCACCAGGGAAGTCCCCTTCACCTCTCTGCCTCTTACTTGGCCCTCACTTCTGCCCTCTGTGATGCCCGATTCCTATAGCGTTCTTACACAGATTCGTTTTGGTATTGCTCTTCTTTCTCAGCATCCAGCTGGTCCTGGCTCTCAGGTTCTCCCTTCCCATCTCCAAGTGGCTCATGGGAAAATTTTTCTAATGGATGTAGCCTCTTTCAAAGAGCAATTGCAATGTAGGTTGTAACTGCAGTCATTTTCACTCCATTGCCTGTGGTCATGTTTGTTATAATTGCTCATTTTTAAACACTGTTCTCTAGAAATGGTGAGCATTCGGGAGCAGCTAGAGGACAGGATCTGCACAGGTTTTCCTGTTCTTTGTTTAGTGGATAATTTTGAAGATATTTACGATTTCCTCCTTGCCATTCCCCTTCTCCCTTTCCTCCAGCCAATCAATAATTCCTGTTCTTCCTTGCTTCTGGGAGGGCAAAGACTGCTAGATGTCATTTTATTCTTACTCTGGTAGTATCTCAACCCGCACTTTCTGGCTGTGCTCATAGACATCCAGAATTATGACATTTGCCAGCCTTACTCATTGTTAGATAGGGCCATGTGACCAAATTTGGTCCATTATGTATGAGCAGAAGCGGAGTGCACTTCAAAGGAAGGGGCGTTTCCTTCCCTCTCCCTTCTTCCTCTGTGTGGCCCCAGGGACATGACTGGGAGCTCTCAGGGACCATAAAAATAAGAGCAACATTCCTGGGAGTGACAGAGCAGAAAATCAAAAGGTGAGTCCCCAGCCCCACATCAGCCCTGATGCCCATGTTCACGTTCATTCATGAGATAAAAATTAACTTCCATCATATTTAAGCCACTGTATTTTGGGTTCCACCCTTGAGAGTCCCTTGGACTGCAAGGAGACCCAAAATGTCCATCCTAAAGGAAATCAGTCCTGAATATTCATTGGAAGGACTGATGTTGAAGTTGAAACTCCAATACTTTGGCCACCTGATGCGAAGAGCTGACTCATTTGAAAAAACCCTGATGCTGGGAAAGATTGAAGACAGGAGGAGAAGGGGACAACAGAGGATGAGATAGTTGGATGGCATCACCGACTCAATGGGCATGAGTCTGAGTAAACTCCGGGAGTTGGTGATGGACAGGGAGGCCTGGCGTGCTGCAGTCCATGGGATGGCAAAAGTCAGACACGACTGAGCGACTGAACTGAGACTGAACTGTTATAACGTGCGTGCTTGCTCAGTCGCTTCAGTCGTGTCCAGCTCTTTGCAACCTTTTGGACTATAGCCCTCCAGGCCCCTCTATCCATGGAGACTCTCCAGGTAAGAATACTGGAGTGGGCTGACATTTCCTCCTCCGGGGACCTTCCCAACCCAGGGATGGAATCTTCGTCTCTTATATCTCCTGCATTGGCAGGTAGATTCTTTACCACGAGTGCTACCTGGAAAACCCGTATTTTAGAGAAACCAAACACAAATTCTTAACGATATTAATTTCTTAGGATTGTCATAACAAAATGCCAGAGACCAAGTGGCTCAGACAACAGAGATTTACTTTCTCGCAGTTCTAAGGGCTGGAAGTCTGCGGTCAAGGCGTCAGCATGGTTGGTTTCCTCTAAGGTCTCTCTCCTTTGACTTGCAGATGGCCTCCTTCTTCTGGAATTTTCACATGGTTACCTCCTGTGCATGTCTGTGTTCAAAATCTCTTGTCATGAGGACACCAGTCCTATTGGATTACAGCTCATCGGGAAGACCTTATTTTTAACATAATTATCTCTTTGAGGTCCTTATCTGTTACATTGTGAGATACCAGGCCTGAGGACTTTAACATAGGAATTCTGTGGGGATACAATTCAGTCCATAACACCAATGAATACAGTATTCTTCCTGTATTCCTGGCTTCTGTTTTCCCAAGTGGATATGCTAGGTGTCCTTGATGGAGAAGAGAGATGCTGGGAAGCATAGAAAGAGCGTCTCCTGGACCAAAAAGAGATTTTCCTTAGCCAGAGAGGTATAGAGGAGGAACTGCCAGCAGTGGGGAACATGTCCTGCCCCCCACTAGCTCCCCAGCCAATGACCAGGTACAGGATTCCTGTACCTCAAACCTGAGCTCCAGCGGGGAGGCCGGCAGCAGAGCAGCTCAAGGGAGCCTCGGCAGTGTGGAGGGCAAACATGGCTGCCAGGAGGCCTGCCTCCTGGTGCCTGGGCTCCATATGTGACCTGGAATCTTTGTACTGCCTTGGGTCTCAAGACACCAAGATGACAAAGTTTCAGCTCCCACCAACCAGGCAGAAACTGGGTTTGGAGTCTAATTGAAGTTGTTTTAGAGAAAATAAAGAAATGCATTATCTCTTGTGTGTGAGTTTCCCTGGTGGCTCAAATGGTAAAGAATCCACCTGCAATGCAGCCAATATAACAGATGTGGGTTCATTCCCTGGGTTGGGAAGATCCCCTGGAAGAGGGCCTGGCAACCCACTCCAGTATTCTGGCCTGGAAAATGCCATGGATTTTATCTCTTGTTATCTCTAATTAATTAAATAAAATCAGTGCATTGTATGTACTGGGGCCTGACGAAGAATCCATACAGAAAAGCATACCCGAGGATCCGTGGGGGATTTGGAATGGGACCAAAAGCACGTACACACACAGCCCCTCTTCCGTCTTTACCCCCCGCAGCCTTCCCACCTGGATGGGCCCTGGATGCGTCCCCGCTCCTGAACTCCAGCGGGCATTCATCCCCTCACAGGAACACTGGTTTCCTTGGCATGCTTGTGCTCTTGCCTGAAAAAGCCCGACGACATCCTGCAGCCCAGACAGGGACTCCGCTGACATTTTCCTTTCTCTCTTTCTTCCTTTTTGTTTACTTTTTTCTTTTTGTTTTTGTCCTTTTTATACATTTTTGGTGTTTTTCTAACTGAATGAAATGGGCCCTGGGTCAAGACACGAAAACAAGAAACACACAGTCGCTCAGAGTGGAATCACCTGGAGGAAGCTTCCTGAAGGCGGGCTCTGGGCTGGCTCCAGGGAGAGGAGGAAGATGTGGTTTGGAGCAGAGTGGTAGGAGTGATGGGGAAGGCCCAGGAGACAAGCAGCACTCCTGTCCTCTCAGGAGCGCGACATCAGGAGTGCTGGCCTCCTCCTGGTCATGATTTATTCAACTGCAGCTGTGACTGACAATATCCCAGGCAGCTGGTTTCCTCTCTGAGGACGTAGCGTGTGGATCGAGCCTGAGCACAGCCTTTGGATACAGACCTGAGCTACACAGGATGCTAGGACGGGGGCATGAGGGTCAGCCATCAGCCCATTTCACAGAGGACCGCACTGAGGCCAGAGAGATGATACACTTTGCCCAGGATTTCCCAGGGCCGAGAACTGCTGGGGGACAAAAGAAGGAGGCAACATGGCCCAAAAGGAACGACCGCGTTTGTCCCCAGTCTGAGTGGGGCGTGTGTGTTGCCATGGTTTAAACCCCCACCTGAGGGCATGCCAACCGCTAGGTAAGGAAATCCGGGCCTGGCTAGAAGGAAGCAGTTGGATGAAATAGAAGAAAGTCATGCAGGAGCCAGACCTCTGAGGTTCTGTCCTTACACTCCAGAGCCAGGAAGCAAAGCTTGACCATCTGTGCCTCCGTGCCCCGATCTCTTAAGGCAAGGCGATAATAGCTCAGCTGTGTTTCTGCTCCACAGTCAAGATATTCTGGTTTGGAGGTCAGACGAGATCAGAAGACCTAGGTTTGAATCCCTGCCTCACCCCACGTGACTTGGGCAAAGGCTGTGGAACTACTGGAGGCTCCGTTTCCTCATCTGTAAAATGGAAACATCTTATCTACTTATAAAGGGCTGCTGGAAGGACCAAATGTGATGTTGCCTAGGAAACAGAGCAGGACACAGAAGTGAGCATTCTGGGCTTTTGGAGTTTGGGGACCTTCACCCTTGCCTCACGTCAAGCCATGCGGACCTTCCCATCCTAATCCATGGCTACTCGCTACCCGCCCCCCCAGCACCGCCACTTCATTCAACTCAGGGTGCTATAACAAACTATCATAGATTAGGGGGAAAGGTGCTTAAACAACAGACATTTATCTCTCACATTTCTGGAGGCTGGAAGTTCGAGATCAAAACACTGACAGATCCCCTGTCTGGCAAGAATCCTCTTCCTGATTCACAGATAGCTGTCTTCTCATTGTATCATCACCTGGCAGAGAGAGTTGAGAGAGGAAGTAAGCTCATGTGTTTTCTTATAAAGGCTCCGTAAAAAGAGGGGACCACACACCTACAGTCAAGTAATCTTCGACAAAGAAGGCAAAAATATACAATGGATAAAAGATGGTCTCTTCAGTAAGGGGTGTTGGATAAGGTGGACAGCCACGTGTAAATGAGTGAAGTTAGAACCTCCCTCACACCATACACAAAAATAAACTCAAAATGGATTAAAGACTTAAATACAAGATATGACGCCAGAAAACTCCTAGAAGAGAACATAGGCAAAAACATTCTCTGACATAAATTGTAGCAATGTTTTCTTAGGTCAGCCTCCCAAGGCAATAGAAATAAAAGCAAAAATAAACAAATGAGACCTAATCAAACTTATGAGCTTTTGTGCAGCAAAGGAAACCATCAGCAAAATGAAAAGACTACCTCGGACTGAGAGAAGATGCAAATGATACAACCAACAAGGGCCTAATTTCCAAAATATACAAACAGCTCATACAACACAACAACAACAAAACAAACAACCGGATCTGAAAATGGCATGAAAAGATGCTCAACATCTTAATTATTATAGAAATGCAGATCCAAACTACAATGAGAAACCACCTCACACTGGTCAGAACTGTTGTTTAGTCACCAAGTGGTATCTGACTCTTTTGCCACCCCACGGACGATAGCCCTCCAGGCTCCTCTGTCCGTGGGATTTTTCAGACAAGACGACTGGAGTGGGTTGCCATTTCTTTCTGCAGGGTATCTTTCCAATCCAGGGATTGAACCCATGTCTCCTGCATTGGAAGGTGGATTCTTTACCACTGAGCCACCAGGGAAGCCCCCTGGTCAGAATAGCCATCTTTAGAAAGTCTACAAATAATAAACGCTGGAGAGGGTGTGGAGAAAAGGGAACCCTCCTACCCTGTTGGTGGGAATGTAAATTGGTGCAGTCACTATGACAACAGTATGGAGGTTCCTCAAAACTCTAAAACTAGAGTTACCGTAATCCAGGAGTCTTACTCCCGGCCGTATATCCAGACAAAACTATAATTCAGGACGATACACGCAGCCCTGTGTTCATGGCAGCACTATTCTCAATAGTCAAGACTTGGGAACAACCTAAATGCCCATCAATCGATGAATGGATAAAGAAGACGGGGTACATATATGCAATGGTATAATACTCAGCCATAAAAAAGAACGAAATAATGCCATTTTCAGCAACAGGGATGGACCTAGAGATCATCATACTGAGTGAAGTAAGTCAGGAAGAGAAAGACAAGTATCATATGATATCAATTATATGTGGAATATAAAATAGGACACAAATGAGCTTACCTACAAAACAGAACAGGTTCACAGACATAGAGAATGGAGGTTTCCAAGGGTTGGGGGATGGATTAGGAGTTTGGGTTTGGAATCAGCAGAAGCAAACTGTAATATATAGAATGGATAAGCAACAAATCCTACAGTACAGTACATATATTCAATATCCTATGATAAACCATAATGGAAAAGAATATGAAAAAGAAGGTATGTGTATGTATAACTGAATCCCTTTGCTATACAGCAAAAATTAACACAACATTGTAAATCAACGACACTTCAATAAAATAAAAAATTGAAAAGAAAAATTGATATTGTTGCAGTGGAGAAAGCTGACAGATTCTATCCTAACCAAGTGAATGAAATTCAGCTCCCTGGTAATGGCACAACCTGACATAAGGTGCATCCTGAAGCGATGGACTGAGAGGGACAAAACACCAATCTGTAGTGTTACTGCCTGAAGTGCACAAATTGAATCTAATTATGAAGAAACACCAGATTATATGACAGCGACAAAGTAATAGCCCCTGTACTCTTTAAAAAATGAATTGAATAATACCAGTAGGGATGGAGGAAAAGTAGGCCAGTTCACAAAATAATTAGAAAATAAATCTAACAGAGTGTTCTCTACTGTATGTAGCGTTCACTATGACCTCTGCGGGGGTGCGAGAGAAAGGTACACAATTAGAGACCTGTTTATGCCTAAATTTTCTCTGCATAAATGCTCAAGAAACTGATAACATTGGTTATCTCTGGAGGAGGGAGGTGGAGAATTGGATTTGGAGACAGCGTGGTTTTTCACTATAACCTTTTCATCCTACTTGAGTTTTTAAAATGATTTAAGTATGTTATTTGTTTAATCATCTTATTTATTTGCTTATTTTTGGCTGCGCTGGCTCTTTGTTGCTGCGCTGGCTTTCTCTAGTTGCAGCGAGTAGGGGGCTATGCTCTAGCTGTAATGCATGGGCTTCTCATTGTGGTGTCCTCTCTTGTTGCAGAGCATGGGCCCTAGGGCACACAGGCTTCCGTAGTTGCAGCACAAGCGCTCTAGAGAACAGGCTCAGTAGTTGTGCACGGGCTTAGTTTTTCCACAGCACGTGGGATCTTCCCAGACCAGGGATTGAACCCGTGTCCCTTGCAATGGCAGGTGGATTCATTACCACTGAGCCACCAGGGAAGCCCTAAAGTTTTATATTTTTAAGTTAATTTTAAAAGGTAGCTCCCAAAGATAATATTAAGTAGAAGAAAACAAACACAACAGAATACATTTCATATGATTCCACCTATATACATTGCAAAAAAAAAAAATCCATGTAATAAAAGTCAGGCTAGGAGACTCACATTTCCCAATTTCAAATCATAGGGAAAGCAACAGTAATCAAAACAGAGTGGTACTGGGACTTCCCTGATGGTCCAGGGTAGCAGTATGGGAAATGAAGTAATCATGGACGACTGCAGGGATTTTGGCTTAAGTGATTGTGCTGATGGGGGTCCCATTTATCCAATGGGAAAGACTAGAGGTCAATTTAGAATATATCAGATTTGAGATCTTCAAGTGGCTACACAAAGTAATAGCTGATCAGTGGGTCGGAGCTCAGGAAACAGTCTTGACTGAAGTTACAAACATGTTTTTCATTTTTGCAAGAGGGAAACATTTAACAATATAATTTGAATTAGACATTTAGTAATAATATTTAAAGGCACTCAAATCCTAAGAAATTTGATTGATCAAACACATGTAAAATGACATTTGTATAAGTCACTCATTGAAGCATTGTTTGTAAATCACCTAAACAGTCACTGATATGGGACTGGTTGGCTTCCCAGGTGGCACTGCTGCTGCTGCTGCTAAGTCGCTTCAGTCGTGTCCAACTCTGTGCGAACCCATAGATGGCAGCCCACAAGGCTCCCCCGTCCCTGGGATTCTCCAGGCAAGAACACTGGAGTGGGTTGCCATTTTGGGACTAGTGGTAAAGAATCCACCTGAAAATGCAAGAGATGCAGGTTTGATCCCTGGGTCTGGAAGATCCCCCGGAGGAGGAAATGACAACCCACTCCAATATTCTTGCCTGGGAAATCCCATGGACAGGGGAGCATAGTGGGCTACAGTCCACGAGGTCACAAAGAGTTGGACATGACTGAGCGCACGCACGTGCGTGTGCACACACACACACACACACACACACAGCTGGTTAAATAGACTGTAATATGACCACAAATGAACTACAAAATCATTGATAAGAGAATAAGTCAACTTTATATGTCCTAATATAGGATGACCTTCAAGAGATATCATTCAGTTAAAAAGTAAGATCCACAGCAAAATGTATATAGAAGGCTACATTTGTGTGTTCTCCATACTTCTTCAAAAAACAGATTTGCTATGTTATATTCATGGGTTATTTCTGGAAAGATACATAACTGCTGGGGCCTGCCCACTGGCTCAGTGGTAAAGAATCCACCAGCAATGCAGGAGCTGCAAGAGACCTAGGTTTGATCCCTGGATCAGGAGGATCTGCTGGAGGAGGGCATGGCAACCCACTGCAGTATTCTTGCCTGGAGAATCCCAGGGACAGAGGAGCCTGGCAGGCTACAGTCCATAGGGTCACAAAGAGTCAGACACAACTAAAGCGACTTAGCACACATACATCACACTATTGATAACAACTGGTAGCAATGACTAGGGGACAGAAGTTGAAAAAGATTTACTTTCTACTCCATGTTCTTCCATATAACTGAATTTAGAACAATATACATGCATTGCAATAGGGCTTCCCTGGTGTCTCAGTGATAAAGAATCCACCTAAAATGCAGGAGATGTGGTTCGATCTCTGGGTCAGGAAGATCCCCTGGAGAAGAAAATAGCAAGCCATGCCAGTATTCTTGCCTGGGAAATCCCATGGACAGAGAAGCCTGGAGGGCTACAGTTCATGGAGTCACAAAAGAGTCAGACACAACTTAGCAACTAAACAACAACAGGCATCACAAACATTTTAAGTATGTAAATTTTTTAAAATGTGGTTTGGGGGGAAAAAAATCACTCGGGTAGCAGTACGGAGCAACAACTGGAAGCAAGAGACCCATTAACTGGCTACTGGAATAATCCAAGCAAGAGAAGATGAGTCCCAAGACTAGAGCTGTGTCAATGAGGACGGGAAGGAAGAGTTGGCTCCAAGAACATTTTACAGGTATAATTCAAAGTCTGGTTATGGGGGTGAAAACAAGAAAGAATAACTTCCAGGATCTGGACTAAGAAGGATTTTGTACCCAGAGTTACTCCACTCAGGTCTATCTATTCCTCCAATAGCTCCTGGAAGGGTGGATGGACAGAGATCTTCCTGGGCAAGCTGAAGAGAGAGGCTCAGGGCATGCCTAGGTGAACTGAGCTCCAGCTACCACCACCGCCTCCCCACCACCCCCCTACACATACATACACACTTTCACCATTACATGGACTCCAGGACTGCACCTCATACTCTCATCAGAGAAGCTGAAATATTAATACATACCTTCCTATACACAGTGCACTTTGGAAGAAAGAATACCCGTCAACATTCTCCTTCTTTCTTTCCTGCCAAGGAGCAGCAGAAATGCCTCCAACATAAAAAATATATATATTTCTGATTTTTTTTTTCATTTTCCCCCATCTAAGAGCTGAATTTCCCCCTCTTAGAGGAAACCCCTCCTACTTTGCAGTATAGCCTGACCCAGAGCAGCAGCAGATGCTCTATTTGCATGCTGCAATTCTATTGGCTGAAGCCAGCTGGCAATGGGATGTTGGATAATTGTCAGCTTCTTCAGAAGGAGTGAGCTTGCAAAGCAGGAAACAACAGTTTGCTTACGAGGCAGCTTTGCCCAAGATGTGTCCTGGCTGCGGAAAGTTAAGATGTAGGCGACCTCAGAGAGCTATGGGACCTATGACTGTATTCTTGTTATTTGTTTTCCCCAAAAGCCAATTAAAAAAAAAAAATGCTAACTCTGCTCACATTCCACAAAGATGAGTCTTGTTTATCCCTAGGCACAGCAGTACCTGCCAAAAAACTGCTAATTCGATTTCCCTTTACTGGAGAGACTGAGTCAGGACTCAGCAGGGGCTATTCTCACCTCTCAGCCCCTTCTGGGCCTGCCCCAACTTTGAGTAAACTGAGCTCAGCCAAGACAAAACCCCCAGACTCAGCCTGAAAGTCCAGGTAACCCCACATCCCATGCTCTCAAACATCTCTGCCAGGTGCTGCTGCCCAGGAGATGGGCATGAGCAGGATCCCACCAGTGGGCAGGTCCTGACCTTCCTGGGGAACTCCAGCCCTCTGCTTTGGAAACCAGCAACCCACCTCACCACTCCCAACCACTGTTGAGAGAAGAGGGAGCCCCCGGTAGCCCCTCACATACAAGGTTTACGTCGTCAGTCTTTCTGACTCACTGCCCAACCCATGACTATATTAACCATGTATTTTACTTTCTGTCTTCTGATGCTTAGATATCTGGGGTGACTGCTCCTCCCATGGTCTGCCAATTCCTGGAGGTGGTAAACTATTCACGCACGAGTGCACCTTTCAAATATAAAACAACCACTTCAATCAACCAAGCTAATTCAATTAACCAATCAGATTTGAGGGTGCCCACACCCTCAACCATCTGCTATATCAGGCTCTCACACTCCACCTGGCTTCATCATCTCATAGCCAGGTACGAGCCAACTAGAAACACCCTCATGCCCCAGAGTGCCCACTGAGATGATTCAAACTAGCCAACCTTAAACCTGTTAATCTTGGCTCATCTAGTCCTTCCCACAGAAACCACAAGAAAAACTCTTGCCCACAGTCTCCCCTTTTCCTCTGCTTCCTGACTAGTGCCAGTATTTCCCAGTGGGCTCCCCACCACCCCTGCCTCTGTGAGTGGTGTGCAGTCCTCTCGCAATCTATGACTGTAGCCAACTGCCTTTTCAGTGGTAGTCACCCCCTCATGGCTGGCCTTCCACACCTAACAATCAAACCTATATTTTTAAACAACGACCTCAGACGTCAGCTCCCACCAGCTTTTAGAACTGTCCTCCCCAGGCGACCTTCCTGTTGCTAAATCTCTTGAATACCTTTCAGTCTTTACATGCACCACTGACCACTTCCCCATTTCTGGGATGTGGCCCTCTTCTGGCTCTCCCATCCTTCTGACACTCCTTCTCACATTGCTCTGTGACTTAAACACCAGTGCTCCTTCAGGGCCTGTCCTGAGTTCTGGATTCTGCTAGGCCTGCAATGCCCCCTGGGCACTCATCACCCCCTATTTGCCAACACCTACCAAATATCTGCCCTCTACTCAGACCATGCTCCTCAGCCCTAGCCTGGACCTCTCCGCTGCTTATCCACAGGATCTCAGACCCAGCAGGGCTGACACTGAACTCAAGGTCTTTTGCCTCAAAAGAGAAAAACAAATATCACATATTAACACATACATAGGGAAGCTTAAAAAAAAATGGTACCGATGAAACTATTTGCAGGGCAGCAACAGAGACGCAGACAGGGAGAACCGACTTCTGCACGCAACTGGGGAAGGAGAAGGAAGGATGAATTGACAGAGTAACAGTGAAACATACACATTCAGCTCAGTTCAGTCGCTCAGTCGTGTCCGACTCTTTGCGACCCCATGAACTGCAGCACGCCAGGCCTCCCTGTCCATCACCACCTCCCGGAGTTCACTCAAACTATGCCAAATAAATAGCCAGTGGGGATATGCTGTCTGATGCAGGCAGCCCAACCTGGTACTCTGTAAAAACCTAGAGGGGTGGGAGGTGGGAGAGAGGTTTGAGAAGGAGGGGACATAGGCACACCTCGTGGCTGATTCATGTTGATGTATGGCACAAACCAACACAGTGCTGTAAAGCAATTATCCTCCAATTAAAAATAAATGATTTTTTAAAGGACCTTTTGCCCCACAGTTGCTTCATCTCTTCTTTCAGAGCAACCACAGCACTGGTAGTTCTTGTCAGACCTCAAACACATCTACGAAGTGCCCAGGTCCTGTGACTTCTCCCAAGTGCGGCTCCTTCATCTGCCCTACCTTGCCCATCCATCCCCACAGCTCCTGCCCCGTTTCAGGCCCTCGTCCCCCTCAGCCCGACTCCTATGCTCCCACGTGAGCTGCATCCATTCTCGTGCATCCTTCCAGGCCCACACCATCACTTCAGTTTTCACTCCTCTCTCCAGAATGCAAGTCTCATCAAACTTCTCCCTGGCCTCAGAGCCTGCCACTGCTAACAGGATAAAGGCTAAAACCTTTAGCCTTATAAATCCAGTCTCTGTCATCTGGCTTCTTCTCTCTCCCCCGCCACAACTCAGGCACCATCACTCCGCCCACTCCATGCTCGAACTCCACGGAACTTCAGAATGTGCAGTTTCCCAGACACTGTTAAGGCCTCCATGCCTTTATTTCTGTCAGAAACACCCTTCTTTCCAGAGAAACAACCACTACTTTCTCCCATACCCTCCTGGGACTTTCCTCCTTTTTTGTCCGATAAACAGCACCAACAATACTTGATTGCTCTTATTTCTTTTTCTTTTAACTGTATTTAATTTTTGGCTGGCTGTGCTGGGTCTTTGCTGCTGCATGTGGGCTTTTCAGTAGCTGCGAAGAGCTGGGGCTATTCCCTGGTTGCAGTGACCAGGCTTCTCATTGTGGTGGTTTCTCTTGTTTCACAGCATGAGTTCTAGGCACGCGGGCTTCAGCAGCTGTGACTAGTAGGCTTAGCTGCCCCGTGGCATGTGGGATCTTCCCAGATCAGCGATCAAACTCATGTACACTGCGCTGGTGGGCTGGTTCTTAAACCACTGGACCACCAGGGAAGTCCCTTTTATTTCTTTTCATATTCACTCAAAAATATGTACTGAGATCTATTTTGTGCTAGGACCTGGGGGCCCTCGAGATACAGCAGTAAATACGACACAGATGGGCCCTCAAGGAAGTGTCTATCACACTAAAACCATCTGGTGCCGTTTCAGGGCTTCAAAGAGCTCTGGCACCACAGTAGTGGCTGGTTTTCCCCAGGCGTGCTGTTGGATATGCACAAGCATAGCCATTTCACTGCCTTTTTATGTTTCATGCAAGACCTGAACGTGGCCCAAAGCAACCCAGACAGGGAAATTCTTTCTTTTTACAGACCATTTCCCTCATCACCTGCACCAGCAGTAAGATCCTTTCTACTTCTCTAAACACCCATCCCACCTTTTGGTGAGATGGAATATCTCCTGCCATATCTATAAACAAAAATGTCAGAGCCATCTGAGATCCATGTGAAACAAATGAGTTTAGTGAGCTCAGACACTTGCATCTTCCCATACACAGACGAGCACTAAATTCCTAGAGATAACTGATTTTCCTTGTTGTTCAGTTGCTAAGTCATGTCTGACTCTTTGTGACCCCATGGACTGCAGCACGCCAGGCTTCCCTGTCCTTCACTATCTCCCAGAGTTTGCTCAAACTCATGTCCATTGAGTCAGTGATACCATCCGACCATCTCACCCTCTGTCACTCCCTTCTCCTCCTCCACTCAATCTTTTCCAGCATCAGGGTCTTTTCCAATGAGTCGGCTCTTCACATCAGGTGGCTAAAATATTAGAGCTTCAGTATCAGTCCTTCCAATGAATACTCAGTGTTGATTTCTTTTAGGATTGACTGGTTTGATCTCCTTGCTGTCCAAGGGACTCTCAAGTGTCTTCTCCAGCACCACAAGTCGAAAGCATCAATTCTTTGGTGCTCAGCCTTCTTTATGGTCCAATTCTCACATCCATACATGACTACTGGAGAGAAGAGTGCTAATTCCTGGAGATATCTGGTTTTCCTTAATTTACAGTAATCTTTGATGTTCAGACTATCTGCCCCCTTTGCTGTAAACTTCTTTAAAACCTGACTCCTTCCCCACGTCCTTGAAGCAGTTTCGCAGGGCTACCTGAGATGCTGCCTCCCGGGCTTGAAGTCCTAAAACTTCCCACCGCTTACACACAACTCTCAACTTTCAGGTTGTGACTATTTTTTTTAGTTTAGCCATTTTTAGAGCAATCCATGTTGACTGCCACCTTTCCTCCAGTTGCCTGGCACAAGCAACCCCACACTATCTGTATCTTCCCACATCCACTTTGCTTTGAGTCTCTGCCTTTGTTTATCCTCTCTCCTTGATCTTAAATGCCCTTTTTTCTCTTCACCCGGTGTATTTGTTACATGTGGCTGTGTAACAAACCACTCAGGGCAGGAACTAAAGGCAATACCAATTCTGGGCGTCAGCGGCTTGGTCAGGGGTCAGCAGGGCAGCTCATCTGTGCTCCATACAGACTTGCAGGGCTCACGCTCGCATTTGCAGCCGGTTGACAGGTGGCCTAGGAGTTGGATGATCTAGAATGACCCACTCAGTGCCCAGCAGTTCAGGGGAGCTGTTAGCTAGAGCATTTGAGTTCAGGTCTCTCCATGTGGCTAGCCTGGGCTTCTTCACATGGCAGCTAACTTCCAAGAGCCAAGCCCTCATGAAGTCTCTGCCTGAATCACATCTGTTCAGACCCCATTGGCCAAAACCTGTCATGTGGCTAAGCTCAGAATCAATATGGAAGAGGTATGACTCCCTGGGGAGCCATCAACTGAGCAATGTACCACAGTCTGTCCTCTACTACGAATGATGTTCTAGGTGGCATCAGTTAGGATTACACATGCGTTTGTGAGCATGTGGCAGGTCAACTTGGGGCTAGCTTATCCCAAATGGTTGTTGATATAAACTGAGGCACCTCGGTTCTCCATGTGTTTGCTCAAACTTTCTCTTGTGGCAACTGAATTCCAAGAAGGCAAGTCCCAACATACAAACACTTATGAAGCTTCTGCTTGTATCACATTTGCTGATAGCCCATTGGCCAAAGCAAGACATATGGCCAAGTCCAGAGTCAATGCAGAAGGGGATCACAAGGGGGCATGGAAATCAGGATGGATGATTCATTGAAGGTCAGTAATGTAAGAATCTACCATGCTTTTCCCCTATTGCTTTCTAATTATCTATTAACCATTTCCATATCCCCACTTGAACAACCCTTCCAAGGCAGAGACTGTGCTCTATTGATCTTTGTGTTCCCAGTGTCCAGCCCTGTGCCTTAAACATTGTGCTTAGAGCAATAATGTCCTTTAATTATTTGATTAATTTCACACATTTTGTTTACTCATTCATCAGTTCATGGACTTTTCTGTTGTTTCCACTTTTTGGAAACTATGAATATTGCTATTAACATTTGAATAAGTTTTTTTTTAATGAAATAAATATGAGTATTTTTAATGATAAAGGGTACAATTCACAAAGAAGATAGATATCATAAACTACTGGATACCTAACAACAAAGAAACAAAGATACATAAAGTAAAAATCAGAAGAAACATAAGGGAAAAGAAAAAATATATAATCATAGTGAGACATATTAACATTTCTCTGAGAATATTTTATCAAGTGCAGAAAAAATAAGAATAGGAGCATCCTGAATGATGTCATTAACAATTTAGATATAATAGATTTACATTTATATTAATTTATATTATTTTATATCCTACTCAAATATATTTAAAATTGTATATCTTATACATTGTTATTAGATGTCCAAAGGACATTTAGAAAAACTGGCAAAAAGATACACATTACTATTAATTACTTGATAAAACATTCATGAATAAAGGTTCTTAAGTGTTGAGAATGTGATCTTCATTGGTGCTTGGACCTCTGCCCTGCATTCTAAGAGAAACTTCAACCAAACATGCAGTTTTTCAGGGTGTGACCTCACTCTGGGAGTTGACCTCAACTAGAGATTAGGAGAGGCAGAAGAGTGTCAAGCAGTTTCAAGACTTTTTAATTTCATAGACTAGTCATATTTCCAAAGAAGTCTGAGGAGCAACAGAAAATTACCACTTTTATTTTTGTGCCTAGAAGGGACATTAAAAAACACACCATCTACCACCATTGGTTCAAAAAAGTAGAAAGGTATAAGCTTAGAACAAGAGTACAGACCATCCCAAGGAAGGGGTAGTGTGTAGCCTCAATTAGACCAAAATTAGGACTCAACAGTATGTATTGTCTTGATATCTGATCAAATTGGGGGGGGCTCAAGTGGTTTAACCACAAATTCTATTTCCCAGTTATTAGCTTCTGTTGATAAGTTCCTCTAGTCAATTAACCTTCTTTTTTCCTTCTTATCCCTGAGAATCAGCCTTCAGTTCCCTACCAGTCCACAGAATTATTCAAACCAGCCAATCATATCCTCCTGCGGGAAATGAGCATTCCACCCTTTGGATACCACAAAGCCTCCCAGAGCTCCTGTTTGTTTACTATTCGAGTGCAGCTCCTGAGTGGCAGGGCCTGGCATGTGGTGTCTTTCTCTGGGCTCTAAGTACAGGTGACTAATAAACTGCTGTCTATTAGTCAATCACATCTGTACAGTGTCAGGGTCAGACATGGACTACTTCTTGCCATATCAGTTAAACAAGGATATCAAGTTCATGCATGCTCAGTCACGTCTGACTCTTTACCACCCCATGAACTATATTTCTCGGTTCATGGGATCATCCAGTCCAGAATACTGGAGTGGGCTGCCATTTCCTCCTCCAGGGGATCTTCCCAACCAGGGACTGAGTCTCCTGCGTCTCCTCAGCTCCTGCAGTGGCAGGTGGCTTCTTTTCCACTACCACTTCTTTACCTGGGAAGCCCCTCAGTCATCAGCCATCACAGCCCTCCAAGGTGAGCTAGTGAGCCCTAAGGGCACTCGGGAAGGAAAAGAATACCTGCCATCTAGCAGCCGTCAGACTACAGCCACTCCCTACGGTGGGCCCGGACGCTCAGGACGTGAAAACACAGGCTGCTGGCCCCAGATAGCTGAGATGCACCTGAAAGCAATAATTTCAATGAGCGAGCCCAGACTCTTGCGCCTTCCCATACACAGAAAAGCGCTAAATTCCTTAACTTGGGGATTCTGATTTTCTTTAATTAACAATAATCTTTTGATGTTCAGACTGCCTGCCAAACTTCTCTATAACCTGGCTCCTCCCCTCGCCTCCTCTGAGCAGTTCTCTCAGGGTCACTTGTGATGTGGTCTCCCGTGCTTGAAGTCCTAAAAATTCCCACCAAATAAAACAGAACTCTTAACTTTTAGGTTGTGACTATTTTGTTAAGTCAACAGGTTTTATGTGTTTGACCATCTCCAAAACCCTAGGATGGGAATCTGGGAATGCTCCCTTATCAACAGAGTGAAGGGGAGGCGATCAAAACCATGTAGCAGCCTGACAGGTATGTTCAGCGTACTCCACAACGTCCTTGTTTTTCCCATTTCATCCAGACCAGTGAAGTCAGTCCAGCAGAAGGCTGAAGACCCGCCCTGGAAGGAGTGGAGCACGCTGTACCTGGAATCAGAAGATCTGCAGTCTAGCTTGTCTTGGCTGTGTTTCATAATATTTGTCTGACCTTTGACAGGTCATTATCCTTTTGGGGCCTCATTTTTCAGCTACAAAATGACGAGATGGCTTCTGCCACCTCTGTGATTTTATAAAGACAATCAGATGAAATCAGGAAATAGAGTGAATGGCTGGTAGACCCTTTGTTAGCCTAAAGGCAGGTGCATTTTGAGAGGAGCATTACTCCATGTATCTCCAGATGGGGTGCCCAGAGGTGATGGGAAAGACCTAAGGGACCCGCAGGGCAGCCACAGTAAGTCGGGAAATCTTGCCTTGGGTGGATAAACCCTTCCTTCCTGCTTTCAGCACTCCTATCCTGTGCCATTAGAAAATGGGAGTTTTTAAATCTCCTCCCCATCAGGACCCTGTGTTCCATCCTAGCCTGTAAATTGATCATTTGAGCCATCCACTCCATCCAGTCAGACACCTTGGTTTAGCAGACACACTGTTGCCACACTCCCCTCCCCTTCCTGAAGCAAAGTGCTTGGGGACCCAAAAAATAGGCCAGGTCCTTGAAACCTTATCAAAATAGCACAGCCAGGCCTTCCAGCCAGCAACACTCAGCGACTGGGCCATAGAGTGGGAAACAGAGCATCCAGGGTCTTATCCAGACAGAGCTCAGATATTTTCTGTTGTTAAGGGGCCTGTGGGTATCCTCATGTCTTGCCCAAAGGAAAAAAAACCCATCTCCAACCCCATGGGGGTAGGAGGCAGGATTAGGCTGAAGCAAAAGCAATTAAAGCAACTGTGTTTTGATAGGAAAGATCCTTGGATTGAGAACCAGAAAGCTGGTGAGCAGGAAAGAAGACAGAGTGGAGTGCCAAGGAGGAGGCTAGCGTGTCCAGAATGCAGCAGGAAGAAGAATGGGAAAGATGAGGTGGTGGTGGAGGTCGGCCGCCAGGGGCAGGACATCCAGGCACTTAAAAATTACCCTCCTGGTGGTCCAATGGTTAAGAATTTGCCTTGCAATGCAGAGGACACTGGCTCAACCCCTGGTCCGGGAAGATTCCAGGTTCCACATGCCACGGAGCAACTAACCCTAGGCGCCACAAATACTGAGCCTGCACTCCGAAGCCCACAAGCTGCAACTACTGAGCTCGTGTGCCGGAACTACTGAAGCTCTCAGTCTCTAGAGCCAGTGCTCCAAAACAAGAGGCCATCGCAATGAGAAGCCCACATACCACAACCAGAGAAAGCCTGTGCCCAGCAACAAAGAGCAGGCAAAATTAAATCCATAAATACTTTTTTAAAAAATTACCCTCCAGACAATGAGAAGCCAGGTCACCTCATCTATGAAAAGGGATGGTCTGCAGTGACCATCAAGGGAGCCTGTGAAATGTAGACTCCGGGAGCCCTACTACTAGGCTAGGAAAATCCCAGGTGGGCAGGAGCAGCTACATTTCTCATAAAGTGCTCCAGGAGCTCCTGCTGTTTACCAGAGCCAAGGCTCTGTGGATTGGACCATCTGTGAGGCTTGTTCCAGTTAGAAAGTTCCATCACTCTAAGTGCTGGGAGGCCACCTAACCTCCAAAGGAGGGAGAAGGAGTGGGAGGGAGAATCCCCCATTTGCTAGCCCAGGGATGGCTTCCAACAGTACCATTACAGTAATGGAAACTGCAGAGAAGGTGCCAACACCATCTCTGCAAAGAAATAGGAGAACGGCTGGGGGTGGGGGGGTGGGGCAGGGTCAGCCCACAGAATGTCTCAACCAGAATTCACAAAGAGGCCAGAAGGAGGCAAATTAATCAAATAAACCTTTGTTCAAAAAAAAAAAAATTGGAGACACAAGTCATCAGCACTGGCTATTAAAAAAAAAAAAAAAAAAAAAGTTCCGAGGGCTTCTGGTGACTTCAAATTAATGGAGCAAGGACAGATGCCCCAGAAGATCAAAAGCGTGGTATCTGCTATTCTTGCTAGTGGTCCTGCCTCCTCTCCCTTCCCACAGTTGCAGAATTTCCCTTTCCCCTGGACTGAAATGCAGCAGTGGAATATAGCTCAGCACCAAAGACTTGGGACTCCAAAGACTTGGGGCTCCATAGCCCAGGTCAACTGGCCATCTCTCCACCTCTTAGCCATGAAATGGGATGAGATGATCCCAGCAGACTATGGCCATGGATGGAACAGGCCAAGCAGAGTGTTTTCTAGAGGGCAGCAGCACCCTGCCTCTTGTCTGAAGACCAAGCACACAGCACTCAGGGACTTGGGTGGCTGTGAGGGGTAAGAGGAGAACATGAAATCGAGAAGAACCTTCTAGCTGTCTGCAACAGGAAGTGCCAGCCCCGGAGTTGAGGGACACAGTGCCCCAGAGCAGAAAGCCTCTTAAGAGATGGGTGTTCTAGGCTGGGTGAGGAGTTGGGGCAGGGCTGGGGACCAGGAAAGACCAAGTGCTGCCCTTAAGGGCTGTTGCCATGTGGAAATACACCCCACTATCCTCCTTTGGAGAAAACCTGGAATATTCCAACACCAAAAACCTCTCACTGGCTGCTCCCGCGGAGATGAGTTCTAGGTGAAACGGAAACGAGGAGGCATGGGCCTTGCCTAAGGGGGCCCAGCAGCTGGCTTCCATCCACCATTCCTTACCCCCTCGGTTTTCGCGCAGGCTTCCAAAACCTAGGTCACAAGAAAGGGTTAAAGCCTTAAAAGGGGAGCGGTCTTGGCGGGGCTCTGGGAGGCGGCTAGCGTTCCCTGAGCGACCCCAGCCCGATCTCCAGGGTCCAGAACCCTGCCCTCCCAGGCCAGGCCAGCCGGCCACAGGATGGCGGCCCCCTTTTGCTGCAGAAGTCCCCTCTTTCTATCTCGGGCCGCCGCCTCCTCCCTCCACCACCCTTTTTCTCTGCCGCTCAGCCTCTGATTGGCCGAGCCCCCGGGCCCTCCCCGCTCCCCCTCTCCCACCCCTGGTGAAAACTGCGGGCGCGGGGTACGGTGCAGCAACTGGAGGCGGCGGCGCGTCTGCGGGCGGCTGCAGCGGCGGAGGACCGGAGGCCAGGTGGGAGCTGGAGCCAGGGCGGGACCCGGGGCGCAGGGATGGATAGGTCTCCGGTGCCCAAGCAAGCCCTCCCGACCCGAGGCTTTGGAAAATGGACCGAGGGCGCCCTGGGAAGGAGCTGCGCAGTGCTTGGGGAGGGGCCTGCTTGCAAGGCAGGGGCGGGAGCAGCGGCGCACCTTTCGCCCGCTGGGAGACGTTTACCTGGGACTGGAGTGCTGGAGGAGAACCGGGAGGAGAGCGGCAAAGACAGGCTTGGGTTCTGCTCTCCACCCAGAAGTACCCAAACCCAGATCGTAAAGGCGCGGGGGCGGGGGCGGGGCGGTGAGACTGGGTGAGACTAAGGGAACGGAGGACCGAAAACCGAAGGCAGTCTCTGCCCTGCGACCTCGCGGCGGGCTTGGTGCGGGGCCTCCAAGGAATGGGAAACCGCAGTGCCGCGAGGCCGGGGGGGAGGGGGTGGGGAGTGCGGGGGGGCGGGCCACCGGGAGAAAGGCCGGCAGACGGCGGAGGCGAGAACCGGAGAAGGATCAGCGAGGGGGAAGGGGGACCTCAATTGGGAAAGGAGAGGCTTGAAATAGGGAAACGGAATAAGGATGGGGTTAGTCGAATGCGGGCTAGAGTGGGCGGGAGCGCGAAGCTTCTCGGGGTTCTGAGCTGCGGGCAAACAAGGCCAGGGAAACGCTAACAGACGGTGCCTCCCCTATAGCGTCCACCCCACCCTTCCGCTCTGCATCCCCTTCCAGCTCCAGCCCCATTTCTTCCTTTCTAGTTCTAGCCGCCTCCCCGCTTCCTCTCTAGATCCCAAGCTCGCCACCCGCCTCTGTAACTCCGTGTCTGCTAATCAAAACCAGATGTTGCCACCCCCCTTTCTTCCCCAACAGCACCTCCGGGTCCCTTTCGGCGGGGGTCTGAAAGGGAACTGACTGCAGCGCAGGCGCCCGGGGACCCCAGCCTCGCCCCTCCCTCCCCGCACTGGGCAGAGCGCCGGGGACCTGGACGCCGCTAGCGGCGCGCCCTGCGCGCGGGAGCGCTGGCACCCGGGCACGGCCCTCCTGTGGCCTCTCCCAGGCGAGCGCTGCTGCGGACAGGCTAGGCTACCCGCTCTGTTGCCTCGCCAGGATACTGATTGAGCCCAGGCTGCAAAAAAAGATGGAGCAGAGAGCCGAGTCAGAGAGGCTACCAGCAGCCGGACTGGAAAATTGCAGGTCCAGGAACCCCGCCCAGAGAGCTGAGCAATAGAAAACGTCTTGGTTCCGATGCTGAGAACACATGCAATAGGAGGCCACTGTCACCTTCCTCACACACAACCAGAGACACGTTTAGATGTGTGCCACGTGGGGCCCCACGCGCACATGACCGACCACCCAGCCATCATCCCCAGCCACACAGTCGGTCAGAGATGAACGCTTATGGATCACTCACTCTTGAACAGTGCCAGATGTTTGTCATTTTCCTTAAGCCCATCACAACCCGGTGGGTATCTAAAGCCAGGTTCATTCAGTATCTTTCAGACATCTGTTATATGCCATCTGTTATATCTGTTTAGGTATTGGGGAGTTTCTTCAGAACGAGAAATAGGAAGTCCCTGAATAAGAAGGTTTTGTTTCATGGGTAGAGAGTTGTGGGTTTTGCAAGATGAAAAGGTGTTTTGCTGAACTTTCATTTCAGGTTGGAGGATCCTTAACAAAAGAAACCACAAATAAATACACAATTTCAATATTTAATAGAGGCTTATTTATATATAATTATTAAAAGAAAAGAGAAATAGGAAAAGTAAAGTAACAGCATATACATCACCGAATTGGGCTGACCAACATCCAGACTTAAACAGCACTGGGAAGTCCCAAATAACAGCAGTCTGGCGTCCCAGTTGGAAAAATGCCCCAGGCTGTGCGTCCACTTAGCGGGTGAGACTTCACATTGCAGTTTTGGGGGTTCCTGCTTATAATCCCAGGCCTTACAGTGATAGCATCATTTGTTTGCATGCAGAAATGCTCTTCTGCATTTTTTACTTATTTAACCCTTTGACAATGCTGTTTGTTTCACCTTATGAGTCATAGGATTTCATTAGACCCTGGGAGATTGGCCAGACCTTCAGGAGTTCAAGAATTCCAAGACCCGCTCTTTTTTCTTTTTTCTTTTTTCTTGACTAAAGCGCCACCTGACTAGCTGTGCTTGCAGGCAGGCACAGAATCCGGGCAGTGTCCAGGCAGGTCAGAGGCCTGCTTGCCTGCTTCTGAAGCCTGAACAAGACTTCCTCCATTTTAATTTCCTCAACAAAAGGGTTCCAGAGATTGGCTGCACTACAGTGTGGATGAACTTTACATTTCTGAATTGTACACTTAAAAATGATTAGCAGGGACTTCCCTGGTGGTCCAGCAGTTAAGACTCCATGCTGCCTGATGCAGCCAATTTTTTTTTTATTATATATGGTTAAGATAAATTGTGTTTCTGCAAATTTTCCGATAAAAAAAGTAGGAGGGCCCTGCCTTGGAAATGATCAAGTTAAAGTCACTTATTCAAAGCCACCCATCTAGTAAATGGTCACATACACACACACCACAGAAGGCTGTGTTCTCCCACCCCCTTGCTTCCCTGACAGGGAAGAGCTGAGTGGCAGTGTCACATTCACTGAGAGGAGGGGAGGGGAGAGGGCTGTAGAGAGGGGCTTGGATGGCCATTATGGGAGGTCTCCTGAGGGCCCCCAACCCTGGCAATAAGTCTGGGGACACCTGCACTACCTCCTGGCTGATTCCCATCTTGTTCCACCCCAGATCCAGGACTGAGCTCTCGGCACCATGAACCCTACCATTGGCATCGCCCTCCTGCTGACAGGTATGCGGCAAGGGGTAGGGCTGGGATTCCAAGCTCCCTGGCTGCTTTCTTTTCAGAAAAGCTAGCTTCTTCCTCAAGAACTCAGAAGGTGGAGGTGACTAAGGGAGAGAGGGCTTCTTTTATCCCTAAGACAGCTGAGCAACCTAGTTGGTTTTCTGACTACCTGGGACCATTTCTGGAAACACAGTTCACTAAGCCTGTCCCATACTAAGTTGGAATCTGCAAATGTGGACCAAGATATAGCATCAACTCCCCCAAGATCTCCTGCCCCTGGAACACACTGGCAGGACCCCAGGACTAGAACAGAGGGAGATGGGCTGGAGTCTGCAGAAGGGAAGGTACACTGGCCCTCAGGGACCGTGTGGGCAGGGAGAGGTGCTCGACAGCAGACCCTTGTGCCCTCCCTGGTCAGGCCTTCCTCTGCTGTGAATGTGGGTGGGAAGCCCCCTGCTCTATAGGTCCTTCCCCAACTTGGAGGGGGGCACTGCTGGTGCCAGTCTTACAGGTGGCCCGTGGGCAGAAGGTGACCAGCCTGACAGCCTGCCTGGTGAACCAGAGCCTTCGTCTAGACTGCCATCATGAGAATACCACCACCACGCCCATGCAGTATGAGTTCAGCCTGACCCGTGATACAAAGAAGTGGGTGCTCTCTGGCTCCAATGGGGTCACTAGGCCAGAATACAGCTCCCGAACCAAATTCTTCAGCAAGTACAACCTCAAGGTCCTCTACCTGTCCAACTTCACCACCAAGGATGAGGGGACCTACACATGTGAACTCCGCCTCTCTGGCCCGAATCCCACCGTCTCCAATAAGGATGTCTCTGTGTTCAGAGGTGAGGCAAGCCCCCTGCAAGATCAAGTAAGCAGGCAGAGGCAAGCTGGGGAGGAATGGGCCAGCTGGGACACCAGGCAAGCCTCTTGGCTGGGCCACAGAGGAGAGTGGCCCCGTAACCTCTCTCCCCTTGTCCCCTACTGCCGCCTGTGCCCAGGGGAATCACTACCCCCAGCCTGAATGGGGGAAGGGCTAAGGGGACAGTCAGACAGGTGGAGTAGTGTGGTGGATGCTTCCCCTATGACTGTGGGCAAATCACTAGGCCTCCCCAAACCTCCTTCTCCCCACCTGGAAAACAGGATGGCTCTAGCTACCTCACCCACAGTTTTCTTGTGAGGATATGTGTTCAAGGGCTCAGGAAAGGAAAAAACAGATGAAAGTGTAGTCACTCAGTCGTGTCCGACTCTCTGTGACCTCCTGGACTGTAGCCCACTGGGCTCCTCTGTCCATGGAATTCTCCAGGCAAGAATACTGGAGTGGGTTGCCATTCCCTTCTTCAGGGGATCTACCCGACCCAGGGATCCAACCTGGGTCTCCTGCATTGCAGGCAGATTCTTTACCGTCTGAGCCACCAGGGAAGCGCTTCAAGGGCTCAGGAACCTGCAAATGGGAAAGATGGTTGGTTCCACTAGGTTGGCCCTGGTTGCAGCCAAGACATCACGGCACCAGCCTCCCCAAGGGAAAGCACCCTTGCCCTGGGCCTGGCCCCTCTCCATTCCCGCCTTTCCTGTCTGCCCCGTTCTCTTGCCACAGATAAACTGGTCAGGTGTGGGGGCATAAGCCTGCTGATCCAGAACACCTCGTGGCTGCTGCTGCTGCTGCTCTCCCTGCCTCTGCTGCAGGCCATGGACTTCATCTCCCTGTGACAAGTCAGGCCCACGGAGGACACAGGAAGCCACAAGGCCCAGTCCAGAGAGCCTGCGTCTCTGAGTCGGCTAACCCCCTTCCCCACAACCCCTCACACACCTTGGGGAGCAATGGGGACCCCTCCCTTCCTAAGGAATTCCAGTGCCGCATGCCATTCCCTCCCCTCTGCCAGTGCCACCTCACACCCCCTCTGCCCGCCACTGGCTACTTGTACTCTTTGTTCCAGAGCTGCTTCTGTCTGGTTTATATTTAGGGCTTATCCTTCCTTGTCTTGGGGAGTTTGTGAACGGGGAAGCCAGGGTTAGAGACCTGATGGAGAGTGAGGGGATGGGAGGGGTGGAAGGATGGAGGGGTATCAGTCTCTGGAGGCCGTCATCCTTGCCCACGGGGACCTGAGCCCTGGGAGAGCCCTGCACGAGGAGGGTGTGTCTGGCCCGAGCAGGCGGGGCAGTGTCTGAAGGCCCCGGATGTGGGGGCACCACCAAGCGTGACCCATCACATGAGGGGAACGCCAAGCGTCGCCACGAGCACTCTCTGCCACAGAAGAATGCCATCTTCTCACCCTGCCGAGGGGCCCTGGGCCCGGGGTCTGGTCCAGTGACGATGCCAATTGTGTGGGAAGCAGTGCTGATGGGTTGGGGGCAGGTGGAGGGGGCACCACAGAGGAAGTTACAGCTGGGAGTCCAGTGTCTCTTACTGGCCAACCAGCAGCTGGGAAGGCGGCAGAGGAGGACAAGCCCGCTCCCCGGCTTATCCCAATATGAGCTTCCAGAACTCGGACCTGGAGGCAGTAAAGTCAGGCCTGGTAGAGGCCCTGATGGAGACCCACGGAGTTTGGCCCCAGTGTTTCTCCAGGAGGCTCTTCCCTTCTCCCCCAGCAGTGCCTGAGCCTTCTGGCAGCCCCCTGCCCCTTAGGCCTGCCTTCTCAGGGACCTCCGGGGGGCGCTGAGGCAGGCCACGGGTTGAGACCCACGAGTGGGACCTGTCTTGAGTGATGGCTTTTCCCAGCACCCAGCTCCCCACCCGGCGGCTCTGCCAAGTCTCGTGACCGTGTGTAGTGCCAGCGTAGCTTATGGCATCTTGTTGAGGAAAAAGAATACTGTACAATAAAACCAAGCCTCTGGAATCTGCCCTCCTGTGGCTCTCTGCTTTGCTTCTCTCTCCAGGCCTGTCCACCACTCCCTTAGCCAAGAGGTCCAACCCCCTGCCTCCTGTCCCCCTGCTCCCTGCCTTCAGCAGCCCTTCCTCTCCCCTCTGCCTCCAGGGGTGGACCACTGCACGCCTGGCTTCTCAACCATTTTAACACCACATGTTTGCCCAAATAAAGGAATATTCCCTCTCTCCAGACTCACCTGCCCACAACACGGTTTGGGCCAAGCCACATGGTGCTGGTTCCAGGATAGGCTAACAAGCATCAAGGTGTGGAGTCTGCCTTCTCAGATGGGGTTGTTCTCAGATGAGGTTACATCTGCTACGTGGGAGCTGCCCACATCCATCAAGGTGTGAGGACAAGCATCTCTTAAGTCCAGCTTGGCCATAGAGAGCATTGGGGTGGGGAGACAACACAGGCCCATCCTGGGCTCCCTCTCCTAAAATCACTGAGCAGAACGCCAACAGCGCCCCCTGGCACCAGGGGCTAGAACACCATAGGGTGGCTCTGGGTCCCAGTGGCTGCCGGAGTGACACAGCTCCCAGACATCCTTCCAGGCTTTGCCAGGGGATCTGGGGGAGGAGAGTGGTGACTACCCAGAATCTGACTCATCTGATATTTGGTGCTGGGTAGGATGATTTTTCTGAGCTTTTGCTTAAAGGCCTAGGATCTAAAGTCACGCCAGTGACTCCCAAGCCCCTGGTGGCCAGGCTAGAAGAGAGCAAGAGAAGTCCCCAAGGAAAACAAACTGTGTCACCAACAACAGGGGCCCACCCACGTGGGCTGTCAGACATTCAGTACGGGGCACCCAGCCTGCGCACAGTTCCCTTTTGGTTTGCTTGGTGGTGGTTTCGTCCCTAAGTCATGTCCGACTCTTACAATCCCATGGACTGTAGCCTGCCAGCCTCTTCCATCCATGGGATTCCCCCGGCAAGAATACTGGAGTGGGTTGCCATTTCCTTCTCCAGGGGATCTTCTCAACCCAGGGATCGAACCCAGGTCTCCTGCCTTGGCAAGCAGAGTCTTTACCACTGAGCCAAAAGAGCCTTTATCAGGGGAAGGGAATTAAAATGCTACACTCGGAAAAAAAAAAAAAAATGCTACACTCAGGGTAGTGAGAGTTCGAGTCGGAAGGAACTGGGAAGCCAGGCGTGCAACCTCGACTGTGAGAAGCCATGAGACCCTGGCACCTGCATGAGCCCCCTGTGGGGTCTTTGTCACCCTGGCGCTGTACCCCTCAAGAGTTTAGTGCCCCATCCCCTCAAGGGTCCCCCTACCGCTGTGGTATGGAGGGGGAGGAGGCGAGCCCAAGGCCCACAGTGAGTGGGGTTAGCTTCAGAAGATACAGAGGCCATCTGAGGTCCAGGGGCTCCAGGAAGGCAGAGACGGAGAAGAGAGGCACAGGCCTGGGCCTGAGAAGGGGCTCAATGACAAAAGTCAGAGCCGTCAGGCCTCACAGCACAAGCTGACCGGGAAAGACTGTGGGCCGGGGCTGCGGCGGGCTCTCAGAGGCAGGCCACGATGGCAGTCAGCTCCTCTCGGTCAAGGAAGGAGAACCTGAAGCGCTGCAATGCGTCCACAGTGACTTGGCTAATAACAAAGCGGGGTAGTGAGGGACTTTGGGAAGGTCGTGTACACACTGCTGTGTTTTAAATGGATAACCAACTAGGACCTGTTATATGGAACTCAGCTCAGTGTTATGTGGCAGCCTGGATGGGAGGGGGCTTTGGGGGAGAATAGGTACAGGCATATGTACGGCTAAGTCCCTTCACTGTTCACCTGGAACTACCACAACATTTTTAACAGGCTATACCCCAATACAAAATTAAAAGTTCAAAATTTGGGAAAATAAAAAAAGAGGCCTGGGCCCCAGCCATCCCTGGTTCCTGCACTGATGCCCAGAACTCACCCCACCAAGCCCCTCCCACTCCTCACCCCTCCCCCACGCCCCCCTCGGCCATCTCCTTCCCTCCCTTAGGGCACAGAATGCTTGCTCGGTGGAAACAGAGAGAAGCTCCTCTCCACACCTCCATCACTGAGACAGAGGAACACCTGAACAACCGGCGTGAGGGTCTTCCCAACACCCAGGGGCTACCTCGGGAAGGGCAAGGGCATCACCATGGGGAGACACCGGGACTCTCTCTGGCCAACCAACAAATGTACCCGGCATCCAGGGGACCCGTGACATACATCCTCCAGCCACCCCACCCCTCTGCCCACCGCCACCAGCGTGATGCTCCTGTCCTGTGTCTGCAACTCCCATGTTGTCATGAGCAGGTTTGTCTTTACATGTGAAGGGAGCAAGTCCCAGGTTAGGAGTCAACCGCTTTCTCATCTATCATTAAGGAGTCTGTGGGGCTGGAGTCCTGAGTTCTGGCAAAGCGTGACAAAGGTCCTCCCTCCTGCTAATCCAGCAAGGATTCAGGACAAAGGTGGGACTGCCCACCCCTCAGGAGGATCGTGTCCTGTGAAGACTCCCAGAAGGATTTCCCTGGTGGCTCAGTGGTAAGAGAATCTGCCTGCCAATGCAGGGGACTGGGACTCAATCCCTGGTCTGGGAAGATTCCACATGATGAGGGGCAACTAAGCCTGTGCTCTAGAGCCCTGGAGCTGCAACTGCTGCGGCCTAGAGCCTGTGTTCTGCAACAAGAGAGGCCACCCAGATGAGAAGTTCACCCATAGCAACTACAGAGTAGCCCTCGCTCACCGCAACTAGAAAAAGCCCACTGCATACAGCAGCAAAAACCCAGCACAGCCAAAAAAAAAAAGACTCTTGGGAGGCATCTTTGCCCAGACAAAGGGGAAGACCTGGGCACAGGGAAGGTATGGAAATGGGCACATGCTGGAGAGGGCACAGTAGGACCAACGGGAGAGTTCTGCAGAGGCCAAGTGTGGCTCCACCCTGGAAGGGCCACTGGTGGCTGGCCTGGCCCAGCACAGAGGTGGGAGTGGCTGGCAGTGGGCATGGTCAGAGGAGGTCATTCAAATAGCTTCTGGTACTTAGTGGAAACCTGGGCTACAAGATCCTAGTCACGTCACCCTTCAATGCCTCACTCCTCTGATTTCCAAAATAAGATGGGGGAAACTCCCTGGTGGTCCAGTGGACTCCACACCCCTCACTGCAGGGAACTAAGATCCTGCAAGCTTTGCAGCGCAGCCAAAGACAAAATAAAAAATAAAATCAGATGGTAGCACTGGAACATTTATTTGTACAACAAATGTTAAGTACCTAGCTAAGCTAAGAGGTGAAAGACACAGCCCCTGGCTGAAGGAATCTACAGCCCAGTAAGAAGTCAGGAATTGATTTCCATGCAGTGATTGTTGCTAGGAGGCAGCAAAACTGTGGCAGACTGCGTAGTGGTTTCCCAACATGCATTCTCCTCTTCTTTCTCAGCAGTAGAACCCACAAATTTGAACTAGAATAAAGACTACATTTCCCAGCTCCCTTGTAGCAAAATGTGCACATACAGCTAAGTTCTGTCCAATGGAACATTAACACAAAATAATCAGTATAATTTCTATGTATGTGTGTTCAGTCACAGTCATGCCTGACTCTATGACCCCATGGACTATAGTCTGCCAAACTCCTCTGTCCATGGAATTTTCCAGGCAAGAATACGGGAGTGAGCTCCAATATTCTTCTCCAGGGGATCGTCTTGACCCAGGAATCAAACTCTGTCTCCTGTGTTGCAAGCAGAGAAGTGCTCTTAAAGAGAGAGCATGTGCTTTTCAGCCCTTTTCATCTTCATGCTGGCTGGAATGTGGAGTCAATGGCTGGAGCTGGAGCAGCCATCCTGGGCTGTAAGACAGAAGTTGAATGCTACACATGACAAAGTACAAGGCAGCAGCTGGGATTCCTAGTGATGGCAGAGTTATTAGAGAAGCCATGGAATACTGCATTAGAGCGACTGTTACTTGGAATTTCTGCACTCACAACTGAACCAAAATGTACCTTTAAAAAGAAGTTGCTATTTAACACAACTTAACTATATGCTTAAAAATGGCTAAGATAGTAAATTATATATATATATATATATTTTACCACCAAAAAAAAAAAAGCCAAAAATCAAATTCAGAGAGACAGAAAGTAAAATGGTGGTTGTCAGAGGTTGAGGGGAGGCGGGAGGAGGGATAGGGAGTCATTATTTAATGGGTACAGAGTTTCAGTTCTGCAAGATGAAAAGCATTCTGGAGATGGATGATGGAAGTTTCACAACAATGTGCACCAAACAGTTTTATGTATTTTAACACAATGTTGTTTTTTTTATTAAAAAAGGAAACAAGGGAAATTTTTGCTGTGTTTATGTGAGCACTTACATTTGTAAAATGCATTTTAGAGTCTCAACTGTGTCAGGAAGTAAAAAGGTCAGAGAGTGGGCAGATTACACATAGATGGAAAGAGGAGGTACAGGGGGCCAAAAGTTGACAGGCCAGAGGGCTGGAAGGAGCATCCACGTGGTTGTTGAAATCTTGGAGAAAGATAAAAGAGACACAGTGGAAAGGAAGCCATTGAGCCAGGAGCCAGCAGTGACCTGGAGCCAGCAGGTGGCAGCAGTGAGGAAGGGCGGCAATAGGGTACCCAGCTGCCGGTAGACTCCTCCACAAGAGAGGGAAGCCGCAAGGACACGCCCCCCACCTGCTGTGGGTTGAAGTGTAGCCTCCCCAAAAAACATACAGTCAGGCCCTAATCCTCATGACCTATGAATGAAGCCTTATTGGGAAACTGGGTCTTTGCAGATGTAATCAAGCTAAAATGAAGTCATAGGATCAGGGTTAGTTGCTCAATCATGTCCAACTCTGTGACCCCATGGACTGTAGTCCACCAGGTTCCTCTGTCCATGGAATTCTCCAGGCAAGGATACTAAGTGGGTTGCCATTCCCTTCCCCAGGGGATCTTCCCTACCCAGGGATCCTGCATTGCAAACAGATTCTTTACTTTCTGGGCAACCAGGGAAGCCCATAGGATTAGAGTGGACCCTAATCCAAAGATTGCTGTCCTTATGAGAAAGGGCAATTTGAACACTGAGAAACAGGAGACACACAGAGAAGACTGCCATGTGATGATGGAGGAAAGATTGGAGTGGTGCTGCCACCAGCCAAGGATCACTGGGGACCACCAGAAGCTGGAAGAGGCCAGGAAGGACCCTCCCCCAGAGGCTTCAGAGGGAGCATGGCCCTGGCAACACCTTGATTTTGGACTTCTGGCCAAAAGTGTAAGTCTAAAAAAAAATTTCTGTTGCTTTAAGAGATGGTCATTTGTCCCGGCAGCCCTAGGACACCCAAATCCCACCTCCCGACCCTGAGGTGTGTGAGGGATGGAGTAAAAGCAGACTCCACTGGAAGGGGGGAGGGAAGCTCGGGAAGGAAGGGAGATACATACATACATACATACACACACACACACATATAATTATGGCTGATTCACATTGTTGTGTGGCAGAGGCCAACACAACATCGCAAAGCAATTATCTTCCAGTTTAAAAAAAAGCAGACTCCACTGAAAGAGGCTTCAAGGGAAACAATGTCCTCAGGGGACAATGAGTTTCACTGAAGGCCAGCACTCAGACTCTCCGGAGAAGAGGCTGAGAATAAAGCAGAGCTTGTCCATCCCAGAGGAGTGTCCAGGCGTGAGAGGGTTTTGGAGAGGTGGGGACGGGAACTGGCTCAGGTAAGGAGATTCTACAGAAGAGAAATGCTGAATTCTCTGGACCACTGGTGACGGAGCTGGACAGGGAGGAGCAGGCCTGAGGCAGTCACTATGGAACGGTGGGCAGTCAGTTTAATTATGGCCTGACACTTGGTCCCACTGTCCCGGGCTCTTGGGGTGTCAGCTGCAGCCTTGGCACATTTAGGACACTGGCGCCTCCAGCTGTGGGGCCTTCTGCGGCAGCTCCACCCCCCATACAGGGTGACACAGCCTCTTGGAGCCTCCGTGTCTTCTGATGACAACAGCCAGCATCACAGCTCTGGGTTCAGGCTTCGGGCTTTAACGCTTCGTGGCTTTCTGCCATCTAGACCCTAGCTGTCCAGTATGGTAGCCACCGGCCACATGTGGGCGTTTAGACATAAACAAGTAACACTTAAGTGAATTAAATTTTCAGTTCCTCAGCCACAACAGCCACACTTCAAGTGCTCAACAGCGCATGTTGGTGATGTTCCCTCCTCACAGAAAGCTCTATTGGACAGAGCTGGACCAGACCAAGGGCAGGAACCATGGTGGTTTGCACCACGGTCCTTATGAAGCAGAGCTGTTCACCTCAGCCAAACTTGTGAAGAGAAGGAGGGCCTGTAATAGGAACACCCCTCGCCTCCCTCCCTCAAGTGAGGGTCAGCTCCAGCAATGCTCTGAGCACATCAACCCCTCAGAGCCCAGAACACAGTGTCAGGAGGCTCAGAAAGGAGAAAGCTTCTTCACCCTTAGAGTCTAAGATCCATCACCCCCCATTCTTTACTTCCTGTCAGCACAACTAACAGCGAAAGTCCACTTCCTTCAGAGGCATGGGCTGGGGTATGCCTCTAACCCTAAGAGGCCACTCACACCCAGACTCATGACACACGCCAACTCAGTTCATTTGAAAATGTCTGGGTTAGCCAGCCATCTGGGCCCTGAGTAGGCCTGAAGGAAGTCCACCACCCACCAGCTCCCTCTCACCTTCTATCACCTCCAGCCCCACCCCACCCCCCAGCCTGGGTCCCTGTCTCACACCTCCGATCCTGCACACAAACGCTGGGCAGAGACCCAGCCAGGGGACTCAAAACTCAGAGCCAAGACATACTTTCTCCTTAGTGCCTTCTAAAAAAGCTAGAAGGCCAGAAAACAATTCCCATCCACCAGATCTAACTACCCTCTCAGTTCAGTGATGGATACTTGCTCCACGTCTGGGAAACTAAAACCTCTTTGTGGTTATTTTCCCAAAGCAAAGAATCAGTCAGCCCCCGTGGGAAGTCTTTTGATCGCTATAAACTGAAAATGTGCTTGCAACTTTTTCAAAAATGTATTTATTATTTCTGTTTGGCTTCGCCAGGTCTTTAGTCGGAGCATATGGAATCTAGTTCCCTGACCAGGGACCGAACCCAAGCCCTGGGAGGCATTGGGAGCGTGGAGTCTTAGCCACTGGACTGCCAGGAAAGCCCCTGTGCTGGCAACCTTTGAAGGATGGTTTTTCCTGCTTCTCCTTATCAAGGTGTCAAAAATCAGGATCTGATCTCAGGTGCCTTTATAAAGGCACCCTTTATAAAGGATTCTGCAAAGTCGGCTTGGAGACCATGAGGGAATGAGACAGCAGGGCCATGCCATCTGGAAATCCTAAAGTTTGGGCAGAAGGCACCTAACGTGAGGAAAACCCCTAACTACATGGCGCCTACACTGAACCAAACTAGACTGTTGAAACTGCAGGGAAATCCCAAAAAGGTGAAGTCACCCAGGGACAACAAACATAAATTAAAATATACATATTACTGCTAACTTCTGGTCTGTAAAATGTTACTGATACTTCCTTTAGTGTGAGTGTTAAATGTCGGCATTGATTTTAGTCAAGATAAAACAGTTATCAGGCATTGGGTATGTCACTCAGTCTTCCTAAACTTTTTTTTTTTTAAATTAAAGCTCTTCAACCATAAAAACCTCACACTGTTTTCCAGAAACCTGACCCTCAGGATTGGGAAGACAATTTTGCCAAACCAGGAGAAATATGAGAATGAAACTCGGGGAGCTTCCCTGGCAGCCCAGGGGTTAAGACTTTGCCTTCCAATGTAGGGTTGGGAATGCCAAAATACCACATGCCTCGCAGCCAAAAAACCAAAACTGAAAACAGAAATACTACAGCAAATTCAATAAAAACATTAAAAATGGTCAACACCAAAAAAATCTTAAAAAAAAAAAACAAAAACTTGGAACTAAGACGCAATGGAGGTGGTAAGAGGGGAACCTGAGGGGAACAAAAGAAAGAGAATGGTCCCCACAAGATGCACTACATACAGTACGATGATGTTTTAAAATATTACTTTTGTTGGCTTCCCTTTACCCCTATGCTGCTGCTGCTGCTAAGTAGCTTCAGTCGCGTCCGACTCTGCAACCCCACAGACGGCAGCCCACCAGGCTCCCCCGTCCCTGGGATTCTCCAGGCAAGAACCCTGGAGTCCAGCCAAGGTTTTGTGCTCATGCCTCAGGAAAAGGATGTGACAGCAAAAACCAGGGGGCAGGGCTTCCCTTGTAGCTCAGTGGTGGAGAATCCGGAAGATCCCACAAGCCGCGGAGCAGCTGAGTCTGTGCGCTACAGCTACTGAGCCTGTCCTCTAGAGCCCAGGAAACACAACTTCTGAAGCCCAGGTGCCCTAGAGCCCATGCTTCACAACAAGAGAAGCCACTGCAAAGGGAAGACTGGGCTCTGCAACTAAAAAAAGGCCCATGGGACAACAAAGACCCAGCACAGTAAAAAAAAAAGAAAGGGGGAAAATGGGAAGCCAGTTCTGGCCTTTATGCTCCATTAGCCTAGACCCTTCACAAGACAGAAAGGACTCACGGGCTGGAGAGAAGTTGTGGAAAAGATGTCTTGGGTAAAGCCAGGCCTCCCATTGGCACAACAACCAGCACCACCTGCAGACACAAGCCAGAGGCGAAGCCGCCAAGAGACAGAAAAAAAACCAGAGAAGGTTTTGAGATCTGACCACAAGGAGGCCCTACCACCCAACCAGGGGTAGATCCTAAGATAGAGGACAGGGCCCCAGATAGAGGAAGTGACTGCAGAGAGCAGCCTACTTTGGAGACAGCTGAAACCTTGGACAGCGTCATGCTTCCTCATGCTATTCTGGGGCCTGGAACAGGCAGAATAATTCCCACGTGTCCAAGAGTGACCGACAGGTAGCAGAGACACATCAGACCTAACGAGGTCACACAAGCAGGAACCAGGCAACATACATTCCAGTGGCCATTTAATACTGGGTTGGCCAAAAGGTTCATTTGGGTTCTTCTTACAGAACATCTTACAGAAAAAACCCAAATGAACTTTTTGGCCAACCCAATAATAAGGGCCACTTCCTCCAGGGCTTTAGTAAATATGTATGGGACACCCCTCAGAGTTCAGGCAATCCTTGCAGAAAGGATGGGCAACTCCATCAACGGACCAAAACTCAGTATCCACCACTCCAGTTAAATAGGGGCTGGCTCCACATAGAAAGGTTTCCCAGGTAGTTCAGTAGGAAAGAATTCACCTGCCAAGGAGGAGACTCAGGTTCAATCCCTGGGTCAGGAAAATCTCCTGGAGAAGGAAATGGCAACCCACTCCAGTATATTCTTGCCTGGGAAAGCACATGGACAGAGCCGCCTGGTAGGCTACAGTCCATGGAGTCGCTGAGTCAGACACAACTAAGCAACTAAGCAGCAGCCACACAGAAATGTAGCCGTATTGCAAAAAAAAAAAGAAAGTTAGTTTCCGGTATATCTGAGTTGGAAGACTAAGAGAATACCTCTGTTTGAGAACTATGGGAGGAGAGAAGTTGAAAACTAGCAAATTTTTGGTAGTAAACTAGATAGATGATGCCACCATTCATAGATGTGGGGATTAAAGGAAGGGGAGCAAATGGAATGGAAAACGGTAAGTTTAAAGATTAAGACACGCTCAGATTGAGGTACTGATGTGATGTCCAAGGGTATGTCAGGAGGCAGCTGGATAACTATGATTGGTACTCAGGAGTGAGTACACATTTGGGCATCATCAGCCCCGACAAGTAACAGCTGATGGATGAGCGAGAGATCAGATGAGCTCAGGCACTCACTACATGCCAAGCACCACTGAAAGCTTTTTGTTTATATGAACTTTTCTTTTTTCACCATGCCACATGGCTTACGGGATCTTAGTCCCCCGATGAGGGATTGAACCCGCACCCTCGGCAGTGAAAGCATGGAGTCCTGACCACTGGACTGCCCCAGAATTTCCTAAACGAACCCATTTAGTCCTCAAATCAACTCCGTGAGAAAGCAGGTACTACTATCCCCATTTTGGGGGATATCTTTTTTACATGCACACTGCTATGTTTCCTTCTTTATTTTTGGCTGCGCCGGGTCTTCGTGGCTACACACAGGCTTTCTCTAGCTGTGGTGAGCAGAGGCTACACCTAGTTGTGGTGCAGAGGCTTCTCTTGTTGCGGAGTCCAGGCTCCAGGGGCAGGCACTTCAACAGCTGCAGCACATGGGCTCAGCAGTTGTGACTTGTGGGCTCGAGGGCACATGGACTCAGTAGTTGCGGCCCACGGGCTTAGTTGCTCTGCAGTATATGGGATCTTCCCAGACCAGGGATCAAACTTGCTGTCCCCTGTATTGTCAGGCAGATTCTTATCCGCTATGCCACCAGGGAAGTCCCCCATTTTTTGTTAACATATGAAGATACAGATGTAAAAGTTGCAGGGCTCGCCGCTAGTAACCAGAGGAATCAGAAGTTCTCTCAGGAAATCTACAGCATACAATCTGCAAGTATAACAGCCACGGTGCTATAAGCTCTCTGAAAACTGAGACTGAAGGGACCCCAGAGGAGAGGGGGAATGAGAAGGAGGCAGCAGGGAGTAAAGGAGAAAAGCATAATCACACAATCTGTGGGAGGTATTAATTTTGTAAGAGATCAAGTAATCGAGTATGACTAAAAAGGCCCACTGGAGCAACCAAGCAGGAGAGGATGCTGAGTGGGTGCGGGCGGTTTCCGGCTCTCTGCAGAATAGACGGGGAGGTGGGGAGACAGTGTGCACAACTCTTCCAAGAGAACTGTGAAGAGAAGAGAGCTAAGAGATTTCAAGATTTATGGGCTTTTTTAAGGGAAAGAATTGGGAGACTTATATGTCAAAGGGAAAGTCGGCAGATATCATATAAAGTCCCTTATATGTGAAATGAACTTACTTGCAAAACAGAAAGAGACTCACAGACATGAACTGGCTGGATGGTAGGGGGAGAATGAAGGGAAGGGGAAGTTAGGGGATCTGGGACGGACAGGAACACACTGCTATATTTAAAATGGATAACCAACAAGCACCTACTATATAGCACAGGGTACTCTGCTCAGTGTCATGGGGCAGCCTGGATGGGAGGGGAATTTGGGGGTAAAATGGATACCTGTGTATATATGCTGTCCCTTTGCTGTCCTCCTGAAACTACCACAACATCGTTAACTGGCTGTACCCCAATACAAAATAACAAGTTAAAAAAAGAAAACGACAGGATTCCACCCAGGGACAGTGACAGTAAATATGGCAAGGAAGAATACGGAATGGAAACACGTCCAATCCCTGATTTCCAGCCTCAAACCAGTCCTTGAAGCTGCTTGACAACCCTGTCTGTGCACAGTTCATACTTTCGCTCTGCCAGCCGCTGGCCCATACCAGCTAGTTCTCAAAGGGTCATCAGACCAGCAGCTTCAGCACCACCCAGAAACTCCTTAGAAACTCAGATTCTCAGGCCCACCCAGCCCTCCAGAGCCAGACACTCTGGATGGGGCTTGAACAGACTCTAGGTGATTCTGATACACACTCAAAGTTAAGTGCCCCGAGATGACTAGTGCACCAACCCCGCCCCGACCTCTCTAAATTTCCAACCCTTCCTCCATCCTCTCTCCCAGCTGACCTTGCTGCCTAATTCACTGAGGGAAAGAGGCCATCCGAGAGAATCTCCACCAGATTCCACCACATCCATCCATCTCTGTGCCGTGGTGCCCTTACTGTGCTGCTCATTTCTCACTCTGGATGCACCTTAGTGCCCTGACCAAGGCCAAGCTCTCATTCTGTACGAGATCCCATCCGCTCTTACCTCGTCAACAAGGTTGCTCCACTAATCTCTCTCCTGCATCATCTGACTCTGGCTCTTTCCCATCAACATATAAATGTACAACTATTTTTCCCACTTAAAAAATTGTCTTTGTAACTGAACAGGACCCTGTGGGGCCCTCCCAGCACAGAGCCACCTATATCCTCTGCCTTTCTCTTATTTGTAGAAAGACTTTAGCCTCCTAGGCCTTCCCAAAGAACAAATTTAATCAGAGAAGTGAGAAAATGCAGAATGAAAGGGAAACAGTCAAGCAAGACAATAAGAGTTTATCTATTAAACCAAGTCAAGGGGGACTGCCCTGGTGGCCCAGCGGTTAAGACTCTGTGCTCCCAATGCAGGGGCCCTGGGTTGGTCCCTGGTCAGGGAACTAGATCCCACACATGGCAACAAAGACCCCCACAAGCCAAAACTAAGACCTGGCACAGCCAAATACATTTTTCAAAAACAAATAAATAAATAAACCAACTCACGAACTTTAGTTCCTCCTCAAGGGCCATGGATAATATTCTGAGCTGTATCCTTTGCGCTATATTCTGCAGATACTGAAACCCTCACCAGGTGGAAGAAGTTAACTACATGCTGACCACCAACACTTAGACCCCAGACAGTTGGAACTGAAACTGTGCAACTCAGACTGGGACTTGAACCCACAGTCTTTTAATTGGGATCACACACCTGGTCTCAGGACTTAATGAAACTCAGCTTATTGATGTCTCATCACAAAAAGAATTCAGTGAGAGACAAAGTGATAGATAAAAAGTGGACTTAGAACACACTCCACAGACAGAGTGTAGGCCATCTCAGAAGGTGAGAGCGGCCCCAGTGTATGGAGTTGTCAGTTTTTACAAGGGTGGGTAATTTCATAAGCTAATGAGTGGGACGAGTGTTCTAACTATCTGGAGGAAGAGGTGGGAATTTCCAGGAATTAGGCCACCACCCACTTTGACCTTTAGGGTTAGCTCTGAATGGTCAAGGTGCTGGAGGGTGTGTCATTTAGATGCTAAGGTATTATACTGAGCATATAATGAAACTCATTTGCCATCACTTCATGGCAAACCAGATGGGGAAACAATGAAAACAGTTAGAAACTTTATTTTCTTGGGCTCCAAAATCACTGCAGATGGTGACTGCAGCCATGAAATTAAAAGATGCTTGCTCCTCGGAAGCTATGACCAACCTAGATAGCATATTAAAAAAACAGAGACGTTACTTTGCCAACAAAGGTCTGTCTAGTTAAAACTACGGCTTTTCCAGTAGTCATGTATGGATGTGATAGTTGGACTATAAAGAAAGCTGAGTGCCAAAGATTTGATGCTTTTGACCTATGGTGTTGGAGAAGGCTCTTGAGTCCCTTGACTGCAAGGAGATCCAACCAGTCCATCCTAAAGAAAATCAGTCCTAAATATTCATTGGAAGGACTGATGCTGAAACTGAAACTCCAATACTTTGTCCACCTAATGTGAAGAACTGACTCACTGAAAAAGATCCTGATGCTGGGAAAGATTGAAGGCAGGAGGAGAGGGGGTGACAGAGGATGAGATGTTGGATGGCATCACTGACTTGATGGACATGAGTTTGAGTAAGTTCCAGAAGTTGGTGATGGACAGGGAAGCCTGGCGCGCTGCAGTCCATGAAGTCGCAAAGTGTCGTACACGACTGAGCAACTGAACTGAGCTGAACTGAATGAGGCTCAAAGTCCACTGGAAGTCTAATCTCCTGCCATCTTGGACCTAGATGTTTCTAACCAGTTTGTCATGGTGGCTCAGTGGTAAAGAATCTGCCTGCCAAAGGAGGAGACACGGGTTCAGTCCCTGGGTTGGGAAGATCCCCTGGAGAAGGGAATGGCAACCCACTCCAATATTCTTGCCTGGGAAATCCCATGGACAGAGGAGCCTGGCAGGCTACAGTCCACGGGGTCGCAAAAGAGTTGGACACGACTTAGCAACTAAACAGAAATTCTCTACAACCATTTAATGTCAGAGATGCCAAGGACAAACTGGCACTTGCCAAAGGCATTCGCCACCTGCCTCTGCAGGGATTGAACCCCATGCTGTTGCAGCTGTTGATCTTCCACATGCCCCAAAGGAAGTTCAGGGTGGAAAACAGGAGCTAGATACTTTGTGTTCCAGGAAAACTGGCAGAATGGGTCTTTAGATAGCTAGATATTTCCAGGAACTGATTTTATGAGCCCAATCCTTGCATCTCCTCCTATCTAGACAAGCACTAAATCCCCTCATGGTGACATCAGCCCCTCATGGCTAGCAGAAAACTTCTGCAAAGAAAATGCTTGATTGTATGAACTCCCCCTTCACCAAAACCACATATACTGACCTCCCCACCACCTCACCTCATTGGAGCAGTTTCTCAGAGCTATCTGAGGTGCAGCATCTCGGGCTGCAGTTCTCATTTTGCCCCCAAATAAAACTATTTTGTCCCCAATAATTCATAACTCTCATATTGTGTATCTTTTTTAAGTCGACAGAGAGCGCCAGGGTTCAATCCTTGCACATCTTTTCTTTCCTGTTTATATTTGCTCCCTTGGTGATTTCTTTTAATCTCATAGCTTTAAATAACATCCATATGCTTGACGACTCTCAATTGTAATCTTCAACCCAGATCTTGCCAAACATGTAAATCCAACTTCTTTCTTGGTGTCTTGACACGCCTAATAGACATCTCAAACTTAATACATGTTAAATCAAGTTCCTGATCTTCCCCTCACTCCCAAATCTACTCCTTCCGTGACGTGTGTGTGCACGCTTGCACGTGTGCACTCAGCTGCTCAGTCTTGTCGACTCTCTGAGACCCCATGGACTGTAGCCTGCCAGGCTCCTCTGTCCAAGGAATTTTCCGTGCAAGAATACTAGAGTGGGTTGCCATTTCCTGCTCCAGGGATCTTCCCAATCCAGGAATTAAAACCCGTGTCTCCTGTATTGGCAGGCAGATTCTTTACCACTGAGCCACCTAGAGCAAAATCTGACTACATGTTGGATCTGCCTTTTACTCTAATCTTTGCTTCCTGTTGCTTTTGTTCACTAACAGTATACTATCTGTACATAATAGCCTGCCATAGGGAACCCTCCCTTCTGCCTGAAGATTAAACCAAAGTGCCTTTGTTTAGGGAGACCTCCTGATCTTGTCCACCTGTGAATGGCTATACGAAAGAAGACATTAACACACTTCCTTCCCTCTATTACACAAGACTGGCCATTCCAGGAGATATTTGCAAGACTTATGGCCTTTTGGGGCTTTCTAGGTGGCTCAGTGGTAAAGGATCTGGCTGCCAATGCAGGGGACTTGGGTTTGATCCCTGGACTAGCTACAGTCCATGGGGTCAAAAAGAGGCGGACACGACAGAGCAATTTCACTTCACTTCACTTCTTGGAGGAGGAAATGGCATCCACTCAAGTATTCTTGTCTAGGAAATCCCATGGACAGAGGAGCCTGGTGGGCTACAGTCCATGCAGTCACAAAAGAGTTGGACATGACTGAGCATACACACACGGCCTTTTTTTTTTTTTCCCCACACACGGCCTATTTAAATACTGTACTTCCTCACCTCCTCCCCATCTCTGTTCTATAGAAGACATCCAGACCCTGATAAGATGGCTTTTTTGAGACACCAGTCTGCCATCTTCTCTGCCAGCTTTCCGAATAATGTCTCTATTCCTCGCCTCAGCACCTTGTCTCCCAATTTACTGGCCTGTTGTGCATGGAGCACAAAGACCTAGGACTCAGTAAAACTTCCACAGCCTATACATCCTCAGTTAATGGTCAGGCCAAAAATTCCTCCCTTTTTCTTATGCTACCCAATCCATCAGGAAACCCTATTGGCTCTATATTCAAAACATCCAGAATCCAATTGCCTCTCACCTCCTCTCCTGTTACCACACTAACCAGAGCCACCATCACCTCTCATGGGATGACTGTAGTGACGTACTTGGTCTCCTGCTTCTACTCAGGCTCTCTTCAGATCTGTCCTCCATTCACTGTGAGGTCCCATACCAAGGTCACAGATGCAAGACCTTGAACCAAGGCCATCTATGGAACTAACTGAACCCAGCTGTAACCATTGCCAAAAGCCCCTCAGTCCTTACAGGCAGCTTCCTGACCCCAAATTAGGCAAAATACTCACCCTAACCAATCACCTAATGCCACCTTTCCAGCAGGAATTTTTTTCTTGAGGCTATAAAAATTGGCTGCTGCTGCTGCTGCTAAGTCACTTCAGTCCTGTCTGACTCTGTGTGACCCCATAGATGGCAGCCCACCAGGCTCCTCTGTCCATGGGATTTTCCAGGAAAGAGACTGGAGTGGGTTGCCATTGCTTTCTCCGATAAAAATTGGCTACTAACCCACAAAAACTGTTGACTCTCCCTGACCTGTCAGAAGGTCGGCGCGGTTCACTTGAAGCACCCTAAACTCACTCCCTTCTGAAATACTCTGTGTCTGGAAATTCTTTTCCAACCCAGGCACAGACTGCCATGACATACAGTGGTTTTAGGGACTCTGTTAGAGCAAAAATCAGATCTACATCCCTCCTCTGTTCAGTGGCTCCTATCTCAGAGTAAAAGTTCAGTTCAGTTCAGTTCGTGTCTGATTCTTTGCAACACTATGGGCTGCAGCACATCAGGCTTCCCTGTCCATCACCAACTCCCGGCGCTTACTCAAACTCATATCTATCAAGTCGGGGATGCCATCCAACCATCTCATCCTCTGTCATCCCTTTCTCCTCCTGCCTTCATTCTTTCCCAGCATCAGGCTCTTTTCCAATGAGTCAGTTCTTCGCATTAGGTGGACAAAGTATTGGAGTTCCAGCTTCAGCATCAGTCCTCCCAATGAATATTCAGGACTGATTTCCTTTAGGATTGACTGCTTTGATCTCCTTGCAGTCCAAGGGACTCTCAAGAGTCTTTTTCAACATCACAGTTCAAAAGCATCAAATCTTTGGCACTCAGCTTTCTTTATAGTCCAACTCTCACATCCATACATGACTACTAGAAATCTTTCCAGTAAAAGTTAAAGTCACTGAAATGCTCTTAGGATCCAACAAGGGTGTTCCCTTTTCTCTTTGACTTTGTCTTCCTCTCTCTAGCTTGTCCTCTTTCACTCCAACCGCACTGATCTTCATTCTCTTCCTCAAAGGTGGCCTACCTCAGGACATCTGCATTACTGTTCCCTCTGTTTCGAATACTCTCTGCCCAGACATCCAGATGGCTCACTCCCTTAGCTCCTTTGGGTTATCCAAAGTCACTTTATCATTGGGACCATCTCTGATATCACTTGACACACTGTATCATCCTCCCTGTTTTATTTGCCTCTATCACTCTGAATGCCATCCAATACTATATAGTTTACTTATTTCCTTATTTGCTTATTGTCTTCTACTTCTACAAAATGTAAGCTCCTTAAAGGCAAAGACATCACCTGTTTTGTTCACTGCTGTATCCCCACTTCCAAGAAGATTACCCAGCATGTCCAGTAGCTATCCCTAAAATGCAATGGAATGAGGGTCCTAAGGTAAACAGAGTAGGCAGTCCCTGGAGAAAGAGAACTAGGTATTGCTTTCTTGACAGAGGAGAAGCCATTTTTGGCCGAAGCTGTTTTGTCATCTAAGCCTGGCCTCAGTGGCAGATCTTGAACAGGTCTCAGTGACCAACGACCTTAAGTGAAGGGAAAGAATGCAGAAATAAAGGAAAACCAGTCAAGAAACAATTGCTCAGTTAAGTAATAGTAAACAATAGTTTAATAAAAAAGAGTCCTAGTTCTTCCTCAAGGGATATACATAAGAATCTGATGTCAATCTTTTCATTCAGCTGGATCTAAGATCCTCACCAAGGTGGAGGATGATAACTATCTGCTGAGACCCTAGACAGGTCTGAATCTAGGGAATGATGCTGACCTTTTCCAACACTCTGACTTCAATCAACTAA
This sequence comes from Capra hircus, assembly GCF_001704415.2. Lineage (NCBI taxonomy): Eukaryota > Metazoa > Chordata > Mammalia > Artiodactyla > Bovidae > Capra > Capra hircus. The sequence goes on from NC_030822.1 coordinate 52,404,900, forward strand.
GGTGAAGTCACTCAGTCGTGTCTGAGTGGACACGACTTTGCAACCCCGTGGACTGTAGCCCACCAAGCTCCTCTATCCATGGGATTCTCCAGGCAACAGTACTGGAGTGGGTTGCCATTTCCTTCAATCAACTAAAGCCCTCTGTTAAAAAGCAGAGACATCACTTTGCCGACAAATTCCATCTAGTCAAAGCTATGGTTTTTCCAGTAGTCATGTATGGATGTGAGAGTTGGACTATAAAGAAAGCTGAGGGCCAACAAATTGATGATTTTGAACTGCGGTGTTGGAGAAGACTCTTGAGTCCCTTGGACTGCAAGGAGATCAAAGCAGTCAATCCTAAAGGAAATCAGTCCTGAATATTCATTGGGAGGACTGATGCTGAAGCTGGAACTCCAATACTTTGTCCACCTAATGCAAAGAACTGACTCATTGAAAAAGAGCCTGATACTGGGAAAGAATGAAGGCAGGAGGAGAAAGGGATGACAGAGGATGAGATGGTTGGATGGCATCCCCGACTCAATGGACATGAGTTTGAGCAAGCTCCAGTAGTTGGTGAATGACAGGGAAGTCTGCTGTGCTGCAGTCCATGGGGTCACAGAGTCAGTGACTGAGGGACTGAACCAAACTGAAGGCTGTTAACCTTTGATCCAATTCTATGCGGAATTCTGCTTAAGCCCCTTCGTGAATATGCATACACTGCTCAATCCCTCATGAATATGCATGTACCCTTAGCTTAAAACTTCCCCAATTTTGCTGTTCAGGGAGACACTGCTTGGGGAAAGATCCCATCTACTCTCCTCCCTTGCTGCAAGTAATAAATTCTTCCTTCTCCAGATCTTTTGACTTGGTTGTGTCTTTTGGCTTGACACCCACCAAAAGGGGAACCCGGTTTGAGGGTAACAATAGGAAACACAAGAGCTGCGATCTGGAAGATATTTTTCTTGCACAAGAGGGACACAGCTCTCACCGCTCCTGGAGCAGAGGTAAGAATGAATTCAGCTATGTTTGTAGGCAGAACTTTAAGGATTTCCCTCCTGATTGCCTCTAGTTCCTCAGGGAAATAGAAGACAAGGAGGGACTTGGGAGAGTGGTAATGGACAAATGCCAGCTGTAGAGAACAAGAGAAGCAGCTAAGGACACTTGGAAGGACTGACAGTCCAGGTGAAACTGAAAACCTTGGACTTGCCTTGGCACCAGTCTACCTGGCCGTGTGGTTTTCTTCACAGTAGAGGAAAGGGGGGAAAGTTATATACAAAGAATGGAAGTGACCAAAAAAATCAAGTTTCCTTTGGCTTTTTCTTGAAAGACAAAAAGAGAATCTCTGCTACTGACCCAGTGCCACCGTTTACCCACTTCAGAAAACACCACCAGTCACTCGTCTCATGTTAGTAAAATAAGCAGAGAGTGTCTTAAAGAGTAGAGAAGAAGGGAAGAGCCAGAAGAACTGGCCCTCTCCCAGTCGGGTGGGAAGGAGCTGGAACATTTAGCCTTCCCTAAAATCTGAAAGCTAATATGTACGCCCTGCGGTTCAACGCTGAGCCTTCTCCCCGTGACCCTTCCTCTTTCCCAATACCTTCCAGCTGTCCCGTCGTGTCATATTCAGGTCCACTTCAGGTACTCCAACCACCCCTTCCAAGCTCGCGTGCCTTTTCTCCACGTGGTTCTCTGTATATGTCGGTCGCCTGGGAGATCCTGGTCGGGCGGGGCCCTGATGACGTCATAATAGGAACAAGCCAATCGCCGTGACGCGTCTCAGTGACGCTAGACGCGAGGTGTGGCTTTGCCGGCCCCGGGCGCAATGAGGCGGCAGCCCGCTGGGTGGCGCCGATTTCCCGGGGAGGTCCTCTCTGGGCCCCCGGCGGAGGTGGGGTAGAGGCGGGCAAGAGCCGAGGCCAGGGAGCCCTCTGCGTCAGCGGCTGTTTACTGCGCCGCTCCAGTACCAGCCGGGACTCATCGGTAGCTCCATGCTTGTGCCCGGCTCGACTCATCCATCCTCAGAGAATAGGCAGGTACGTGCCACCTGTCGGAGACTGGGGAAGAGGGCATACGGAGGGCAGTGCCGTTTGAGGCTCTGAGAGTGAGGTGTCAACGACCGCCTGGGCAAAATGGGCACTAGAAATGGAGGGCAAGTGCCAGCTGCGCTGAGGATCTCCAGCTGTGGGTGCCAGTTGTGTGTGTGAGCCGACAGCTCAGGGTGCCAGGGAGAGCCATCTGTGTGCTGATCAGTGTGTTCTAAGGAAACGCTGCTTGGGCAGGACCGTATCTCCGAGCCCTGTGTGGGATGTGGCGGAGAGTGACGCCTGGGCCCTGGCAAACCCCTCCCCACGTGTGCGTGGCAGCTTTCTTACTCCCTCCTCTCAAAGCTCCTGGGGGCTTGTCTCTGATCAGTTTGCCAAAGAGGGGTAGGGGTCGGGGGGAGGGTAGTAGTTAAGTGGAAAAGGGGTAGATTTTCCACCAATCCCAAACCAGAAAGAGGCGTCTTTGAAATTCTCACCAATCCCAAACCAGAATCAGGCACGCGATGCTCCAAGGCAAGTAACTTATACTCAACAGCCTAAGGAAGTCCTGGCCAGCCCATTCTGGCTGTCCTCTAAGGAGGAGCATCTACCTCCTGACCTGGCCGCTCTTAGAATGGAACTGAGCTTGAGATCCTGCCCATGCTCATCTCCCCAGGCACAGGCAGGAAAAGGTCCCCAGAGTCCGACATGTACAGTGGAGGAAAGGAGAGCTGGTTGGGCTGGGGTTGGAGCAGCCACCATTCCTTTGATGCTGTAGATGATGCCAGACTGGAGTCGGAATGAGGACTGGAATGAGGGCTGGGGACGAGGGCGTCCTCTGAAGTGCATCGTCAGGACCTGAGCTGAGTCAGTAGTCTCTGCTGAGACAGGGTGGAGGCACCATCCCGGGTACTCCCAGTCCCCAGGGAGAGCCATCGAGAAACAGGAGGAACAGCTGGGAGCTGACAAGAGCACCAAGGTCCGAGAGGTTCAGAATCCTGCACCTTCCTCCTGTGACCCTGCCCAGCCAGCCTGGCTCTGTAGGCTCGGGATCCTGAACACTCCTCCAGGTAGAGTGGAATCACTCCAGAGCAGCCAGGCTTGCTCCTGGTAGCCTGGGGGAAGCTACACTTGCTATATATTTTTCTAGGTAGAGAAGGAAAGAGCCCAAGTGGGCCTGGCCCTCCTCTGATGGGTGGACTGCACATCTGGGAATAGGGTAAGCCTCATTTGCCTTGCCAGCTATGGGACATGGATCAGCTCTGAAAACCATGGCAGTTTTCTGACATGAGAACAGGGCACTCCCACGGGGTGGCCTGGAGGAACCTTTTCTCCCTAGCAAGGTTCACCTGACAAATGCTACCACTAATTAGAAGTGGAAGTATTCGATCTAGTAGTGATGATCATTTATTGAACTCTTACTATGTGCCAGGAAATTAACAAGCATTATTTAATCCTCACCTCCATGAGGTATATCATTATTATTACTCCTAAGACTAAATAAGGTTTGGACCACTTAAATGACCGCTTAAATGTCTCTGAGGCAATAAAAAGGAAAGACTTGGAATACAAGCCCAAGCCTAGAAGTCCATTATAAAAGAGCTTGAACTGGAAACCTGAGAGAGGTCCCTTCTGCCTCTCCCTGCTTCTGTGTCCTTGAGGGAGCTGCTGTCTGCCTCCAGGTCTCCTCCATCTCAGAGCTAAAGGAAGTGGACTGGGGCTTCTTCCTCTTCTCTAGTTCTGTGACTGACACCTCCTTCTCCATATTTTTGCCTAATTCCACCCCCATCCCTCTACCCTCTTTCCAGTTCTGCTTCCCCTTGAATCCCTCTTCTGTTCCATTTCAAAATGCTCCCTGCAAACAGTCTCCTAGGATCTCCTTGCCTGGCACCCACCTCAAGAGGGAGGGCCTGCCACTGCCCCTTTAATTCTCCCTGGGCTCAGAATGCCAGCGAGTGGAGCTAGCCATCTCCATGAGGTCAGATAAGATACTATATATATCGAGTCAGTAACCTGAGCCCCGGATTACCCGACCCAAGTCAGACTCCTGCTTCTGGGCTCGCCACTGCACTCCCTGCCCTGCCCGGGAAGGAGAAGCCCCCAGATCCTGCCCAGTGTCCCCGGACACAGGTCGGTAACTGCTCCTTTGGTATCCGAAATTCACAGGGCCGTTGTCCCTAGGGCCCTGGACTGTCTGTTTGAGGGATCCCTGTCTGTTTGGGGGAGCATGTGAGAGGCCACCCCACCAGGCCTGGGAGGTGCTATGGGCAAGACCCAGGGGCAGAACCAAGGGCTGGGAGGCCAGGAGGAGGAAGCTGAAGCCCTGGAGGAGAGGGAAGGAGCCTGGGGCTCTCCCCTGGGGTAGGGGTTCCAGGAGAGTGCCTGGGACAGTCGTGGTTAGAAAACAGAATTTAAGAATTCCAGTACTGTCTGGGGGCCCCATATCTTTGCCTTTTCTTGGAGGTATAGAGATGCCCACCCGCTCCCAACCCAAATGAAGGAGAACCCTGAAGAGACACTGCGTTAAGGCCACCCACCTCTTCTCCTCCAGGCGGAATTCTGGTTTTAATCTCCAGTCTCTTTATTTTACCTCTTTTGCCCGTCCCAGCCCTTGAGTAACTGGTGGGATCTAGAGAAACTGAGAGGGATCCAATCCCCTTGATGACCCCCGGCCAAGGCCTATCAGGCACTAAACTGGTGGGTCAGAGGGTGCCAGCCCAAGAGGTAGAGCCGCTAGCTCCAGGCTGAGGCTCCCGGGCATCCGAGAGCAGTAAACAGAACTCCTGAACTGTGAGAGCGCAAATATCCCCCACCCCAACCTCCCCCTCCGCCTACATGTTCCACTCCTGCCAGGACATCCCGAGACCTAGGGGATGACGCTTGTGTCTAGGCAGTGTCCCAGCAGCCGGGCTTGTGGGTGGGAAAGTGTAGATGGAGACAGGGCCCCTCTGTCAGCCCACTTTACCCTTCAAGGTCAGCCGTCTCAGTCGGTGCCTCATTCCGATGTTGTTAGCAAGCAGCTTTGGGAAGCTCTGAGGTCACCCCTGTGACGGTTCCCAAGCACCTGTGGGACTGCCTGGGATTCCCTACTCACCTACCTCGGACACAGATAGGAGGAAAGGGACTGAACCCCGCTGAGGCCTATGTCTGAAGCCCAGCTGGGGGCTTTCTATCCAGGCAGTGGCAAGGCCACAGAAGCTGGCGTGCCTTCACCCCAGACAGCAGAGCGGATCTAGGCAGAGAGGGGCCGTGAAGGCTCCTGGGATGTTGGGCATCACCCATCCCATACCCTGGGGGCCAAGAGTGCCTGGCATTCCTGGGGAGCAAGTCCCTCCCCTGGCTGGGCAGGTTAGGGAGCCCTTCACGTGAGCGGCAGGAAATGACAGTGGCTGATGTAATGGGCTAGTGGCCCCAGGAAGATAGGGTTCATTTTAAGCCCTGACTCACCTAGTCTGGGTACCCTGGGGAGTGGGCCAAGCTGCCGCAAGGGTAGGAGGCAGGGGACATGCAGGAGCTTGGCATCACGGGTGAAATGGAGGCCTCCTGGACCATCTCTCGGCAGATCAGCATTGTTCCGGGGCTCAGGTTGCGCCTGGCTTCGCTTTCATCTGCCTGCAGTGGAAACTCGAAGGGCAGCTCCTTTGGGAGTCTGTACCCGCCACGCTGTTTTGCCTAGACGGTGGACACCTGGACCCCCTCACCCCATGCTGCAGGAACCCCAGCCTGTGCCAGCTCAGGGAAGAGAGAAGGGGGCGACGGGTTGGCTTCAAGGTAGGCGTTAGCAGGCAGAGCCCAGGTAGGTCCCAGTCCCAGTGTGACCCCGGGGGAGCCACACCACCTCTCCAAACCCCGGGGGAGCCACACCACCTCTCCAAACCCTAGTTTCCTCATCTGCACACGGGCATAATAATAGCACCTGTTGCTCAGGGCAGTCATGAGGATTAAGTGAGTGATTAATATGCGGTGTCCCAGAAGTCTTAGTGCTGATTTAAGCTTTAATAACTTCAGAAATATGAATGCTAAACGCTTCACTTGACTGTTTCACTATTTAAATTTCTTGTCTATTTGAATGAAAGTATTTTGAATTTCAATTTAACATTTAAAAAAATTAAACCTTCAAATGATGTTTGTAAGCCAGGGGCATTGGGAAGGCTGTCTCAGTGTTGGACTTTGGGCTGCTGAAAAAATGACAAGCTGCCTAAGAAGTACCCAGTGGGATGCCTGGTCCAGGGGTGCTCTGTACCTGCTGGCGGGGCGATGGCCAACTGGTTCCCTCGTCCTTTCAGGAGAAGTCCCTCCACACCTCCCAAGAAGGGAAAACTGAGTAAAGCAAGAGGGAAGAAAGGGAAGCGTGGCAGAACAGGGAAGAGCCAAGAGCCCTGGCGAGCCTGCACAGACAAGGAGGCTGGCAGGAAGGCTGCCCCACTGTCCAAGGTGGCGGGCACCTGGGGAGGTGCTGCCTGGAACCGCATGCCTGTACTTGCCAGCTCTGGGTAAACAGTGAAAGGAGTCGGGCAGCAGGGGCCCCACGCTGGGCAGGGAGGGGCACGGGGGATCACAGCCAATCGGCTGGCCTCCCACTGCCCCATGAAAGAGCCATTCAGTTCAGGCCGTTCCTTTGGCAACGAGGAGACTCGCGGCCATGTGAGTGCCCGTCCTGTCCCTGTCTTGTGCCGCAGAGCTATAGCCAGGGCCCCGGTCCGCTTCCCCGCCCAGGGTGCCTCCTACAGCCTCCAGGGACAGCCACGCCAGGTAACTCAAGGGTCACCAACCCAAGCTGTCTGCTCACCTGCAAGGTGCTGGCACTGTCCTCAAGAGCGAAACTGGGGGTTGGGGGAGAAGGCAGGCATGCTCCAGGCCTCAGCCGCAGTGAGGACCCTCTCCCCAGACAGAGGAACTCTCTGCCAGTTGGCAGCTTCCTGGGGGCTGTTAGTGGTAGGGAGGCCCGTCAGTTGTCTGGCAGGTGAAGCAGACGAGAGAGCAGGGTTTAGGAGCCCTCCCACGGGTGGTGCGGCTCCACTCATGGGCCCCGATCCTGCCCAGGGCGACCTGTGGGCCATCCCAGGGCCGTCTGTCCCTGTCCGCTGTACCTGTCTGGCCCCAGCACTTCTGCGTCAGCAGGGCCCGGAGAGATCGCAAGCTTGGGGCGCTGCCTGCAGAATACCAATTCCCCCGTGTGGGGGGAGGGGTAGAGAGACCTGTGGGGAGGAGGCAGGAGTTCAGGCCCTTGTGGGGGTGGGGAGCATATCTGATCGGCTGCTCGGTGTCCCAGAGCCCAGCTCCTGGGACCTGGAGTCTCTGTGACTTTGAATTATTGATGGAGCTCTCCAAAGTGAAATAGAGCAGGACTGGTCCCACACCCCCACCCCGAGCCTCTGCCTGTCTCCGCCCCTAGCCTCCTCAGCCTTCATCCTCTTCCTCCCCTGGACCCCAGGAAGCTAAGCAGATGGGAGGGAAGCTTGTGGTTCCCCCAGCCCTGCACCAGGCCCTCCTCCCATTCTCTTTTCCTAGAAAGGGGTAAAAGTTGTGCTGGCTGTGGGAACACGGCTGGTTGAAGGAGCCCCCAGCCAGGCCAGACGGGAATAAGGGTGGATGGTCATTTATAGGCCAGGCCTTTCTGACATCAGCCTGGACTGAAAATGGCTGGAGGTCTCTGGCAGAGTCTGGAAGTTCTATCCTGGGGCCTATATGAAAAGTGCCACCTGCTCACCTCCCACCTCTGCAACCTATCCCATACCTTACATGGACTGAGTATCTAGGGCTCTCTGCCAGGCACTCAGCACTTGGGGCTTGGCACCAGGCCCCATCTGCCCTAATGAGCTGGGCTACAGCCTAGGGCAGGCTGTAGGCTGCCTGAGCCACTGACTGCCAAACAGCTAGATTCTGCCCACGACCCACTCATCTCACTAGGAGCTGCAGGGAGAACCCTGATGCCCAGGGCTGTGGTCAGAGGCCGGCCCGGCCAGGAGACAGTCAGCCCCGACATTATTATAGGCCTACAAAGGGAGGAGCCGGGCTGCCTGGCAGGGCTGGGAGAGGAGATAATAACCACTGTCTTTGTTGAGAGCTTTCACATGTTATTATCTCATTTATTCCTCGCAACAACCCTGTGAGGTAGGAATCATAATGATGATTACTATACTGATTTTGCAGCTGAGGAAATTGGGGCTCAGAGAGATTCAGTGACTAGGGCAGAATCACCCAGCTAGTCAGCCACGGAGCAAGACTCCTCTGAGAGTCCTGCATGGCTCTGCAACCCCACCACCCCAGGAGCACCCAAGAGCCCCTGTTGACCCTCAAGGAAAATGAGAGATCTTACCTACCCCTCCTTTGCCCTCCGGCTCCTTCAGAGATAAAGCCTGCAGGTTTGCAGTGGTGGAGGGACTCTGGGGGCCGCCACGTGAGCCTGAACTTGATGGGGGTGGTGAGTTGAGGTAAAGCGGGAGGGGCACTGGGCTGGAAATCTGAGAGACATGGACACGAGTCCTCGCTCTACTAGCATGTGGCCCTGGGCGAGTCAGTGGCACTTTTCCACTCGTACAACGGAGAACATGAGACGGATGACCCTTCATCGAGGGGACACTCTCATACGCCCCCGGCGGGGGTGGTGGATGTCCTAACCAGTCTTAATTGGCTAGAGCATGCACTTGGACACAGCTTACTCCAAGTTCCTGAAAAACAGCTTGGGCAGACCTCTTACTATTTAGTCTGAGTAACAGTTGGAGGATGTTGCTACAAGTCCTTTGTAGCAACAATTAAAGCAAGCTTGACAGTGCGGGCCGGTGACAGGTGCAGTGCACCTAACTGATGATCACCCTTGTTTCAGCAGAGGGGAAATCTGGGCTAGATTCCCAAATCTGATGTCCCCGTGGTGAGACCTAGCTGTAGCTGTTTCACGTCGGTCACTTTGGTGTCCTCTATGTAAAGTGTGGTCGTGGCTGTCCACTCCCTAGGCCCGCGGGAAGGTTCAATTGGATGATGGATGTGGAAATGTCCCCTTTCACTTGTGGTAAAATATATATGACGTGAAACTAAAAAAAAAAAAAAGTCGACCCATTCGGCCTTTGAAAACTCAATTCAGAGGTTCCGTGTTCCTTCAGCAGATCCACCCCAGCTGCAAGGACTGCGGGTGGAAATAGGAGCGCTGCCTGCAGTGCAGGATTTTAGCCTCTAGGGGGCCCCCTTTGCACAAGTCATTATCACCATCGGTTTGCTGTGGGTACTAATAGGGGAAGCCCTGGGAGGCCACAGGGCCCTAACTCCACTTAGAAACGAAAGCTTAGGTCAGTGCAGAGGGTGGGCTCTACCTCACGAGGATCCCCCACCGCAGCAGGTGGCCATGTCCAGGGAAGCACTCTGGGATTGGGTCTGGAGACTGAGATCAAGCGTTCCTCTCAGCCACCCATCACCACCGCCACCCACACCTAGGCCCCTTTCCTCGTCTCATGGGCCTCCTGTTCCTCATCAGGGATCTGGCTAAATGATCCTCACGTCATGCTGTCTAAACAGTGTAAGATTCCCAAAAGATTGCTCCCAAAGAGGGGAGTAATCTGAACTCTTGGAATGTCCAGCAGTTTTTAATCCAGGCGGTGAGGGCGGTGGCATCCCTCATCTCGGGGGTGCCTGCAGAAAGAAGCCAAGGAGAGGAAGCAGATGGGATTTTGGTTGGAATACTCTTGGGGGCTTTTTTGTTTTTGTTTATTCCGCTGCATCGGGTGTTAGTTGGGGCACGGGAGATCCCAGACCAGAGATCGAGCCCAGGGCCCTTGCATTGGGAGTGTGGAGTCCTAGCCACTGCACCACTGGGGAAGTCCCTGGAGTACTATTTGTTGCTTGAAGGGCTGCAGTGGTGCGGTCCCTGCTCTCAGGCTAGGGGCTTTGAGGGGAGCGTCTAGTCCAAGCAGTGCTGAGACTGATTGCCCGTGTGGTTTAGGAAAGCCTCTCAGCTCTGGGGCTCTCCCTGAGGTGTGAATGCCTGGGTGCGTGGAGACCTGCACACTGGTGCACACGCACATGCAGAGGTGTGTCCCAGTGGCGGGCCAGTGGCTTTCCTGGAAACAGACAAGTGTGGCCCCTGGTTGAGGTCAAGCCACTGAGGAATGGAAAGCAGGCACAGTGGGAGCAGCCTGACCCCCGGCAGGGCCTTCTGACAACTGCTTTCCTTGTCTTTCAGCCCATGAGGCTCCCAGTCCCCACCGAGTGCCGCCCTGAAGGATGTCCCAGCTCTCCTCCACTCTGAAGCGCTACACAGAATCGGCCCGTTATACAGATGCGCCTTTCACCAAACCGAGCTATGGCACCTACACTCCCTCTTCCTATGGAACCAACCTGGCTGCCTCCTTCCTGGAGAAGGAGAAGCTGGGTTTCAAGCCCAGCCCCCCTACCAGCTATCTCACCCGTCCCCGTACCTATGGCCCCCCCTCCATCCTGGACTATGACAGAGGCCGCCCCCTGCTGAGACCTGATGTCATCGGGGGTGGTAAACGGGCCGAGAGCCAGACTCGGGGCAGCGAGCGGCCTTCAGGGAGTGGACTCAGTGGGGGCAGTGGATTCCCTTATGGAGTGACCACCAGCTCCCTCAGCTACCTGCCTGTCAGTGCCCGCGACCAGGGGGTGACCCTGACCCAGAAGAAGTCGAACAGTCAGTCAGACCTGGCCCGGGATTTCTCCAGCCTCCGGACCTCAGATAGCTACCGGCTGGACTCTGGGAACCTGGGCCGCAGCCCCATGCTGGCCCGAACTCGCAAGGAGCTGTGCGCCCTGCAGGGCCTGTACCAGGCGGCCAGCCGCTCCGAGTACCTGGCCGACTACCTGGAGAATTATGGGCGCAAGGCCAGCGCACCTCAGGTGCCCACCCCGACCCCTCCCTCACGAGCCCCCGAAGTCCTCAGCCCCACCTACCGACCCAGTGGCCGTTACAGTCTGTGGGAGAAGGGCAAGGGCCAGGCCCTTGTGTCCAGCCGCTCCAGCTCCCCAGGGCGAGACACTATGGTGAGTTTGCTCCTTGGGGACCTGGTGATGGGCTGGGGAGGAAGCCACTGATGAGGAAAGGGCTTCCACCTTGACAATCGCAGACAGAGGTTTTCCTTCCCAGGCCTCACAGTGGCTGTTCCTATAGCCCAGGTGGGGACGAACCAGGGAAGTCATCTCAGCACAGCTGGTGCCCTCGTGGCTTGATGTCTTTGCTCAGGGGCTCTCCCACTCTCCCCAGGAAATGCACTCCACGACCTGTGCACTCGACGATGGCCCTGCAGTGCTCTTGGAAACGCCCAGCTACCCTCACATACACTGCGACTCTTATCCTCTGCTTTCCCACCCAACATGCCTGGGGCCCCTGCAGGCCCTGCCCCCTCCTGGACTGCATGCTGAGACCCCCAGACCACCAGTGTGCCCTGTGGTAAGAGAGGCCCCCTGGCCCTGACTGCATCTCTCCTCCTGCTCAGGCTTTTATCTCTGAGTCCAGAGACATGGCTTAACGTTGGAACGTAAGACATCAGGAGAAGAGGATCTCTCCTCTGATGGATGCTACCTGGCTGCGGACCAGGGGTCTAGACAGGAGTAGTTCTCGTGTGTCTTTGGAGAAAATGGTGCAGAACTTCTTGTCTAGGGCTTTAGGTGATCCAGTCTCTTTCTACTCCAGTGTGCCTGGGATCAAATAAGGCAAGAGGCTCTGCTGGAGACTTGAGTGAGGGCTGGCATGACCCACCCACATCTGATCCCTGACACACCTCTCCTGGGGCACTGACTACAGTTCTTCCTTTTGTGTAGTCATCAGTTTACCCATTAGGTGGTGAGCTTTCAGAGGAGGAGAAAGAAATCAAATCTCCAGATCCCTCACTGTGTACCTAGCTCAGTGTAGAATTCGGCTCACCTGCGTATCACATGGATGGTTGAATGGATGGATGGACGGGGGAGTTGAACAGATATATGGGCGGATGAATGGATAGACGGGGGAGTGAGCAGGTAGATGGATGGATGTATGTGAGTGGGTATTCAGAAGGACAGGCAAGCATCTGGGCAGGAGCACTGGGTGTTGTCATCTTCGTTACTTTATGTACCCTTCTACTCTTAGGACACATGTCTTTTAGAAACAATAGCTATGCCATAGCAAGAAATGCTGTTTAGGGGACTTGTCCAGAAAAACGGAACAGGGGTACAGGATAGGGGCGGCACTTTGGGACACAGACCTTGAAGCTTGTCAAAACTAAAGGTCCTGAGAGGACAAATTGATACCATTGCTTGGAGAATCTCAGCCTTGCTGGACCCCCTGTGAAGTGCCAAGAGAGATCCAAAAGCTGGTGCCTCCCACAACAGTCGGACCCTGAGAAGGCAGGGCTGGCTACGGTGGAGGGCTAGAGTGGACGAGGGATGGCAAACAACAGAGCGGCCTCAGGGGGAGACACGCTCTCAGGGGGCACATACTTGGGTTGAAGCGTGATTGGCTGGCACAGGTCTGGTGTTGCTCATCTCAGGGGCAATCAATCAGAAAGTGGCTCTCAATGGAGGGGCCTGGGTGTTAGAGGCTTCTGAGGGGCTCCCTCCCTCTGTTCAGAAGGACTCTTTATGGGGCTCAGTGTTCCTAAAAAGTGGGGTCTGCAGACTGACTACTTCAGAATCATCTGTGTGCTGAATTGTCTGGGGGCCCCCCATCCAGACCCCCTGGAGGCAAACTCTCTAGGGATATAGGGCCTGATACTCCGGCCCTTTTTCACAAGCTTTTCAGGTAATCTTCAAGCACACTGAGGTGTGAAAACCTCCCCTCCACAGACTAAACCACAGAGCCATTCTCAGCCCCAATCCCCTGAGAGCAGGCCCGCCTCCTTCCCACACAGGCAGATCCCAAACCTCCCTAGAGTCTCCACAGCAGACACCCTGGCCCCAACCTCCTCCCCTAGGGCCAGCCTGAGGGGAGTTTTGCAAGAGGACCTCAGAGAAGTGGGCAGGTTGACCCAGGGCAAACTCAGCCACTGTAACATCCCTTTTTTCCTGTCTAGAAACAACTCACAACACACAGGAGTAACCAGCAGCCCTACAACTGAGCTAGCGTTTCACTCTGAGCTCTTCCTCAAGAAAAAGGTCGTCTGAGTTTTTCTATAACAGAAAAACCCAAACAAATTTCCTGGTCAGCTCAATACTACCAACTGGGAAAGATTTCTCTTGGGCTCAGCGGTGTAAGACCTTGATTTAACCTCACTCCTCTCCCCTCACCACCCTCACCCTCGCTTCTGGTGCTGATCACATCTTGCTGGGGTGAGAACCACCCTGTCCATGGGGCCTGGACCACTTCTTTCTAGAACCAGGTCCAGTTTCTTTTCTGACCTCCATCAACGGCTCTTCCCATCTCATTCATTCATTTTATGGTGTCCAGCTTACTAGCAGCGTAACCTTAGAGAAACGCGTGAACTTCTGAACCTGTTTGCTCTGTAAAATGAAAGCAATCATAGTTCCCACTTCAGAGATCCTGGTGTGGAATCAAAGGTTGTCGTGTGAAAGGGTTTGGCACTTAGTAGGTGCTTGATCAATATCAGTCCTCCTTTCTGCCTTCCAGGTGCTTGGTGGTGGGGGTGGGGGTGGGGGGTTGGTGCAGGAGAGGTGTGAGCTGTGGTCCCTGCCCTCTGGGAAGCTTGGGGAAGTAAGTTCTAAAAATAGTTGCACCAGGAGGCCGCCCTAGGTGTTTTTTCAGTGTCATAGGTGATGGGAAAGGGAGAAGGTCATCCGAGGCTGGGATGAACAGTTTGGCCGCTGGAAGAACACTTTGCCTCTTTAACCTTGGATACCTCTCATCTGAACTGTTGCCTCACCCATAAAAGGGAATGGTCATGCCTGCCCTGCCCACTTCCCAGGGATGTCATGAGGTTCAAAGCAAATCATGGATACAGAGGAATTTGCAACCAGTAAAATGCAATGGGAGAGCTGCCTTAAACTCAAGGGGGAAAAGGTGCTGCAGGAAAAGAAGGGGCCTTTGGCAGCTGACTGGAGTCGGGGGAGGGGACCACCACCGGGAGGAGCAAAGGTGAGAGAGTGCATCCTAGGGCAGGGCCCCGGGTGAGATCTGACTCCTCTAGGCAGCCCTGGCCCCCGGGCTCTCTGGGCAGCTGACAGGTCAAAAGAAGCAGGACCAACGGGGAATAGAACAGATCTAACCAGACTCAATCCTCCTGTTAATAGTAACAGCCCACATGAACTTGGAATATCACAGACTCAGCTGAGCATGAGTGAAGAACTGGTGGAGGGGGACAAGAATTCTGAAAACCTCCCATCCACGGCTGGCTTGCTTAAGCACCAAGATGCCAGTCCACGGAGTGTGCGCTGTCAGCCTAGGGCAGTGAGGGTGCCCTAGACTCCCTCTTCAGATAGACTGCAGAGGAGTTGTATGTTGGTTCGGAATTGTTGGGTTTTTTTTTTTTTAAGAAAAAAAACCTTCACTACCCACAGTGGGGGCTTCAAGCCAGGCCAGGTGCGTTGGCCCTGCAGAGAGCCAGGGGTCCAAGCCCCCAACTTGGTCACATCCCCCCTCCACCCCACCTCTCTTGTTCCCCTGGGCCTATGGAAGGACAAGCTGTTCCCATTGAGCCCTGCCAGGGCTGCGCTTTAACCCCTACAATCCATGCTAATCCTCAGCTCCACCCACTCCAGCTGCTCTCTCCCCTGAGCCCTGGTAGTTCTGCCTGCCAGCTTCAGCCCTGCGCTCACCCTGCCCAGGGCACCCTCTCCTCTCCCTGAGAAGAGCTGGGAGCTGGCCCAGGGCCCTCCAGAGCACAAGTCACGGGCTGGGCACCTACTACTCAGATGCGAAGCCCGGCCCAGCCTCTTGCCCTCACACGGCCTCTCCCACACCCTTGCCCTCTGCCCTGGGACCTGTTGCTAGGAGCAGTCGGCCTGGGCACCTGGACTACCTGGATCCTATTTGCCCCTGGGGGGGCTGCTGACTCATCTCACAAAGCCTCGGGTTCCAGCTGTTCAGTGACAGGGAGATTATATAAGATGAGGTCATGTGATTCTCCTCTTGGGTGGGACTTTGGACTTGACTGCTGTCAAGCAGTGAGGGGAAGGGAGGAGTTTTAGTCTGAAGTGGAGGACAGTGACGGCTGTCCTAGGACTCCTGGGTGAGAAGTGTGACCTTTCCCTCTGTCCCCGACCTTCTCACTGTTTACTCGGCCACACTGAACTGCATCTCTGCTGTCCTGTTTGTCCAGCTTGGCAGCCGGAGACCCTGGGGCTTGTCCTCACCCACATGGCCACCTGGAGGAGGGCAAACTTCCTGAAGGCCTGAAGCTGTGCTCACGGCCTAGGAAAGTCACACAGAGGGGTCCCATGGCAGGACTGATCCTAGCTGCTGAGAAAGAAAGAGCAGTCGGTTTGTAGTTTGTGGTCAGAATCAGCAAGACACTAATGTCTCCAGGCCTTGAAGACCGGCTGTGGACTGCGACCTGGCTGGTGGCCGTGGAGCCGCCTAACCCAGGCTCATTTTCTCAATCAGTGCCCAGCACCAGGCTCCCTGCTCCTTCCTCCACACCCACTCTTGGATGGATGTCTCTGTGAGTGAGTTCAAGTAGTATGGGGGTGGGCTCAGCAAGGCAGGAGTTAATCCGAGCCTGGCAAAATGTTCCTGCCTGTGGGAGAGCCGCTCCACTGACCATCCTGCTGCAGAAATGAACATCATGTTCAGGGCCCAGAGCTGCACACGTGGTTCCCTGCACCTTCTCACCTCAATGGAGACGTAAAACTGGCGCCCCACACAGAGACATAAACGAGAGAGGGAAGTGTGTGGGCCTCTGGAATCCAGCTGGTCCAGACCAGACTGCCCAGGGGCTCCAGGGAGCACAGAGCTTTAGGCCTCCTGGGGTCTGCGTGATGCAGGAAGGAGGAGCTTCCCAGGGACCTCGGTCCAGCTGGCTGGCCCTCCCTCCCCAAGGGCACTGGAGGGCTGAAAGCCGCACCCCTAACAAGGACCCTGAGCCCCCACCAGTTCAATCAGGCCGCCAGTCTGTCCCATCTTGCGTGGGTAACTGCAGGTGCAAGCAGGAGCAGGGTTTAAGCCGTGTTTCTAAACCTAGGACTGGGCTGCCCACTAACAGCTGAGAAAGCAAGATATTTGTAGCCTTGTCTTCACACAACCAAACCTGACTTTAATTTATTTAAATGCTCCATCCGTGCCAGGGGGGATTTGAGGGGAGAAAATACCGCCAGGGGAGGCAGGCCAAGCACGGGGTCTGAGAAATGGCAGTCTTGGGCTCCAGCAAGGAGTTCTGCTCAGATTAGCTCAGTGTGTTTGAGGCAAAAAGTCACAGAGCCAGAGCCAGATTCAGATCCCCAAAGACTGTCTGCTTTGCCCATGCCACTTCAGGAAACGGCACTGAGGAGAAAGGGTCTCTCGGGGTCCTGGTTAGTTGAGAAATCACCACAGTTCTTCATGGCCGTGTCCAGCAGCCATCACACCTGCCTGACGAGACTGGGCCCCATTTGTATCTCTCCAACCAGACTTCTCAAAGGGCACCCATGCAAGAGCCTTCCCCAGCTGGGCCTCCCTGCTCCCAGCAATGCCCCTGACCTCCTACATCCCAGGAAAGAGGGAGAGAGTAGGCTGGCAGAATGCCATGATGTCCCCAGGGTAGCTGGCCTACGTCATGGGGAAACAGGCCAAACACACCAGTGGGTGGCCGCCTGACAGCACTTCCTGCAAATCACTTACTCAATACGCAAACCCAGACTGACCCCACCTTCTGAGGCTCAATGGGACTTCCAGCACCGCTTGGTCTGGCCCCCTTTCGTGATGAGCTCACAGTCCTGCCCTTGAGGTATCAATGTAATGGTACAATCAACACCCAAGCTCAGACCATTTACAGAAGTCTTAGAAATATGTATAAGACAAACATAAACATACCAAGACAAACTGGTACGGTGGAAACAGTGCTAGAAAACCGGGAGTACACAATAATGGAATGTTTAGAACTTGGAGTTTATTAGAAAAGGCTTTGTGGAAAACATTTTGAGCAGAATTTACAAGGAGATAATTGACAGAGAACAGGAAGGGCATTCCAGAATCTCCTGGTAGTTGTTACTAGCATGGGTTTTGCTGTAGGACCCATTTGGGTTCAAAGACCTACACCGCCATGTACCAGCTTTGCAGTCCTGGCAAGTTGTTTGACCTCTCAGGGCTTAAGATCCTTCATTTAGAAAACAGAGGTAACAGTTACTGCGTCACTGTCCCTGAGTTGTTATGCAAGTTAACTGGCATAATGTATATAAAGCACTCAGCAGTGCCTGGCATTTAGTAAGTACTTCACTGGTGACAGTTTTGTTAAAGGAGAGAAGGCATGTGATAAAGCAGGTTGATTGGCAGCGGGGATTAGAGAAGAGTGAGGGTGGTAACCATGGTGCTATCCAGCCTATGGACCACAGCCTCACAGACAAGTCTATCTAAGGCTTCCAGACTGGCTGGAAGAGTCAGGTATGTCAGGGCACGGGAGTGATGTGATGAAATGCAAGCCTTGTTGCAGATAGTGTGGGACTGGCTCAGAGGGGTGTGGTTAGGAAGAAGGAAGCATGGAGGGAAAGCATGCATCTTGTCCAGGGCCCAGCTTTGATCCCAGCAAGGACAGTGACTGGAGATCTGCTCTTCTAATGTCACTTACCACCTAGTAGGATGCCCTGAAGCCCCTGCCTCCTGCCCACTCCTCCCACCACCGAGGCAGGAACACGGGGGCGACTGTCTGTGCTCCTCTCTCCACAGCACAGAAGTGCTGTTCTGTGGGAGGCCTGGGGTACAGCCACACATGTGTCCTGGACATATTCCCCATGTGGCTGTGGTTGTGTGTGCAGTGCGCGTGTACATGTGGGGATGAGCAGGCCAAGAGGAACAGAAGGAGGCCACAGATGAGTAACAGCACACACTGCTGCCTCTCAGAGTATTTTTAAATGCTAAAAATACTGGCTAAAAATAGCCGTCAAGCTCCAAACAAGATACTTTCTCCAGGCAGATTCTGTGTGGGTCCCTGATAGGTGAGACGGGTGGAGCAGCAGGAATAAAACCCAGAGACCTCTGATCTCCGAGCATTGCTGCCCTTAGGGTCAGAGAAGGACACTCCCTCCAACACACCAACTGAGCACCAGTTTCCCCACGTGCTGTGACTTGCTTCCCACCTCCCAAAAACAAATCAAAATCTGAGATTCTCAGAGAGATGGAGTTGGGTAATTGGGTAGATGAGGCCAGAAAAAGGTTTCTTCCTGAGGCCAAAAGGAACACTGACCTGTTGTCATCATGTAAAAAATCAAGGCATTGCCTTTCTTGATAGTGGGCCAAACTAGGACTGGAGGGAGGAGGGGAGTTCGTCCGGAAGCCGAGGAAATCTACCTTTGGGTCCTCTTACCCTCACGGACTGGGTGGATACTGGGCTTCAAGAAGGCGTGAGTCGTCCTCTCCCACCCACACGCCCAGAATGTTGTGC